>NC_140989.1:366566545-367851352 GCF_052327205.1 Somniosus microcephalus
CATCTCCCCCTCCCCCTCCATCTCCCTCTCCCCCATCTCCCCCTCCCCCTCCCTCCCTCTCCCCCTCCCCCCCCTCCCTCTCCCTCTCCCCCTCCACCTCCCTCGATCTCCTCTCCCTCCATCTCCCCCTTCTATATATAAATGATCGAGACGAGGGAACTAGATGTAATATCTCCAAGTTTGCAGACGACACAAAGCTGGGTGGGTGTGTGTGCTGTGAGGAGGATGCTGAGAAACTCCAGTATGATTTGGACAGGTTGAGTGATTGGGCAGAAGCATGGCAGGTGCAATATAACGTGGATAAATGCGAGGTTATCCACTTCGGTGGCAAAAACAGGAAGGCAGATTATTATCCGAATGGCAATAGATTGGGAAAAGGGGAAGTGCAACGAGACCTGGGTGTCCTTGTGCACCAGTCGCTGAAGGTAAGCATGCAGGTGCTGCAGGCGGCTAAGAAGGCAAATGGTACGTTGGCCTTCATAGCGAGAGGATTCGAGTACAGGAACAAGGATGTCTTGCTGCTGTTGTACAGGGCCTTGGTGAGACCACACCTTGAGTATTGTGTGCAGTTTTGGTCACCTTATCTGAGGAAGGATGTTCTTGCCATGGAGAGAGTGCAGCGAAGATTCACCAGACTGATACCTGGGATGGCAGGAATGACGTATGAGGAGAGATTGGATCAATTAGTTTATATTCGCTAGAGTTTAGAAGAATGAGAGGGGATCTCATTGAAACTTATAAAATTCTAACAGGACTAGACAGACTAGATGCAGGAAGGATGTTCCCGATGGCGGGGGAGTCCAGAACCAGAGGTCACAGTCTAAAGATAAGGGGTAAGCCATTTAGGACTGAGATGAGGAGGAATTTCCTCACCCAGAGAGTGGTGAACCTGTGGAATTCTCTACCACACAAGGCAGTTGAGGCCAATTTATTAAATATATTCAAGAAGGAGTTAGATATATTTCTTAAGGCTAAAGGGATCAAGGGATATGGGGAGAAAGCAGGGACAGGGTACTGAATTTGGATGATCAGCCATGCTCGCATTGAATGGCGGAGCAGGCTCGAGGGGCCGAATGGCCGACTCCTGCTCCTATCTTCTATGTTTCTATCTAATCCCAGACCATTCTTTTTCTCCATGCCCGCCCGCCCGCCTTTCCCAGGCTCTGTTCCTCCATTATAAACTGTCCGTCCGTAACATCTTCCTGTGCTAACGTAGGGTCACAAGACCTGGATCATTGACCCTGCCTCCCTCCCACCACAGAGTTTGCCAACATTTTCCATTTTTATTTCAGATTTCTAGCATCCGCAATATTTTGCTTTTTGTATAGATGCAAATTGTCGTTGATGCAATAATTTATGGGGGGTCATTTTGTGAATCAGTGCTGCCAGTGGGCGAGGCGCTATGTCGGCAGCTGGGACTCGGAAAGAAAGCCCCCATAAAACTACTGTTTTTTGTTCTCTCTGCTGCAGAAGGTATTGACTTCCTGCTGTGCTGTCATTACACACAAACTGGCAGCCTCCTAGTGTCTTGCCAAAGTGGCTCGGCTGTGCTTAGACAGTGAGTGTTGGTGGGCTATTCCGCCATGAGTGACGTTACAATCAAGACCGATCCTGTCCTCACGCAATAAGAAAGAAAGACTTACATTTCTATAGCACCTTTCAGGACTTCGCAAAACATATTACAGTCGAACTTTTGAAGTGTAGTCACTGTTGTAATGTAGGAAACGCAGCAGCCAAGTTGCGCACAGTAAGCTCCCACAGACAGCAATGTGATAATGACCAGATAATCTGTTTTTTGGTGAGATTGATTGAGGGATAAATATTGGCCCAGGACACCGGGGAGAATTCCCCCTGCTCGTCTTCGTATAGTGGCCACGGGATCTTTTACGCCCACCTGAGACAGCAGACAGGGCTTCGGTTTAACGCCTCATCCGAAAGACGGCACCTCCGACAGTGCAGCGCTCCCTCAGCACTGCCCCTCCGACAGTGCAGCGCTCCCTCAGCACTGCCCCTCTGACAGTGCAGCGCTCCCTCAGCACTGCCCCTCTGACAGTGCAGCGCTCCCTCAGCACTGCCCCTCCGACAGTGCAGCGCTCCCTCAGCACTGCCCCTCCAACAGTGCAGCGCTCCCTCAGCACTGCCCCTCCAACAGTGCAGCGCTCCCTCATTACTGCCCCTCCGACAGTGCAGCGCACCCTCAGTACTGCCCCTCCGATAGTGCAGCACTCCCTCAGTACTGCCCCTCCGACAGTGCAGCGCTCCCTCAGCACTGCCCCTCGGACAGTGCAGCACTCCCTCAGCACTGCCCCTCCGACAATGCAGCGCACTCTCAGTACTGCCCCTCCGACAATGCAGCACTCCCTCAGTACTGCCTCTCCGACAGTGCAGCACTCCCTCAGTACTGCCCCTCCGACAGTGCAGCGCTCCCTCAGTACTGCCCCTCGGACAGTGCAGCGCTCCCTCAGTACTGCCCCTCGGACAGTGCAGCACTCCCTCAGTACTGCCCCTCCGACAGTGCAGCACTCCCTCAGTACTGCCCCTCCAACAGTGCAGCGCTCCCTCAGTACTGCCCCTCCGACAGTGCAGCGCACCCTCAGTACTGCCCCTCCGACAGTGCAGCGTTCCCTCAGTACTGCCCCTCCGACAGTGCAGCGTTCCCTCAGCACTGCCCCTCCAACAGTGCAGCGCTCCCTCAGTACTGCCCCTCCGACAGTGCAGCGCTCCCTCAGTACTGCCCCTCCGACAGTGCAGCGCTCCCTCAGTACTGCCCCTCCGACAGTGCAGCGCTCCCTCAGTACTGCCCCTCCGACAGTGCAGCGCTCCCCCAGTACTGCCCCTCCGACAGTGCAGCGTTCTCTCAGTACTGCCCCTCCGACAGTGCAGCGCTCCCTCAGTACTGCCCCTCCGACAGTGCAGCGCTCCCTCAGTACTGCCCCTCCGACATTGCAGCGTTCCCTCAGTACTGCCCCTCCGACAGTGCAGCGCTCCCTCAGTACTGCCGCTCCGACAGTGCAGCACTCCGTCAGTACTGCCCCTCCGACATTGCAGCGTTCCCTCAGTACTGCCCCTCTGACAGTGCAGCGCTCCCTCAGTACTGCCCCTCCGACATCTTTCAGAAATGTCCCGAAGTGCTTGACACAAAATGAATTACTTTGAAGTGGATTGACTGTTACGTAGACAATACAATTTGCACACAGTAAGATCTCGCAAGTAACAATTGCACAAATGAGCAACCACCAGCTTTTGGAGCAGCACTCGAAGCCCAATCTCCCGCCCCACCCCCCTTCCCGCTCCCCACCTCTCCCCTCCTGACCTCTCCCCTCCCCGTTCTCCCAACCTCTCCCAGCCTCTCCATACCCCACTCCACCTCTCCCACCCCATCCCCACTCCTCCATCTGCTCCCCTCTCCGTTCACCACCTCTACTCTCCTCTCCCCTCCCCGCTCCCCACCTCTCCCATCCTCTCCCCATATTGGCCAGGACACCTGGGCGAATCTCCCTCCTTTTCTTCAAAATAGTGCCGTGGGATCTTTTACGCCCACTTGAGAGAGCAGACGGGGCCTCGGTTTAACGTCTCATCCAAAAGACGGCACCTCCGACAGTTCAGCACCGGAGTGTCAGCCTAGATTTTTGTGCTCAAGTCCCTGGAGTGGGACTTGAACCCACAGCCTTGTGACTCAGAGGCGAGGGTGCCACCCACTGAGCCACTTCATAGGATATTAATTCAATACAAAGCTGTGGGGATTCCGGATATACCTTGAGGTTGGATATGAAACTGGCTGAAGGTTAGGAAGCAACGAGTACTTGACAGAGGAGATACGTCGGCTTGGGGGCGGGGGGAGGGGGCGGATACTGAGTGTTGTTCCTCAGGCACGATGTACATAAATAACATGGGTCAGAAACCCAATACAAATTGAGGAACCGTAAGTAGTGCAGGTGGGAGGAAAGTGACACAGACAGATTAGCTGAGTGGGCAAAACTATGGCAAATGGCATTCAATGTGGGCAAGTGTGAGGTCATCCACTTGATGACTCAAGAAAGATAAATCTGAATCTGTCCTAAATGGTGAGAGACTAGAAACCGTGGAGGAGCAAAGAGCGCACGTCAACCCAAGCACCCCACCCACCCGCCCCTTCAACCACCGTCTGCCCCCACCTGTGACAGAGACTGTAGGTCCCGCATCGGACTCATCAGTCACCTGAGAACTCATTTTTAATGTGGAAGCAAGTCATCCTCGGTTCCGAGGTACTGCCCAAGAAGAAGAATCAAAAAGGCTAATGGAATGTTGGCCTTAATCTCAAGGGAGCAGGAATACAAACAGCTTGAAGTGATGCTGCAGCAGTACAGAGCCTTGGTCAGGCTCCATCTTCACCTGCGTTCAGTTCAGGGCCCCACACCTCAGGATGGAGGTATTGGCCTCAGAGGGGGAGCAGCCCAGATTCACCAGAGTTAGGGTTTAGAGGGTTAGATTATCAGGACCGGTCGCGTAAGCTTGACTTGTATTCTCTTGAGTCTAGAAGCTTGAGGGGTGATCTGATCGAGACGTTTAAAATGTTAGAAGGATTTGGTAGGTTAGATACGGAGAAACTATTTCCTCTGGTGGGGGGAGTCCAGAACAAGGGGGCATAATCGTCAAATTAGAGCCAGGCCGTTCAGGGGTGATGTCAGGAAGCACTTCTTCACACAAAGGGCAGTGGGAATCTGGAAGTCTCTCCCCCAAAAAGGCTGTGGATGGTGGGGGTCAATTGGAGCTTTCCAGACTGAGATCGCTAGATTTCTGTTGGGTAAGGGTATCGAGGGATAGAGAGCAAAGGCGGGTAAATGGGGTTAAGGTGCAGATCAGCCGTGATCTCATAGAATGGTGGAACGGGCTCGAGATGCTGAATGGCCTCCTCCTGTTCCTAAATTAATGAAATTTGAAAATGATACTAAACTAAGAGGGCAGTGGAAATTACCAAATGAGTTGGGCAAGAAATGTGGGTGGGCAGAACAACGGCAGATGAGATTCAATGTAGACAAGTGTTAAGTGCTACATATAGAAAGGAAAAATAGGCAATACCTATACTCCATGAATGATATCGAAATACTTGGGTCGAAATTAAAAGGGACATGGTAACTGAAGTAAGATTTAAAAATGAGCGTAACAGGGCACGTTTAGTAGAACGCAATTGCGCAGCAAAATGTTTAAAGAGGAAATGTACTAATTACTCGTATGTTTAATTGCAGAAATGACCATACCAGTTTAGAGAGATGAAACTTACAAAAAGAGACAATGACATAACCCTTTTCTGGAAAAACGAAACTCAGTAGTGGTCAAGAGAGAGAGGGTCTCGTTTCTCAGAAATCACATGACCTGATGACTCATTTCCAAGAAATCAGAGGGGCCACAGGCCCATACAGTGAAAAGTGAAACTTATGTTATTGGTTACCTTGTAGAAGTTAGGCACACCTAATTAGTGATTAATGTATAGACTTTTAAATCAATTGGACCTCTGGAGTAGGAGGTCTCGGAATATGTGTATAACTGTGTAAACCTCAAGAGATTCGGTGGAGTTGGAGCCTTGTGTTGGGACGCAAGAGCCATAGCTCCCCAGGCCTGAATAAACCGTTTTTACTTCAATTATTGGGTCTGTCTTTCTTACAACAAGCCAGTGTTGTCGACTGTGTATATCACTCAGTCCACACTTTGGGGGCTTACATCAATTGGCGACGAGGATGGGATGCGCGTTCTGAACCAGACTCTCGGACAGCGTTAACCTAGGACGGGTGAGTATGTTTTAATTACCACCTGTAAAATTAGGGGTTAATCGCTGGCGAGACGGTGAGTCAGAATCGATGTATAAAAGAACTATAAAAAGAAAGACACCCTTAATTGAAGGCGGTTAAAAAGATAGGGATAAGGTGTTCCCTAAGCCGTATAGCGGCAAACCGACAGGGGCGGAAAGACCCCGGGAGGCAGAGAAGTCCTCATTTAGCCGTAGGTAGGCGAACCGACAGGGGCGGAAAAACCCCGGGAGGCAGAGAAGTCCTCATTTAGCCGTGTGTAGGCGAACCGACAGGGGCGGAAAGACCCCTACCCCGGGGAGGCGGGAAATCCTCTTTATCCGTGAGACGGCGAAATCTCAACAATTGAATGAATGGGTGCACCGTGGTGAGTGAATGAGATAAAACCCTACGGTCTTAAAAAGGTTAGAACGGACAAGGGTGAGGCCTGTCCCCAGCACCTAGCCTGAGCCTGAATTAAGAGGACAGTAGTCCCACGTGACGGCCAGGATCAAGTAGGACGCCGGGAGCTACAGACCCCACAGTACCAAAACCTCAGGACTAAAGGGTTGGTGTGTGTCTAACGAAACGAAGTGACTAATAGAAAGCAAGAAACTAATGAAGGTGACGCTATAGGGGCGAACAACGTAGCGTACAAACCTAATTCCTCAACATCGTGAATTACGCGTGAAACATAGCAGTTAGTTATGACTAAGAGGGTGGAAGAAGAATCCTCAAGGGACCTGGATTCTATAACCCGACTCCTGGAAAATAAAAAGAAACAGTGCAGAGAGCCAAAGGCTTGGTGGGGAGGAGCTAAAGATAAAGAGGCAACAGATAATGTAAGGAATTGAAACAGAAGGGAGAGATAAAGAAGGAAAAAGATCTAATTTGCAGGCGAACCAATTTGAAACCCCAGCAAAAAAAAAAAACAAACAGGGATTTGGAAACTAGGGAAAGCTGTTGAGTCAGATTTAAAAAGGAAGGAAAAGATAAACTTAAAGCTTTACCAACATGGAAGTTATTAGCATCTGTACCAAGACAAGTAAAACACGAGATTTGCTGAGTGAAAGGAACCTTAGACATATGCTGAAATTACAGTTTGTATAAAAATGTGTGAGTGTGGATGTTTTCCTGATTAGGAATGTTTAAGAGGATTCAATATTCCTTTGTCTGAAAATCTGTCCGTTAAGAAAAAGAACTGTCTGCTGTGTGTTGTAGCTCCACCCACTTCTCTGTGTTAAAGTAAAAGCATTTAACCCCTTTGTCTTGTCGGGGATTTTGGAAGTTTAAGAATGTGCAAATAAGATTGTGCCCTCAGAATGAAAAAAAAAACCTATTACAATTTAAGTTAAGCTGAAGTGTAAAAACTGAGAAGAGCAACAAAAAGTTTGTTTAATGAACATTAAGTTTCAGTCTAAGATCTAACCTTGGAGTTATGAGGTAAATTAACCTATTAAAACCAGACTTTCATTGTGGCCACAGTGAAATTCTGGTTGATGTAAATTGGTGTAGTCCAAATTGAATAAGATAACTCAACTCCGCAAGAATATCCGATAGTGGCAGGCCCCTTTACAATATTTAATTGACTATGGTACTGGAAGCCTTATAGAAGGCGGGACTAGAGTTAAACCTTAGAAAGGTATAGGTAGGGAAGGATGAAGCAGTCGACCTAGGATACATAATGACACAAGGGAAGAGACAAATGCCCAAAAACAGATGGGAGGGGCATTAGGACTGGCTGCGTGCTTTGATTGCTCGCAAGCTTCTAGGGATGGCAGCAGGAAGGGACCGCGCCAGAGAGGGGAGGGGGATCCGAGGATGTTTGTTGATGCATTGGTAGGGGGCCGACAGTGAAAAAATGTTAATAGACACAGGAGCCACAATCTCATTGACAGACTTACCCTTACCCCGAACGAAACTTTCAGTTAGTATAGCAGGAATCGGTGGACGAAGAGTCAGGGCTTATAAGGGCGAAACAGTCTTACTAGAAATTGGATGTATAATAATACCTACACAGCTGTGGGTATGCGAGAACACCGAAGGAACAATCCTAGGGATAGATATACTGCGAGAAGTAGGAGCTTTAGTCGACCCTAAAGCGAATGAAGTGTACTGGCCCCCAGATTATAAGTCAAACAAACAGGCAGGCCCGGGAAACAAAGTAGAAATGGCCCAGCCTATACAGGATTTGATCAAAGGGGGGTAGCCAAAGGAAAAAGTGTAAACCTATATAGATAGTCGGAATGCCTTTGGGGTGGTGTCTGATTACATGATAGCGGGAGTAGGCAGGGATATATGACACCAGGAGGAAGACCCGTAAGAGACAAGAATATAATCAAAGAATTAGTAGGAACCTCTCTCCTACCCAAAGAGTCCGTAATAATAAATTAAAGCACACAAGAGGATGGGCAGCTAAACGATCAACTGAGAGAGGGAATCTGACCAATGAAGCCCAAATGTTCATGTTGAATCAAAGTGTGAAACCACAACTGTCTTTCAGTCAGGGATGTTTTTTTGAGTTGCGTGAAGTGACGCAATAATGTTTAGCTCCACCTTCAAAAGCCTGCGAAGGAGTTAACCCTTTCCACTGACAGCTGTTTGAGTTCACCAAGCAACAACTTCAGTATTACTGAATAGAATTTAAAGATATTGGACATTATTAAATTTAAGTTTCTTAATGTTAAGCTGATATTTCCCCACAGTGATAGAAGGATAATGTTAAGCTGATATTTCCCCACAGTGATAGAAGGAAAATTAGGATTTGATAAATGGAAGTTATCTTATAAACTAATTGCAGCACCGTCTCAGACGGCCAGGAGACTGCTGGGGAGGCTGTCCTGTTACCCAAAGATAAATCTGGACAGATAGTTAGAGACATGAGGCCAAAGACCAACAGATTATACGGGATCGAGAACAGGATACACGGGACGACCAGAAGGAGGTCTTTGCAATAGACAGCAAAGTGATAGCAGAAATAATACCAGCCAAACCAGGGCTAGCACCCAGATGGTCAGGACCTTATGAAGTATTAATGAATAATGACACGTGCTCATGTAGATGGGTCTGGAACGGGTAAAGGAAGGTGGAAACACTGGACCCAGTTAAAAATATATAAGAAAGACAATGAGTAAACCAGAGATGGTGCCCTTTTTGACAGAGTGAGGAGTATACTAGAAGATATAAAGAATGGGAAGGGGAGTTACTACATATATCAATGATAGGGCTGTGTATGATGATATTATATGCCATAGTTTGCATCTTCAGGTATGTCTGGGGACAGAGCCACAGAACAAGAAATGAACCAGATGTACAGCATTTTGAACTGATAAAATGTATAAGAGCAGAATAATTCTAACTGGCTGGTGACGACCAGCCCCCTTTTTGTAATTACAGGAACATTGGACGTCCGGAATGAGATGGAGCGTCCTCGCCTTGATTCTAGGGATAAATATAAGTATTGCCATTATCAAGGGGGATTAGTAATAAGGAGAACACAGGATGAGGTGTATTCTAGTGTAGCACATAGAGTTACTAAGCTTGCCATTAATATGAGTACTTTTGAGATACAAAACAAACCTGGAACTCCCTGTGGGTAAAACAATTAGAGGATCCACAGGAGAAAAAAATCTATCTTACAAAGATGTAAGAAACGGGGAGTATTGGAAACGACCGGAGCAGGGTATGCGGCCGGGTTAGCAACAGTTAATAGCTTGGACATAGAAGGAGTAAACGAAGGAGTAGAAGAATTACAAGCAAAAATAGAGAAGTTACTAAAACAAGCTACTGGAAATAGCCGGCAATTGACACTGGCAGGGAAACCAAACAATAATGCAATTGTCGGGGGTGGAAGAGATAGTAGCCCCCCATGCAGAAACAATCAATACAATTATTAATAGACTTAATAATGCTTCTCGCCAAACCGATAAGGAGCTAATATGTGCCACGTAGGGCTCATGGCTATTGTCGAATGCTCAGCATAACATGAGGCAAATAAATAATGGACAGATCCCTGATTGGATTACTAATAAGGATCTGGAACCTTGGATTGACACAAATAAAAGCCTATGTAAGGAATGTAAAATGGGACAAGTATACCGGGCAGGTGATTGTCTGACCCCATGGACTAAGATGATTGGCTTTGTACTGGCCATCCCACAATTCCCAGAAGGGGGACAACCCCGATACGATGTGATTAATATAGGAGAAGTACAAAGGGAAAGTGGGTTAAATATCATGATGTCCCTACCAAGGTGCTTTGGGAAAGGGATGAAGATAATAAACAGAAGAATGAAACCTAAAGGGGGGTGGTAGTGGACGGGTGCCACCACAAGGGAAGGACATGGGTGTGCACACACCCCCCCACCGAGGGAGACACATCAGAGTACGGATTTACGAAAATTACCAATTGCACCCTTGAGGTTCACCCAAGGGGATACACTGGACCTGGGTAGCATCAAGGAACAATGGGACCTGTTGTGTCACCACAATTGAACAGAAATATGAATATCAAGATATGGCTTATACCATTCCCCAACCAAACCGTTGTTTTGGTCTAAAGATACCTACACAGATAGGAAAACCTGGTCATTTGATAATATGGGACTTACTAAAAAGGGTTGAAACTTATGTCATACCAGAGCCCAAGGCAATTCCTAAGTTAGAGGAAGCTTGGCAGAAGTTACAGCAGGAAACGAAGGAAATTTTAAAGTACTATCATAAAATAGAAGAAGGCTTAAAGAAACAACAGAAAGACATTAGTACAACATTAGAGGAAACTCACCCACTTCCTCATATTTTGATAATTGGGGACCAGGATGGTCGGGGACTGTGGGCGCCTCGGTGGTACAAGGCATAATGATATTCCTCTTGATTGTTATTCTGATATATTGTGTATTTTTATTTCTCCAGTGCCTTTGTGCCAGAATGAGTAAGGCCGAAAGTGGTGCGGTGAAAGGAGTAGAGCCTGAGGAGGGGCAGGTAGCGATGTTAAGAATGGACAACTCCCCCGCCTCTCCAAGGCAAATGGTGTAAGACGCGATGGGAAGCCCTGAAATTATATGGGATTAATTGGGCATGGTAATTAAAGACCGGGCCGGCCAACCGTAAGATGGAGGTGGCAGAAGGAGGGTGGTGAATGAGGACTGGTGTGTGATGACAGTCTCGAATTGGCACGTCACACACCCCACGTGGGAATGAGGGACAGGCTTGAGCAGAAAAGCCTCAACCATTAGTGCAGGGTCTAAGGGGCCCCGGGAATGGTTACACCAGAAGGAGTGCATAAAGGAAAGACCACCCTAAAGGAAAGCCCACCGTAGAGGAAAGACCACCATACCACAGAGGGGGGAAGTCGGCCTCCAAATTGATAGGATATATACATGTATAACCTAGACTGGTAGAAGGCCAGGGAGTGCACGCTCTGGCAGACACCAGGCAGTGGACATGCATGTTGACCTGTTTTGGAACAATTGTCCAAAAGGTCAAAAGGAGGGACTGAAGTAAGATTTAAAAATGAGCGTAACAGGGCACGTTTAGTAGAACGCAATTGCGCAGCAAAATGTTTAAAGAGGAAATGTACTAATTACTCGTATGTTTAATTGCAGAAATGACCATACCAGTTTAGAGAGATGAAACTTACAAAAAGAGACAATGACATAACCCTTTTCTGGAAAAACGGAACTCAGTAGTGGTCAAGAGAGAGAGGGTCTCGTTTCTCAGAAATCACATGACCTGATGACTCATTTCCAAGAAATCAGAGGGGCCACAGGCCCATACAGTGAAAAGTGAAACTTATGTTATTGGTTACCTTGTAGAAGTTAGGCACACCTAATTAGTGATTAATGTATAGACTTTTAAATCGATTGGACCTCTGGAGTAGGAGGTCTCGGAATATGTGTATAACTGTGTAAACCTCAAGAGATTCGGTGGAGTTGGAGCCTTGTGTTGGGACGCAAGAGCCATAGCTCCCCAGGCCTGAATAAACCGTTTTTACTTCAATTATTGGGTCTGTCTTTCTTACAACAAGCCAGTGTTGTCGACTGTGTATATCACTCAGTCCACACTTTGGGGGCTTACATCAGTAACCTTAGTAGAAGTGACGCTAAACATGTCTAACCAATCCAGAGCAAAAAGATAAAGACCTTGCATTTCTATAGCGCCTTTCCGGACGTCCCAAAGTGCTTTACAGCCAATGAAGTACTTTTTGAAGTGTAGTCACTGTTGTAATGTAGGAAACGCGGCAGCCAATTGGCGCACAGCAAGCTCCCACAAACAGCAATGTGATAATGGCCAGATAATCTGTTTTTGTTATGTGGATTGAGGAATAAATATTAGCCAGGACACCGGGGATAATTCCACAGCTCTTCTTTGAAATAGTGCCATAGGATCTTTTACGCCCAGCTGAGACCTCAGTTTAACATCTCATCTGAAAGACAGCACCTCCGACAGTGCGGCGCTCCCTCAGTAGTGACCCTCCGACAGTGCGGCGCTCCCTCAGTACTGAACTGGGAGAATCAGCCTAGATTTTGTGCTCAAGTCTCTTGAGTCGGGACTTGAACCCACAACCTTCTGACTCAGAGTTGAGTGTGCTACCCACTGAGCCACAGCTGAAACCAGCAGTAATATATAAAGCTTATAGAGAATTAAACTACAGAGCCAAGACAACAGAATATACATCATATGAGATGGTGATGAAACTTCATAGTGCTTTGATCAGACCACATCTTAAATATTGCATCCAGTATTGGCCAAGAAACGAGACAAAGCGAGACATTGAACCACTCGTGACAGTGTAAAGAGCCACAGGGTTGCTACGTAGTGCCAGGGTTATGAGAAAACACTAAAGAAACTTGGGCTATATAGAGGTATACATAATTGTTAAGGGTGTAGAAAATAATCTAGGCTGACACTCCCAGTTCAGTACTGAGGGAGCGCTGCACTGTCGGAGGGTCAGTACTGAGGGAGCGCTGCACTGTCGGAGGGTCAGTACTGAGGGAGTGCTGCACTGTCGGAGGGGCAGTACTGAGGGAGCGCTGCACTGTCGGAGGGGCAGTACTGAGGGAGTGCTGCACTGTCGGAGGGGCAGTACTGAGGGAGCGCTGCACTGTCGGAGGGGCAGTACTGAGGGAGCGCTGCACTGTCGGAGGGTCAGTACTGAGGGAGTGCCGCACTGTCGGAGGGGCAGTACTGAGGGAGCGCTGCACTGTCGGAGGGTCAGTACTGAGGGAGCGCTGCACTGTCGGAGGGTCATTACTGAGGGAGTGCTGCACTGTCGGAGGGGCAGTACTGAGAGAGCGCTGCACTGTCGGAGGGTCAGTACTGAGGGAGTGCTGCACTGTCGGAGGGGCAGTACTGAGGAGCGCTGCACTGTCGGAGGGGCAGTACTGAGGGAGTGCTGCACTGTCGGAGGGTCAGTACTGAGGGAGTGCTGCACTGCCGGAGGGGCAGTACTGAGGGAGTGCTGCACTGTCGGAGGGGCAGTACTGAGAGAGCGCTGCACTGTTGAAGGGTCAGTACTGAGAGAGCGCTGCACTGTCGGAGGGGCAGTACTGAGAGAGCGCTGCACTGTCGGAGGGTCAGTACTGAGGGAGCGCTGCACTGTCGGAGGGTCAGTACTGAGAGAGCGCTGCACTGTCGGAGGGGCAGTACTGAGGGAGCGCTGCACTGTCGGAGGGGCAGTACTGAGGGAGAGCTGCACTGTCGGAGGGGCAGTACTGAGGGAGCGCTGCAATGTCGGAGGGGCAGTACTGAGGGAGTGCTGCACTGTCGGAGGTGCCGTCTTTCAGATGGGACTTTAAACTGAGGCCCCGTCTGCTCTCTCAGGATGGCATAAAAGATCCCACGGCACTACTTCAAAGAAGAGCAGGGGAGTTCTCCCCAGTGTCCTGATCAATATTTATCCCTCAATCAATATCACTAAAAACAGATTATCTGGTCATTAACACATTGCTGTTTGTCGGACCTTGCTGTAATCAAAATAGCTCCCATGTTTCCTACAATATCACAGTGACAACACTTCAAAAATCACTTCATTGGCTGTAAAGTGCTTTGGGCATCCTGAGGTCATGATAGGAGATATAGAAATGCAAGTCTTTATTTATTTACTTGGTGGGTGTCGGAGTGACTAGACTTGTCTGGCTTTTTTTTTCATTCATTGGATGTGGGCGTCACTGGCAAGGCCAGCATTTATTGCCCATCCCTCACTGCCCTTGAGAAGGTGGTGGTGAGCCGCCTTCTAGAACCGCTGCAGTCCGTGTGGTGAGGGTACTCCCACAGTGCTGTTAGGGAGGGAGTTCCAGGATTTTGTCCCAGCGACGATGAAGGAACAGCCGATATATTTCTAAGTCAGGATGGTGTGTGACTTGGAGGTGAACTTGGAGGTGGTGGTGTTCCCATGCGCCTGCTGCCCTTGTCCTTCTAGGTGGAAGAGGTCGCGGGTTTGGGAGGTGCTGCCGAAGAAGCCTTGGCGAGTTGCTGCAGTGCATCTTGTAGATGGTACACACTGCAGCCACGGTGCGCCGGTGGTGGAGGGAGTGAATGTTTAAGGCGGTGGACGGGGTGCCGATGAAGCGGGCTGCTTTGTCCTGGGCTGACCGTGGATGACTGCGTGACGAGAGA
This sequence comes from Somniosus microcephalus, assembly GCF_052327205.1. Lineage (NCBI taxonomy): Eukaryota > Metazoa > Chordata > Chondrichthyes > Squaliformes > Somniosidae > Somniosus > Somniosus microcephalus. Next base: position 366,580,924 of record NC_140989.1, read on the forward strand.
AAACGCTGGAAAAACTCAGCAGGCCAGGCAACATCCGTGGAGAGAGAAATAGAGTCAATGTTTCGGGTCGAAACCCTTCGTCAGAACTGAGAGGAAAGGCAGGAAATGAAACAAAAGGCAGTTTGGGGGCTGGGAACAAGGTTGAAGAGCCAAACGGAGATCCCGTCGAAGAGAAGAGCAGAACTTCTTCAAGGTGGGATCTCTCTTTGGCTCTTCAACCTTGTCCCCAGCCCCCAAACTGCCTTTTGTTTCATTTCCTGCCTTTCCTCTCAGTTCTGACGAAGGGTTTCGACCCGAAACGCTGACTCTGTTTCTCTCTCCACGGATGTTGCCTGGCCTGCTGAGTTTTTCCAGCGTTTTCTGTGGTTATTTTGGATTTCCAGCATCCGCAGCATTTTGCTATCATCTGAGTGACGAGGTTTGGCTGGCTGGTGGTGGACGGGTGGCCTCTAGTGGTTGTTAATAGGTTCTTTCTAGTGACTGGTTGCTGGTAATAATGGGTTGGCTCCTGGTAGCTGCCTGCTGGTCATGGCTTGGAGGCTGCTGGTCAGACACGGACAGCATCTGGCAGCGGATGGCCGATGGCGGGTTAACTGACCGGCCCAGTCTCTATGTCTTATTCGCTCACCAGATAAAATCCGCAGAGCGTGTGTTTAAATTGTATGGATTTTACTTAATGTGAAGCAACATAAAGTATTTATGGATATATAAGGAAAAACGTACCTTAAAACGGTGGGAAAAAAATCACTAAATAAAGTGTCACAAATCTTACATTTCCTGGAGGCTCTCCGCCAGAAAGAATGCCTTGTCCATAATGTACAATACGCCCACTTCTGAACGTCACTATGCTTGAGCACAAAAATCCAGGCTGACACTCCAGTGCAGTACTGAGGGAACGCTGCACTGTCGAGGGGCAGTACTGAGGGAGCACGGCACTGTCGGAGGGGCAGTACTGAGGGAGCGCTGCACTGTCGGAGGGGCAGTACTGAGGGAGCGCTGCACTGTCGGAGGGGCAGTACTGAGGGAGCGCTGCACTGTCGGAGGGGCAGTACTGAGGGAGCGCCGCACTGTCGGAGGGGCAGTACTGAGGGAGCGCTGCACTGTCGGAGGGGCAGTACTGAGGGAGCGCTGCTCTGTCGGAGGGGCAGTACTGAGGGAGCGCCGCACTGTCGGAGGGGCAGTACTGAGGGAGCGCTGCTCTGTCGGAGGGGCAGTACTGAGGGAGCGCCGCACTGTCGGAGGGGCAGTACTGAGGGAGCACTGCACTGTCGGAGGGGCAGTACTGAGGGTGCGCTGCTCTGTCGGAGGTGCCATCTTTCAGATGAGAGGTTAAACTCTCAGGTGGACGTAAAAGATCCCATGGCATTATTTTGAAAAAGAGCAGGGGGAGTTCTCCCAGGTGTCCTGGTCAATATTTATCCCTCAACCAACATCCGTAAAACAGATGATCTGGTCATCATCACAGTGCTGTTTGTGGGAGCTTGCTGTGCGCAAATTGGCTGCCGTTTTTCCTACATTACAACAGTGACTACACTTCAAAAAGTACTTCATTGGCTGTAAAGTACTTTGGAATGTCCGGTGGTCGTGAAAGGCGCTATAGAAATGCGAGTCTTGCTTTTATTGATGTCGAACCACCTCTCCGGTCTTGGACCAGTACGTCCAGTATTGGTCATTACAGATCTCACTATCCTGGCAGTATTAGCTACTACAGGGTACATCCAAATAAAATCTTCTCGTTTTAAAAGTGTCATCTGAAGTTTGGACTGAAATTGGTAACCAGCTCAGTTTGTGTAAAAGAGACCATTTGAAAAGTTAACTTAAAAAAAAAATCTGTTTCAGGCAAGCCACGGATAAACATAGAGCCTGACCTGTGATGTATCACAGAGCCTTCCGAGAGACGGCCTCGGAACTAGGATGTGCTTATTTGGTATTTCCTGTCTGCCTATTTCTGGGAGTGAGTATTACAAAACTACGTTCAAAGAACGATCAGAACATCGCAGGATCTCAAGAAGGGAATGATCCGGTCATTGAACTGGACTCTCACACCTCCCCACAATTTAAAGTAATCTAAGAGGACTGATTTGAAGGGCTGTGGGGAAAGAGCGGGGAGTGGGACTAATTGGAGAGCTCGTTCAAAGAGCCGGCACAGGCACGATGGGACGTATCATCTCTTCCTGTGATGTAAAAATTCTGATTTATGAATTTATGATTATATAAACAAATAAAATTGACAACCAACAATAGTAGGTGCAGCTGTTTTTCCACAGATGCCCCAACGAGCACTTTATAGCACTGCTGTTTCTATGTGCCTGCAAAATAAGGAATAACATTTTTTAATGACACACATATTTATAGAACTGCCAACTGCGTTTCATCACTGGTACAAACAAACGATAATACCAATACAAGATCAGGATCATTTCAGATATACATTCCCCTAGAATCAGATAGAATTGATACATCTCGCATAGTCTCAGCACTGACTCAGCACTCTGAGCCGGAAGGTTGTGGGTTGAAGTCCCACTCCAGAGACTTGAGCACAAAAATCTAGGCTGAATCTCTAGTGCAGTGCTGAGGGAGTGCTGAGGGAGCGCCGCCCTGTCGGAGGGGCAGTACTGAGGGAGCGCCGCCCTGTCGGAGGGGCAGTACTGAGGGAGCGCCGCACTGTCGGAGGGGCAGTACTGAGGCAGTGCCGCACTGTCAGAGGAGCCATGCTGAGGGAGCGCAGCACTGTCGGAGGGGCAGTACTGAGCGAGTGCCGCACTGTTGGAGGGGCAGTACTGAGGGAGTGCCGCACTGTCGGAGGGGCAGTATTGAGGGAGCGCCGCACTGTCAGAGGAGCCATACTGAGGGAGCGCAGCACTGTCAGAGGGGCAGTATTGAGGGAGCGCCACACTGTCGGAGGGGCAGTACTGAGGGAGCGCTGCACTGTCAGAGTGGCAGTACTGAGGGAGTGCTGCACTGTCGGAGGGGCAGTACTGAGGGAGCGCTGCAGTGTCGGAGGGTCAGTACTGAGGGAAGCTGCACTGTCGGAGGAGCAGTATCGAGGGAGTACTGCACTATCGGAGGTGCGAATTTCCAGATGAGAAGTTAAACCGAGGCTCTGCCTGCTCTCTTAGCTGGACGTATAAGATCCCATGGCACACCCCTGGTGTCCTGATTAATACTAATCCCTCAATCAACATCACTAAACAAACAGATTATCTGGTCATTGCTGTTTGTGGGAGCTTGCTGTGCGCAAATTGGCTGCCGCATTTCCTACATTACAACAGCGACTACACTTCAAAAAGTACCTCATTGGCTGTAAAGCGCTTTGCAAAAAGTACCTCATTGGCTGTAAAGCGCTTTGGGACGTCCTGAGGTGGGGAAAGGCGCTATAGAAATGCAAGTCTTTCTGTAAGGTGAAATCCATTCACCAACTGCCTGGACTGGGGCACGCCACTGTGCATGCCACACGGCAAAGGGCTGTCTAACGGAACTCCATCCATAACATGCAAGTAAAAAAACACACTAATTAATCAGAAAGGCAAACTCATCCCCTCAGAGCCCGCACCGGCCTCACAAATCCGTAGGATTGATCCTCATCAGATCTTTAATGTATTACCTGTTTGAGGTTAGGACTGATTATTACAACTCCTTTGTGTCAGTCAGGAGCTCACATAATTTGCTTGTCACCCTTGTCTGATCTTCTGCCTAAAAAAAATCTCGGAATTTTAAACCACGATTTAAAAACAAATTGTTTTTATTTCAGCACACAGTCTTTTTAACAGGAGGAAGGAGTCTCCAAGCACACTGTGAAACATTCACTTGAGCTTGAGGAATAGCACCTCATCTTCCGATTAGGCACTTTACAGCCCTCTGGACTCAATATCGAGTTCAACAATTTCAGATCATAACCTCGGCCCCTATCATATATATATATATTTTTTCCACACTTTGGCCCAGAAATTCGGGTCCCCACGGGTGAGTACGCGCTGGGTACTCACGCGTAGGCCCAACGAAAGTGCCGGTTTCGTGCATGCACTGCGCATGCGCGGGAAACCGGAACTTCCGTTCCCTTAAAGGAAGGGGTTCACAGGTCGAACGCGTGCGCCGGAGAGGCAGCGCGTGCACCTGGAACTTACGTTAAGTAGTTATTTTATGTAATTTATAGTTATTTTTAAAATGTGATGGTTTTTAAAAATGTATTTGAAGTTTTAGTGATGTTTTGGGGTTGATTTGTATTCATAGATTTGATAGCTCTTCCTGTCAAATTTATGAATGGACATTCCCTGCTACCATTGGCTCCCCATGGCCCATGTGATCCCAGGGGTCGCTTCGAACTAACTGCGCCCCTGGGATACGCAAGCACTGCGCGCCGGCAGTTGGAGGAGGCCCAGGATCGGAATCCCACGGGGGCCCACAGCTCAACGGCCGGCGCGCTAGGTAAGTGCAGGTCGGGGGCTTGCACCCGCGGGAAGCCCCCGACCCGAATTTCTGGGCCAAATTTTTGTTTGTGCCTTTTTTTTTTCTCCCCTCACACGGCAGCGGTCTTTCATTCTGTCAGCGCAACTCACACTTCATCTAGAGCCATCCTTTGTTTCTTAACCTGCCCCATTACCATCCCCGCTCGCCTTGAATATCTCTTAATGCCTCTTTAATTCTCCTGCTTTCTATCCTATCACAGACCTTCCCTTTTCTTCTTTCATCCCCTCCCCCATTTCCCAGCCCCTAAACTTGCTTTAAAATCTGTTCCATTTCCTGCTTTTTTCTTTCCCAGTTCTGACGAAAGGTCTTTGACCTGAAACGTTAACTCTGTTTCTCTCTCCGCGGATGCTGCCCTGGCCTGCTGAGTTTTTGCAGCGTTTTCTGTTGTTATTTCAGATTTCCAGCATCCGCAGTATTTTGCTATTGTATTCACTTGAGCCCATTTGGGAAGAGCTGCACACAGTCCTATGACAGCATTGACATCAAAGGCTGTCCATGTGGTGTTACATTTTATTGCTGCATGCATCACTCCTCGGAAACAAATCATGTGCCTAAAGGCGTTTAATCGCTTCTGAAAGCTTCCCCTGCTAATGTCACTTGTGATTCGGATGCGATTGTGACAGATCTTAAATCGCATTCCTTGCGTGTTTTAATAAAAAAAAAGCATTGCATGTGTCCAGGGCCAGTAACCCCATCTCTCTCTCTCTCTCTCTCACACACACACACACCAAATGACATATTTCCAACCACTTGCTTGGAAAACCCAAACCAATTACAAGGCCAGGAATCTTAAAACATCAATCAGAACTATTTGTATTTAAAAAAAAGTTTTGAGATGTCAATAAGACTTTGTGGTCCAAAGGGCAGGCAGGAAAAAAAAATGTGCAAAAAAGCAGAGTCCAGCACTACCAAATATGGAAATAATGTTACGTCGCTGACATATAGTTCATCTGGAAATACTTAAGAGGGATGGGAAAAAAAGGGGCCAGAAATAGAAGCCATAAACTTTCCCTCTGTCTGTGTAGTGAGAAGGAAACGATTGGTAAATATTGTGTGCACACTTCAAAGCATCTCCTCCCCCTGTTCCAATGGGCTTAAATGAGAGGTGGTGTTTTAATTTGCAGGAGATGAGAGCAGCCTGGATACACACACACTCTCTCTCTCTCTCTCTCTGACCTCCCTTTTCCCCTTCCCTCCCTCCGCAGCCGGGGCGGTGTCTCAACAGAAAGCGCCAGAGACATTCCTGACATACTTTTGTTGCTGGAATCAAACAAGCTGTGCAAGCCTCAGACAGCCAGCCTGGAGAGGGAGGAGAGGGGAACGTCAGCCAGAGAGAGGGAGAGAGAGACCAGGAGCCGCCTATATAAACAAGAGCCGCCTCGGCGGGGTCTGCACAAAGCACCCAGCGGCAACCAGAGCGACAGGAGCAGCCCAGCCCAGACAAGACAAGACCAGCCCAGCAGCGAGAGGACAGAGGAAGCAGCAAAGGAAACCGCCACAACACTGAGAGCTGCTGCTGCTGGACAGACAATTCAATCGCTATTTCAAGATCAGTTCGGAGGAAAAGAAGGTCCTCACTTCGATTCCCCCCGTCCAAAAAAATGATCCATTTTACAACACTCGCTGTCCTGCTCATTCTCTGTCTTGCTAAGGTGAGTCCCATTTCAGAAAGCGTTTTGTTAAATCTATTTATCAGATATTTAGATTTCTTGCTAAAGTAAATCACCTATTTCAGAAAGTGTGTTTTAAACTATCAGATATTTAGATTTCTTGCTAAAGTGAATCTCCTATTTCAGAAAGTGTGTTTTAAACTATCAGATATTTAGATTTCTTGCTAAAGTAAATCACCTATTTCAGAAAGCGTGTTTTAAACTATCAGATATTTAAATTTCTTGCTAAATTAAATCTCCTATTTCAGAAAGCGTGTTTTAAACTATCAGATATTTAAATTTCTTGCTAAATTAAATCTCCTATTTCAGAAAGTGTGTTTTAAACTATCAGATATTTAGATTTCTTGCTAAAGTGAATCTCCTATTTCAGAAAGTGTTTTAAACTATCAGATATTTAGATTTCTTGCTAAAGTGAATCTCCTATTTCAGAAAGTGTTTTAAACTATCAGATATTTAGATTTCTTGTTAAAGTAAATCTCCTATTTCAGAAAGCGTGTTTTAATCCATATATATATATCAGATATTTAAATTTCTCAACTGCCTGTAAGGAAGCAGGTTCAATAATAACTTTCTAAAGGGGAATTGGATAAATATTTGAAGGGAGTTGAAAAACATTTTTTTTTGCCCAGCTCTGGGCGTGGGACTAATTGGAGAGCTCTTTCAGAAAGAGCCAGCCCAGGCACGATGGGCCGAATGGCCAGCACCTTCTGTGCTGTCTGAATGGTTCTAAACTTGTGGTGGTGGGTGGGGGGAACTTGCCACGTTGTACTTTAATTGCAAAAAAAACCCCACAGGAGACTGAAGGAGTGTGCTTGTTGACCTTGTCGCCGCAGGTGAAGTCGAGCTGCGCCCCGGGATGTCAGTGCCCCCAGGAGATGCCCAGATGCGCCCCGGGCATCAGCCTGGTCCTGGGCGGCTGCGGATGTTGCCGGGTCTGCGCGCGGCAACTGAACGAGGATTGCAGCAAAGCCCAGCCTTGCGACCACACCAAGGGGTTGGAGTGCAACTTCGGCGCCAGTCCCAGCGCCCTTCAGGGGATCTGCAGAGGTAAGAAGATTCTTGTGGCTTGTTCAAAACCGTTGGGAATGTCTCCTGCCGTTTAGTCTAGTCCAGGAGAGAGAGAGAGAGAAAAAAGGCAGTTCTGTCATCTTTTTTTAAAACCATGTATGGTTATGCTATATTGTTCTGTGGCCATGGATTGGCAGTAAGGCGATGTGATTTCAGCAGTCAGGAATGTAATTGACTGTGTTTCGATGCAGAAAGAAAAGTGATTCCTGAGTAAGTCATTGTTCAATTCCTGCATCCCTCCAGAGACCTGCTCTTGGAATTTCCACAGTTTAATATATAATATATCAGCAGCAGAAACCAATCTGCACTCAGTTAAAGTGAAATGCCCGTACGTTCCCCCGAACATTTTTTTATTAAAGTCTTTCTCTCCACGTTGTGTTTTACTTACAGCCAAATCCGAAGGAAGGCCCTGCGAGTACAACAGCAAGATCTACCAAAATGGGGAGATTTTTCAGCCCAATTGCAAGCATCAGTGCACTTGTATCGACGGAGCGGTCGGCTGTGTCCCGCTCTGCCCTCAAGAGCTCTCGCTGCCCAACACGGGTTGCCCAAGCCCCCGGCTGGTCAAGGTCCCGGGCCAGTGCTGCGAGGAGTGGGTGTGCGATGGGGGCAAGGCGGCGTCGGAGGCTGAGGATGCGGAGGACGCCTTCGGTCAGGAGACTGCGGCGAAGCCTTGGCGCAACCAGCCCCTGTACAACAACGAACTGCTCTCGCTGCTCAAAGGGGGGTTCAAGAGACTGCCTGGTAAGTTATAGAGTCCTACAGCACAGGAGGGGGGCCATTCGACCCATCGTGCCTGTGCCAGCTCTTTGAAAGAGCTCTCTAATTAATCCCACTCCCCCCCTGCTCTTTCCCCACAGCCCCTGCACATCTTTCCTTTTCAAGTATTTCTCCAATTCCCTTTTAAAAGTTACTATTGAATCTGCTTCCACCGCCCTTTCAGGCAGCGCATTCCAGATCTTCTGATCTCCCCTCTGGTTCTTTTGCCAATTACCTTAAATCTGTGCTGCATTTGTAAAAGGTGTACATAGCCACAATAGTAATGTGTACATAATACTCCATTATAGTGTCTGTACAAGACAACACTATTAAACAGTATTTTGTATTATTCATCTTCCTCTGTCTGATCTCAGCTTCATCCCCTTTTGCTGCAGTTTACAGACATGCATTGATACTCCCAAGAGGTGTATCTATCGCCAGTGTTCACTGCATACTGTAAACCTTGGTCTTGTTAAATAAACTCTTAACCATCATCTACTTCAGGAAATTCTGGCTTAAAAAGTGGGTGAAAAAAATCCTAATTGCACATGTTGAACCAGCATCAGGACTGACATCATCAAGAGGCGCCATGTTAGGCTTAATTGCCTTACAAGTTGGCGAGGTTTTGGGAAAAGTGCCAGACGTTATGAACTGGAACTGATGCCTTTCAGTAACCCGACTGTACAAGCCTTTCTTCTGTAAACTTTAACCGCAAACCAGGCAAGAGGGCAAAAATAATCTTGCATATACAAGCTATTGAACTAGGAGGCCGTTCTGTAAAAATGACAGCATAAACCAGCATTGTTTCTTTCCGCTTTCTAAACAGTCTTCCATTTTTTTTCCGTTTCAGCTTGGAGACCCAAGTGTTTTGTTCAGACAACGGACTGGTCCCAGTGCTCCAGGACCTGTGGGATAGGCATCTCCACACGAGTCACCAACGACAACCCCGACTGCAAACTTCGAAAAGAGTCAAGAATCTGCGACCTCCGACCTTGCGACCAGCCAACGTTTGCTAACCTCAAAGTAAGCCCTGCTTCACGCCGCCCGCTCCCCCCCCCCCCGCCCCCGACATCCCATCCTCCCACCTCTTGCTTGCTGATGGCAGGCTTGAGATGGCAGGAATGACGTGTGAGGAGAGATTGGGTCGATCGGGCTTATATTCGCTAGAGTTTAGAAGAATGAGAGGGGATCTCATTGAAACTTATAAAATTCTAACAGGACTGGACAGACTAGATGCAGGAAGGATGTTCCTGATGGCCGGGGAGTCTAGAACCAGGGGTCACAGTCTAAGGATAAGGGGTAAGCCATTTAGGACAGAGATGAGGAGGAATTTCTTCACCCAGAGAGTGGTGAACCTGTGGAATTCTCTAACAAAGCAGGCAGTTGAGGCCAATTCATTAAATATATTCAAGAAGGAGTTAGATATATTTCTTAAGGCTAAAGGGATCAAGGGGTATGGGGAGAAAGCAGGGACCGGGTACTGAATTTGGATGATCAGCCATGATCTCATTGAATGGCGGAGCAGGCTTGAGGGGCCGAATGGCCTACTCCTGCTCCTATCTTCTATATTTCTATGTTTTGAATGTGTGTGCTCTGATTCCATGATGCTCAAGTAGCTCTGTTCTATAACAAATCCGCACACTTGCTGATTGTGGTTTTTTTCTCTCTTATTCACCTCCCTCAGAAAGGAAAGAAGTGCTACAGGACCAAGAAATCCAGCACAGCGGTGCACTTTAGCTACGCCGGCTGTGCCAGTGTGAAGAGATACCGTTCCAAGCACTGCGGCTCGTGCGTCGACGGCCGTTGCTGCACCCCCCAACAGACCCGAACTGTGCGGGTTCGCTTCCGCTGCGAGGACGGGGAGACCTTCACCAAGAACATGATGATGATTCAGTCCTGCAGATGCCACTACAACTGCCCCCATCACAACGAGGCCTCCAATCCTTATGTCATGTTGCACAATGACATTCACAAGTTCCTAGATTGACAAACTGTGTGGGGGGGATATAGGGGGAACAGAGGCGGAGGAAGAATCGATTGGCACGATGAATTAGAAAGGGACGCGATCAAACTGGGACGGCAACACAGCTCTTAAAGGGGCAGGATTTATTTCTTTTCTCTTTTTTGCTTTGAAAGAGACAGATAATTGTCACGGTTATGTGAATAACCAGCATAAATCATAATTACATGATGTTTTGCACTGGTCCCAGCTTTTCCCCCTCCCCACCACCCCGCCAAACACCGTGTCGGTTACAACACAGTGTTGGGATCGGTGAATGTTTTTGAGAAGACTGGGGTTTTTGAAGGGGCTATTGTGTAGTTTTTTGGAAAAAAAAACTTTACACACCGTACATGCAGCAACATGAAAAGGGACTGGGGAGGGGAGGGGTGGGGGGCCATGACTGTTGTTATACTGTAGCTATACCTATGTGCACTGTGCAGCATTGCCCTTGTGGCAGCTGAGACTGAGGGAAGGGTGAACCCTCACGGTTTTAAATGAAAGCTTCAATTTATTGGAGCGAGGAAATAGCTTCATTTTGGAGCATACTTTTTCCCACTTTTTGTTCCATTTGTAACAAAACGATGTATATTTGTATTATATAATAATGTCTTATCGTGTATTCTTAGCAGTGTATTGTCTTTTATCAAGTGCTTGTGTGAAAACATGGTTGTAATTGGAAAATGTAATAATGCTCAGAGTTCCCGTGTAAGGAAAGTGCGTTGGTTTGCTTACACAACCCGCCTGTGGGTCACAATATTTCCTTGGGTGAGCTGAATCGCTCACATGATGTGGCAGCTGGCAACCAACTGTGTTAAAGCTATAGTTGTCGATACGCAAAGCACAGCAATCAGAATCAGTGATGTTAAATCCTGCAATATATCCATCGAATGTTGCATTATTTATCAAAAGTGTAGCAAATTCTATTGAGGTACAAAAAAAAATGTCATACTGGAATGAAATGTACATAGATTTAATTTTTTTAAGATAAAAATAAACAATTTATTTATGGAACTGACTTCTGCCACATTCTGCTCAATTCTGCTGAAGGTGTGACACCAGGAGGAGCGAAAGACTTGCATTTCTATAGCGCCTTTCACGGCCACCCGACGCCCCAAAGCGCCTCACAGCCAATGAAGTTCTTTCTTGAAGTGCAGTCGCTGTTGTGATGTGGGAAACGTGGCAGCCAATTTGCGCACAGCAAGCTCCCACAAACAGCAATGTGATAATGACCGGATAATCTGTTTTTTTAGTGATGTTGATTGAGGGATAAATATTGGCCCCAGGACACCATGGAGAACTCCCCCCCTGCCCTTCTCCGAAATAGTGGCCGTGGAATCTTTTACACCCACCTGAGAGAGAGCAGACGGGGCCTCGGTTTAACGTTTAAAAATTAACAGCCTCCCACATTCCATCCTACGTAAACTTGAGGTCATCCAAAACTCTGCTGCCCGTGTCCTAACCCGCACCAAGTCCCATTCACCCATCACCCCCTGTGCTCGCTGACCTACATTGGCTCCCGGTTAAGCAGCGCCTCGATTTCAAAATTCTCATCCTTGTTTTCAAATCCTGCCATGGCCTCGCCCCTCCCTATCTCTGTAATCTCCTTCAGCCCCACAAACCCCCCTGAGATATCTGCGCTCCTCCAATTCTGCCCTCCTGAGCATCCCTGATTATAATCGCTCCACCATTGGTGCCCATGCCTTCTGTTGCCTGGGCCCTAAGCTCTGGAATTCCCTCCCTAAACCTCTCCGCCTCTCTACCTCTCTCTCCTTTAAGACGCTCCTTAAAACCTACCTCTTTGACCAAGCTTTTGGTCACCTGCCCTAATTTACCGGTGTCAAATTTTTTGTCTTAAAATACTCCTGTGCAGCACCTTGGGACGTTTTACTACGTTAAAGGCGCTATATAAATGCAAGTTGCTGTTGTTGTGGTCTCATCCGAAAGACGCCTGTGACAGTGCGGCACTCCCTTGGCACTGCACTGGAGTGTCGGTCTAGATCTTTGCGCTCAAGTCTCTAGAGTGGGACCATGAACTCACGGCCTTCTGACTCAGAGGTGAGAGAGATGGCGCGGCCCACAGAGACACTGGCTGACACCAATTATGAGTCAGACTGAAGTGACAGATCTGCATCCGAACAAGGGCCTGAAGTGAAATTTCACGTCTCTGATCATTTCGAATAGGGCTTCAACTGTTCTAAACACCAGCTGGTAGTTAATAGGAACCAATCGGGCAGCATTCCCCAAATTCAACAATGTATCTGAGGAAGGATGTTCTTGCCATCGAGAGAGTGCAGCGAAGATTCACCAGGCTGATACCTGGGATGGCAGGAATGACGTATGAGGAGAGATTGGGTCAATTGGGCTTATACTCGTTGGAGTTTAGAAGAATGAGAGGGGATCTCATTGAAACTTATAAAATTCTAACAGGACTAGACAGACTGGATGCTGGAAGGATGTTCCCGATGGCGGGGGAGTCCAGAACCAGGGGTCACAGTCTAAGGATAAGGGGTAAGCCATTTAGGACAGAGATGAGGAGGAATTTCTTCACCCAGAGAGTGGTGAACCTGTGGAATTCTCTACCACAGAAGGCAGTTGAGGCCAATTCATTAAATATATTCAAGAAGGAGTTAGATATATTTCTTACGGCTAAAGGGATCAAGAGATATGGGGAGAAAGCAGGGACAGGGTACTGAATTTGGATGATCAGCCATGATCTCATTGAATGGTGGAGAAGGCTCGAGGGGCCGAATGGCCTACTCCTGCTCCTATCTTCTATGTTACTATGGAGGAGGCAGGCGTGAAAACCAAGAGAGGAGACTGTTGGTGCACGCGAGGTCCTATAATAGCTTCTAAAAGGGAAGTGGACGGACACTTGCATGATAAAAAGGAACACGAGGAGGGATTGGGACTAAATGGGTATCTGCTCCCTTGAGCTCGAGTCTCTCAGGCTGTAAGATTCCATGATTCTCAGGTCCCAGGTTTTTTTGGGGGGGGGGAGGGAAGGGGCTGGGGAAGATTTTGGCAATAATGGAAACAAGGCACTTGTTGAATAAGATCCCCGAATCCCTGTGAAATACAAGGGGAATATTTGACTTATTCGGTCAAGTAAAGCAATGACCCTGCCCCCGCCCCCCCCCCACCACCCGACCGTCACCTTCCAGTGAACTCACCCTGCAGGTTAAGTACATTTTATAATCGCCACTGTTGAGCTTCAAACATCCTTGGGCTCTAAAGAATTTAAATCAAATCTAATACAGTATTTATGACATTTCAGTTGTGCAATGGAGCAATTCAGTAAAATAAGCAGGGAGCCCATTCAGTCAGGGAGCAGAACCCAGACAATCCCTCATTCATGTTCGAGCGCAGCCAGGACGTGGGAGACCCAAGCCTTTTGTTGTAAGGTGCAGAATACCCCCTCTTAGTTTCGGTGCAAATTGTGAAAGACTTACATATAGCAATCGGTATTGTGCCCAGACAAAGCATCATACATTGACGCGCAGGGCTGGAGTCTTCAGACAACGTCAAATACTTTCCACATTCAGGCCAGTCGTGGGGCTGAAAGGAATTTGCTGGGTGGAATGTCTCCCAGTCTGTAGGAGGCGGTTTACTTTCACCAGTTGAGCGCAGGCAATTACTTTTTGCTTAATCCCAATAACCCGCCGATTCAAACGCGTAACGAGAAGTGAAGAGGAATGTGTGGCATCTCAAGCACCGCTCTGAGGGGGGGGGAGCAGAGGCAGGACAGAGAGAAGGGGGTGGGGGGAGGGAGGGAGGGGAGAAGAGAGGAAGGGAGGGAGAGAGGGAGGGGGTGAGGGAGGGAGGGAGGGAGCGGGGAAGAGAGAGAGGGAGGGAGGGAGGGAGAGGGAGGGAGAGAGGGAGGGAGGGAGTGAGGGAGGGAGGGAGGGAGGGAGAGAGGGAGGGAGGGGAGAAGAGAGGGAGGGAGGAAGGGAGGGAGGGAGGGAGAGAGGGAGGGGGTGAGGGAGGGAGGGAGGGAGCGGGGAAGAGAGGGAGGGGGTGAGGGAGGGAGGGAGGGAGCGGGGAAGAGAGGGAGGGAGGGAGAGAGGGAGTGAGAGAGGGAGGGGGAGAGGGAGGGAGGGAGAAAGGGAGGGAGAGAGAGGGAGGGAGTGAGGGAGGGAGGAAGAGAGAGTGAGGGAGGGAGTGAGGGAGGGGAGTGAGTGAGGGGAGTGAGTGAGGGGAGTCAGGGAGGGAGGGAGAGAGAGAGGGAGGGAGAGAGTGAGGGAGAGAGGGAGGGAGAGAGTGAGGGAGAGAGGGAGGGAGTGAGGGAGGGGAGTGAGTGAGGGAGGGAGAGAGAGAGGGAGGGAGGGAGGGAGGGGAGTGAGTGAGGGAGGGAGGGAGGGAGGGGAGTGAGTGAGTGAGGGAGGGAGAGGGGGAGGGAGAGAGAGAGAGGGAGGGAGTGAGGGAGGGGAGTGAGTGAGGGAGGGAGAGAGGGAGAGAGTGAGGGAGAGGGAAGAGAGGAGGGAGGGGGAAACTTTCACAAGTGAAGCCGAGTTTTCCGAATGATATAGGTGTGTTCAGTGGAGATGAACATGCCGAAAGAACCTCGCTGCCCTGCGAGTGACAGATGGTTGTATAAATATGTGTGACAATGGCCATGAGTTCAACTTTTTCTTTATAAACTGAATGCTCCGGCTCCCAATCAAATTAAAAGTTCAGCATTGATCCCAAGAACTGTTCCCGGGTAATTAAAATACGTGACATTTTAGTAACTGTCAGAGAATCTCTGGTTCCTCGGTAACATTCACAGCCGGATAACCAGAGCCCGGCCTGATTGACTGACACGATATTCAGAAGCGAATAATGCTACCAGATGTGCTCGGGGTGAAAGTTCACGTGATTTCTTCTTAGCAAGGTGACATGAAATGTTCCATTAATGGGCTAAAGATTTAAAAGAATCACAAAGCTCAAAAATCTAGGCAGACATTCTCGGTGCAGTACTGAGGGAGCGCCGCACTGTTGGATGGGCAGTACTGAGGGAGCGTCGCACTGTCGGAGGGGCAGTACTGAGGCAGCACTGCCCTGTCGGAGGGGCGGTACTGAGGGAGCGCTGCACTGTCGGAGGGGCAGTACTGAGGGAGCGCTGCACTGTCGGAGGGGCAGTACTGAGGTTGCGCTGCACTGTCGGAGGGGCAGTACTGAGGGAGCGCTGCACTGTCGGAGGGGCAGTACTGAGGCAGCGCTGCCCTGTCGGAGGGGCGGTACTGAGGGAGCGCTGCACTGTCGGAGGGGCAGTACTGAGGGAGCGTCGCACTGCGGGAGGGGCAGTACTGAGGGAGTGCTGCACTGTTGGAGGGGCAGTACTGAGGGAGCGCCGCACTGTCGGAGGGGCAGTACTGAGGCAGCGCTGCCCTGTCAGAGGGGCGGTACTGAGGGAGCGCTGCACTGTCGGAGGGGCAGTACTGAGGGAGCGCTGCACTGTCGGAGGGGCAGTACTGAGGTTGCGCTACACTGTCGGAGGGGCAGTACTGAGGGAGCGCTGCACTGTCGGAGGGACAGTACTGAGGGAGTGCTGCACTGTCGAGAGGCAGTGCTGAGGGAGCGCTGCACTGTCGGAGTGGCAGTACTGAGGGAGCGCTGCGTCGGAGCGGCAGTACTGAGGGAGCGCTGCACTGTCAGAGGGGCAGTACTGAGGGAGCGCTGCACTGTCGGAGGGGCAGTACTGAGGGAGCGCTGCACTGTCGGTGGGGCAGTAGTGAGGGAGCGCTGCCCTGTCAGAGGGGCGGTACTGAGGGAGTGCTGCACTGTCGGAGGGGCAGTACTGAGGGAGCACTGCACTGTCGGTGGGGCAGTACTGAGGGAGCGCTGCACTGTCGGAGGGGCAGTACTGAGGGAGCGCTGCACTGTCGGTGGGGCAGTAGTGAGGGAGCGCTGCCCTGTCAGAGGGGCGGTACTGAGGGAGCGCTGCACTGTCGGAGGGGTAGTACTGAGGGAGTGCTGCACTGTCGGGGGAAAGTACTGATGGAGTGCTGCACTGTCGGAGGGGCAGTACTGAGGGAGCGCTGCACTGTCGGAGGGGCGGTACTGAGGGAGCGCTGCACTGTCGGAGGGGCAGTACTGAGGGAGCGCTGCACTGTCGGAGGGACAGTACTGAGGGAGCGCTGCACTGTCGAGGGGCAGTACTGAGGGAGCGCTGCACTGTCGGAGGGGCAGTACTGAGGGAGCGCTGCACTGTCAGCGGGGCGTTACTGAGGGAGCGCTGCACAGTCGGAGGGTCAGTACTGAGGGAGTGCTGCACTGTCGGAGGGGCAGTACTGAGGGAGCGCAAGCACTGTCAGATGAGCAGTACTGAGGAAGTGCTGCACTGTTCGAGGGTCTGTACTGAGGAAGCGCTGCACTGTCAGAGCGCTGCACTGTCGGATGGGCAATACTGAGGGAGCGCTGCACTGTCGGAGGGGCAGTACTGAGGGAGTGCTGCACTGTTGGAGGGGGAGTACTGAGGGAGCGCTGCACTGTCGGAGGGGCAGTACTGAGGGAGCGCTGCACTGTCAGAGTGGCAGTACTGAGGAAGCGCTGCACTGTCGGAGGGTCAGTACTGAGGAAGCACTGCACTGTCGGAGGGGCAGTACTGAGAAAGCGCTGCACTGTCAGAGGGGCAGTATTGAGGGAGTGCTGCAGCGTTGGAGGGGCAGTGCTGAGGGAGTGCTGCACTGTTGGAGGGGCAGTACTGAGGGTGAGCTGCACCGTCGGAGGGGCATTACTGAGGGAGTGTTGCACTGTCAGAGGGGCAGTGCTGAGGGAGCGCTGCACTGTCAGAGGGGCAGTACTGACGGAGTGCTGCACTGTTGGAGGGGCAGTACTGAGGGAGCGCTGCACTGTTGGAGGGGCAGTACTGAGGGAGTGCCACACTGTTGGATGGGCAGTACTGAGGGAGCGCTGCACTGTCGGAAGGACAGTACTGAGGGAGTGCTGCACTGTCGGAGGGGCAGTACTGAGGGAGCGCCGCACTGTCGGAGGGGCAGTACTGAGGGAGCGCTGCACTGTCGGAGCGGCAGTACTGAGGGAGCGCCGCACTGTCGGAGCGGCAGTACTGAGGGAGCGCTGCACTGTCGGAGCGGCAGTACTGAGGGAGCGCTACACAGTCGGAGGGGCAGTACTGAGGGAGTGCTGCACTGTCGGAGGTGCCGTCTTTCGAATGAGACGTTAAACCGAGGCCCCATCTTCTCTTTCAGGTGGATGTAAAAGATCCCATGGCACTATTTCGAAGAAGAGCAGGGGAGTTCTCCCCGGTGTCCTGGCCAATATTTAACTATCCGCCAACATCACTAAAAACAGATTATCTGGTCATTATCACATTGCTGTTTGTGGGAGCTTGCTGTGCGCAAATTGCTGCCTCGTTTCCCACATTACAAGAGTGACTACACTTCCAAAAAAAAGTACTCCATTGGCTGTAAAGCGCTTTGGGATGTCCAGTGGTTGTGAAAGGCGCTATACAAATACAAGCCTTTCTTTCTTTTTCTTTTAATGCCTAATTGAGGCGAGCACATCGCAGATACACTACCTAACGTGTATAAATAGATCAGTTTGTAAATTAAAAAACACATTTTAGAGCTACATTTCACTTCAGTAAGCCAACGAGCTGATGTTTCTGATAAGTGGCCTTCTATTAATATCTACCATTCCTTGCTGAACATTAAGTCGCAGTCTGCTGCTTGAAGGAATTTTTTTTTTAAGACTGGGAAAGAATCCACTTTATTCCATTACGCGGCTGAGAGCAGGTATGAAACCGCAAAGGAATGCCGCCGTGGCTCAGCAAGCAGACAACCTGATGGGTAGCAGATGTTTCCCTTGGAAAAAAAAAACTATGAAAATAACGAGGCGAGCAAGCCAGCCGTGTTCACTTCAAAAGGTAACGTTTTCCTTGAAAAAATACTTAGCCTGAATACTTTCAATACCATGGAGATGCATCAGAAAAAGTGATTCACTCTCTTCACACGGGTCCCTGAATTCAGAAGCAAAATACTGCGGTTGCTGGAAATCTGAAATAAAAACAGAAATTCAGATTCACTCGTAGACTGCAGGCGATTGCAGGGGTTCGATAACAGATATTTTTCTCTCCCTCCTGACTCTGACTGTGCTTAAATCCATCACCCCCCCCCCCCCCGACTTAATCTCCCCCCTCTTAGGCAGTCCCTCGGGAACCGAGGATGACTTGCTTCCACATTAAAAATGAGTTCTCAGGTGACTGATGAGTCCAATGCGGAACCTACAGCCTCTGTCACAGGTGGGGCAGACGGTGGTTGAAGGGGCGGGTGGGTGGGGTGCTTGGGTTGACGTGCGCTCCTTCCGCAGTTTGCGCTTGGCTTCCGCTTGCTCCCGGCGAAGAGACTCGAGGTGTTCGGCGCCTTCCCGGATGCTTCTCCTCCACTTTGTGCGGTCTTGGGCCAGGGATTCCCAGGTGTCAGTGGGGATGTTACACTTTTTCAAGGAAGCTTTGAGGGTGTCCTTGAAGCGTTTCCTCTGCCCACCTGGGGCTCTCTTGCCGTGTCGGAGCTCAGAGTAAAGCGCTTGTTTTGGGAGTCTCGTATTGGGCACGTGGACAATGTGACCCGTCCATCGGAGCTGATCGAGCGTGGTCAAAGCTTCGATGCTGGGGATGTTGGCCTGAGCAAGAACACTGACGTTAGTGCGCCTATCCTACCAATGGATTTGCAGGATCTTGCGGAGGCAACGTTGGTGGTACCTCTCCAGTGCTTTGAGGTGCCTGCTGTACATGGTCAATGTCTCTGAGGCATACAGCAGGGCGGGTATCACTGCTTAATAAAGCTGCTCTGACTATAAAAGTACCGATTCATCATCTTCAGCTAGTTTTCTCTTCGCTGCATGTCACAGCATTGCTCTTTGCATCTGGTACAATGAATTAAAAAAATTTTTTAACAGGAAAAACTGCAAATGCTTTTTAAAAAAAAAAACTCGCATCTTTTGGGGATTCATTGTATTAGAACTAACGTTCGGCCGTGCAATCGTTAAATAAATATTTGTGTGGACCCATTCCCTTTAAATGCAACCCACCTCACCAGCTAATATAAAGCGACATTTGCACTGTACGCCCCTATAGAAAGAAAAGAGAGACTCGCATTTCTATAGCGCCTTCCATGACCACAGGACGTCCCAAAGCGCTTTGCAGCCAATGAAGTGCAGTCACTGTTGGAATGTAGCAAACGCGGCAGCCAATTTGTGCACAGCAAGCTCCCACAAACTAGCAATGCGATAATGACCAGATAATCTGTTTTTTAGTGATGTTGGCTGAAGGATCAATATTGGCCGGGACACCGGGGATAACTCCGCTGCTCTTCTTCGAAATAGCGCCATGTGATCTTTTACATCCGCCTGCGAGGACAGACGGTTTAATGTCTCACCTGAAAGACAGCACCTCAGACAGTGCAGCACTCGCTCAGTACTGCACTGGAGTGCCAACCTAGACTTTTATGCTCAAGTCCCTAGAGTGGGAATACGAACACACAACCTTCTGACTTAGAGGCAAGAGTGCTGCCCACTGAGGCAAGGCTGATACATTCAACCTCTCACTGTGAAGCACTTTGGTTGTTTTACAACAACAACAACTTGAATTTATATAGGGGGTGAAATTCGGCTACTTAGCGCCTCCCGTTAGCGCCTCCAGGGGTTTTGCGGCGGCGCTAAACACTACCGCCACGATCTCCTGCGCCCGCAGATCGTGACGTCAGTCGAGCGTGCAACGCCCCGGTAGCGTCCCGGACCGGATATTGAGTCGCGCCCCCTGCCTTCGCGCCTGCCGCTAGGAACGACAGGTAGAGAGGAACGTTTTCAAGTCGGGAGGGGGCTGGGCGAGCGCTATTTAAAGGCAGGCGCTTCCTGCCTTTTCTTGTCGGCAAAATTTTTGGTTTTAACACTGTCCTAAGGAGTTTTGGCCCTCAGCACCACTTTTGAGGTTCCTAAGCGCCGAGCTCTTTCCCCGTCCCTATCCATTAGCGCTTCCAACACAATTGCTTTCGAGGTCTCTCCAGGCCGAGATTCAAGGCTGCAATGAGCAGGGAGTGGCTGGCCAGCAAGATGGCCCCTCCCCTTTAAGAACTGGACGGCGCCAGTCTGTCTGGCTTCCATGGTAACTGGCATCACCTGAGCTTCGGTAGCGTTCTGAGGTAGTGCCTCGTTCCCCGACGTTAGCGCCTTAAGAGAGGTGTGTAGCGCCTGATTTAGCACTCAAATCACCTCTAGGGGCGATAGAGGCGAATTTTGCAGTCGGAGGTGATAACTAGCGCCGGGCGCTAAACTTTGCGCCCGGCTGATATTAGCGCCCAAAAATGGGTGATACCCAATTTTTCCCCCATAGTGCTTTTCTTGTAGTAAAATGTCCCAAGGGGCTTCATAGGAGCGATTATCAAACAAAATTTAACATGTTAGGACAGGTGGCCAAAAGCTTGGTCAAAGAGGTAGGTTTTAAGGAGCGTCTTAAAGGGGGAGAGAGAGGTGGAGAGGCTTAGGGCCCAGGCAGCTGAAGGCACGGCCGCCAATGGTGGAGCGATTAAAATCGGGGGATGCTCAAGAGGCCAGAATTGGAGGAGCGCAGAGATCGCGGAGAGTTGTGGGGCTGGAGGAGGTTACAGAGATAGGGAGGGGCGATGCTTTGACCATCCTGAAGGTGCTATATAATTGCACGCTCCGCCCAATCTGACTAAGAAATGCCTTAGAGTGTCCCAAAGTGTTTCATATCTAATTAATTACTTTTCGAAGTGTAGCCACTGTCATAATGTTGGCAAATGCAATGACAATTAATGGTACAACAAGCTCTTGTAAAAGGCAAATCACATGAGTATGATCAGTTAATCTGTTTATGGTGGTATTCATTGATAAGAGTAATAATAGTCTTGAAAATTCAGAGACCAGGTTTATTCCTGAAATAAAATATGCAAATACATATTGTAAAAGGTAACTGAAAGGTATAATTTATAGAAACATAGAAGATAGGAGCAGGAGTCGGCCATTCGGCCCCTCGAGCCTGCTCCGCCATTCAATGAGATCATGGCTGATCATCCACACAAACAAGGTCGGTAAAGTTTTCTACAGAGAGATTCTCCCTGAATGGTACAGTGCCAGTTACCTGGTCATAAGCCAGAAATGCGATGCCAGTCTCTGGTGCTATTTTTGTGACATTCATTCCATTGCCTCTCCAGAGTGAACGGTAGCCACCCTCCGCCACCATCGTCTTCCAGCTGCCCAAGAAATTCTGATCCTTTTTAGGGGCAAAGACATTGAAGAAAGTCAACGTTAAATCCTCTGTAGAGTGAAAGAAGCTTCTGTGGACCTGGCTTATGTAAACGCCAGTTTTGACGGGTTTTGCGGGCGGTTCTTCCCTTCCACATGAGGCCGTACAATGCGCTCCTCGCCTTCGTGACTTCATACGCTGTGCAGAACTCTGCTGCGCTGAACGGGACTCTCTCTCCGGGGCCTGAGTAAAGGTAAGTGCGCACATATACCTATGTGCCACACACCGAGTCATTGAAAGTCAGAATAATAAACTTGACTGATGGGATTATCATGGCCAATGTCTTCAGTCCCCGCCCACAAACTCCGTTCCCTAGCCACCGAGTCTATGATTCTCCCTGGCAACTGTCTGAGGCTGAACGAGACTGGTCTTGGTGTTGTATTTGACCCTGAGATGAGCTTCTGACCACACATCATCTCCTTCACCAAAACCGCCTACTTCCACCTCTGTAACCTTGCCCGTCTCCGCCCTTGCCTCAGCTCATCCGCTGCTGAAACCCTCATCCATGCCTTTGTTACCTCTAGACTTGACTATTCCAACGCACTCCTGGCTGGCCTCCCACATTCCACCCTCCAGAAACTCCAGAGCTCATCCAAAACTCTGCTGCCTGTGTCCTAACTCGCACCAAGTCCCATCACCCCTGTGCTCACTGACCTACACTGGCTCCCGGTCCGGCAACGCCTCAATTTTAAAATTCTCATCCTTATTTTCAAATCCCTCCATGGCCTCCCTATCTCTGTAACCTGCTCCAGCTCTACAACCCTCCAAGATCTCTGCGCTCCTCCAATTCTGGCCTCTTATGCATCCCTGATTTTAATCGCTCCACCATTGGCGGCCGTGCCTTCAGCTGCCTGGGCCCTAAGCTCTGGAATTCCCTCCCTAAACCTCTCCGCCTCTCGACCTCACTCTCCTCCTTTCAGATGCTCCTTAAAACCTCCCTCTTTGACCAAGCTTTTGGTCACCTGCCCTATGCCTCCTTAGGTGGCTCGGTGTCAAACTCTTGTGAAGCGCCTTGGGATTTTTTTTACTACGTTAAAGGCACTATATAAATGCAAGTTGTTAATGTTGTTGTTGGTGGGCAACAAATATACAGCCAAACATTGACCAGCATCAAAAGATTCTATGTGAGATAGCGATGCGTAACTGCCACAATGCTTTGCTTTCCTCCTTGCAATTAGAAGTCTATGAGCAAGGGTATGGTTATCGGTGTGGTGATGTTGTAAACAGGCTGTGTGATTTAGGTTCCATAAAGTCAAATTGGAAGAAGTTTTCAGTTAACTTGTAAATAGTTTTAAGCCTCGATCTGAGCTACTTTGTCCCTCTGGTTAACCGATGCCAAGAGGTAAACATAGAAACATAGAAGATAGGAGCAGGAGTAGGCCATTCGGCCCCTCGAGCCTGCTCCGCCATTCAATGCGATCATGGCTGATCATCCAAAGTCAGTACCCTGTCCCTGCCTTCTCTCCATATCCCTTGATCCCTTTAGCCTTAAGAAATATATCCAACTCCTTCTTGAATATATTTAATGAATTGGCTTCTACTGCCTTCTGTGGTAGAGAATTCCACAGGTTCACCACTCTCTGGGTGAAGAAATTCCTCCTCATTTCTGTCCTAAATGGCTTACCCCTTATCTTTAGACTGTGACCCCTGGTTCTGGACTCCCCGACCATCAGGAAAATCCTTCCTGCATCTAGTCTGTCCAGTCCTGTCAGAATTTTATAAGTTTCAATGAGATCCCCTCTCATTCTTCTAAACTCCAGCGAGTACAAGCCCAATCGATCCAATCTCTCCTCATACGTCATTCCTGCCATCCCAGGTATCAGCCTGGTGAATCTTCGCTGAACTCCTTCCATGGCAAGAACATCCTTCCTAGCTTATGTCAATATTGAAGCCAAGCAACTCCTTTGGAGTCTGGGATCTGCCAACTCTTGCATCAGTCAACATCGAACACTGCTAGCCACATCTCCTGCAGGAGAAAAATATCCCCTTTTGTTTTCCAATAAAGAGCTTCCAGTGCAATAGGAAGCAATGTAGAAATCGAGGATACCAAGTCAAAATAGACTGTTGTGTTGTGCAGCCTTTAGGGAGGTAGTGCTCAAGTTGATATCATTCTGTCACTACCCTGAGCTTGTCCTATTGGAGGTCCAAAAAGTCTAGGGGGAAAGAAAGACTTGTAAACAGAGGAACAGAGGAAATAGGAGCAGGTGTCGGCCATTCAGCCCCTCGAGCCTGCTCCACCATTCAATGAGATCATGGCTGATCATCGACCTCAACTCCACTTTCCTGCACTATCCCCATATCCCTTGATTCCCTTAATATTCAAAAAACTATCATAAGAACATAAGAACATAAGAAATAGGAGCAGGAATAGGCCACTCGGCCCCTCGAGCTTGCTCCGCCATTCAATAAGATCGTGGCTGATCTTGGGTTCAAAGCCACTTCCCTGCCCGCTCCCCATAACCCTTCACTCCCTTATCTTGCAAAAATCTGTCTATCTCCACCTTAAATGTATTTAATGACCCAGCCTCCACAGCTCTCTGGGGCAGAGAATTCCACAGATTAACGACCCTCTGAGAGAAGAAATTCCTCCTCATCTCAGTTCTAAAAGGACGACCCTTTATTCTAAAACTGTGCCCCCGAGTTCTAGATTTCCCCACGAGGGGAAGCATCCTCTCTGCATCTACCTTGTCGAGCCCCTTCAGTATCTTATATGTTTCAATAAGATCCCCTCTCATTCTTCTAAATTCCAATGAGTATAGGCCCAGCCTACTCAACCTTTCCTCATAAGTCAACCCCCTCATCTCTGGAATTAACCTAGTGAATTGTCTCTGAACTGCCTCCAATGCAAGTATATCCTTCCTTAAATAAGGAGACCAAAACTGTACGCAGTACTCCAGGTGTGGTCTCACCAACGCCCTGTACAGTTGTAGCAGGACTTCCCTGCTTTTATACTCCAACCCCATTGAAATAAAGGCCAACATGCCATTTGCCTTTTTGATTACTTGCTGTACCTGCATGCTAACTTTTTGTGTTTCATGCACAAGGACCCCCAGGTCCCTCTGAACTGTAGCATTTTGTAATCTCTCTCCATTTAAATAATAGTTTGCTTTTTTATTTTTCCTGCCAAAGTGTATAATCTTGCACTTTCCCACATTATACTCCATCTGCCAAATGTTTGCCCACTCACTTAGCCTGTCTATATCCCTTTGCAGATTCTTTGAGTCCTCTGCACAACTTGCTTTCCTACCCATCTTTGTATCATCCGCAAACTTGGCTACATTACACTCGGTCCTCTCATCCAAGTCATTAATGTAGATTGTAAATAGTTGGGGCCCCAGCACCGATCCCTGTGGCACCCCACTAGTTACCGTTTGCCAACCGGAAAATGACCCATTTATCCCGACCCTCTGCTTTCTGTTAGTTAGCCAATTCTCTATCCATGTTGATATCTTACCCCCAATTCCGTGAGCTCTTATCTTATGCAGTAGCCTTTTATGTGGCACCTTATCGAATGCCTTCTGGAAATCCAAATACACCACATCCACTGGTTCAACTTTGTCCACCCTGCTCGTTACCTCCTCAAAGAACTCCAGCAAGTTTGTTAAACATGATTTCCCGTTCATAAAATCATGCTGACTCTGCTTGACTGCATTATGATTCTCCAAATGCCCTGCTACTGCTTCCTTAATGAAGGACTCCAGTATTTTCCCAATGACAGATGTTAGGCTAACTT
Source organism: Somniosus microcephalus (assembly GCF_052327205.1). Lineage (NCBI taxonomy): Eukaryota > Metazoa > Chordata > Chondrichthyes > Squaliformes > Somniosidae > Somniosus > Somniosus microcephalus. The sequence continues at coordinate 366,605,883 of NC_140989.1, forward strand.
GTCTATAGTTTCCTGCTTTCTGTCTCCCTCCTTTCTTAAATAGGGGTGTTACATTTGTGATTTTCCAATCCGCTGGGGCCTGTCCAAAGTCCACGGAATTTTAGTATATTGCAACCAATGCATCCACTATCTCTGCAGCCAATTCTTTTAAGACCCTGGGATGCAGGCCATCTGGTCCAGGGGACTTGTCATCTTTTAGTCCCATTATTTTACCAAGTACTATTTCCTTAGTGATAGTGATTGTCTTTAGTTCCCCCCTCCCTGTGGCCCCTTGTTTACCCATTATTGGGATGTTGTTAGTGTCTTCTACAGTGAAGACAGATACAAAATATTTGTTCAGAGTCTCTGCCATTTCCCCGTTCCCCATTATTAATTCCCCGGTCTCATCCTCTAAGGGACCAACGTTTACTTTAGCTACCCTCTTCCTTTTTATATACCTGTAGAAGCTCTTACTTTCTGTTTTAATATTTCTTGCCAGTTTACTCTCATAATTCATCTTCTCTCTATTAATTTTTTAGTCATCCTTTGCTGGTTTTTAATAATTTCCCAATCCTTTGGTCTCCCACCAATCCTGGCAATATTGTATGCCTTCGTTTTCAATTTGATACCATCCTTTACTTCCTTAGTTAGCCACGGATGGTGCTCCCTTCTCTTAAAATCTTTCTTTTTCACTGGAATATATTTTTGTTGAGAGTTATGAAATATCTCCTTAAATGTCCGCCACTGCATTTCAACTGTCTTACCCTTTAATTTATTTTTCCAGTCCACTTTAGCCAGTTCTGCCCTCATGCCATTGTAATTGCCTTTGTTTAAGATCAGGACACTGGTTTGAGATACAACTTTCTCACCCTCCAACTGAATTTGAAATTCATCCATGCTATGATCACTCTTTCCTAGAGGATCCTTTACTATGAGATCATTTATTAATTCTGTCTCATTACATAGTACCAGATCCAAGATAGCCTGCTCCCTGGTTGGTCCCATTACATACTGTTCTAGGAAGCCATCCTGGATGCACTCCTCCTCAAGGCTACCATGGCCAATTTGATTTGTCCAATCAATATGGAGATTAAAATCACCCATGATTATTACCGTACCGTATCGATCTCTGTCTTGAATATACTCAATGACTGAGCCTCCACAGCCCTCTGGGGCAGAGAATTCCAAAGATTCACCACCCTCTGAGTGAAGAAATTTCTCCTCATCTCAGTCCTGAATGGCTGACTCCTTATTCTGAGACTGTGACCCCTGGTTCTAGACTCTCCAGCTAGGGGAAACATCTTCTCACACCTCAGATACATCTTAAAAGTCTAACATGTCTCAACTACAACAACTTGCATTTATATATGGCGCCATTAACTAGCAAAACCTCCCAAGGCGCTTCACAGGAGCGATTATCAAACAAAATTTGAAACCGATTCACATAAGGAGATATTAGGACAGGCTTGGTCAAAGAGGTAGGTTTTAAGGAGCGTCTTAAAAGAGGAGAGAGAGGTGGAGAGGCGGAGAGGTTTAGGGAGGGAATTCCAGAGCTCGAGGCAATTTTGTACATAGCAAAGTCCCCAAAATAGCGATCGAGATCAGAGAGCAAGGCTATCCTCTACCAACCTTGGGGCATTCGAGGTTGCTGTTGCTTGCTTTATCCAGATATTCTGCAAGATTCTCAGAATGAGATGAACGTGAATGGGAATATTCGCTCCCTGGAAATCCATGGAGGACTACAGATCAATACTCCTGACTGATGCTGCACAAGATTGTCACTCTTTGGTTCTGAGTGGATGCATTGTCGCTGGTCAGGAAATTCACGACAATATTGTGCAGGTTCACAAAGTGCAAAAACCGAAAGGGCAATTCAAAGCTCTGGGTAACAGTACAAAACCTACACTGGAGACTCTTAATATTGACTGCTGGTTATCGTGCTGCCAGGGTAAGCATCTTTCTGGTTTTCACGGCACCTTCCCGTGCAAGCGCAGGAGATGCAACACATGCCCTTTCACCTCCTCCTTTCCCACTGTCCAGGGCCCCAAACACTCCTTCCAGGTGAAACAGCGATTTAATTGTACTTCTTGCAATTTAGTATACTGTATTCGCTGCTCACGATGCGGTCTCCTCTACAGTGGGGACACCAAATGCAGATTGGGTGACTGCTTTGCGGAACACCTGCGTTCAGTCCGTAAGGGTGGCCCCAAGCTTCCGGTCGCCTGTCACTTTAATTCTCCACTCCACTCCCACTCAGACCTCTCCGTCCTCGGCCTCTTGCACTGTTCCAATGAAGCTCAACGTAAGCTCGAGGAACAGCACCTCATCTTTCGATTAGGCACTTTACAGCCTTCTGGACTCAACATCAAGTTCAACAATTTCGGATCATAACCTCGGCCCCTATTTTTTCACATGGCAGCTGATGATTCTGCCATTCCCATTTACACCTCTTCCAGACCCATCTTTTGTTTCTTTACTTGTCCCATTAACATCTCCTTTGGCCTTGCACCATCATCCCTTTTGTCTTTTAATCTCTCCTGCCTTCCATCCTATCACAGGCCTCCCCTTTTGTTCCTTCCTCCCCTCCCCCCTTTCCCTGCCTCTGTACTTGCTTAAACCCTGTTACATCTCTAACTTTTTCCAGTTCTGACGAAGGGTCACAGACCTGAAACATTAACTCTGTTTCTCTCTCCACGGACGCTGCTGAGTATTTCCAGCATTTTCTGTTTCTATTTCAGATTTCCAGCATCCGCCGTATTTTGCTTTTATTTTTGGTTTTCATGTTCAGGCTGCAACCAGAGGTGATAGGTGTCATGAATCTTACCATTCATGTAGAAATGACTCATGAGATAACACTGGGCGGCCAGCTGGTGGCGCCGTCCAAGGAGTATAAATACTCGGGCGTGGGCCCAGCTTGCTCAGGATGTTTCTGTAACCAGGAACTAGTGATGTAACTAGAACTCATGGTTGTGAAACAGTTGATTAAAGCCTCGTTTTATACTCAAACCAAGTGATCAGTAGTTTTCTTACGTCAATAGGTAAGTTATTTAACTCCTGAAAGGAATCCGGTTTGACTCAATGGAAATAAAAACAGAAAATGCTGGAAATACTCAGCAGGTCAGGCAGCATCTGTGGAGAGAGAAACAGAGTTAACGTTTCATGTCGATGACCCTTTGTCAGAACACATGAACACCTTTCTGATGAAAGGTCATTGACCTGATACCTTAACTCCTTTATACTCCTTGGGGGGAAAATTCGGTTGATTTGCACCTCCCATTGGCGCCTTAAGAGGGCGCTAATGGGGTGCAAAGCAACTAGCGCCCGGGCGCGGCGATGTTTGCGCCGCTCACGAAATTGATGAGACATTTTGCGGTGGTGCTAAACACTACCGCCACGATCTCCTGCGCTCGCAGATCATGACATCAGTCGAGTGTGCAACACCCCGGACCGGATATTGAGTGGCGCCCCCTGTCTTACCGCCTGCCGCTAGCAACGACAGGTTGAGGGGAGCGTTTTCCAGTCAGGAAGGGACTGGGGGAGCGCTATTTAAAGGCGACCGCTTCCTGCCTTTTTTTCCGGCGAAATGTTTTCACCACGAGAGAGAGAGAGAGAGAGAGAGACTGCAGGAGATATTCCATGCTGTGTTGAGCAGTTTTGGGTACTGAGCAGCACTTTGCAGGTTCTTTTTGATTTGATCTTCCTTGCATCGATTTAGAAGAGAATTTGGGGGCTGCACTCTGAGCTCTTTCCCTGGGCCTCTCCATTGTTCTTTCCAGCAGATTTGATGTACAGGTCTCTCCAGGCCGAGATTCAAGGCTGCAATGAGCAGGGTGTGGATGGAGAGCAAGATCGACCCTCCCCTTTAAGAACTGGCCGGCGCCAGTGTGTCTGTTTTCCATTGCTGACTGACATCACATGAACTTCGCCAGCGCTCTGAGGTAGCGCCTCGCTCCTCGGCCTTTGCGCCTTAAGAGAGGTGTGTAGCGCCTGATTTAGCGCTCCAATCACCTCCAGGGGCGATAGAAGCCAAGTTTGCAGTCGGAGGCGATAATTAGCGCCAGGCACTAAACTTTACGCCCGGCCGATAATCGCGCCCCAAACGGGGCGATACTGAATTTCTCCCCCAACTAACTGGGATTTCCCTACCTATCATCTTCTCTTTTCTAAAGAAAAACGGCCTCCAACCTGTTCAATCTTGCCCGTTAGCTGTAATATCTCAGGGTCAATGTGCTCTCTTGGGATTGGTTCCTTGTAAGTCTTTATTCCACTTTCTCCAGTGCCTCTATGCACTTGTTATAGAATGCAGACCAGAACTGTGCACAGTGCTCCAAGTGCGGCCTGACCAGGGTCTTACACAAGTTTAACATAACTTCACTACTTTTGAATTCTAGAAATAAATCCCAGTGTTTTGGTAGCATTTTCTTATCAAAGTGAGGAGGTGTGCCGTCCCCCATGTGTGCTGATGTCCTCCCTCCAACTCCGGGCTTTGGCCACACCAGCTGTTCCTTCAGGTAAACGTGTTTTTATTTCCTGAGCTCCTGCTACACTTAAGGCCGTGCAAGTGTGGCGTGGTGAAAACGTGCGGAGTGCTGAAGGTGTGGCTGAAAGATTCTAGCTCTGGGAATGGCAAGGTAGAGACCCCTCCCCAACCTCCCCCCTCCCCCACCCCGAGAGAGATCTTGAAGTTATGCTGAACTTGTATCGAACCTTGGTTAGACCACACTTGGAGTATTGCGTACAGTCATGGTCGCCATATTATAGAAAGAATATAGAGGTACAGAGAAAGATTTACAAGGATGATACCAGAAATGTGAGGGTATACCTATCAGGAAAGGATGAACTGGCTCTTGAAAAAAGAAGGCTGAGGGGTGACCTAATAGAGTTCTTTAAAATTATGAAAGGTTTTGATAGAGTGGATACAGAGAGAATGTTTCCACATGTGGGGAAGAGCAAAACTAGAGGCCATCAATATAAGATAGTCACCAAGAAATCCAATAGGGAATCCAGGAGAAACTTCTTTACCCAGAGAGTGGTGAGAATGTGGAACTCGCTACCACAGGGAGTGGTTGAGGCGAATAGTATAGATGCATTTAAGGAGAGGCTTGAGGGAGTTGGGAAGAGAGGGTTATGCTGATAGATTTAGATGAGGAAAGACGGGAGGAGGCTCGAGTGGAGCATAAACACCGGCATGGACTGGTTGGGCTGAATGGCCTGTTTCTGTGCCGTATATCCTGTGAGTAGGGGAGAATTGGTGGAGGTATTGGAAGTTGGAAGGAAGCAGTAAGTTTACTTTGCCCTCATTTTTTCCTGAGCATTATTAAAATTATTTTAAACATTATTTGTATGGATATATAGCGGGGTGGGTGGGAAACCAATCTGCCAATTATTTTTTGCAGGGAAACGATGAATTTTTTGTGAATGTGGATCTTCCTTTGGGGCGACTAGTAGATCTTGTGTGGCATTGCTCACAGTGAAGCCTCCGGCCGCTCTCTGATTTGTTGATCTGGTCCCCCCTACACCCTGGAGGTTACATTCTCTCACCTACCTTTCACTTCTTCTCCGGCTCTCCCCATGTCCGCAGTTATTTTTACATTTCTTTTTCGGACACAGATAACACTGGCAAGGGCCACGTTGATGCCCATTCCTATAGCGATTGTGTGGACAACTGAGTGACTGGCAGCTGGACTCACCACACGTAGGGCTGGCAGGTTCCCTTCGCTCAATGGTGATAACCAGTTGGATGTTTATGACAAACTTTCCTAAACACCTTTTGCCAGCCCACAGATGACCTGATATATTGATTTCAGCTTCGCAACTCGCCACGGCGAGATTAGGACTCATGACCTCTGGGTTGGAAGCCCAACACCCTAACTATTACACTGGCATTATCGCCTCGCACAAGAGGTAGGTACTCCGGGCAATGTCATCTCCTGGATTAGCTCCGACCACCTAAAGGGATCAGAGAGAAATTTTCCAGATTTTAAGTGATTAAAAATCCGCATGATGCCGGAGTTGGAGGAGCGCAGAGATCTCGGAGGGTTGTAGGGCTAGAGGAGTTTACAGAGAGAGGGAGGGGGGCGAGGCCATGGAGGGGTTTGAAAACAAGGGGGGGCGATTTTGTCAATGGGGGCCCGTTGAAGGTGGGACTGCTGCTTGTCAGATTTTAGTCCCGCCTCCATCGACTTGTGGCCAACCCACGCTATTTTCCCTTGATTGACCTTGTTAAGCCTGCCCAGCGAGCTTAGCAGGCCAATTAAGGGAAAGCCGGTTACAGAGAACGTCAGTGTATGAGGTTTCATCTGTCAAAAATTTTTGACAGATGAATTGTCATCGTTTGACAGCTCTGTGAAACTGCTCGCCTCGGTGACCCTGGCGGGGTTTCCCGATGTCGGGAAGCCTGCGCCTCTGCTGGAAAAATGGGGATAATCCTCTTAACTACCTGTTAATAGGCAGTTAAGTGGCTGTAATCCCCTTCCCACCTCCAGGAGACGGGTTCCGGCGCGGGTCGGCTACCCGCCTCCCGGGAAGATGGCACTGAGGCGGGTCGGGGGGGGGGGATGGGCACCCGCCCCCAGATTCTGCCATTTTCCCGGCAGTCCCGCCTCCAAACCCGCCTCCCCAGGGCTGGCGCGATCGCGCCCATGGATGAGAATTTTAAAATCGAGGTGTTGCTGGACCCGGAGCCGATGTAGGTCAGCGAGCACCGAGGCTATTGGGTGAATGGGACTCACTGCGGGTTAAGATACGAGCAGAAATGTTTTGGACGAGCACAAGTTTATGTAGTGTGGAGGATGGGAGGCTGGTCAGGAGTGCCTTGGAAATGGTTTAGTGAAAGGGCAAGATTCTAAACATCCTACCATGAAGTTTCCTCTCAAGCCGTTTGTTCATTCTTCATTGGATCCTGCCTCTGCCTTACTGGGTCTGGGTTCGTGTGTAATCTACCGCATTGTTTTTTTTTACCAACACTGTGACATTCATACAGAATAGTGGAGGCACTATCCTGTGAATAATAAGTTCACAGGACTACAGTAATGAACAATGCGATTAGAGCAAAACTTCTTCAAAGAGCAGGGATAGCTGGATGTAACCATGCCAATATATTTCTTCAATAAATCCTTTAAGTTCCCCCTTTTTGCATCAGGCCCATTAAAAGGGGAGCGTCAGGTTATAGAAAAAAAAAAGCCAAGTAAATAAATGTGTCAGTCCTCAAAGTAAAATAAAAACCTTGGAACAAAAACAATGTGGGCCAGTCATAAATAACCAGCACACATTTCTCATCCCGCTACTATTTTAACAATGAAATAACTCACTCTAGCACTGGTACTAGTTCCATACATAAAGCTGAAAATATGGTAGCTTTATAGTTTTCAACCCAGATATTAGGAGTTAAAGACCATCAACATAAACCAAAAACTTGACTATTTGGAATAGAACATCCATTAAGTAGCCGTCCAAACTTATATTTCACTCCAGATACAGTACTTGATTGAAGCAGGATTCTTGTGCTGTGGTATCTGGACCAAGGGACACAGTTGGGGGTCATTCTTTTTTTAAAGCACTTTTATATCTGACTCAATAATCTCTTCACTTCCACCTACTCATGCTACTTTAACCCAGGAACGAACAAGAATAGATCTGTTGGGGAGAAACATCAGAGAGTTTCAGCATCAATTAAACTATTGTGCGAGTTTGACTTCAGAACCCTTCATACAAAACCAGAACACAGAGCACGTGGGGACTGCTCCCTCTTAAATCTGTTCTACAACAATCAAGAGAAATTACCCTCTTAACTATTTTAACTTTTACCACCACAGTGGTATTAAAATTCAAGCAATTTATATTTAGATATTGTTCTTTGAGTTCTTGTTTATCAAGATAATTCCTACGAGTGTTCTTAAGATTTTTTATATTATCATAGAATCATAGGGTGATACTGCGCAGGAGGCCATTCAGCCCCTCATGCCTGTCCCATTAGTACCACACTCCTTCCCTTTCCCCCAAAGTCCTGCAAATGTTTTCCTTCAAATATTCATCCAATTCCCTTTTGAAAGTTACTATTGAATCTGCTTCCACCGCCCTTTCAGGCAGCGCATACCAGATCACAACAACTCGCTGTAAAAACATTCTCCTCATCTCCCCTCTGGTTCTTTTGCCAATCACCTTAAATCTGTGTCCTCTGATTACCGACCTTTCTGCCACTGGAAATAATTTCTCCTTATTTACTCGATCAAAACCCTGCTTCATGATTTTGAACACCTTTATTAAATCTCCTCTCAATCTTCTCTGCTCTAAGGAGAACAATCGCAGCTTAGTCATAGAGTCATAGAGTCATAGAGTTATACAGCACAGAAAGAGGCCCTTCGGCCCATCGTGTCCGAGCCGGCCATCAAGCCCTGTCTATTCTAATCCCATTTTCCAGCACTTGGTCCGTAGCCTTGTATGCTATGGCGTTTCAAGTGCTCATCTAAATGCTTCTTGAATGTTGTGAGGGTTCCTGCCTCTACCACCCTTTCAGGCAGTGAGTTCCAGATTCCAACCACCCTCTGCGTGAAAAGGTTTTTCCTCAAATCCCCTCTAAACCTCCTGCCCCTTACCTTGAAACTATGCCCCCTGGTTATTGACCCCTCTACTAAGGGGAAAAGTTCCTTTCTATCTACCCTATCTATGCCCCTCATAATTTTGTACACCTCAATCAGGTCCCCCCTCAGCCTTCTCTGCTCTAAGGAATGCTTCTCCAATCTCTTCCCATAACTGAAGTCCCTCAACCCCGGAACCATTCTAGTAAATCTCCTCTGCACCCTCTCCAAGGCCTGGACAGTCTTCCAAAAGTGCGATGTCCACAATTGGACACAACATTCCAGCTGGGGACTAACCAGTGATTTATAAAGTTTGAGCATATCATCTGGACTTTTGTACGCATGTGCCTGTTAAACAAGCATATAAGAACATAAGAAATAGGAGCAGGAGTAGGCCAATCGGCCCCTTGAGCCTGCTCCGCCATTCAATAAGATCATGGCTGATCTGATCCTAACCGCCAATCTACTATCACAGAACCATCTCCTGAATCTAACAGAATTAGACACATGAAATAGCAGCAGGATCAGGCTACACGGCCCCTGGGCCCGTTCCGCTACCCACAGGGCCATGTCCGATCCGAACCTAGACTCATGTCCAAATTCCTGCCCGCTCCCCGTAACCCTTAATTCCCTTTACTTCTTGGAAACTGTCTATTTCTGTTTTAAATTTATGTAATGATGTAGCTTCTACAGCTTTTTGGGGCAGCATATTCCATGGACCTACCACCCTCTGAGTGAAGTAGTTCCTCCTCATCTCAGTTTTGAAAGAGCAGCCCCTTATTCCAAGACTATGCCCCTAGTTCTAGTTTCACCCATCATCGGGAACATCCTCCCCGCATCCACCCGATCCAACCCCTTCACAATCTTATATGTTTCAATAAGATCGCCTCTCATTCTTCTGAACTCCAATGAGTAGAGTCCCAATCTACTCAACCTCTCCTATGTCCATCCCCTCATCCCCGGGATTAACCGAGTGAACCTTCTTTGTACTGACTCGAGAGCAAGTATGTCCTTTCTTAAGTATGGACACCAAAACTGTACGCAGTATTCCAGGTGCGGTCTCACCAATACCTTGTACAACTGAGGATCCGTGGTTTTATAAACAGCCTTCTGAACGTGTCCACCTTCAAAGATTAGTGTACGCACCCCCCCCCAGGTCTCTCTGTTCCTGCACCAACTTGAAAATTGTACCATTTAGTTCATATTGTCTCTCCTCATTCTTCCCACTAAAATTAATCACTTCACACTTCTCTGCGTTAAATTTCATCCACCATGTGTCTGCCCATTTCACCATTCTATGTCCTCCTGAAGTCTGTTACTACCCTCCTCACTCTGTATTACATTTCCAAGTTTTGTGTTATCTGCGAACTTTGAAATTAAGCCCTGTATACCCAAGTCCAGGTCATGAATATATATCAGAAAGAGCAGTGGTGCTAATACTGACCCCCTGGGGAACATTAAAAAAAAATTGTTCCTGGGATGTGGGCGTCGCTGGCAAGGCCAGCATTTATTGCCCATCCTTAATTGCCCTCGAGAAGGTGGTGGTGAGTCGCCTTCTTGAACCGCTGCAGTCCGTGTGGTGAAGGTGCTCCCACAGTGCTGTTAGGGAGGGAGTTCCAGGATTTTGACCCAGCGACGATATATTTCCAAGTCAGGATGGTGTGACTTGGAGGGGAACTTGGAGGTGGTGGTGTTCCCATGTGCCTGCTGCCCTTGTCCTTCTAAGTGGAAGAGGTCGCGGGTTTGGGAGGTGCTGCCGAAGAAGCCTTGGCGAGTTGCTGCAGTGCATCTTGTAAATGGTACACTGCAGCCACGGTGCGCCGGTGGTGGAGGGAGTGAATGTTTAAGGTGGTGGATGGGGTGCCAATCAAGCGGGCTGCTTTGTCCTGGATGGTGTCGAGCTTCTTGAGTGTTGTTGGAGCTGCACTCATCCAGGCAAGTGGAGAGTATTCCATCACACTCCTGACTTGTGCCTTGTAGATGGTGGAAAGGCTTTGGGGAGTCAGGAGGTGAGACACTCGCCACTGAATACCTAGCCTCTGACCTGCTCTTGTTGCCACAGTATTTATGTGGTTGGTCCAGTTAAGTTTCTGGTCAATGGTGACCCCCCTGGATGTTGATGGTGGGGGATTCGGCAATGGTAATGCTGTTGAATGTCAAGGGGCGGTGGTTAAACTCTCGCTTGTTGGAGATAGTCATTGCCTGGCACTTGTGTGGCGCGAATGTTATCTGCCAGTTATCAGCCCAAGCCTGAATGTCGTTCAGGTCTTGTTGCATGTGGGCGTGGACTGCTTCATTATCTGAGGAGTTGTGAATGGAACTGAACACTGTGCAGTCATCAGCGAACATCCCCATTTCTGACCTTATGTTGGAGGGAAGGTCATTGATGAAGCAGCTGAAGAAGGATGGGCCTAGGGCACTGCCCTGAGGAATTCCTGCAGCAATGTCCTGGGGCTGTGATGACTGACCTCACTGTATACTTCCCCCGTCTGAAAAACAACTGCCCACCACTGCTGACGAAGGTTTGTCGAGCTGAAATGTTAACTGTTTCTCTCTCTCTATAGAGACACTGGAGAAGGTGCGCAAAAGATTCACAAGGATGATACTTGGGAGGCTGGGTCATTAAATACATTTAAGGTGGAGATAGATAAATTTCTGCAAGATAAGGGAGTGAAGGGTTATGGGGAGCGGGCGGGGAAGTGGCTTTGAGCCCAAGATCAGCCATGATCTTATTGAATGGCAGAGCAGGCTTGAGGGGCCAAGTGGCCTATTCCTGCACCTATTTCTTATGATACCAGAACTGAGCGGTTATACCGATCAAGAAAAATTGAACAGGGTGCTGCCCTCTTCTCTAGAAAAAAGGTTGAGGGGTGATCTGATAGGAGGTCTTTAAGATAATGAAAAGGTTGGATAGGGTAGACGGAGAGAAGGCTGCCTGACCCGCCGAGTGTTTCCAGCAATTTTTTGTTGTTGTTTCCACCACTATTCTCCGCTTTCTGTTCCTTGGCCAATTTCGTATCATTATTATTCAGCAGAGATTATCTGCAACTATTTCTGGAGAAAGTACGCCAGGTTAACTTTCACAGCGAAGAATGGAAAATGCAGATACACAGCTGAATTCCCAGGAAAAACCTGAACATTCTGGGAAAGTTAAGGCATCCAAGTAACAACTTGTTCCAGTGAGACTGAGAAGGTCTTGGCACGAAGGAGCAAACTGGATGAATCCACTGCAGTTTATATCAGCCTATTCAAAATCACTAAAGCTCATCTGAACTGATGACATTGGGTGGCTCTGGACAAATTCATTCGCGAATCCTTCTCTGGGAAACCTTTTAAAGGAACTTTTAAGAAATATACATCACTCATCCATATTATAAAAAAGGATACAGAGGGGCTGCAGAAGGTGCACAAAAGATTCACAAGGATGATACCAGAACTCTGAGGGTATACCTGTCAAGATTGAACAGGGTGGTGTCCTCGTCTCCAGAAAAGAGAAGGTTGAGGGGTGATCTGATCGAGGTCTTTAAGATAAGGAAAGGGTTGGATAGGGTAGATGTAGAGAAGATGTTTCCACTTGCGAGGGAGACCAGAACTAGGAGCCATGAATATAAGATAGTCACTAATAAATCCAATGGGGAATTCAGGAGAAACTTCTTTCCCCAGAGAGTGGTGTGAATGTGGAACTCGCTACCACAGGGAGTGGTTGAGGCGAATAGTATAGATGCAGCTAAGGGAAAGCGAGATGCATACGAGGGAGAAAGGAATAGAAGGATATGCTGATAGGGTGAGATAAACACCGGCACGGACCAGTTGGGATGAAGGGCCCATCGCTGTGCTCTAAATACAATGGGCCAGAACTTCGGGTCCCCACGGGTGAGTACGCGCTGGGTACTCACCCGTAGGCCCAACGAAAGTGCCGGTTTCGTGCATGCACTGCACATGCGCGGGAAACCGGAACTTCCGTTCCCTTAAAGGAAGGGGTTCACAGGTCGAACGCGTGCGCCGGAGAGGCAGCGCGTACGCCTGGAACTTCCGGTTTTTATCCAGGTTTCTCCGGGAGGGTAAGTCTCCAGGAGCTACGCTTATAAAAAGCAGTCGCAAGGCCTGCTTTTAACAAGGTAAGTGGTGAATTAAGTAAAATTAAAACATTTTTTCCACAGGTTTATTATTTTTAAATACTTTAAAGAAAGGTAAGTTTATTTTTAGCCCCGTTAGAAACTGTAATTAATTTTTTCAAAAATTTAAATTATTGTTTAAAATAGTTATTTTATGTAACTTAGTTATTTTAAAAATGTGATGGTTTTAAAAAAAATTATTTGAAGTTTTAGTGATGTTTTGGGGCTGAATTGTATTCATAGATTTGACAGGTCTTCCTGTCAAAATCTATTAATACAGATTCCCTGCTACCATTGGCTCTCCATGGCCCACGTGATCCCAGGGGACGCTTCGAACTAACTGCGCCCCCGGGATACGCAAGCACTGCGCGCCGGCAGCTGGAGCAGGCCCAGGATCGGAATCCCACGCGGGCCCCACAGCTCAATGGCCAGCGCGCAAGGTAAGTGCAGGTCGGGGGCTTGCACCCGCGGGAAGCCCCCGACCCGAATTTCTGGGCCAATGTAATAAGTTATTATAAGGAGGGACCGGAGCCAATTCCACGATGACTGATCCAGGGATATTCTGACTAACCGTAGCAGTCAGAAAGTGCTAGGAAGTGGGTCAAGCAGCAACTGTGAGAGAACAGGAAAGTTATCGTTTTACAGGCGTGGAAGCTTCGTCGGAACCAGATGAAGAGACCACACTTGAAACACTAACTTGTCTTTTCTCCCCTCTCCGCGGAAGCTGCCGGGCCTGCCCAGCATTTTCTGCTCCAGTTTGGACCGGTTGGGCCGAATGGCCCGTTCCTGTGCTGCAAGTGCGCGGTAGAAGAGATTTACTGGAATGGTACCGGGGATGAGGGGTTTCAATTACGTGGCGAGACTGGAGAAGCTGGGCTACTGTTTTTCTCCTTAAGGCAGAGGTTAAGAGGAGATTCAATGGAGGTGTTCAAAATCATGAAGGGTTTTGACAGAGTAAATTAGCAGAAACTGTTTCCAGTGGCAGGAGGGTCTGTAACCAGAGGACACAGATTTAAAATAATTGGCAAAAGTACCAGAGACGACATGAGAATTTTTTTTTTTTTTTTTTTAAACGCAGCGAGTTGTTGTGATCTGGAATGCGCTGCCTGAAAGGGCGGTGGAAGCAGATTCAATAGTAACTTTCAAAAGATATTGGATAAATACCTGAAAAGGAAAAAATTTGCAGGGCTGTGGGGAAAGAGCAGAGGCGGGGGAGTGGGACTAATCGGAGAGCTCTTTCAAAGAGCCGGCACAGGCACACGATGGGCCGAATGGCCTCCTCCTGTGCTGTGTCATCCTATGATTCTAACTGGAAAACCACTAGTAGGCCTCTACCTAGGAAAGCTCTCCAACCGGTTGTTAGCAAGCGTGCAAGAGTGCAGATGTGCACAGGCTACCCCCTTCTGGTGTGAGCGTCAGTGTGATCAGTCAGAGAAGTACGACGCCTGGCAGTGCCTGTGGGCCGGGGAGGGGAAAACCGGCAGAGATTCCTGCTCCTGATCCTTTTCCAGTGATTCCTGATGAAAGTGCACGCATGGGCCCCAAGCGAGGCCAGGGTGGGACCAATATTCCCTCGAAATTTTTTTTTTGCGTGGTCCCTTTAAATTTGCTGTGGGGCAGCGCACACGCGGTATCTTTTCCAGCGGCAACAGCCTGTGAGCTCGGCCCGCGCGGGACATCCTGACTGGTGCACGGCCGCGCACCTTAGGGGGAAACATTGGCTGGGACTTGGTGACACCCTCCATGATATGACGATCTGCCACTCACCATCTATGACTTGTATTTATATAGCGCCTTTAATGTAGTAAAATGTCCCAAGGCGCTTCACGGGTAGGTTATAAAACAAAATGGCAGCAAGCCACATAAGGCGACCAAAAGCTGGGTCGAAGAGGGAGGGTTTTAAGGAGCGTCTTAAAGGAGGAGAGAGAGGCGGAGAGGTTTAGGGAGGGAATTCCAGAGCTTAGGGCCCAGGCGGCTGAAGGCACAGCCGCCAATGGTGGAGCGATTAAAATCGGGGGATGTGCAAGAGGCCAGAATTGGAGCAGGGCAGATCTCGGAGGGTTGTAGGGACTGTAGGAGGTTCCCGAGATAGGTGGAGGCCAAGGAGGGATTTGAACACAAGGATAAGAATTCTAAAATCGAGGCGTTGCCGGACTGGGAGCCAATGTAGGTCAGTGATTTCGTGCAGAACGAGGGAATAGTTACCGTCTGCTTTAGGCAGCAAGGACAAAACATACTGCCATGAAATAGTGTTCATGAATACGGTCAAAGTTTCAATTTTTAAAAAAACTTTCTATTTCCCAATTGAGCAGTTACAAGGACATTCACATTTCCTGCACCTAAACTAGTACAGAACTTACATAACCTTTCCTTTTACAAGAGGATTTGATTTTGTGTCCAAACCACAGAGATTACATTGAAAGGATATGCATGACATTACGAAATTTGAGTTGGTGCCAAATGGCATCATTTAAAGAAAAACTTGGTGTTTGGCGGGTAGAAGTTAAATAATCATTTCATACATAAAGATTTACAGTTAACTGACAAGGCTCGTTACTGTTGAAGGTGAAATGTTAATAATGCACGCAGACCCACTATATTACATACCCACTAAATAAAATTGGCTATTTATAGTTATTGCATGAAATTGTGTACATTCTTAGCTAGGTTTAACACATTAGGTCTCACAATCCCTCCCTTATTGTGATTTTTGCAACACAAATCAGTTCCACGCGCGGTGAATAAAGTCACTAGGCCTTCCATTAAGATCCCCGCAATACCAGATCGGTCTGAAGTTAAAAGCGTCACAAAAAACGGGTTCCTGTTAACTGCAACTCCGCATCGGTTACGGCACTTCACAACCGTTAACGCAGGACTGCTCGAGGTGAACAAGGCGACCAAATGAAAGTGCCCGTAAAAAATATCCGATTAACCTACCTTGCATTGCAACAGCGACCACAGTTCCAAAAGTAGGTCACTGTCTTGTAAAGCGCTTCGGGGCGTCCAGAGGTCGCGAAAGGTGCTAGAGAAATGCACGTTCTTTCAATGGATCTGATGCATTCAATGTTGATCCAGAAGGTGGGAATAAGTCCAATAGTATATGACATGAATCAGTCATTCATGAAAGAAAGACCTATGAAATGATACTGAGGGGCCTGCGGGTGGCGTTGTCCAGGGAGAGTATAAATACTCGGGCACGGGCCCAGCTTGCTCAGGACATTCTTAACAGGAACTAGTGAAGGACACAACTAGACCTCCATGTTGTAAAACAGTTGATTAAAGCTTTGTTTATCGCTTAGACCAAGTGCCTAGTAGTTTTCTTATATCAGAATATACACGAAAGCTGCTTGTGTGTCACGACATTAGGTTTTGCTTGCTGGTTAAATATTACGTCAAATGAATCCCCTCAAAAATACCTCCTTCCATCCATACCATGAGTTTAAGCAGAAAGATAATCAACTTTAGACAAGATAGGGTTAAGAAAATTAAATAAAGCTCTCGACACCAATTTATCACAGCTGCGGCTGATGTTACGTTTCAAGATCATCGCAACATACCCCAAAATAAAACCTGGACAAGACTGGTTATGATGTGGGTGTTACTGTGGGACCGTTGTTAGTGGCAACGTTTTGTGTTGATTTCACTTGGGTAGGCTTCAGTACATTCACTGGGGACAGTGCGGTTGTCAAGAGGGCACTGCAGTGTGTCAATCGTTTTGTTGTTGTAGCAAGCGGCTGGAGGATTTGCTGCTTTGTTTAAAGTTAGCTCGTTCAGGCCTCCCACCTGCCACGAACTATTAACTCATCCAAAACTCTGCTGCCCCGTGTCCTAACTCGCACCCAGTCCCGTTCACCCATCACCCCCTGTGCTCACTGCCCCGTGTCCCAACTCGCACCCAGTCCTGTTCACCCATCACCCCCTGTACTCACTGCCCCGTGTCCCAACTCGCACCCAGTCCCGTTCACCCATCACCCCCTGTACCCCAACTCGCACCCAGTCCCGTTCACCCATCACCCCCTGTACTCACTGCCGTGTCCTAACTCACACCGTCCCGTTCACCCATCACCCCCTGTGCTCACTGCTCCGTGTCCCAACTCGCATCGAGTCCCGTTCACCCATCACCCCGTGCTCACTGACCCGTGTCCTAACTCGCACCGAGTCCCGTTCACCCATTACCCCGTGCCCCAACTCGCACCCAGTCCCGTTCACCCCTCACCCCGTGCTCAGTGCCCCGTGTCCTAACTTGCACCGAGTCCTGTTCACCCATCACCCTCTGTGCTCACTGCCCCGTTCACCCAACACCCCCCTGTGCTCACTGCCCCATATCCTAACTCGCACCGAGTCCCGTTCACCCATCACCCCTCTGAGCTCGCTGACCCACACTGGCTCCTGGTCCGGCGGCGCCTCGATTTTAAAATACCCATCTTGGTTTTTTTCCCCAAATCCCTCCATGGCCTCGCCCTCTATCTCTGGAACCTCCTCCAGCCCTACAACCCTCCGAGAGATCTGCACTCCTCCAATTCTGGCCTCTCGAGTATCCCTGGTTTTAATTGCTCCACCATTGGCGGCTGTGCCTTCAGCTGCCTGGACCTCCCTAAACTTCTCTGCCTCCCCCTCCTCCTTTCTCTTCTTCGGCAGTCCCTCGGAGCCGAGGATGACTTGCTTCCACATTAAAAATGAGTTCTCAGGTGACTGATGAGTCCAATGCGGGACCTACAGTCTCGGTCACAGGTGGGGCAGACGGTGGTTGAAGGGGCGGGTGGGTGGGGTGCTTGGGTTGACGTGCGCTCCTTGCACTGCCTGCGCTTGGCTTCCGCTTGTTCCCGGCGGTGCGGTCTTGGGCCAGGGATTCCCAGGTGTCAGTGGGGATGTTACACTTTTTCCAAGGAGGCTTTGAGGATGTCCTTGAAGCGTTTCCTCTGCCCACCTGGGGCTCTCTTGCCGTGCCGGAGCTCCGAGTAGAGCACTTGTTTTGGGAGTCTCGTATCAAGCATGCGGACAATGTGACCTGTCCATCGGAGCTGATTGAGCGTGGTCAGAGCTTCGATGCTGGGGATGTTAGCCTGAGCGAGAACACTGACGTTGGTGCGCCTATCCTGCCAATGGATTTGCAGGATCTCCTCCTTTAAGACTCTCCTTAAAACCTACCTCTTTGACCAAGGATTTGGTCACCTGTCCCAATATCTCATGTGACAGATTTTGTCTGAGAACACGCCTGTGCAGCGCCTTGGGATGTTTTACTACGTTAAAGGTGCTATATAAATGCAACTTCTTGTTGCATTACATACCAAAGCGGTTCTGTGAAGATAATTCATAATGGTCATTCTCTTATGAAGCAAGAGAAAAGGAGCCCACGGTACAAACAACGGCCTCGCCAATATAGAGGGTCACCGACTCTACTCTGAGTAAATGTGATCAAAGTCATCTCTCCCTCAAAAAACGGACAAGAGGCCCTCCTCCTACGCAGTGCCAAGCAGACTGCCCCATCGATATACGATGCGTTTTTATACGACCAATTCTCATTTTCAAGGCAACCCCCAAAAAAAAAATCGAGATAAGGAAAGTATCAGGCTGCTAATCATTGAGGTGATGCGAAAATATAGACTTGTGGGGGTGGGGGGGAAAGAAAACAAGATTGCGCAGTTAGCAAATTTATTTAAGAGATCGTTTAAAAAACAAACATAACACTTGTCTAAAATATCACGCTGTGGACAAGAGCGCACAATATGTAAACATTGAAACATGGTCCCACCCAACAGTCTTCTTCAAGGTACAGGTTCTGATTGCGCTCTCTTTAGGAATCGTCCCTGATCTCCCCTTCTTCCTCTTCACTCTCTGATGAGTCTTCAGTTGAGTTATCTGTGGGGGGGGGAAGGGAAGGAAAAAAACCCCATTACAGTGTAAATAACAGCAAGAAAAACTAAAATCTACCCACTCAAGAGTGTGGCTTACATACAATGACAGACTACATTAAACCAGGTTGGGACTGGGCGACATTTGGATTCAAACACGATCCACCGGGACCCAAATCTGCGTTTCAGGTTAAGCTCAAAGTACAGGTCTCAAGCGGAGTGAATCTGGCCGCCATCAATCCAATACCTCTTCAGCCCTAATCCAGAATGTGAAACAGCTCATAATCCACGAATAATGGGGTCAGTCTCAACCACAAGAAATGGAAAATTCACACTCGTGCTTCAGAGGATTATGGCACAGGACTGTGACAAGGTGCAACAAGAGAACAAATCTGTCTTCCTGGTCTAGCCTGGGAGGGAGGGCATGCCTGCGTGATGCTGAAATAGGGGTATAAAAATCTACTGAAATTATTCTCAGCTCCTTTGCATGACCCTCAAATGATCATTAAAAATAAAATCACCACCAAAGTGGTTTAACACACAAAGAAATAAAGAAAGAACTTGCATTTCTATAGCGCCTTTCACGGCCTCAGGATGTCCCAAAGCGCTTTATGGCAATGATGAAGTACTTTTTCCAAGTGTAGTCACCGTTGTAATGTAGCCAAATTGCGCCGTGGCTCAGTGGGTAGCTTCCACGCCCGAGTCAGAAGGTCGTGGGTTCACGTCAAGAGACCTGCGCACAAAAATCTAGGCTGACACTCCAGTGCAGCATTGAGGGAGTGCTGCACTGTTGGAGGTGCCGTCTTTCGGGTGAGATGTTAAACCGAAGCCCCGTCTGTTCTCTCAGGTGGACGTAAAAGATCCCACAGCCACTATTTCGAAGAAGAGCAGGGGGAGTTCTCCCCGGTGTCCTGTCCAATATTTATCCCTCAATCAACATCACTGAGAAACAGATGATCCGGTCATTATCACACTGCTGTTTGTGGGAGCTTGCTGTGCGCAAATTGGCTGCTGCGTTTCCCACATTACAACAGTGACTACCACTTCAAAAGTAGCAGATTCCATAGGAACTGTCAAAAGGCAATCGGACATGTACTTGAAGAGGACTAATTTGCAGGGTTCTGGGGAAAAAGCTGGGGTGTGGGACTAAATTGCACCATCTACAAGGCACAAGTCAGGAGTGTGATGGAATACTCTCCACTTGCCTGGATGAGTGCAGCTCCAACAGCACTCGAGAAGCTCGACACCATCCAGGTCAAAGCAGCCCGTAGGATTGGCACCCCATCCACCACCTTGAACATTCACTCCCTCCACCACCGGCGTACCGCGGCTGCAGTGTGTACCATCTTCAAGATGCACTGCAGCAACTCGCCAAGGCTTCTTCGGCAGCACCTCCCAAACCCGCGACCTCTTCCACCTAGAAGGACAAGGGCAGCAGGCGCATGGGAACACCACCACCTCCAAGTTCCCCTCCAAGTCACACACCATCCTGACTTGGAAATATATCGGCCGATCCTTCATCGTCGCTGGGTCAAAATCCTGGAACTTCCTCCCTAACAGCACTGTGGGAGCACCTTCACCACACGGACTGCAGCGGTTCAAGAAGGCGGCTCACCACCACCTTCTCGAGGGCAATTAGGGATGGGCAATAAATGCTGGCCTGGCCAGCGACGCCCACATCCCAGGAACAAATAAAAAAAATAAATTGGCTGGCTTAGGCACGACGGGCTGAATGGCCTTCTTCTGTGCTGTAAGGTCTATGATTCTAAGGCACTGTGCTGTACGTGATGCTGAATAGGAGCACAGGTTGTGCTGACGGAGTGCCGCATTGTTGGAGATGGTCTCTTTCAGGTGAGATGTAAAACATAGGCATTGCCTGCCTGTCCAGCTGGATGTAGAAGTTCCTATGGCAGGAGCAGGGACTGCTGCTGATGTCTGGAAACATTCAACTCTGAACCGACACCAGCCAAACAGATTAAATAGTCACTTCATGTCAACTTGAAACCTTGCAAATTGGCTGCATGCAAAATAGTGACTGCGCTTCAGGAGTAATTCATTGGCACTTTGCAATGTCCTTGTTTGAGAAAGGCACGTAAACAATGTAAGGATGGGTCAGATAGTGCTTTAAGTCTACAATACATTTCCTAGAATCTTAGATACAACATATAAGGGTGCAGCATATAAACGGTGCTCAGAATCATAAAATGACACAGCACAGGAGGCCATTCGGCCCATTGTGCCTGTGCCAGCTCTTTGAAAGAACTCTCCAATTATTCCCACCCCGCCCTGCTCTTTCCCCTTGTCCCGCAAATTTTCTCCCTTCCAGTATTTCTCCAATTCCCTTTTGAAAGTTCCTATTGAATCTGCTTCCACCGCCCTTTCAGGCAGCGCATTCCAGATCACAACAACTCGCTGTAAAAACATTCTCCTCATCTCCCCTCTGGTTCTTTTGCCAATTCCTTTCAATCTGTCCTCTGGTTACCGACCCGTCTGCCACTGGGAACAGTTTCTCCTTATTTACTCGATCAAAACCCTTCATGATTTTTGAACACCTCTATTAAATCTCCCTCTTAACCTTCTCTGTTCTAAGGGGAACAATCCCAGCTTCTCCAGTCTCTCCACATAATTGAAGTCTCTCTCATCCCTGGAACCATGCTGGTAAATCCCCTCCGCACCCTCTCCAAGGCCTTGTCATCCTTCCTAAAGTGTGGTGCCCAGATAGTGCTTTAAGTCTACAATACATTTCATAGACAGGCTTCACTTGGCCAGTGCTGGGACTAGAGTCCTGGCGGATCATATAACTAGGGCTGTAGAGAGGGCTTTAAACTAACTAGTGGGGGGGAGGTTCCTAGAGAGCAAATAATAAAAATGACAACAGAGAAGGTCATAGACTTAGGTAGCAGTGGGGAAATTAAAAACCAGAGCATGTCAGGAAGGGGCAGAAGGTATGGAGTAAAAGGTGAAGTAATAAAAAGGGCAAAAGCAGGAACTAAGTGTCACAAAACATATTTGAAAGTTCTCTATCTGAATGCACGTAGCATTCGTAACAAAATAGACGAGTTAATGGCACAAATAACTACATATGGGTATGATCTTGTGGCCATTACAGAAACATGGCTGCAGGGTGACAATGCCTGGGAATGAAACATACCAGGTTATTTAACGATCAGGAAGGACAGGCAGGAAGGAAGGGGAGGTGGGGTGACTATGTTAATAAAGGAAGGAATCACTGTAATACAGTGAAATGATATTGGGTCAAAAGATCAGGATAATGAAACAGTTTGGGTGGAGGTAAGGAATAATAAGGGGAAAAAAACACTAGTGGGCGTAGTCTATAGGCCTCCGAACAGTTGCAACTCTGTTGGACGGAGTATCAATCAGGAAATAGTTGAGGCTTGTAATAAGGGAATATCTATAATTATGGGGGATTTTAACTATCATATTAATTGGACAAATCAAATTGGGCAGGGCTGCCTTGAGGATGAGTTCATTGAGTGTATTAGGGATGGGTTTCTTGAGCAGTATGTAACTGAACCGACCAGGGGGCAAGCAACCTTAGATCTGGTCCTGTGTAACTAGACAGGATTAATTAAAAATGTCCTAGTAAAGGATCCCCTTGGAATGAGTGACCATAACATGGTTGAATTCCATATTCAATTAGAGGGTGAGAAGGTTGGATCTCAAACAAGCGTGCTAAGCTTGAATAAAGGAGACTATGAAGGTATGAGAGCGGAATTGAGTAGAGTGGATTGGGAAAATAGATTAAAGGGTAAGACGATACATGATCAGTGGTGTACATTTAAGGAGTTATTTTACAACTTCCAAAAAATATATATTCCACTGAGAAGAAAAGGGTGTAAAAGAAAAGACAGCCATCCGTGGTTAAGTAAAGAAATTAAGGATAGTATTCGACTAAAAACAAGGGCATATAAGGTAGCCAAATCTAGTGGGAGCATAAAGGATTGGGAAAACTTTAAAAGACAGCAAAAAATAACAAAAAGATTGATTAAGAAAGGGAAGATAGATTATGAAAGTAAATTAGCAAAAAATATAAAAACAGATAGTAAGAGTTTTTATAGTTATATAAAAAGAAAAAGGGTGGCTAAAGTAAATGTTGGTCCCTTAGAGGATGAGACCGGGAAATTAATGGTGGGAAATATGGAGGTGGCAAAAACACTGAATGAATATTTTGTATCAGTCTTTACAGTAGAAGACACTAAGAATATCCCAACACTGGACAAACAGGGGGCTATAGGGGGGGGGGGGGAGGAGCTAAACACGATCAAAATCACTAAGGAAGTGGTACTCGGTAAAATAATGGGACTCAAGGCGGATAAATCACCTGGACCTGATGGCTTACATCCTAGGGTCTTGAGGGAAGTGGCGGTAGGGATTGTGGATGCATTGGTAATAATTTTCCAAAACTCCCTGGACTCAGCAAAGGTCCCGGCAGACTGGAAAACTGCTAATGTAACACCCTTATTTAAAAAGGGCAGTAGACAGAAGGCTGGAAACTATAGACCGGTTAGCCTAACATCTGTGGTAGGTAAAATTTTGGAGTCCATTATTAAGGAGACAGTAACAGGACATTTGGATAATCATAATTTAATAGGACAAAGTCAGCATGGTTTTATGAAGGGGAAGTCATGTTTGACAAATTTGCTGGAGTTCTTTGAGGAAGTAACATATAGGGTGGATAAAGGGGAACCAGTGGACGTAGTGTATTTAGACTTCCAAAAGGCATTTGACAAGGTGCCACACAAAAGATTATTGCTTAAGATAAAAAATCACGGGATTGGGGGTAATATTCTGGCATGGATAGAGGATTGGCTATCTAACAGAAGGCAGAGAGTTGGGATAAATGGTTCATTCTCAGACTGGCAATCAGTAACTAGTGGTGTTCCACAGGGGTCAGTGCTGGGTCCCCAACTCTTTACAATCTATATTAACGATTTGGAGGAGGGGACCGAGTGTAACATATCAAAGTTTGCAGATGATACTAAGATGGGAGGGAAAGTAGTGAGTGAGGAGGACATAAAAAACCTGCAAGGGGACATAGACAGGCTAAGTAAGTGGGCAGAGATTTGGCAGATGGAATACAATACTGGAAAGTGTGAGGTTATGCACTTTGGCAGGAAAAATCGTAGAGCAAGTTATTATCTTAATGGCAAGAAACTGGAAAGTACTGAAGTACAAAGGGATCTGGGGGTCCTGGTGCACGAAACTCAAAAGGTTAGTATGCAGGTGCAGCAAGTGGTTAAGAAGGCCAATGGAATGTTGGCTTTCATTGCTAGGGGGATAGAATATAAAAATAGGGAGGTATTGCTTCAGTTGTACAAGGTATTGGTGAGACCGCACCTGGAATACTGCATACAGTTTTGGTGTCCATACTTAAGAAAAGACATACTTGCTCTCGAGTCAGTACAAAGAAGGTTCACTCGGTTAATCCCAGGGATGAGGGGATGGACATATGAGGAGAGGTTGAGTAGATTGGGACTCTACTCATTGGAGTTCAGAAGAATGAGAGGCGATCTTATTGAAACATATAAGATCGTGAAGGGGTTGGATCGGGTGGATGCGGGGAGGATGTTCCCGATGATGGGTGAAACTAGAACTAGGGGGCATAGTCTTAGAATAAGGGGCTGCTCTTTCAAAACTGAGATGAGGAGGAACTACTTCACTCAGAGGGTGGTAGGTCCATGGAATATGCTGCCCCAAAAAGCTGTAGAAGCTACATCATTACATAAATTTAAAACAGAAATAGACAGTTTCCTAGAAGTAAAAGGGAATTAAGGGTTACGGGGAGCGGGCAGGAATTTGGACATGAGTCTAGGTTCGGATCGGTCATGGCCCTGTGGGTAGCGGAGTGGGCCCAGGGGCAGTGTAGCCTGATCCTGCTCCTATTTCGTGTGTCTAATTCTGTTAGATTCAGGAGATGGTTCTGTGATAGTGGATTGGCGGTTAGGATCAGATCAGCCATGATCTTATTGAATGGCGGAGCAGGCTCGAGGGGCCGATTGGCCTACTCCTGCTCCTATTTCTTATGTTCTTATGTAGAATCTTAGGTACAACATATAAGGGTGCAGCATATAAACGGTGCTCAGAATCATAAAATGACACAGCACAGGAGGCCTTTCAGCTCATCCTGCCTGTGCCAGCTCTTTGAAAGAGCTCTCCAATTATTCCCACCCCGCCCTGCTCTTTCCCCATTGTCCCGCAAATTTTCTCCCTTTCAAGTATTTAGAATCATAAAATGACACAGCACAGGACTCCAGCTGAGGCCTAACCAGTGATTTATAAAGGTTTGGCATAACTTCCTTGCTTTTGCACTCGATGCCTCTGTTTATAAAGCCTAGGATCTTGTGGTGCTTTATAAACCGCCTTCTCGACTTGTCCTGCTACCTTCAAAGATTTGTGTACACACCCCCACAGGTCTCTCTGATCTTGCACCCCCTTGAAAACTCTACCCTTTGGTTTATACTGCATATCAAACACAAGTTTTTCAGTTTCATACAATACCACGTTCATGAGCAGCTCTTAAAATTGAAAAGACTTACCATCAGTGAGTAACCTGTACTCTGGAGAATTCACCTTCAATACTACGTGTAATGCAGGATATTCAATAACTGTCTTGTGGCTCAAGTTTTCTGCAAGACTTCTGCTTGAATCCACCTTGTAATACCTTAAAAAAAAAATTTACAACCACTTTAATTTTAAAACTGCGAAGTCAATCGTAATTCGCGAAAAATATACACCCCTCCGGCAGCTGAAGGTGTTTTTTGATAAGCCTAATGCCGTCCCTTATCTACTACTTGCATTTACATAGCGCCTTTAATGTAGTAAAACATCCCAAGGCGCTCACAGGAATGTTGTAAAACCAAATTTGACACCGAGCCACATAAGGAGATAGTGGGGCAGGTGAAGAGGTCGGTTTGAAGGAGCGTCTTAAAAGGAGGAGAGAGAGGTGGAGAGGTTTAGGGAGGGAATTCCAGAGCTTAGGACCCAGGCAGCTGAAGGCACGGCCACCAATGGTGGAGCGATTAAAATCGGGGATAGGCAAGAGGGCAGAATTAGAGGAGCGCAGAGATCTCGGAGGAGAGCCGGAGGAGATTACAGTGATGGGGAGGGGTGTAGGGTGGGAGGGGGTTACGGTGATAGGGAGGGGTGTAGGGCAGGAGGGGGTTAGAGAGATAGGGAGGGGTGTAGGGTGGGTGGGGGTTACAGTGATAAGGAGGGGTGTAGGGCAGGAGGGGGTTAGTGAGATAGGGAGGGGTGTAGGGTGGGTGGGGGTTACAGTGATAAGGAGGGGTGTAGGGCGGGTGGGGGTTACAGTGATAGGGAGGGGTGTAGGGTGGGAGGGAGTTACAGAGATGGGGAGGGGCGAGGCCATGGAGGGATTTGAAAACAAAGCCTAGAATTTTAAAGTCGAGGTGTTGCCGGACCGAGAGCCAATGTAGGTCAGCGAGCACAGGGGGTGATGGGTGAACGGGGCTTGGTGCGAGTTATGACACGGGGCAGTGAGCACAGGGGGTGATGGGTGAACGGGACTGGGTGTGAGTTAGAACACGGGGCAGTGAGCACAGGGGGTGATGGGTGAACGGGACTTGGTGCGAGTTAGGACACGGGGCAGTGAGCACAGGGGGTGATGGGTGAACGGGGCTTGGTGCGAGTTGGGACACGAGGCAGTGAGCACAGGGGGTGATGGGTGAACGGGACTGGGTGTGAGTTAGGACATGGGGCAGTGAGCACAGGGGGGTGATGGGTGAATGGGACTTGGTGCGAGTTGGGACACGGGGCAGTGAGCACAGGGGGTGATGGGTGAACGGGACTGGGTGTGAGTTAGGACACGGGGCAGTGAGCACAGGGGTGATGGGCGAATGGGATTTGGTGCGAGTTAGGACACGGGGCAGTGAGCACAGGGGGTGATGGGTTAACGGGACTGGGTGTGAGTTAGGACACGGGGCAGTGAGCACAGGGGTGATGGGCGAATGGGATTTGGTGTGAGTTAGGACACGGGGCAGTGAGCACAGGGGGTGATGGGTGAACGGGACTGGGTGCGAGTTAGGACACGGGGCAGTGAGCACAGGGGGTGATGGGTGAACGGGACTGGGTGCGAGTTAGGACACGGGGCAGTGAGCACAGGGGGTGATGGGTGAACGGGACTGGGTGTGAGTTAGGACACGGGGCAGTGAGCACAGGGGGTGATGGGTGAACAGGACTGGATGTGAGTTAGGACACGGGGCAGTGAGCACAGGGGGTGATGGGTGAACGGGACTGGGTGCGAGTTAGGACACGGGGCAGTGAGCACAGGGGGTGATGGGTGAACGGGACTGGGTGCGAGTTAGGACACAGGGCAGTGAGCACAGGGGTGATGGGTGAACGGGACTGGGTGTGAGTTAGGACACGTGCGGCCGAGTGTTGGATGAGCTGAAGTTTATGGAGGTTGGAAGGCTGGCCAGGAGTGCGTTGGAATAGTCTATATTAAGACGTACAGAAGGAGGCCATTTGCCCCACTGTGCCTGTGCCAGCTCTTCGACAGAGCATTCCAATGAAGATTTTAAATTAATGATCCCGCGTCTCTGACTCGCCAGCGCGAGAAAATAGTCTTTTCCTATTCACTATCATAACCCTTCTTAATTTTAAACACCTCCTACTTCTCCTCTAAGCATTGTCTACTCTGGTGGAAATGGCCCCAGCTCCTCACATCTCTTCTCATGACCGCCATTTCCCGTCCTTAGCATCATCCTGGCGAACCATTATTAAAAATCCTAAGAACCTCCAATTTTTCTAATTTTATCAGGTTATAACGATGAGGAAAGTTTGAATAGGCTGGGACTAGAAGGCTGAGGGGTGACCTGAGAGAGGTCTTTGAGATTATGAAGGGGTTCGATAGGGTAGAGGTAGAGAAGACGTTTCCACTTGTGGGGGAGACCAGAGCTAGAGGCCATCAATATAAGATAGTCACTAATAAATCCAATAGGGAATTCAGGAGAAACTTCTTTACCCAGAGAGTGGTGAGAATGTGGAACTCGCTACCACAGGGAGTGGTTGAGGCGAATAGTATAGATACATTTAAGGGTAGGTTAGATAAACACACGAGGGAGAAAGGAATAGAAGGATATGGTGATAGGGTGAGATGAAGAGGTGTGGGAGGAGGCTCGCGTGGAGCATAAACACCGGCACGTTCCAGCTGGGCCGAATGGCCTGTTTCTGGGCTGTAAGTTCGGTGTAATTTGCATTTATAAGCGCCTTTCATCACCGCAGGACGTCCCAAAGCCGCATCTTTGAAGTCAGCTGTGGCTCAGTGGGTAGCACACTCGCCTCCGAGTCAGAAGGTTGTGGGTTCAAGTCCCCACTCCAGGGACTTGAGCACATCAAGCTGGGCCGACACTCCCAGTGCAGTGCTGAGGGAGCGCTGCACCGTCGGAGGTGCCGTCTTTCAGAGGAGACGTTAAACAGAGGCCCCGTCTGCCCGCTCAGGTGGATGTAAAAGATCCCACGGCCAGTATTTTGAAGAAGAGCAGGGGAGTTGTCATCAATCTGATCATGACTCATGAAGTAACACTGGGCGGCCAGCTGGTGGCGCCGTCCAAGGAGTATAAATACTCGGGCGTGGGCCCAGCTTGCTCAGGATGTTTCTGTAACCAGGAACTAGTGATGTAACTAGAACTCATGGTTGTGAAACAGTTGATTAAAGCCTTGTTTTATACTCAAACCAAGCTCTCAGTAGTCTTTTTACATCAGGAGTTATCCCCGGTGTCCTGGCCAATATCTATCCCTCAATCCACATAACAATAACAGATTACCTGCTCATTACCACATTGCTGTTTGTGGGAGCTTGCTGTGCACAAATTGGCTGGTCGGGAAAGGTGCTGTAGAAATGCAAGTCTTTCTTTCTTTCATGGTAATGCAGGGAACCGTGGCAACCAATTTACACCTGGAAAGGCCTCGCCAACAGCAATGAGATAAATGACTAGAGAACTAGTTTCAGTGATGTTGGTTGAGGGATAAATACCAGGACACCGGGGAGAACTCCCCTGCTCTTGTTCGAATAGCTTCCCCCCCGCCACCCCGCTCCCATTCTCGGGATGTGGGCTTCGCTGGCAAGGCCAGCATCTACTGCCCAGGCCAGCATCTACTGCCCATCCCCAATGGTCCTGTCTGAGTGGCCTCAGAGGGCAGTTCAGCCAACCACCTGGGTGTGGGACTGGAGTCACATATAGGCCCAGACCGGGTAAGGACGGCAGCTTTTCCTTCCCTAAAGGGCATCAGTGACCCAGTTGCGTTTTTATAACAATTCGACAGCTTCATGGTCATGTTGACAGATACCAGTTGTTTTTATTTTCAGCTTTTAAAAAAAAAACTGAACTCGGATTCTCACGGTGCCTTGGAGGGATTTGAAATCAAGATCAAGATAAGGCAGCACGGTGGCATAGTGGTTAGCACTGTTGCCTCACAGCGCCAGGGACCCGGGTTCAAATCCGGCCTCGGGTGACTGTCTGTGTGGAGTTTGCACATTCTCCCCGTGTTTGCGTGGATTTTCTCCGGGTGCTCCGGTTTCCTCCCACAGTCCAAAGATGTGCGGGTTAGGTTGATTGGCCATGATAAAAATTGGCCCTTAGTGTTAGGGGGGATTAAATAGGTGGGGTTACGGGGATAGGGCTTGGGTGGGATGGCTGTCAGTGTAGGGACCGGGTGCTAGGGTTTGGATGATCAGCCATGATCTCGTTGAATGGCGGAGAAGGGCCGAATGGCCTACTCCTGCTCTATGTTTCTATCTCTGGATTTTCAGTCCTGGCCTTTGAATTACTTGTCCAATAACATAGCCACATACCAAGGGATTTTGTTTCAAATGTGCCATCTTCCAGATGAAACAAATTATTATCTGAACGGCAATAGATTGGGAGAAGGGGAAGTGCCACGAGACCCGGGTGTCCTTGTGCACCAGTCGCTGAAGGTAAGCATGCAGGTGCAGCAGGCGGTTAAGAAGGCAAATGGTATGTTGGCCTTCGTAGCAAGAGGATTTGAGTACAGGAGCAAGGATGTCTTGCTGCAGTTGTACAGGGCCTGGTGAGACCACACCTTGAGCAGTGTGTGCAGTTTTGGTCGCCTTATCTGAGGAAGGATGTTCTTACCATGGAGGGAGTGCAGAGAAGATTCACCAGACTGATACCTGGGATGGCAGGAATGACGTACGAGGAGAGATTGGGTCGATTAGATTTACATTTGCTAGAGTTTAGAAGAATGAGAGGGGATCTCATTGAAACTTATAAAATTCTAACAGGACTAGACAGACTAGATGCAGGAAGGATGTTCCCGATGATCGGGGAGTCCAGAACCAGGGCTCACAGTCTAAGGATAAGGGGTAGGCCATTTAGGACAGAGATGAGGAGGAATTTCTTCACCCAGAGAGTGGTGAACCTGTGGAATTCTCTACCACAGAAGGCAGTTGAGGCCAATTCATTAAATATATTCAAGAAGGAGTTAGATATATTTCTTAAGGCTAAAGGGATCAAGGGATATGGGGAGAAGGCAGGGACAGGGTACTGAATTTGGATGATCAGCCATGATCTCATTAAATGGCAGAACAGGCTCGAGGGGCTGAATGGCCTACTCCTGCTCCTATCTTCTATGTTTCTATTATGTACGCACGTTTCTGGAGTGGGACTTGGACCCATGGTCTCTCTGACTGGGGGGGGGGGGGGGGAAACGAGAGTGCCACTGAATGAGCCACGACTGACTCCCAAGGTAGGGTGCGCACTTCCTGTCCATAAACATTACTTCCTGTTGGCATGATTTATGGTCATCGTTTAAAGTTAAACATTTAAGACTGTAAATTGCTTGGTCAATATTTCCCATTCAATTTTGCTATGTCAACTGTGAGAGAGTAATTGCAGGCTACGGCCAGTAGGTGGCTCTGAAGTGTCTCTCCCAACGGCACGTGTGTTACATCATTGAGTTACATACGGCACAGAGAGGCCATTCGGCCCAACTGGTCTGTGCCGGTGTTTATGCTCCACACCAGCCTCCTCCCACCCCTCTTCATCTCACCCCATCAGCGAAACCTTCTATTCCTTTCTCCCTCATGTCTTTATTTAGCTTCCCCTGAAATGTATCTGTGCTATTTGCCTCAACCACTCCCTGTGGTAGCGAGTTCCACATTCTCACCACTCTCTGGGTAAAGAAGTTTCTCCTGAATTCCCCATTGGATTTATTAGTGACTATCTTATATTAGAGTTTTACAGCACAGAAAGAGGCCCTTCGGCCCCTAGTTCTGGTCTCCCCCACAAGTGGAAACATCTTCTCTACCTCTACCCTATCGAACCCCTTCATTATCTTAAATACCTCGATCAGGTCACCCCTCAGCCTTCTCTTTTTCTAGAGAAAAAAATCCCATGTTCAAATTTCCTGATAGTTATAACCTCTCAGTTCTGGTATCATCCTTGTGATGCTTTTTTGCACCCTCTCCAGTGCACTGTATACCCTTTTTTATAATATGGAGACCAGAACTGCGCGCAGTGCTCCGAGTGTGGCCTAACCAAGGTTCGATACAAGTTTAACACGACTTCTCTGCTTTTCAATTCTATCCCCCTAGAAATGGTTTGCAATGGCCTTATTAACCTGCGTCGCTATCGGTGATTTGTGTATCTGTACCCATAGTCCCCTTTGCTCCTCTACACCATTTAGACACTTATTACCCAAGCAGTCTGTGGCCTCCTGACGATAAGTTAAAAAGTTAAGCAGGCACCGGACTAGAATGAGAATAGCCAGTGAGTGCTTACCATTAATTAAAGCTTTAGCAACCCGACAACTGAAGCCTTTTGAACACCCGACTCCCGATCCAAAAATAGTCAGCTTTCAAGAACTGGGGGTTACATGTGCGCCACAGCAGGATGAGTTTTCTTAAGCCTACTACACAGAACGCCACACAACCTGGAGGATGGAAACAGAGAAACATAGCAGATAGGAGCAGGAGTAGGCCATTCGGCCCCTCGAGCCCGCTCCGCCATTCAATGAGATCATGGCTGATCTTCGTCTGAGATCATAGCTGATCTTACCAGTTCAGTACCCCGTCCCCGCCTTTTCTCCGTAACCCTTAATCCCCTTAGCCTTCAGAAATATATCCAATTCTCTCTTGAAAATATTTATTGAATTAGCCTTCACAGCCCTCTGTGGCAGGGAATTCCACAGGCTCACCACTCTTTGAGTGAAGAAATTCTTCCTCATCTCTGTTTTAAATGATTTGCCCGCTATTTTTAGACTGTGGCCCCTGGTTCTGTGCTCCCCGGCCATTGGAAACATTCTCTCTGAATTCAGCCTGTCCAGGCCTGCCATAATTTTATATGTTTCGATGAGATCCCCTCTCAATCTTCTAAACTCCAGTGAGTACAAGCCCAAACTATTTAATCTCTCTTCGTAGGTCATTCCCGCCATTCCAGGTATCAGCCTGGTGAATCGCCGTTGCACTCTTTCCATGGCAAGAACATCCTTCCGCAGATGGGGCGACCAAAACTGTACACAATACTCCAGATGCGGTCTCACCAGCACCTTGTACAGCTGTAGTAAGGTATCCCTATTCCTATACTCGAACCCCCTTGATATGAAGGCCAACATACCATTTGCCCTCTTAATCGCCTGTTGCACCTGCATGCTCTCCTTCAGTGACTGGTGCACAAGAACACCCAGGTCCCTCTGCACTTCCCCATCTCCCAATCTATTGCCATTTAGATAATAATCTACCCTCCTGTTTTTACCCCCAAAGTGGATAACCTCGCATTTATCCACATTATAGTGCATCTGCCACGTATCCGCCCATTCCCCCAACCTGTCCAAATCGCACTGTAGCCTCCTGACATCCTCATCAGAGCCCACCCCTCCTCCTAGTTTAGTGTCGTCAGCGAATTTGGAAATATTGCATCCAATTCCCTGATCCAGATCATTTATATATATTGTGAACAGCTGGGGTCCCAGGACAGATCCTTGCGGCACCCCGCTGGTCACTGCCTGCCACTCCGAAAACGAGCCGTTTATTCCAACTCTCTGTTTTCTATCTGCCAGCCAGTTCTCTATCCACGTTAATACTTTGCCCCCAATTCCATGAGCCTTAATTTTGCATGATAATCTTTTGTGTGGAACCTTATCGAAGGCTTTCTGGAAGTCAAGGTACACCACATCCACTGGCTCTCCCCCATCTATTTTACCAGTTACTTTCTCAAAAAATTCCAGCAGATTAGTCAAACACGATTTACCCTTTGTAAATCCATGTTGACTCTGTCCGATCCTTTCCCCATTTGTCAAGTGCTCCGCTATTTTATCCTTAATAATGGACTCTAGCATTTTGCCCACAACCGATGTAAGGCTTACTGGTCTATAATTCCCTGCTTTCTCTCTACCCCCCTTTTTAAATATTGGGGTAACATTAGCTACCCTCCAATCCACGGGTACTGTTCTCGAGTCAATGGAGTTCCGGAAGATGATCCTTAGAGCATCTGCTATCTCCAGGGCCACCTCCTTAAGTACCCTAGGATGTAGTTTATCAGGCCCCGGGGATTTGTCGGCCTTCAGTCCCCTCAACTTACCCAACACCATATCCCTAGAGATACTAATTTCTGTCAGCTCCTCCCTCTCATTAGTCCCTATGTTTGTCGATATTCCTGGGAGGTTATTTGTGTCCTCCTTTGTGAATACAGAACCAAAGTATGAGTTTAATTGGTCTGCCATTTCCTTATTCTCCATTATATATTCTCCCGAATCGGACTGCAAGGGACCGACTTGGGATTTTACCAGTCTTTTCCTCCTGATATACCGATAAAAGCTTTTGCAGTCTGTCTTTATGTTTGCTGCAAGTTTACTTTCGTATTCTATTTTCCCCTTCCTGATTAATCCCTTTGTCCTCTTTTGCTGTATCCTGTACTGCCCCCAATCTTCCGGTCTGGTGCTTTTTTTTGCCAGTTGATATGCCCTTTTTTTTGATTTTATGCTGTCCCTAATTTCCCTCGTTATCCACGGTTGAGTCACCTTTTTAGGTTTATTTTTATGCCAAACCGGTATAAACATGTTCTGGAATTCTTCCATTCTATCTTTGAATGCTTGCCATTGTCTATCCACTGTCAATCCCCCCAGAAACACCACCCAATCAATCTTACCCAATTCCCGTCTCATACCCTCGTAATTCCCTTTATTTAAGTTCTGGACCTTAGACTCTGATTCAATTTCCTCACTCTCCATCTCGACTGAGAGCTCGATCATATTATGATCGCTCTGACCCAAGGGGCCTCGTACAAGAAGATTGCTGATAAGTCCCTTCTCATTGCACAATACCCAGTCTAAAATGGCCTGATCTCGAGTCGGCTCCTCGACATATTGGTCCAGATAACCGTCCCGAAAACATTCCAGGAATTCCTCCTCCTCAGAATTTTTACTAATTTGGGTAGTCCAATCAATATGTAAATTAAAGTCACCCATGATGACAGCTGTGCTCTTATCGCACGCTTCTCTAATTTCCCTTTTTATGCCTTCCCTCACCTCCATATTACTATTTGGAGGCCTATATATCACACCCACTAACGTTTTCCTCCCCTTGCTATTTCTCATTTCTACCCATACAGATTCCGTTTCATCTGAGTTAATATCCTTCCTTTCCATTGCATTAATCCCCTCCTTTACCAGCAATGCTACCCCACCTCCCCTACCTTTTTGCCGATCCTTCCTAAATATTGTATATCCCTGGATGTTAAGTTCCCAGCCTTGCCCACCCTGCAGCCACGTTTCTGTAATCCCAATCAAATCATACTTGTTTACCTCTATTTCCACAACTAATTCATCCACCTTGTTCCTAATGCTTCTAGCATTAAGATACAAAGCCTTCAGGCTTGCTTTTTTCACACTCTCATTATGAATTAGTTTGGCCCTTTGTGTTTCTCTCCTTTGCTTATTGCTTCTCACCTTTCTACCATCTATTTCTGACTTCATATGACTTCCCTCTTTTCCACTACCTAGGTTCCCATCCCCCTGCCAAATTAGTTTAAATCCTCCCGAACCGCCCTAGAAAATATTACCCCGAGGACATCGGCTCCCTCACAGTTCAGGTGTAGACCGTCCCCTTGGTACAGGTCACTCCTCCCCAAGAACTGGTTCCAATGCCTCAAGAATTTAAATCCCTCTCCCTTGCACCACTGCTCAAGCCACGTATTTAGCTTATCTATCTTATTCTCTCTAAACTTATTAGCTCGTGGCACTGGTAGCAATCCAGAGATTACTACCTTTGAGGTCCTACTTTTCAATTTAGCTCCTAACTCCCTAAATTCAGCTTGTAGGACCTCCTCCCTCTTTTTACCTACATCGTTGGTACCTACATGTACCACGACAACTGGCTGATCCCCCTCCCCCTTCAGAATGCTCTGCACCCGCTCCGAGACATCCTTGACCCTTGCACCAGGGAGGCAACATACCATCTTGGAGTCTCGGTCTCGGCCACAGAAACTCCTATCTATCCCCCTTACAATTGAATCCCCTATCACTTTAGCCTTAAGAAATATATCTAACTCCTTCTTGAATATATTTAATGAATTGGCCTCAACTGCCCTGTGTGGTAGAGAATTCCACAGGTTCACCACTCTCTGGGTGAAGAAATTCCTCCTCATCTCTGTCCTAAATGGCTTACCCCTTATCCTTAGACTGTGACCCCTGGTTCTGGACTCCCCCGCCATCGGGAACATCCTTCCTGCATCTAGTCTGTCTAGTCCTGTTAGAATTTTATAAGTTTCAATGAGATCCCCTCTCATTCTTCTAAACTCTCGCGAATATAAGCCTAATGACCCAATCTCTCCTCATACGTCATTCCTGCCATCCCAGGTATCAGCCTGGTGAATCTTCGCTGCACTCCCTCCATGGCAAGAACATCCTTCCTCAGATAAGGTGACCAAAACTGCACACAATACTCAAGGTGTGGTCTCACCAAGGCCCTGTACAACTGCAGCAAGACATCCTTGCTCCTGTACTCAAACGTGGATCAGGAAGAGAACCTTTCCTGACTTTTTACTGACGCGAAGTGAGGCACTGCAACGCCGAATTGCGGAACCTTGCCGACTGCGCTCAAAAAAAAAGTTTGAGCAGGAGGGGAAAAAAAAGGAAAGTTATCCCCTCCAGTTTGAAAAAGTAGAACGCCTTTTTGTGCAGTTGCCACTAATCTGTTTGGGAGTCTGTTGCGCTGCTAACATCTGCTATGAATATTCTTGTGCTGATAATTGCAAGCTGTGATCTAGACAAATACCGTCCTCTTAAAAAAGATGACTAATACAATTCACATGAGGTCACTTTAACAATGGCAACACAAACATGAAGTCACTTTCCTCATGCAACAAAAATGTAGACGAACAACTTCTTTGGAAAGAAAACAAATAAAAGCACAATGTCCATTAAAGAGATATAGTAATAGTAGACATGTATTGAGGGCTTTAGGGCTTGTGGCCCATTCTAACTTTGACAAATGAGACCATCAAACTCAGCCTCCACAGTGTTATGCTGGCTGGTGTGGCGGGTGCCGAGACTCTGCATCGCCTTCAGGAGGGAGATGGACCTGGTTCCTGACCGGGGCACAGATTGCATCATATCGGAGGCAAGTGCCTTGGTAGATAACACGCGGTCTCTGTGCGATCTCCTCAACTGATTTCAATCGCCCGAGGTGGGTCGGGGAGGAAATTTGCCAGAGTACATTTTGCCCCTTGTTGACCCTGTTTTTTTTTTGCTTACATGCGTGGGGGGCGCGCGGGCGGTGGGGAGATGCGGCAGGGAAGAAGTGCGGGGTTTAAAAAAAAATTCCTGGGATCTAGGCGTTGCTGACAAGGCCAGCATTTATTGCCCATCCCTAGTTACCCTCGAGAAGGTGGTGGTGAGCCGCCTTCTTGAACCGCTGCAGTCCGTGTGGTGAAGGTGCTCCCACAGTGCTGTTAGGGAGGGAGTTCCAGGATTTTGACCCAGCGACAATGAAAGAATGACGCTATACTTCCAAGTCAGGATGGTGAGAGACTCGGGGGTGACTTGGAGGTGGTGGTGTTCCCGCGCGCCTGCTGCCTTCTAGGTGGAAGAGGTCGCAGGTTTGGGAGGTGCTGTCAAAGAAGACTTGGCGGGTTGCTGCAGTGCATCTTGTAGATGGTACACACTGCAGCCACGGTACGCTGGTGGTGGAGGGAGTGAATGTTTAAGGTGGTGGACGGGGTGTCGTTCAAGCGGGCTGCTTTGTCCTGGATGGTGTCAATGCTCCGACTGTCATGGTGTGGGGCAGGCTTCAAGGACCAGCAGGTCTTTTCCTGCCCGTCAATTTCATAAGTTTGTAACACAGAGGAGACATTTCAGTGGTGTTCCCATGTCAGTTCTTTGCGTGATGGTTTCCAATAGTTTTATTATATTTACAGAAGTTACTGCGAAGCTTCAGTAATGTCCAATCGCCACGAACAAAACTCAACTCAATATTTCACACTGATAGAAGCTTACGGCACAGAAGGAGGCCATTCGGCCCATCGTGTACAACCTCTGCTTCCAAATTCACGTTTTCATTTGACAACTACACCGAGAACAAGGATTAAAAAATAAAATAAATAAAGGTCTGGGATCGCATTTTAGTTCCGGTCCCTGCCTCGCAGAGAGAGTTATCGGCACCGAGAAACTCCCCAACGGGCCACTGGACATAAGACCTGAATCAATGCTTTGCCACTCGAGATCGCCAGAGTTTTGATTTTATACACAGCTTGCTTGCAACCTCTAGTGGCAAAGAGCGCATAATGAATAAACTCAACCCTGTGTTAGAATATAAAGACAGAAAGCCCTGGAAGTACACTGCAGGTCCAGCCTGTGAGCATCCGAAAGGACACCGACAAAGAATCTGCATGTTAAATCGCTTTATTCTCTTTTCAGATGTAGACTGGCTTTTCTGGCAATTGTAGTTTCTCCCTCCGTAACCCCCCACTTCCTTTTAGTTCCAAAGTCCAGGCCAATATTTAGAACCTCAACCCAACACCTAAAAGGCACATTATCGGTCACCATCACATTGCTGCTTGCGGGATCGCGCCGTGCGCAAATCGGCTGCTGCGTTTCCCACGCCCCGAGGGCGCGAGAGGCGCTAGAAAAATGCAAACTCTTTTCTTTTATCATTAGGGAACCCATCGCCAATCGCCACAACATTTTGGACCCTGGAGCGGGGCAAAGGCGGCCATTAAAACGAGACGGCATTTCAGCGTTCGGTAAGTGGGACCACAGGTGCTGAACTGACCCTCCTGCGGAGGTTGTAATGATGATCGGCCGCGGGGCTAACGGTTCGGCACGCGGCAGATTTCAACATTTTGACTCCATCTGAATATTTGGGGGCTCGTCAGATGCCGTAACTGGTCACCCCTGACCCCCGCTTTCTTTGCCCCTCAAGCCCCCCTCCTCCTCCCCACCCCATGAATTCTAACAAACAGTAGAAAAAAAAGTTACACAGAAACAGCCCATTCGGCCCAACTGGTCCGTGCCGGTGTTTATGCTCCACACCAGCCTCCTCCCACCCCTCTTCATCTCACCCCATCAGCATATCCTTCTATTCCCTTCTCCCTCATGTGTTTATCCAGCGAGACAAATACTAGGGGCTATAAATCTAAGATAGTCACTAATAAATCCAATCCAATCGGGCATTCAGGAGAAACCTCTTTACCCAGAGAGTGGTGAGAATGTGGTTGAGGTGAACGGCACAGATACATTGAAGGGGAAGTTAGATAAACACACGAGGGAGAAAGGAATAGAAGGATATGGTGATGGGGTGAGATGGAGAGGGGTGGGGGGAGGCTTGTGTGGAGCAGAAACACCGGCACGGAGCAGTTGGGCCCAATGGCCAGTTTCTGTGCTGTGCAGTCTATGGGGAGAGGACAGGTCTTTAATGCGCACAGGTAAAATTAAAAAAAAAAGTGGCTTCTGGTAAAAATGAGGAAAATTGCACCGAGCATGTATTAAGTGTGTGGTCCCACACAGCCATACACAGTCCCTGTAACACTGGGAGTGGAGCTCGGACACTGGGGGAGCTCGGACACTGGGAGTGGAGCTGGACTCTGGGGGAGCTCGGACACTGGGAGTGGAGCTGGACTCTGGGGGAGCTCGGACACTGGGAGTGGAGCTGGACTCTGGGGGAGCTCGGACACTGGGAGTGGAGCTGGACTCTGGGGGAGCTCTGTAACACTGGGAGTGGAGCTGGACTCTGGGGGTGGAGCTGGACTCTGGGGGAGCTCGGACACTGGGAGTGGAGCTGGACTCTGGGGGAGCTCGGACACTGGGAGTGGAGCTGGACTCTGGGGGAGCTCTGTAACACTGGGAGTGGAGCTGGACTCTGGGGGTGGAGCTGGACTCTGGGGGAGCTCGGACACTGGGAGTGGAGCTGGACTCTGGGGGAGCTCGGACACTGGGAGTGGAGCTGGACTCTGGGGGAGCTCGGACCAGCAATCTGACATATCCAGGTTCTGGTTGGTGTCCAAAATCCCAGAAGGGTCCTCAACAACCTTTGGCGTGTTAACAGGTGTGCCGTACTCCGGGGGGTTGGGGGGGGGAAACATGCATAGCTATAAACCCTCAGGACATTTTTAATAAATCACACAACCAAGTGTTTGGCAAAAGAAACTCCTCGCTGAGGAAAGCTACTTGATGTACGCCAAATACGGCCTACAATTCCACAAGAACATAAGTAAGAGAGAGCAGGAGTCGGCCACACGGCCCCTCGAGTCTGCTCCGCCATTCAATAAGATCACGGCTGATCTTCGACCTCAACTCCACTTTCCCGGCCGATCTCCATATCCCTTGATTCCCCTAGAGTCCAAAAATCTATCGATCGCAGCCTTGAATATACTCAACGACTAAGCATCCAGAGCTCTCTGGGGCAGAGAATTCCAAAGATTCACAATCCTCTGTGAAGAAATTCCTCCTCATCTCAGTCCTAAATGGCCGACCCCTTATCCTGAGACTGTGACCCCTGGTTCTAGACACTCCAGCCAGGGGGAACAACCTCTCAGCATCTACCCTGTCAATCCCTGTAAGCAAAAACGTTCCTCTGTTGTCAGAGCAGTTGTTGTTCTGGCGCGGAGCGGGCTCGGTGCGCCATACAGCCTGCCCTCGCTCCCGCTTCTTACGTTCTAGATCACCCTCGTAACTTTGCCACTGAAGGTTTGAAGGCCGCATTGGAGAACAGCACCAGTGGATTGGGGTAAGGACGAGGAAACAAGTGGGCACAGGACCACATGACCGACAAAAAAAGTCACAAGCGTGTTACAGTACAGGAGCAAGGATGTCTTGCTGCAGTTGTACAGGGCCTTGGTGAGACCGCACCTTGAGTATTGTGTGCAGTTTTGGTCGCCTTATCTGAGGAAGGATGTTCTTGCCTTGGAAGGAGTGCAGCGAAGATTCACCAGGCTGATACCTGGGATGGCAGGAATGACGTATGAGGAGAGATTGGGTCTGATGCGCTATCAATTACTCATAAAAGACTGAGAGTTAGAAGAGTAACTAAAGGCTTTTATTAACAACAGAATGGAGGTCTGCCTCGCGTGGTCGACCGGTCCAGGATACAAGGGCTGGGGAGCAGTCACCTTTATACTAGGACCTGTGGGAGGAGTCAGCCGAGGCATGTCCAGGCATGTACACAGTGGAATACAAACAGGACAAACAGGAATACAAACAGTGGTTTACCACATTCACCCCTTGTTTAAAATTGAGTCCGGCGGGGTGAAGTGTATTAAAAGTTAGTGTATTGGAGTCTCTCCGGAGGTCTTGTCTGCCGCTGTGATCGGCGTGGCGACGGCAGGGGTAGTGAAGCTTCCGGCGTCGAGTCCAGCGTAGGCTGTGGCACAGGCGTGTCGACCTCGTAGATGTCGAGCGGGTCGCGGGGCCCAGGCCTGCCGTCTGCTGGGGCTGGATATCGGATCGTGGGGGGGGGGGGGGTGGTAGTGGGTTACTGTGGTCCCCGAGGGTGCAAGGTCTCTTATGGCGACACTGTCCTCCCGCCCGTCCGGGTATGCGATGTAAGCATACTGGGGGTTGGCGTGGAGGAGGTCGACCCTCTCGACCAGGGGGTCCGTTTTATGGGTCCTCACGTGTCTTCTCAGTAGGACCTGCCCTGGGGACGTCAGCCATGGCGGTAGCGATGTCCCTGATGTGGACTTCCTTGGGAAGACAAACATTTTCTCATGAGGGGTGGCGTTAGTGGCAGTGCAGAGCAGTGAC
This sequence comes from Somniosus microcephalus, assembly GCF_052327205.1. Taxonomy (NCBI): domain Eukaryota; kingdom Metazoa; phylum Chordata; class Chondrichthyes; order Squaliformes; family Somniosidae; genus Somniosus; species Somniosus microcephalus. The sequence continues at coordinate 366,646,641 of NC_140989.1, forward strand.
CGAATAGAGTGGAGCGCATCGGGGAGCACATCCTGCCAGCGGGAGGTTGGAAGGCCCCTAGACTTTAAGGCTAGCAGGACGGCCTTCCAAACTGTCGCATTTTCTCTTTCCACCTGTCCGTTCCCCCGGGGGTTGTAACTGGTGGTCCTGCTTGTGGCAATACCCCTAGTTAGCAGGTACTGACGGAGTTCGTCGCTCATAAACGATGAGCCCCGGTCGCTATGGATATAGCTGGGGAAGCCGAACAGGGTGAAGAGGTTGTTCAGACATTTAATGACCGTGGCACTGGTCATGTCCGGGCAGGGGAAGGCGAACGGGAAACGGGAGTACTCATCAATAATATTGAGGAAGTACACATTGCGGTCGGAGGAGGGGAGAGGCCCTTTAAAATCAACGCTCAGGCGCTCGAAGGGGCGAGTGGCTTTTATCAGGTGGGCCCTGTCTGGTCTATAAAAGTGTGGTTTGCACTCAGCGCAGACTTGGCAGTTCCTGGTCATGGTCCTGACCTCCTCAATAGAGTAAGGCAGGTTGCGGGCCTTGATGAGGTGGAAGAACCTGGTGACCCCCGGGTGGCAGAGGTCATTGTGGAGGACCCGTAGTCTATCGATCTGCGCGCTGGCGCAGGTGCCACGCGATAGCGCATCCGGGGGTTCATTTAGCTTCCCGGGCCGGTACAAGATCTCGTAGTTGTAGGTGGAAAGTTCGATTCTCCACCTCAAGATCTTGTCATTTTTGATTTTGCCCCTCTGCTTGTTGTTAAACATAAAAGCAACTGAACGCTGGTCAGTGAGCAGGGTAAATCGTTTTCCGGCCAGGTAGTGCCTCCAATGACGCACAGCCTCCACAATCGCCTGGGCCTCCTTCTCAACAGCGGAGTGTCTGGTCTCCGGGCCTTGGAGGGTTCGTGAAAAGAAGGCCACGGGTCTCCCCGCCTGATTGAGGGTAGCGGCCAGGGCAAAGTCGGACGCGTCGCTTTCCACCTGGAAGGGGATGGATTCGTCCACTGCGTGCATGGTGGCTTTGGCAATGTCCTCCTTGATACGGTGGAAGGCTAAGCGGGCCTCTGCCGTCAAGGGAAAAGAGGTGGACTTGATCAGCGGACGGGCCTTGTCCGCATAGTAGGGGACCCACTGGGCGTAATAGGAGAAAAACCCTAGGCACCTCTTCAGGGCCTTGAGGCAGTGGGGCAGTGGAAGTTCCATAAGGGGACGCATCCGGTCGGGGCCGGGGCCGATGACTCCGTGTTCCACAACACAGCCAAGGATGGCGAGGCGGTTTGTGCGGAATATGCACTTCTTCTTGTTATATGTCAGGTTTAGGAGTTGGGCGGTGCGGAGGAATTTTTCGAGGTTTGCGTCATGGTCCTGCAAGTCACGGCCGCAGATGGTCACATTGTCCAGATATGGGAAAGTGGCCTGCAACGCATTTTGATCTACCATCCGGTCCATCTCCCTTTGGAAGACGGAGACCCCGTTGGTGGCGCCAAAGGGAACCCTAAGGAAGTGATAGAGGCGGCCGTTTGCCTCAAAGGCAGTGTACTGGCGGTCCTCAGGGCGGATGGGGAGCTGGTGGTACGCTGATTTCAGGTCAATGGTCGAGAAGACGCGGTACTGCGCGATCTGGTTGACCATATCAGCTATACGGGGGAGTGGGTAGGCGTCCAGCAGGGTGTAGCGATTTATTGTCTGGCTGTAGTCGATGACCAGGCGCTGCTTCTCGCCGGTCTTAATGACCACAACCTGGGCTCGCCAGGGGCTGGTGCTGCCCTCAATAATCCCTTCTTTCAGAAGCCGCTCCACTTCGGTTTTAATGAAAACCCTGTCCCCGGCACTGTATCGCCTGCTCTTTGTGGCGATGGGCTTACAGTCGGGGTTGAGGTTAGCAAACAGTGGTGGGGGGGTGACTCTGAGTGTGGAGAGGTTGCACCTGGTGCGCGGCGGGCAATTTGGAAGCTGCTGGCTGCGGACTGTGAGTGGGGGTAGGGGTCCACCGTACGCCATCGTAACACTTTTAAGGTGGCACTGAAAATCTAACCCCAGCAGGATGGCAGCGCAGAGGTCAGGCAGGACCAGAAGTTTAAAATGATCGTACACGGTCCCGTCTACTACGAGTGTCACCACGCAGTAGCCGCCGATGTCCGCCGACTGGGACTCGGAGGCCATAGAAATCCGCTGTTGCGCAGGCAGGACTGGGAGAGAGCAACGCCGCACCGTGTCGGGGTGGATGAAGCTCTCCGTGCTCCCAGAGTCAAAAAGGCAGATTGTATCGTGACCATTTACCTTAATGTCCATTGTGGAGCTGGCCAGTTGGTGCGGTCTCGCTTGGTCCAGTGTAACGGATGCCAGCGTAGGGGTCGGTGTGTCGCTGCGGGTATCAGATGAGGCGGTGTCGGGGGCCTGCTGCGTCCCGGCTGTCGTCCAAGATGGCGGCGTCCATGATCCCCATGTGGCTGGAGGCGTCCAAAATGGCTGCTGTACTGGTGATTCGCACACGGCCGGGGAGGTCCAAAATGGCGGCCCGCATGGCCCACACGCGGCGCTGCTGGGGTTCGGGGTGGCTTTGGCCCTGCAGACGCTAGCGTAGTGTCCCTTCTTCCCGCAGCCCGAGCAGATCGCGTTTTTCGCCGGGCAGCGCGCTCTGGGGTGTTTTGCCTGGCCACAGAAGTAGCATTTCTGGCCTTGGGGCACTGCTGTCTGGCCTTGGGACACTGCTGCGGTAGTTGGGCCGTTGTTGGGGTGTGGCTGGGGTGGCACGGCGCTATGAGGCGGTCCTACCGTGTCCCAGGCTGTCATTCCCCGCGGCGTCCACGGTGCAGAGGAGTAGGCATCCATGCCCTGGTAGGCTGCATCCAACGATAGTGCGAGTTCAGAGGCCTTGTTGAGGTCGAGGTTACTCTGCTCCAACAGTCGCTGTCGGGTGTAATTGGATCTGTGGCCCGCTACAAAAGCGTCCCGGATAAGTTCCTCTGTGTACACGGCGGCCTTTACATCCTTACAACCACAGGCCTGGCCAAGCACAGACAGTGCCTGAAGGTATTCTACGGTCGATTCCCCAGGTTGTTGTTTACGACTCCCCAGGAGGTGCCTGGCGTACACTTCGTTCACTGGGCGCGTGTACTGGTCCTTGAGGAGCTTGATAGCATCCGCGTACGAGGTCGCGTCTTGGATGACAGAGTACACTCGGTGGTTCACTTTGGAGGTCAGGACATCCAGTTTGTCCTCGTCCGATTTGATTGCTTCGGAGGCGGTCAGGAATTTTTCGAAACACTTAAGCCAGTGAGTAAACTTGGTGGATGAGTCCGCCTCCCGATGATCTAAGTCCAGGCATGCTGGTGTGAGGATCTTCTCCATTATAAAAATGTTGTTAATAAAATTGATGCGCTATCAATTACTCATAAAAGACTGAGAGTTAGAAGAGTAACTAAAGGCTTTTATTAACAACAGAATGGAGGTCTGCCTCGAGTGGTCGACCGGTCCAGGATACAAGGGCTGGGGAGCAGTCACCTTTATACTAGGACCTGTGGGAGGAGTCAGCTGAGGCATGTCCAGGCATGTACACAGTGGAATACAAACAGGACAAACAGGAATACAAACAGTGGTTTACCACAGGGTCGATTGGGCTTGTACTCACTGGAGTTTAGAAGAATGAGAGGGGATTTCATTGAAACTTATAAAATTCTAACAGGACTAGACAGACTAGATGCAGGAAGGATGTTCCCAATGGCGGGGGAGTCCAGAACCAGGGGGTCACAGTCTAAGGATAAGGGGTAAGCCATTTAGGACAGAGATGAGGAGGAATTTCTTCACCCAGAGAGTGGTGAACCTGTGGAATTCTCTACCACAGAAGGCAGTTGAGGCCAATTCATTAAATATATTCAAGAAGGAGTTGGATATATTTCTTAAGGCTAAAGGGATCAAGGGATATGGGGAGAAAGCAGGGACAGGGTACTGAGTTTGGATGATCAGCCATGATCTCATTGAATGGCGGAGCAGGCTCGAGGGGCCAAATGGCCTACTCCTGCTCCTATCTGCTATGTTCTATGTTTCTAGGAGTTCCACAAATCTTGTATTCCATTCAAAGGAGGCTTTCCCTTGTGGTCTACAGGATGCCTCGTTTCCAGAGGTCACAGATTTAAAATAATTGGCAAAAGAACTAGAGGGGAAATGAGGAGAAATTTTATCACACAGAGGGTTGTTGTGATCTGGAACGCACAAGCTGCAAGGCTGGTGGAAGCAGATTCCACAGGAACTTTCAAACGGCCAATGGATGTGCACTTGAAGAGGATTAATTTACAGGGCTGTGGGGAAAGAGCGGGGTGGGGGTTGTGGGACTCGACTGGACAGCTACTTTCAAAGAGCTGGCACAGGCACGACGGGCCAAATGGCCGCCTCCTGTGCTGCGAGATGCTAATCTGCGATTCTATAAACTGTTACCGCGCTGCAGCAATGCAGGAGCGAGTGTTAAATCGGCAAGCCAGGCCCGGATCTAACCTCGGAGCACAGTGGTGCCACGCTCTCCCGGGAGGCCGCCTCACACCGCAGAAGTATTCACTCAAGGGGGGGGGTCGCCAACTCTGGTTGGCCGGATTCCCGGAGGTTCCATCACACGACCTCCCCACGCCCCCCCAACCTGGTCAAACAGTCTTCCTCCTCCCCCGCCATCCCCAATATTTATATAATAACCAACCAACAAAAAACAAAATGGAAAAAAAACCCACAATTTTTCTCCCGGGTTTTCCACAGAATTGTCAAAACTGACAGCGCAGAAGGAGGCCGCCATTCGGCCCGTCGTGCCGGTGCCGGCTCTTTGAAAGAGCCGCCGTGCTCAGTCCCAGGCAATGTTCCCCCGTTAGCGGCACTTTGCTCGGCGCGGATTGTCTCTTTCAATGCGCGGCCCCCCCCCCCGCTCGGGGTTTCCCGATCTGAAAGCCGGCGAGCGGCCTGGGCGGGACCTTGCAGATTACAGCGTGGCCCAGAGGCAGCACGGGTCCCATCTCTCCGCCTTGTGTCCATAGCCCTGCCAGCTCCTCATCCTCAAGGACCCGTCCGACTCCCTTTTAAAATTATTGACAGAATCAGCTTCCACCACCTTTTCAGGTCGAATGCAAGGGGTACGGTAGCGTGGTGGTAATGTCACTGGGCTAGTAATCCAGAGGCCTGGACTAATGACACAGAGACATGAGTTCCAATCCCACCACGGCAGCTGGGGAATTTAAATTCAGTTAGTTAATTAAATCTGGAATAAAAGTAATGGTGCCCATGAAGCTATCAGATTGTCGTAAAAAACCCATCTGGTTCACTAATGTCCATTAGGGAAGGAAATCTGCTGTCTTTCCTCGATCTGGCCGATATGTGACTCCAGACCCACAGCAGTGCGGTTGACTCTTAAATAAAAACGGAAAGTGCTGGGAACACTCAGCAGGTCAGGCAGCATCTGTGGACAGAGAGAGAGAGAGAGAGTTCTGACAAAGGGTCATCGGCCTGAAACGTTAACTCTGTTTCTCTCTCCACAGATGCTCTGCCTGACCTGCTGAGTGTTCCCAGCACTTTCCGTTTTTATTTCAGATTCCCAGCATCCGCAGTATTTTGCTTTTGTATTCGTGGTCGACTCTTAACTGCCCTCTGAAATGGCCCAGTTGTCAAGAGTGCGGCTCACCACTACCTTTCTCGAGGGAAATTAGGGATGGGCAATAAATGCCAGCGTCGCCACACATCTCATGAACGAATACATTAAAAAAAAAAGGTGTTCCAGGTTCCGACAACATTCCGAGTGAAAAGAATTCTCCTCATTTCCCCTCTAGATCTATTTTGCCAATGGTTTGAAATCTGTGGCCTTCACTCGTGGCAGTGCCCAGGACATAGAAACATAGAAGATAGGAGCAGGAGTAGGCCATTCGGCCTCTCGAGCCTGCTCCGCCATTCAATGAGATCATGGCTGATCATCCAAATTCAGTACCCGGTCCCTGCTTTCTCCCCATATCCCTTGATCCCTTTAGCCTTAAGAAATATATCCAACTCCTTCTTGAATATATTTAATGAATTGGCCTCAACTGCCCTGTGTGGCAGAGAATTCCACAGGTTCACCACTCAATTTCAATTCAATTCAAATTGCTTTATTGGCATGATGACAAGGTACATCTTATGTTGCCAAAGCACCGAAAAAACATTTATGGTTGAACACATAAACGCAGATCTATCCATACAGTGTATAAACAGATATATCCCTGTGTGTATAAATATACACTCATATAATTTGCATAGAATCTTTTCTTAGGTTTAGTGGTTGTCCCTCTGCTTATGGCAAGTTGTAACATAGTTTGCTGCTCTCGGTGAAGAAATTCCTCCTCATTTCTGTCCTAAATGGCTTACCCCTTATCCTTAGACTGTGACCCCTGGTTCTGGACTCCCCGACCATCGGGAACATCCTTCCTGCATCTAGTCTGTCTAGTCCTGTTAGAATTTTATAAGTTTCAATGAGATCCCCTCTCATTCTTCTAAACTCCAGCGAGTATAAGCCCAATCGACCCAATCTCTCCTCATACGTCCCAGGTTGATCAGTCTGGTGAATCTTCGCTGCACTCCCTCCATGGCATTAATCCTTAATTCCGTGGGGCAATCCTGGAGGGTCGGCAGCCCACGTTCCCTCTAAGTTCCGCGGCCGAGCAGCCCGGGACCGGCTTTTCCAATGCTAAATTAGGCGCGTACATGAAACCGCGAACGCAAAAAAGTTGGCAGCCCTAGTATTTACTCCAGCGCAGTATCAAGCAGAGCGTGAAAAGTGTTCAGAGTAGTCACTTGATCTATTGAGACACTTTATAAATTTACTCTGAGTTTCTTCAAAAAAAAATGTTTTCAAGAAAGCAGAGGCTTTGGCCTGTGCTCTCAAAAGCTGAGAAGATTTATCGGCCGAGGCATTGAATTCTGTGACTCAGTGGAGACCTCTTCTGGTCCCAAGATTGCAATTGCAACCAAGGAGCATAAATCAGGCTTGGCTGGCAGAGAGTTCGGTCCACAGCGTCATACTTGCTTGTACAACTCAAAACCACAGCCTGCAATCTAGAAATAGCCATTGAGGAACCTCTGGGGAAGGTAGAAGAAATGATTTTTTTTTATTTTTTTAAGTTGATCGGCAAAAAGAACCAGAGGGGGAGACGAGGAGAATTTGTTGTGATCATCGAATCACAGAAATTTACAGCACAGAAGGAGGCCATTCGGCCCATCGTGTCAGTGCCGACCGACAAAGAGCTCTCCAGCCTAATCCCACTTTCCAGCTCTTGGTCCGTAGCCCTGTAGGTTACGGCACTTCAAGTGTATATCCAAGTACTTTTTAAATGTGATGAGGGTTTCTGCCTCTACCACCCTTTCAGGCAGTGAGTTCCAGACCCCCACCACCCTCTGGGTGAAAAAAGTTCTCCTCAACTCCCCTCTAATCCTTCGAGCAATTATTTTAAATCTCTGCCCCCTGGTTATTGACCTCTCTGCTGGGGGAAAAAGGTCCTTCCTAGCCACTCTAGCTTGGCCCTCATAATTTTATACACCTCAATAAGGTCTCCCCTCAGCCTTCTCTGTTCCAAAGAAAACAACCCCAGCCTGTCCAATCTTTCCTCATAGCTAAAATTCCCCAGCCCAGGCAACATCCTCGTAAATCTCCTCTGCACCCCCTCTAGCGCAATCACATCCTTCCTGTAATGTGGTGACCAGAACTGCCTGAAAGGGCGGTGGAAGCAGATTCAATAGTAACTTTCAAAAGGGGAACTGGATAAATAGTTGAAAAAGAAAAATTTGCAGGGCTCTGGGGAAAGAGCAGGGGGGAGCGGGACTAATTGGAGAGCTCGTTCAAAGAGCCGGCACAGGGACGATGGGCCAAACGGCCTCTTTCTGAGCTGTGTCGTACTGCGATTCTATGAAACGCTCTTTTAAAAATTCCAGGTACAAAATTCAGAGGCAATCTGCTCCACTGTTAAACTTCCAGCAATGGGTTGCAATTTTGTTAATTGCAATATTCAAGGAGGTATTGTTTGCAAATAAATGAAAATGACTTCATAATGGACGAAATGGGAGGACACTGATTGCAGTTTAAACCGTACAGGGGGCCACGTCAGACCCATTTCCTGTCAGAATCTTCTGTTCGACAGAAACTGAATTTCGTTTTATGAAGACTGGTGTAATCTAGTAACACCTTTTTAAAAAATGCTTAAATACTCCTTCCTATTTTTTTTTTCCAGAAGAAAACCTTTAAGAGGGTTTGGAAAATTTGTGTAGCGCAAGTTTAAAAAAAAGAGAAAGTTGAATCATTTTTGAATCACTTGTCATAGAATTCCACCGAGATTCCACCAGGGGAACTGGCGTCCCGCCCACCCAACCTACGTCAGTGTTTCACCTCCACATGGGCAATAATCCTAATCCCATGTGACAGTCCTGTTCCCATACAGAACCACAGAACAATACAGCACAGAAGGAGGCCGTTCAGCCCATCATGCCTGCGCCGGCTCTTTGAAAGAACTATCCGATTAGTCCCGCTCCCTCCTGCTCTTTCCCCAGAGCCCTGAAAAATGTTTCCTTCTTTGACAGCGGGTCGGGACCCCACTGTCAACCCGCCGCCACATGCCTTTCCCAGATGTCGGGTCTGTCAGGGCCAATCAGACCCGACATGCAGTGGCGGGGGAGGCAATTCAGGTCATTATGACCGTGTTAACAGCCCATTAAGAAGTATTTGGAGCTCATCTTTGCATTACCCACGGGGTCCACGCTGCTCGGGGATCATGTCAGGTAAGGAGGTCGGGAGTTGTATGACCATGGGATCATCTCATTACTTGACAGCTGCGAATGTGCTATAAAAGCTCCCATCTCACAGCTGTTCACTTTCCAAGCTCAGAAGCTGTTGCTTACTGCATTTGGAAAACAGATTGAGCTTTATGCAGGTTGCAAGTGTTTGGAGTAAATTCTCTACCCAGTCTCACCTCATTGGAACAACCCCTCTCACCATTGACAGATCGTTTCGGTCATCTCAAGTTCACCTGCCATCTATTACATCAGCACCCTTGAAACTATCTCACCTTGGTCCTCAGGACCCCACCACGATCAGCCCCAACTCCAGCATCATCAACACCACCAATCTTCTCCGCAATTAACTGAAGCTGCACAGGACACAGGGCATCAGCACCCGACCTCACTGCAGCCCGAGAGGCCTGGGATGGTCTCACCATGGCCAGATTTACTTCACTTGACGCTGTACACCCTGGTTGCCACATGATGTGCCAGGTTGGCACCAGCCCACACCAACACCATAAAGCATCCCTGCAATGCCCAAACCATTCCTTTCACACTCATCACCTTTGCGGGTGGTACTGTTATGTCTCACCATTCAATGCAACTCACTAAGCCACTTCCAAAGGTGCACACAAATCTGCCCAAGAACGCAAATTGTTGAAAATAAAGATTTCAATGTTTGACACCACATTAACAGAAACTTTACATGATCATTGGCGATAACACCCAACTGCCTACCCTTGTGTGTTGTTAGTTGGTATGATTGGACTAGGATGAGGGTGAGTGTGAGGGGTGGCTAGTGAGATGGGGAAGTGATAATGTCGATAGAGAGGGATGGGTGGAGGTGCAAGGTAAGTTGGTGTGAGTAAGGATGTGCAGGAGTAGGGTAGGGAAGGCAGAGTGATGGGGATGTGAGGAGAGGCACAGCAGGATGAGGTTGAGTGTGGCTTTGCAGTAACGTTTTGTGATCTACTGAGATCATTGAAAGGTTTGCGCCACTGCAGCCTGGTCCTCCTGACGACATCCCTGCTTGTGTCCTCCTGTGCAACCAGGCTGCTTTGATCTCCTGGGGAGGTCTCATCCACCCATGGAAAGGGAAGAGAACCTCCCTGCGTGCTGTGACTCCCTCCATAAGCATATGGAGGGAGTCATGGGAGAGCCTGGGTGCAGCCATGCACCTTTGTGCAGTGCTCGTCAGTGCTTGCAGCACCTCAATGCTGTAGAACAGACAGCGCAACTGGCAAGATCGATTTGGACATGGCCCCTTTAAGGAAACCGGCTGATGACGCGTCATCAAATGACATCATCAGACCCGCTTCCTTCAATTGGACCGGAAACACGCTGGGCGGGGCTTAACGAGCCCAATCAGGGGAAAATCATTTTGGACAGCGGACTGGAGCCAGCAGCCAGCAGCGGGGTCGGGATCCGCCGAGGCTGGTAAAATCCAGCCAGGAGAGAGCCAGGGCTGTGAGTGGGAGAAACTGCTCGTTTTACACATGGGTAGCGAGGTTGTGGAGATGGTGAATAAAGCAGAGACCATGTCAACACTGAAGAATAGAAACATAGAAGATAGGAGCAGGAGTAGGCCATTCGGCCCCTCAAGCCTGCTCCGCCATTCAATAAGATCATGGCTGATCTTCAACTTCAACTCTGCTTTCCCGCCCGATCCCCCTTATCCCTCGATTCCCCTAGAATCCAAAAATCTATCGATCTCAGCCTTGAATATACTCAACGACTCAGCATTCACAGCCCTCTGGGGCAGAGAATTCCAAAGATTCACCGCCCTCTGAGTGAAGAAATTCCTCCTTGTCTCAGTCTTAAATGGCCGACCCCTTATCCTGAGACTGTGACCCCTAGTTCTAGACTCTCCAGCCAGGTGAAACATTCAATAGTAACTTTCAAAAAAATTGGACAAATAATCAAAGGGAAAATATGTGCAGGGCTGTGGGGAAAGAGCAGGGGGGAGTGGGACTAATTGGAGAGTTCTTTCAAAGAGCCGGCACAGGCACGATGGGCCGAATGGCCTCCTCTGGTGCTGTATTGTTCTGTATGGGAACAGGACTGTCACATGGGATTAGGATTATTGCCCATGTGAAGACGAAACACCGACATGGGGTGGGTGGGTGGGCAGAACGCCAGTTCCCCTGGTGGAATCTCCGTGGAATTCAAAAATGATTCAACTTTCTCTTTTTTTCTTAATAATTTACATCCCGCAATTTTTCCAAATCCTCTTAAAAGTTTTCGCGCGAAAAAGTATGAAGGAGTATTTAAACATTAAAAAAAAGATATTAATAGATTACACCAGCCTTGATAATACAAAATTCAGACTCTATTCCGACAGGAAATAGGTCTGAAGCGTCGCCCTGTACGGGGACCCGAGTGGTGCGAGGAGGGCTCCTGGTAACCGCTCCTCAGAGAAAGAAACTCAATTATGGTCTGTCAGCGGGGTGAGTTTGTGAATGGATGGATAGCCTTTTCCTTGCAGGCAGGAGGGAAATCCCAAAGGCAACAACAACTTGCATTTCTATAGCACCTTTAACATAGTAAAACGTCCCACGGCGTTTCACAGGAGCGATTATCAAACAAGATTTGACACCGAGCCACATAAGGGAACACCTCCACCTCCAGGTTCCCCTCCAAGTCACACACCATCCTGACTTGGGAATATATCGGCCGTTCCTTCATCGTCGCTGGGTCAAAATCCTGGAACTCCCTCCCTAACAGCACTGTGGGAGCATCTTCACCACACGGACTGCAGCGGTTCAAGAAGGCGGCTCACCACCACCTTCTCGAGGGCAATTAGGGATGGGCAATAAATGCTGGCCTTGCCAGCGACACCCACATCCCAGGAACTAATAAATAAAACAAAAAATGAGGAGATATTGGGACAGGTGACCAAAAGCTTGGTCAAAGAGGTAGGTTTTAAGGAGCGTCTTAAAGGAAGAGAGGTAGAGAGAGAGGGGGGATCTGGGGCACGCTGTTCAGATCTAGTCTCCAGGAAAGCTATAGAAAGACTTGCATTTCTATAGCGCCTTTCATGACCACTGGACGTCTCAAAGCGCTTTACAGTCAATGAAGTACTTTTGAAGTGTAGTCACTGTTGTAATGTGGGGCAACGAGGCAGCCAACTTGCGCACAGCAAGCTCCCACAAACAACAATGTGATAATGACCAGATCATCTGTTTTTGTTATGTTGGTTGAGGGATAAATATTGGCCCCAGGACACTGGGGAGAACTCTCCTGCTCTTCTTTGAAATAGTGGCCATGGGATCTTTTACGTCCTCCTGAGAGAGCAGTCGGGGCCTCGGTTTAATGTCTCATCCGAAAGACGGCACCTGCGTCAGTGCAGCACTCCCTCAGCACTGCACTGGAGTGTCAGCCTAGCTTTATGTGCTACAAGTCCCTGGAGTGGGACTTGAACCCACAACCTTCTGACTCACAGCGCGAGTGTGCTACCCACTGAGCCACGGCCACATTTGGAAGAAGTCCGGAGGAGAGCTACAAGGCCGAGTCCTCAACTCAAAGGGATGGCTGTGTTATGAAGAAGGAGAAGGAGACGTTGCGACAGACGTTCTTTTATTATTTAAATGGAGAGAGATTACAAAATGCTGCGGTACAGAGGGATCTGGGGGTCCTCGTACATGAAACACAAAAAGTTAGCATGCAGGTACAGCAAGTAATTAGGATGACTAATGCAATGTTGGCCTTTATTTCAAGGGGGATGGAGTATAAAAGTAGGGAAGTCTTGATGCAACTGTACAGGGTATTGGTGAGACCACACCTGGAGTACTGCGTACAGTTTTGGTCTCCATATTTAAGGAAGGATATACTTGCATTGGAGGCAGTGCAGAGAAGGTTCACGAGGTTAATTCCTGGGATGAAGGGGTTGACCTATGAGGAAAGGTTGAGCAGGTTGGGCCTACACTCATTGGAGTTTAGAAGAATGAGAGGTGATCTTATTGAAACATACAAGATTCCGAGGGGGATTGACAGGGTGGATGCTGAGAGGATGTTTCCCCTCGTGGGGGAATCTAGAACTAGGGGGCATAGTTTCAGAATAAGGGGTCGCCCATTTAAGACGGAGATGAGAAGGAATTTCTTCTCAGAGGGTGGTGAATCTTTGGAATTCTCTACCCCGGAGAGCTGTGGAGGCGGAGTCAGTGAATATATTCAAGGCGGAGATTGACAGACCTTTGAACTACAGGGGAGTCGAGGGGTCTGGGGAGAGAGCGGGAAAGTGGTGTTGAGGACAAGATTGGATCAGCCATGATCTTATTGAATGGTGGAGCAGGCTCGAGGGGCCGAATGGCCGACTCCTGCTTCTTATGTTCTTATGAGATTTTCCCAGGCTACAGAGAATTTGGATCCAGGAAAATTCTTCGGTTGGACGCAGTTTAAAAGGCGAGGGTTTCAAATGGAAAATAAAAATGTAGGCAACTTCTTTTAAGCAGGAGGGCGTTAAAATCATGGAACAGATAGTTGGGAGGATGCGGAGTAAAAAAAACTGTGGCAGGTTTAGAAAGAAAATCACTCTGAACTTCCACTAGGAAAGGGGATAGAGGGAGATTATTACCTCGAGTTATGGTAAAGAATCTGATGGGACGCTGGGGAGGATCGGCAAGGAGGACCAATAGTCTCCCACCCACAACATTTTATTACTGTTATGCATTGCAAAATCCATTCTATTGCAAAAAGCTATGTGGTGAATTTATAAATTTTTATTCTGTTTATTCATTTAGACTCATACAGGTGATTGGCTAACAACATACAGATCATTCTTAATTGACGCCAAAACTGAGTGAAGTTAATTTACTAACCTACTTCAGTTCTGTGGAGCGACTGGAAACGCTGGGATTGTTCTCCTTAGAGTAGAGAAGGTTAAGGGGAGATTTGCTAGAGGTGTTCAAAATTACAAGGCGTTTTGATAAGAGTAAAATAAGGAGAAACCGTTTCATAGAAACATAGAAGATAGGAGCAGGAGTAGGCCATTCGGCCCCTCGAACCTGCTCCGCCATTCAATGAGATCATGGCTGATCATCCAAACTCAGTACCCGGTCCCTGCTTTCTCCCCATGTCCCTTGATCTCTTTAGCCTTAAGAAATATATCCAACTCCTTCTTGACTATATTTAATGAATTGGCCTCAGCTGCCTTGTGTGGTAGAGAATTCCACAGGTTCACCACTCTCTGGGTGAAGAAATTCCTCCTCATCTCTGTCCTAAATGGCCTACCCCATATCATTTTCCACTGGCAGAAGGGTCGGGAACCAGAGGACACAGATTTAAGGTGATTGGCAAAAGCACCAGAGGGGAGATGAGGAAACATTTTTGTTTGTTTTTTTTTATTTTTTTTTTTTATACAGAGTTGTTGTGATCTGGAATGCAATGCCTAACGGGTTGAATATTGTGTCCAATTCTGGGCGCTACACTTTAGGTAGGATGTCAAGACCTTGGAGAGGGTGCGGAGGAGATTTACTGGGAATGAGGAGTGGTTTCAGTTATGTGGAGAGACTGGAGAAGCTGGGATTGTTCTCCTTGGAGCAGGCAAGGTTAAGAGGAGATTGGGATAGAGGTGTTCAAAATCATGAGGGGTTTTGATCGAGTAAATAAGGAGAAACTGTTTCCAGTGGCAGGAGGGTCGGTAACCAGAGGACACAAGAGTGAAGGTGAACGACAAAAGATACAGAGGGGAGATGAGGAGAATGTTTTTACAGCGAGTTGTTGTGATCTGGAATGCGCTGCCTGAATGGGCGGTGGAAGCAGATTCAATAGTAACTTTCAAAAGGGAATTGGAGAAATACTTCAAGGTGAGAAAACTGCAGGGTCATGGGGAAAAAGCAGGGGGGGGGGGGGGGGGGGAGTGGGACTGATTGGAGAGCTCTTTCAAAGAGCCGGCACAGGCACGATGGGCCGAATGGCCTCCCTCTGTGCTGAACCATTCTATGTTATTAATAGGATCAGAAAAGGAGGAAGGGCAAAATATCCAACAAACACAGGGAGGATGCAACAGATCAACTCCGTCAACTAAATAGCACTAAAAAGAAATAAAAGATTGGCAACAATCAAAGGAGGCGTGAATTGCTCCGACAGTGGAACATTCAGGGGAAAATGGGAGCGATGGGAAAATCTGGGCGAGGAGATCAAGTTTGACCTTGAAATGGAAAATGCTAGAAAAGTAGAGAGGCTCCGCCAATTCCGAGAGAGAGAAAGAACGTCAACAGGGATTGCTCCACACCCCCACTGCCGGATAGAGAGTCTTCACCTGAGGAAGGATATTCGTGCCTTGGAGGCAGTGCAACAAAGGTTCACTAGATTGATTCCAGGGAGGAGAGGGCTGTCCTATGAGGAGAGATTGTGTGGATTGGGCCTATACTCGCTGGAGTTTAGAAGAATGAGAGGTGATCACATTGAAACATACAAGATTCTGAGGGGGATTGACAGGGTAGATGCTGAGAGGTTGTTTCCCCTGGCTGGAGAGTCTAGAACCAGGGGGCAGAGTCTCAGGATAAGGGGTCGGCCATTTAAGACTGAGATGAGGAGAAGTTTCTTCACTCAGAGGGTGGTGAATCTTTGGAATTCTCTGCCCCAAAGGGTTGTGGATGCTGAGTCTTTGAATATATTCAAGGCCGAGATCGATAGATTTTTGGACTCTAGGGGAATCAAGGGATATGGAGATCGGGCAGGAAAGTTGCGTTGAGGTGGATGATCAGCCATGATCTTATTGAATGACGGAGCAGGCTTGAGGGGCCGAATGGCCGACTCCCTGCTCCTAGTTCTTATGTTCTAATGTTCAACCCACCCTAAGTGCCAAACTGTCTCCACACTCCCCCGCATCCCACCGCCCCGCAGACCTACTCCCAACATAATCAGCAACCCCTGCTGTACATCTGAATTCTGAAGATGCTGAAGTCAGTGTTCAGGCCAGAGGCCTGCAGGGTGCCCAAGAGAAAGGTGATTGATTATACTTTGCAAAAGCAAAATACTGTGGATGCTGGAAATCTGAAACAACAACAGAAAATGTGGCAATGCTCACCATCTGTGGAGAGAGAAACAAGGAGAATGTTGCTCTCGCTCGCCAGCATTTCTGATTTTAATTGAACCTGACGATTGTGTTAACCTTCGTTCTGTCGACAAGTGACCCCCAAACAACCTGCAGCCTCTTTGCCACTTTTGACTCCCTCTCCTATTCCCACTCTGGACTCTGTCCTTGGCCTCTGACGGTGTTCCAATGATGCTCAACGCAAGCTTCAGTTACAATACCTCACCAAACATCAAACAAACACCCAAGACGGCAGACCGGGTCTCGGTTCAACGTCTCATCCAAAAGATGGCACCTCCAACAGTGCAGCACTCCCTCAGTACTGCACCTCCGACAGTGCAGCGCTCCCTCAGTACTGCCCCTCCGACAGTGCAGCACTCCCTCAGTACTGCACTGGGTGAGTCAGCCTGGATCTTGTCCTCAGGTCTCTGGAGTGAGACTTGGACCCGCACACAACCTTCTGACTCAGAGGCGAGAGTGCTGCCCAGAGCCACAGCCGTCACCTCAATCTTCCCCAATCGGCCATCTTTCTGTCCTCCACGGCCAAGACTGCAAACTAGTATCCAATCAGAGTCCGGTTTTGACACTTCCCTGCTGGAATGGGTTGCTGCAAATGAGGCAAGGCTTCTGGCAGTTTTCCCCGATGTAACCTCAAGAATATATATATCAACTTTATAACGAGTCTTGCGAGCATGAAAACAAAAACACATGTTTGAATAGTTAGGGCCATGGCAAAAAAAAAACACCACAAATTGTAGCTGGATTATTTTTCTTTGGCTAGAATGGAATCTGTCTTGGCCTGAAATCTTCCCTTCATTCTGAAGTACAAAGACATTGTCTCTACTGTGTTACACACATTATTCTAAATTTCTTTTTGGTAGAGATGGAATTTTGTTCTCGTTACAGAATCATAGAATGATGCCGCACAGGAGGAGGCCCTTCGGCCCATCGTGCCTGGGCCGGCTCTTTGAAAGAGCTCTCCAATTAGTCCCACTCCCCCCTGCTCTTTCCCCACAGCCCTGCACATTTTTTTCTCTCCAAGTATTTCTCCAATTCCCCTTTTGAAAGTTACTATTGAATCTGCTTCCACCGCCCTTTCAGGCAGCGCGTTCCAGATCACAGCCATTGTTGATTTCCAGGAGAGAATTAGCCGCTGTGAAGAGATACGGCGTGGGTTACGCATCGCCAGAACTTGCTGGTCGACTTTACCGCGATCTTCGCAGTAACAGCATCTCCCCCTCAGCCTCCCCGTTATCTTTAAGAACTTGCTGGATTTGCACATTAATTGCCCGTTAAACTCGTCCCAGAAAGTTAAGTTTGGTACTTGAGAGAGTAAGTGCCTTTTTAACAATGTGATAATGGTCAATGCAGAGCCAATCAGCCTCTCTGGACCAGAAAGGGAACAATTTAACCTGTTGAGTCTCAATCCTGCATGTAGGCAATTCTTCTTGGAGATTTTGAAAATGGAATTAAAAAAAAAAAAAAGTTCTTACTTTTCCTTTGTTTTTTTTCCCTCTCTCTCTTAATCCAATCTTTCTTTCCCTCTCTTTATTTCTCTTTCTGTACCTGATTTGACTCTATTTCCTGCTCTGTCGTTCCTCTGTTTCTTTCTCAAACCTTAAATCTCATGGGTTAAGGAGATTGACTGTTGGCCCCGTCGTTCACCCAGGTCCCAGGTGCCCCGCTGCCCTTGCTGCGCCATTATCAGCACGCACTCCCAGCACGTTACGGCGCAAAAATAATATGACCTGAAAGGTGCGGCAAACAGTCTAACTAATGGGACACATCGCGAGATGTCCCGCACCAGCGAGATCTGGCCCATTAATCTTGCTTTCCTTATTTATGAACCTATTAAACTTCAGGACCAGCGAAAGGCTATTGGGGCCCAAATAAGCCTGTCCCCTTTTTCCCCCCCAAAGGCATGGCCCCCAACTTCTCGTCATACACCCCGATCCTTTGTGTCTCCAGAATGCATCCAATTAACTAGAAGGGTTCCAGGGATGAGGGACTTCAGTTGTGTGGAGAGACTGGAGAAGCTGGGATTGTTCTCCTTAGAGCAGAGAGGAAGTTAAGAGGAGATTTGATAGAGGTGTTCAAAATCAAGGAGGGTTTTGACAGAATAAAAAAGGAGAAACTGTTTCCAGTGGCAGAAGGGTCGGTAACCAGAGGACACGGATTGAAGACGTTTGGCAAAGGAACCAGAGGGGAGGTGAGGAAACAATTTCTTATGAAAATCCCTCCACGGCCTCATCCTCTATCTCTGTAACCTCCTCCAGCCCTACAACCCTCCGAGATCTCTGTAACCTCCTCCAGCCCGACAACCCTCCGAGATCTCTGTAACCTCCTCCAGCCCGACAACCCTCCGAGATCTCTGTAACCTCCTCCAGCCCGACAACCCTCCGAGATCTCTGTAACCTCCTCCAGCCCTACAACCCTCCGAGATCTCTGTAACCTCCTCCAGCCCTAAAACCCTCCGAGATCTCTGTAACCTCCTCCAGCCCGACAACCCTCCGAGATCTCTGTAACCTCCTCCAGCCCTACAACCCTCCGAGATCTCTGTAACCTCCTCCAGCCCGACAACCCTCCGAGATCTCTGTAACCTCCTCCAGCCCGACAACCCTCCGAGATCTCTGTAACCTCCTCCAGCCCGACAACCCTCCGAGATCTCTGTAACCTCCTCCAGCCCGACAACCCTCCGAGATCTCTGTAACCTCCTCCAGCCCGACAACCCTCCGAGATCTCTGTAACCTCCTCCAGCCCTACAACCCTCCGAGATCTCTGTAACCTCCTCCAGCCCTACAACCCTCCGAGATCTCTGCAACCTCCTCCAGCCCTACAACCCTCCGAGATCTCTGTAACCTCCTCCAGCCCTACAACCCTCCGAGATCTCTGTAACCTCCTCCAGCCCGACAACCCTCCGAGATCTCTGTAACCTCCTCCAGCCCGACAACCCTCCGAGATCTCTGTAACCTCCTCCAGCCCTACAACCCTCCGAGATCTCTGTAACCTCCTCCAGCCCTACAACCCTCCGAGATCTCTGTAACCTCCTCCAGCCCTACAACCCTCCGAGATCTCTGTAACCTCCTCCAGCCCTACAACCCTCCGAGATCTCTGTAACCTCCTCCAGCCCGACAACCCTCCGAGATCTCTGTAACCTCCTCCAGCCCTACAACCCTCCGAGATCTCTGTAACCTCCTCCAGCCCGACAACCCTCCGAGATCTCTGTAACCTCCTCCAGCCCTACAACCCTCCGAGATCTCTGTAACCTCCTCCAGCCCTACAACCCTCCGAGATCTCTGTAACCTCCTCCAGCCCGACAACCCTCCGAGATCTCTGTAACCTCCTCCAGCCCGACAACCCTCCGAGATCTCTGTAACCTCCTCCAGCCCTACAACCCCCCGAGATCTCTGTAACCTCCTCCAGCCCGACAACCCTCCGAGATCTCTGTAACCTCCTCCAGCCCTACAACCCTCCGAGATCTCTGTAACCTCCTCCAGCCCTACAACCCTCCGAGATCTCTGTAACCTCCTCCAGCCCTACAACCCTCCGAGATCTCTGTAACCTCCTCCAGCCCTACAACCCTCCGAGATCTCTGTAACCTCCTCCAGCCCTACAACCCTCCGAGATCTCTGTAACCTCCTCCAGCCCTACAACCCTCCGAGATCTCTGTAACCTCCTCCAGCCCGACAACCCTCCGAGATCTCTGTAACCTCCTCCAGCCCTACAACCCTCCGAGATCTCTGTAACCTCCTCCAGTCCTACAACCCTCCGTGATCTCTGCGCTCCTCCAATTCTGGCCTCTTGACCATCCCCGATTTTAATCGCTCCACCATTGGCGGCCGTGCCTTCAGCTGCCTGGGCCCTAAGCTCTGGAATTCCCTCCCTAAACCTCTCCGCCTCTCTCTCCTCCTTTAAGTCGCTCCTTAAAACCGACCTCTTTGACCAAGCTTTTGCTCACCTGTCCTGATATCTCCTTATGTGGCTCGTGTCAAATTTTGTTTGATAATCGCTCCTGTGAAGCACCCTGGGACGTTTTACTACGTTAAAGGCGCTATATAAATACAAGGTTGTCATTGTGTATGTTGCTAAAATAGTTTAATGCAAGCAATATTAGTCAAAATAATCAAATGGTCAAGTAATTCTTTTTGCAGATAATAAGATTCCCTGTTAATAAACATCATGTAGTTAGCCAGACTCCCAAACCTGGGACACATTTGTTTGTTTAAAAAAAATACAATCAGATGGATCAGCTGCCTCTGCTATTAAAGAGAAACCAAGATTGGAAGGAGTTAGGTTAGTGAAGGAAGCAGAAATAATAATATCTATAAAACAGATAAAGAACTCGCACAAAATGTCCAAGTAGGAACATCAGAGAGGAACAATATGATCTTCCTGAATTGCATCTGCACCATATTTCAAATGCTGTGACTAAACACAGCTCTCCAAACAGATGGCTTATAGATACAATCGTTTCCGCCTCTGTCCATGATTAAAATATAACCACCGTTTTACACACACACTAAATTCACAAGCTCTCAGGGTTAGAAAAAAAATCTCTTGGTTGACAGAACAATTCCACCTTACATACCCCGGCTGAAATCATCCGTTACATGAACCTCCGCAACATTAGTATCAAACACAAAGTGATCCAAAACACTTTAAAACATATACACACACATTACATTTACAAACACACACACAGTTACATACACCAATCCTCCCTTGAAGCTGCTCGGCCGCACCGCGCCCCGAGCCCCCCGCCCCTCGCCTCCCGCCCCCCCCCCCCACACCACGCCCCGAGCCTCTTGCCTCCCGCCCCGAGCCTCGCCCCGAGCCTGAGCCCCCCGCCCATCCTGCCCCGAGCCTCCCGCGGCCCGAGCCGCGCCCGAGCCTCCCGCCCCATTCTGATGAGGGATACACACCTCGGACATTTTCACCAGTCTGCTCTCTGCACAGATGCTGACTGACCTGCTGTCCAGTTGTTTCCCTTTTTCCTTTCAACTTAACAAAGGTCCGGAATTCTACATCTTTCCCAATCGAAGTTCTTTTAACGCCACCAGTTAAAGCCAACGATTTACTGCCTGTGTTAAAATAATGTCGATCGGAAATTCTCGACTTGGGAGTGTCGGTAAAGTCCAAACCTGAAAGATCTGCTCTCCCCTTACCTGACAGAGTTGTGTTTTCGATTTTCTACCTTCATGAAGATTTTTACTTCTTTCAGAGGGGCCAACACATAAACTTTCAACCTGCAAAAATCCAACACAGGATAGGATTACAGAATCAGTCACAGGCACCAATACAAAAAGGTAAAATACTGCGGATGTTGGAAATTTGAAATAAAAACAGTAAAATGGTGGAAATAATCAGCAGGTCAGGCAGCATCTGTGGAGAGAGAAACAGAGTTAATGTTTCAGGTTGACGACCCTTCGTCAGAGCTGGAAAAAGCTGGAGATGGAACAGGTATTAAAGCAAGTTTAGGGGCAGGGAGAGGGGGGAGGGGAGGAAAGAACAGAAGGGAAGGTCTGTGATAGGATGGAAGGCAGGAGAGATTAAGAGAAAAAGGGATGATGGTGCGAGGCAAAAGGAGATGGTAATGGGACAAGTTAAGAAACAAAAGATGATTCAAGATGAGGTGTAACTGGCACAGGCAGAATGATGTGAAGAAATAGCAGAGGGTATGATCTGAAATTGTTGAACTCTGTTCAGTCCAGGAGGCTGTAAAGTACCCAATCGAAAGATGAGGTGCTGTTCCTCGAGCTTACGTTGAGCTTCATTGGAACAGTGTAAGAGGCCGAGGACAGAGAGGTCAGAGTGGGAGTGGAGCGGAGAATTAAAGTGACCGGAAGCTCGGGGTCACCCTCACGGACTGAGCAGAGGAACAGGCATCGACATGTCACCTGAAGAAGCAATTTAACATCCATCGGATTTTAACACAGACCACACGCTTTAGTTAGAAACGTGTAATGTTGTTCGGAGGGTCATTTATTTTGGTATTTAATAGTTAAAAATTAATTACATGAGAATGTACAGCACAGAAACAGGCCATTTGGCCCATATTGGTCCGTGCCGGTGTTTATGCTCCACACCAGCCTCCTCCCACCCCTCTTCATCTCACCCCATCACCATATCCTTCTATTCCTTTCTCCCTCATGTGTTTATCCAGCTTCCCCTTAAATACATCTATACTATTCACCTCAACCACTCGCTGTGGTAGCGAGTTCCACATTCTCACCACTCTCTGGGTAAAGCAGTTTCTCCTGAATTCCCTATTGGATTTATTAGTGACCATCTTATATTTACAGCCCCTAGTTTTGGATTCACCCACAAGTGGAAACACCTTCTCTACGTCGTCCCCATCAAATCCTTTCATAAAGACCTCCATCAGGTCACCCCTAAGCAACGTTCCCTACAAGGTGCGCGGCTGTGCTCCTCTCTGTTGCTGAAGGTAAGCATACAGGTGCAGCAGGCGGTTAAGAAGGCAAATGGTATGTTGGCCTTCATAGCGAGAGGGTTTGAGTACAGGAACAAGGATGTCTTGCTGCAGTTGTACAGGGCCTTGGTGAGACCACATCTTGAGTATTGTGTGCAGTTTTGGTCGCCTTATCTGAGGAAGGATGTTCTTGCCATGGAGGGAGTGCAGCGAAGATTCACCAGACTGATACCTGGGATGGCAGGAATGATGTATGAGGAGAGATTGGGTTGATTAGGCTTATACTCGCTGGAGTTTAGAAGAATGAGGGGGGATCTCATTGAAACTTATAAAATTCTAACAGGACTAGACAGACTAGATGCAGGAAGGATGTTCCCGATGGCAGGGGAGTCCAGAACCAGGGGTCACAGTCTAAGGATAAGGGGAAAGCCATTTAGGACAGAGATGAGGAGGAATTTCTTCACCCAGAGAGTGGTGAACCTGTGGAATTCTCTACCACAGAAGGCAGTTGAGGCCAATTCATTAAATATATTCAAGAAGGAGTTGGATATATTTCTTAAGGCTAAAGGGATATGGGGAGAAGGCAGGGACAGGGTACTGAATTTGGATGATCAGCCATGATCGCATTGAATGGCGGAGCAGGCTCGAGGGGCCGAATGGCCCACTCCTGCTCCTATCTTCTATGTTTCTCTGCCGGTTCCCCGAAGCCTATTTCATTATAATTATAACTGCATCTCTTTGGGACCTGTACATTTTGCCATCACTGTAACCCTGCTGTATCAGATGTTGGGAGGTAACAGGAGTTGGGAGCGGAGAGCACCCAACACCACTACAATAAAAAGCTACTTGCTCTGTGCATCTACTGATCTCGTACCCACTCATTTCAGATCAACGGAATCGTCTACAGAAGTTAATGCTCAAAACAACCATTTGGTTTTAAGTTAAAATGTTATTAACTTATATATGGTTGTATATATTTTTTAATGATAGATGTCCAGAGAACTGTAAACGTTAAGTTTCAGAGATAAAAGTATCTTTTGCGGGACAGAAATACTGTCGAGAAATAAAGTAACTGATGCACGTTCCCCTCTTTATTCCTCAACCTCTGGGCTCCAATCCTCAGTTAAACCACCGTGTGGAGATTACATAAGAACAAAAGTAGTAAGAGCAGGAGTCGGCCATTCGGCCCCTCGAGCCTGCTCCGCCATTCAATAAGATCATGGCTGATCATCGACCTCAACTCCACTTTCCTGCCCGATCTCCATATCCTTGATTCCCCTAGAGTCCAAAAATCTATCGATCTCAGCCTTGAACATACTCAAAGACTCAGCATCCACAGACCTCTGGGGCAGAGAATTCCAAAGATTCACCGCCCTCTGAGTGAAGAAATTCCTCCTCATCTCAGTCTTAAATGGCCGACCCCTTATCCTGAGACTATGCCCCCTAGTTCTAGACTCTCCAGCCAGGGGAAACAACCTCTCAGCATCTACCCTGTCAATCCCCCTCAGAATCTTGTATGTTTCAATGAGATCACCTCTCATTCTTCTAAACTCCAGAGAGTATCGGCCCATTCTACTCAATCTCTCATCATCGGACTGCCCTCTCATCCCAGGTTAGACATTATCAATGGCTGGGGAGGCAGATCAGTTAGCACTTCTCTATTATTCCAATTATTCAACTATTCCAACGCTCTCCTGGCCGGCCTCCCATTTTGCATCCTCCGTAAACCCCGAGCTCATCCAAAACTCGGCTGTCCGTCTCGCACCAAGTCCCGTTCACCCATCACCCCCTGTGCTCGCTGACCTACTCTGACTCCTGGTCCGGCAACACCTCGAGTCAAAATTCTCATCCACCTGTTCAAATCCCTCCGCGGCCTCGACCCCTCCCTATCTCTGTAACCTCCTCCAGCCCTGCAACCTTCCGAGATCTCGGCGCTCCTCCAATTCTGGCCTCCGAATTAGTGCAACAACAATCTCTTGGAAATTAGCAGAGCAACACTGAGCGGTTTTGTGTGCACCAGCAGGGCAAAACCAGCAATTTATAAGTTTCAAGAATAAAATTAAAACAACGGTTATGTATTTACTGACATGAATCTTGCAATTCATGTGGAAATGACTTATGAAATAATACTGGGCGGCCTGCTGGTGGCGCTGTCCAGGGAGAGTATAAATACTCGGGCACGGGCCCAGCTTGCTCAGGACATTCTTTAACAAGAACTAGTGAAGTACACAACTAGATCTCCATGTTGAAAACCAGTTGATTAAAACCTTGTTTAATACTTAGACCAAATGCCTAGTGGTTTTCTTACGTCACTTACTTCTGCCGAATAACTGGGTCAGCGACTACTGGATCGATGTACTTTTTAAGTAATTCTTCCATAGTTTTGCTGGCTGATACCCTGAAAAATAAAGAAAATCTTCCATTTCCACACGGTGCATACCTTGGTTTTACATCGCGTCTACTGCACAGAAACAGGTCATTCGGCCCAACTGGACTGTGCCGGTGTTTATGCTCCACACCAGCCTCCTCCCAACCCTCACCCTATCAGGAACTCTCTTAAATGTATCTATACTATTCACCTCAACCACTCCCTGTGGTAGCGAGTTCCACATTCTCACCACTCTCTGGGTAAAGAAGTTTCTCCTGAATTCCCTATTGGATTTCTTGGTGACGATCTTATATTGACGGCCTCTAGTTTTGCTCTTCCCCACAAGTGGAAACATTCTCTCTGTATCCACTCTATCAAAACCTTTCATAATTTTAAAGACCTCTATTAGGTCACCCCTCAGCCTTCTTTTTTCAAGAGAAAGGAGATCCAGCCTGTTCATCCTTTCCTGATAGCTGTACCCTCACATTTCTGGTATCATCCTTGTAAATCTTCTCTGCACCCTCTCCAGTGCCTCTATATCCTTTTTATAATATGACGAATGGAACTGTACGCAGTACTCTAAGTGTGGTCTAACCAAGGTTCGATACAGGTTTAGCATAACTTCTCTACTTTTCAATTCTATCCCTCTAGAAATAAACCCGAGTGCTTGGTTTGCTTTTTTATGGCCTTGCTAACCTATGTCGCAACTTCTCGTGATTTGTGTATTTGTACTCCGAGATCCCTTTGTTCCTCTACCCCACCTAGACTCTCACTCTCCAAGTAATAAGTGACCTCCCTATTCTTCCTACCAAAATGTAATAGCTGTACCTCACATTTATCTGTGTTGAACTTCATTTGCCAATTATATGCCCATTCTCCAAGTTTATTAATGTCCTCCTGTAACTTGTTGCAGTCCTCCTCGGTATTGACTACCGCACCCCCCGCCCGCAATTTGGTGTCATCCGCAAATTTAGAAATTGTGTTTTTGATTCCAAAGTCTAAATCGTTAATATAAATTGTGAACAACAGTGGTCCCAGCACTGATCCTTGTGGAACACCACTACACACCTGCCACTGTGAATAGCTACCCTTTACCCCTACTCTCTGCTTTCTGTCCTGAAGCCAGCCAGCAATCCATTCTGCTACTTGTCCACTGACTCCGCATTCTCTGACCTTGTTCATCAGTCTATTATGGGGTACCTTATCGAAGGTCTTTTGAAAATCCAGATAAATGACATCTACTGCATTACCCTTGTCTACTCTTTCTGTTACTTCATCAAAAAATTCAATAAGGTTGGTCAAGCAAGACTTTCCCTTTTGAAATCCATGCTGACTATTCGTTATATTATTTCTGGTTTCTAGATGTTCTTCTATTTTCTCCTTTAGTAGGGATTCCATTATTTTTCCTACCACCGATGTTAAGCTGACTGGTCTATAATTCCCTCGACAGGTTCTATCTCCCTTCTTAAATATTGGTATTAAGTTAGCTATCCACCAGTCCTCTGGCACTACACCTTTTTCTAATGAATTATTAAATGTGTAGTAATGCCTCTGCTATCTCTTCCCTAGATTCTTTTAAAATGTGTGGATGCAATCTATCCGGACCAGGGGTTTTATCCTCTTTGAGTTTGATTAGTTTATTTAATATATCCCCTCTTTTTATTTTAAATGCACTTATCTCATTACTAATCTCATCATCCAATGTCATGTCCACCTGTTCTAGCTCCCTGGTGAATACTGAAGCAAAATAATTATTTAATATTTCTGCCATTTCTCTATCGTTACCTGTGGTATTATCCTGTTTATCCCTATTCCCATCCCAACCTTCCGTTTTTTACTGACGTGCCTATAAAATATTTTACTATTTTGTTTTATGTTCCTTGATAATTTAATTTTAGTTCCTCTTTGCCTTCCTAAATTTTTTTTTGACTTCTCTTCTAATCTTTTTGTATTCTCTTTTATCATGCACTCCCCTGCTGTCTATGTACTTAATGTATGCCTCTTTCCCTACCCTTAATTGTTCCCTTATGGCTTTATTCATCCATGGTATCTCATTATTGTTTACTTTGTTCTTTGCTTTTAGCAGAATATATTTTTCCTGCACTTTGTTGAACACCGTTTTAAATGTTTCCTATTGTCGTTCTACATCGTTGTTTGCCAATATTGTTGCCCATTTATTCCCCCCCCCCCCCAAGTTTCCTCGCAACGCATGATTGCCTCCAGCTCCCCTGCTTTATTACGGACACTGTGTGCATTGCTGTACAGTTTAACTAATTTTTAATCGGATTTCCTCTTGCTTTATGTTTAACCATCTTTTTAGACTCCTGTTCTATAACTATTTATTCCCTTGCCATCAATGTCCTCCCTTACTTTATGCTCACTTTTCCTGCTTTGTTTGGATAGACAATGGCAAGCATTCAAAGATAGAATGGAAGAATTCCAGAACATGTTTATACCGGTTTGGCATAAAAATAAACCTAAAAAGGTGACTCAACCGTGGATAACGAGGGAAATTAGGGACAGCATAAAATCAAAAAAAAGGGCATATCAACTGGCAAAAAAAAGCACCAGACCGGAAGATTGGGGGCAGTACAGGATACAGCAAAAGAGGACAAAGGGATTAATCAGGAAGGGGAAAATAGAATACGAAAGTAAACTTGCAGCAAACATAAAGACAGACTGCAAAAGCTTTTATCGGTATATCAGGAGGAAAAGACTGGTAAAATCCCAAGTCGGTCCCTTGCAGTCCGATTCGGGAGAATATATAATGGAGAATAAGGAAATGGCAGACCAATTAAACTCATACTTTGGTTCTGTATTCACAAAGGAGGACACAAATAACCTCCCAGGAATATCGACAAACATAGGGACTAATGAGAGGGAGGAGCTGACAGAAATTAGTATCTCTAGGGATATGGTGTTGGGTAAGTTGAGGGGACTGAAGGCCGACAAATCCCCGGGGCCTGATAAACTACATCCTAGGGTACTTAAGGAGGTGGCCCTGGAGATAGCAGATGCTCTAAGGATCATCTTCCGGAACTCCATTGACTCGGGAACAGTACCCGTGGATTGGAGGGTAGCTAATGTTACCCCAATATTTAAAAAGGGGGGTAGAGAGAAAGCAGGGAATTATAGACCAGTAAGCCTTACATCGGTTGTGGGCAGAATGCTAGAGTCCATTATTAAGGATAAAATAGCGGAGCACTTGACAAATGGGGAAAGGATCGGACAGAGTCAACATGGATTTACAAAGGGTAAATCGTGTTTGACTAATCTGCTGGAATTTTTTGAGGAAGTAACTGGTAAAATAGATGGGGGAGAGCCAGTGGATGTGGTGTACCTTGACTTCCAGAAAGCCTTCGATAAGGTTCCACACAAAAGATTATCATGCAAAATTAAGGCTCATGGGATTGGGGGCAAAGTATTAACGTGGATAGAGAACTGGCTGGCGGATAGAAAACAGAGAGTTGGAATAAACGGCTCGTTTTCGGAGTGGCAGGCAGTGACCAGCGGGGTGCCGCAAGGATCTGTCCTGGGACCCCAGCTGTTCACAATATATATAAATGATCTGGATCAGGGAATTGGATGCAATATTTCCAAATTCGCTGACGACACTAAACTAGGAGGAGGGGTGGGCTCTGATGAGGATGTCAGGAGGCTACAGTGCGATTTGGACAGGTTGGGGGAATGGGCGGATACGTGGCAGATGCACTATAATGTGGATAAATGCGAGGTTATCCACTTTGGGGGTAAAAACAGGAGGGTGGATTATTTTCTAAATGGCAATAGATTGGGAGATGGGGAAGTGCAGAGGGACCTGGGTGTTCTTGTGCACCAGTCACTGAAGGAGAGCATGCAGGTGCAACAGGCGATTAAGAAGGCAAATGGTATGTTGGCCTTCATATCAAGGGGGTTCGAGTATAGGAATAGGGATACCTTACTACAGCTGTACAAGGTGCTGGTGAGACCGCATCTGGAGTATTGTGTACAGTTTTGGTCGCCCCATCTGCGGAAGGATGTTCTTGCCATGGAAAGAGTGCAGCGGCGATTCACCAGGCTGATACCTGGAATGGCGGGAATGACCTACGAGGAGAGATTGAATAGTTTGGGCTTGTACTCACTGGAGTTTAGAAGATTGAGAGGGGATCTCATCGAAACATATAAAATTATGGCAGGCCTGGACAGGCTGAATTCAGAGAGAATGTTTCCAATGGCAGGGGAGCACAGAACCAGGGGCCACAGTCTAAAAATAGCGGGCAAATCATTTAAAACAGAGATGAGGAAGAATTTCTTCACTCAAAGAGTGGTGAGCCTGTGGAATTCCCTGCCACAGAGGGCTGTGAAGGCTAATTCAATAAATATTTTCAAGAGAGAATTGGATATATTTCTGAAGGCTAAGGGGATTAAGGGTTACGGAGAAAAGGCGGGGACGGGGTACTGAACTGGTAAGATCAGCTATGATCTCAGACGAAGATCAGCCATGATCTCATTGAATGGCGGAGCAGGCTCGAAGGGCCGAATGGCCTACTCCTGTTCCTATCTCTATGTTTCTATGTTTATATTTAGGCTGGTTATGTTTCTTGTAGATCCCTCCCCCCATCTTACTAGTTTAAAGCCTCAGATTTAAAATTAACAATTGATCTAGCATCAATTGCCATTTGCGGAAGAGAGTTCCAAACTTCTACCACTCTGTGTGTAGAAATGTTTCCTAATTTCACTCCTGAAAGGTCTGGCTCTAATTTTTAGTCTATGCCCCCTAGTCCTAGAATCCCCAACCAGCAGAAATAGTTTCTCTCTATCTACCCTATCTGTTCCCCTTAATATCTTGGAAACTTCGATCAGATCACCCCTTAACCTTCTAAATTCTAGGGAATAGAACCCTAGTCTGTGTAATCTCTTCTCGTAACTTAACCCTTGAAGTCTGGGTATCATTCTGGTAAACCTACGCTGCACTCCCGCCAAGGCCAATATATCCTCCCTAAGGTGTGGTGCCCAGAACTGCTCCCAGTGCTCCAGGTGTGGTCTAAGCAGGGTTTTGTATAGCTGCAGCATAACTTCTGTCCCCTTGTATTCTAGTCCTCTAGATATAAAGGCCAGCATTCCATTAGCCTTTTTGATTATTTTCTGTACCTGTTCATGACATTTTAATGATCTATGTACCTGGACCCTCAAGTCTCCTTGGACATCCACTGTTTTTTTGTTTTTTTTTTTAAGCTTTTCATCATTTAGAAAGTACCCTGTTCGATCCTTTTTAGGTCCAACGTGGATGACCTCACTTTTGCTTACACTGAAATCCATTTGCCACAGTTTTGCCCATTCACTTAATCTGTCGATATCCCTCTGTAATGTTATGCTTCCATCTACACTGCCTACAATTCCACCTATCTTTGTCTCATCGGCAAATTTGGATATATGACTTTCTGAGCCATCATTGAAGTCATTAATAAATACTGTGAATAGTTGAGGCCCCAACACAGATCCCTGCGGGACACCACTAGTCACATCCTGCCAATTAGAGTACCTGCCCATTATCCCTGCTCTCTGTCTCCTGCCGCTCAGCCAATTTCCTAACCAGCTCAATAACTTGCCTTCAATTCTGTGGGCTTCTATCTTAGTTAACAGTCTCTTATGAGGGACTTTATCAAATGCCTTCTGGAAGTCCATATAAATAACATCCATAGACATTCCCTTGTCCACTACTTTAGTCGTCACCTCTTCAAAAAATTCAATCAGGCATGACCTACCTTTCACAAATCCATGCTGGCTCTCTCTGATCAACTGAACATTTTCTAAGTGTTCAGTCACCCTTTCCTTAATTATAAACTCTAGTAAGGCTCTCGCTTGAAGGAATTCTGTCCACTACACGAGGTGGCAGACTGTTCCAGAGGCCCACTATTCTCTGGGATAACAACCACCTCCTGACATCTAACCTCGATCTGGCCTTATACAACTTAAATGTGTGACCACTGGTCCCCCCTAGTCTATTTAATTGGAACAAACCGTCAACTAGAACACAATCTATCCCCTTCATTATCTCAGAAGCCTCAAGCAGCTCCCCCCCAAGTCTACGCTTCTCTAAAAGTGTAGCGTCCCAATTCTTTGAGCCTATCTTGATAACGAAGATGCTTTAAACGGGGAATTAGTCCAGTGGTTCCTCCTCTGCACCCTCTCCAAAGCCTCAATGCCACCCACCGTGTGAGGAGACCAAAACTAGATGCAGCTTTCCAAGTGCGGCCTGACCACGGTCTTGTGCAAGGTCATGTCCGGTCACTCACGTCCTTTACAATAAACCAGTTTCAACTTACCTCTTCTCCGTGTATTCAGTGCGACTCTGAGGAAATATTAGCTTCAGGTGCCAGTAAAACATCTGCTCCCTAAACACAGAATAAAAAGCCGGTTAACCCACTGCAAATCTTTACAAGTCAATACTGCACTAGTGGCTAGTCAGCAACAATTAAAATCAACCCCCTTACCATTTAGATTAATGGTAACCCCCCCCTTACCACTTAGATTAAGGCTCCCATTCAGATATATATTTTTTTTTTTAACTACTTAACATGAACCATTTATTAGAAACGTGTAACCAGAGAAACTTTCTTCAGCTTCCAACACATCAAACACGCCCCATAATATTAGCATAGTCACGAGTTTATAAAGGAAAGACTTGGAACACATGAATTAGGAGCAGGAGTCGGCCATTCGGCCCCTCAAGCCTGCTCCACCATTCAATAAGATCATGGCTGATCTTCGACCTCAACTCCACTTTCCCGCCCAATCCCCATATCCCTCGATTCCCTTAGTGTCCACAACTTGTTTCTATCGCGCCTTTCACAACCTCACGACGGCCCAAAGCGCTTTAAAGCTAATGCAGTGCCTTTGAGCTGTAGTCACTGCTGTAATGTGGGAAACGTGGCAGTCAATTAATGTACAGCAAGCTCCCACAAACAGCAATGTGATAATGACCAGACAATCTGTGTTTCACTGATGTTGATTGAGGGATAAATATTGGCCAGGACACCAGGGAGAACTCCCCTGCTCTTCTTCGAAATAGTGCCGTGGAATCTTTTACACCCACCTGAGAGAGCAGACGGGGCCTCGGTTTAATGTTTCATCCGAAAGGCGGCACCTCTGACAGTGCAGCGCTCCCTCAGTACTGCCCCTCCCAGTGAAGTGCTCCCTCAGTACTAACTCTCTGACAGTGCAGCGCTCCCTCAGTGCTGCCCCTCCGACAGTGCAGCGCTCCCTCAGTGCTGCCCCTCCGACAGTGCAGCGCTCCCTCAGTACTGCCCCTCCGACAGTGCAGCGCTCCCTCAGTACTGCCCCTCTGACAGTGCAGAACTCCCTCAGTACTGCCCCTCCGACAGTGCAGCGCTCCCTCAGTGCTGCCCCTCCGACAGTGCAGCGCTCCCTCAGTACTGCCCCTCCGACAGTGCGGCGCTCCCTCAGTACTGCCCCTCCGACAGTGCGGTGCTCCCTCAGTACTGCCCCTCCGACAGTGCGGTGCTCCCTTAGTACTGCCCCTCCCACAGTGCAGCACTCCCTCAGTACTGCCCCTCCCACAGTGCAGCACTCCCTCAGTACTGCCCCTCCCACAGTGCAGTGCTCCCTCAGTACTGCCCCTCCCACAGTGCAGCACTCCCTCACGGGAAAAATGATCCAACCGTGGCTAACTAAAGAAGTTAAGGATAGCATTACATTGAAAGAAACAGCTTATAATGTTGCAAAGAATAATAGTAAGGCTGAGGATTGGGAGAGTTCAGAACCCAGCAAAGGTCGACCAAAAAATTGATAAAAAGGGAAAAAATAGAATGAGAGAAAACTAGAAAGAAATATAAAAGCAGATTGTAAGAGTTTCTACAAGTATGTAAAAAGGAAAAGGGTAGCAATAGTAAACGTTGGTCCCTTAGAGGTTGATACAGGAGTATTATGGGGAATAAGGAAATGGCAGAAACGTTAAACAAATATTTTGTATCTGTCTTTACAGTAGAAGACACAAAAAGCAAACCAAAAATGGTGGGGAACCAAGGGTCTAATGAGGGTGAGGAACTTAACGTAATTAATAAACTAGAGAAACTAATGGGACTAAAAGCCGGCAAATCCCCTGGACCTGACGGCCTACATCCTAGGGTTCTAAAAGAGGTGGCTGCACAGATAGTGGATGCATTGGTTGCGATTTTCCAAAATTCCCTTGATTCTGGAATGGTCCCAGCGGATTGGAAGGTCGCAAATGTAACCCCGCTATTCAAGAAAGGAGGGAGAGAGAAACCAGGGAACTACAGGCCAGTTAGCCTGACATCAGTCGTCGGGAAAATGCTGGAATCCATTGTTAAGGAAGTGGTATCAGGGCACTGAGAAAATCATAACATGATTAGGCAGAGTCAACATGGTTTTATGGAAGGGAAATCGTGTTTGACAAATTTATTAGAGTTTTTTGAGGATGTAACTAGCAGGGTAGATAAAGGGGAACCAGTGGATGTGGTATATTTGGATTTCCAAAAGGCATTCGATAAGGTGCCACATAAAAGGTTATTACACAAGATTAGGGCTCACGGGGTTGGGGGTAATATAGTAGCATGGATAGAGGATTGGTTAACGGATAGAAACCAGAGAGTAGGGATAAAGGGATCTTTTTCAGGTTGGCAGGCTGTAACTAGTGGGGTGCCGCAAGGATCAGTGTTGGGGCCTCAGCTATTTACAATCTATATTAATGACCTAGATGAAGGGACCGAGTGTAATGTATCCAAGTTTGCTGATGATACAAAGCTAGGTGGGACAGTAAGCTGTGAGGAGAACACAGAGTCTGCAAAGGGATATAGATAGACTAAGTGAGTGGGCAGTAAGGTGGCAGATGGAGTATAATGTAGCAAAATGTGAGGGTATTCATTTTGGTAGGAAGAATAGAAAAACAGAATATTTTTTAAATGGTGAGAAACTTTCAAATGTTGGTGTTCAGAGAGAT
Organism: Somniosus microcephalus; assembly: GCF_052327205.1. Lineage (NCBI taxonomy): Eukaryota > Metazoa > Chordata > Chondrichthyes > Squaliformes > Somniosidae > Somniosus > Somniosus microcephalus. Next base: position 366,680,202 of record NC_140989.1, read on the forward strand.
TTGGGTGTCCTCGTGCAAGAAACACAGAAAGCTAGCATGCAGGTACAGCAAGCAGTAAGGAAGGCAAATGGCATGTTGGCCTTTATTGCAAGGGCGTTGGAGTATAAGAGTAAGGAAGTCTTGCTCCAATTGTACAGGGCCTTGGTGAGACCACACCTGGAGTACTGTGCACAGTTTTGGGCTCCTTATCTAAGGAAGGATATACTTGCCTTGGAGGCGGTGCAACGAAGGTTCACTAGATTGATTCCTGGGATGAGAGGGTTGTCCTATGATGAGAGATTGTGTAGAATGGGCCGATACTCTCTGGAGTTTAGAAGAATGAGAGGTGATCTCATTGAAACATACAAGATTCTGAGGGGGATTGACAGGGTAGATGCTGAGAGGTTGTTTCCCCTGGCTGGAGTGTCTAGAACTAGGGGGCATAGTCTCAGGATAAGGGGTCGGCCATTTAAGACTGAGATGAGGAGGAATTTCTTCACTCAGAGGGTTGTGAATCTTTGGAATTCTCTGCCCCAGAGGGCTGTGGATGCTGAGTCTTTGAATATATTCAAGGCTGAGATCGATAGATTTTTGGACTCTAGGGGAATCAAGGGATATGGAGATCGGCCGGGAAAGTTGAGTTGAGGTCGAAGATCAGCCGTGATCTTATTGAATGGCGGAGCAGGCTCGAGGGGCCGTGTGGCCGACTCCTGCTCCTATTTCTTATGTTCTTAAACAAACCAAACTGCTTTACAATCAATGGTTTATTTTGAAGTGTTATGTAGGCAAACATGGCAGCCAATTTGCATGCAGCGAGGTCCCACAAACAGCAAGTGAAGCAATGGTCAGGTAATGTGTCCTTGGTGATTTTAGACATGCATTGGGGCAAAACAGTAGCAAATGGAGGCAAATGTGAGGTCATCCACCTTTGACCTGAAAAGGATAGAACAGAGGACTTTCTTAATTGGGGAGGGGGGGGGGGGGGGGATGTCCAGGTACGTAGATCATTAAAAGGTCATGGAAAGGTACAGAAAATAATGAAAAAGGCTAATGGAATGCTGGTCTTGATACCTAAAGGATGTGGAATACAAAGCAAGGGGGTGGAAGTTATGCTGCAGCTATACAAAGCCCTGGTTAGTCACGATAGCCCCTACTCTTTAGTGTAATGTTGGGTCCAATGACGGAGGTCCCAGTTGACATAAATATGGGCAGTTTAAACATGTTGCTGTCGATTGTCTGCAACAATGACCGCAGTTTCCAGGAACAAGTAAACAGAATGAAGCAAGCAGAGAGTTTGGTCTAAATAAATACAGGGAAGATGAAATTCCTCGTGTCCAGGAGAGCAGAGAAGCCCCTAAGCCGACCATAAATGGAGAAGAAGTGAAGAACGTCGATACATTTGTTTGTCTTGGGACAGTTTCGGGAGAGGGGAGGTGTAGCAATAGTATCGTGCTGATCACTGGGCCTTGGTGCAAGTTGAAGATGTTTTGGAAAGCGTGACTATCTCCGCAAACCAAACTCAGATGGTTTGAAATGTTGATTCGACCGATTCAATTCTCATCTTCGTGTTCAATTCCCTCCACGGCCCCGCCCCTCCCGATCTCTGTAACCTCTTCCAGCCCCACAACCCTCAGAGAACTCTGCGTTCTTCCAACCCTGGATTCTTGCACACCACCCGATTCCTTTGTCCCACCATCGGTGGCCGTGCCTTCAGCTGCCTGGGCCCTAAGCTCTGGAATTCCCTCCCTAAACCTCTCCGCCTTTAAGGAAGCTCCTTTATAATCTACCTCTTTCACCAAGCTTTTGGTCGCCTGTTCTAATGTCTCCTTCTTTGGCTTGGTGACAAATGTTTTTGTCTGATTTACGCTCCTGTGACACACCTCGGGACGCTTTACTACGTCAAAGGCGCTACATAAATGCAAATTGTCGTTGTTTTCTCGTGCGATGGTGAAAGGAGGTGCCTTGGGGCAGAAGATGAACAAAAATTGGACGAGCACGAATGTTTACTTGAAACACGTTGCTGGGCCACGCTCGCGTAGAAATTACACAATCGGAGTTTATACAGGTTCCAGTGCAGCTGGATCAATGGGAGCTCGTTGGTGCTCGATCTCGAATTTGAAATGCGTCCACAAAGCGCATCCCCGAGGGGACTGCGACTCGCAAATTGTTGCTGTTGTCAGACGTGTGGCCACTTGTTCCAGTTCACAAATGATAAGAGCACAGAAGAATTGGAATAGAAGTGTTCGCCGCTAGCTCAAACCTGCATCGGCCTGGCTTGTTTCTCACATTAAAGGGGAGGTGCTGCTTTCTGCCAAAGTACTTTCTGTTCTTATCTGACGGATAATCAATTTCTTCCGTCCAAGACTCCAAACTGTGGTTTAACTAGTTGCGGGCAGGAGGCCAGCCTCGCTGTGCCGAACTCTAGGGAATGCTAACCTCCAGCTTGAACAGTTAAATCATCAAGCAAAGTGTAACCCACTTCGTTCTCGATGGAACAGCCCCAGGACTTGGTTCTGGAGAAAGGGCCTGATTCATGCATAAGGCTATCATAGTAATTACAGCACAGAATCAGGCCATTCCGCTCGACTGGTCCGTGCCGGTGTTTATGCTCCACACGAGCCTCCTCCCACCCCTCTTCATCTCACCCTTCTGGCGGAGGGGCAGTACTGAGGGAGCGCCGCACTGTCGGAGGGGCAGTACCGAGGGAGCGCCGCGCTGTCGGAGGGGCAGTACCGAGGGAGCGCTGCGCTGTCGGAGGGGCAGTACCGAGGGAGCGCCGCGCTGTCGGAGGGGCAGTACCGAGGGAGCGCCGCGCTGTCGGAGGGGCAGTACTGAGGGAGCGCTGCACTGTCAGAGGGGCAGTACTGAGGGAGTGCTGCACTGTCAGAGGGGCAGTACTGAGGGAGTGCTGCACTGTCGGAGGGGCAGTACTGAGGGAGCGCTGCACTGTCGGAGGGGCAGTACTGAGGGAGCGCTGCACTGTCGGAGGGGCAGTACTGAGGGAGTGCCGCATTGTTGGAGGGGCAGTACTGAGGGAAGGCCGCACTGTCGGAGGTGCCGTCTTTAGGATGAGACGTTACACTGAGGCCCCGTCTGCTCTCTCAAGTGGACGTAAAAGATCCCACGGCACTATTTCGAAGAAGCGCAGATGAGTTCTACCTGGTGACAATATTTATCCCTCAACCAACATCACTAAAACAGATTATCCGATTCATCGTCACATTGCTGTTTGTGGGAGCTTGCGGTGTGCAAATTGGTTGCTGCGATTCCTACATCACAACAGTGACTCCACTTTAGAAAAAAGTATTACATTGTCTGTAAAGCGCTTTGGGACGTCCTGTGGCCAGGAAAGGTGCTGGAGAAATACAAGTCCCTTCTGTGGTAAACCACTGTTTGTATTCCACTGTGTACATGCCTGGACATGCCTCGGCTGACTCCTCCCACAAGTCCTAGTATAAAGGTGACTGCTCCCCAGCCCTTTGTATTTCTGGACCGGTCGACCACTCGAGGCAGACCTTCATTCTTTTGTTAATAAAAGCCTTTAGTTACTCTTCTAACTCTCAGTCTTTTATGAGTAATTGATAGCGCATCAATTTTATTAACAAAATTTTTATAATGGAGAAGATCCTCACACCAGCATGCCTGGACTTAGATCATCGGGAGGCGGACTCATCCACCAAGTTTACTCACTGGCTTAAGTGTTTCGAAAAATTCCTGACCGCCTCCGCAGCAATCAAATCGGACGAGGACAAACTGGATGTCCTGACCTCCAAAGTGAACCACCGAGTGTACTCGGTCATCCAAGACGCGACCTCGTACGCGGACGCTATCAAGCTCCTCAAGGACCAGTACACACGCCCAGTGAACGAAGTGTACGCCAGGCACCTTCTGGGGAGTCGTAAACAACAACCTGGGGAATCGACCGTGGAATACCTTCAGGCACTGTCTGTGCTTGGCCGGGCCTGTGGTTGTAAGGATGTAAAGGCCGCCGTGTACACAGAGGAACTTATCCGGGACGCTTTTGTAGCGGGCCACAGATCCAATTACACCCGACAGCGACTGTTGGAGCAGAGTGACCTCGACCTCAACAAGGCCTCTGAACTCGCACTATCACTGGATGCAGCCTACCGGGGCATGGATGCCTACTCCTCTGCACCGTGGACGCCGCGGGGAATGACAGCCTGGGACACGGTAGGACCGCCTCATGGCGCCGTGCCACCCCAGCCACGGCCCAACTACCGCAGCAGTGCCCCAAGGCCAGAAATGCTACTTCTGTGGCCAGGCAAAACACCCCAGAGCGCGCTGCCCGGCGAAAAACGCGATCTGCTCGGGCTGCGGGAAGAAGGGACACTACGCTAACGTCTGCAGGGCCAAAGCCACCCCACGCTAACGTCTGCAGGGCCAAAGCCACCCCGAACCCCAGCAGCGCCGTGTGTGGGCCATGCGGGCCGCCATCTTGGGCCTCCCCGGCCATGTGCGAACCACCGGTACAGCAGCCATTTTGGACGCCTCCAGCCACATGGGGATCATGGACGCCGCCATCTTGGACGACAGCCGGAACGCAGCAGGCCCCCAACACCGCCTCATCCGATACCCGCAGCGATACAATCTGCCTTTTTGACTCTGGGAGCACGGAGAGCTTCATCCACCCCGACACGGTGCGGCGTTGCTCTCTCCCAGTCCTGCCTGCGTACCAGCGGATTTCTATGGCCTCCGAGTCCCAGTCGGCGGACATCGGCGGCTACTGCGTAGTGACACTCGTAGTAGACGGGACCGTGTACGATCATTTTAAACTTCTGGTCCTGCCCGACCTCTGCGCTGCCGTCCTGCTGGGGTTAGATTTTCAGTGCCACCTTAAAAGTGTTACGATGGCGTACGGTGGACCCCTACCCCCACTCACAGTCCGCAGCCAGCAGCTCCCAAATTGCCCGCCGCGCACCAGGTGCAACCTCTCCACACTCAGAGTCACCCCCCCACCACTGTTTGCTAACCTCACCCCCGACTGTAAGCCCATCGCCACAAAGAGCAGGCGATACAGTGCCGGGGACAGGGTTTTCATTAAAACCGAAGTGGAGCGGCTCCTGAAGGAAGGGATTATTGAGGGCAGCACCAGCCCCTGGCGAGCCCAGGTTGTGGTCGTTAAGACCGGCGAGAAGCAGCGCCTGGTCATCGACTACAGCCAGACAATAAATCGCTACACCCTGCTGGACGCCTACCCACTCCCCCGTATAGCTGATATGGTCAACCAGATCGCGCAGTACCGCGTCTTCTCGACCATTGACCTGAAATCAGCGTACCACCAGCTCCCTATCCGCCCTGAGGACCGCCAGTATACTGCCTTTGAGGCAAACGGCCGCCTCTATCACTTCCTTAGGGTTCCCTTTGGCGTCACCAACGGGGTCTCCGTCTTCCAAAGGGAGATGGACCGGATGGTAGATCAAAATGCGTTGCAGGCCACTTTCCCATATCTGGACAATGTGACCATCTGCGGCCGTGACTTGCAGGACCATGACGCAAACCTCGAAAAATTCCTCCGCACCGCCCAACTCCTGAACCTGACATATAACAAGGAGAAGTGCATATTCCGCACAAACCGCCTCGCTGTGTTGTGGAACACGGAGTCATCGGCCCCGACCCCGACCGGATGCGTCCCCTTATGGAACCCCCACTGCCTCAAGGCCCTGAAGAGGTGCCGAGGGTTTTTCTCCTATTATGCCCAGTGGGTCCCCTACTATGCGGACAAGGCCCATCCGCTGATCAAGTCCACCTCTTTTCCCTTGACGGCAGAGGCCCGCTTAGCCTTCCACCGTATCAAGGAAGACATTGCCAAAGCCACCATGCACGCAGTGGACGAATCCATCCCCTTCCAGGTGGAAAGCGACGCGTCCGACTTTGCCCTGGCCGCTACCCTCAATCAGGCGGGGAGACCCGTGGCCTTCTTTTCACGAACCCTCCAAGGCCCGGAGACCAGACACTCCGCTGTTGAGAAGGAGGCCCAGGCGATTGTGGAGGCTGTGCGTCATTGGAGGCACTACCTGGCCGGAAAACGATTTACCCTGCTCACTGACCAACGTTCAGTTGCTTTCATGTTTAACAACAAGCAGAGGGGCAAAATCAAAAATGACAAGATCTTGAGGTGGAGAATCGAACTCTCCACCTACAATTACGAGATCTTGTACCGGCCCGGGAAGCTCAATGAACCCCCGGATGCGCTATCGCGTGGCACCTGCGCCAGCGCGCAGATCGATAGACTGCGGGCCCTCCACAATGACCTCTGCCACCCGGGGGTCACCAGGTTCTTCCACTTCATCAAGGCCCGCAACCTGCCTTACTCTATTGAGGAGGTCAGGACCATGACCAGGAACTGCCAAGTCTGCGCTGAGTGCAAACCGCACTTTTATAGACCAGACAGGGCCCACCTGATAAAAGCCACTCGCCCCTTCGCGTTGATTTTAAAGGGCCTCTCCCCTCCTCCGACCGCAATGTGTACTTCCTCAATATTATTGATGAGTACTCCCGTTTCCCGTTCGCCATCCCCTGCCCGGACATGACCAGTGCCACGGTCATTAAATGTCTGAACGACCTCTTCACCCTGTTCGGTTTCCCCAGCTATATCCATAGCGACCGGGGCTCATCGTTTATGAGCGACGAACTCCGTCAGTACCTGCTAACTAGGGGTATTGCCACAAGCAGGACCACCAGTTACAACCCCCGGGGGAACGGACAGGTGGAAAGAGAAAATGCGACAGTTTGGAAGGCCGCCCTGCTAGCCTTAAAGTCTAGGGGCCTTCCAACCTCCCGCTGGCAGGGTGTGCTCCCCGATGCGCTCCACTCTATTCGGTCACTGCTCTGCACTGCCACTAACGCCTCATGAGAAAATGTTTGTCTTCCCAAGGAAGTCCACATCGGGGACATCGCTACCGCCATGGCTGACGTCCCCAGGGCCGGTCCTACTGAGAAGGCACGTGAGGACCCATAAAACGGACCCCCTGGTCGAGAGGGTCGACCTCCTCCACGCCAACCCCCAGTATGGTTACATTGCATACCCGGACGGGCGGGAGGACACAGTCTCCATAAGAGACCTTGCACCCTCGGGGGCCGCAGTAACCCACTACTCACTACCACCACCCCCCACGATCCGATATCCAGCCCCAGCAGACGGCAGGCCTGGGCCCCACGACCCGCTCGACATCTACGAGGACGACACGCCTGTGCCACAGCCCACGCAGGACTCGACGCCGGAAGCTCCACTACCCCTGCCGTCGCCACGCCGATCACAGCGGCAGACAAGACCTCCGGAGAGACTCCAATACACTAACTTTTAATACACTTCACCCCGCCGGACTCAATTTTAAACAAGGGGTGAATGTGGTAAACCACTGTTTGTATTCCACTGTGTACATGCCTGGACATGCCTCGGCTGACTCCTCCCACAAGTCCTAGTATAAAGGTGACTGCTCCCCAGCCCTTTGTATTTCTGGACCGGTCGACCACTCGAGGCAGACCTTCATTCTTTTGTTAATAAAAGCCTTTAGTTACTCTCTTAACTCTCAGTCTTTTATGAGTAATTGATAGCGCATCACCTTCTATTGTTGCGAGACTTGTAATCTATTTGGGTCAGTGACCGAGGTAAAACAGATCTTCCGATTAGGCACTTTACAGCCTTCCGGACTCAATATCGAGTTCAACAATTTCAGATCATAACCTCGGCCCCTATTACATTTTAATATATTTTTTATCCACACCTTTGTTTTTTCCCTCCCACATGGCAGCTGTCTCCCATTCTGCCAGCGCATTTCACACCTCATCTAGAGCCGTCTTTTGTCTCCACTAGTCCTATCACCATCTCGTCTGGTTTTGAATACCTCTTAATGTCTCTTCATTTCTCTTTTGTTCTTTCATCCTCATTTCCCAGCCCCCAAACTGGCCTTTTAATCCGTTTCATTTCCTGTGTTTTTTCAGTTCTGATGAAAGGGTTTCGACCCGAAACGTTGACTCTGTTTTCTTTCCACGGATATTGCCTGGCCCGCTGAGTTTTTCCAGCATTTTCTGTTGTTATTTCAGATTTCCAGCATCCGCAGTATTTTGCTATCGAGGTAAAACAGATGCTCTCTGTTCGTCATCTTTTGTGAACCCATTTTTAGCCAAGAAATTAATGAACTCGTTAGTCAGTCATTCAGTTTGTCATAAATACTTCACTGGCAATACCCAGAAGACCAATTCCGCTCGAGTTCTTGTGCTCACTTTGGTTTCCCTTTTGAAAAGCAGCACTACCGCATTGCCCCAGTTCTTGGGGAGCTATTTTGCCATCCCGTCTTTTTGTTTTGCAGAGACTGTGGGTCGCACAGATTCCGATTGCCCCAGACGCTAAAGCATTTCCACCTCGATACTGTCTTCATTTCAGCTGGCGACCAAACAGACACATTCCCCCTGAATTTTCCCACAAGTTGACGCAGCGGGGGATGGGCCAATTTCAAGATTGTTTAGCTTTTAATTTCTCACTGCATTCCATGCACTGCTACTGTTATTGCATTAGCAGCTGTCGAAAGCTGCAGCTTTTCATCAAGTTAATGTACACCCAAGAGCTGTCACCAGAGAATGATTTTTGTGGGAGCTTGCTGTGCGCAAATTGGCTGCCGCGTTTCCTACATCACAACAGTGACTACACTTCAAAAAGTACTTCATTGGCTGTGAAGCGCTTTGAAGATCCTGAGAATTGTGACCCAGCGACAAAGAGGGAACGGCCGATATATTTCCCAGTCAGGATGGTGTGTGACTCGGAGGGGAGCTCAGAGGTGGTGGTGTTCCCATGCGCCCGCTGCCCTCGTCCTTCTAGGTGGTGGAGGTGGCGGGTTTGGGAGGGAAACCCCCAACTTCTGAATGCACAAAATAAAACTGAAAGGAAAAGTAATAAAAAATAAACCCCCTCGCACCCCACCGACAGAATACAACTCACAACATTCTGCAGCTCAGATCCCCTTCAATAACTTCAAAAATCGGCCGCCGCTGAACATTGAGCTTTTTGCATAGTCACAGTAAAAGTGATCACATGGCAGCTACCCTCACCAGCACGGCCTGCCCACATCCCGCTGCGCTCTCAGTGCAATCTACTCTCTCCATCTACTTGCATTTATATAGTGCCTTCCTCGGAATTATAGAACCTTACAGCACAGAAAGAGGCCATTCGGCCCATCGTGCCTGTGCCAGCTCTTTGAAAGAGCTCTACAATTAGGCCCACTCCCCCCCCCCCACCGCTCTTTCCCCCATAGCCCTTGCAAATGTTTCCTTTTCAACTATCTATCCAATTCCCCTTTTTGAAAGCTACCACTGACTCGGCTTCCACCGCCCCTTCAGGCAGCGCATTCTCGATCATAAAGCTCGCTGCATTAAATGTTTTCCTCTCGTCTCCCCTGTAGTTCCTTTGGCAATTACCTGAAATCTGTGTCCTCTGGCTCCTGACCGCCCTGCCAGTGGAAGCTGTAACATAGAAGATAGGAGCAGGAGTAGGCCATTCGGCCCCTCGAGCCTGCTCCGCCATTCAATGCGATCATGGCTGATCATCCAAATTCAGTACCCTGTCCCTGCTTTCTCCCCATATCCCTTGATCCCTTTAGCCTCAAGAAATATATCCAACTCCTTCTTGAATATATTTAATGAATTGGCCTCAACTGCCTTCTGTGGTAGAGAATTCCACAGGTTCACCACTCTCTGGGTGAAGAAATTCCTCCTCATCTCAGTCCTAAATGGCTTACCCCTTATCCTTAGACTGTGACCCCTGGTTCTGGACTCCCCCGCCATCGGGAACATCCTTCCTGCGTCTAGTCTGTCTAGTCCTGTTAGAATTTTATAAGTTTCGATGAGATGTAATACTTCAATGCTTTATTACCATCCGGCCCACACTGCCAAGTTGCGGCTGGAATGAGGCTGGTATTCACAAGCCCGGCCAGACTGCAGGTGCCAAATTTACACTGGCAGGAAAACCGACGGCTGCGAGTTTGGGGTGGATTAATTTGGAGGCACTTCAATATAAATGCAATCGCACTGAGGCAATGCTGGCTCCCAAAATGAAAACCAAAAAATGTTCTAGCTGGATTCCTGCAGGAAATGTTTGAAATTAAATCATCCAAACCATTTTAAGGCCTCGCCATTATCAAGTCATCACAACGCCTGTACTTTCGGATGAGACACTGAATTACAGCCCTTTGAGGTGGCGTTAAAGATTGCACGGCCACTATTGTGAAGGAGGACAGCGGAGTTATCCCCGGAGTCCTGGCCAATCCCTCAACCAACATCACTTGTCAGCTGTGGCTCAGTGGGCAGCGCTCTCACATCCGAGTCAGAAGGTCGTGGGTTCAAGTCCCACTCCAGAGCACAAAAATCTAGGCTGACACTCCTAGTGTAGTACTGAGGGAGCGCTGCACTGTCGGAGGGGCAGTACTGAGGGAGCGCTGCACTGTCGGAGGGGCAGTACAGAGGGAGCGCTGCACTGTCGGAGGGGCAGTACTGAGGGAGCGCTGCACTGTCGGAGGGGCAGTACTGAGGGAGCGCTACACTGTCGGAGGGGCAGTACTGAGGGAGCGCCGCACTGTCGGAGGGGCAGTACTGAGGGAGCGCCGCACTGTCGGAGGGGCAGTACTGAGGGAGCGCTGCACTGTCGGAGGGGCAGTACTGAGGGTGCGCTGCACTGTCAGAGGGGCAGTACTGAGGGAGCGCTGCACTGTCGGAGGGGCAGTACTGAGGGAGCGCTGCACTGTCGGAGGGGCAGTACTGAGGGAGCGCTGCACTGTCGGAGGGGCAGTACAGAGGGAGCGCTGCACTGTCGGAGGGGCAGTACTGAGGGAGCGCTGCACTGTCGGAGGGGCAGTACTGAGGGAGCGCTGCACTGTCGGAGGGGCAGTACTGAGGGAGCGCTGCACTGTCGGAGGGGCAGTACAGAGGGAGCGCCGCACTGTCGGAGGGGCAGTACTGAGGGAGTGCTGCACTGTCAGAGGGGCAGTACTGGGGGAGCTCTGCACTGTCGGAGGGGCAGTACTGAGGGAGGGCTGCACTGTCGGAGGGGCAGTACTGAGGGTGCGCTGCACTGTCGGAGGGGCAGTACTGAGGGAGCGCCGCACTGTCGGAGGGACGGTACTGAGGGAGCGCCGCACTGTCGGAGGGGCGGTACTGAGGGAGCGCTGCACTGTCGGAGGGGCGGTACTGAGGGTGCATTGCACTGTCGGAGGGGCGGTACTGAGGGAGCGCCGCACTGTCGGAGGGGCGGTACTGAGGGAGCGCTGCACTGTCGGAGGGGCAGTACTGAGGGTGCGCTGCACTGTCGGAGGGGCAGTACTGAGGGAGCGCTGCACTGTCGGAGGGGCAGTACTGAGGGAGCGCTGCACTGTCGGAGGGGCAGTACTGAGGGAGCGCTGCACTGTCGGAGGGGCAGTACTGAGGGAGCGCTGCACTGTCGGAGGGGCAGTACTGAGGGAGCGCTGCACTGTCGGAGGGGCAGTACTGAGGGAGCGCTGCACTGTCGGAGGGGCAGTACTGAGGGAGCGCTGCACTGTCGGAGGGGGCCATCTTTCGGATGAGACGTTAAACTGAGGCCCCGTCTGCTCTCTCAGGTGGGCGTAAAAGACCCCATGGTACTGTTGGAAGAAGAGCAGGGGAGTTCTCCCCGGTGTCCTGACCAATATTTATCCCTCAACCTTTAGGGGAGGAAATCTGCCGCCTTGACCCGGTCTGGCCTATATGTGACTCCAGACCCAGACAGCAATGTGGTTGACTCTTAACTGCCCCTCTGCAGTTCAAGAATACGCATGGGAACACCACCACCTCCAAGTTTCCCTTCAAGTCACACACCACCCCGACTTAGAAATATATCGTCGCGGAGTCAAAATCATAGAAACATAGAAGATAGGAGCAGGAGTCGGCCATTCGGCCCCTCGAGCCTGTTCCGCCATTCAATGAGATCATGGCTGATCATCCAAATTCAGTACCCTGTCCCTGCTTTCTCCCCATATCCCTTGATCCCTTTAGCCTTAAGAAATATATCCAACTCCTTCTTGAATATATTTAATGAATTGGCCTCAACTGCCTTCTGTGGCAGAGAATTCCACAGGTTCACCACTCTCTGGGTGAAGAAATTCCTCCTCATCTCTGTCCTAAATGGCTTACCCCTTATCCTTAGACTGTGACCCCTGGTTCTGGACTCCCCGACCATCGGGAACAGCCTTCCTGCATCTAGTCTGTCTAGTCCTGTTAGAATTTTATAAGTTTCAATGAGATCCCCTCTCATTCTTCTAAACTCCAGCGAGTATAAGCCCAATCGACCCAATCTCTCCTCATACGTCATTCCTGCCATCCCAGGTATCAGTCTGGTGAATCTTCGCTGCACTCCCTCCATGGCATTAATCCTTAATTCCGGGGGGCAATCCTGGAGGGTCGGCAGCCCACGTTCCCTTCAAGTTCTGCGGCCGAGCAGCCCGGGACCGGCTTTTCCAATGCTAAATTAGGCGCGTGCGTGCGTGAAACCGCGAACGCAAAAAAGTTGGCAGCCCTAGTATTTACTCCAGCGCAGTATCAAGCAGAGCGTGAAAAGTGTTCAGAGTAGTCACTTGATCTATTGAGACACTTTATAAATTTACTCTGTGTTTCTTCGAAAAAAAAATGTTTTCAAGAAAGCAGAGGCTTTGGCCTGTGCTCTCAAAAGCTGTGAAGATTTATCGGCCGAGGCATTGAATTCTGGGAACTCGCTCCTTAACAGCACTGTGGGAGCACCTTCACCGCACGGTCTGCAGCGGTTCAAGACCACCTTCCCGAGGGCAAATAGGGATGGGCAGTAAATGCTGGGCCTTGCGAAATACTTTGCACACCTCGAGAATGAATTAAAAAAAGAACTGGTTTAGACGCAGAATGACGCACATCTTTTACCGACATTTACAAAACAACCCAAATATTTGAGATTCTTTCAGTCTGACCGAAGCCAACTACAGTCAGTCAGTCAGTTTATCGGCACCACCACCCCAGCAGGAATGCAGAGAATTGATTTGTGCTCCGTTGTACTCGGCCCATTAAATATGGATTTCACAAAGGGTTAAACGAGAACCCGAGGCTGCAACTAACGCGGCTCGGGAATAAAATGAAAATTGCGACGAGCAGCCTGACCTTTCAGCGGTGGTGGGGGCACTGGGCTCACATTTGCACTAGATGCCGATCAGAACAACGGGCCTCCCCTCCCCGCCTTAGTTGCAAACAATCTGGGCTCCAAATGGCCGAAGCGGGTTCTGCTCCGCATCTGCTGCAAGTCAGCAGCATCCGCTGTTGCGGAAATGTGTTCTTAAATTCCCGTCACCACACAGTACACCTGGGGGGGGTCCCACCGCAACAGCTCAATGCCGTTTGAGATAGGAGTGACGTTCTTTTAATTGCTTCACTCCCACATCCCCATTCCAGGCGGTTAAGGCAAATGGTATGTTGGCCTTCGTAGTGAGAGGGTTTGAGTACAGGAACAAGGATGTCTTGCTGCAGTTGTACAGGGCCTTGGTGAGACCACACCTTGAGTATTGTGTGCAGTTTCGGTCGCCTTATCTGAGGAAGGATGTTCTTGCCATGGAGAGAGTGCAGCGAAGATTCACCAGACTGATACCCAGGATGGCAGGAATGACGTATGAAGAGAGATTGGGTCGATTAGGCTTATATTCACTAGAGTTTAGAAGAATGAGAGGGGATCTCATTGAAACTTATAAAATTCTAACAGGATTAGACAGACTAGATGCAGGAAGGATGTTCCCGATGGCAGGGGAGTCCAGAACCAGGGGTCACAGTCTAAGGGTAAGGGGTAAGCCATTTAGGACTGAGATGAGGAGGAATTTCTTCACCCAGAGTGGTGAACCTGTGGAATTCTCTACCACAGAAGGCAGTCGAGGCCAATTCATTAAATATATTCAAGAAGGAGTTAGATATATTTCTTAAGACTAAGGGGATCAAGGGATATGGGGAGAAAGCAGGGACAGGGTACTGAGTTTGGGTGATCAGCCATGACCTGATTAAATGGCGGAGCAGGCTCGAGGGGCCGAATGGCCTACTCCTGCTCCTATCTTCTATGTTTCTAAGTCACCCTTGGCTTTACGTCATGGGGTGATGTGCGAAATACTTTGCACACCATCACTACTGAGCATTTCCTGCTTTTTCAGCCCCACAACTACAATGATTCCGAGGCTTCAAAAAAAAAAGAGAATCACTGAATGATGAGCAAAGAAGGAGGCCATCCAGCCCCATTGTGTCTGTGCCGGGTCTTTGATAGATGCTGAGAAATTGCTTCCCTTGGCTGGAGAGTCTGGAACGAGGGGTCGGCCATTTCGGCCTGAGATGAGGAGGACTTTCTTCACTCAGAGGGATAGTTGACCTTTGTCACAGTCACAAAGGATGTCATTTGTGACTTTGATGAGCGCCGTTTCGGTACTGTGGCAGGGGCGGAAACCCGATTGGAGGGATTCAAACATGGAGCTGCGGGAAAGATGGGCACGGATTTGGGAGGCGACAACGCGTTCAAGGACTTGAGAGGAAAGGGAGGTTGGAGATGGGATAGTAGTTTGCAAGGACGGAGGGGTTAAGGGTTGTTTATTTGAGCAGAGGGGTGATGACGGCAGATTTGAGGGAGAGGGGGGACAGTACCTGAGGAGAGAGAACCGTTAACAATGTCAGCTAACACGGGAGACGGGAAATAAAGTTGAGTGGTCAGCAGTTTCGTGGGAATAGGGTCGCGGGAGCAGAAAGTGGGTCTCATGGACAGGATAAGTGTGGAGAGGTCAAGAGGGGAGATCGGAGAGAAACTGGAGAAAGATGTGAGTTCAGGTCTAGGGCAGGGGGGGAGCCTTCGAGGAAGTTTGGCCCGGTGGGCTAGGGGAAGGAAGGGAAGTGGCAGAGGCAGCTGGACGGATGGTCTCAATCTTAAGAGACAAAGGAGTCCATGAGCTCCTCACATTTGTTGGAGGTGAGGGTGGAGGAGACAGGGGAGAGGGGTTTAAGAAGACCGTTAGCAGTGGAGAATAGAAGTCGGGGTTTATCGTTGCATTCCAGAATGATCCTGGAATAGTGAGCAGTTTTGGTGGACGAGAGCAGGACCCGATAGTGCTTTATGTGGTCCAGCCAGATCTGGCGGTGAATGGGTAAACCAGTTGTCCGCCATATCTGTTCAAGTCTGCGTCCCTTGGACTTAAGGGAGCGGAGATGAGGGCCGTACCAGGGGGAACAGCCAGGGTGAGAGAGGGTAATGATTTTAATAGGGACTAGGGCATCAAAGGTGGTGGTGAGCAGATCGGTAGCTGAAGAAATGTCGTGGTGAATGGAGGGCCAAAGGCTGGACAGTTGGGGTTTCATAAGTGCAGTTGTGAGAGAGTTGGGGGAGAGTTTTTTCCAGGGGCGGACACAGAAGGAAGTAGGGTTGGGGGAGGGGAAGGGGGATGTGGGTGGAAAGTGATACAATGAAGTGGTCAGGTAAGGCCTTATCTGCGATTGACACGGTGGGAGTGGAGGGGCCACGAGAGAAGGCAAGGTCAAGGGAGTGGCCGTGAAGATGGGTTGGGGAGTTTACATGGAGGGAGAGATTAAGAGAGGGTAGGAGGCTAGTGAACTCAGAGGAGAGAGAGCATGATGAATTGAGATGGAGGTTGAAATCACCGAGGATGAGAAGTCGCCCGGTCCGGAGGCTGAGGGAGGAAAGCAGTGAAGATATCTCGGTGATAAATTTTTATGGTAGTTGGGTGGGCGGTAGAGAACGAGAATTTTAAATGAGAGGTGAGGAGGGTGGAATAAGGTGAGATGCTCAAAGGAGGAGAAAGTGCCGGAGGAGTAGGGGGACTGACCAAGGTGTGATTTGGTGATGAGAGCCACACCGTCACCATGCCAGTCTGAGCAGGGCAAGTGGTGGAAGGTATAGCCAGGCGGGGAGGCTTCATTTAAGGGTAAGGTGTCATCGCCCCTCAACCAAGTTTCTGTCAGGGCCATGATGTCGATGCAGTCATCCACGATAAGCTCATGGATGGCAAGGGCCTTAAGGAGAACAACCCCAGCTTCTCCAGTCTATCCACATAACTGAAGACCCTCATCCCTGGAACCATTCTCGTAAATCTTTTCTGCACCCTCTCTAAGGCCTTCACATCCTTCCTAAGGTGCGATGCCCAGAATTGGACACAATGCTCCAGTTGAGGCCAAACCAAAGGTTCATCATAACTTCCTTCCTTTTGTACTCTATGCCTCTATTTATGAAGCCCAGTATCCTATATGCTTCTTTAACCGTTTTCTCAACCTGCCCTGCCACCTTCAACAATGTGCACATATACCCCCAGGTCTCTCTGTTCATGTACCCCCTTTAGAATTGTACCCTTTAGTTTATATTGCCTCTCCTCGTACTTCCTACCAAATGTATCACTTCGCACTTTTCTGCGTTAAATTTCATCTGCCACGTGTCCGCCCATTCCACCAGCCTGTCTAGGTCTTCCTGAAGTCTCTCTCTCCTCCTCACTGTTCACTATAATTCCAAGTTTTGTGTCATCTGCATATTTTGAAATTGTGCCCTGTACACCCAAGTCCAAGTCATTAATATAGATCAAGAAAAGCAGTGGTCCGAGTACCGACCCCTGGGGAACACCACTGTATACCTTCCTCCAGTCCGAAAAACAACCGTTCACCACTACTCTCTGTTTCCTGTCACTTAGCCAATTTTGTATCCATGCTGCCACTGTCCATTTTATTCCATGGGCTTCAACTTTGCTGGCAAGTCTATTATGTGGCACTTTATCAAACGCCTTTTGGAAATCTATGTACACCACATCAACCGCATTGCCCTCATCCACCCTCTCTGTTACCTCATCAAAAAAAACTCAATCCAGTTAGTCAAACACGATTTGCCTTCAACAAATCCACGCCGACTCTCCTTTTAGTCCATGCTTGTCCAAGTGGCTGTTAATTTTCCCCCCAGTAACGTTTTCTATAAAATCCTTCAACTGCATCTGTTGCAACAGGCAGTTTACAAATTCCCAGCTACAACTAAACAAAAAAAACAACTTCATTCATTGCAGTCAAGATTCAAAGCTGCTCCAACCACTCAACATTCATTGGCGGTTATCTTACCCACAATACCAACTTTCCCTTCGGCATGGGGAGGTCGCGTAGTGCCAAGAGGCGCATCAGAAACGCTGAAACCGCACAAATCAAAACAACTTAAGTATGGTCTTGAAGTCTATCTTTAGGGGACCCGACGAGTTTAGTGAGTTAATCTTTCCCCACCAACGCCCCCCAGCCCCATTTTGAATGCAGCTCCTGCTAGCTAGCTGGCATGAAGCCGCCGTCAGTGGTTGACTCCACTGCTACAGAAATAGCCCAAAATTTGGCAGCCTCGCTGACAAGAGACCGCAGGATGGTCGGGTTGGGAAATGGAAAAAGTTCACACTGCTACCGCAGAGGCCCTGAATATTTGGGAGCCTGCCTCTTGATTCTGGCCCAGCCCACAGTTGGCCTAATATTTGCTAGCTTGGCATCGACACTGCGTGGCAAAAGTACAAGAATATCTCAATTCCCCGGAGGGGGTGGAAACACACGCGCGCGGAATCTTTGTAGCACTAAAAACAGCGCGGCCTCCAACACGGGGGATTCTAATTAGACAGCGACACTGCACATCTCGTGGTAATGCGCCGTGCTTTTGATGTTTTGTCTCGATGTAAAACCCCGCAGTTTCATTCAGCTGCGAAGCCTCTCGAATTGATATTAAGCAAGCGGCCCAACACCACTTTTGAGGAGGAAGCCTCACACCTCTCTGGCTGCGCATCAGAACAGCAAACTTCAGCGCTTCCAGGTGTCCCATTCACTGTTATCATTGGCAAAGATCCAACTGTCCTCTTGGCTAATATTAGCAAACACATGGCAGAAAGGACTAGGGTAAGATACTAAAACAAAAATGCATCACAGGTTAGGTATGAACTAAATGGGTTCCACAGTCACCTCTCCCCACGCCCCGACCCTACCTGCCCTCAAGAGCAACTGCAAGTGCGGGTGAAAGACGCGCCGCAGCAAAACTCGCCAAGGCTTCTTCGGCAGCACCTCCCAAACTCGTGACCTCTTCCACCTAGAAGGACAAGGGCAGCAGGTGCATGGGAACACCACCACCTCCAAGTTCCCCTCCAAGTCACACATCAATCCCGATTTGAACATACATCGGGCCGTTCCTTCAGCGTCGCTGGGTCAGAATCCTGGAACTCCCTCCCTAACAGCACTGTGGGAGCACCTTCACCACACGGACTGCAGCGGTTCAAGAAGGCGGCTCACCACCACCTTCTCGAGGGCAATTAGGGATGCGCAATAAATGCCGGCCTTGCCAGCGACACCCACATCCCGAGAATGAATAAATGAAGGAAAATTTTTAAAGTTGGGAGGCGATGGGAGAGGATCCCCAATTGAAAAATTGTTGACTTATATTTTGAGAAACAAAATATATTTTTTTTATAACAAAAGTTTTAACACGCCAGAGATGTGAAATAAAATGGTCGGAGGCGGAGACAGGGGAAGAGACTGGCTGCCCGTTACGCACCCAGCCCCGGTTACCTTTCTGTCGACTTCGGTGGAAATCGGGTGGGGTGTATACGGTGGGGGGAGGGAGGGAAGGCTATCAGAATAAGAGCAGGAGTTGGCCACGCAGCCCCTCGAGCCCGCTCCGCCACACCGGCCCCTCGAGCCCGCTCCGCCACACCGGCCCCTCGAGCCCGCTCCGCCACACCGGCCCCTCGAGCCCGCTCCGCCACACCGGCCCCTCGAGCCCGCTCCGCCACACCGGCCCCTCGAGCCCGCTCCGCCACACCGGCCCCTCGAGCCCGCTCCGCCACACCGGCCCCTCGAGCCCGCTCCGCCACACCGGCCCCTCGAGCCCGCTCCGCCACACCGGCCCCTCGAGCCCGCTCCGCCACACCGGCCCCTCGAGCCCGCTCCGCCACACCGGCCCCTCGAGCCCGCTCCGCCACACCGGCCCCTCGAGCCCGCTCCGCCACACCGGCCCGTCGAGCCCGCTCCGCCACACCGGCCCCTCGAGCCCGCTCCGCCACACCGGCCCCTCGAGCCCGCTCCGCCACACCGGCCCCTCGAGCCCGCTCCGCCACACCGGCCCCTCGAGCCCGCTCCGCCACACCGGCCCCTCGAGCCCGCTCCGCCACACCGGCCCCTCGAGCCCGCTCCGCCACACCGGCCCCTCGAGCCCGCTCCGCCACACCGGCCCCTCGAGCCCGCTCCGCCACACCGGCCCCTCGAGCCCGCTCCGCCACACCGGCCCCTCGAGCCCGCTCCGCCACACCAACCCCTCGAGCCTGCTCCGCCATTCCATAAGATCATGGCTGATCTTTGACCTCAACTCCACTTTCCCGCCCGATCCCAATATCCCTCGATTCCCTCAGTATCAAAAAAAATGGACGTTGCTCCTTTGTCAGTTTTCCGACCCCCCACCACTGAAGTTGAGAATCTCCCCACCACATCCACCCACCCCGCACCTGCCCATTTAATTTCTCTGGCGTGTTAAAACATCTGGATGACTGAGCAATCAGAACGGCTGTCAAGCCACACTCTTGACTTTGCCCACTATTACTCCTAGAGTCATAATGGCACAGAAGGAGGCCATTCAGCCCATCGAGTCCGTGTCGGTTCTCTCTAGAGCAATCCAGTCAGTCCCATTCCCCCGCTCTATCCCCGTAGCCCTGCAAGTTTATTTCCCTCAAGTGCCTATCCAGTCTCCCCTTGAAAACACCGAGTGTCTCCGCTTCCACCACTTCCGTCGGCAGCGAGTTCCAGGTCCTCACCACTCGCTGCATAAAAAAGTTTTTCCTCACATCCCCCCTGTATCTCTTGCCCAAAACCTTCAATCTGTGTCCCCTAGTCCTTGTACCATCAACTAGTGGGAACAGCCTTTCCCCGTCTAGCCTATCCAAACCCGTCATAATCCTGTACAACTCGATCAAATCACCCCTCAACCTCCTTTGCTCTAATGAAAACAAATCCAGCTTCTCCAACCAGTCCTTGTAGCTAAGATCCCCCATCCCCGGAACCATTCTGGTAAATCTCCTCTGCACCCTCTCCAGGGCCTTCACATCCTTCCTAAAGTGTGGTGACCAGAACTGGACGCAATACTCCAGTTGTGGCCTAACCAGCGCTTTATAAAGGTTCAGCATAACTTCTCTACTTTTGGACTCAATACCTCTATTTATGAAGCCCAAGATCCCATATGCTTTGCTAACCACTCTCTCAATATGTCCTGTCACCTTCAGGGACCTATGCACATTAACTCCCAGGCCCCTCTGTCCCTGCACACTCTGTAAAACTGTGCCATTAAGTGTATATTGCCTCTCCCTGTTCCTTCTGCCAAAATGCATCACCTCACACTTCTCTGTATTAAACTCCATCTGCCACTTGTCTGCCCATTCTGCGAGCCTTTCTATGTCCTGTTGCAGTCGATTGGTATCATCCTCACTGTTTGCCACACCCCCAAGTTTGGTGTCATCAGTAAATTTAGAAATTCTACTCTGTATTCCAATATCCAGGTCATTTATATATATCAAAAAAAAGTGTGGCCCCGGCATAGCTTGCATCGAGCCACAATAAAGTTACAACAACCTATATTTATACATCTCCTTTAACGCAGTGAAACGTTCCAAGGTGCTTCACAGCAAAAATTTGACACCGAGCCACATAAGGAGATATTAGGAAAGATGACCAAAAGCTTGGTCAAAGAGGGAGGTTTTCAGGAAGGGTTTAAAAAGGAGAGCAAGAGGCAGAAAGGTTTAGGGAGGGAAGTCCAGAGCTTAGGGCCCAGGTAGCTGAAGGCACGGCCGCCAATGGTGGGACAATTAAAATCGGGGATGTGCAAGAGGCCAGAATTGAAGGAGCGCAGAGATCTCGGGGGGGTTGTGGGGTTGGAGGGGGGTTACAGAGATAGGGAGGGGTGTAGGGTGGGAGGGAGTTACTGTGATGGGGAGGGGTGTAAAGCTGAAAGAGGTTACAGAGATAGGGAGGGGGTTACAGAGAGAGGGAGGGTTGTAGGGGATTACAGAGATTGGGAAGGGGGCGAGGAGGTCATGGAGGAGGTTACAGAGATGGGGAGGGTTGTAGGGGATGGAGGCAGTTACAGAGATAGGGCGGGGGGGGTGATGAGGCCATGGAGGGATTTGAACACGAGGATGAGAATTGAGCCAAATGAATTCTCGACAGGAAGGCAGAGAGCTGTACCTCGTAGATAGCATGACCCAAGCTGTTCAGTTAATCGTGGCAACACTTGTGTGGGTGCTGGAGACTTGTTAAAAAAAGGGAAGATCAGAGCTTTTCCACGAGAACAGCAACCCTGCTCTCCAATTCAATTGGCGTCAATTCCCTTTTCCAGGAAGGAACATATTTATAGAAAACTGCACCAACAGATCCAATTTGAAGATGATGAATGACACCCCTGGTGTCAGCAACATGTGATATTCATTACTGGAAACGAACAATCGTTAGGGCCAGAACTGGAAACCACGAACCTTCGCCAGTTCCTCCCCTCCGAAATCAAAACAAAACACACATTTATACCTTAAAAAATAAGCCAACCTATCCAAAGTTCCCACTCAATTTTTTTTTCTCACACGCGGCCCCTTTAAGGGCCATTCAGAATTCCGCACCTGCGCAGTTTTCCTATTTAAAAGCCGTCTCACCGGCTGCGCGGGGTCTGCAGAGAGCCGCGTGGCCGTGCAGCTCGACGGGAACGTTGAACGTAGCCCGATATTTGTAGAGCTATTTTAGCACGTGGTGTTTAAACCTAGCGCTTCCCATCGCCGTTCTCTCCCTTTTCCCCCTCACCCATGCCAAATAATTTATGTACCATTATTACATGTGCCAAAAATGTCAACGTAATTTTGGACTTGTATGTTATTTTAGTCAACAATTTCAGATCATAACCTCGGCCCCCATTACATTTTTACGTATTTTTTATCCACACCTTTGTTTTGTGCCCTTCCCCCCTTTCTCTCCCACATGGCAGCTGTCTCCCATTCTGCCAGCGCATTTCACACCTAATCTAGAGCCGTCTTTTGTCTCCACTAGTCCTATCGCCATCTCGTCTCGTTTTGAATACCTCTTAATGTCTCTTCACTTCTCTTTTGTTCTTTCACCCCCATTTCCCAGCCCCCAAACTGGCCTTTTAATCTGTTTCATTTCCTGTGTTTTCTCAGTCCTGACGAAGGGTTTTGACCCGAAACGTTGACTCTATTTCTCTCTCCACGGATGTTGCCTGGCCTGCTGAGTTTTTCCAGCATTTTCTGTTGTTATTTTAGTCAAGTGGTTTAAATAAATAAATAAATGTAGATCTGTTATGTAACTTGCCAGAACCTGCACAGAAAACCAACGCTAATGGTTCGGCAAACATTAGTCATTATGATGGACTGCCCTCCGAGGGAATGAGGGGTAAACAGGCTGTAACAGTTCAAGAGCAGAGACTCGAAAGGTCGGCATGGAACATAGTACAAAGTTTCAACAATGAGTCGGGTCATAAATTTAAAATTAATTCACTAATATCTAGCGAATTTCAAATTGCCACACGTAAGACTAGGAAAGACAGACAGACTTGCATTTAGAAATTAAGACCATTGCTTTTCTTGTTATATATAAATGACCTGGGCTTGGGTATAGGGTGTATAATTTCAAAGTATGCAGATGACACAACACTTGGCAACGTAGTAAACAGTAAAGCAGGAGAGTATCAGACGTCAGGAGGACATAGACAGACGGGTGAAATGGGCAGACAGGTGGCAGATACAATTTAATGCAGATAAGTGTGAAGTGATGTGACTTTGGGAGGAACATGGAGAGGCAGGATAATCTAAACGGTACTATTTGAGGGGGGTGCAAATTCACCAATCTTTGAAGGTGGCAGGGCAAGGTGATAAGGCGTTTAAGAAAGTGTATGGGATACTTGACTTTGTTAATAGGGCCATTGAATGCAAAAGCAAGGAAGTTATGCTAAACCTTTATAAATCACTGGTCAGGTCCCAGCTGGAATAGTGTGTCCAGTTCTGGGCACCGCACTTTAGGAAGGATGTCAAGGCCTTGGAGAGGGTGCAGAGGGGATTTACTAGAATGGTACCAGGGGTGAGGGACTTCAGTTGTGTGGAGAGACTGGAGAAGCTGGGATTGTTCTCCTTAGAGCAGAGAAGGTTAAGGGGAAACCTAATAGAGGTATTCAAAATCATGAGGGGTTTTGATAGAGCAAGTAGGGAGAAACCATTGCCTTTGGCACATGGGTCAGTAATCAGAAGTCAAAGATTTAAAATAATTGGCAAAAGAGCTAGAGGGGAAATGGGAAGAAATGTCTTAGTAACGTTCAAAAGGCAATTGGACATGTACCTAATGAGGACTAATTTGCGGGGCTGTGGGGAAAGAGCAGAGAGTGGGACTAATTGGAGAGCTCTTTCAAAGAGCTGGCACAGGCACGATGGGCCGAATGGCCTCCTCCTGTGCTGTGAGATTCTATGATTCCATTCTATAGAAACATAGAAGATAGGAGCAGGAGTAGGCCATTCGACCCCTCGAGCCTGCTCCGCCATTCAATGAGATCATGGCTGATCATCCAAATTCAGTACCCGGTCCCTGCCTTCTCCCCATATCCCTTGATCCCTTTAGCCTTAAGAAATATATCTAACTCCTTCTTGAATATCTTTAATAAGTTGGCCTCTACTGCCTTCTGTGGTAGAGAATTCCACAGGTTCCCAACTCTCTGGGTGAAGAAATTCCTCCTCATCTCTGTCCTAAATGGCTTACACCCCTTATCCTTAGACCCCTGGTTCTGGACTCCCCGACCATCGGGAACATCCTTCCAGCATCTAGTCTGTCTAGTCCTGTTAGAATTTTATAAGTTTCAATGAGATCCCCTCTCATTCTTCTAAACTCCAGCGAGTATAAGCCCAATCGACCCAATCTCTCCTCATACGTCATTCCTGCCATCCCAGGTATCAGTCTGGTGAATCTTCGCTGCACTCCCTCCATGGCAAGAACATCCTTCCTCAGATAAGGTGACCAAAACTGCACACAATACTCAAGGTGTGGTCTCACCAAGGCCCTGTACCACTGTAATTCTACAATGTGCCTTTCACACCCTTCGCAGCCAATGAGTTACTTTTAGCGTGCAGTCATTATGTCAGCAACCACGGCAGACATTTTTGCACAGCAAGATCCCACAAACAATGTTCCCTCTCTTTTTTTGTACTGAGCGGGTCACAAACTCCTTTGAACGCGACCTTTTCGTCCGCGGGCAAATTTTAAAACAACAACCACTTAAAAAGCATGTATACAGTAATGCCATATTGCCACCCCACCATCTCAAATCATGAGACAATCAGACAAGGTTCTGTACACGTTTAACGTAACGTCTCTGCTGTTGAATTCTAATTTTCTAGAAATGAGCCCCAGTGCTTTATTTGCACTTTTATGGGTTTTTTAGCCAGCGTTGCTACTTTTAGTGATTTGTGAATCTACACCCCTAGATCCCTTTCCACCTCTACTCCATTTAGTCTCTTATTTTCCAAGGAGTGGGTCGCCTCCTTATTCCTCCTACCAACACGCACCACCTCACACTTACCGATATTGAAATTCACTTGTCGTTTACATGCCCATTCTGCAAGTTTGTTTACGGTAGAATTAATTCAAAGCTTTTAGTTCGTCTGTACAAACTCTATTTTAAAAATAAAATGACTGGGATATAAAAGAACTGCATAATAATATGTTAACACTTCAGAAACCTCACTCGGTTACACGGTTACACATCGACAAACAATCCAAAAGCCTGAGGTGAGCTGAAAGAGGCCGATCCATTCATGCAATTAGCATTAATTTAAAAAATGTCAATGTATTAGCCCATCCCTCATGTCACTATAGCAACGGCTGCACAAGCAGCAGGAGCAGCGGCTTTCCTATGGCGCTGACGTGCTGGACGTCCACATAAATAATTAGAATATTAATCACAAGGCAACCAACCAACAAATATAAAATGCTGTAGTTCTTTAGTTCACAGTATTAAAAAGAATTCAACAAAAGCGGGTATCCGTATTTCCAACTTCAATCACTTCCATTAATAAACGTGGTCTTGTTGAACCAGCGCCCCCCCATGTAACAGGTCAGAAATGCAGCTCTTATTCACAAGTGCAGTTTGCGCCACCGAATTAAAAAATCATAGCATTTCCTGCTTTTTGTTAACAGAAATAAACATTCAACTTTCTTCCTGGACAGGAGAACCAATCAGACTGACTTGAAAATGTTTACTAATATGGTGATGTAAAGATGTTAATTTATGAATTTCGCTTCTAACGTTTTTCTCTCAAACATTCTCCACAATATGAATCCCTGCTCTTATCATAAAAAGTGTGGAATTATTTTAGGTATTTCCCAATCAAATAGTGGGAAACAAACTTCATTGTACTCTCAATTTTTAATCTCCTATTTCAAACATTTATACCAAATCAAAATTGTACAGTATCAGTTTAATCGAAGTATTTTGTTTTATTCATTCCTGGGATGTGGGCGTCGCTGGCAAGGCCAGCACTTATTGCCCATCCCTAATTGCCCTCGAGAAGGTGGTGGTGAGTCGCCTTCTTGAACCGCTGCAGTCCGTGTGGTGAAGGTGCTCTCACAGTGCTGTTAGGGAGGGAGTTCCAGGATTTTGACCCAGCGACGATGAAGGAACGGCCGATATATTTCCAAGTCAGGATGGTGTGTGACTTGGAGGGGAACTTGGAGGTGGCGGTGTTCCCATGCGCCTGCTGCCCTCGTCCTTCTAGGTGGAAGAGGTCGTGGGTTTGGGAGGTGCTGCCGAAGAAGCCTTGGTGAGTTGCTGCAGTGCATCTTGTAGATGGTACACACTGCAGCCACGGTACGCCGGTGGTGGAGGGAGTGAATGTTTAAGGGGGTGGATGGGGTGCCAATCAAACGGGCTGCTTTGTCCTGGATGGTGTCGAGCTTCTTGAGTGTTGTTGGAGCTGCACTCATCCAGGCAAGTGGAGAGTATTCCATCACACTCCTGACTTGTGCCTTGTAGATGGTGGAAAGGCTTTGGGGAGTCAGGAGGTGAGACACTCTGACCTGCTCTTGTTGCCACAGTGTTTATGTGGCTGGTCCAGTTAAGTTTCTGGTCAATGGTGACCCCCAGGATGTTGATAGTTTGAAGAACTGTACTGTAACCAGGATCTCTAGTGCACCGTAACTCCATGGCCATGGGAAGTGCCAAAGCTATTCTCTTCCCTCACACACATCCAACCCTCACTGTGTGATTTGCAGAATCGGAGGCAGCAAAGACAGCCCGGATTTTGTTTAAAAATGTAAAATGTTGGCCTTTATCTCAAGGGGGGTGGTGGAATACAAAGGGATGGAAGTTATGTTACAGTTATATAAAGGTCTCGTCAGACCCCACTCTGGTTAGAGCTCTGCGTTCAGTTCAGGGCCCCGCACCTCAGGAAGGATAGACTGGTCTTAGAGGGGGTGCAACGCAGATTCACCAGAATTATACCGGGGCTAAAAGAGTTAAATTATGAGAATGGGGTGTATAGACTAGGCTTGTATAGACGATTAAGGGTTGATCTAATTGAGGTGTTTAAGATGATTAAAGGAGTTGATCGGGTCGATAGAGAGAAACTATTTCCTCTGGTGGGGGGAGTCCAGAACAAGGGGGCAGAACCTTAAAATTAGAGCCAGGCCGTTCAGGGGTGATGTCAAGAAACACTTCTTCACACAAAGGGGGGTGGGAATCTGGAACTCTCTCCCCCCAAAAAGCTACTGAGGCTGGGGGTGGGGGGGGGGGGGGGGTGGTCAATTGAAAATGTCAAAACTAAGATTGACATATTTTTGGTTGGCAAGGGTATTAAGGGTTATGGAACCAAGGCGGGTAGCTGGAGTTAAAATACAGATCAGCCAATTGAATGGCCTCCTCCTGTTCTTATTTACTTGAAACTTCCTAGTTAATTCTGAAGTCTCAATAGCATTGGCAATAATCGGGATATACACCCAGTGTGGGGTGGGTGAAACAGCACAGGAGTTAAAATGATGGTTACAGCTATCGGGACAGATTGGAGCTTTCCTCTTTAGAAAAGAGAAGACATAGCGGTGACCTGATAGAGGTCTTTAAAATTATGACTGGGCAGGCTAGATGCGGAGAGGTGATGTTTCCACTTGTGGCAGAATCCAAAACTAGGGCCCATCAATACAAGATAGTTACTAATAAATCCAATAGGGAAATAAGGAGAGATGTCTTTACTCAGAGAGTGGTTAGAATGTGCAAGGGACGTGGTTGAGGCGAATAGCTTAGATACTTTCAAAAGGAAACTAGACGAGTACATGAGAGAAAAGGGAATAGGAAGATATGCTGAAAGGCTGTGACGAGGCAGATGGAATGGGAGGAGACCCGTGTGGAGTATAAACAAACACTAGCACAGGCTGGTCGGGCCGAATGGCCTGTTTCTGTGCTGTATATTCTATGTAATTATGGTTTGTTTACAGGGCTTGACAGGGTAGATGCTCAGAGGATGTTTCCCCTGGCTGGGGAGTCTCGAACCAGGGGCCACAGTCTCAGAATAAGGAGTCGGCCATTTAGGACTGAGATGAGGAGAAATTTCTTCACTCAGAGGGTGGTGAATCTTTGGAATTCTCTACCCCAGAGGGCTGTGGAGGCTCAGTCGTTGAGTATATTCAAGACAGAGATCAATAGATTGTTGAATATTAAGAGAATCAAGGGATATGAGGATAGTTCAGGAAAGTGGAGTTGAGGTTGAAGATCAGCCTTGATCTTATTGAATGGCGGAGCAGGCTCGAGGGGCCGAATGGCCGGCTCCTGCTCATAATTCTTATGTTTTCTTCTTCTTGTTTTCAAGATTAAGACAGGTTTACAGCAACGAATGAGTCAATTTCCGCTTTCATTACAAGGGCTTCTGGAAGTTCAGGCGCATGGGAACACCACCACCTCCCAGTTCCCCTCCAAGTCACACACCCTCCTGACTTGGAAGTATATCGGCCGATCCTTCATCGTCGCCGGGTCGATATCCTGGAACTCCCTCCCCAACAGCACTGTGGGAGTACCTTCACCACACGGACTGCAGCGGTTCAAGGCGGTGGCTCACCACCACCTTCTCGAGGGCGATTAGGGATGGGCAATAAATGCCAGCGACGCCCACATCCCAGGAACAAATTTAAAAAACGCAAAATCTGTCATGAACCAGCGGGCAGCGTTTAAGAAAAGCTCGAGGAACAGCGCCTCATCTTTCGATTAGGCACTTTACAGCCTTCTGGACTCAACATAGAATTCAACAATTTCAGATCATAACCTCGGCCCCTATCATATATATATTTTTTATCCACACTTTTTCTTTGTGCCCTTTCTTTCTTCTCCCCCACACGTCAGCTGTCCTTCACTCTGCCAGCGCAATTTACACTTCATCGCGAGCCATCCTTTGTTTCTTAACCTGTCCCGTTACCATCTCCGCTCGCCTTGAATATCTCTCAATGTCTCTTAATCTCTCCTGCCTTCCATCCTATCACAGACCTTCCCTTTTGTTCTTTCATCCTCTCCCCCATTTCCCAGCCCCTAAACTTGCTTTAAAATCTGTTCCTTTTCCTGCTTTTTTTCTTCCGTTCTGACGAAAGGTCTTCGACCTGAAATGTTGACTCTGTTTTTCTCTCCGCGGATGCTGCCTGACCTGCTGAGTTTTTCTAGCGTTTTCTGTTGTGATTTCAGATTTCCAGCATCTGCAGTATTTTGCTATTTTAAAAAATATATATTCCTCGATGTATTTAAGAATGGCAACTTGGCGCAGTTTGATTAAAACAGCTGAAAATGGGTTGATCACCAAATATAACCATGTTTAATCACCGTGTCGATCCAGCGCCCGAGTGTAACTCGATTTTAAATGACTGAAAATGACTTTATACCGAACCATAGTAGTGTCCCTGAGCCCAAAGGAATCAGCTTAATTTTCAGAGCCTCCTCGAAGGCCCTGCAAACGAGCGCCATTAGCGGAAGCTCGCCATGGCGATGAATTCAGTTTTGTGGGCGGGGCCAGCTTCCAGCGCGATTTTAATTTTTTTCCACACACACTGGCGCAAAAGATTGCGGAAACTCGGTTTGCACTGGACGTAATCTGCGCTTGAAATTCCACGCTCTTTTGCGCCGGTTTCGGGCAAATTGAGCCGATAAAACTAGCGCGACTGAGCGGAAACTCCACCCCCAAAGTGTTCGAAATCACACTGCACCTTATGCAATAGCTTAGCCGCTACAACTAGAACACAGAATCATAGAGATTCACGGCACAGAAGGAGGCTATTCGGCCCGTCGTGTCCGTGCCAGCCGACAAAGAGCGATCCAGCCTAATCCTACTTTCCAGCTCTTGGTCCGTAGCCCTGTAGGTTACGGCACTTCAAGTGCATATCCAAGTACTTTTTAAATGTGATGAGGGTTTCTGCCTCTACCACCCTTTCAGGCAGTGAGTTCCAGACCCTCACCACCCTCTGGGTGAAAAAAGTTCTCAAATCCCCTATAATCCTTCTACCAATTACTTTAAATCTAGGCCCCCTGGTTATTGACCTCTCTGCTGGGGGAAATAGGTCCTTCCTGTCCACTCTATCTGGACCTCTCATAATTTTATACACCTCAATCAAGTCTCCCCTCAGCCTCCTCTGTTCCAAAGAAAACAACCCCAGCCCATCCAATCTTTCCTCATGGCTAAAGTTCCCCAGCCCAGGCAACATCCTCGTAAATCTCCTCTGCACCCTCTCTAGTGCGATAACATCCTTCCTGTAATGTGGTGACCAGAACTGCACGCAGTATTCTAGCTGTGGCCTAACTAGTGTTTTATACAGTTCAAGCATAACCTCCCTGCTCCTATATTCTATGCCTCGGCTAATAAAGGCAAGTATCCCGTATGCCTTCTTAACCACCTTATCTACATGTTTAATTTTTATCTTGAACTTTTAGCTTAATATTTTAATACTATTAATACAAGTTGCACTGAGCACTGTAAAAATCATTACATTTTTCCTTCAGAGGTGATTTCCTATCCTCTGCTGCCTTACCCAAAGCCGCAGGGTTTGATGGGCACAATCCCATCCTGGTCAAGGGCAAGGACGAAAACCAATTGGTGACTTTTGAACTATGCAGGCTTCCATTCTTAACTGCCGCACTTCTCCGTGAAAACGTACCTCTTGTTGAAATAGGTTGAATTCTCTCTTCTTTTTGTAAACCCAATGGGTAAAAGTTTCAGGTCAATGTTACATTTACGAGCTCGATTTTTCATATAATTTAGCTGCAAGATGGAAAGAGAGAGAGAGAGAGAGATACCATCAGCAAAAACACGGAAGGATGTTGTCGATAAAAAGACTGATCGCTGCAAACTAAAAACGTCGCACAAGACTACAATGAATACACTGAGCGCACAGAAAGGACGAGGAGAGATTGCCGGGGCAACTTGCACTGAACTGCTAGTTATTGCTAATTGCTGGAACTGCTAGTTATTGCTAATTGCTGGAGTTAGGGTGGAGGGGCAGCGGGGGGGAAATAATCTGGGGTCAATTTGAGAAATTCAACCCCACATCCACAGGAGACCGGATGGCACGATTCAGAAGTTTGCAGATTATACAAAAATTGGTGGTTGATAGCGAGGAAGAAAGCTGGAGACTTTAGGAAGATGTCAACGGACTGGTCAGAAAAGTGGCAAATGGAATTCAATCCGGAGAAGAAGTGTGAGGTAACGCATTTGGGGAAGGCTCACAAGGCAAGAGAATACACAATAAATGGTAGGACACTGAGAGCAAGGACAGGAAGGTGGGAAAAGGTGGAGGGGTGACTCTGTTAATTAATGATGGTATTAGCACAATAGAGAGAGAGAGGGATGACTGAAGTTCAGGAAACCAGGATGTAGAAGCAGTTTGGGTAGAGATGAGAAATAATAAAGGCAAGAAGTCACTTGTGGGAGTGGTGTACAGGCCCCCTAACAGTAACCACATGGTAGGATGGAGTATAAAGGAAAAAATAATGGGAGCTTGTCAGAAGGGTACGGCAATAATCATGGGGGATTTTAATCTACATATAGACTGGAAAAATCAGATGGGCAAAGGTAGCATAGATGAGGAGTTCATGTAAGAAACTATCCCGAAAACATTCCAACAGCATGTTCTGGAGCCAATCAGAGAGCAGGCTATACTAGACCTGGTATTGTGCAACGAGATACGATTAATTAATGACCTCATAGTGAAGGCACCCCTAGGTAGCAGCGATCATAATATGATTGAATTTTACATTCAGTTTGAGAGAGAGAAGAGTGGGTCCAAGACTAGTATTTTAAACTTAAATAAGGGCAATTATGAGGGCATGAAAGCAGAGCCAGCTAAAGTGAACTGGCAAATTAGGTTAAAGGATAGGTCAATAGAGTTGCAGTGGCGGACATTTAAGAGGATATTTCAAAATACACAGAATATATACATTCCAACAAGAAAGAAAAATTCCAAGGGGCGGACCCACCATCCGTGGTTAACTAAAAAAGTTAAAGATAGTATTAAACTTAAAGAAAAAGCATATAATTGCACAAAGATGGGTGGCAGGTCAGAAGATTGGACAGAATATCAAAAACAGCAAAGAATGACTAAAAGATCAATAAGGAGAGAAAAATTAGAGTACGAGAGAAAGCTAGCTAGAAATATAAAAACAGATAAGAGTTTATACAGATATTTAAAAAAGTTAACAAAGTGAGCATTGGTCCTATAAAAAGTGAGTCTGGGGAATTAATAATGGAAAATAAGGAGATGGCAGTTGAATTGAACAGGTATTTTGCATCGGCCTTCACTATAGAGGATACAAGTAACATCCCAGAAATAGCTGGGAATCAGGAAATGGAAGGGAGGGAGGAACTCAAGAAAATTATAATCACTAGGGAAGTGGTACTGAGCAAATTGTTGGAGCTGTGGGCTGACAAGTTCCCGGGTCCTGATGGACTTCATCCTAGGGTCTTTAAAGAAGTGGCTAGTGAGATAGTTGATGCGTTGGTTTTAATTTTCCAAAATTCCCTAGATTCGGGGAAGGTTCCATTAGATTGGAAAATAGCGAATGTAACTCCTTTATTCAAAAAGGGAGGGAGACAGAAAGCAGGAAACTACAGGCCAGTTAGCTTAACATCTGTCAAAGGGAAGATGTTAGAAGCTATTATTAAAGACGTTATAGCAGGGCACTTGGAAAAGTTCAAGGTAATCAGGCAGAGTCAACATGGTTTTGTGAAAGGGAAATCATGTTTAACCAATTTATTGGAGTTCTTTGAGCAAGTAACATGTGCTGTGGATAAAGGGGAACCAGTGGATGTACTGTACTTAGATTTCCAGAAGGCATTTGATAAGGTGCCACATCAAAGGCTATTGCAGAAAATAAAAGCTCATGGTGTAGGGGGTAACATGTTGGCATGGATAGAAGATTGGCTAGCTAACAGGAAACGGAGAGTAGGCATAAATGGGTCATTTTCTGATTGGCAAGATGTAACGAGTGGTGTGCCACAGGGATCAGTGCTGGGACCTCAACTTTTTACAATTTATATAGATGACTTGGATGAAGGGACCGAAGGTATGGTTGCTAAAGTTGCTGATGACACAAAGATAGGTAGGAAAGTAAATTGTGAAGAGGACATAAGGAGGCTACAAAGGGATATAGATAGGTTAAGTGAGTGGGCAAAGATCTGGCAAATGGAGTATAATGTGGGAAAATGTGAAGTTGTCCATTTTGGCAGGAAGAATAAAAAAGCATATTATCTAAATGGTGAGATTGCAGAGCTCTGAGATGCAGAGGGATCTGGGTGTCCTAGTGCATGAATCGCAAAAGGTTACGATGCAGGTACAGCAAGTAATTAGGAAAGCTAATAGAATGTTATTGCTTATTGCGAGGGGAATTGAATACAAAAGTAGGGAGGTTATGCTTCAGTTATACAGGGCATTGGTGAGACCACATCTGGAGCACTGTGTACAGTATTGGTCTCCTTATTTAAGGAAGGATGTAAATGCATTGGAAGCAGTTCAGAGAAGGTTTACCAGACTAATACCTGGAATGGGCAGGTTGTCTTATGAGGAAAGGTTGGACAGGCTAGGCTTGTATCTGCTGGAGTTCAGAAGAGTAAGAGGTGACTTGATTGAAACATATAAGATCCTGAGGGGTCTGGACAGGGTGGATGTGGAGAGGATGTTTCCTCTTGTGGGAGAATCCAGAACTAGGGGTCACTGTTTAAAAATAAGGGGTCGCCCATTTAAGACAGAGATGAGGAGAAATTTTTTCTCACCGAGGGTCGTGAGTCTTTGGAACTCTCTTCCTTAGAGGGCGGTGGAAGCAGAGTCTTTGAATATTTTAAGGCAGAGGTAGATAGATTCTTGGTAAGGAAGGGGGTGAAAAGTTATCGGGGGTAGGCGGGAATGTGGAGTAATCGGATCAGCCATGATCTTATTGAATGGCGGAGCAGGCTCAAGGGGCCGAGTGGCCTACTCCTGCTCCTAATTCGTATGTTCATATGTTCATGTAGAGGAACGGAGGGACCTTGGAGTGCATGTTCACAGATCCTTGAAGGTAACAGGATGGGTAGATAAGAACATAAGAAATAGGAGCAGGAGTGGGCCATTCGGCCCCTCGAGCCTGCTCCACCATTCAATAAGATCATGGCTGATCTTCTACCTCAACTCCACTTTCCCGCCCGACTCCCCATATCCCTTGATTCCCCTAGAGTCCAAAAATCTATCGATCTCAGCCTTGAATATACTCAACGATTCAGCATCCACAGCCCTCTGGGGCAAAGAATTTCAAAGATTCACAACCCCGAGTGAAGAAATTCCTCCTCATCTCGGTCTTAAATGACCGACCCCTTATCCTGAGACCCCTAGTTCTAGACTCTCCAGCCAGGGGGAAACAACCTCTCAGCATCTACCCTGTCAATCCCCCTCAGAATCTTGTATGTTTCAATGAGATCACCTCTCATTCTTCTAAACTCCAGAGAGTATCGGCCCATTCTACACAATCCCTCATCATAGGACAGCCCTCTCATCCCGGGTATGATGGGCCAGCCTATTCTGTCAACAGGGAAGGTCTGCACCATGGAGTTTTCAGAAGGAAAAAACATAACGAAAAAAGACAAAAATCCCATTAAAAAAATGTT
This sequence comes from Somniosus microcephalus, assembly GCF_052327205.1. Lineage (NCBI taxonomy): Eukaryota > Metazoa > Chordata > Chondrichthyes > Squaliformes > Somniosidae > Somniosus > Somniosus microcephalus. The sequence goes on from NC_140989.1 coordinate 366,714,368, forward strand.
ATTTAAATTTGTTAAAAAGTCTGTTCTAAGCTCAGTCTCGGGCACTAGCAGCCCCTGAATAATCTAAAACTCCCTGGGTCCTTTAGTTGGCTTTGAAAGAAATAAACTCTTGACGAAAGACCTCAAACGGTTGAACAACTTACAGATTTTGTAGAATTCGGTCGGTGAATGACTTGGTCTCGATTTGCAGCATCTGCCAGCCTTCCAGTGTCCTCCAGAAACCTGTAATCTAAAAGCACCAAGAGCGCGTAAGAGTCGAGCAGAGGTCCCAACGCTTTTGAAGAATCGGCCTGCAATATTTGACCGAAACACACTTACCACTGAGGAGATGCATCTCATTGAAATGGCTGATGGGCGTAAACGCCGTTTTGTCGCGGACTCCATCGCACTCGCTCTCTGCTTTGTGCTTCTTCACGCAGAATAAGCTTCAAATGAAGGAAGAAAGAAAGTCGTTAGCGGTGTAGAGGCTGCATGCTTCCCACCAGGCGACGCTCGGTCGGGAGGTTTGGCGAAGTTGTGCAGGTGGGAGCAGGAAGTTATAAAAGGGACGTGGATTGGTTAAGCGAGTGGGCAAAACTGTGGAAAAACGGAAGCGCGAGGCCGATCACTTTGGAACCAAGGAAGACAGATCAGGAATATTTCCTTAATAGAAACATAGAAAAATAGGAGCAGGAGTCATCCATTCGAGCCTGCTCCGCCATTCAATATGATCATGGCTGATCCTTTATCTCAATATACCATATTCCCGCTCTCTCCCCATACCCTTTGATGCCTTTTGTGTCTAGAAATCTATCTATCTCCTTCTTAAATATATTCAGTGACTTGGCCTCCACAGCCTTCTGTGGTAGAGTATTCCACAGGTTCACCACCCTCTGAGTGAAGAAATTTCTCCTCATCTCAGTCTGAAATGTCCTACCCCGTATCCTGAGACTGTGACCCCTCGTTCTAGACACCCCCAGCCAGGGGAAACATCCTCCCTGCATCCAGTCTGTCTAGCCCTGTCAGAATTTTATACGTTTCAATGAGATCCCCTCATTCTTCTAAACTCTAGTGAATACAGGCCTAGTCGACCCAATCTCTCCTCATACGACAGTCCTGCCATCCCAGGAATCAGTCTGGTGAACCTTCGATGCTCTCCCTCTATGGCAAGTATATCCTTTCTTAGGTAAGGACTGCACACAGTGCACAGTAATGGCGAGAAACTAGGAATTGTGGAGGAGCAGAGTGTCCATGTACACAGATCACTGAAAGCTGGTGGACAGGTACAGAAAGTAATCAAAGAGGCTAATGGAATGTTGGCCTTCATCTCAAGAGGGCTGGAATCGATGTTGCCCCTAATTGTTTTTTTGGGGAGGGTGCGCGGTCCCTTTAAGCGGATGTGTGGTTTTTCCCACTTAAAAGCTGACGACAGGCCTGCGCGGAACCTCCAGGGCCCCGCGCGGCCACACAGTTTAACGGGAACATTGGCTGGAATACAGAGGGATGGAAGTGATGTTAAGAGTTTATATAAAGCTCTGGTCAGACCCCCATCTGGACACTGCATTCAGTTCAGGGCCCCGCACCTCAGGAAGGATATATCGGCCTTGGAGCGGGGGCAGCCCAGACTCACCAGAATGATACCGGGGCTGAAAGGGTTAAATTACAAGGACAGGTTGCACAGACTTGGCTTGTATTCCCTTGAATACAGAAGGTTGAGGGGGTGATCTAATGCAGCCCGTCAAAATGATAAAGGGGTTTTGACAGATTTGATAGAGAGAAACTATTTCATCTGGTGGGGGGGAGCCCAGAACAAGGGGGCGTAACCTTAAAATTAGAGCCAGGCCGGTCAGGGGTGATGTCAGGAAGCACTTCTTCACACAATGGGCAATGGAAATCTGGAACTCTCTTCCCCCAAAAGTCGGTCGATTGAAATTTTCAAGACGAGATCGATATATTGTTGTTAGATAGACAAGGGCATCAAGGGATATAGATCAATGGAGGGTCAGCGGAGTTGAGGGGCAGGTCGGCCATTGCCTGATTGAACGTGGAACTCGCTACCACGGAGTGGTTGAGGCGAATAGCAGAGATACATTTAAGGGGAAGATAGATAACCACATGAGGGAGAAAGGAATAGAAGGATATGGTGATGGGGTGAGATGAAGAGGGGGTGGGAGGAGGCTGGTGTGGAGCAGAAACACCGGCACGGACCGGTTGGGCCGAATGGCCTTTTTCTGTGCTGTACATTCCGTGTAAAATAGTAAGACAAGAAAATTTGCAATGGAGGTGAGAAGTGAGACAGAATTGCTCATCAGATAGGTTCCTGTTCAGTAATGTGGGCAATCCACAAGATGAGCCTCCTATTGGTGCAGCTAGATAAGGAGACATCTGTGAGGGAGAAAGGAATAGAAGGATATGGTGATGGGGTGAGATGAAGAGGGGGTGGGAGGAGGCTGGTGTGGAGCATAAACACCGCATAGACCAGTCGGGCCGAATGGCCTGTTTCTGTGCTGGACATTCTGTGTAATCTGGGAAATTCTATTTCACAGGCCCGAGGGGCTGAATGGCTCACTGCTGCCCCGGCTACTGAATATGAAAAGTTTGTGTTGTACCTGCAAGAATAGGTCATGCAGCGCGGACATCTGTATTTCGCTTCGGCAGCGCCGCACGTTTCACACCTGTTAGGACCACAAAATGAAAAGGCAACAACTTTAAAAAGAGAGTTCGGCAGAACCCTACAAAACCTCCACACCGCAGGAAATGGCAACATGCCCAGGTTCGCTGGCAGTTAACCCACAGATTTACTCATCCTGATGTGACTGGACTCTGGGGGGGGGGGGGGGCACCTGCCAGCCAGCTCACTCCGCAATCCATGGCCTCTCCTGTTCATACCCAACAGAGGCGAACAAAAATGCACCAGCACTCATGTCAATATTGGGATCGATTTTAATCGCTCCACCATTGGCGGCCGTGCCTTCAGCTACCCAGGCCCTAAGCTCCAAATTCCCTCCCTAAACCTCTCCCCCTCTCTCTCCTCCTTTAAGACGCACCTTAAATCCTACCTCTTTGACCAAGCTTTTGATCACCTGTCCTAATATCTCATGTGGTTTGGTGTCAAATTTTGTCTGATTTACGTTCCTGTGAAGGGCCTTGGGATGTTTTATTACATTAAAGGCGCTGTATAAATACAACTTGTTGTTGTTGTATAGTTACAACCTGTATAAAAATAGGACAAATCGTAGTATCGAGCAGTGCAAAGATAGTTTAGCAAGTGTAACTCCTCCAATTCCGGCCTCTTGAGCATCGCCGATTTCCTTTGCTCCGCCATTGGCGGCCGTGCCTTCAGCCGCCTCGGCCCCAAGCTCTGGAATTCCCTCCCTAAACACCACCGCCTCTCTCTCCTCCTTTAAGACGCTCCTTAAAACCGACCTCTTTGACCGAGCTTTTGGTCACCTGTCCTAATATCTCCTTCTGTGGCTCGGTGTCAAATTCTGTTTGATTTACGCTCTTGTGAAGCGCCCTGGGACATTTTACTGTGTTAAAGGTGCTGTATAAATGCAAGTAGTTGTTTTCTGCCAATTCAATTTTTTGCAACTTGCTCCCATATCCAAGACATAGAGTGGGGACCAGAAGGAATAACTGCAATAAAAAACTTTAAAACTTAAGATTTCAAAGATAAATTGGAATGCAATAATTAGGTACGGTTTGAAAAGAATAATAATGTAAATAAAGGACAAGGGCAGCAGGCGCATGGGAACACCGCCAGCTCCAAGTTCCCCTCTAAGTCACACACCATCCTGGCTTGGAAATATATCGCCATTCCTTCATCGTCGCTGGGTCAAAATCCTGGGACTCCCTCCCTAACAGCACTGTGGGAGCACCTTCACCACACGGACTGCAGCAGTTCAAGAAGGTGGCTCACCACCACCTCCTCGAGGGCAACTAGGGATGGACAATAAATGCCGGCCTTGCCAGCGACGCCCACATCCCATGAATGAATTAAAACTAAAACTATATTTCAGCACAGTTGCATATAGACAGTCACTTCTAACTGTGAATGCAAGGCGCAATTAAATATCTTCATAACGAGGGACAAAAAGTATTTGGTATGTTATACTCCAACTCCCTTGCAATTAAGGCTGAGTAAGAAAGTCTTGCTGCAATTATATAGGGCTTTGGTCAGGCCACACCTGGAGTACGGTGTATAGTTTTGGTCGCCTTACCCAAGAGAGGATATACTTGCCTTCGAGGGGATGCAACACAGGCTCACTAGACCGATTCCTGGGATGAGGGGATTGTCCGATGAAGAAAGAACGGGCTTACATTCGCTGGAGTTCAGAAGAATGAGAGGAAATCTCATTGGAATTTTTTGAGGAATTGACAGGGTAGATGCTGAGAGGTTGTTTCCCCCTGGCTGGAGTGTCTAGAACCAGGGGGCATAGTCTCAGGATAAGGGGTCGGCCATTTAGGACTGAGATGAGAAGCTTCTTCACTCAGAAGGTTGTGAATTTTTGGAATTCTCTACCCCAGAGGGCTGTGGAGGCTCAGTCGATCAGTATATTCGAGACAGAGATCGATAGATTTTTGGATATTAAGGGAATCAAGGGATATGGGGATAGTGCAGGAAAGTGGAGATGAGGTAGAAGATCAGCCATGATCTTATTGATTGGCGGAGCAGGCTCGAAGGGCCGAATGGCCGACTCCTGCTCCTAATTCTTATGTTCTTATGTTCATCTGTATAGGTTTGACACCAGACTTCTTCTACTCTTCTCCAAAAACACTGCCACCTGATCTGAAAAACAGCGCCTGTGTCAATGCAGCACTCCTTCAGCATGACATTGAACGGTCATCCTCGATTTATGTGCTCAAGTCCTGGTGTATGGCTTGACCCCATGACTACTCAACTCAACAAAAACTTGTATTTATATAGCCCCTTTAAATGTAGCAGAACATCCCAAGGTGCTTCACAGGAGCGTAGATCAAACAAAATTTGACACCGAGCCACATAAGGAGATATTAGGGCCGGTGACCAAAAGCTTGGCCAAAGAGGTCGGTTTTAAGGAGCGACTTAATGGAGGAGAGGGGGAGGGGTTTAGGGAGGGAATTCCAGAGCTTAGGGCCCAGGCAGCTGAAGGCACGGCCGCCAATTGGCAGAGCGATTAAAATCGGGGGATGCGCAAGAGGCCAGAATTGGAGGAGCGCAGAGATCTCGGGGGGTTGTGGGGACTGGAGGAGGTTACAGAGATAGGGAGGGGCGATGGAGGGATTTGAAAAGTCAGGCCAGTGCTACCGCTCAGCCAAGCTGACACTTGACGTAACTATCCAAATTATTACATTTTTTGTTGAACTTTCAACATCAGAACAACAATTCCCAGAACCTCCTCCCTGGATTAATTTTAGGATTCGACACAAATTAAGATACAGTGCATCTTCATGGAGCAATCAGTCCCCCTCTGTCCTGGCTGCCTTTCTCCAGTAACAGGTTGTGTTTACACCCAGTGTCACCAACGCCAGCTCTCGCCTCTCTCCCACACCCTGCTCTCAGTTTTAAGCGGCTCTGCTTACCCAGATAGTGAGATCTTCCTTTTTACAGCTGCACGACGCTGCAACTCGTGCACTGCAGCAGGGCTCGTGCCCAGTCCGCCCGGGCTCGCACTGTCTCCTCTGGCCCCCGGGCTCGCGCTGTCTCCTCTGGCCCCCGGGCTCGCGCTGTCTCCTCTGGCCCCCGGGCTCGCGCTCTCTCCTCCTCTGGCCCCCGGGCCCACACTGTCTCCTCTGGCCCCCGGGCCCACACTGTCTCCTCTGGCCCCCGGGCCCACACTGTCTCCTCTGGCCCCCGGGCCCACACTGTCTCCTCTGGCCCCCGGGCCCACACTGTCTCCTCTGGCCCCCGGGCCCACACTGTCTCCTCTGGCCCCCGGGCCCACACTGTCTCCTCTGGCCCCCGGGCCCACACTGTCTCCTCTGGCCCCCGGGCCCACACGGTCTCCTCTGGCCCCCGGGCCCACACGGTCTCCTCTGGCCCCCGGGCCCACACTGTCTCCTCTGGCCCCCGGGCCCACACTGTCTCCTCTGGCCCCCGGGCCCACACTGTCTCCTCTGGCCCCCGGGCCCACACTGTCTCCTCTGGCCCCCGGGCCCACACTGTCTCCTCTGCCCGGGCCCACACTGTCTCCTCTGACCCCCGGGCTCACGCTCTCTTCTCCTCTGGCCCCCGGGCCCACACTGTCTCCTCTGGCCCCCGGGCTCACGCTCTCTCCTCCTCTGGCCCCCGGGCTCACGCTCTCTCCTCTGGCCCCCGGGCCCACGCTCTCTCCTCTGGCCCCCGGGCCCACGCTCTCTCCTCTGGCCCCCGGGCTCACGCTCTCTCCTCCTCTGGCCCCCGGGCTCACGCTCTCTCCTCCTCTGGCCCCCGGGCCCACGCTCTCTCCTCTGGCCCCCGGGCCCACGCTCTCTCCTCCTCTGGCCCCCGGGCTCACGCTCTCTCCTCCTCTGGCCCCCGGGCCCACGCTCTCTCCTCTGGCCCCCGGGCCCACGCTCTCTCCTCTGGCCCCCGGGCCCACGCTCTCTCCTCCTCTGGCCCCCGGGCCCACGCTCTCTTGCATCTCAAGCCGCTGCACCGCCTGCAATTCTCGCTGCCGGATGTTGTAGATCTCTGACTTCCACCTCCGGATCCGCCAGTTTGCAGCCTTCCTCCCTCTGAACCTGTGAATGTCTGCGCGGTTTTTGCAGAATGCGCCCCTCGATGGTGGGAGTGGAGCGGGAGGCACTCACAGCTCAACCCGGGAGCTCCGGACACCGCTAGTGTCTCTGGCCAGTGTCCGCAGGGCTGGCGGCCCGGCTGGTCAAACATTAACCTGTTGTGTGCCTGTCACAGCTCATTCAGACCCAGTCCCTGGCGTAAGGTCCCTGAAGTCAGCTCTTTTCAATCAGCAAACACATTTTCCAAATGCACGAACTTCCATTTCAATATGACAGCAAAATACCTCGGATGCTGGAAATCCATTTCAGTCTAGCAGTCAGACTTCAGTCCTATCTAAGCTTTTCACCCTTACTAAAGTTTGACTTTAAAGTCTGTAAAGAGTCTCAGTGTATAGCACCCTCGCCTCAGAGTCAGAAGGTTGTAGGTTCAAAGTCTCACTCCAGAGATTTGAGCACAAAAATCTAGGTTGACACTCCCAGTGCAGAGCTGAGGGAGCGCCGCACTGTCAGAGGGTCAGTACTGAGGGAGCGCCGCGCTGTCGGAGGGTCACTGCTGGGGGAACGCTGCACTGTCGGAGGGGCAGTACTGAGGGAGCGCTGCACTGTCGGAGGGGCAGTACTGAGGGAGCGCTGCACTGTCGGAGGGGCAGTACTGAGGGAGCGCTGCACTGTCGGAGGGGCAGTACTGAGGGAGCGCTGCACTGTCGGAGGGGCAGTACTGAGGGAGCGCCGCGCTGTCGGAGGGTCACTGCTGGGGGAACGCTGCACTGTCGGAGGGGCAGTACTGAGGGAGCGCTGCACTGTCGGAGGGGCAGTACTGAGGGAGCGCCGCGCTGTCGGAGGGTCACTACTGGGGGAACGCTGCACTGTCGGAGGGGCAGTACTGAGGGAGCGCTGCACTGTCGGAGGGTCACTACTGGGGGAACGCTGCACTGTCGGAGGGGCACCACTGAGGGAGCGCTGCACTGTCGCAGGGGCAGTACTGAGGGAGCGCTGCACTGTCGGAGGGTCACTACTGAGGGAGCGCTGCACTGTCGGAGGGGCAGTACTGAGGGAGCGCTGCACTGTCGCAGGGGCAGTACTGAGGGAGCGCTGCACTGTCAGAGGGTCAGTCCTGAGGGAGTGCTGCACTGTCGGTGGGTCAGTACTGAGGGAGCGCTGCACTGTCAGAGGGTCAGTCCTGAGGGAGTGCTGCACTGTTGGAGGTGCCATCTTTCGGATGAGACGTTAAACCGAGGTCCCGTCTGCTCTCTCAGGTGGATGTAAAAGATCCCACGGCACTATTTCAAAGAAGAGCAGGGGAGTTATCCCCGGTGTCCTGGCCAATATTTATCCCTCAAACCAACATAACAAAAACAGATCATCTGGTCATTATCACATTGCTGTCTGTGGGGTCTTGCTGTGCGCAAATTGGCTGCCGCGTTCCCTGCATTACAACAGTGACTGCACTCCAAAAAGCACTTCATTGGCTGTAAAGCGCTTTGAGATGTCCGGTGGTTGTGAAAGGCGCTATAGAAATGCGAGCCTTTCTTTTAATGCTATAGTCACATTGCACTTGCTGATAGAACAAGGCGAGGAAGAGTTGCACTGCCCACTTGCAGCGCTGTGATCTCACTTAACGCCTATACCAAGGGGAGAATTTTTCGGGGGCTCAGTGGGGGCATTTGGTGGCGGGTCGGGTGGGGATTTTTTTTTTCCGACCGGGTAGGGAACCCGCTGTCAACCCCCCTCCACGCTAGTCTCCAAGATGTCGGGTCTGTCATCGCTCAACAGACATGACATCAAGTGACAGGGGAGGCATTTTAAATGATTAGGAGCTTGTTAACAGGCACTTAAAAACGATTTCAAGCTCACCTTTAGATTTTAAGAGTTCACCCACGGCTTCCCCGCTGCTCGGGGATCACGTCCGGTAAGCAGGTCGGGGTTGTATGACCGTGGGATAATTTCTTAACAGATGTAAATGGTCTATAAAAGCTCCCGTCTCACAGCTGTTCACTTTCCAAGCTCAGAAGCTGTTGCTTACTGATGTAATAAAACTCACTACACACTTGGTTTGAGTATAAAGCAAGGCTTTAATCAACTTGTTTCAGAACATGGAGGTCTAGTTGTACTTCACTAGTACCTTGTCTTACAAAATGTCCCTGGGCAAGCTGGACCCACGCCCGAGTATTTATACTCCTTGGACAGCGCCACCAGCTGGCCGTCCAGTGTTATTTCATGAGTAGTTTCTTGATAAATTATGAGATTTATAACACTTATACTGCATTTGGAAGACAGATTGAGCTTTATGCAGGCTGCAAGTGTTTAGAGTAAATTCTCTCTCCAGTGTCACCTCATTGGAGCAACCTCTCTCACCATTGACAGATCGCTTCTGTCATCTCAAGTTCACCTGCCATCTATTACATCAGCATCGGTGCCCTTGAAACTATCTCACCTTGGTCCTCAGAATCCCACCACGATCAGCCCCAACTCCGGCATCACCAGGCACACCAGCAGCACCAACAACACCAGCCTTCTCCGTAATTAACTGATGCTGCACAGGACAGAGGGCATCAGCACCCGACCACATTGCTGCCCAGGAGGCTAGGGCTGGCCTCACCATGGCCAGATTTACTTCACTTGACGCTGTACACCCTGGATGCCACATGATGCGCCAGGTTGGCACCACCCCACACCAACACCATAAAGCACCCCTACAATGTCCAAGCTATTCCTTTCACACTCATCGCCATTGCGGGGGGTACCGTTATGTCTCACCATTCACTGCAACGCACACAAATCTGTCCAAGAACGCAGTGTTGAAAATAAAGATTTCACTGTTTGACAACACATTAACAGAAACTTCACATGAACATTGGCGATAACACTGAAGTGCCTACCCTTATGTGTTGTTAGAAACATAGACAAATAGGAGCAGGAGTCGGCCATTCAGCCCTTCGAGCCTGCTCCGCCATTCAATATGATCATGGCTGATCCTCTATTTCAATACCATATTCCCACTCTCTCCCCATACCCCTTGATGCCTTTTGTGTCTAGAAATCTATCTATCTCTTTCTTAAATATATTCAGTGACTTGGCCTCCACAGCCTTCTGTGGTAGAGAATTCCACAGGTTCACCACCCTCTGAGTGAAGAAATTTCTCCTCATCTCAGTCCTAAATGTCCTAACCCGTATCCTGAGACTGTGACCCCTCGTTCTAGACCCCCCCCCCCCCCCAGCCAGGGGAAACATCCTCCCTGCATCCAGTCTGTCTAGTCCTGTTAGTTGGTATGCTTGGACTAGGATGAGTGTGAGTGTGAGGGGTGGCAAGTGAGATGGGGAAGTGATAATGTAGATAGAGAGGGATGGGTGGAGGTGCAAGGTAAGTTGGTGTGAGTAAGGATGTGCGGGAGTAGGGTAGGGAAGGCAGAGTGATGGGGATGTGATGAGAGGCACAGCAGGATGAGGTTGAGTGTGGCTTTGCAGTAACGTTTCATGATCTACTGAGATCATTGAAAGGTTTGCACCACTGCAGCCTGGTCCTCCTGATGACATCCCTGCTCCTGTGCAATGTGCAACCAGGCTGCGTTGGTCTCCTGGGGAGGTCTCTTCTGCCCATTGGAAGGGAAGAGATCCTCCCTGCGTGCTGTGACTCCCTTATGGAGGGTGTCATGGGAGAGCCTGGGTGCAGCCGTGTACCTCTGTGCAGTGATCGTCAGTGTTTGCAGCAACTCAATGCTGTAGAACACTGACAGCACAACTGTCAAAATCAATGTGGATAATGTCCCTTTAAGGAAACTGGCTAATGATGCGTCGTCAAATGACGTCATCAGACTCGCTTCCTTCAATTGGCCGGCAAACGCGCTGGGCGGGGCTTAACAAGCCCAATCAAGGTAAGATCACTTTGGACAGTGGACTGGAGCCAGCAGTGGGGTCGTACCCCGCCACCGACCCCGGCCGCACCGGACCCGCCGAGGAAGAGGAAATCACGGCCCAAGTGTCAGACCACACTACTGACTTATCGGGGGCCACAGGATTGAACAGGCTGGAAAAGAGAAGGCTGAGGGGTGACCTGATAGAGGTCTTTAAGATTATCAAAGGGTTCGGTAGAGTAGACGTAGAGAAAATGTTTCCACTTGTGGGGGAGACCAGAACTAGGGGCCATAAATATAAGATATTCACTAATAAATCCAATGGGCAATTCAGGAGAAACTTCTTTACCCAGAGAGTGGTGAGAATGTGGAACTCGCTACCACAGGGAGTGGTTGAGGTGAATAGTATAGATACATTTAAGGGGAAGCTGGATAAACACATGAGGGAGAAGGGAATAGAAGGATATGTTGATAGGGTGAGATGAAGTGGGTGGGAGGAGGCTCGTGTGGAGCATAAACACCGGCACAGACCAGTGGGGCCGAATGGCCTGTTTCTATGCTGTGTGTTCTATGTAATTCACCGAGGATCTCGGCACAACACTTCCACCAAAGCTACAACATAAAGATAGCATTATCATAAAAAAGAAGTGGTTCACCATGATGCTACAATACCAACAATGGGTATTTTGAGATACAATCACTGCTGTTGGGAAATTGCTGGAGTTTATAATTAAGGATAGGGTGACTGAACACCTCGAAAATTATCAGTTGATCAGAGAGCCAGCATGGATTTGTGAAAGGTAGGTCATGCCTGACAAACCTGATTACATTCTTTGATGAAGTGACTAAAGTAGTGGGCAGGTGAATGTCTATGGATGTTATTTATATGGACTTCCAGAAGGCATTGATAAAGTTCCACATAAGAGACTGTTAACAAAGGTAGAAGCCCAAGGAATTGAGGGCAGGAAATTGGCTGAGCGGCAGGAGACAGAGAGTAGGGATAATGGGCCGGTACTCTAATTGGCAGGATGTGACTAGTGGTGTCCCGCAGGGATCTGTGTTGGGGCCTCAACTATTCACAATATTTATCAATGACTTAGATGATGGCATAGAAAGCCACATATCCAAATTTGCTGATGACACAAAGATAGGCGGCATTGTAGGCAGTGAAGATGAAAGTATAAAATTACAAGGGGATATTGACAGATTAAGTGAATGGGCAAAACTGTGGCAAATGGACTTCAATGTAAGCAAATGTGAGGTCATCCACTTTGGACCTAAAAAGGATAGAACCGGGTACTTTCTAAATGATGAAAAGCTAGAAACAGTGGAGGTCCAAAGAGACTTGGGGTCCAGGTACATCGATCATTAAAATATCATGAACAGGTACAGAAAATAATCAAAAAGGCTAATGGGATGCTGGTCTTTATATCTAGAGGACTAGAATACAAGGGGGTAGAAGTTATGCTGCAGCTGTACAAAACCCTGGTTAGACCACACCTGGAGCACTGTGAGCAGTTCTGGGCACCACACCTTAGGAAGGATATATTGGCCTTGGAGGGAGTGCAGCGTAGGTTTACCAGAATGATAACCGGACTTCAAGGGTTAAGTTATGAGGAGAGATCTGTGGCCACCCCCCTCTCAAACAGATATATCACTTTGGATATTGTTGGGGGGGATGGCTTATCGGGGGAAGACAGCAGCAGCCAACTTCCTGGCACCGTGGGTGGTTCTGCTGCACAGGACAGGAGGAAATAGAGTGGGAGAGCTATAGTAATAGCGGATTCTATTGTAAGGGGAATAGATAGGCGTTTCTGCGGCTGCAAACGAGACTCCAGGATGGTATGTTGCCTCCCTGGATGTCTCAGAGCGGCTGCACGGCACTCTGGAGGGGAGGGTGAACAGCCAGTTGTCGTGGTGCATATAGGTGCCAACGATATAGGTAAAAACAGGGATGAGGTCCAAAAAGCTGAATATAGGGAGTTAGGAGGTAAATTAAAAAGCAGGACCTCAAAGTTAGTAATCTCAGGATTGCTACCAGTGCCATGTGCTAGTCAGAGTAGAAATAGAAGGATATTTCAGATGAATACGTGGCTAGAGGAATGGTGCAAGGGGGAGGGATTCAAATTCCTGGGACATTGGAACCGGTTCTGGGGGAGGTGGGACCAGTACAAACTGGATGGTTTGCACCAGGGCAGGACCGGGACCGATGTCCTAGGGGGAGTGTTTGCTAGTGCTGTTAGGGAGGGTTTAAACTAAAATGGCAGGGGGTTGGGAACCTGTGCAGGGAGACAGAGGAATGGGAAACAAGGATAGAAGCAAAAGACAGGAAGGAGAAAAGCAAAAGTGGCAGGCAGAGAACTCAAGGGTTTAAATCAAACATGGCCACAGTAAATAATAGTTCTAAAAGGTCTAAGAGTGTTAAAAAAACAAGCCTGAAGGCTTTGTGTCTTAATGCAAGGAGCATTCATAATAAGGTGGATGAATTAGCTGCGCAAATAGATGAAAATGGATATGATATGATTGGGATTATGGAAACATGGCTCCAGGGTGACCAAGGCTGGGAACTCAACATCCAGGGGTATTCAATATTCAGGAAAGACAGGCAAAAAGGAAAAGGAGGTGGGGTAGCATTGCTGGTTAAAGAGGAGGTGAACACAATAGTAAGGAAGGATATTAGCTCTGATGATGTGGAATCTGTATGGGTAGAGCTGAGAAATACCAAGGGGCAGAAAACGTTAGTGGGAGTTGTATACAGACCACTGAACAGTAATACGGAGGTTGGGGATGGCATTCAACGGGAAATTAGAGAAGTGTGCAATAAGGGCACAGCAGTTATCATTGGTGACTTTAATCTACATATAGATTCGGCTAACCAAATTAGTAACAATACTGTGGAGGAGGAATTCCTGGAGTGTATACAGGATGGTTTCCTGGACCAATATGTCAAGGAACCAACTAGAGATCAGGCCATCTTAGACTGGGTATTATGTCATGAGAAAGGATTAAATAGCAATCTTGTTGGGCGAGGGCCCTTGGGGCGGAGCGATCATAATATGATAGAATTCTTCATTAAGATGGAGAGCGAAGTATTTGACTCAGAGACTTAGAATTTAAATAAAGGAAACTACGATGGTATGAGGCACAAGTTGGGTAGGATGGATTGGGGAATGTTACTTAAAGGGTTGACAGTCACCCATCAGCCCCTGTGCTCACTGCCCCATGTCCTATCTCACACCCAGTCCCGTTCACCCATCACCCCCTGTGCTCACTGCCCCGTGTCCTATCTCACACCCAGTCCCGTTCACCCATCACCCCCTGTGCTCACTGCCTCGTGTCCTAACTCACACCAAGTCCCATTCACTCATCACCCCCTGTGCTCACTGCCCCGTGTCCTAACTCACACCCAGTCCCGTTCACCCATCACCCCCTGTGCTCACTACCCCGTGTACTAACTCACACCCAGTCCCGTTCACCCATCACCCCCTGTGCTCACTGCCCCGTGTCCTAACTCACACCCAGTCCCGTTCACCCCTCACCCGCTGTGCTCACTGCCCCGTGTCCTAACTCACACCAAGTCCCGTTCACCCATCACCCCCTGTGCTCACTGCCCCGTGTCCTAACTCACACCCAGTCCCGTTCACCCCTCACCCCTGTACTCACTGCCCCGTGTCCTAACTCACACCAAGTCCCGTTCACCCCTCACCCCCTGTGCTCACTGCCCCGTGTCCTAACTCACACCAAGTCCCGTTCACCCATCACCCCCTGTGCTCACTGCCCCGTGTCCCAACTCACACCCAGTCCCGTTCACCCATCACCCCTGTGCTCACTGCCCCGTGTCCTAACTCACACCCAGTCCCGTTCACCCATCACCCCCTGTGCTCACTGCCCCGTGTCCTAACTCACACCCAGTCCCGTTCACCCATCACCCCCTGTGCTCACTGCCCCGTGTCCTAACTCACACCCAGTCCCGTTCACCCATCACCCCCTGTGCTCACTGCCCCGTGTCCTAACTCGCACCAAGTCCCGTTCACCCATCACCCGCTGTGCTCACTGCCCCGTGTCCTAGCTCGCACCCAGTCCCGTTCACCCATCACCCCCTGTGCTAACTGCCCCGTGTCCTATCTCACACCCAGTCCCGTTCACCTATCACCCCCTGTGCTCACTGCCCCGTGTCCTAACGCACACCCAGTCCCGTTCACCCATCACCCCCTGTGCTCACTGCCCCATGTCCTAACTCACACCCAGTCCCGTTCACCCATCAGCCCCCTGTGCTCACTGCCCCGTGTCCTAACTCACACCCAGTCCCGTTCACCCATCACCCCCTGTGCTCACTGCCCCATGTCCTAACTCACACCCAGTCCCGTTCACCCATCACCCCCTGTGCTCACTGCCCTGTGTCCTAACTCACACCAAGTCCCGTTCACCCCTCACACCCTGTGCTCACTGCCCCGTGTCCTAACTCACACCAAGTCCCGTTCACCCATCACCCCCTGTGCTCACTGCCCCGTGTCCCAACTCACACCCAGTCCCGTTCACCCATCACCCCTGTGCTCACTGCCCCGTGTCCTAACTCACACCCAGTCCCGTTCACCCATCACCCCCTGTGCTCACTGCCCCGTGTCCTAACTCACACCCAGTCCCGTTCACCCATCACCCCGTGCTCACTGCCCCGTGTCCTAACTCACACCCAGTCCCGTTCACCCATCACCCCCTGTGCTCACTGCCCCGTGTCCTAACTCGCACCAAGTCCCGTTCACCCATCACCCCCTGTGCTCACTGCCCCGTGTCCTAACTCACACCCAGTCCCGTTCACCCATCACCCGCTGTGCTCACTGCCCCGTGTCCTATCTCACACCCAGTCCCGTTCACCTATCACCCCCTGTGCTCACTGCCCCGTGTCCTAACTCACACCCAGTCCCGTTCACCCATCACCCCCTGTGCTCACTGCCCCATGTCCGAACTCACACCCAGTCCCGTTCACCCATCAGCCCCCTGTGCTCACTGCCCCGTGTCCTAACTCACACCCAGTCCCGTTCGCCCATCACCCCCTGTGCTCATTGCCCCGTGTCCTAACTCGCACCAAGTCCCGTTCACCCATCACCCCCTGTGCTCACTGCCCCGTGTCCTAACTCACACCAAGTCCCGTTCACCAATCACCCCCTGTGCTCACTGCCCCGTGTCCTAACTCACACCCAGTCCCGTTCACCCATCACCCCCTGTGCTCACTGCCCTGTGTCCTAACTCACACCCAGTCCCGTTCACCCATCACCCCTGTGCTCACTGCCCCGTGTCCTAACTCGCACCCAGTCCCGTTCACCCATCACCCCCTGTGCTCACTGCCCCGTGTCCTAACTCACACCCAGTCTCGTTCACCCATCACCCCTGTGCTCACTGCCCCGTGTCCTAACTCACACCCAGTCCCGTTCACCCATCACCCCCTGTGCTCACTGCCCCGTGTCCTAACTCACACCCAGTCTCGTTCACCCATCACCCCCTGTGCTCACTGCCCCGTGTCCTAACTCACACCCAGTCCCGTTCACCCATCACCCCCTCTGCTCACTGCCCCGTGTCCTAACTCACACCAAGTCCCGTTCGCCCATCAGCCCCCTGTGCTCACTGCCCCGTGTCCTAACTCACACCCAGTCCCATTCACCCATCACCCCCTGTGCTCACTGCCCCGTGTC
Organism: Somniosus microcephalus; assembly: GCF_052327205.1. Taxonomy (NCBI): domain Eukaryota; kingdom Metazoa; phylum Chordata; class Chondrichthyes; order Squaliformes; family Somniosidae; genus Somniosus; species Somniosus microcephalus. The sequence goes on from NC_140989.1 coordinate 366,730,584, forward strand.
CTAACTCACACCCAGTCCCATTCACCCATCAGCCCCCTGTGCTCACTGCCCCGTGTCCTAACTCACACCAAGTCCCGTTCACCCATCACCCCCTGTGCTCACTGCCCCGTGTCCTAACTCACACCCAGTCCCGTTCACCCCTCACCCCTGTGCTCATTGCCCCGTGTCCTAACTCACACCCAGTCCCGTTCACCCATCACCCCCTGTGCTCACTGCTCCGTGTCCTAACTCACACCCAGTCCCGTTCACCCATCACCCCCTGTGCTCACTGCCCCGTGTCCTAACTCACACCAAGTCCCGTTCGCCCATCAGCCCCCTGTGCTCACTGCCCCGTGTCCTAACTCACACCAAGTCCCGTTCACCCATCACCCCCTGTGCTCACTGCCCCGTGTCCTAACTCACACCCAGTCCCGTTCACCCATCACCCCCTGTGCTCACTGCCCCGTGTCCTAACTCACACCCAGTCCCGTTCACCCATCACCCCCTGTGCTCACTGCCCCGTGTCCTAACTCACACCCAGTCCCGTTCACCCATCACCCCCTGTGCTCACTGCCCCGTGTCCTAACTCACACCCAGTCCCGTTCACCCATCACCCCCTGTGCTCACTGCCCCGTGTCCTAACTCACACCCAGTCCCGTTCACCCATCACCCCCTGTGCTCACTACCCCGTGTCCTAACTCACACCCAGTCCCGTTCGCCCATCACCCCTGTGCTCACTGCCCCGTGTCCTAACTCACACCAAGTCCCGTTCGCCCATCACCCCCTGTGCTCACTGCCCCGTGTCCTAACTCACACCCAGTCCTGTTCACCCATCACCCCCTGTGCTCACTGCCCCATGTCCTAACTCACACACAGTCCCGTTCACCCATCACCCCCTGTGCTCACTGCCCCGTGTCCTAACTCACACCCAGTCCCGTTCACCCATCACCCCCTGTGCTCACTGCCCCGTGTCCTCACTCACACCCAGTCCCGTTCACCCATCACCCCCTGTGCTCACTGCCCTGTGTCCTAACTCACACCCAGTCCCGTTCGCCCATCAGCCCCCTGTGCTCACTGCCCCGTGTCCTAACTCACACCCAGTCCCGTTCACCCATCACCCCCTGTGCTCACTGCCCCGTGTCCTAACTTGCACCCAGTCCCGTTCACCCATCACCCCCTGTGCTCACTGCCCCGTGTCCTAACTCACACCCAGTCCCGTTCACCCATCACCCCCTGTGCTCACTGCCCCGTGTCCTAACTCACACCCAGTCCCGTTCACCCATCACCCCCTGTGCTCACTGCCCCGTGTCCCAACTCGCACCCAGTCCCGTTCACCCATCACTCCTGTACTCACTGCCCCGTGTCCTAACTCACACCCAGTCCCGTTCACCCATCACCCCCTGTGCTCACTGCCCCGTGTCCTAACTCACACCCAGTCCCGTTCACCCATCACCCCCTGTGCTCACTGCCCCGTGTCCTAACTCACACCCAGTCCCGTTCGCCCATCAGCCCCTGTGCTCACTGCCTCGTGTCCTAACTCACACCCAGTCCCGTTCGCCCATCAACCCTGTGCTCACTGCCTCGTGTCCTAACTCGCACCCAGTCCCATTCACCCATCACCCCCTGTGCTCACTGCCCCGTGTCCTAACTCACACCCAGTCCCGTTCACCCATCACCCCCTGTGCTCACTGCCCCGTGTCCTAACTCGCACCAAGTCCCCGTCACCCATCACCCCCTGTGCTCACTGCCCCGTGTCCTAACTCACACCCAGTCCCGTTCGCCCATCAGCCCCTGTGCTCACTGCCTCGTGTCCTAACTCACACCCAGTCCCGTTCACCCATCACCCCCTGTGCTCACTGCCCCGTGTCCTGACTCACACCCAGTCCCGTTCACCCATCAGCCCTGTGCTCACTGCCCCGTGTCCTAACTCACACCCAGTCCCGTTCACCCATCACCCCCTGTGCTCACTGCCACGTGTCCTAACTCACACCAAGTCCCGTTCACCCATCACCCCCTGTGCTCACTGCCCCCGTGTCCTAACTCACACCCAGTCCCGTTCACCCATCACCCCCTGTGCTCACTGCCCCGTGTCCTAACTCACACCCAGTCCCGTTCACCCATCACCCCTGTGCTCACTGCCCCGTGTCCTAACTCACACCCAGTCCCGTTCGCCCATCAGCCCCTGTGCTCACTGCCTCGTGTCCTAACTCACACCCAGTCCCGTTCGCCCATCACCCCCTGTGCTCTGCTGCCCCGTGTCCTAACTCACACCCAGTCCCATTCACCCATCACCCCCTGTGCTCACTGACCTACATTGGCTCCCGGTCCGGCAACGCTTCGATTTTAAAATTCTCATCCTTGTTTTCAAAACCCTTCATAGCTTTGCCCCCCCTCCCTATCTCTGTGTAACCTCCTCCAACCCTACAACAACAACAACTTGTATTTATATTGCGCCTTTAACGTAGTAAAACGTCTTAAGGTGCTACACAGGAGTATTTTAAGGCAAAAATAGAACCCTCCGAGATATCTGCGCTCCTCGAATTCTGACCTCTTGCGTATCCCTGATTTTAATCGCTCCACCATTGGCGGCCGTGCCTTCAGCTGCCTGGGCACCAAGCTCTGGAATTCCCTCCCGGGGTGGGGAGGGGAGGGGTGGGGTGGGGGAGGGGAGGTGACGGGAGGGGTGGGGTGGGGGAGGGGAGCGGAGGGTTGGGGAGGGGTGGGGGAGTGGTGAGGTGGGGGAGGGGAGGGGAGAGTTGGGGAGGGGGAGGGGAGGGTTGGGGTGGGGGAGGGGAGGGGACGGGTTGTGGAGGGGTGGGGTGGGGAGGGGAGGGGACGGGAGGGGTGAGGTGGTGTGGGGGTGGGGAGGGGGACGGGAGGGGTGAGGTGGGGGCGGGGAGGGGTGAGGTGGGGCGGGGCATGGACGGGAGGGGGTGAGGTGGGGCGGGGGTGGGGAGGGGACGGGAGGGGTGAGGTGGGGCGGGGAGGGGTGAGGTGGGGCGGGGCAGGGACGGGAGGGGTGAGGTGGGGCGGGGGTGGGGAGGGGAGGGGAGGGGGTGGGGCGGGGCGGGGCGGGGCAGATCGGGGCGATGAAACACTCCAGTTCCCTCCGGTGCCCACCAGTCGCGGAGGACCTCAAGGACAGCGCCCGCTCCTTCTCTAGGGAGACCCGGGCATCAGCGCAGCCGCGGAGGAGAGGCAGGCAGGTGGGCCCAATGGCCCCCATGACCACCCTCTGCCTGGACCTGCGGGTGGCCACCCAGGCTAAGCCCAGGAGCGGTCCTCCGACCTGCCCACTCCCCCCTCCGCGCCCGCTGGCCAAAGGTCAGGAGCGTGGGACTGAAGCGCAGCCAGAATATGAAGAGCAGCCCCTTCAAATGGTAGACGAGGATAACGAAATACTCACACAACAGCAGTAAAAATAATCCTATCTAATGGTATTTGCTCATTCACATTTACAAACTGCACCATGTTTAAATATGTGGAACTGAGCTTTGGAATTGCGTTATTTTTATTAAATATGTGTTTCGGGAATCCAAGACCCATTCACTTGTAATATCTCAAATGTCTGCCAATCTAAATGAAGTTCTGTAGACCATCAATGCAGTTCAATCAAATAGTCCTTTGTTCAGTTGTCACAGAAATATCTTTAATGGCATATTTCGTTCTGCTAAATACTGTATTATTATGCATGCATAGCCCCCTCACTTGCACTATGAACAGAACCTTTGGTATTCATTTCTTTCTCAGACGTATGCACATTTGCCAACGCATAAATATAGTTTATATGTTTCAGCTGGCTGTCAGCTTTTTTCTTGCATATTCTTCTGAGGTGCTGAGGACAGGACTCAGGTGCAGTTCTAAATCGCGCCCGCCCAAACCAAGGTACTCCCACGGTGCTGTCAGGGAAAGAGTTCCAGGATTTGGACCCAGCGACGATGAAGGAACGGCCGATATATTTCTAAGTCAGGATGGTGTGTGACTTGGAGGAGAACTTGGAGGTGGTGATGTTCCCATGCGCCTGCTGCCCTTGTCCTTCTAGGTGGAAGAGGTCGCGGGTTTGGGAGGTGCTGCTGAAGAAGCCTTGGCGAGTTGCTGCAGTGCATCTTGTAGATGGTACACACTGCCGCCACGGTACGCCGGTGGTGGAGGGAGTGAATGTTTAAGGTGGTGGATGGGGTGCCAATCAAGTGTGCTGCTTTGTCCTGGATGGTGTCGAGCTTCTTGAGTGTTGTTGGAGCTGCACTCATCCAGGCAAGTGGAGAGTATTCCATCACACTCCTTACTTGTGCCGTATAGGTGGGGGAGTCAGGAGCAATGTTCCCCCTAATTTTCTTTTGGAGGCACAGCCCATTCACGTGAAATTTAACATTGAAAAAGGCAGTCCCAGGCTGTGTGTGACTGACAGAGAGCTGCGCGGCTTAGAGAGAACATTGATTAGGAGGTGAGTCACTCGCCGCAGAATACCTAGCCTCTGACCTGCTCTTGTTGCCACAGTATTTATGTGGCTGGTCCAGTTAAGTTTCTGGTCAATGGTGACCTCCCAGGATGTTGATGGTGGGGGATTCAACAATAGTAATGCCATTGAATGTGAAAGGGAGGTGGTTAGACTCTCTCTTGTCGGAGGATGGTCATTGCCTGGCACTTGTGTGGCGCGAATGTTACACTGCCACTTCTCAGCCCAAGCCTGAATGTCGTCCAGGTCTTGCTGCATGCGGGCATGGACTGCTTCATTATCAGAGGAGTTACGAATGGAACTGAACACTGTGCAGTCATCAGCGAACATCCCCACTTCTGACCTTATGATGGAGGAAGGTCATTGATGAAGCAGCTGAAGATGGTTATGCCGAGGACACTGCCCCAAGGAACTCCTGCAGCGATGCAGCAGAATAGGAGCAGGAGGAGGGCATACGGCCCCTCGAGCCTGCTCTCGCCATTCAATAAGATCATGGCTGATCTTCGACCTCAACTCCACTTTCCCGCCCGATCCCCATATCCCTTGATTCCCTTAATGTCCAAAAATCTATCGATCTCTGTCTTGAACATACTCAACGACTGAGCATCTAGAGTTCTCTGGGGTAGAGAATTCCCAAGACTCACAACCCTTTGATTACACCCATTCAATACATTGTCCTGGTCAAAGCGGTTGTCAGGGTTGCTGAGTGAGATGGAAAGGTGACAATATCCAAGTCACCAACTCAATGCAACAACCCTAGCTTGTTTCTTCAATTTGAGGGAGCGCTGTGGCTTGGAGGAACTACACCTGTGTATTATTCTTCAGATACATGTATACTTAACTGAGCCCATTATTATGATGTAAGAGATTCACCTCTTAAAGGAACTCCCAATGTAAACACACCACTATTATTGCTTTATTTGGTCATAACATGGAAATACTGGTAAATAAGTTTTGATAACAGCTTTCTGTAAATAACACTTAAAATACATTTTTTTTTACACACTTAATTTATCTTTGTTGGTAAACAATGTATCCTGTACACATTTCTTGGCTAAAACCATATCTTGTGCTACAATTTAAATCGGAATGACTACTGCTCTTTAACACGACAAACATAGCACATAATAGCTGAATGCACTTTACCCTCTAATTCAGAGTTGAAACGATTACAATCAATTCCTCTTGGGAGCCAGATTGTCCGATAGCAACGAGCCAGATTTTTTGTTGTTGTTTTAAGTGGAAGTGCCTCTCTGAGGAAGTTGCCGTTTCACCCAGAACAGACTGAGTGACGCGGGGTACAATGACACTTGCCTCGGAAGGACAGGAACGATTGTGAATACCAGCTTGCAAACAAAACGACCAGTTTGGAGGTTGCTGCGCCATTTATCAAGCTTCCTTTTTGGATAAATTCAAAGGAGAGATTTTCGTTAAACTCTGGCAGTCCCTTCACCGTCCTGCGATATTACCGGGGCAACGCGGTCATTATAGAAATTCCTCAGGAGGTTAGCCACAGTGTGACGTCTTCCCATCTCCTTTACAAGCCAACGTGATACCTTCAACTGCAGCCGGTCTCATTTCAGCAACAAGTCGAGTTTAAACAAAGCCTCATCCACAATTCCATTTTTAAAAACTCAATTATTATCAATAAATAATCATTCTAAAGCTATCGTGTCGCCTGATCACCACTGTAAAGACAAATATTCTTTGAGGTGACACTGTGTGATGATTAGCACCTGAATGATTCTGTCGTTTAAACGTTGTGAGTTTTAGGTGGTGCATTTTGGTAGGAGAAACAAGGAGGCCACATACTCCTTGGAAAGTAAGGGGGAGAAATTCACTACCGCCCCCCGTGTTTGGGGCGCAAAAACTTCGGAAGCGGAAAAATTATCGCCAGGCGCTAATGATGAGCGGCTCCCATGCGAAATTCAGCCATAGCGCTCCGAGAGGGAAGTGTGGCGCTAAATCAAGCGTTAACCACTTCCCCATGAGCGCTAAAGGGAGCGAGAGGGGGCGGGAGTGGCGGAGCGCTGAGCAATGTCCCCGTGCAGCGCCGCCGGCAGATTCGCAGGCTCCTTCCCTCCCTTAAAGGGACAGGCCGATGCTCGCGGCAGTTAAAGGTAAGGCTGGGGATGGGTCGGCGACGGTGCCCGTGATCTGCGAGGAGCGGCCCCGAGCACTCCGAGAGAGCGCAGGGCCGATCAAGCGCAGTGATGAAAAATGACCAAAAAAAAAACAGCACAAAGGGGTGAGAAATGTTGTTTTGGGGCCGAGCCGACCGCCGCTGCCTTTAATTAGCGCTCCCCAAGTGGCTGAGGTCGCGACGCCTCCTGCGGCTGCCGTCGCTGACGCCCGGCGATGCTGCGGGGGTGGGGGGGCGGGGGCGGAAGGGGATTTAGGGTCCAGGGCGGTAACGGGGCGCTGCGCACCGGGTGACATCACGATCTCCGGGGTGCAGGAGATCGAGGCGGTAAGTATTACCGCCAGCACTACCCCCCCTCCCCCATTGAATTTCGCGGGAGTCGCTTCCTTCACTGCGCCCGGGCGGTAAGTCATTAGTGGCCCGTTATCGCCCCCCGGGAGGCGATAAAGGGAGGCACAAAAGAGGCCAATTTTTCGACCCAAGTGTCTAAATGGGGTCGAGGAGCAGAGGGAGCTGTGGGTACAGATACACAAATCACTAAAAGTAATGATGCAGGTTAATAACGCAATTTAAAAAAGCAAACCAAGCACTGGGGTTCATTTCTAGAGAGATTAATTGAAAAGCAGAGAAGTTATGTTAAACTTGTATCGAACCTTGGCTAGACCACACTTGGAGCACTGTGCACAGTTCTGGTCTCCATATTATAAAAAGGATATAGAGGCACTGGAGAAGGTGCAAAAAAGATTTACAAGGATGATACCAGAACTGAGAAATTATACGTATCAGGAAAGATTGAACAGGCGGGGGCTCTTTTCTCTAGAAAAGAGAAGGCTGAGGGGTGACCTGATCGAGGTCTTTAACGTTATGAAAGGGTTCGATAGGGTAGACGTAGAGAAGGTGTTTCCACTTGTGGGGGAGACCAGGACTAGGGTCCATCAATATAAGAGAGTCACTAATAAATCCAATAGGGAATTGAGGAGAAACGTCTTTACCCAGAGTGGTGAGAATGTGGAATTCGCTACCACAGGGAGTGGTTGAGGCGAATAGTATCGATGCATTTAAGGGGAAGCTGGATAAACACATGAGGGAGAAAGGAATAGAAGGATATGGTGATGGGGTGAGATGAAGAGGGGTGGGAGGGGGCTGGTGTGGAGCATGAACACCGTCACGGACCAGTTGGCCTGTTTCTGTACTGTAAATACCGTGTAATACTGTAGCCTAAACTTTCTGAGCCTGCACTGGCGGTGAGGGACCTCGTCACGGCCACAGACTTGGAAAATGTATCCCAGTTTCATCATTTGAAAGGGAATTGGATAAGTATTTGAAAAGGAAGAAGGTGTAAGGAGACAGAGTAAAGGCAGGGCAATGGGATTCCACAGCTCTAGTTCAAGAGCCAGCTCCAGTACTAGGGCAATGGTTTCTTCTGTGTTATCAATTCTACCATACTGCATCCGTATGGAAATCCTTTTCAATCTCAGATGGTTTAATACCTCTGTTAAAATAGCAAAGGGATTTCACCAGTACGCTAAGCATTTATCGGCTACGATTCTGAAGTGGATCGACAGGGTAGATGCTGAGAGGTTGTTTCCCCCTGGCTGGCGTGTCTAGAACTAGGGGGCACAGTCTCAGGATAAGGGGTCGGCCATTTAGGACTGAGATGAGGAGGAATTTCTTCACTCAGAGGGTGGTGAATCTTTGGAATTCTCTGCCCCAGAGGGCTGTGGAGGCTCAGTCGTTGAGTATATTCAAGGCTGAGATTTTTGGACTCGAGGGGAATCTAGGGATCGGGCGGGAAAGTGGAGTTGAGGTCGAAGTTCAGCCATGATCATATTGATCAGGCTTGAGGGGCCGTGTGGCCGACTCCTGCTCCTAATTATTATGTTCTTATGTTCTCCCCTCAAAAAAGCACCACGGTATCAAGTATAACGGTTAAATGATTTTTTTGGGAAAATGTAAAGTACAACTAAAAATCTGTACAGTAAAGTTCAGAAAAGCAACCCTGTATTGTATCAGTATTTGTAAATCTAAATCACTGTGATGATGGAGTGGGCAAGTCTGTGATAATTATTTCCTATTTCTTATGCTGGAGTATAAGAGTGAGGAAGTCTTGCTCCAATTGTACAGGGCCTTGGTGAGACCACACCTGGAGTACTGGGCACAGTTTTGGTCTCCTTATCTAAGGAAGGATATACTTGCCTTGGAGGCGGTGCAATGAAGGTTCACTAGATTGATTCCTGGGATGAGAGGGCTGTCCTATGATGAGAGATTGTGTAGAATGGGCTGATACTCTCTGGAGTTTAGAAGAATGAGAGGTGATCTCATTGAAACATACAAGATTCAGAGGGGGATTGACAGGGTAGATGCTGAGAGGTTGTTCCCCCTGGCTGGAGTGTCTAGAACCAGGGGTCACAGTCTCAGGATAAGGGGTCGGCCATTTAGGACTGAGATGAGGAGGAATTTCTTCACTCATCTTTGGAATTCTCTGCCCCAGAGGGCTGTGAATGCTGAGTCATTGAGTATATTCAAGGCTGAGATCGAGAGATTCTTGGACTCTAGGGGAATCAAGGGATATGGAGATCGGGCGGGAAAGTGGAGTTGAGGTCGATGATCAGCCATGATCTTATTGAATGGCGGAGCAGGCTCGAGGGGCCGTATGGCCGACTCCTGCTCCTAATTCTTATGTTCTTATTAGAATGTAATAGCAGCAAATCAAAGAGATTTGTTGTGTTCTCGATAAAACAATCTGCAGCTCCACCAATTATTTGGGGAATTGAACATTCTATCAATTATTAAATTGGTTACAGTTATTTCGAAATGCTGACAGTGGAACGAGTTCATGGTTCAGTATTTGATACGACAGCAATTTAGTGTTTTGTTAGAACCATAGAAACAGCGAAATTTACGGCACAGAAGGAGGCCATTCGGCCCATCGTGTCCGTGCTGGCCGACAAAGAGCGATCCAGCCTAATCCCACTTTCCAGCTCTTGGTCCGTAGCCCTGTAGGTTACGGCACTTCAAGTACATATCCAAGTACTTTTTAAATGTGATGAGGGTTTCTGCCTCCACCACCCTTTCAGGCAGTGAGTTCCAGACCCCCACCACCCTCTGGGTGAAAAAAGTTCTCCTCAACTCCCCTCTAAACCTTCTACCAGTTACTTCAAATCTACCCCCACCCCCCCGCCCCCCCCCCTTGAGTGTTGAGTGAAGTCCAGTTTCTTAAGGTATTTTCAGTGAATAGGCAATGTCCAAACTAAAATAAAGAGGAAAAAAATGCATTTCAGCACCTGTCACAGCAATATCGGCAGACTGCTGTAGAACGAGAAGCTCAGTAGATGGGGTCTAAATGGGCGGTGGTACCCCGTCTGTGCATTAGCAGCAGTGGCTGCCTCGGTGAGAAAATCAGGTGAAGTGATTTTTTTCCCGTTAAATAAAACTTGTGATCGATGAATTGATTACAGAATGATTGGCCCAGCCCTAAAACCAACTATACAAAATATGCACAAGTGACATTTAATTTGATGTCGTTGAGTGAGTGATGAAGATTTAATATATAATAGCAAGCTACAACCTCAAAACTGAACAGCAAGCGGTAGTTGTTCTACAACATTCCTTCTACTAGCTAAGCCTCTCCGTCTATCTACAGCCACCATATATACCGTGCCAATCTGTACAGCACCTCCATAAACTAATAGACGACATGGGCATAATTACACAGTTCATATAAATAATGTTTGTGATAGAAATAAGTGACCTAATAAGTACTTTTAAAACAGAAAATACTGAATGTAGCCAGTACATACATTTTGAAAAAAAAATAACAATATCAAAATCTTTCCTCATTAAAACGATTAGCACCTTATTAACACAAGCACCAAGGACATTCAGGCGGCTGATTTGTCACAAGCTATCCTGTACAGTTCACTCTGTCCATGCTGAAGACTGACATCCATCAAATGAGCACGCTCTGAAGTTGGGGGTGGCGGACGGGGTGGGGGGAGGGGGGGAGCGACGACGGGCATTATCTGCGGATGCCAACCCGTGGTCAATATCCAGGGTTCCGTGCCCACCTTGGCCGGGTTGCAGTCAAGGCTCTCTGCATCTCGCTGGTCGATCCACTTACCGGACAGGGTGAGGGGTGGGGGGGCGCTGCTCAGAAGAGATGGCCCCTCCGCTCTCCTTCAGCTCAGACGCTCCCGGTACACGTTGGCCGCTTGTCTAATGACCTTCTCCTTGGACGTGGGGTGGAGGGAGGGGTGCACAGGGAGGTACGTGGCAAGTCTCTGTAGGGTTTGACTTGGCTCCAAGGGGAACGTGCCTGGCGGTAGTGACTGGAGCCATGTTGATTCCTCTGAGGAATCCGAAAACTGAGCCAGGCTGTCTGTCTACAGTCTTTCAACATGGTGTTGGTGACGAGCATTCCTCCACCAATGGCTGCTGGCGAGGTAAGCCTGGCTCCTGGTGGATTAGCTGCTTCCCAGTTGGGTTCCGGTAACCCTGCAAAGCAATACCCTAATGGGCGGGGTGGACGTTCCTGGGCAGACAGCGGGAAGGTTAGCAAGTGCTGTGTGCCGGTAAACTGCTCGGACTTAGCTGGTTAAACGTCGGCAGTAGCCCCGTGCCTACTTGGGAATGTCCGCACCCTGGCTCTTGCTGACCTTAGGTAAGTGGGTGCGTGCCTACAGGAAGAGGGAGTGTACTCAATGTCAGGCAAGCAGAAGCTACGAATGCGGATTTCTCAGTAGACTGGTCTGTCGACTCTCAAGCATGACGGACATCCGTGCAGGTCAGAGACCAGACTGACCAAAGTAAAAGCCTAGGTGGAAAACAGGCGACGTATCGGAGGTAGAGGACTGTTTCGGAAGTATCATCTTTCAAAACTGAAGAGAAGATGATAAGTCTGGGCACGTTATTATCAGCTGTATACCATCCTCAACGAAAGACCTTTGCAACACATAGCCATCAGCGCTATTAAAGAGGAAACATCTTTCTTTCTCAGCCTTTTACGGGTTGACTTACAGCACGTGAACAGACCTGAAGTCATAACCTATATATTACTAAAAGTTACTTTTAGTTTTAAAAGGAACTATGACAGGAAGCACAAAATATCGTGCATGACGGTTTCAGCCTTGCATTTCCTGCTAACCGCAGTGAATGGTTTTCTGTAGATGGAGGGGCAGCAATGCATTCTTCCTGAGAAGTCAGTTTTAAGAAAAGTACCATGACTTTTAAAAAAAAAAATAAAGTTGTTCCTGGATTTCCCCACAGTGAACAGAGATAATCTCTCCAGCTAAGTAAGGGAGTCTAACTTTCGGGTAGCAGTCTCCTTACAGAGTTCAGAAGGATAACCCAAGTCCATTGTCCTCTTATAGGAAGCACACTGGACCAATTTCCACACGGTATTGCTTTGCTGGCTTGAGATGAGGGAGCCTCTGAATTTCAACAATTGGAAGCTCACTCACAACTTGAGTGCGAAAAACGAACTGTGTCTGTTGCCACGTTCCATCTTGAATCTGCAACCAACAAGCAAACGCACTTAATAACTGATGTAAAAAGACAACTGAGCACTTAGGTTTGAGTATAAAACAAGGCTTTAATCAACTGTTTCACAACCATGAGATTCTAGTTACATCACTAGTTCCTGGTTACAGAAACATCCTGAGCAAGCTGGGCCCACGCCCGAGTATTTATACTCCTTGGACGGCGCCACCAGCTGGCCGCCCAGTGTTACTTCATGAGTCATTTCTTCATGAATGATAGGATTCATGACAATAACTTTGATAATAAGGGGGCAAAATTGGGTTGCGCGCCCTACGGGGCGCTACTTTTAGTGCCCCGAAAAAGTTAGCGCCCCCGCGCCCGAAATTCACTGGTAGCGCCCCAAGAGGGAGGCGGGGCACGAATGGAAGCGTTCCCCATCCCTCTTGGGGCGCTGCGAGTGAATATCGCGGCACTATGTGCAACAGTGCCACGGTACTCAAGGCCTCCCTCCCCTAATTAAAGGGGAGGGGCCTAGCTCAGCGTGGCCCGGGGCCCAGCTGGGCCGCCAGGGATCGGAGTGCCGGCAAAAGAGTGCCGGCACTCAAGAGAGGTGCCAGGCTGATGGAGTGCAGCCGGCACCCCACCGGGGGGGCTGGCCAGGAGGCCGGGGATGGCAGCGGGAGGGGGCAAGTGCTGGCAGGCGGCCAGCAACAAAAATGGCCACCTGGCACCTCCCCTTTAATTAGCACCGCCCCGGCCGCAGGTAGGCCCATCCGACCCTGTCGGATACAGCGTCCGGCGGTAAGTCAGGGGGCGCTACTGAAGATCGTGGCCGGGGCGTGAGCAGCGGGGCGCTAACGGTTACTGCCGCCGCTAACCTCCCGCTGAATTTTGCGGGAGTCATTAGCGGCGCCGCGCCCAGGCGCTAGTTGTTTTGCGCCCCATTAGCGTCCTCTTAGGGCGCCAACGGGAGGCACAAATCAACCAAATTTTTCCCCTTGAGTCTAAATGGGGTAGAGGAACAGAGGGATCTGGGAATACAGATACACAAATCACTAAAAGTAGCGACGCATTTTAATGAGGCCATTAAAAAAAGCAAACCAAGCATTAGGGTTCATTTCTAGAGGGATTGAATGGAAAAGTAGTGAAGTTATGTTAAACATTGCATCGAACCTTGGTTAGACCACGCTCGGAGCACTGTGCACAGTTCTGGTCTCCATATTATAAAAAGAATAGAGAGGTACTGGAGAAGGTGCAAAATAAGATTTACAAGGATGACACCAGAACTGAGAGATTATACGTATCAGGAAAGATTGAACGGGCTGGGGCTCTTTTCTCTAGAAAAGAGAAGGCTGAGGGGTGACCTGATCGAGGTCTTTAACGTTTTGAAAGGGTTCGATAGGGTAGACGTAGGGTTCGATAGGGTAGACGTAGGGTTCGATAGGGTAGACGTAGGGTTCGATAGGGTAGACGTAGGGTTCGATAGGGTAGACGTAGGGTTCGATAGGGTAGACGTAGGGTTCGATAGGGTAGACGTAGGGTTCGATAGGGTAGACGTAGGGTTCGATAGGGTAGACGTAGGGTTCGATAGGGTAGACGTAGGGTTCGATAGGGTAGACGTAGGGTTCGATAGGGTAGACGTAGGGTTCGATAGGGTAGACGTAGGGTTCGATAGGGTAGACGTAGGGTTCGATAGGGTAGACGTAGGGTTCGATAGGGTAGACGTAGGGTTCGATAGGGTAGACGTAGGGTTCGATAGGGTAGACGTAGAGAAGGTGTTTCCACTTGTGGGGGAGACTAGACTAGGGGTCAACAATATAAGACAGTCACTAATAAATCCAATAGGGAATTCAGGAGAAACCTCTTTACTCAGAGAGTGGTGAGAATGTGGAACTCGCTACCACAGCGAGTGGTTGAGGCGAATAGTGTAGATGCATTTAAGGGGAAGCTGGATAAACACATGAGGGAGAAAGGAATAGAAGGATACGTTGATGGGGTGAGATGAAGAGGGGTGGGAGGAGGCTGGTGTGGAGCATAAACACCGGCACGGACCAGTTGGGCCGAATGGCCTGTTTCTGTGCTGGACATTCTGTGTAATTTTACATTCACAACATTTGCTAAATAAACCAATACGGCAATCATGACCTTTTGGGTTGATTTTGCCAATACAGAACTACAACCTGAAATGTTAACTACAGAAGTTTACCTTGCACCCGTCTCTTATAACCTTTGGTTGAGATATTGTATTTGCTTTAAATATCTGTCCGTTCCATCCTCTAAACCGCATAGAATTAGCATAAGGATCTTTGTTGGTGGTGTTCTTCCAGACTGGGAAATTGAGACAATGGATCGTAATGGTCTGTATGGCTTCTGAGCTCAGCAGGTGCAAAAAATTCATCTGCACCTTCCCAATCCCAAACTCCAACTGCAGAGAAAAATAAACGAGATCAATGGGAAATTCAAATAGCGAACAGATTTAATAAAAAAAAGAAAATGCTGTCAATTACAATTATGTGGAGAGTCTGGAGAAGCTGGGGTCTGGAGAAGCACGGTGGCATAGTGGTTAGCACTGTTGCCTCACAGCGCCAGGAACCCGGGTTCAAATCCGGCCTCGGGTGACTGTCTGTGTGGAGTTTGCACATTCTCCCCGTGTCTGCGTGGGTTTTCTCCGGGTGCTCCGGTTTCCTCCCACAGTCCAAAGATGTGCGGGTTAGGTTGATTGGCCATGATAAAAATTGGCCCTTAGTGTTAGGGGGGATTAAATATGTGGGGTTACGGGGATAGGGCTTGGGTGGGATGGCTGTCGGTGTAGGGACTGGGTGCTAGGGTTTGGATGATCAGCCATGATCTCGTTGAATGGCGGAGCAGGCTCGAAGGGCCGAATGGCCTACTCCTGCTCCTATGTTTCTCTTTATTAAGTAGATTGTGCCTATACTCTCTGGAGTTTAGAAGAATGAGAGGTGATCTCATTGAAACATACAAGATTCTGAGGGGGATTGACAGGGTAGATGCTGAGAGGTTGTTTCCCCTGGCTGGAGGGTCTAGAACCAGGGGTCACAGTCTCAGGATAAGGGGTCGGCCATTTAGGACTGAGATGAGAAATTTCTTCACTCAGAGGGTGGTGAATCTTTGGAATTCTCGACCCCAAAGGGCTGTGGATGCTCAGTCGTTGAGTATATTCAAGGCTGAGATCGATAGATTTTTGGATACTAAGGGAATCAAGGGATATGGAGATCGGGCGGGAAAGTGGAGTTGAGGTCGAAGATCAGCCATGATCTTATTGAATGGCGGAGCAGACTCGAGGGGCCATAAGGCCTACTCCTGCTCCTATTTCTTATGTTCTTATGTAGCAGAGAAGGTTAAGAGGAGATTTGATGGAGGTGTTCAAACTTCATGAAGGGATTTGATAAAGTAAATAAGGAGAAACTGTGTCCACTGGCAGGAGGGCCGGTGACCAGATGACACAGATTTAAGGTGATTGGTAAAAGAACCAGAGGCGACATGAGGACACATTAATTTTTATGCAGCGAGTTGTTGTGATTTGGAATGCGCTGCCTGAAAGGGCGGTGGAAGCAGATTCAATAGTAACTTTCAAAAGGGAATTGGAGAAATACTTGAAGGAGAAACATTTGCAGAGTTATGGGGAAGAGCAGGGGGAGTGGGACTAATTGGAGAGCTCGACCAAAGAGCTGGCACAGGCACGATGGGACGAATGGCCTCCTTCTGTGCTGTAAGATTCTGTGTGTGAATCTAGAAAGGGGAGTATTGGCAGGCTATTTGACTGAGGAATGCATTGCAGCCGAGACCTATTCTGTCCTGATCAGACATCTAGATGTGAGCATGTCTCAGCAAGGGACATTGGATTGTCAGCCTGGCTGTCTTCATCTTCACCCTAGCCTAGGGCACTGAGGCAAACTGTAGTGCACCTGAGCTGGGGAGAGGAACTAAATCGGCAAATATCTTCATACCTGATTATACCTGATTGCCACCCAGTGTCCTCTGGACAGCACAGAAGCAGGCCATTCGGCCCAACTGGTCCGTGCTGTTCATGCTCCACAGGAGCCTCCTCCCACCCCTCTTCATCTCACCCCATCACCATATCCTTCTATTCCTTTCTCCCTCATGTGTGTACTTCCCAAATAAACCTGCCCCTTCTATTCTATTGTGTGCAGTTTTGGTCGCCTTATCTGAGGAAGGATGTTCTTGCCATGGAGGGAGTGCAGCAAAGATTCACCAGGCTGATACCTGGGATGGCAGGAATGACGTATGAGGAGAGATTGGGTCGATTGGGCTTATACTCGCTGGAGTTTAGAAGAATGAGAGGGGATCTCATCGAAACTTATAAAATTCTAACAGGACTGGACAGACTAGATGCAGGAAGGATGTTCCCGATGGAACCAGGGGTCACAGTCTAAGGATAAGGGGTAAGCCATTTAGGACAGAGATGAGGAGGAATTTCTTCACCCAGAGAGTGGTGAACCTGTGGAATTCTCTACCACAGAAGGCAGTGGCGGCCAATTCATTAAATATATTCAAGAAGGAGTTAGATATATTTCTTAAGGTTAAAGGGATCAAGGGATATGGGGAGAAAGCAGGGACAGGGTACTGAATTTGGATGATCAGCCATGATCTCATTAAATGGCGGAGCAGGCTCGAGGGGCCGAATGGCCTACTCCTGCTCCTATCTTCTATGTTACTATGTTTATTTCTCAATGAGCTCAGTCCCATGTATCTTGAATCCATTTATACTATTTGCTTCAGTGTCTTTCGCTGGCAAACAGCACAGGAGGAGGCCATTCAGCCCATCGTGCCAGTGCCATTCGGCTCTTTGGTCGAGCGCTCCAATTAGTCCCACTCCCCCTGCTCTTCCCCATAACTCTGCAAATTTTTCTCCTTCCAAGTATTTCTCCAGTTCCCTTTTGAAAGTTACTATTGAATCTGCTTCCACCGCCCTTTCAGGCAGCGCATTCCAGATCATAACAACTCGCTGCGTAAAACAAACTGTCGCCATTGGATCTTTTACCAATGACCTTAAACCTGCGTCCTCTGGTTACCGACCCTCCTGTCACTGGAAACAGTTTCTCCCTGCCTACTCTTAGCAAAACCCATCGTGATTTTGAACACCTCTATTAAATCTCCTCTTAGCCTTCTCTGCTCTAAGGAGAACAGCCCCAGCTTCTCCAGTCTCTACACATAACTGAAGTCTCTCATTACCTTAGATGTACTGACAGGGTGTAAACAAGTTTGGCCACCAGCGCTAAAATTGCAGAACACTTCGATCGTATCCGTAGGGCAGCCCAGGTTGGGGTCGATCCAGTACTTGTCTGCCAGGATTGAAAAGAATTTGCATTAGCAATCTGCATTGAGCAATTGGTGCTGTCAAAACAAACTGCAAATGCACTGAGCGGCACTCACCATTAGATAGTTTATGTTCACAGTTCAGCAAGTCCCGACAAATACGAGCAGGATGTTCCTTGGTTCCCAGTGGGTTCTTGATACTGTGCATCAGACTGCTGAGATGGTGCAGAGTTTTGAATATCTCTACACCTTGTTCTATGAAGGGTATTTCAGTATTCTGGTAGTTCTAAAGAAAGTGTTAATCATGGCGTGAGACAATTGAGAACAAGTGGAAAGCAATGAGCAAAGCCAATGTTATAGGAAATGCGTCAGGAGCACATGGGTCGAAGCACATTTGGACCCGTTTCAATTCCAGGTGGATTCTCCATCTCAGGCCTGAGTTGAAATTACAGGCGGGTCTCATTATGTCATCGGGCCGCAACATGCACATGTAAAGAAGGACCCCGTTGGCCTCGGGTGTGTGTCCTTGCTGCCTGCTCGGGAGAGCAGATTAAAATTGCAGGTGTTGCGATCACGGCGGCTCTCGGGCAGGTGAGAGTCCGGGGCGATTTTAACCGCCTGCCCGCCAGGTTTCTGCGGAGCGAGTTGCGTTAAAATTGCCTCCTTGCAAGTGTTAAAATAAAACAAATTATACACGTCATTTAGAGATTCAGTATGCATTTACAAGCATGGCGATATAACCAATCAAACGTGAACAAAGTATGAAGCAGTTTAAGTGGCCAATATATTGTTCAAGTAATATGCATGCAATCATTGCAATATTAATTTTATTATATTTGAATTTATAGCCATCTTCATGTTAAAATGATTCCCCAATACAAAACAGAATGGGTATTCACATAGAAACAGTACAAAAGTAATAATAAAAGGGGGAAAAAGAGAAAGAAAATTAATTATTTGATTAGATCTATTTATACTCAAGGCAACGGGCTAATAGCAAAGCCGACAAGAATGTTTCCTATTCATTTTTATTGCACAGACCATCTCTAACTCTGGCCATAGGCCTGTTAGTTCACTTTAGGTGTCAGCTGTGGCTCAGTGGGCAGCACTCTCGCCTCTAAGTCGGAAGGTCATGGGTTCAAGTCCCACTCCAGAGACTTCAACACAAAAATCTAGACTGACACTCCAGTGCAGAGCTGAGGGAGCGCTGCACTGTCGGAGGGGCAGTACTGAGGGAGCGCTGCACTGTCGGAGGGGCAGTACTGAGGGAGCGCTGCACTGTCGGAGGGTCAGTACTGAGGGAGCGCTGCACTGTCGGAGGGGCAGTACTGAGGGAGCGCTGCACTGTCGGAGGGGCAGTACTG
This sequence comes from Somniosus microcephalus, assembly GCF_052327205.1. Classification (NCBI taxonomy): domain Eukaryota; kingdom Metazoa; phylum Chordata; class Chondrichthyes; order Squaliformes; family Somniosidae; genus Somniosus; species Somniosus microcephalus. The sequence goes on from NC_140989.1 coordinate 366,749,302, forward strand.
AGGGAGCGCTGCACTGTCGGAGGGCAGTACTGAGGGAGCGCTGCACTGTCGGAGGGGCAGTACTGAGGGAGCGCTGCACTGTCGGAGGGGCAGTACTGAGGGAGCGCTGCACTGTCGGAGGGGCAGTACTGAGGGAGCGCTGCACTGTCGGAGGGGCAGTACTGAGGGAGCGCTGCACTGTCGGAGGGGCAGTACTGAGGGAGTGCTGCACTGTCGGAGGGGCAGTACTGAGGGAGCGCTGCACTGTTGGAGGGGCAGTGCTGAGGGAGCACTGCACTGTCAGAGGGGCAGTACTGAGGGAGCACTGCACTGTCGGAGGGGCAGTACTGAGAGAGCGCTGCACTGTCGGAGGGGCAGTACTGAGGGAGTGCTGCACTGTCGGAGTGGCAGTACTGAGGGAGTGCCGCATTGTCGGAGGGGCAGTACTGAGGGAGCGCTGCACTGTCGGAGGGGCAGTACTGAGGGAGCGCGGCACTGTCGGAGGGGCAGTACTGAGGGAGCACTGCACTGTCGGAGGGGCAGTACTGAGGGAGCGCTGCACTGTCCGAGGGGCAGTACTGAGGGAGCGCTGCACTGTTGGAGGGGCAGTACTGAGGGAGCGCTGCACTGTCGGAGGGGCAGTACTGAGGGAGCGCTGCACTGTCGGAGGGGCAGTACTGAGGGAGCGCTGCACTGTCGGAGGGGCAGTACTGAGGGAGCGCTGCACTGTCGGAGGGGCAGCACTGAGGGAGCGCGGCACTGTCGGAGGGGCAGTACTGAGGGAGCACTGCACTGTCGGAGGGGCAGTACTGAGGGAGCGCTGCACTGTCCGAGGGGCAGTACTGAGGGAGCGCTGCACTGTCGGAGGGGCAGTACTGAGGGAGCGCTGCACTGTCGGAGGGGCAGTACTGAGGGAGCGCTGCACTGTCGGAGGGGCAGTACTGAGGGAGCGCTGCACTGTCGGAGGGGCAGTACTGAGGGAGCGCTGCACTGTCGGAGGGGCAGTACTGAGGGAGCGCTGCACTGTCGGAGGGGCAGTACTGAGGGAGTGCTGCACTGTCGGGGTGGCAGTACTGAGGGAGTGCCGCACTGTCGGAGGGGCAGTACTGAGGGAGCGCTGCACTGTCGGAGGGGCAGTACTGAGGGAGCGCTGCACTGTCGGAGGGGCAGTAGTGAGGGAGCACTGCACTGTCGGAGGGGCAGTGCCGAGGCAGCACTGCACTGTCGGAGGGGCAGTACTGAGGGAGCGCTGCACTGTCGGAGGGGCAGTACTGAGGGAGCGCTGCACTGTTGGAGGGGCAGTACTGAGGGAGCGCTGCACTGTCGGAGGGGCAGTACTGAGGGAGAGCTGCACTGTCGGAGGGGCAGTACTGAGGGAGCGCTGCACTGTTGGAAGGGCAGTACTGAGGGAGCGCTGCACTGTCGGAGGGGCAGTACTGAGGGGGTGCTGCACTGTCAGAGGGGCAGTACTGAGGGAGCACTGCACTGTCAGAGGGGCAGTTCTGAGGGAGCGCTGCACTGTCGGAGGGGCAGTACTGAGGGAGCGCTGCACTGTTGGAGGGGCAGTACTGAGGGAGCGCTGCACTGTCAGAGGGGCAGTACTGAGGGAGCGCTGCACTGTCGGGGGGGCAGTACTGAGGGAGTGCCGCATTGTCGGAGGGGCAGTACTGAGGGAGCGCTGCACTGTCGGAGGGGCAGTAGTGAGGGAGCACTGCACTGTTGGAGGGGCGGTACAGAGGCAGCGCTGCATTGTCGGAGGGGCAGTACTGAGGGAGTGCTGTACTGTTGGTGTGGCAGTACTGAGGGAGCGCTGCACTGTCGGAGGGGCAGTACTGAGGGAGTGCTGCACTGTCGGAGGGGCAGTACTGAGGGAGCCCCGCACTGTCGGGGGGCAGTACTGAGGGAGCGCTGCACTGTCGGAGGGGCAGTACTGAGGGAGAGCTGCACTGTCGGGGGGGCAGTACTGAGGGAGCGCTGCACTGTCGGAGGGGCAGTACTGAGGGAGAGCTGCACTGTCGGGGGGGCAGTACTGAGGGAGCGCTGCACTGTCGGAGGTGCTGTTTTTCGGATGAGAGGTTAAATCGAGGCCCTGTCTGCTCTCTCATGTGGACGCAAAAGATCCCACGGCACTATTTCGAAGAAGAGCAGAGGAGTTCTCTCTGGTGTCCTGGCCAATATTTATCCCTCAACCAACATCACTAAAAAAAGTTTATCTGCTCATGATCTCATTGCTGATTGTGGGAGCTTGGTGTGCGCAAATTGGCTGCTGCGTTTCCTGCATTACAACAGTGACTAAACTACTGTCGTGAAAGGTGCTGTATAAATATGTCAGTCTGTTTCTCTCTCTCTTTCCTTCTTTCTTTCCTTCTCTTTCTCATTGGAGGTGTTTTCATTTTGCATTGACTATTCTGGAGGTACAACTGTGTATCAGTTGTAAACCAGACTCAGAGAAGCGAACTAACAACAGAACACGCTGGAAAAACTCAGCAGGCCAGGCAACATCCGCGGAGAGAGAAACAGAGCTAACGTTTCAGCTCGAAACCCTTCGTCAGGACTGAGAAAAAAGCAGGAAATGAAACAGATTAAAAGGCAGTTTGGGGGCTGGGAAATGGGGGAGGGGATGAAAGGAGAGACATTAAGAGATATTCAAGGCGAGACGAGATGGTAATAGGCCAGGTAAAGAGACAAAGGATGGCTCTAGATGAAGTGTGAAATGCGCTGGCAGAGTGAGAGACAGCTGCCATGTGGGAGAGAGAAAAAAAGGGAAAAGGCACAAACCAAAGGTGTGGATAAAAAATATATAAAAATACGATAGGGGCCGAGGTTATGATCTGAAAGCGAACCATTGCTTTACAGAGTACCACTGGACTGCACTTCATAAAACAGAATTATCAAACTGACTCCAGAGGACACAGATTTAAGGGAATTGGCAAAAGAACCAAAGGCAAGATAAGGCAAAAATATTTACGCAGCGAGTTGTTGTGATCTGGAATGCGCGGCCTGAAAGGGCGGTGGAAGCAGATTCAATAGTAACTCTCAAAAGGGAATTGGATAAATACCGGAAGGGGAGAAATGTGCAGGGCCACAGAGAAAGAACAGGGAGCGGGACTAATTGGAGAGCTTTTTCAAAGAGCCAGCAGAGGCACGATGGGCCGAATGGCCTCCTTCTGGGCTGTATCATTCTGTGATTCTATGGAGCAGGCTGGCAGCTGGCCTGGAGGCTGCTGCTGGTAAGTTTAAATCTTTTCTTTATTGGGGTGGGAGGAGCAGAAGCCCCCTCAAAAGGGAAATCGCGGCCTCCCCTCCCCAGAATCCCCCCTTCCCTCATGAAAGACCCCCTCGAAACCCCTCTCCCATTACCAGGAAGGCGGTGGGTAGCTAAGGGCCGCCCAATCTTTGTTGACCGGCAGCCGCTCTGCACCCTCTTCAGACCCATCCCGGCCGGCCAGTGGAACAGCGCAATGAGCCCTGGGAGCTAAAAATAACAAGAGCCTGAAACTTAGGCCTCGTCTCGCATCCTGCCCGAAACACGCTGAAGGCTGAGATCGACCCCACCTTATAGTTTTACAAATTATTGTTTATCCTTCTAATGGTTTGTACGACAACTTTGCTTGTGCTTTTAATCAAGCTGAGGAAGAAAGAAGCCATTTTGTACTGACATGCTGAAAGAAATCATAAAGGAGTTGCCATTCCATTGTAGAGTGTTTGTAATGAATTGATTAACTCCTTTGGATAAAAATCCTCTGTTTGCTAATATAATGATAAAGTATAGCTCACTAATAATTGGTTAAAGATAAAGTATAGTTTTTTTTAATTTGTTCCTGGGATGTGGGCGTCGCTGACAAGGCCAGCATTTATTGCCCATCCCTAGTTGCCCCTCGAGAAGGTGGTGGTGAGCGGCCTTCTTGAACCGCTGCAGTCCGTGTGGTGAAGGTGCTCCCACAGTGCTGTTAGGGAGGGAGTTCCAGGATTTTGACCCAGCGACCCGTGCCTTCAGCTGCCTGGCCCCTAAGCTCTGGAATTCTCTCCCTGAACCTCTCCGCCTCTCTCTCTCCTGCTTAAAGCCCACATAGAAACATAAAGGATAGGAGCAGGAGTAGGCCATTTGGCCCCTCGAGCCGGTTCTGTCATTCAATGCGATCATGGCTGATCATCCAAACCCAGTACCCGGTTCCTGCTTTCTCCCCATATCCCTTGATTCCCTTTAGCCTTAAGAAATATATCTAACTCCTTCTTGAATATATTTAATGAATTGGTTTCAACTGCCTTGTGTGGTAGAGAATTCCACGGGTTCACCACTACCTCTCTGACCAAGTTTTAGATCACCTGTCCTAATATCTCTTGATGTGGCTCAGTATCCAATTTTGTCTGATAACCGCTCCTGTGAAACGCGATGTATTAAAGGCGCTACATAAATGCAAGGTGCTGTCGTTGTAAGTATGAAGATGCTTTATCGAAGAGAAAGACGAAGTAAAATGATTACCTCAAACTGGAGGGCTTCATTCGATGCAATCAGGGCTTGAATAGCTGCATTGATGTCCATGTGCCTCTACACAACAAATAGTAAGTGACAAAGAAAGCAGAAGAAACTGTCAGTAAAGAGTATCCGTTTGATGCATTTTCTGCTCAACAAGATTGATGGGTGTTAGTTCTGTGGAGTGGAACACATTCCATCTCAAACATCCGGGGGGAGAAATTCGTCGCCCCATTTGGGGCACAATTATCGGCCGGGCGTAAAGTTTAGCGCCTGGCGCTAATTATCGCCTCCGACTGCAAACTTGGCTTCTATCGCCCCTGGAGGTGATTGGAGCGCTAAATCAGGTGCTACACACCTCTCTTAAGGTGCAAAGGCCGAGGAGCGAGGAGCGAGGCGCTACCTCAGAGCGCTGGTGAAGTTCATGTGATGTCAGTCAGCAATGGAACACAGACACACTGGCGCCGGCCAGTTCTTAAAGGTGAGGGTCGATCTTGCTCTCCATCCACACCCTGCTCATTGCAGCCTTGAATCTCGGCCTGGAGAGACCTGTACATCAAATCTGCTGGAAAGAACAATGGAGGCCCAGGGAAAGAGCTCAGACTGCAGCCCCCATAGTCTCTTCTAAATTGAAGCAAGGAAGGGCAAATCAAAATCAACCTGCAAAGTGCTGCTCAGTACCCAAAACTCCTTCACACAGCGTTGAATCTCTCCAGAAGTCTCTCTCTCTCTCTCTCAGAATGCGTGGTGCAAAAATGTCACCGACAAAAAAAGGCAGGAAGCGGTCGCCTTTAAATAGCGCTCCCCCAGTCCCTTTCTGACAGCATAACGCTCCCCTCAACCTGTCGTTGCTAGCGGCAGGCGGTAAGGCAGGGGACGCCACTCAATATCCGGTCCGGGGCGCTAACGGGGCGTTGCGCACTCGACTGACGTCACAATCTGCCGGCGCAGGAGATCGTGGCGGTAGTGTTTAGCGCCGCCGCAAAATGTCTAGTTAATTTCGCGAGCGGCACAAACATCGCCGCGCCCGGGCGCTAGTTGCTTTGTGCCCCATTAGCGCCCTCTTAAGGCGCTAACGGGAGGCGCAAACAACTGAATTTCCCCCCCCGCCAGTGTCAACATCAAGCAGTTGCAGGCCAGGTATACCAGACTTAGAGTAAGAGTGAAGTCCCACCTCCTCTGCCTTAACAATGGGGGTCAGCCTCAATATAAGATAGTCACTAATAAATCCAACAGGAGAAACTTCTTTACCCAGAGAGTGGTGAGAATGTGGAACTCGCTACCACAGGGAGTGGTTGAGGCGAATAGCAGAGATGGATTCAAGGGGAAGCTGGATAAACACACGAGGGAGAAAGGAATAGAAGGATATGTTGATGGGGTGAGAGGAAGAGGGGTGGGAGGAGGCTGGTGTGGAGCATAAACACCGGCACAGACCAGTCGGGCCAAATGGCCTGTTTTTCTGTTGTGTACGTTCGATGTAATTCTATGTAATTTCCCACGACCTACTCCAGCCTTTCTGTAGCTCTCTGAGTGAGTTTGGCAATTTATTTGAAAATGAGGGCAGTTTTAGTCGGTAGACCCAGGCCCACGGTGACACTGTCCGTACCCCTTTTATGTCGGTCTCTTACAGCCAGCAGAGGGCGGGCACTTCCATCCCATGTGTTTGAAGCTGGATTGTAACCCAGCTGCCAGAAGTGAAAGCCACTGTCTGACCGACTGCCCCAAACAGTCCCACAGGCCAATCCTTCCTGACTGAGAACTTGTGTCCAACTATCAGCGCCGTTTGGTATATTCAACTGGATTGTAGGAGAACTTGTATTTGGTGCAGGCTTCTTGCCTTTTGGATTTGAAACATCATTGTTCTTTGTTTGGACATAATATGAGTATACTGCTAAAAGAAAAACAACCTTTGAATTGTTCAGTGTCAGAACATAAGAAATATTGGCAGGAGTCGGCCATGCGGCTCCTCGAGCCTGCTCCGCCATTCAATAAGATCATGGCTGATCTTCGACCTCAACTCCACTTTCCCGCCCGATCTCCATATCCCTCGATTCCATTAGTGTCCATAACTTGTTTATAAAGCGCCTTTCACAACCTCATGACGGCCCAAAATGCTTTACAGCCAATGAATTGCCTTTGAAGTGTAGTCACTGCTGTATTGTGGGAAATGCAGCAGCCAATTTGCGCACAGCAAGCTCCCACAAACAGCAATGTGATACTGTAATGACCAGATCATCTGTTTTAGTGATGTTGGTTGAGGGATAAATATTGGCCCCAGGACACCGGGGAGAACTCTCCTGCTCTTCTTTGAAATAGTGCCGTGGGATATTTTACGACTACCTGAGCAAGCAGACGGGACCTCGGTTTAACGTCTCATCCAAAAGGCGGCACCTCCGACAGAGTAGCGCTCCCTCAGTACTGCCCCTCCGACAGTGCAGCGCTCCCTCAGTACTGCCCCTCCGACAGTGCAGCACTCCCTCAGTACTGCCCCTCCGACAGTGCAGCACTCCCTCAGTACTGCCCCTCCGACAGTGCAGCGCTCCCTCAGTACTGCCCCTCCGACAGTGCAGCGCTCCCTCAGTACTGCCCCTCCGACAGTGCAGCACTCCCTCAGTACTGCCCCTCCGACAGTGCGGCGTACCCTCAGTACTGCCCCTCCGACAGTGCAGCGCTCCCTCAGTACTGCCCCTCCGACAGTGCAGCGCTCCCTCAGTACTGCCCCTCCGACAGTGCAGCGCTCCCTCAGTACTGCCCCTTTGACAGTGCAGCGCTCCCTCAGTACTGCCCCTCCGACAGTGCAGCGCTCCCTCAGTACGGCCCCTCCGACAGTGCAGCGCTCCCTCAGTACTGCCCCTCCGACAGTGCAGAGCTCCCTCAGTACTGCCCCTCCGACAGTGCAGCGCTCCCTCAGTACTGCCCCTCCGACAGTGCAGCGCTCCCTCAGTACTGCCCCTCCGACAGTGCAGCGCTCCCTCAGTACTGCCCCTCCGACAGTGCAGCGCTCCCTCAGTACTGCCCCTCCGACAGTGCAGCGCTCCCTCAGTACTGCCCCTCCGACAGTGCAGCGCTCCCTCAGTACTGCCCCTCCGACAGTGCAGCGCTCCCTCAGTACAGCCCTTCCTTTAGTGCCCACAATTCTCAGTCTTGAATATAATCATCGACTGAGCACCACCACCCTCTGAGTGAAGACATTTCTCCCCATCTCAGTCCTAAATGGCCGACCCCTTTATCCTGGGACTGTGACCCCTGGTTCTAGACTCCCCAGGCCGAGGGGGGAAACAGCCCCTCAGCATCTAAACATAGGGGTTTTATTCAAAACTGCAGGTTGAGCGATCTGAATGTATGAGTGCGATGCTCCTTGAAAATACCTCGAGCTGACAAGTTAGTTCACGTTCAAAGCTACACCTGCGACTCCTCAAAGACTTTGTCACTGTAGGATTTCAGTCAATCATCCAGGAATGTGGACGAAAATGTGACTGGAAAATACGTTGGCTGTTTCCCTCGTGGGCTATAAGGGATGGGCCACATTGTCCGCATGCTCGATACGAGACTCCCAAAACAAGCGCTCTACTCGGAGCTCCGGCACGGCAAGAGAGCCCCAGGTGGGCAGAGGAAACGCTTCAAGGACACCCTCAAAGCCTCCTTGAAAAAGTGTAACATCCTCACCGACACCTGGGAATCCCTGGCCCAAGACCGCACAAAGTGGAGGAGAAGCATCCGGGAAGGCGCCGAACACCTCGAGTCTCTTCGCCTGGAGCAAGCGGAAGCCAAGCGCAGGCAGCGCAAGGAGCGCACGTCAACCCAAGCCCCCCACCCACCCGCCCCTTCAACCACCGTCTGCCCCACCTGTGACAGAGACTGTAGGCCCCGCATTGGACTCATCAGTCACCCGAGAACTCATTTTTAATGTGGAAGCAAGTCATCCTCAGTTCCTGAGGGACTGCCTAAGAAGAAGAAGATAATTGGTAATGGTTGCCTACGGTTAAAATCGGCGATCAGCCATGAAGTGGCATTTTAACCGGCCTTCACATTGAGGAGAATATTGATTATTTTTTTGAAGCGTGAACACAGGCTTTCAAGTTGCAAGTTTAAATTGAGACAGCGTTGTGACTCTAACAGCTAAAAGAGGAAATAGAGTTGAATAGTGCTTACCGTTGGGCCAGGAGCACCGGGAGGACCCTAGAATGAAACGGCGAGGTTTATTGCAGCTATTCATTTCAATATAAAACGGGTTAAAAAAAGATTAATATAGCATTGAACACTTCTACAAAGTTAAATTAAAAGATCTACTCACTGGCGGTCCAGGCTGCCCCTGAGGTCCTTCAGGCCCCTAGCAAAGAATGAAAACATCACAAATCATTCTAGAACTAAACAAGACTTTTTTATTTCTTTAATTAATTCTTTTACATTGAATGACATAGAATTTACAGCAAAGAAACAGGCCATTCGGCCCAACTGGTCCGTGCCGGTGTTTATGCTCAACACCAGCTTCCTCCCACCCCTCTTCATCTCACCCCATCAAAATATCCTATTCCCTTCTCCCTCGTGTGTTTATCTAGCTTCCCCTTCAATACATCTATACTATTCGCCTCATGAACAGTGTTGTTCCATTACAATCAACCTCATCTGAAGCCCGCATCGCCTTGTGGAAAGACCGGCTCGCCAGTCTTGAACAACCCCCAGCGATGGAAATTTTACCTGATCAAAGCCTTCCCCCAGGAGCTAATTGCAACTGGGCAATCTGGAAGTGCCTTAACAGACTTAGGACCGGTGTAGGTTGCTCAAAGGTGTCACTAAGCAAATGGGGATATTCAACCAGCCCGACAACTTGTGAATGTGGAACTGAGGCACAGACTATGCAACATCTCCTGCAATGCCCATCGTTAGAGGAACCCTGCACTGTTGCAGATCTTGCCGAATCCAACAACAAGGTGCAAAAATGTGTCCAGTTCTGGCTGGGCTATGTATAGACTGTCCGTGGACACGATAAGAAGAAGAAGCCTCAACCACTCCCTGTGGTAGCGAGTTCCACATTCTCACCACTCTCTGGGTAAAGAAGTTTCTCCTGAATTCCCCATTGGATTTATTAGTGACTATCTTATATTTATGGCCCCATGTTTTGGACTCCCCCCATATGTGGAAGCATCTTCTCTACGTCTACCTTATCAAACCCTTTCATAATTTTAAAGACCTCTATCGGGTCACCCCTCAGCCTTCTCTTTTCTAGAGAAAAAAGCCCCAGACTGTTCAAAATTTCTTGATAATTATAACCTCTCAGTTCTGGGTATCATTCTCGTAAATCTTTTTTGCACCTTCTCCAGTGCCTCTATATCCTTTTTATAATATGGAGACCAGGACTGTGCACAGTGCTCCCAGTGTGGTCAAACCAAGGTTTGGTACAAGTTTAATATAACTTCTCTGCTTCTCAATTCTTTCCCTCTAGAAATGAACCCTTTTTTTCTAGGCACTTTGAATTTTCCCACATGAAGCAGAGGGATGCTGTTGCTGTGACATATGTTCCACCTTAGACATTCAGTGCCAGCATTGAGCATTCACAAGTGAAGGTCTCTCTCTTAGGCAGTCCCTCAGAACCGAGGATGACTTGCTTCCACATTAAAAATGAGTTCTCAGGTGACTGATGAGTCCAATGCGAGACCTACAGTCTCTGTCACAGGTGGGGGCAGACGGTGGTTGAAGGGGTGGGTGAGTGGGGTCTTGGGTTGACGTGCGCGCCTTGCGCTGCCCGCACTTGGCTTCCGCTTGCTCCCGGCGAAGAGACTCGAGGTGTTTGGCGCCTTCCCGGATGCTTCTCCTCCACTTTGTGCGGTCTTGGGCCAGGGATTCCCAGGTGTCGGTGGGGATGTTACACTTTTTCAAGGAGGCTTTGAGGGTGTCCTTGAAGCATTTCCTCTGCCCACCTGGGGCTCTCTTGCTGTGCCGGAGCTCCGAGTAGAGCGCTTGTTTCGGGAGTCTCGTATCGGGCATGCGGACAATGTGACCCGTCCATCGGAGCTGATCGAGCGTGGTCAAAGCTTCGATGCTGGGGATGTTGGCCTGAGCAAGAACACTTGACGTTGGCGTGCCTATCCTGCCAATGGATTTGCAGGATCTTGCGGAGGCAGCGTTGGTGGTACCTCTCCAGTGCTTTGAGGTGCCTGCTGTACATGGTCCATGTGCAGCTATAGCACCAGTAGATGAAGAATAAAGCTCTCTTTAACTGCCCCAGTAACACATCCCTGGCCCAATTTCAGAAGAACATCCCGTTACTGCACCAGTGCAACTTTTTACACGTCCTCTATTCGCTGTTGTGTGACCCACCTGAATGAGATTGACAATTTAGGGCTGAATTAAGGATAGTTTTTTTTTCCCCTTTTGCTGAGCTGGATTTTGACGGCCCCCAAGTCATTCCATACAGGAGCGAGTGAACAAGGAAGAGACTTTCAATCCCTGTCGTCTGGAGCTGGATTTGAACTCAAGTCCTAGCAGCTATCTTTTGCCCTGCCAGTACACTTTACACCTAATCCCAGCCTATCACCATCTCGTCTAGCTTCTAATCTCTTTTACTTCTTTTGGTTCTTTTATTCTTTTGTCCGATCGCAGCCCTGCCTTCGATCTAGTTCCTTTTCTCTCCAGTTTTGAAGAAGGGTCAAACCCGAAACGTCAACTCAGATTTCTCTCCACGGATGTTGCCTGACCTGCTGAGTTTTTCCAGCATTTTCTGTTGTTATTTCGGATTTCCAACATCTGCAGTATTTTGCTATCGTCCTAGAGATGAACGTTTGTTATCGACCCACTGCACCACCCAGACTCCCACTCTTAAAGAACAGGGTTGCTGTGCTTGTAAAAACTTGTTAACCAGAAAGAACAATTTGCAGCAACACTCGGATGTTCAACAAGGTCAGAGAGTTTATTTTACACAGAATTAAATAAAAATTACAGCGCAGAAACAGGCCATTCGACCCAACAGGTCCACGCCAGTGTTTATGCTCCACACAAGTTCCACATTCTCTGGGTAAAGAAGTTTCTCCTGAATTCCCGATTGGATTTATTGGTGACTCTCTTATATTTAGTTAATCAGTACTTTCTTCAGCTATACCTTAAGGAGTTTGCATTCAGCTGTGACCATTGGGTAGGGATGAAAAAATGTGTATCACACCGCATCAGCAACAGTTGTGGCAGAAATCTTGTCCTGACAGGAAATATTTCCAACTTTGCATATTCAAGTTCAAGCAAAGACATAAATATATCAAGACTTAGATACGTGAAGATTGTTGTTTCTGGCACAGAGTCTCCAAAATCTAGAATTAAATCCAACTCTCGCTTTGGCAAGAAAGAATTTGTGTTTATGTAGCACCTTATCACATCTCAAATGTCCCAAAGCTGTTTACAACAGGAACTTGCATTTATATAGCGCCTTTAACGTCGTAAAACATCCCAAGGCGCTTCACAGGAGCGATTATCAAACAAAATTTGACACTGAGCCACATAAGGAGATATTAGGACAGGTGACCAAAAGCTTGGTCAAAGAGGTCGGTTTTAAAGAGCGTCTTAAAGGAGGAGAGAGAAGCGGAGAGGTTTAGGGAGGGAATTCCAGAGCTTGGGGCCCAGGCAGCTGAAGGCACGGCCGCCAATGGTGGAGCGATTAAAATCAGGGATGTGCAAGGGGCCAGAATTGGAGGAGCGCTGAGATCTCGGAGGGTTGTAGAGCTGGAGGAGGTTACAGAGATAGGGAGGGGTGTAGGGTGGGAGGGGATTACAGTGATAGGGAGGGGTGTAGGGTGGGAGGGGGGTTACAGTGATGGGGAGGGGTGTAGGGTGGGCGGGGGTTACAGTGATAGGGAGGGGTGTAGGGTGGGAGGGGATTACAGTGATAGGGAGGGGTGTAGGGTGGGAGGGGCTTACAGAGATAGGGAGGGGTGTAGGGCTGGAAGGGGGTTACAGTGATGGGGAGGGGTGTAGGGTGGGAGGAGGTTAGTGATAGGGAGGGGTGTAGAGCTGGAGGGGGTTACAGTGATAGGGAGGGGTGTAGGGCGGGAGGGGGTTACAGAGATAGGGAGGGGTGTAGGGTGGGAGGGGGTTACAGTGATAGGGAGGGGTGTAGGGCGGGAGGGGGTTACAGTGATGGGGAGGGGTGTAGGGTGGGAGGGGGGTTACAGTGATAGGGAGGGGTGTAGGGCGGGAGGGGGTTACAGAGATAGGGAGGGGTGTAGGGTGGGAGGGGGTTACAGTGATAGGGAGGGGTGTAGGGCGGGAGGGGGTTACAGTGATAGGGAGGGGTGTAGAGCGGGAGGGGGTTACAGAGATAGGGAGGGGTGTAGGGCAGGAGGGTGTTACAGAGATAGGGAGGGGTGTAGAGTGGGAGGGGGTTACAGTGATAGGGAGGGGTGTAGGGCGGGAAGGGGTTACAGTGATGGGGAGGGGTGTAGGGTGGGAGGGGGGTTACAGTGATAGGGAGGGGTGTAGGGTGGGAGGGGGTTACAGAGATAGGGAGGGGTGTAGGGTGGGAGGGGGTTACAGTGATAGGGAGGGGTGTAGGGTGGGAGGGGGTTACAGTGATAGGGAGGGGTGTAGGGTGGGAGGGGGTTACAGAGATAGGGAGGGGTGTAGGGTGGGAGGGGGTTACAGTGATAGGGAGGGGTGTAGGGTGGGAGGGGGTTACAGTGATAGGGAGGGGTGTAGGGTGGGAGGGGGTTACAGTGATAGGGAGGGGTGTAGGGTGGGAGGGGGTTACAGTGATGGGGAGGGGTGTAGGGTGGGAGGGGGTTACAGAGATAGGGAGGGGTGTAGGGTGGGAGGGGGTTACAGTGATGGGGAGGGGTGTAGGGTGGGAGGGGGTTACAGAGATAGGGAGGGGTGTCGGGTGGGAGGGGGTTATAGAGATAGGGAGGGGGTTACAGTGATAGGGAGGGGTGTAGGGTGGGAGGGGGTTACAGAGATAGGGAGGGGTGTAGGGTGGGAGGGGGTTACAGAGATAGGGAGGGGTGTAGGGTGGGAGGGGGTTACAGTGATAGGGAGGGGTGTAGGGTGGGAGGGGGTTACAGAGATAGGGAGGGGTGTAGGGTGGGAGGGGTTTACAGAGATAGGGAGGGGTGTAGGGTGGGAGGGGGTTACAGAGAGAGGGAGGGGTGTAGGGTGGGAGGGGGTTACAGAGATAGGGAGGGGTGTAGGGTGGGAGGGGGTTACAGTAATAGGGAGGGGTGTAGGGTGGGAGGGGGTTACAGTGATAGGGAGGGGTGTAGGGTGGGAGGGGGTTACAGTGATAGGGAGGGGTGTAGGGTGGGAGGGGGTTACAGAGATAGGGAGGGGTGTAGGGTGGGAGGGGGTTATAGAGATAGGGAGGGGGTTACAGTGATAGGGAGGGGTGTAGGGTGGGAGGGGGTTACAGAGATAGGGAGGGGGTTACAGTGATAGGGAGGGGTGTAGGGTGGGAGGGGGTTACAGAGATAGGGAGGGGTGTAGGGTGGGAGGGGGTTACAGAGATAGGGAGGGGTGTAGGGTGGGAGGGGGTTATAGAGATAGGGAGGGGGTTACAGTGATAGGGAGGGGTGTAGGGTGGGAGGGGGTTACAGAGATAGGGAGGGGTGTAGGGTGGGAGGGGGTTACAGTGATAGGGAGGGGTGTAGGGTGGGAGGGGGTTACAGTGATAGGGAGGGGTGTAGGGTGGGAGGGGGTTACAGAGATAGGGAGGGGTGTAGGGTGGGAGGGGGTTACAGTGATAGGGAGGGGTGTAGGGTGGGAGGGGGTTACAGTGATAGGGAGGGGTGTAGGGCGGGAGGGGGTTACAGTGATAGGGAGGGGTGTAGGGTGGGAGGGGGTTACAGAGATAGGGAGGGGTGTAGGGCGGGAGGGGGTTACAGTGATAGGGAGGGGTGTAGGGCGGGAGGGGGTTACAGTGATAGGGAGGGGTGTAGGGTGGGAGGGGGTTACAGTGATAGGGAGGGGTGTAGGGTGGGAGGGGGTTATAGAGATAGGGAGGGGGTTACAGTGATAGGGAGTGGTGTAGGGTGGGAGGGGGTTACAGAGATAGGGAGGGGTGTAGGGTGGGAGGGGGTTACAGTGATAGGGAGGGGTGTAGGGTGGGAGGGGGTAACAGTGATAGGGAGGGGTGTAGGGTGGGAGGGGCTTACAGAGATAGGGAGGGGTGTAGGGTGGGAGGGGGTTACAGTGATAGGGAGGGGTGTAGGGTGGGAGGGGGTTATAGAGATAGGGAGGGGGTTACAGTGATAGGGAGGGGTGTAGGGTGGGAGGGGGTTACAGTGATAGGGAGGGGTGTAGGGTGGGAGGGGGTTACAGAGAGAGGGAGGGGTGTAGGGTGGGAGGGGGTTACAGAGAGAGGGAGGGGTGTAGGGTGGGAGGGGGTTACAGTGATAGGGAGGGGTGTAGGGTGGGAGGGGGTTACAGAGATAGGGAGGGGTGTAGGGTGGGAGGGGGTTACAGTGATAGGGAGGGGTGTAGGGTGGGAGGGGGTTACAGTGATGGGGAGGGGTGTAGGGTGGGAGGGATCGAAAAAGGCAGACACAGGCAGACCAGGCTGCCAAGAGAGGACAGGATATGCTCTCACTGCAGTCAGGGAGTGGTGGAGACAGAGATGCACTTCCTCACAGCTTGTGGAAAATATCAGGGCATCAGGGAGAATTTCTACCAAAAATTCTCACAAATATGCCCTGATTTCAGAAATCTGAATGACAACCAAAAACTCCCATTCCTACTGGGAGAGGAGAGAAGCTGTGTAACGCTGGCGGCGCACTATGTTGCAGCTTGCCATGAACAGAGGGACAACCAGTAAGCTAAGAAAAAAAATATATATAAACAATGCGAATGTATATTTATACACTCAGGGATATACCTGTTTATACACTGTATGAATAGAACTGCGTTTATGTGCTGAACCATAAATGTATTTTGATGCTTTGGCAACATAAGATGTAACTTATCATGCCAATAAAGCGATTTAAATTGTAAAAAAAAATTGTAAATTGGGTTACAGAGATAGGGAGGGGTGTAGGGTGGGAGGGGGTTACAGTGATGGGGAGGGGTGTAGGGTGGGAGGGGGTTACAGTGATAGGGAGGGGTGTAGGGTGGGAGGGGGTTACAGAGAGCGGGAGGGGTGTAGGGTGGGAGGGGGTTACAGAGAGCGGGAGGGGTGTAGGGTGGGAGGGGGTTACAGTGATGGGGAGGGGTTACAGAGATAGGGAGGGGTGTAGGGTGGGAGGGGGTTACAGAGATAGGGAGGGGTGTAGGGCGGGAGGGGGTTATAGAGATAGGGAGGGGTGTCGGGTGGGAGGGGGTTATAGAGATAGGGAGGGGTGTAGGGTGGGAGGGGGTTACAGAGATAGGGAGGGGTGTAGGGTGGGAGGGGGTTATAGAGATAGGGAGGGGTGTAGGGTGGGAGGGGGTTACAGAGATAGGGAGGGGTGTAGGGTGGGAGGGGGTTACAGTGATAGGGAGGGGTGTAGGGTGGGAGGGGGTTACAGAGATAGGGAGGGGTGTAGGGTGGGAGGGGGTTACAGAGATAGGGAGGGGTGTAGGGCGGGAGGGGGTTACAGAGATAGGGAGGGGTGTCGGGTGGGAGGGGGTTATAGAGATAGGGAACGAGGCGAGGAGGCCACGGAGGGATGTGAATGTTGTAGAAGCAGTAGTGTAGCTGCAGGGTCTTCTGGACAGCAGAGCGAGAAGGTCTCAAGGCCCAACGATCACTCTTGGGGGTGGGAAATAACTCTCTTCCCTTCAGGCACAGATTCTGCCCATCTGGGGAAGCCCCGGAAATCTTGGGGCAGCGTCGTATGCGCGATGGGACTCTGCCCACAGTTCCGCTTCACTGTGCCTGGAAGCGGAGTGCTCTCCAGACGCAAAGAATTCATAATCATAATCCTCTAATCATAATGGATGTTTGCAGTTTTCTCGGAAATATCGACGATGGACTCAGTCTTCAAAGCACCGGCAGAAATCCCAACATAACATGAAATAAAAATGGAACTTGTCTTATTCAGTTACCACAAACCAGTGGTCCTTATAATACACTGTACGTTACATGTCCCTCGAACCTGCTCCGCCATTCAATAAGATCATGGCTGATCTTCGACCTCAACGCCACTTTCCCGCCCGATCCCCACATCCCTTGATTCCCCTAGAGTCCAAAAATCTATCGATCTCAGCCTTGAATATACTCAAAGACTCAGCATTCGCAGCCCTCTGGGGCAGAGAATTCCAAAGATTCACAACCCTCAGTGAAGAAATTTCTCCTCATCTCAGATCTGAATGGCCGACCCCTTATCCTGAGACTATGCCCCCTAGTTCTAGACTCTCCAGCCAGGGGAAACAACCTCTCAACATCTACCCTGTCAATCCCCTTCAGAATCTTGTATGTTTCAATGAGATCACCTCGCATTCTTCCAAACTCCAGAGAGTATAGGCCCAATCTACTCAATCTCTCCTCATTGGAAATCCCTCTCATCCCAGGAAGCAATCCATAATGTTCTTACAATCATATCTAGAATACCTCCACTAAAAGATGGCCCTGCTAGACTTTAGAGACTCTGACTGAAGTTTGATATAATTTATTTTTAAAAGAACAGTTGTAATGTTTATGCGACACATGATTTTTTTTCTCAAGCAGAGGTCACCAATATTTTATAAACAGGTTAAAATTCTTCATCCTGTTAGCATTGGGTTTCTTTTGAAGTGTTTGAAATACCCATCTGCTTCTCGTCATACACTGTAACTGTAGTTTATAACATCCGCAGCATGAAGACTTTCAAGTAGAACTGCAGAAACATAATGAGCCAGCAGAGTACTCTTCACTTATTCTTCAAATAGAATACTACCACGGGGGGTAGTTGAGGTGACCAGCACAGATACAATCAAGGGGAAGCAAGATAAGCACATGAGGGAGGAAGGAGTACAAGGATATGGTGATGGGGTGAGATGAAGAGGGGTGGGAGGAGGCCGATGTGGAGCATAAACACCGGCACGGACTGGTTGGGCCCAATGGCCTGTTTCTGTGCTGTAAATACTTTGCAATTTGCAAAGCAGCAAGCCTGAATCTTATTTTGGCCTTCTTTCTTTAATGGTAATACCACTAGCACTATTTAAAGAAAAGAAAGAAAGACTTGCATTTCTATAGCGCCTTTCACAACCATCGGACGTCCCAAAGCGCTGCACAGCCAATGAAGTACCTTTTGAAGTGTAGTCGCTGTTGGAATGTTACACCAACATAGTGTAACAACACCGCCCCCCCATGCCTAGTGGGTATGTAAGATACCCTAGTCATGTATATGTATATATGTAGGATTAGGATTTGGTTTAATCACATATGATTGGGGTTTTTAACTATATTTTTACATAAATGGCTTGTGGATTTGTGATTAGAAATAATGAAATGGTTAAAGTTGTTCATTCCCAGGATGCTTTAGGGTTCGATACGTCAGGGTACAATTTAGCTGATTGCCACCGCATTGTGAAACGAGACAGCCAAGACCGTCTTGAGATAAAGAGAAGGGAAAATGAGCTCCGGGTGATTAGTTGCATGTCTAGATGATAAACAGAATGACCGTTTGGAAGTTTGTAGGAACTCTCTCATTTCTGGGGGCCTTGCTCACAATAACACTTGTTGTGCCATAATGAATCAGCAAGGACAGTGTGCGTGACTAGAGGCCTATAAAGAGGGGTGACCTAATAGAGGTTTTTAAAATTATGAAAGGTTTTGATAGAGTAGAGTGTTTCCACTTGTGGGGAAGAGCATAACTAAAGGCCATCAATATAAGATAGTCACCAAGAAATCCAATAGGGAATTCAGAAGAAACCTCTTTACCCAGAGAGTGGTGAGAATGTGGAACTCGCTACCACAGGGAGTGGTTGAGGCGAATGGTATAGATGCATTTAAGGGGAGGCTAG
This sequence comes from Somniosus microcephalus, assembly GCF_052327205.1. NCBI lineage: Eukaryota > Metazoa > Chordata > Chondrichthyes > Squaliformes > Somniosidae > Somniosus > Somniosus microcephalus. The sequence goes on from NC_140989.1 coordinate 366,767,648, forward strand.
ACAAGCACATGAAGGAGTTGGGAATAGAGGGTTATGCTGATAGAGTTAGATGAGGAAAGACGGGAGGAGGTTCGAGTGGAGCATAAACACCAGCATGGGCTGGTTGGGCCGAATGGCCTGTTTCTGTGCCGTATATCCTATCTAATCCTATATTGAGCTATCCGTAACAATTTATAGAGTTGGGCTCAAAAGGATCATAGAAACATAGAAGATAGAAGCAGGAGTAGGCCATTCGGCCCTTCGAGCCTGCTCCGCCATTCAATGAGATCATGGCTGATCATCCAAGTTCAGTACCCTGTCCCTGCCTTCTCCCCATATCCCTTGATCCCTTTAGCCTTAAGAAATATATCCAACTCTTGCTTGAATATATTTAATGAATTGGCCTCCACCGCCCTCTGTGGCAGAGAATTCCACAGGTTCACCACACTCTGGGTGAAGAAATTCCTCCTCATTTCAGTCCTAAATGGCTTACCCCTTATCCTTAGACTATGACCCCTGGTTCTGGATTCCCCGGCCATCAGAAACATCCTTCCTGCATCTAGTCTGTCCAGGCCTGACAGAATTTTATAGGTTTCGATGAGATCCCCTCTCAATCTTCTAAACTCCAGTGAGTATAAGCCCAATCGACCCAATCTCTCCTCATACGTCATTCCTGCCATCCCAGGTATCAGCCTGGTGAATCTTCGCTGCACTCCTTCCATGGCAAGAAAGTCCTTCCTCAGATAAGGCGACCAAAACAGCACACAATACTCAAGGTGCGGTCTCACCAAGGCCCTGTACAACTGCAGCAAGACATCCTTGTTCCTGTACTCGAACCCTCTCGCTACGAAGGCCAACATACCATTTGCCTTCTTAACCGCCTGCTGCACCTGCTGCTTCCCTTCAGCGACTGGTGCACAAGAACACCCAGGTCTCTTTGCACTTCCCCTTCTCCCAATCTATTGCCATTTAAAAATAATCTGCCTTCCTGTTTTTGCCCCCAAAGTGGATAACCTCACATTTACCCACATTATAGTGCATATGCCATGTTTCTGCCCAATCACCCAACCTGTCCAAATCGTACTGGAGTTTCATGACATCCTCCTCACAGCATACCCTCCCACCCAGCTATGTGTCGTCTGTGAATTTGGAGATATTACATCCAATTCCCTCGTCCAGATCATTAATATATGTTGTGAACAGCTGGGGTCCTAGGACCCATCCTTGCGGTACCCCACTAGTCACTGCCTGCCACTCGGAAAACGACCCGTTTATTCCAACTCTTTGCTTTCTGTCCGCCAACCAGTTCTCTATCCAAGTCAATACCTTGTCCCCAGTCCCATGTGCCTTAATTTTGCATGCTAATCTCTTATGCGGGACCTTATCGAAAGCCTTCTGAAAGTCCAAATACACCACATCCACTGGTTCTCCCTTATCTATTCTACCAGTTACATCCTCAAAAAATTCCAGTAGATTAGTCAAGCATGATTTACCTTTTGTAAATCCATGTTGACTTTGTCCGATCCTGTCACTGCTTTCCAAGTGCTCTGCTATTACATCTTTTATAATGGACTCTAGCATTTCCCCCACTACCGATGTCAGGTTTACCGGTCTATAATTCCCCGCTTTTTCTCTACCACCTTTTTTGAATAGTGGGGTAACATTAGCTACCCTACAATCCATGGGTACTGTTCCAGAGTCTATCGAGTTCTGGAAGATGACCAGCAATGCATCTACTATTTCTAGGGCCACTTCCTTAAGTACCCTAGGATGTAGATTATCAAGCCCTGGGGATTTATCGGCCTTCAGTCCCATCAATTTTCCTAACACCATTTCCCTACAAATACTGATTTCTTTCAGTTCCACCCTTTCATCAGACCCTATGTTCCCCAGCATCTCTGGGAGGTTATTTGTGTCCTCCTTTGTGAAGACAGAACCAAAATATGTATTTAGTTGGTCTGCCATTTCTCTGTTCCCCATTATAAATTCCCCTGATTCTGACTGCAAGGGACCTACGCTTGACTTCACCAATCTTTTTCTCTTCACATATCTATAAAAGCTTTTACAGTCAGTTTTTATGTTCCCTGCAAGCTTACTCTCATAATCTATTTTCCCTTTCTTAATTAATCCCTTTGTCCTCCTTTCTTGAATCCTAAACTGCTCCCAATCCTCAGGATTATTGCTTTTTCTGGCCAATTTATATGTCCTCTCCTTGGATCTTATGCTATCCCTAATTTCCCTTGTTAGCCACGGTTGAGTCACCTTTTTTGTTTTATTTTTATGCCAAACTGGGATGAACAAATTCTGTAGTTCATCCATTCGGTCTTTGAATGTTTGCCATTGCCTATCCACCGTCAATCCTTTGAGTGACATTCCACAATCAATCCTACCCAACTCGCTCCTCAGACCATCGTAGTTTCCTTTATTTAAATTGAGGACCCTAGTCTCTGAGTCAACTACTTCATTCTCCATCTTAATGAAGAATTCGATCATATTATGATCGCTCTGACCCAAGGGGCCTCATACAACAAGATTGCTAATTAATCCTTTCTTGTTACATAATACCCAGTCTAAGATGGCCTGATCTCTGGTTGGTTCCTCGACATATTGGTCCAGGAAACCATCCCGTAAACACTCCAGGAATTCCTCCTCCACAGTATTGTTACTAATTTGGTTAGCCCAATCTATATGTAGATTAAAGTCACCCATGATGACTGCTGTGCCCTTATTGCACGCTTCTTTAATTTCCCTTTTAATGCCATCCCCAACCTCCGCCTTACTGTTTGGAGGTCTATATACCACTCCCACTAATGTTTTCTTCCCCTTAGTATTTCTCAATTCTACCCATACAGATTCCACACCATCAGAGCTAATATCCTTCATTACAATTGTGTTAATCCCTTCTTTAACCAGTAATGCTACCCCACCTCCCTTTCCTTTTTGCCTATCTTTCCTGAATATCGAATACCCCTGGATGTTGAGTTCCCAGCCTTGGCCATCCTTGAGCCACGTTTCCGTAATCCCAACCAAATCATATTCGTTTACCTCTATTTGCGCAGCCAATTCATCCACCTTATTACGAATGCATAGAAGATAGGAGCAGGAGTAGGCCATTCGGCCCCTCGAGCCTGCTCCGCCATTCAATGCGATCATGGCTGATCATCCAAATTCAGTACCCTGTCCCTGCTTTCTCCCCATATCCCTTGATCCCTTTAGCCTTAAGAAATATATCTAACTCCTTCTTGAATATATTTAATGAATTGGCCTCAACTGCCTTCTGTGGTAGAGAATTCCGCAGGTTCACCACTCTCTGGGTGAAGAAATTCCTCCTCATCTCTGTCCTAAATGGATTACCCCTTATCCTTAGCCTGTGACCCCTGGTTCTGGACTCCCCCGCCATCGGGAACATCCTTCCTGCATCTAGTCTGTCTAGTCCTGTTAGAATTTTATGGCCTAGAAATTCGGTGGGCTGCGCCACCAGTTAACACCTAAAGAGGGCACTCAGTGGCTTTAGCGCCGCTGGCCACGCCTCCCGTGATATTTAGCTGGGGCGCTAATGGTGGCGTTAGCCTGTTGCGCTGCGCCGCCACCGATGACATCATCGGTGTGCGCAGCGCCCCGCTACCGCCCCGATCTCGATATTTGGTAGCGACCGTCTCTGTAGCGCCGTTCGCAAATCGCGCCCGGTTCACGGGGCCTTCCTGTGGCGGCAGTGGCGCAAATTAAGGTGGAGGTGCGGGGCGGCCGTTTTTTTCGGCAGCCACCTGCCAGCACCTCCGTCCCCAGCCTCCTGCTCGCCCCCCGCGGCATTGCCGGCTGTTTTCCGAGAGCCCGGTACTTCTCCTCGGTGCTGGGCTCTTTTGCCGGCACTCGCGATCTCCGATCGCGCTGGTGCAGGCCCCTCCCCCTTAAGAATGGGAGGAAGGCCTGCAGTACCGCTGTGATATTCAGTTTCAGCGCCCTAAGAGGGACGCAGAGCGCCTCGAGCCTCGCCCCGTGTCCCTCTTGGGGCGTTCAAGCTGAATTTCTGGCGGTCGCAACTGCTCCGGTCGCTGCGCTAATTCCGGCGCCCAGGCGAACTTGGCGCCCCGTTTGTGGCCCCACCGAATTTATCCCCCTATAAGTTTCAATGAGATCCCGTCTCATTCTTCTAAACTCCAGCGAGTATAAGCCCAATCGACCCAATCTCTCCTCATACGTCATTCCTGCCATCCCAGGTATCAGATCGATTAAGGTTGTGTCCCTACCCAGAGAAAGACCAGAGGAAGACGGGGCGATTGTGTTTCTTTCTCTGTATGTCTGCCGCTAAAAGGCATTGCCTGAGACTGCTGTTGCCACCATGTTTGGTTTGTCAGATTCAAATAGTCTTACTGGCAAAGGCACCACTGGTGCAGAACTAAACCATATACAGTAGATCAGTCGGCTACAGGTTCCATTCCCATCTGTGCTGACTTCCTGACTCTAGCTTGGGCAACAGTTACTACATCAATATTTGCCCAGACAATGGAGGGGAAAATCATCCACGGCAAAATAGCGCGGCATCACTGTGGAGAAAGATGGAAAATGCGGGCGAGTGAAGAGAGGAACAGGAGGAGGCCATTCAGCCCCTCAAACCTCTTCTGCCATTCAATAAGTTCATGGCTGGTCTGTATCCTAACTCCATATACCCTTGTCCAGCAAAAATATATCGAACTCAGATTTAAAACTATTAATTGAGCTAGCATCGACTTATTTTTTTGTGGGACAGAGTTCCACACTTCTACCACCCTTTGTGTGAAGAAGTGTTTCCTAACTTCCCGCCTGAATGTCCTGGCTCTGACTTTAAGGTTATGTCCCCCTTGTTCTCTTCTTGTTTTCCAATCTCTCCATGGCCTCCTCGCCCCTCCCTATCTCTGAAACCTCCTCCAGCCCCACAACCCTCCCCGAGATCTCTGCGCTCCTCCAATTCTGGCCTCTTGAACATCCACGATTTTAATCGCTCCACCATTGGCGGCCGTGCCTTCAGCTGCCAAGGCCCCAAAGCTCTGGAATTCCCTCCCTAAACCTCTCCAGTTCTCTCTCTTTCCTCTTTAAAGATGCTCCTTAAAGCTTTTGGTCACCTGTCCCAATATCCCCTTATGTGGGTCGGTCAAATTCTGTCTGATAATCGCTCCTGTGCAGCGCCTTGGGATGTTTTACTACGTTAAAGGCGCTATAGAAATGCAAGTTGTTGTAAAAATTCTAGGATGGGGAAGAGTTTGGGGAAGAACCTGTTTCTGCTGGGTTCCTGTCCCTCACTGGCTAGATTCGGGATATTCGATGGTGATATTGGGGGACCTGGGGGCAGATGCTTCATCCTTTCACCTTCCCCTGCCCCCCACGGTCATGAGGTGGTACTGGAGGGACGCCAGGGTCTCCTGGAAATGTTGCTAGCCCCACCCGGCATAGTGCCAGCCTAGATTTTTGTGCTCAAGTCTCTGGAGAGGTACTTGACCCCACAACCTTCTGACACAGAGGTGAGGGTGGCGGAGTGCCGTGAGGTTGGGTGTGTTGGGCGACCAATGCGGGAGTGTGTGGGGGGGGCGGAGTGCCGTGAGGTTGGGCGTGTCGGGCGACCAATGGCAGGAGTGTGGGGGGGAGTGTGCGAGGTTGGGCGTGTCGGGCGACCAATGGCGTGGCGGTTGGAGGCAGGAGGCAGGAGGTTGGAGGCAGGAGGTTGGAGGTTTGAGGCAGAAGGCTGGAGGTTGGAGGCAGGAGGTTGGAGGTTGGAGGCAGGAGGTTGGAGGTTTGAGGCAGAAGGCTGGAGGTTGGAGGCAGGAGGTTGGAGGCAGGAGGTTGGAGGCTGGAGGCAGGAGGTTGGAGGCAGGAGGTTGGAGGCAGGAGGTTCGAGGTTGGAGGCAGGAGGTTGGAGGCAGGAGGTTGGAGGCAGGAGGTTGGAGGTTTGAGGCAGAAGGCTGGAGGTTGGAGGCAGGAGGTTGGAGGTTGGAGGCAGGAGGTTGGAGGTTTGAGGCAGAAGGCTGGAGGTTGGAGGCAGGAGGTTGGAGGCAGGAGGTTGGAGGCTGGAGGCAGGAGGTTGGAGGCAGGAGGTTGGAGGCAGGAGGTTCGAGGTTGGAGGCAGGAGGTTGGAGGCAGGAGGTTGGAGGCAGGAGGTTGGAGGCAGAAGGTTGGAGGTTGGAGGCAGGAGGCTGGAGGCAGAAGGTTGGAGTTTGGAGGCAGGAGGTTGGAGGCAGGAGGTTGGAGGTTGGAGGCAGAAGGTTGGAGGTTGGAGGCAGGAGGTTGGAGGCAGGAGGTTGGAGTTTGGAGGCAGGAGGTTGGAGGTAGGAGGTTGGAGTTTGGAGGCAGGAGGTTGGAGGTAGGAGGTTGGAGGCAGGAGGCAGAAGGTTGGAGGCAGGAGGTTTGAGGCAGGAGGTTGGAGGTTTGAGGCAGGAGGCTGGAGGTTGGAGGCAGGAGGTTTGAGGCAGAAGGTTGGAGGTTGGAGGCAGGAGGCTGGAGGCAGAAGGTTGGAGTTTGGAGGCAGGAGGTTGGAGGCAGGAGGTTGGAGGCAGGGGGTTGGAGGCAGGAGGTTGGAGTTTGGAGGCAGGAGGTTGGAGGCAGGAGGTTCGAGGTTGGAGGCAGGGGGTTGGAGGCAGGAGGTTGGAGGCAGGAGGTTGGAGTTTGGAGGCAGGAGGTTGGAGGCAGGAGGTTCGAGGTTGGAGGCAGGGGGTTGGAGGCAGGAGGTTGGAGGCAGGAGGTTGGAGGCAGAAGGTTGGAGGTTGGAGGCAGGAGGCTGGAGGCAGAAGGTTGGAGTTTGGAGGCAGGAGGTTGGAGGCAGGAGGTTGGAGGTTGGAGGCAGAAGGTTGGAGGTTGGAGGCAGGAGGTTGGAGGCAGGAGGTTGGAGTTTGGAGGTTGGAGGCAGGAGGTTGGAGGCAGAAGGTTGGAGGTTGGAGGCAGGAGGCTGGAGGCAGAAGGTTGGAGTTTGGAGGCAGGAGGTTGGAGGCAGGAGGTTGGAGGTTGGAGGCAGAAGGTTGGAGGTTGGAGGCAGGAGGTTGGAGGCAGGAGGTTGGAGATTGGAGGTTGGAGATTGGAGGCAGGAGGTTGGAGGTAGGAGGTTGGAGGCAGGAGGCAGAAGGTTGGAGGCAGGAGGTTTGAGGCAGGAGGTTGGAGGTTTGAGGCAGGAGGCTGGAGGTTGGAGGCAGGAGGTTTGAGGCAGAAGGTTGGAGGTTGGAGGCAGGAGGCAGAAGGTTGGAGTTTGGAGGCAGGAGGTTGGAGGCAGGAGGTTGGAGGCAGGGGGTTGGAGGCAGGAGGTTGGAGTTTGGAGGCAGGAGGTTGGAGGCAGGAGGTTCGAGGTTGGAGGCAGGGGGTTGGAGGCAGGAGGTTGGAGGCAGGAGGTTGGAGGCAGGAGGTTGGAGGCAGGAGGTTCGAGGTTGGAGGCAGGGGGTTGGAGGCAGGAGGTTGGAGGCAGGAGGTTGGAGGCAGAAGGTTGGAGGTTGGAGGCAGGAGGCTGGAGGCAGAAGGTTGGAGTTTGGAGGCAGGAGGTTGGAGGCAGGAGGTTGGAGGCAGAAGGTTGGAGGTTGGAGGCAGGAGGTTGGAGGCAGGAGGTTGGAGTTTGGAGGCAGGAGGTTGGAGGTAGGAGGTTGGAGGCAGGAGGCAGAAGGTTGGAGGCAGGAGGTTTGAGGCAGGAGGTTGGAGGTTTGAGGCAGGAGGTTGGAGGCAGGAGGTTTGAGGCAGAAGGCTGGAGGTTGGAGGCAGGAGGTTGGAGGCAGGAGGTTGGAGGTTGGAGGCAGGAGGTTGGAGGCAGGAGGTTGGAGATTGGAGGTTGGAGGCAGGCGGTTCGAGGTTGGAGGCAGGAGGTTGGAGGCAGGAGGTTGGAGGCAGAAGGTTTGAGGCAGGAGGCAGGAGGTTGGAGGCAGGAGGTTGGAGGCAGGAGGTTTGAGGCAGAAGGTTGGAGGTTGGAGGCAGGAGGTTGGAGGTTGGAGGCAGGAGGTTGGAGTTTGGAGGCAGGAGGTTGGAGGTTGGAGGCAGAAGGTTGGAGGCAGGAGGTTTGAGGCAGGAGGTTGGAGGCAGAAGGTTGGAGGCAGAAGGTTGGAGGTTGGAGGCAGGAGGTTGGAGGCAGAAGGTTGGAGGCAGGAGGTTGGAGGCAGAAGGTTGGAGGCAGGAGGTTGGAGGTTGGAGGCAGGAGGCAGGGGGTTGGAGGCAGGAGGTTGGAGGCAGAAGGTTGGAGGTTGGAGGCAGAAGGTTGGAGTTTGGAGGCAGGAGGTTGGAGGCAGGAGGTTGGAGGTTGGAGGCAGGAGGCAGGGGGTTGGAGGCAGGAGGTTGGAGGCAGGAGGTTGGAGGCAGAAGGTTGGAGGTTGGAGGCAGAAGGTTGGAGTTTGGAGGCAGGAGGTTGGAGGCAGGAGGTTGGAGGCAGAAGGTTGGAGGTTGGAGGCAGGAGGTTGGAGGCAGGAGGTTGGAGTTTGGAGGCAGGAGGTTGGAGGCAGGAGGTTGGAGGCAGGAGGTTGGAGGCAGGAGGTTGGAGGCAGGAGGTTGGAGGTTGGAGGCAGGAGGTTGGAGGTTGGAGGTTGGAGGCAGGAGGTTGGAGGTTGGAGGCAGGAGGTAGAAGGTTGGAGGCAGGAGGTTGGAGGCAGGAGGTTGGAGGCAGAAGGTTGGAGGCAGGAGGTTGGAGGCAGGAGGTTGGAGGTTGGAGGCAGGAGGTTGGAGGCAGGAGGCTGGAGGCAGGAGGTTGGAGGCAGGAGGTTGGAGGCAGGAGGCAGGAGGTTGGAGGCAGGAGGTTGGAGGCAGGAGGTTGGAGGCAGGTGGTTGGAGGCAGGAGGTTGGAGGCAGGAGGTTGGAGGCAGGTGGTTGGAGGCAGGAGGTTTGAGGCAGGAGGCAGGAGGTTGGTGGCAGGAGGTTGGAGGCAGGAGGTTGGAGGTTGGAGGCCAGAGGTTGGAGGTTGGAGGCAGGAGGTTGGAGGCAGGAGGTTGGAGGTTGGAGGCAGGAGGCAGGAGGTTGGAGGCAGGAGGCTGGAGGTTGGAGGCAGGAGGCAGGAGGTTGGAGGCAGGAGGTTGGAGGCAGGCGGTTCTGTGATGACTCCTCCAGGAAGATGTCCACCCCGAGCTGACTGCCCCACAGAGTGGCGCAGGAGGAGCTACAATGGGCCTCAGCACGCTAGGCCAGCGAGCCGAAGCTCTCACTCCTTTTATTTTGTTATTTTTTTTGCACTTGAAGCACCGTAACCTACAAGGCTACGGAGCGAGAGCCAGAAAGCAGGATGAAACTGGGTGGCTCTTTTTTGTTCAGCGTCGAAAATGGCCTCCTTCTGTGCCATAAACCCCTATGATTCTACGCTATGATTAGCTCGAGGTCCAGGTGACTAAAAGAGCAGGTGTAAGGGCTTTGGGCGAGGATCGGACCAGGCCTTGCTTGTCGTTTATCGGCGGGCGCCCTGCACTATGGGAGCTTAATCTAACAAAGAGACAAACCTCTTCAGAAGAGGAGAAAATTCACCGAAATAAGAAACAGAGGATGAAGAAAAAGATCAATGATTCCAACTGGCTTCTTGGCAAAGAAACCTTGTCCACAAGTCAATGATGAGACCACCTTTCCATTACGTTGCCGGTGGTGTCGGAGCGGATTTCTGCCAGGAGATGGTAATACAGCACCCCCTAGTGGCAGTAGCTCAGAACTGCAACTGCGGATGACTATCCCACCGTGAAATGCATCATCTGACTGGACATAGTTTGAGCAATTTTAATGTCCCACGATGGCTGACTTTATTTTTGCTCAATCTAATTTTACTATTCTTTTAATGTACTACACAAGTCCAAAGTCGCGATTCTAATAGTACTTAGCTATTCTCTTTCGAATAGGTAAACTGGTCTATGAAATGTCTACTAGTTGTACGAACAAGCCATGTGCTCCCCAATGCAGCTAAATTCTCTGCATAAGCTTCACAGAGTGGTTTCAGATACACTCACAAACATCGCGAAGGCAATCCACCTTTGAAACGAGTTGATTATACGCCCTGAGCTTGGGTGAGGCATTCCGTAATAAAGCAGTTCCACCGGCACTACGAAAATTGCACGATAGGCCGACATAGAGTTACAGAATCATAGAATCACAAAGCACAGGAGGAGGCCATTCGGCCCATCATGCCTGTGCCGGCTCTTAAGTGTCAGCTGTGGTTCAGTGGGTAGCACATTTGCCTCAGAGTCAGAAGGCTGTGGGTTCACAATCCCACTCCAGGGACTTGAGCACATAAAGCTAGGCTGACACTCCAGTGCAGTGCTGAGGGAGTGCCGCACTGTCGGAGGTGCCGTCTTTCGGATGAGTCGTTAAACTAAGGCCCCGTCTGCTCTCCCAGGTGGACGTAAAAGATCCCACGGCACTATTTTGAAGAAGGGCAGGGGGAATTCTCCCCAGTGTCCTGGCCAATATTTCTCCCTCAATCAACATCACTAAAAAACAGATTATCTGGTCATTATCACATTGCTGTTTGTGGGAGCTTGCTGTGCGCAAATTTGGCTGCCGCGTTTCCCACATTACAACAGTGACTCCACTTCAAAAGTACTTCATTGGCTGTAAAGCGCTTTGGGACATCCAGTGGTCATGAAAGGCGCTATACAAATGCAAGTCTGTCTTTCTTTCTGCTTTGAAAGAGCTCTCCAATTAGTCCTGCACCTCTGCTCTTCCCCATAGACCTATACATTTCTCCTTTTCAAGTTGATATTAAAGATATTTTTTCATGTTTTATTTTTAGACATTCTCTTGGAACAAAACCGTTCAGCTAAAGAAGTCCGAGCAATGAAGTGGAAGAATTTAAGGCACAACAGCAAACAACAACAACTTGTATTCATAAAGCACCTTTAATGTAGTAAAACCTCCCAAGGAGCTTCACAGGAGCGTAAATCAGACAAACTGTGACACCGAGCCACATAAGGAGACATTAGGACAGGTGACCAAAAGCTTGGACAAAGAGGTCGGTTTTAAGGAGGGTCTTAAAGGTGGAGAGAGAGGTCGCGAGGCGGAGAGGTTTAGGGAGGGAATTCCAGAGCTTGGGGCCCAGGCAGCTGAAGGCACGGCCGCCAATGGTGGAGCGATTAAAATCGGGGATGCTCAAGAGGGCAGAATTGGAGGAGAGCAGAGATTACGGAGGGTTGTAGGGCTGGAGGAGGTTACAGAGATAGGGAGGGGCCGTGGAGGGATTTGAAAACAAGGATGAGAATTTTAATAGATAACATAGATAAGGGAGAACCAGTGGATGTGGTGTATTTGGACTTTCAGAAGGCTTTCGATAAGGTCCCACATAAGAGATTAGCGTGTAAAGTTAAGGCACTTGGGATTGGGGGCAAGGTATTGACTTGGATAGAGAACTGGTTGGCGGACAGAAAGCAAAGAGTTGGAATAAACGGGTCGTTTTCCGAGTGGCAGGCAGTGACTAGTGGGGTACCGCAAGGATCGGTCCTAGGACCCCAGCTGTTCACAATATATATTAATGATCTGGATGAGGGAATTGGATGTAATATCTCCAAATTTGCAGACGACACAAAGCTGGGTGGGAGGGTAAGCTGTGAGGAGGATGTCGTGAAACTCCAGTACGATTTGGACAGGTTGGGTGATTGGGCAGAAACATGGCAAATGCACTATAATGTGGATAAATGTGAGGTTATCCGCTTTGGTGGCAAAAACAGGAAGGCAGATTATTATTTGAATGGCAATAGATTGGGAGAAGGGGAGGTGCAAAGAGACCTGGGTGTTATTGTGCACCAGTCGCTGAAGGTAAGCATGCAGGTGCAGCAGGCGGTTAAGAAGGCAAATGGTATGTTGGCCTTCGTAGCAAGAGGGTTAGAGTACAGGAACAAGGATGTCTTGCTACAGTTGTACAGGGCCTTGGTGAGACCGCACCTTGAGTATTGTGTGCAGTTTTGGTCGCCTTATCTGAGGAAGGACGTTCTTGCCATGGAGGGAGTGCAGCGAAGATTCACCAGGCTGATACCTGGGATGGCAGGAATGACGTATGAGGAGAGATTGGGTCGATTGGGCTTATACTCACTGGAGTTTAGAAGATTGAGAGGGGATCTCATCGAAACCTATAAAATTCTGTCAGGTCTGGACAGACTAGATGCAGGAAGGATGTTTATGATGGTCGGGGAGTCCAGAACCAGGGGTCATAGTCTAAGGATAAGGGGTAAGCCATTTAGGACTGAAATGAGGAGGAATTTCTTCACTCAGAGAGTGGTGAACCTGTGGAATTCTCTACCACAGAAGGCAGTTGAGGCCAGTTCATTAAATATATTCAAGAAAGAGTTGGATATATTTCTTGAGGCTAAAGGGATCAAGGGATATGGGGAGAAGGCAGGGACTGGGTACTGAATTTGGATGATCAGCCATGATCTCATTGAATGGCGGAGCAGGCTCGAGGGGCCGAATGGCCTACTCCTGCTCCTATCTTCTATGTTTCTATGTTTCTATGTTTAAAATCGAGGCGTTGCTTAACCGGGCAGGTGGGCTCAGGTGCGTAAAAATAAAGAGAAAAAAAGGAGGATTAAGCAGAAAGCACAAAAAATGTAGGCATTAAAGAGCCAATTCATTGAAAAGCAAAGCCAATGAGCTAGGCAGCCACAGAAGGAAGGAAATCTTTGTTACATTGTAGTTCAGCCACTTACTACTTAATCTAAAAAAATGTTTAAAAATCCTTAGATTTTTGTTAGGCAAGTGTATTAAGCGTTACGGGGCCAAGGCGGGTAGATGGAATTAAGATGCCGATCAGCTGTGATCTGATCGAATGGCGGAACAGGCTCGAGGGGCTGAATGGCCTCCTCCTGTTTCTTCCATTTTTTTGTACCGTGTATCTTAAATCATAGAATCACAGAACGATACAGCGCAGGAGGAGGCCATTCGGCCCATTGTGCCTGTGCCGGCTCTTTGAAAGAGCTCTCCAATTAGTCCCACTCCCCCCTGCTCTTTCCCCAGAGCCCTGCAAATGTTTTCCCTGCAAGTATTTATCGAATTCTCTTTTGAAAGTTACTATTGAATCTGCTTCCACCGCCCTTTCAGGCAGCGCGTTCCAGATCACAACAACTCGCTGCCTAAAAAATGTTTCCCTCACGTCACCTCTGATAAATATCGGAGATAGTTGCCTGATTTGCAGCATATTTCTGACTTCCAGCAGCAGCTCTTTGTCCAGTTTATAACTTTGAATCAGCAAGGAATGCTGCAGCTATTAACTTCTAGGGTATCTCCAAGATTCAATCTTCAACAAAATTCCTAGGCTTCTGGCTGCTCCCCACAGGACTCGACATACAGCCATTCCAGGGAGTGCCACGTGAGGAAAGGCACTGCTCAGACAATAGGATCGCCTTGCAGCCCATCTGGGGAGAATTACTACACTCTGTCTACACCCTCCAGTTTGCCTTAAGTGACTGCGTACGGGGCTCCTGGTTAAATTAGGGGGATGCCCTCAGAATAACGAAAGGAAGAAGGTACACAACAATTTTCACCACCTCAGGACGTCCTAAAGCACTTTACACAGCCAATGAAGTACTTTTTTACAAATTCGTTCCTGGGATGTGGGCGTCGCTGGCAAGGCCAGCATTTATTGCCCATCCCTAGTTGCCCTCGAGAAGGTGGTGGTGAGCCGCCTTCTTCAACCGCTGCAGTCCATGTGGTGAAGGTACTCTCACAGTGCTGTTAGGGAGGGAGTTCCAGGATTTTGACCCAGCGACGATGAAGGATCGGCCGATATACTTCCAAGTCAGGATGGTGTGTGACTTGGAGGGGAATTTGCAGGTGGTGGTGTTCCCATGCGCCTGCTGCCCTTGTCTTTCTAGGTGGAAGAGGTCGCGGGTTTGGGAGGTGCTGCTGAAGAAGCCTTGGCAAGTTGCTGCAGTGCATCTTGTAGATGGTCCACACTGCAGCCACGGTGCGCCGGTGGTGGAGGGAGTGAATGTTTAAGGTGGTGGATGGGGTGCTAATCAAGCAGGCTGCTTTATCCTGGATGGTGTCGAGCTTCTTGAGTGTTGTTGGAGCTGCACTCATCCAGGCAAGTGGAGAGCATTCCATCACACTCCTTACTTGTGCCTTGTAGATGGTGGAATGGCTTTGGGGAGTCAGGAGGTGAGACACTCGCCACTGAATACCCAGCCTCTGACCTGCTCTTGTTGCCACAGTATTTATGTGGCTGGTCCAGTTAAGTTTCTGGTCAATGGTGACACCCAGGGTGTTGATGGTGGGGGATTCGGCGATGATAATGCCGTTGAATGTCAAGGGGAGGTGGTTAGACTCTCGCTTGTTGGAGATAGTCATTGCCTGGCACTTCTGTGGTGCGAATGTTACCTGCCACTTATGAGCCCAAGCCTAAACGTCATCCAGGTCTTGTTGCATGCGGACATGGACTGCTTCATTATCTGAGGAGTTGTGAATGGCGCTGAACACTGTGCAGTCATCAGCGAACATCCCCATTTCTGACTTCATGTTGGAGGGAAGGTCATTGATGAAGCAGCTAAAGATGGTTGGGCCTAGGACACTGCCCTAAGGAACTCCTGCAGCGATGTCCTGGGGCTGTGATGATTGACCTTCAACCACCACAACCATCTTCCTTTGTGCTAGGTATGACTCCAGCCAGTGGAGCGTTTTCCCCCCGATTCCCATTGACTTCAGTTTTACTAGGGCTCCTTGATGCCACACTCTGTTAAATGCTGCCTTGATGTCCAGGGCCGTCACTCTCACCTCACCTCTAGAATTCAGCTCTTTTGTCCGTGTTTGGACCAAGGCTTTAATGAGGTCAAGAGCTGAGTGGTCCTGGCGGAACCCAAACTGGGCCTCAGTGAGCAAGTTATTGATGAGTAAGTGCCTCTTGATAGCACTGTCGATGACACCTTCCATCACTTTGCTGATGATTGAGAGTAGACTGATGGGGCGGTAATTGGTCGGGTTGGATTTGTCCTGCTTTTGTGGACAGGACATACCTGGGCAGTTTTCCACATTGTTGGATAGATGCCAGTGTTGTAGCTGTACTGGAACAGCTTGGCTAGAGGCGCGGCTAGTTCTGGAGCACAAGTCTTCAGCACGACAGCCGGGATGTTGTCAGGGCCCCTAGCCTTTGCTGTATCCAGTGCGCTCAGTGATATCACGTGGAGTGAATCTAATTGGCTGAAGACTGGCTTCTGTGATGGTGGTGACCTCAGGAGTAGGCCGATATGGATCATCCACTCAGCACTTCTGGCTGAAAATGGTTGCAAATGCTTCAGCCTTGTCTTTTGCACTCATGTGCTGGGCTCTACCATCATTGAGGATGGGGATATTCATGGAGCCTCCTCCTTCCATTAGTTGTTTAATGGTTCACCTGTCATGACTGGATGTGGCAGGACTGCAGAGCTTTGATCTGATCCGTTGATTATGGGATTGTTTAGACCCATCTATAGCATGCTGCTTCCGCTTTTTAGCATGCATGTAGTCCTGTGTTGCAGCTTCCCCAGGTTAGCACCTCATATTTAGGTATGCCTGGTGCTGCTCCTGGCATGCTCTTCTACACTCCTTATTGAACCAGGGTTGGTCCCCTCTTCCGATTAGGCACTTTACAGCCTTCCGGACTCAATATCGAGTTCAACAATTTCAGATCATAACCTCGGCCCCTATTACATTTTTATATATTTTTTTTATCCACACCTTTGTTTTGTGCCCTTCCCCCTTTTTCTCTCTCCCACATGGCAGCTGTCTCCCATTCTGCCAGCGCATTTCACACCTCATCTAGAGCCGTCTTTTGTCTCTCCACCAGTCCTATCACCATCTCGTCTGGTTTTGAATACCTCTTAATGTCTCTTCACTTCTCTTTTGTTCTCTCAGCCCCATTTCCCAGCCCCCAAACTGGCCTTTTAATCTGTTTCATTTCCTGTGTTTTCTCTCAGTTTTGACGAAGGGTTTCGACCCAAAACGTTGACTCTATTTCTCTCTCCACGGATGTTGCCTGGCCTGCTGAGTTTTTCCAGCATTTTATGTTGTTATTTTGGTCCCCTCCCTGTTTACAGATTGTGGTGGAGTACAATTCTGCTGCTGCTGATGGCCCACAGCGCCTCATGGATGCCCAGTTTTGAGCTGCTAGATCTGTTCTGAATCTATCCCATTTAGCACAGTGGCAGTGCCACACAACACGATGGAGGGTGTCCTCAGTGTGAAGAAAGGACTTCGTCTCCACAATGACTGTGCGGTGGTCACTGTTACCAATACTGTCATGGACAGATGCATCTGCAACAGGTAGATTGGTGAGGATGAGGTCAAGTAGATTTTTCCCTCGTGTTGGTTCTCTCACCACCTGTCACAGACCCAGACTGGCAGCTATGTCCTTCAGCACTCGGCCAGCTGTGATGCTACCGAGCCACTCTTGGTGATGGACATTGAAGTCCCCCACCCAGAGTACATTCTGTGCCCTTGCTACTCTCAGTGCTTCTTCCAAGTGGTGTTCAACATGGAGGAGTACTGATTCATCAGCTGAGGGAGGGTGGTAGGTGGTAATCAGCAGGAGGTTTCCTTGCCCATGCTTGACCTGAAGTCATGAGACTTCATGGGGTCCGGAGTCAATGTTGAGGACTGCCAGGGCCACTCCTTCCCAACTGTGTACCACTGCTGGTGGGACAGAACATACCCAGGGATGGTGATGGAGGAGTCTGGGACATTAGCTGAAAGGTATGATTCTGTGAGTATGACTATGTCAGGCTGTTCCTTGACTAGTCTGTGGGACAGCTCTCCCAATTTTGGCACAAGTCCCCAGATGTTGGTGAGGAGGCCTTTGCAGGGTCGACTGGGCTGGGTGTGCCGTTGCTGTGTCCGTAGCCGGTGCCGAGATCGATGCCGGGTGGTCCGTCCAGTTTTATTCTTATTTGTAGCGGTTTGTTACAACTGAGTTGCTTGCTAGGCCATTTCAGAGGGCAGTTAATAGTCAACCACATTGCTGTGGGTCTGGAGTCACATATAGGCCAAACCGGGTAAGGACGGCAAATTTCCTTCCCAGCTGGGTTTTTACGACAATCCGATAGTTTCATGGTCACCATTATTGATACTAGATTTTTTATTTGAGATTTATTTAATTAACTGAATTTAAATTCCCCAGCTGCTGTGGTGGGATTTGAATTCATGTCTCTGGGTTATTAGCCCATAAAGTAACCATTGTGCTACCGTTCCCGTTTTTAAAGTGTCATCATTGTTGTAATGTAGGAAACATGGCAACCAATTTGCAGACAGCAAGCTCCCACAAACAGCAATGTGATAATGACCAGATAAACTGTTTTTAGTGATGTTGATAGAGGGATAAATATTGGTCAGGACACCAGGGAGAACTCCCCTGCCCTTCTTTGAAATTGCGCCGTGGGATCCTTTACGTGCACCTGAGAGACCAGACGGGGCCTCGGTTTAACGTCTCATCCAATAGACGGCACCTCCGACAGTGCAGCGCTCCCTCAGTACTGCCCCTCCGACAGTGCAGCACTCCCTCAGTACTGCCCCTCCGACAGTGCAGCACTCCCTCAGTACTGCCCCTCCGACAGTGCAGCACTCCCTCAGTACTGCCACTCCGACAGTGCAGCACTCCCTCAGTACTTCCCCTCCGACAGTGCAGCGCTTCCTCAGTACTGCCCCTCCGACAGTGCAGCGCTCCCTCAGTACTGCCCCTCCGACAGTGCAGCACTCCCTCAGTACTGCCCCTCCGACAGTGCAGCACTCCCTCAGTACTGCCCCTCCGACAGTGCAGCACTCCCTCAGTACTGCCACTCCGACAGTGCAGCACTCCCTCAGTACTTCCCCTCCGACAGTGCAGCGCTTCCTCAGTACTGCCCCTCCGACAGTGCAGCGCTCCCTCAGTACTGCCCCTCCGACAGTGCAGCGCTCCCTCAGTATTGCCCCTCCGACAGTGCAGCGCTCCCTCAGTACTGCCCCTCCGACAGTGCAGCACTCCCTCAGTACTGCCCCTCCGACAGTGCAGCGCTTCCTCAGTACTGCCCCTCCGACAGTGCAGCGCTCCCTCAGTACTGCCCCTCCGACAGTGCAGCGCTCCCTCAGTACTGCCCCTCCGACAGTGCAGCGCTTCCTCAGTACTGCCCCTCCGACAGTGCAGCGCTCCCTCAGTACTGCCCCTCCGACAGTGCAGCGCTCCCTCAGTACTGCCCCTCCGACAGTGCAGCGCTCCCTCAGTATTGCCCCTCCGACAGTGCAGCGCTCTGTCAGTACTGCCCCTCTGACAGTGCAAGACTCCGTCAGTACTGACCCTCCGACAGTGCAGCATTCCCTCAGAACGGACACATATGCACACGCATATACACACAGACATACACGCACACACAGTTGAAGAAAGTACAGTGGCATAACAACTGTTTATTTATTAAAAGGCCTTACCATTTCCCCTCTGGTTCCTTTTACCCCTTTTGGACCCTAGGAAGAAAGAGAAAATTACACTTATAAATTGGAAAATAATTACATATGGAGGACTTGGTGGTAAAATCAGTTAGATGCTAAGGAGGTTCATTGGCTCAGATGTCATAGTATCAGACAGCACAGGAGGAGGCCATTCGGCCCATCGTGCCTGTGCCGACTCTTTGAAAGAGCTCTCCAATCAGTCCCACTCCCCCTGCTCTTTCTCCACAGCCCTGCAGATTTTTTCCCCGTTCAGTATTTAAGGTGTTGCCTTTTCACTGGCACAGTAGATTAGACATTCGCCGTTTGATGGGTTGAGAGTCTCAATGACAACTACTTGCATTTATATAGCACCTTTAATGTAGTAAAACGTCCCAAGGCGCTTCACAGGAGCGATTATCAATCAAAATTTGACACTGAGCCACATAAGGAGATATTAGGGCAGGTGACCAAAAGCTTGGTGAAAGAGGTTGGTTTTAAGGAGCGTCTTAAAGGAGGAGAGAGAGGCGGAGAGGTTTAGGGAGGGAATTCCAGAGCTTGGGGCCCAGGCAGCTGAAGGCACGGCCACCAATGGTGGAGCGAAGAAAATCGGGGGATGAGCAAGAGCTCAGAATTGGAGGAGCGCAGAGATCTCGGGGGTGGTTGTGGGGCTGGAGGAGGTTACAGAGATAGGGAGGAGGGGGGCGAGGAGGCCATGGAGGGATTTGAAAAGAAGGATGCGAATTTTAGAATCGAGGCGTTGCCGGACCGGGAGTCAATGTAAGTCAGCGAGCAAGACACAAAGGGGAATCCCAGAGAGAGCTGCGCTGTCTGAGGAACAATTGGATGCTTTAGTTTCTTTCGAGCTGAGTGAGCTTCAGTGGGCTGAATGGCCTCCCTCAGGGGAAATTTAGGCTTGTGACCTACCCATAATCCTTTGTGCACTTTTGGGACAAATTGTCGGACAGCAGCCGCCCATTTAACAAAGTATTTATTTTACACACAACTTTTTAAAATAAAAAAAAAAGCCGTGTAAAATTACTTCAGAGAGCGCAATTGATAATTATTCGTATACGGGCCGGAATTATCCGTACGACCAGTACGGCAGACAACGATCCCACTAAGGTGCGCGCGTGCGCTCGCGCGGGGCCGCACGGTATACTGAACGGTCCCACGCAGGCCGTTCACGGGCTTTTACGGTGTAAATACTGAAATTTTAAAGGGGCCGCGCATTAAAAGAAACAGGTCGCGCGGAGCAAAGCGCGGCTCACGGGGAAGATTGACGGCGGGAATATCCTGTTTTTTGATTAGCCTGGCAAGGGTGATGGGTGGGTCAGCATCAGTGGTTTGCGGTCGAAGGTGTTTGTTATAAAGGAGCCAGGTATGCTGTACTTACAGGTTTCCCAGCGGGGCCGATGATCCCAGCGGGTCCAACTGGTCCAGAATTTCCCTTTTCGTGAAAAAAAAACCCCATAAAAATTGAAATCAATAGCCGAGCAGGAAGAACATTCGACAAATATCATGAATCTTATCATTCATGAAGAAATGACTCATGAAATAACACTGGGCGGCCAACTGGTGGCGCCATCCAAGGAGTATAAATACTCAGGCGTGGGCCCAGCTTGCTCAGGATGTTTTAGGAACCAGGAACTAATGCTTAGTGAGTTTTCTTACGTCAACATTCATACTTTCCAAGCTGGATTGTAATTAGTTTCCCTTTGAGCTAACAATAGAATTCTTGGATAACTGAATTTCCAACTTGAAGAAATACCTAAAAATGGTTTAACGGCGTTGGTTTTCCTCTCCACGTCCCCATTTCAGCAAGTTTCTTTCTCTGGTTTCACATCTCCTTGCATCAATTTGAAACCGAGACAGCGGACAAGCAACTAGTTCCAAGAACGCTTCCAAATGAGTCAACAAGAGTTACATGAAGGCACTGCGAATGGACTTACATAAGAAATAGGAGCAGGAGTTGGCATTACGGCCCCTCGAGCCTGCTCCGCCATTCAATAAGATCATGGCTGATCATCGACCTCAACTCCACTTTCCCGCCCGAGCCTCATATCCCTTGATTCCCTTAGTGCCCAAAAGTCTATCGGTCTCTGCCTTAAATATACTCATTGAGAGCCTCCACAGCCCTCTGGGGCAGAGAATTCCAAAGATTCACCACCCGCTGAGTGAAGAAATTTCTCCTCATCTCAGTCCTAAATGGCCGACCCCTTATTCTGAGACTGTGACCCCTGGTTCTAGACTCTCCAGCCAGGGGGAAACATCCTCCCTGCATCTACCCTGTCAAGCCTGTAAGAATTTTGTATGTTTCAATGAGATCACCTCTCATTCTTCTAAACTCCAGAGAGTATAGGCCCATTCTACACAACCTCTCATCATAGGACAGCCCTCTCATCCCAGGACTGACATCATCAGATGGGGGTCATCGCTGGGGTTGGGAGGTGGGAAGGTCGGCGATCGGGGGGGTTTCGGTGATCCGCGGGGGGGTCAGTGATTGGGGGCTGTTGGTGATCGCGGGGGGTGTCAGTCATCGGCAGGGGGGCTGTTTCGGTCATCATCAGGAGGGTCAGCGAATGGGGGCGTCAGTGATCAGAGGGTCATGGGGGTCATCAGAAGCTTTATTGGGGCTCGGTCCTTGGGAGGTCAATCATCGGGATGGGGGCTCGGAGCGATGGTGGTTGGGCGGTAGGAGGGGGGGTGCGGTTTACTGGGTAACTTGTTGGGCCGCAGGGGGTAGCACTCCTGCTCCTCCTGGCCCGTAATCAGTGCTGGAAAAGCACTGTTACCTGTCCCATCCAGCCCTTCTCACCTCCCTTCAGCTGCCGGGTTTCCCTGAGGTGTTAAAAATAAAAGTTACGTTAAAATGGAGGCTCGCAGCCTCCTTAAAAGATTTCAGTGACCGACCCGCCTCCTGAGAGTGGATTGGTCACCCGTCTACTGACCTGTCTATGTTAAAACCAGACGTAGGTGAGTTGGTGTCGAGTTGGGGTCAGGTTGAGGTCGGGTTGGGGTCAGGTTGAGATCGGGTCGGGGTCAGGTTGAGGTCGGGTTGGGGTCAGGTTGAGGTCGGGACGGGGGTCAGGTTGAGGTTGGGTCGGGTCAGGTTGAGGTCAGGCCGGGGTCAGGTTGAGGTCGGGTTGGGGTCAGGTTGAGGTCGGGTCGGGGTCGGGTTGAGATCGGGTCGGGGTCGGGGTCAGGTTGAGATCGGGTCGGGGTCAGATTGAGGTCGAGTTGGGGTCAGGTTGAGGTCGGGGTCAGGTTGAGGTCGGATTGGGATCAGGTTGAGATCGGGTCGGGGTCAGGTTGAGGTCAGGTCGAGGTTGGGGTCAGGGTCAGGTTGAGGTCAGGTTGAGGTCGGGTCAGGTTGAGGTCGGGTTGGGGTCAGATTGAGGTTGGGGTCAGGTTGAGGTCGGGTTGGGGTCAGATTGAGGTTGGGTTGGGGTCAGATTGAGGTTGGGTTGGGGTCAGGTTGAAGTTGGGTTGGGGGTCAGGTTAAGGTTGGGGTCAGGTTGAGGTCGGGTTGGGGGTCAGGTTGAGGTTGGGTTGTGGTCAGGTTGAGGTTGGGGTAAGGTTGAGGTCGGGTTGGGGGTCAGGTTAAGGTTGGGGGTCAGGTTGAGGTCGGGTCGGGGGTCAGGTTGAGGTTGGGTCGGGGTCAGGTTGAGGTCAGGTTGAGGTCGGGGTCAGGTTGAGGTCAGATTGAGGTCAAGTTGCGGTCAGGTTGAGGTCAGGGTCAGGTTGAGATCAGGTTGAGATCGGGTTGAGGTCAGGTCGAGGTTGGATTGGGGTCAGGTTGAAGTTGGGTTGGGGTCAGGTTGAGGTCAGGTCGGGGTCAGGTTGAAGTTGGGTTGGGGTCAGGTTGAGGTCGGGTTGGGGTCAGGTTGAGGTCGGGTTGGGGTCAGGTAGCCTATTTTATTCATTTTTAAGCCCTGCACATGCCCTGTGGGGGTGAAAATTGCCCTCAAAGTTTGTGCATCGTTGATGGTTACTCTGGACTCCAAGAAAGTTGGATTCTGGTTGTCCCTGGCGGTAGCGTTTCCCATGTCTATACGGATGGATGCTGTTGGCGGTGGGAATACCACAAGTCTACCACCGAAGGCACACTAACAATATAAAATCTCCGGAACCAGCTGTGCCGCAGACCAGTCCTGGCACCAACGTTCTAAACTTCATAAAATAAGATAAATATGTTTACTTACGAAAAATCCAATCGGGCCTTTTGGGCCTGGAATTCCTTTATAACCAATATCTCCAATTGGACCCTAGCAAAGCAAAACACAACACTGACCAACTGACATAAACTTTATTCGCCTTTCATTGCCGTACAAACAATTAATCACCACATTTTAAAATATTGGCCCGAAATTTGCGGTCGGCGGCGTACCTCGCGGAACATGCCTCCGACCCGAAAAAAATGGTGTCTCTGGGGCTTCAGGTCCTGAGCTCCCAGGTGTAGGCCCGAGTGAAGGCCCACAGGTCCCAGGCTCCCAGGTGTAGGCCCGAGTGAAGGCCCACGGGTCCCAGGCTCCCAGGCGTAGGCCCGAGTGAAGGCCCACGGGTCCCGGGCCCCCAGGTGTAGGCCCGAGTGAATGCCCACGGGTCCCAGGCTCCCAGGCGTAGGCCCGAGTGAAGGCCCACGGGTCCCGGGCCCCCAGGTGTAGGCCCGAGTGAAGGCCCACGGGTC
Organism: Somniosus microcephalus; assembly: GCF_052327205.1. Classification (NCBI taxonomy): domain Eukaryota; kingdom Metazoa; phylum Chordata; class Chondrichthyes; order Squaliformes; family Somniosidae; genus Somniosus; species Somniosus microcephalus. Next base: position 366,790,629 of record NC_140989.1, read on the forward strand.
CCGGGCCCCCAGGTGTAGGCCCGAGTGAAGGCCCACGTGTCCCAGGCTCCCAGGCGTAGGCCCGAGTGAAGGCCCATGGGTCCCGGGCCCCCAGGCGTAGGCCCGAGTGAAGGCCCACGGGTCCCAGGCCCCAGGCGTACGCCCAAGTGAAGGCCCACGGGTCCCAGGGACGCAGGCGTAGGCCCAAGTGAAGGCCCATGGGTCCCGGGCCCCCAGGCGAAGGCCCGAGTGAAGGCCCACGGGTCCTGGGCCGCCAGGTGTACGCCCGAGTGAGGGCCCATGGGTCCCAGGCCCCCAGGCGTAGGCCCGAGTGAAGGCCCACAGGTCCCTGGGACGCAGACGTTTGCCCGAGTGAAGGCCCACGGGTCTCAGGCTCCCAGGCGTAGGCCCGGGTGAAGGCCCACGGGTCCCAGGCGTAGGCCCGAGTGAAGGCCCACGGGGTCCCGGGCCCCCAGGCGTAGGCCCGAGTGAAGGCCCATGGGTCCCAGGGATGCAGGCGTACTCCCGAGTGAAGGCCCACTGGTCCCAGGGACGCAGGCGTAGGCCCGAGTGAAGGCCCACGGGGCCCGGGCTCCCAGGCGTACGCCCGAGTGAAGGCCCACGGGGCCTGGGGTTAAGTACAGGAACAAGGATGTCTTGCTGCAGTTGTACAGGGCCTTGGTGAGACCGCACCTTGAGTATTGTGTGCAGTTTTGGTTGCCTTATCTGAGGAAGGATGTTCTTACCATGGAGGGAGTGCAGCGAAGATTCACCAGACTGATACCTGGGATGGCAGGAATGACGTATGAGGAGAGATTGGGTCGATTGGGCTTATACTCGCTGGAGTTTAGAAGAATGAGAGGGGATCTCATTGAAACTTATAAAATTCTAATAGGACTAGGCAGACTAGATGCAGGAAGGATGTTCCTGATGGTCGGGGAGTCCAGAACCAGGGGTCACAGTCTAAGGATAAGGGGTAAGCCATTTAGGATAGAAATGAGGAGGAAATTCTTCACCCAGAGAGTGGTGAACCTGTGGAATTCTCTGCCACAGAAGGCAGTGGAGGCCAATTCATTAAATATATGCCCATGTTCAAAATTGATTAAAAGTCCCATTGATTACGCATTTAATTAAAAAAAAAGAAAATCTTTAAAATCCGGCCCAAAATTCACATGAACTAATTTAAAATGTTTTTGTAGGTTTTAATCATTTAAAAAATGTTAATTTAACATTTATTTTAACTCTTCCGCAGATAAAAAAAACAGGCCCTAGGCCTGCTTTTACCAGGCGGTAAGGGTTTCGTGGGCAGTAGTTGGGGCAGACAGCCCAACTCTGCACCACCGACAGTGTTTTTGGGGCGCATGCGGCCGATCACATAAATACTGTGGCTACAAGAGCAGGTCAGAGGCTAGGTATTCTGCGGCGACTGTCTCACCTCCTGACTCCCCAAAGCCTTTCCACCATCTACAAGGCACAAGTAAGGAGTGTGATGGAATACTCTCCACTTGCCTGGATGAGTGCAGCTCCAACAACACTCAAGAAGCTCGACACCATCCAGGACAAAGCAGCCCGCTTGATTGGCACCCCATCCACCACCTTAAACATTCACTCCCTCCACCACCAGCGCACCGTGGCTGCAGTGTGTACCATCTACAAGATGCACTGCAGCAACTCGCCAAGGCTTCTTTGGCAGCATCTCCCAAACCCGCGACCTCTTCCACCTAGAAGGACAAGGGCAGCAGGCGCACGGGAACACCACCACCTCCAAGTTCCCCTCCAAGTCACACACCACCCGGACTTGGAAATATATCGGCTGTTCCTTCATCGTCACTGGATCAAAATCCTGGAACTCCCTCCCTAACAGCACTGTGGGAGCATCTTCACCACACGGACTGCAGCGGTTCAAGAAGGCGGCTCACCACCACCTTCTCAAGGGCAACTAAGGATGGGCAATAAATGTCGGCCTTGCCTGTGACACCCCCATCCCATAAATGAATAAAAAAAATATATTTTAAGGAGAAATTTGACAGATCGCAAGTTCCACAGTGCCTGCGGAAACCTTGTGGGGCCATTCTGAGGACTTAGGATGGCGTACGCTGCACCGTCATCAGCCCCGCAAGATCCGAAGCCAAGCACTGCTATTAACATTTGCACCAGGTCGATCTTTTTCTATGATTTAATTTTTCTCCATCTTTTTCTTAAACGTGTCAGAACAAGTTATGTGTCGATTAAGGGAAGAGGCATTGGTTGCTGGGATTGAAGATTCTTTTGTCCTCTTTGCCTCCAGGGTCACGATTCAAACTCTCCCGGGGCCAGGTGCAGTTTAGAGCTCCCTCTTTACTGCCCCACCGCGCCCCCACCCCACCACACCCCCCGCCCCGACAATATGACACTACCTTCAGGTCCAGCCCCCTGCTGAACCAGCCTGACGTTGCCAAACGTTTCTAAAATCTACAGTGCGGACACAAGCAGGGGGCCTTCAGACATCTGCCCGGAAACGAGGCATGTGGGAGAGGCCCTGAACCACTTCCGGGTATGGACCTCATCTAACTGTCGGTGGTGAGCAGCAGGTGCTGAGCAGACGGGTTGCGGGAGTGCAGGAAACTGTTCAGCTCCCTCACTTGAGCCGGGGGAGGGGGGGGTGGTGGGGGGGGGACGTGGGTTCAAGTCCGGTCTAGCAACAACCCGTAGTATTTTTTATTGCGGAGCCATGGAGGTGGTGCTCCTGCTGACCCGTCAGAAACTCTCCCAAAGAAATCCTTGGGCATTTTCTGTAGAGTGGCCGCCAGCGCGGTGGTGGAGGGAGTGAGTGTTTAAGGTGGTGGATGGGGTGCCAATCAAGCGGGCTGCTTTGTCCTGGATGGTGTCGAGCTTCTTGAGTGTTGTTGGAGCTGCACTCATCCAGGCAAGTGGAGAGTATTCCATTACACTCCTTACTTGTGTCTTGTAGGTGGTGGAAAGGCTTTGGGGAGTCAGGAGGTGAGACACTCACCGCAGAATACCCAGCCTCTGACCTGCTCTTGTAGCCAGAGTATTTATGTGGCTGGTCCAGTAAAGTTTCTGGTCAATGGTGACCCCCAGGACATGTGGGTCGTGGAAAAAGGGAACACTGATGCACTGACGCTTCTCAAGGGTGAAAGCATCATGTTGAGTGTAGAGGAATCACTTTCACAATCAGTATATTATGGGGAGAAGGCAGGGACAGGGTACTGAGTTTGAATGATCAGCCATGATCTCATTGAATGGCAGAACAGGCTCGAGGGGCCGAATGGCCTACTCCTACTCCTATCTTCTATGTTTCTATGTAAGTCTTGAATGCAAAGCTTATGCCATTGCAAACATCTCTCTGTTTGTGTTAGGGACGGAGTTCCAGGTTTTTGACCCAGCGATGATGAAGGAACAGCCGATATATTTCCAAGTCAGGATGGTGTGTGACTTGGAGGGGAACTTGGAGGTGGTGGTGTTCCCATGCGCCTGCTGCCCTTGTCCTTCTAGGTGGTAGAGGTCGTGGGTTTGGGAGGTGCTGCTGAAGCAGCCTTGGTGAGTTGCTGCAGTGCATCTTGTAGATGGTACACACTGCAGCCATGGTGCGCCGGTGGTGGAGGGAGTGAATGTTTAAGGTGGTGGATGGGGTGCCAATCAAGTGGGCTGCTTTGTCCTGGATGGTGTCGAGCTTCTTGAGTGTTGTTGGAACTGCACTCATCCAGACACGGATGGGCGTGCCGGGCGACCAATGGCGGGAGAGCGTGTGGGGGGGGGGGGGGCGGTGAGAGGTCACGCGCCGAAATCTCCAGGAATACGCCCGGCCAGAGTTGGCAACTCTTGGTCACATTGTGGAATTGAGTCTGGGTTAGTTTACACCCGCCGCCACCTCTGAATCAGAAGGTTAGGGGGTTCAACGACCGCTTTGTTAGTCCGCCCACTGCCTGGTACGAAAAGGGGTGGGTCACACGTGTACCCGAAAATTGCAATCGGGGGGCTCCCACCACCTGCCCGACCCTCGATTTAAATCAGAAATCAGGAAAGGGGGCAGACATTGCTCACCCATAGAAACATAGAAGATAGGAGCAGGAGTAGGCCATTCGGCCCCTCGAGCCTGCTCCGCCTTTCAATGCGATCATGGCTGATCATCCAAATTCAGTACCCTGTCCCTGCCTTCTCCCCCAAATCCCTTGATCCCTTTAGCCTTAAGAAATATATCTAACTCCTTCTTGAATATATTTAATGAATTGGCCTCCACCGCCTTCTGTGGTAGAGAATTCCACAGGTTCACCACTCTCTGGGTGAAGAAATTCCTCCTCATCTCTGTCCTAAATGGCCTACCCCTTATCCTTAGACTGTGTCGCCAGTTACAGGACCACCTGAACACTGCACAGGGTGAGATTTGGGGATCAATGGGGTGGCTGGGTTGCCCCTTCCCCTCCCCCCCTTCCACCCCCCCCACCCCGCCCCCACCCCCTCTTCTGCCCGCCGAGATTTTTAAGGGCCGGCTACTCGTTTTTTAGGCCTGAGATGGGCAGCAGTTAAAATTCACCCCAGTACATCTTAAACAATGATAACATAAGTAGGGCAATAGAAACGGCTTTCAGAATACACTTGTCCGAAGCTCACGAAATGGCTGCACAAGTTAGATCAGCAGCAGTTTCTCAGAAGAGGAATGTTAGCAAGTGCTCCAAGAATCTTTCCGAGCAACGAGGTATTAATCTGTAGGCTTTCTCTGTGTTAATTCGCCCATTTTTTTTCCCTCTACGTACTTTTGGGCCCACGAAGCCTGGAAATCCCATCAATCCTTGATCACCAGCGTCCCCCTGCAAGAACAATGGTCTTTAATTCGATTGAAAAATGTTACGTTTCCATAGTGACGGCTTCAATAACAATACACAGTTCAACAAAAGTCTGCTTTGAGTGAAGGGTTGACTCATGGCTGAAGGGTCAATAACCAGAGGGCACAGATTGGCAAAAGAACCAGAGGCGACATGAGGAAAAACGTTTTTATGCAACGAGTGGTTAGGATTTGGAACGTGCTGTCTGATAGGGCGGTGGATCCAGATTCAATAGCAGCCTTCAAAAGGGAATTGGATAAATACTTGAAGGAGAAAAAATTGCAGGGATATGGGGAAAGAGCGGGGGAGTGGGACTGAATGGCTTGCTGTTCAAAAGAGCTGGTGCAGACTCGATGGGCCGAATGGCCTCCTTCTGTGCTGCACTGGTCTATGGTTCCATGATTCTATATGTGGTCACAATTTAGCCTGGATTGGCCTGGAGTTTCCATGAGTTGAAGATCAACCTCCCGACACTGCTCGAGCAAACCCAGTGAGAAAAAACTTCAGGGCATTGAAAGAAAAATTAGGCTTTTGGTTTCATTTTCTTTGAACACTTTTGCTTATCGGTTATAAAAATATTGGAGACGGGGCGGGTGGGGGGTGGGGGCGGAAAAAATGGCTGTTCGACCAAGAGTCAAGAATCACCCAATCGGGTAATGAAGAGTCTGTCTGGTGTCCGATTGGCCGTGGGAGGGCAGGGGATGGCGCGAGGTTGGGACGTGTTGGGTGACCAATGGCGGGAGTGTGGGGGGGCGGGGCACCGCGAGGATGGGACGTGTTGGGCGACCAATGGCGGGAGTGTGGGGGGGCGGGGCACCGCGAGGATGGGACGTGTTGGGCGACCAATGGCGGGAGTGTGGGGGGGCGGGGCATCGCGAGGTTGGGACGTGTTGGGTGACCAATGGCGGGAGTGTGGGGGGGGCGGGGCACCGCGAGGATGGGACGTGTTGGGCGACCAATGGCGGGAGTGTGGGGGGCAGGGCTCCGCGAGGATGGGACGTGTTGGGTGACCAATGGCGGGAGTGTGGGGCGGGGCACCGTGAGGATCGCGTGTTGGGTGACCAATGGCGGGAGTGTGGGGGGCGGGGCACCGCGAGGATGGGACGTGTTGGGTGACCAATGGCGGGAGTGTGGGGAGCGGGGCACCGCGAGGATGGTCGTGTTGGGTGACCAATGGCGGGGCACCGCGAGGATGGGACGTGTTGGGGACCAATGGCGGGAGTGTGGGGGCGGGGCTCCGCGAGGATGGGACGTGTTGGGTGACCAATGGCGGGAGTGTGGGGGGGCGGGGGTGCAGTTGGAGGTCATGTGATGAAAGCTCCAGGAATATGTCCAATCAGAATTGGTGACCCGAGATCGCACTGTGGATCTGAGCTGGTGCTCGTTACACGCGATGCGAGCTCTGAATCGGAAGGCCATGAGTTCAAGTCCCACTCCGAATCGTCAGCATATTATCTCGGGTGGCACTAAGGGCGGTTCGCGTCCTTCAGATGCAAAGTTAAACATCCGAAGGTTGAATAGACGTGAAATGTTCCAGTGGTACTACACTATTCAAAGAGAAGCAGCGAGTTCCCCCTGTGACCTCAGCAGCAACTGAGGATTCGCCCAATGTTAGTGTGTATAATTGGCTGCTTTGTTTACCCACATAACTACACTTCAGAGTAAGTATTTGTATGATGGTGCTTTGGGATATTTCTGTGTGAAATAATAAGGCACTGTACCAATGGAATCATAGAAAGATACAGCAGAGAAGGAGGCCATTCGGCCCATCGTGCCTGTGCCGGCTCTGTGAAAGAGCTCTCCAAGTAGTCCCACTCCCGCCCTGCTCTTTCTCCAGAGCCCTGCACATTTTTCCTTATCAAGTATTCATCCAACTCCCTTTTGAAAGTTACTATTGAATCTGCTTCCACCGCCCTTTCAGGCAGCGCGTTCCAGATCACAACAACTCGCCACGTAAAAATAAAATTCCTCATCTCCCCCTCTGGTCCTTTTGGTCATTACTTTAAATCTGTGTCCTCTGGTTACCGACCATGATATTGCAGAATTGGAAGTGGAGCAGGGAGAATTCTCTCAAGCCTTTTCCCATCGTTAGGCTTTTAACAGCTCAGAATCACATTTTGTTTGTCAATTTTCTCCATTATTACTCTCCTGAAGGCACTGACGTCTTGCTGGGATATAATTTCCTGGGCACTTGCATTCCCTGGTATTCCATCCGAGTGGCATATACTAGACCGGCTCAGGCCTGTCCTCAGCAAACATCCTGCATGTACATTTTACAGCAAGGTTCATTGGACACTGTCAGCCGTGGCTCAGTGGGCAGCACTCTCGCCTCTGAGTCAGGATTTGAGCCCCACACCAGAGACTTGAGCATATAATCCCGGCCTGACTCACCCAGCACAGTACTGAGGGAGCGCTGCACTGTCGGAGGGGCAGTACTGAGGGAGTGCCGCACTGTCGGAGGGGCAGTACTGAGGGAGTGCCGCACTGTCGGAGGGGCAGTACTGAGGGAGTGCCGCACTGTCGGAGGGGCAGTACTGAGGGAGCGCCGCACTGTCGGAGGGGCAGTACTGAGGGAGCGCCGCACTGTCGGAGGGTCAGTACTGAGGGAGCGCCGCACTGTCGGAGGGTCAGTACTGAGGGAGCGCCGCACTGTCGGAGGGACAGTACTGAGGGAGCGCCGCACTGTCGGAGGGACAGTACTGAGGGAGCGCCGCACTGTCGGAGGGGCAGTACTGAGGGAGCCCTGCACTGTCAGAGGGGCAGTACTGAGGGAGCGCTGCACTGTCGGAGGGGCAGTACTGAGGGAGTGCTGCACTGTCAGAGGGGCAGTACTGAAGGAGTGCTGCACTGTGGGAGGGGCAGTACTGAGGGAGCGCTGCACTGTCAGAGGGGCAGTACTGAGGGAGTGCTGCACTGTCAGAGGGGCAGTACTGAGGGAGTACCGCACTGTCGGAGGGGCAGGACTGAGGGAGCGCCGCACTGTCGGAGGGGCAGTACTGAGGGAGTGCTGCGCTGTCGGAGAGGCAGTACTGAGGGAGCGCTGCACTGTCAGAGCGCCGCAATGTCGGAGGGGCAGTACTGAGGGAGTGCTGCACTGTCGGAGGGGCAGTACTGAGGGAGCGCTGCACTGTCGGAGGGGCAGTACTGAGGGAGCGCTGCACTGTCGCAGGGGCAGTACTGAGGGAGCGCTGCACTGTCAGAGGGGCAGTACTGAGGGAGCGCTGCACTGTCGGAGGGGCAGTACTGAGGGAGCGCTGCACTGTCGGAGGGGCAGTACTGAGGGAGCGCCGCACTATCGGAGGGGCAGTACTGAGGGAGCGCCGCACTGTCGGAGGGGCAGTACTGAGGGAGCGCCGCACTGTCGGAGGGGGCAGTACTGAGGGAGCGCCGCACTGTCGGAGGGTCAGTACTGAGGGAGCGCCGCACTGTCGGAGGGACAGTACTGAGGGAGCGCCGCACTGCCGGAGGGACAGTACTGAGGGAGCGCCGCACTGTCGGAGGGGCAGTACTGAGGGAGCGCTGCACTGTCGGAGGGGCAGTACTGAGGGAGTGCTGCACTGTCAGAGGGGCAGTACTGAGGGAGTGCTGCACTGTGGGAGGGGCAGTACTGAGGGAGCGCTGCACTGTCAGAGGGGCAGTACTGAGGGAGTGCTGCACTGTCAGAGGGGCAGTACTGAGGGAGTGCCGCACTGTCGGAGGGGCAGGACTGAGGGAGCGCCGCACTGTCGGAGGGGCAGTACTGAGGGAGTGCTGCGCTGTCGGAGAGGCAGTACTGAGGGAGCGCTGCACTGTCAGAGCGCCGCAATGTCGGAGGGGCAGTACTGAGGGAGTGCTGCACTGTCGGAGGGGCAGTACTGAGGGAGCGCTGCACTGTCGGAGGGGCAGTACTGAGGGAGCGCCGCACTGTCGGAGGGGCAGTACTGAGGGAGCGCCGCACTATCGGAGGGGCAGTACTGAGGGAGCGCCGCACTGTCGGAGGGGCAGTACTGAGGGAGCGCCGCACTGTCGGAGGAGCAGTACTGAGGGAGCGCCGCACTGTCGGAGGGGCAGTACTGAGGGAGCGCCGCACTGTCGGAGGGACAGCACTGAGGGAGCGCCGCACTGTCGGAGGGGCAGTACTGAGGGAGTGCCGCACTGTCAGAGGGGCAGTACTGAGGGAGCGCTGCACTGTCGGAGGGGCCGTACTGAGGGAGTGTCGCACTGTCAGAGGGGCAGTACTGAGGGAGCGCCGCACTGTCGGAGGGACAATACTGAGGGAGGGTTGCACTGTCGGAGGGGCCGTACTGAGGGAGGGCTGCACTGTCGGAGGGGCAGTACTGAGGGAGCGCTGCACTGTCGGAGGGGCAGTACTGAGGGAGCGCTGCACTGTCGGAGGGGCAGTACTGAGGGAGCGCTGCACTGTCGGAGGGGCAGTAGTAAGGGAGTGTTGCACTGTCGGAGGGGCAGTACTGAGGGAGCGTTGCACTGTCGGAGGGGCAGTACTGAGGGAGCGCTGCACTGTCGGAGGGACAATACTGAGGGAGGGCTGCACTGTCGGAGGGGCCGTACTGAGGGAGTGTCGCACTGTCGGAGGGACAGTACTGAGGGAGCGCCGCACTGTCGGAGGGACAATACTGAGGGAGGGCTGTACTGTCGGAGGGGCCGTACTGAGGGAGGGCTGCACTGTCGGAGGGGCAGTACTGAGGGAGTGCGGCACTGTAGGAGGGGCAGTACTGAGGGAGGGCTGCACTGTCGGAGGGTCAGTACTGAAGGAGCGCCGCACTGTCAGAGGGGCAGTACTGAGGGAGCGCTGCACTGTCGGAGGGGCAGTCCTGAGGGAGGGCTGCACTGTCGGAGGAACAATACTGAGGGAGGGCTGCACTGTCAGAGGGGCCGTACTGAGGGAGCGCTGCACTGTCGGAGGGGCAGTACTGAGGGAGCGCCGCACTGTCGGAGGGGCAGTACTGAGCGAGTGCCGCACTGTCAGAGGGGCAGTACTGAGGGAGCGCTGCACTGTCGGAGGGGCCGTACTGAGGGAGGGCTGCACTGTCGGTGGGGCAGTACTGAGGGAGCGCCGCACTGTCGGAAGGACAGTACTGAGGGAAGGCAGCACTGTTGGAGGGGCAGTACTGAGGGAGGGCTGCACTGTCGGAGGGGCAGTACTGAGGGAGCGCTGCACTGTCGGAGGGGCAGTACTGTGTGAGCGCCGCACTGTCGGAGGGGCAGTACTGAGGGAGCGCTGCACTGTCGGAGGGGCAGTACTGAGGGAGCGCTGCACTGTCGGGAGGGCAGTACTGAGGGAGCGCTGCAGTGTCGGAGGGGCAGTACTGAGGGAGCGCTGCACTGTCGGAGGGGCAGTACTGAGGGAGCGCTGCACTGTCGGAGGGGCAGTAGTAAGGGAGTGTCGCACTGTCGGAGGGGCAGTACTGAGGGAGCGCTGCACTGTCGGAGGGGCAGTACTGAGGGAGCGCTGCACTGTCGGAGGGACAATACTGAGGGAGGGCTGCACTGTCGGAGGGGCCGTACTGAGGGAGTGTCGCACTGTCGGAGGGACAGTACTGAGGGAGCGACGCACTGTCGGAGGGACAATACTGAGGGAGGGCTGCACTGTCGGAGGGGCCGTACTGAGGGAGGGCTGCACTGTAGGAGGGGCAGTACTGAGGGAGGGCTGCACTGTCGGAGGGTCAGTACTGAAGGAGCGCCGCACTGTCAGAGGGGCAGTACTGAGGGAGCACTGCACTGTCGGAGGGGCAGTCCTGAGGGAGCGCTGCACTGTCAGAGGGGCAGTACTGAAGGAGCGCCGCACTGTCAGAGGGGCAGTACTGAGGGAGCGCTGCACCGTCGGAGGGGCAGTACTGAGGGAGCGCCGCACTGTCGGAGGGGCAGTACTGAGTGAGCGCCGCACTGTCGGAGGGGCAGTACTGAGGGAGCGCTGCACTGTCGGAGGGGCAGTACTGAGGGAGCGCCGCACTGTCGGAGGGGCAGTACTGAGCGAGTGCCGCACTGTCAGAGGGGCAGTACTGAGGGAGCGCTGCACTGTCGGAGGGGCTGTACTGAGGGAGCGCTGCACTGTCGGAGGGGCCGTACTGAGGGAGGGCTGCACTGTCGGAGGGGCAGTACTGAGGGAGCGCTGCACTGTCGGAGGGGCAGTACTGAGGGAGTGTCGCACTGTCAGAGGGACAGTACTGAGGGAGCGCCGCACTGTCGGAGGGACAATACTGAGGGAGGGCTGCACTGTCGGAGGGGCCGTACTGAGGGAGGGCTGCACTGTTGGAGGGGCAGTACTGAGGGAGCGCTGCACTGTCGGAGGGGCAGTACTGAGGGAGCGCTGCACTGTCGGAGGGGCAGTACTGAGGGAGGGCTGCACTGTCGGAGGGACAATACTGAGGGAGCGCTCCACTGTCGGAGGGGCCGTACTGAGGGAGGGCTGCACTGTCGGTGGGGCAGTACTGAGGGAGCGCCGCACTGTCGGAAGGACAGTACTGAGGGAGGGCAGCACTGTCGGAGGGGCAGTACTGAGGGAGGGCTGCACTGTCGGAGGGGCAGTACTGAGGGAGCGCTGCACTGTCGGAGGGGCAGTACTGAGTGAGCGCCGCACTGTCGGAGGGGCAGTACTGAGGGAGCGCTGCACTGTCGGAGGGGCAGTACTGAGGGAGCGCTGCACTGTCGGGAGGGCAGTACTGAGGGAGCGCTGCAGTGTCGGAGGGGCAGTACTGAGGGAGCGCTGCACTGTCAGAGGGGCAGTACTGGGGGAGCGCTGCACTGTCGGAGGGACAGTACTGAGGGAGCGCTGCACTGTCGGAGGGGCAGTTATGAGGGAGCGCTGCACTGTCGGAGGGGCAGTACTGAGGGAGCGCTGCACTGTCGGAGGGACAGTACTGAGGGAGCGCTGCACTGTCGGAGGGGCAGTACTGAGGGAGCGCCGCACTGTCGGAGGGACAATACTGAGGGAGCGCTGCACTGTCGGAGGGTCAGTACTGAGGGAGTGCTGCACTGTCGGAGGGACAGTACTGAGGGAGGGCTGCACTGTCGGAGGGACAGTACTGAGGGAGGGCTGCACTGTCGGAGGGACAGTACTGAGGGAGGGCTGCACTGTCGGAGGGACAGTACTGAGGGAGTGCTGCATTGTCGGAGGGGCAGTACTGAGGGAGGGCTGCACTGTCGGAGGGTCAGTACTGAGGGAGCGCTGCACTGTTGGAGGGGCAGTACTGAGGGAGCGCCGCACTGTTGGAGGGGCAGTACTGAGGGAGTGCTGCATTGTTGGAGGGTCACTACTGAGGGAGTGCTGCATTGTCGGAGGGGCAGTACTGAGGGAGTGCTGCACTGTCGGAGGGTCAGTACTGAGGGAGTGCTGCATTGTCGGAGGGACAGTACTGAGGGAGCGCTGCACTGTCGGAGGGGCAGTACTGCGGGAGTGCTGCACTGTCGGAGGGGCCGTCTTTCGGAGGAGAAGTTAAACCGAAGCCCCGTCTGCCCTCTCAGGTGGACGTAAAAGATCCCATGCCCACTCTTCGAAGAATAGCAGGGGAGTTCACCCCGGCGTCCTGGGCCAATGTTTATTCCTCAATCAAAGCCTAAAAACAGATTATCTGGTCGTTAGTTTATTGCTGTTTGTGGGAGCTTGCTGTGCTCAAATCGGCTGCCGCATTTCCCACAATACAACAGTGACTATACTTGAAAAGTACTTCATTGGCTGTGTGGTGTATGTGCCTTTAAGAGCAATTATGGTGTATGTGCCTTTAAGAGCCCCAGGTGTGCGTAATGCCGGTAATTGCCACTTGGGCTATATAAGCCTGTGTATTGTGTATATCCTTTAGAAACCCCCCCCCCACCCACCCCACCCACCCCACCCACCCCACCCACCCCACCCCACCCCACCCCACCCCACCCCACCCCCCCCCACCCCCCCACCCCCCCCCACCCCCCCACCCCCCCACCCCCCCCCAGACTTGCTTAGTAAATACCTATGAACCAACTCCTGTCTTCAGTGTCTTTATCTCCACACGGACACTACAGTGGCGACGAAGTGGAAACGGACTTACCTGCAATTCGGCAGCACCTCAAGGACATCGATTCCTCCAGCGTCCAGAAGACTCAAGGAAGTAAGAGAAACTGTGGTTTCACCAGCTGGCCAAGCTGGTGGCAGGTACTGCGCTAATCCTTCCTTCCTGGGCGTCAGGCTGGAGCTCCAGCGGCGGGCTCTACAGCTGAGACAGGCAGCGAAATCGGAGGCAAGCAATAACGGACTGGGAGGGTGCACTCGAGAGACGGCCGGCGCGGCAAGCAGGTCAGCGTTTAGACCTGCGTCGGGAACGAGTCTCCAACAGTGAATAAACGGAAACCACAGTAAAACAGCGTTGTTATCGGTAGCAGCGGCGGGAAAGCGCGGGAAGCGCCATATCGTTGCTACAGAGAGAAAAAAAAAGCACGGGAAGTGCCATATCTTTTCTGAAATGCCTAAATCTGGTAATATTGAGGCTTTTGATGGCGAAATAGAAGATTGGACCACATACGTGGAAAGAGTAGAGGTTTATTGCACTGCAAATGGAATAACAGATGAAAAAAAAGCTTCAGTACTTCTGAATTTAATGGGCGCGAAGACATACGGGCTGTTACAAAATTTAATCACTCCAGCCAAACCAAAGGACAAGACTTTTAAAGAAATTGTTGATACCCTGCAGGAGCATTTAAACCCAACACCGCTGCTGATAGCGGAACGATTCAAGTTCTTCAAGAGAAATCAACACAAGAATGAAAGTAACGCTGATTACCTAACCGAATTAAGAAAGCTGTCAAAGTACTGCCAATTCGGAGCAGGACTATCGGATTATCTTCGAGACAAATTTGTTTGCGGTCTCTTAAGTGAAGGAACACAAAAAAGACTGCTTTCTGAAAAAGATTTAACATTGGACAAAGCTTTCAGTATGGCTGTATCATATGAAGCAGCAGCAAAAGGAGCTGCAGAGATACAACAAGAGACACAGGACTTCGGCACCCATAAAATGACACAGGAGTTCGGAAGATGTTATCGCTGCGGCAGATCCACCCATAACCAGAGGGACTGCTGGTTCAAGGGCAAAGCATGCAGGCAATGTGGTAAGATTGGACACATTGGACCAATCTGATTGAATTTTTCGAGGGGGTGACTAGGTGTGTGGATGAGGGAAATGCTGTGGATGTGGTTTACATGGACTTCAGTAAAGCTTTTGACAAGGTCCCGCATAGGAGACTGGTCAAGAAGGTAAGAGCCCATGGGATCCAGGGGGCCTTGGCGCGTTGGATCCTAAACTGGCTGAGTGGCAGGAGGCAGAGGGTGATGGTTGAAGGTTGCTTTTGTGACTGGAAGCCTGTGTCCAGTGGGGTACCTCAGGGATCGGTGCTGGGTCCCTTGCTGTTTGTGATCTACATTAATGATTTGGATGAGAATGTAAAGGGTATGATCAGTAAGTTCGCGGATGACACGAAAATTGGTGGGGTGGTAAATTGCGAGGAGGAAAGCCTCAGGCTACAGGACAATATTAACGGGTTGGTCAGATGGGCGGAAAAGTGGCAAATGGAATTTAACCCGGAAAAGTGCGAGGTGATGCATTTTGGACGGACAAATAAGGCAAGGGAATACACAATGAGTGGTAGGACCCTAGGAAGTACAGAGGGTCAGAGGGACCTTGGTGTACATGTACATAGATCCCTGAAGGCAGCGGAACAGGTAGATAAGGTGGTTAAAAAGGCTTATGGGATACTTGCCTTCATTAGCAGAGGCATAGAATATAAGAGCAGGGAGGTTATGATGGAGCTGTACAAAACGCTGGTGAGGCCACAGCTGGAGTACTGTGTGCAGTTCTGGTCGCCTCACTATAGGAAGGATGTGATTGCTTTGGAGAGGGTGCAGAGAAGATTCACCAGGATGTTACCTGGGATGGAGCGCCTCAGCTATGAAGAGAGACTGGACAGGCTGGGGTTGTTTTCCTTGGAGCAAAGAAGGCTGAGGGGGGACCTGATTGAGGTGTACAAAATGATGAGGGGCATAGATAGGGTAGATAAAGAGGAACTTTTCCCCTTAGTAGGGGGGTCAATAACAAGGGGGCACAGATTCAGGGTAAGGGGCAGGAGATTTAGGGGGGATTTGAGGAGGAACTTTTTCACCCAGAGGGTGGTTGGAAGCTGGAACTCACTGCCTGAAAGGGTGGTAGAGGCATGAACCCTCACAACATTCAAGAAGCATTTGGATGAGCACTTGAAATGCCATTGCATACAAGGCTATGGACCAAATGCTGGAAAATGGGATTAGACTGGACAGGGAGGGATGGGCGGCGCAGACACGATGGGCCAAAGGGCCTCTTTCTGTGCTGTAAAACTCTATGACTCTGACTCTATTGCACGGGTATGCCAATCTGGACAAAATAAATCCACTGACAGAAAACAAAAAATCAATAAAGAAAAGTACAGGAAGGTACAAATGATGACGGACAATAGCTCCGAAGACCAGAATAGCGATAGCGACTCCGGAAACAAGAGACTAAGCTGTCTCAAATTACATAATGTACTTGCCAAAGAGGATTACCAAACCATTTGGGTTACCCTCACAATAGCAGGGTCCCCAGTTAAAATGGAGCTAGATACAGGATCAGCTCTAACCGTAATAAATCAACGAGATTACGAGAGGCTATTTTCGCATATACCTCTAAAAGACACACCCATTATCTTAAAAACATATACGGGGCAGAAAGTCTACCCCAAAGGAAAAATAATGGTGCCTGTGGTATACAACGGCAAAGAAATACAAAAGTTGTATTTATACATTCTACAAGATGGTGGTCCACCGTTGTTGGGACGTGAATGGATAAGGAAGATACGTTTAGACTGGCACTCCATTCAGGCACTGACGGTGACCAGTAAGGAAAAAAACAATGATGACATCATACCTGAACGATTAAAAGACATCTTGGCCAACGCCAAAGAAGTGTTTCAAGAGAAACTAGGAACCTTGAAAGGCATCACCGCCTCAATAAAAGTGGAAGATACAGCAATTCCAAAAATTTTTAAGGCAAGACCGGTGCCATACGCAATACGTCCGGCAGTCGAGGCAGAGCTGAAGAATTTGGAAAAGGCAGGCGTATTATCCAAAATAGATTGGAGTGAATGGGCAACACCCATCGTTCCAGTCATGAAAAAAACATTGAAAAATAACTCTGAGGAACAGAAAAAAATTCGCATCTGTGGGGACTTTAAGGTGACTGTAAACCCGGTCCTTCACACGGTACAGTATCCTCTTCCGAGAATAGAAGATACTTTCGCCTCACTATCCGGAGGGAAACGTTTCACAAAAATTGATTTGGCACAGGCATATCTACAGATGGAGGTTGAGGAGACCTCTAAAAAGTATCTCACAATAAACACACACAAAGGCCTGTACCAGTACAATCGACTGGTTTTTGGAATAGCATCAGCCCCAGCTATCTGGCAAAGAGCTATGGAGCAAGTCCTGCAAGGGATTCCGGGGACTCAATGCTACCTAGACGACATCCTTATAACAGGAGAAAACGACAACGAGCACCTTGCCAATTTGGAGCAGGTGCTCACTAGGCTGAAAGAACGGGGCCTACGAGCAAATCGCCCCAAGTGTGAATTTTTCCAAAATCAGATATCATATTGTGGCCACATAATTAATAAGGAAGGGTTGCATAAGTCACCTGAAAAAATTGAAGCAGTTATAAAAGCCCCAGCACCTGAAAATGTTTCACAATTAAGGTCATTCTTGGGATTAATAAATTACTATCATAAATTTTTACCGAACTTATCAACTATTCTACACCCTCTTAATGATCTTCTACAGACAGGAGTGATTTGGAAATGGAACGAAGACTGTAAACGTGCCTTCCATAAATGTAAAGACTTAATCACATCCGAGAAAATTTTGGCTCATTACAACCCATCACTACCAATCAGACTGGCATGCGATGCATCCCCTTACGGCATAGGAGCGGTATTGTCCCATAGATTCCCTGATGGCTCGGAACGGCCGATAGCTTTTGCGTCACGCTCATTGAACTCAGCTGAGCGTAACTATGCCCAGATAGACAGGGAAGCACTCAGCCTGGTATGGGGAGTGAAGAAATTCAACCATTACCTACACGGACAAAAATTTACCTTGCTGACTGACCATCAACCCCTCATCTCCATATTCAACCCTAAAAAAGGTGTCCCCATTATGACGGCACAAAGACTACAGAGGTGGTCCCTTTTTCTAGGGGCACACCAATACAACAGTGAATACAAAGGGTCAAAACAGCATGGGAATGCTGACGGTTTATCACGCCTACCGTTGCCAACGATAGAAGAGGCACCTACAGTAGACCCAGTAGAGATATTCCACTCTACCATAGTGGAATGTCTACCGGTGACAAATTCTGCCATTGAAAGGGAGACAAGAAATGACCCTACTCTCTCACGGGTCTACGATTTAACAGTGAAGGGATGGCCAGCACATGGCGAACCACTGTTGCCAGCATTCTCGCAAAGAAGAGAACAGCTGTCAGTGTGCCGAGGAACCTTGATGTGTGGATCCAGAGTGGTGATTCCACCCAAACTCCAGGATAAAGTGCTAAAGGAGCTTCACGAGGGGCATCTGGGTGGAGTGAAAATGAAGAACCTAGCTAGGGCGTTTGTATGGTGGCCAGGTATCGATGGAGACATCGAAGACATGACCAAGAGCTGCCTAGGATGCCAGAAGGTCCAAAATGCTCCGCCACAGGCCCCTCTACATCCATGGGAGTGGCCCTCAACTCCCTGGCAAAGGGTGCACATCGACTTTGCTGGTCCATTTATGGACTCAATGTTCTTAATCGCAGTTGATGCACACTCCAAGTGGCCGGAGGTAATAAAGATGTCCTCCACCACCACGGAAAAAACCATCACAGTATTAAGGACCATATTTGCCAGGAATGGGCTGCTGGAGCAGATATGTTCTGATAATGGACCGCAATTTGTGTCCGAAGAATTCAGAAAGTTCTTAAAGAACAATGGGGTAAAGCACTACACGTCCGCCCCATACCATCCCGCCACCAATGGATTGGCTGAAAGGTTTGTCCAGACCTTCAAGAAGGCCATCAAGGCCATGGGTAATGAAGACATAAAACTTCAGCACAAGGTGGATAACTTCTTATTTGCATATAGGAATGCAACGCATATGGTTACTAACCAAACTCCCGCCATGATGTTCTACAATAGAAACCTAAGATGCCGGCTGGATTTGGTCAAGCCCAACATCCGAAGGGATGTGGAGAACCGGCAGTTTCAGGGCATGAATGAAAGGCCAACTAGGGCCTTCCAGATAGGCCAACCGGTTTTGGCCCGGGACTACCGTACCGAGAAATGGCAGCCTGGAATTATCTGCACACGATTAGGACCACTGATGTATACCGTGGACATCGGAGACAGCATAATAAGGCGCCATGCTGACCAAATCATCAAGTCATCCGAAAAGGGACAACCTACACCACCACTCTATACATCTAACGATGAAGTAGAGATACCCATATCTACCTCCGATCCGGTGATACTGGAGCCCGATGAACCCGACACTGGCCTTCAAGCCGAATCAGCCTTGCCAGAAGAACCTACTACACCACCAGAAACTACTACACCCCCGAGGCGTTATCCGGACCGAGTCAGGAAGCCTCCTGAGAGACTAACTTATAATTAATTAATACAGCAATGTATATTATTTTGCATATAACATGTAATTAATAATTACTTAAAATATGATGTACTAGTTAGCTAGAAGGGGAGGAATTGTGGTGTATGTGCCTTTAAGAGCCCCAGGTGTGCGTAATGCCGGTAATTGCCACTTGGGCTATATAAGCCTGTGTATTGTGTATATCCTTTAGAAAACCCCCCCCCAGACTTGCTTAGTAAATACCTATGAACCAACTCCTGTCTTCAGTGTCTTTATCTACACACGGACACTACAGGCTGCAAAGCGTTTTGGGACGTCCTGTGGTTGTGAAAGGCGCTATAAAAATGAAAGTCTTTCTTTCTTTTACTGATCTGGAACAGGAAGCCGGGTTGAATGGTTCTCGTGCATCAGAGAGATATGGAGGGCAATAGTGTCTCTACAGATGTTTCAACTAACCCGACACAGACTAAGACTTCTCGTCTGTACGGCTCAGCAATATGTTGGTTTTGCTAACCAATGGCGGTGGGGGCGAGGGGCTGGCTTCAATCTCACCAATTAAGCTTTGTAAACTTTTAGAACATAAGAACAGAAGACGCCGTCTCCTGAGACTCTGCCCCCTAGTCCTAGACTCTCCAGCCAGGGGGAAACAACCTCTCAGTATCTACCCTGTCAATCCCCCTCAGAATCTTGAGATCACCTCTCATTCTTCTAAACTCCAGAGAGTTTTGGTTAACCCTTACCTCATGCCCTTTCGGACCAGGATCTCCAAAGGTTCCTTGATCACCCTGCACTCCAACTGGCCCTCTTCGTACACCTTGGTACCCAGGTTGACCTGGCAGACCTCGCTCTCCCTGCCGAGACATGAACAGCGTTAGATGGCATGGTTCAAAGGGGGGGGGCGGAAATTGGCTTGCGCCCCCTTTGGGGTGATAACTTTGCCGGGGCGCTACTTTTGAACATGTTAGCGCCCCCGTGCCCGAAATCCACTGGTAGCGCCCCAAGCAGGAGGCGGGGGCGTCACTGGGAGCACTCCCCCTCTCTCTTGGGGCGCTGCCATTGAATATCACGGCGTCTCGCGCGTCGGCACGTAGCGCCGCGGTACTGCAGGCCTCCCTCCACTGGTAAAAGGAGAGGGGCCTAGCGCAGTGCGCACCGGGGCCCTGCTGGATCACCGGCAAAAGAGCCCGGCACTCGAGGAGCGCCGGGCTGACCGATCGCAGCCGGCACCGCGCAGGAGGAGGCGAGAGAGGGCAGGTGCTGGCAGGAGGCCCCCAAATAAATGGCCGCCCGGCACCTGCCCTTTAATTATCGCTGCCCTGGCTGTAAAAACGCCCCCCTGACCCTGTCGGACATAGCGTCCGGCAGTAGGTTAGGGGCGCAAGCCAAGTTTGTGGCCGGTGCGCTACGCACGGCGATGACGTCATCGCTGCAGGGTGCTACCGTCGCTGCTAAGCTCCCGCTGAATTTCGCGGGAGGCGTTAGCGGCGCCACGCTCGGGCGCTAGGTTCTTTGCCACCCGTTAGCGCCCCCCCCCCCCCGCTCAGGGCACTAACGGGAGGCGCAAAGCAACCACATTTTTCCCCCATAGAACCTTGGTTAGGCCACACTTGGAGCACTGTGAACGCATTCTAAAAAGATATCGAGGCATTGGAAAAGATGCAAAAAAGGTTGTGGGGCTGAAGGAGATTACAGAGATAGGGAGGGGTGAGGCCATGGAGCAGGCTCGAGGGGCCGAATGGCCCACTCCTGCTCCTATCTTCTCTGTTTCTATGTTTACAAGGATGATACCAGAACTGAGAGGCGGAAAGTCCTTAGTGCCCCGTTATCGCCCGCCAAAGGCGGAGAGGTTTGGGGAGGGAATTCCAGAGCTTAGGGCCCAGGCAGCTGAAGGCACGGCCACCAATGGTGGGGCGATTAAAATCGGGGATGCTCAAGAGGCCAGAATTGGAGGAGCGCAGAGATCTCGAGGGGGTTGTAGGGCTGGAGGAGATTACAGAAATAGGGAGGGGCGAGGCCATGGAGGGATTTGAAAACAAGGATGAGAATTTTGAAATCGAGGCGCTGCTTAACCGGGAGCCAATGTAGGTCAGCGAGCACAATCCATGAACTTGTTTTTTTTTCATTCGTGGAATGTGGGCATCGCCAGCAAGGCCGGCATTTATCGCCCATCCCTAGTCGTCCCTTTGGATGTTGGCGGTGAGCCGCCTTCTTGAACCGCTGCAGTCCGTGTGCTGATAGGTAGGGAGTGCTGTTGGGGAGGGAGTTCCAGGATTTTGACCCAGCGACGAAGAAGGATCGGCCGATTTAGGTCCAAGTCAGGATGGTGTACGACTTGGATGTGGTGATGCTCCCATGAGCCTGCTGCCCTTGTAAGCGGATATGGCCGCTAACATGAATCAGTCATTCATGGAAGACAGACTTATGAAATAATACTGAGCGGCCTGCGGGTGGCGCTGTCCAGGGAGAGTATAAATACTCAGGCACGGGCCCAGCTTGCGCAGGACATTCTTAACAGGAACTAGTGAAGGACACAACTAGACCTCCATGTTGTAAAACAGTTGATTAAAGCTTTGTTTAACGCTTAGACCAAGTGCCTAGTAGTTTTTCTTACATTAGCCGCTATTGGACTGGCGTGGGTATAATGTAGTCCCTCGCCAACCTCCCCCCCCCACCCCGTTTGGCCCGTTCTGGAGTTTCCAGAAAGATTGGAGGAAGGCACTTTTTGTATCTGTTCCCTTCGCTGGTGACCACCTGAAAAGTGTCAGGACTAATGGGATTAGACCACCAGTTCTGCCTTTTCTGTCGTGCCTATTCCTGCAAATTTCCTCGCCCTCAACTCAGCTCCAGTCGTGATACAGTCAGAAAAGGAAGAGGTGGCATTGAGGTTTAATTACCTTTGGTCCTCGTTGGCCTCCGTCACCCACAACACCAGGTTCTCCGGGAGCTCCCCGTGGTCCAGGATAACCAGCCAGCCCGAGTAACCCAAGGTTGCCCAGATCGCCCTGTGGTAAGTACATCAACTCATGAAACATTCATTCAAACTAGGAAGCACTGATTGTCCAAAAGAACAGATTTAATCACGGGGCGTACATCAGAACGTAAGAAATAGGAGCAGGAGTAGGCCATACGGTCCCTCGAGCCATTCAATAAGATCATGGCTGATCTTCGACCTCAACTCCACTTTCCCCATCCCAGATCTCCATATCCCTTGATTCCTTTAGTGCCCAAAAATCTCTCGATCTCAGCCTTGAATATACTCAACAACAGCCTCCACAGCCCTCTGGGGTAGAGAATTCCAAAGATTCGCCAGCCTCTGAGTGAAGAAATTTCTCCCCATCTCAGTCCTAAATGGCCGACCCCTTATCCTGAGACTGTGACCCTTGGTTCCAGACTCTCCAGCCAGGGGGAACAGCCTCTCAGCATCTACCCTGCCAAGCCCTCTAAGAATTTTGCATGTTTCAATGAGATCACCTCTCATTCTTCTAAACTCCAGAGAGTATAGGCCCATTCTACTCAATCTCTCATGTTTCTGTAAAGGAAATATATCCTGGTCAATACAGGTACAACCCCGGTAATCCGGCACCCTCGGGACCAGGCCGGTGCCGGACCATTGAAAATTCCGAACCACTGAAGGATTCCTTGTACTGAAACCAAAATTCGAGGGGGAAGTGCAACGAGGACTTTCTGGAGGCCGAGCTGGCTGCAGTACTGGAAGTGCTTACAAGTGGAATAGACACTTCGCCATGCAGTCACAGAGCATAATTAAACCCAATGGCCTAGAAATTGTCTATAGCCCCGTTTGGGGCGCCAGCCTCGCCAGGGCGCTAAAAGTAGCGCCCCGGAAGCATTCGCGGCTGCCCGCCGGAAAGGGGAGGGGCCTTGTGATGTGTCAAATAACTGCCTGAATCCAAGAGGTTAAAGCTTAAAACTAAAGGCTTTTATTAAGTAAGAACATGGCATTGAGTTAACACAAGGCAGCCATCATTCATCACCGACCCAGCCCTTATGAGTAAGACACACACCAATCCGGAGGATCCAGAGGGGCGGGGCTAGGGAGGAGCATTAGTGGTTACATCTGTAGAACATTCCAGACATTAGCAAGTACAACAACAACAGACAATACAAATGCCAGAACACAGAGTTATTTCATCACACCTTGTTCAGCGCGATCTGGGGCCCAGCTGGGCCCCCGAGGATCGCGAGTGCCGGCAAAAGAGCCCGGCACCGAGGAGAAGTGCCGGGCTCTTGGAACGCAGCCGGCACTCCACCGGTTTCAATTCGTGCCGGGCCACTGAAGGTGCCGGACCGTCGGGTGCCGGATTACCGGTGTTGTACCTGTAGTTGAAATGATCTGGTCATGTCGGATGATGTTTAGCCCCTCACCTCAACATTGTAATAAACAAAACATAACTGAAGCATAATAAGCAGCTTGAATTTTGTGCTGCTTATTGCCTTTGCTTAGTTAAACTACAAGGAGACGCTAGGCTGCCCCAGTGCCATCCAACAAAACAACATCACAAAGAGCCCCCTTTGTAGAGAGGCAGAACTAATGAAGAACATTTTTTTAAATTCATTCACAGGATGTGGGCGTCGCTGGCAATTATTATTGCCCATCCCTTTCTTTCTGTTCTATATTTATGAAATGAATTAACTGAATTTAAATTCGACAGCTGCCGTGGTGGGATCTGAAGTCATGACTCCTGATCATTAATCTAGTCCAGTAACATTACCATTATGTTACCATTCCCAGGTGCACGTAACTTAACCACAAAACCAAAGGAAACTTATAAAACTTAAATAATGGCCTGGGTTTTGTGGTGAGTGGAGAAGGAGCGGCTGATCTGATTAAGAGAGAGAGGTAAAAGAGACAAAACAGAAAAAGTTAAAAAAAATATAATTGGAATTTTATTTAAAAAAAAATCTAAAACACTAATTCACTTCTGAAGGAATGAGACTCCACACTTGTAAAATTTAATTTTCAGGGCCAGAGAGGTTGTCTGGCAATAATTCTCTTGTATCACGCTGTTAAAAATTCACTTACCCCTGAATGCACCAGCCCTAACTTTTTCTGGCATCTTTGACGAGCAAGTACAGCAACTTCACGCCGTTGCATGTATTTCAATGCTGAGTCTATCGGCGAGGTACTGTTACAGCGCAGCCTGTGGAGGAGCAGGGTAACTCGGACCGCAACCTCCGGATTTCAGCGTTCAGCGTCAAAGTGGACTCTTGAAGTTGCTGTCCGATTTACTCCATAATAACGATGCGCGCTGATAGACTCACTGCTATTCTCAACACGAATTCCGGGCCATTAACATTACTACTATTATTCCACTATGCACTCCTGTCCCTGCGGTGCCTACTGGTCGCAGAAGGACTCAAGCGTACCGGCGGACACCGCGTGCTCCTTCTCCAAGGAGACCCGGGCACGACATTGCCGTGGAAGAGAGGCTAGGCCAGAGCGACCGCACCCCCCTCGCTGCGGGCTGTGTGGACACTGTGAATGTCGTGTCGGTTGTTGCTGAGGATGTCTTACTGTATTTTGGGGATGGGCATTAATTCTGGCCTCGCCACCGACATCCACATCCCATAAACGAATAAAAATAAATGACTACATGATACCCTTCCCTGCTCCCTGCCTGCACACCATAGAAACATAGAAGATAGGAGCAGGAGTAGGCCATTCGGCCCCTTGAGCCTGCTCCGCCATTCAATGAGATCATGGCTGATCATCCAAACTCAGTACCCTGTCCCTGCCTTCTCCCCATATCCCTTGATCCCTTTAGCCTTAAGAAATATATCTAACTCCTTCTTGAATATATTTAATGAATTGGCCTCAACTGCCTTCTGTGGTAGAGAATTCCACAGGTTCACCACTCTCTGGGTGAAGAAATTCCTCCTCATCTCTGTCCTAAATGGCTTACCCCTTATCTTTAGACTGTGACCCCTGGTTCTGGACTCCCCCGCCATCGGAAACATCCTTTCTGCATTTAGTCTGTCTAGTCCTGTTAGAATTTTATAAGTTTCAATGAGATCCCCTCTCATTCTTCTAAACTCCAGCGAGTATAAGCCCAATCGACCCAATCTCTCCTCATACGTCATTCCTGCCATCCCAGGTATCAGTCTGGTGAATCTTCGCTGCACTCCCTCCATGGCAAGAACATCCTTCCTCAGATAAAGCGACCAAAACTGCACACAATACTCAAGGTGTGGTCTCACCAAGGCCATGTTTAAATTAAACAATTGCACAGTCCCATGTTCTCACTGCTGATGGGTGCAAACCACTGCTAATAACATATAGGAACATAGGAACAGGAGGAGGCCATTCAGCCCCTCGAGCCTGTTCCGCCATTCAGTGAAATCATGGCTGATCTGTATCCTAACTCCATCCACCTGCCTTGGCTCCATACCCTTTTATACCCTTGGCTAGCAACAATCTATCAATCTCAGATTTAAAATGATTAATTGAGCTAGCATCTACTGTCTTTTGTGGGAGAGAGTTCCACACCTCTACCAGTTTCCTGCCTTCTCTCCTGAATGGCCTGGCTTAGAGTTTAAGGTGATGTCCCCTTGTCCTAGACTCCCCTTCCCACCCGCGGAAAAAGTTTCTCTCTATCCACCCTGTCAATTCCTTTCAAAATCCTAAAAACCTCAATCAAATCCCCCCTTAACCTTACATATCCCAGGGAATAAAAGCCTAGTTTATGTAATCTCTCCTCATAATCTAACCCTTGGAGCCCTGGTAACATTCTGGTGAATCTACACTGCACACCTTCCAAGGCCAATATATCCTTCCTAAGGTGTGGTGCCCAGAACTGCTCACAGGACTCCAGATGTGGTCTAACCAGGGCTTTGTACAGCTGTAGCATAACTTCCTCCCCTTTCTATTCTAGCCCTCTAGTTATAAAGGCCAACGTTCCACTCGCCTTTTTGATTATTTTCTGCACCTGACAACTAATTTTTTTTTTGGTGATCCGTGTTCATGGAACCCCTATTTATATAGAACTTATAACAAAGAGAAAATGTCCTGAGGAATTTCACGGAGGTGTAATCAGACATCAATGGACATCACACCAAAGAAGGAAACATTAGGAGGGGTTGGTCAAAGAGATGTGTTTTCAGGAGGTTGTTGAAGGAGGAGAGGGAGGTGCCGAGACAGAGGGAATTCCAGAGTGTTGGAGCTTCTTACCTAAGAAGTTTTGGTCTCCTTACCGAAGAAAGGATATACTTGCCATAGAGGGAGTGCAGCGAAGGTTCACCAGACTGATTCCTGGGATGGCAGGACTGTCGTATGAGGAGAGATTGGGTCGACTAGGCCCGTATTCACTAGAGTTTAGAAGAATGAGAGGTGATCTCATTGAAACGTATAAAATTCTGACAGGGCTAGACAGACTGGATGCAGGGAGGATGTTTCCCCTGGCTGGGGCGGTCTAGAACGAGGGGTCACAGTCTCAGGATATGGGGTAGGACATTTAGGACTGAGATGAGGAGAAATTTCTTCACTCAGAGGGTGGTGAACCTGTGGAATTCTCCACCACAGAAGGCTGTGGAGGCCAAGTCACTGAATATATTTAAGAAGGAGATAGATAGATTTCTAGACACAAAAGGCATCAAGGGGTATGGGGAGAGAGCGGGAATATGGTATTGAGATAGAGGATCAGCCATGATCATATTGAATGGTGGAGCAGGCTCGAAAGGCCGAATGGCCTACTCCTGCTCCTATTTTACTATGTTTTTATCTTCCACATTCTCACCACTCTCTGGGTAAAGAAGTTTCTTCTGAATTCCCTATTGGATTTCTTGGTGACTATCTTATATTGATGGCCTCTAGTTTTGCTCTTCCCCACAAGTGGAAACGTTCTCTCTGTGTCTATTCTATCAAGCCCTTTCATAATTTTAAAGACCTCTATTAGGTCACCCCCTCACTTGTTCAACCTTTCCTGATAGGTATACCCTCGCATTTCCAGTATCATCCTTGTAAATCTTTTTTGCACCCTCTCCAGTGCCTCTATATCATCAAGTCATCATGGATAACAAAGCACATGCTGTAAATCTATGTATCATAATAACTATTTTGGTCTGTTAGCTGCCTGAACTCCCCGAAATTGAAACAATCCATACTTCCTTTCACATCAAATGGGAAAACAAATCCAAGTATAAGATAGTCACAAATAAATCCAATCTGGAATTCAGGAGAAACTTCTTTACCCAGAGAGTGGTGAGAATGTGGAACTCGCTACCACAGGGAGTGGTTGAGGCGAACAGCAGGGATGCATTTAAGGGGAAGCTAAATAAACACATGAAGGAGAAAGGAATAGAAGGATATGGGGTTAGATGCAGAAGAGTGGGAGGAGGCTGGTGTGGAGCATAAACACCGGCACGGACCAGTTGGGCCGAATGGCCTGTTTCTGTGCTGTTAATTCTGTGTATTTTTTTTGTAAAGTGCCATTCATAGCAAAAAAATAAAATTAATAAAAGCTGAATCACTTTTATTATGCCATTTGTATGTGGAAAAAAAGGTTATGCTTTTTTGAACCAGCAGAGGTCATGAAACTAGTGAGATTTAGATTTCGACAGTGTAACTTACTGGAGAGTGCACGGGACGTAGAGGTTTAGCAATTCAGCTTCTTCTGAGGGAAACTGGGGATGGCCAATAACCCAGTCTTTCCCGCTTTATAAGATTGCATTTTATTTTTAAACGCAAGGGGATGCATGGCAGATGCAGTATAATGTGGATAAATGCGAGGTTATCCACTTTGGTGGCAAAAACAGGAAGGCAATAGATTGGGAGAAGGGGAAGTGCAACGAGACCTGGGTGGCCTTGTGCACCAGTCGCTGAAGGTAAGCACGCAGGTGCAGCAGGCGGTTAAGAAGGCAAATGGTATGTTGGCCTTCGTAGCGAGAGGATTTGACTACAGGAACAAGGATGTCTTGCTGCAGTTGTACAGGGCCTTGGTGAGACCACATCTTGAGTATTGTGTGCAGTTTTGGTCGCCTTATCTGAGGAAGGATGTTCTTGCCATGGAGGGAGTGCAGCGAAGATTCACCAGACTGATACCTGGGATGGCAGGAATGACGTATGAGGAGAGATTGGGTCGATTGGGCTTATATTCGCTAGAGTTTAGAAGAATGAGAGGGGATCTCATTGAAACTTATAAAATTCTAACAGGACTAGACAGACTAGATGCAGGAAGGATGTTCCCAATGGCGGGGGAGTCCAGAACCAGGGGTCACAGTCTAAGGATAAGGGGTAAGCCATTTAGGACAGAGATGAGGAGGAATTTCTTCACCCAGAGAGTGGTGAACCTGTGGAATTCTCTACCACACAAGGCAGTTGAGGCCAATTCATTAAATATATTCAAGAAGGAGTTGGATATATTTCTTAAGGCTAAAGGGATCAAGGGATATGGGGAGAAAGCAGGGACAGGGTACTGAGTTTGGATGATCAGCCATGATCTCATTAAATGGCGGAGCAGGCTCGAGGGGCCGAATGGCCTACTCCTGCTCCTATCTTCTATGTTTCTATGTAGCCACATGGACAAGGAGTAGACTTTCTGCAATGTGGGTATTGGTGTGCTCCAGGGTTTCCTGATGCGTTGGCGTAGATTTTCCTGTCAAAATAGCGGTGAGGCCAATGGCGCTCGCCGTTAGTTATGCACAAATGGAACAGCAAATTCAGGCGAGGGGCAGATGCGCGGTGACATGAATCAGTCATTCATGAAAGAAAGACTTATGAAATAATACTGAGCGGCCTGCGGGTGGCGCTGTCGAAGGAGAGTATAAATACTCGGGCACGGGCCCAGCTTGCGCAGGACATTCTTAACAGGAACTAGTGAAGGACACCACTGGACCTCCATGTTGGAAAACAGTTGATTAAAGCTTTGTTTAACGCTTAGACCAAGTGCCTAGTAGTTTTCTTACATCATGCGGTTTAGCTCAAATACCCAAAGGTTGCTGTCTGCATTGCGCTGCTCCGCCGTTAGCTTCGCGGAAGTGGCACCTTGTCCTGAGTTCGTGAAAGGCGCTATACAAATGCAAGTCTTTCCTTCTTTTACATCGAATACAATTATTCAGCTTTTCACCGTATTCTCAAAACCCTTTTCCCAACAGAAATCCATCTCGTTGTCTTTCGTCAATGACCTTACTTGGTAATTTATTCCATAAATTAAATACCTTTTGGGTGAAAAATCTCTGCCTGACAACTTCTCCTAATCTTAACTTGCTAATGTTTCAAACTTGAGTGCCTTCATATTTGAACTTCTCTCTGCAGTCAAGTGCCTCCATCAATTACGTGAATTACTTTCCTATTCTACAAAGTTCCAACTGAATCATCTGAAAGTCTCCTTTTTTATTTTCTAAGCACCAGCTTTCTAAACTTTTCCTTAAAGCTGAATGACTACTATCCAGAATCGTATTCATTGCTCGGGACTCAAGAGGAAGTGTATCCTCCTTAGCAGTGGGTGATCAGCAGGTTTAAGCCGTATATAGCTGTGTGTAAATACCATGGGCATCCAAAACTCGGCTGCCCGTTTGCTAACTCGCACCAAGTCCCGTTCACCCATCTCCCCTGTGCTCGCTGACCTACATTGGCTCCCGGTTAAGCAAACTCTCATCCTTGTTTTCCAATCCCTCCATGGCCCCGCCCCTCCCTAGTTGTAATTTAGGGCAGAGTATAAATCAGGAAATTAGAGGCGCATGTAACAAGGGTAATACAGTAATCATGGGGGACTTTAATCTACATATAGACTGGGCAAACCAAATTTGCAGTAATAGTGTGGAGGACAAATTCATGGAATGGATGCAAGATAGTTTTCTGGATCAGTATGTTGAGGAACCAACTAGGGAACAGGTTATTTTAGATCTAGTATTGTGCAATGAGAAAGGGTTAATTAATAACCTTGTAGTAAAGGGGCCTTTAGGGAAGAGTGACCATAATATGATAGAATTTTATATTAAGTTTGAAAGTGATTTATTGAAATCCGAAACTAGGGTCTTTTTTTATTCATTTGTGGGATGTGGCCATCGCTGGCAAGGCCAGCATTTATTGCCCATCTATTTATTTTAAATCTATACAAAGCAAACTATGTAGGTATGAGGGGCGAGTTGGCTAAGGTAGATTGGGAAACCACATTAAACGGTATGATGGTAGACAAGCAATGGCTAGCATTTAAAGAAGTAATACATAATTTACAACAAATATACATTCCTTTAAGGCACAAAAACCTCACAGGAAAAGTGGTCCAACCGTGCCTAACATGACATGAGAGGTTAAAGATAGTATTAGAGCAAAGGAAGAGGCTTAAAATGTTGCCAAAAAGAGCAGTAAGCCTGAGGATTGGGAGGATTTTAGAATTCAGCAAAGGAGGACCAAGAAATTGATAAAGAAAGGGAAATAGAATATGACAGTAAACTAGCGAGAGACATAAAAACAGACTGCAAAAGCTTTCACAGGTATGTAAAAAGGAAAAGATTAGTGAAAGTAAATGTGGGTCCCTTACAGGCTGAGACAGGAGAAATTATAATGGGGAATAAGGAAATGGCAGAGAAATTAAACAAATACTTTGGGCAGGGTTTTCATTGGGCCGTGGTGGCGGGATTGGAGGCGTGTGGGGGGGTTAAAATTCCGAAATCGGGGGGCACGAACCCATCCCGCACCCAACCCGCATCCATGCCAGTTTCAAAGGAGGCGGGTACCCGACCCGCACTGGGACCCGCCTCCCCGAGGCGGGAAGGGGATTAGTGCCAATTAACTGCCTGTTAACAGGTAGGTAACAGGCAGTTTTTAGCCTAATCCCTATTTTTAATGTTGAAGTGTGGGATTCCCGACGGCTCCAAACCACGCCAAGTTAGAGGAGGCGGGCCGTCGGGATGAAGGGCTTGGAGGGGTCGAGATGTCCGGTGTTCAGGTGAGTGATGGGTGCATGAGTGCAAAGGTAAGTGTGTTTGGTGTGTGTAAAGTGTTTAAAGAAGTTTTACATACCTTTACTTACCTTTACAGCCTTCCTTCCTTCCGGTCTCGGGAGTCCCTCATCTCACCGGCACAGAAAGCAGAATGGCTGTGAGCTGTCAAAAATTGCAGCATTCAGCTTTCTGTTCCGGGGAGATCTCTAAATCATCCTGAGAGGAAGGAATTAACCTGGAGTACAGATTGTCAGTGTTTGGCAGCTTCAAACAGCTGTGAAACGCTGATATTTCATCTGTCAAAAGGTCTTGACAGATGAAATATCAATCTGTGACATCACCTGTTGCCGGGTGGCCCTTAATTGGCCTGCTGAGCCCGCTGGGCAGGCTCAACAAGATCAATCAAGTCAAAATCGCGTGGGTTGGCTAGAACTCGATGGAGGCGGGACTATAACCCTGAAAGTTGTAGACCCGCCTCCTACCCGACTCCTCAATGAAAATCCAGCCCTTTGTGTCTGTCTTCACAGAAGAAGACGCAAAAAACCTCCCGGAAATAGTGGAGAACCAAGGGTCCAGCGAGAATGAGGAACTGAAAGAAATTAGTATTAGTAAAAAAATAGTACTGGAGAAATTAATGGGACTGAAAGCCGATAAATCCCCTGGACCTGATGGCCTACATCCTAGGGTTTTGAAAGAGGTGGCTATAGAGATAGTGGATGTATTGGTTGTCATTTTCCAAAATTCCATTGATTCTAGAACGGTTCCCGTGGATTGGAAGGTAGCAAATGTAACCCCACTATTTAAGAAAGGAGGGAGAGAAAAAACTGGGAACTACAGATCAGTTAGCCTGACATCAGTTATCGGGAAAATGCTAGAAGATATTACAGGAAACTTTCTGGTATCCGGCACTGACGGGACGGAGTTGGTGCCGTCCCATCAAAACTGCCGTATAAACCAGCGCTAATGTTAAAACATACGGAGCTTCTCAGCTCCGTGTGAAACAACAAACCCTGTTGCTTAGCAACAGCTTCAAAACAGTCGGCTGCAGCTTAAAAGCGTCTCTGTAGCTAAGCAACAGCTTCAGCTAGACCTTGCAGAGCCTGACTGGGAAAAAAAAGCAACGAGAAGTAAAAAAACTTATAGGAAACGGCTCCTGAATTTTGCCGGTAGATAGAGCTTGCCGGACATTTAACCTCTGGTTAAACGAAAGTTTCCTGTATTAAGGACGTGGTAACAGGGCTCTTTGAAAATAATATTAGGATTGGGCAAAGTCAACACGGATTTATGAAAGGGAAATCGTGTTTGACGATTCTGTTAGAGTTTTTTGAGGTTGTAACTAGCAGGATAGATAATGGGGAACCAGTGGATGTGGTGTATTTGGATTTTCAGAAGGCATTGATAAGATAGAAACATAGAAACATAGAGATAGGAACAGGAGTAGGCCATTCGGCCCTTCGAGCCTGCTCCGCCATTCAATGAGATCATGGCTGATCTTCGTCTGAGATCATAGCTGATCTTACCAGTTCAGTACCCCGTCCCCGCCTTTTCTCCGTAACCCTTAATCCCCTTAGCCTTCAGAAATATATCCAATTCTCTCTTGAAAATATTTATTGAATTAGCCTTCACAGCCCTCTGTGGCAGGGAATTCCACAGGCTCACCACTCTTTGAGTGAAGAAATTCTTCCTCATCTCTGTTTTAAATGATTTGCCCGCTATTTTTAGACTGTGGCCCCTGGTTCTGTGCTCCCCGGCCATTGGAAACATTCTCTCTGAATTCAGCCTGTCCAGGCCTGCCATAATTTTATATGTTTCGATGAGATCCCCTCTCAATCTTCTAAACTCCAGTGAGTACAAGCCCAAACTATTTAATCTCTCTTCGTAGGTCATTCCCGCCATTCCAGGTATCAGCCTGGTGAATCGCCGTTGCACTCTTTCCATGGCAAGAACATCCTTCCGCAGATGGGGCGACCAAAACTGTACACAATACTCCAGATGCGGTCTCACCAGCACCTTGTACAGCTGTAGTAAGGTATCCCTATTCCTATACTCGAACCCCCTTGATATGAAGGCCAACATACCATTTGCCTTCTTAATCGCCTGTTGCACCTGCATGCTCTCCTTCAGTGACTGGTGCACAAGAACACCCAGGTCCCTCTGCACTTCCCCATCTCCCAATCTATTGCCATTTAGATAATAATCCACCCTCCTGTTTTTACCCCCAAAGTGGATAACCTCGCATTTATCCACATTATAGTGCATCTGCCACGTATCCGCCCATTCCCCCAACCTGTCCAAATCGCACTGTAGCCTCCTGACATCCTCATCAGAGCCCACCCCTCCTCCTAGTTTAGTGTCGTCAGCGAATTTGGAAATATTGCATCCAATTCCCTGATCCAGATCATTTATATATATTGTGAACAGCTGGGGTCCCAGGACAGATCCTTGCGGCACCCCGCTGGTCACTGCCTGCCACTCCGAAAACGAGCCGTTTATTCCAACTCTCTGTTTTCTATCCGCCAGCCAGTTCTCTATCCACGTTAATACTTTGCCCCCAATCCCATGAGCCTTAATTTTGCATGATAATCTTTTGTGTGGAACCTTATCGAAGGCTTTCTGGAAGTCAAGGTACACCACATCCACTGGCTCTCCCCCATCTATTTTACCAGTTACTTCCTCAAAAAATTCCAGCAGATTAGTCAAACACGATTTACCCTTTGTAAATCCATGTTGACTCTGTCCGATCCTTTCCCCATTTGTCAAGTGCTCCGCTATTTTATCCTTAATAATGGACTCTAGCATTTTGCCCACAACCGATGTAAGGCTTACTGGTCTATAATTCCCTGCTTTCTCTCTACCCCCCTTTTTAAATATTGGGGTAACATTAGCTACCCTCCAATCCACGGGTACTGTTCCCGAGTCAATGGAGTTCCGGAAGATGATCCTTAGAGCATCTGCTATCTCCAGGGCCACCTCCTTAAGTACCCTAGGATGTAGTTTATCAGGCCACACAAGAGGTTATTAAACAAAATTAGGGCTCATGGGATGGGGGTAATATACTAGCATGGATTGAGGATTGGTTAACGGACAGAAAACTGAGAGTAGGAATAAACAAGTCATTTTCGGGTTGGCAGGCTGTAACTAGTGGGGTACCGCAAGGATCGGCGCTTGGGCCTCAGCTATTCACAATCTACATCAATGATTAGGATGAGGGGATCAAATGTAATCTATCCAAGTTTGCTGATGATACAAAGCTAGTTGGGAATGTAAGTTGTGAGGAGGATGCAAAGAGGCTTCAAGGGGATATAGACAGGTAAGAACATGGCAAATGGAATACAGGAAACTCTCGATTTACCGGCACCTAAAATATCCGGAAATCTCTCTTAACCGGCAAAATTCAGGAGTAGGTTCAGGTAAGTTTTACTATATATTAGTGGCCGTGTAACCGGGGTTCCTGGATCTGTGGCCGTGTAACCGGGGTTCCTGCACCTGTTGCCATGGAACAGGGACGCCTGGATCTGTGGCCGTGTACGGGGCTCTCGTACCTTAGTAAGTATACCTCTCTGTAATCCGGACTTTTTGATCAACCGGCACCACGCCAGTCCCAGATAAAAAAGAGTTTCCTGTATAATGTGGAGAAATGTGAAGTTATCCACTTTGGTAGGAAAAATAGAAAAGCAGGGTATTTTTTAAATGGTGAGAGATTGGGAAATGTTGGTATTCAGAGGGACCTGGGTGTTCTTGTACACGAATCATTGAAAGTTAACATGCAGGTACAGCAAGCAATTAGGAAAGCAAATAGTATGTTGGCCTTTATTACAAGAGGATTTGAGTATAGGCGTAAAGATGTCTTACTGCAATTATATAGGGCCCTGGTGAGACCACACCTGGAGTATTTTATACAGTTTTGGTCTCCTTACCTAAGGAAGGATATACTTGCCATAGAGGGAGTGCAAAGGAGGTTCACCAGACTGGTTCCTGGGAGGGGGGGATTGTCCTATGGAGGAGAGATTGAGTAGACTAGGCCCATATTCCCTAGAGTTTAGAAGAATGAGAGGTGATCTCATTGAAACATACAACATTCTTACAGGGCTTGGCAGAGTAGATGCTGTGAGGATGTTTCCCCAGGCTGGGGAGTCTAGAACCAGGGGTCACAGTCTCAGAATAAGGGGTCGGCCATTTAGGACTGAGATGAGGTGGAATTTCTTCATTCAGAGGGTGGTGAATCTTTGGAATTCTCTACCCCAGAGAGCTGTGGAAACTCAGTCGTTGAGTATATTCAAGACAGAGATCGATAGATTTTTGGATATTAAGGGGTTCAAGGGATATGGGGATAGTGCAGGAAAGTGGAGTTGATGTAGGAGATCAGCCATGATCTTACTGAATGGCGGAGCAGGCTCGAGGGGCCGAATGGCCGACTCCTGCTCCTATTTCTTATCTTCTTATCTTCTTATGTTCTTATCTCTGTAACCCCCTCCAGCTCTACAAACCCCCAAGATATCTGCACTCCTCTAATTCTGGCCTCGAGCATCCCTGATTTTAACCGCTCCACCTTTAGTAGCTGTGCCTTAAGCTGCCAAGGCCCTAAGCTCTGGAATTCCCTCCCTAAACCTCTCCGCCTCTCTCTCCTCCTTTAAGATGCTCCTTAAAACCGACCTCTTTCACCAAGCTTTTGGTCTTCAGCCCTAATTTCTCCTTCTGTGGCTCGGTCTCATATTTTGTTTTATAAAATTATCAAGTTTTTGGATGAGACAACAGAGAGATTTGATGAGGGC
Source organism: Somniosus microcephalus (assembly GCF_052327205.1). Classification (NCBI taxonomy): domain Eukaryota; kingdom Metazoa; phylum Chordata; class Chondrichthyes; order Squaliformes; family Somniosidae; genus Somniosus; species Somniosus microcephalus. The sequence continues at coordinate 366,825,755 of NC_140989.1, forward strand.
AATGCGGTCGATGTGGTGTACATGGACTTCCAAAAGGCGTTCGATAAAGTGCCACATAATAGGCCTGCCAGCAAAGTTGAAGCCCATGGAATAAAAGGGACAGTGACAGCATGGATACGGAATTGGCTAAGTGACAGGAAACAGAGAGTAGTGGTGAACGTTGTTTTTCGGACTGGAGGAAAGTAGACAGTGGTGTTCCCCAGGGGTCAGTTCTAGGACCACCGCTTTTCTTGATATATATTAATGATGACTTGGTGTGGGTGTACAGGGCACAATTTCAAAATTTGCAGATGGCACAAAACTTGGAAGTATAGTGAATAGTGAGGAGGATAGTGAGGACATAGACAGGCTGGTGGAATGGGTGGACACGTGGCAGATGAAATTTAACGCAGAAAAGTGTAAAGTGATACATTTTGGTAAGAGAGGCAATATAAACTAAAGGGTACAATTCTAAAGGGGGTGCATGAACAGAGAGACCTGGGGGTATGTGTGCACAAATCGTTGAAGGTGGCAGGGCAGGTTGAGAAAGCAGTTAAAAAGGCATACGGGATCCTGGGCTTCATAAATAGAGGTATAGAGTACAAAAGCAAGGAAGTTATGATGATACTTTATAAAGCACTGGTTCGGCCACAACTGGAGTAGTGTGTCCAATTCTGGGCACTGCACTTTAGGAAGGATGTGACGGCCTTAGAGAGGGTGCAGAAAAGGTTTATGAGAATGATTCCAGGGATGAGGGACGTGGATAGACTGGAGAAACTGGGGTTGTTCTCCTTAGAGCAGAGAAGGTTGAGAGGAGATTTGACAGAGGTATTCAAAATCACAATGGGTCTAGACAGAGTAGATAGAGAGAAACTGTTCCCGTTGATGGAAGGGTCGAGAACCAGAGGACACAGTTTTAAGGTGATTGGCAAAAGAACCAAAGGTGACATGAGGAAAAACTTTTTTACGCAGCGAGTGGTTAGGATCTGGAATGCCCTGCCTGAAAGGGTGGTGGAGGCAGACTCAATCGTGGCTTTCAAAAGGGAATTGGATCAGTAGCTGAAGGAAAAAAATTTGAAGGGTTACGGGGAAAGGGCGGGGGAGTGGGACTAGCTGAAGTGTTCTTGCAGAGAGCCGGCACCGGCTCGACGGGCCGAATGGCCGCCTTCTGTGCTGGAACCATTCTATGATTTTATGAACATTCCTGTGAAGCGCCTTGGTATGCTTTACTACGTTAAAGGCGCTATATAAATACAATTGTTGTTGTTGTAGGGGTCACTGCACCCACTGTGACAGACAAGAAGGCTTGTGACATCAGGCAATGCAAATAGGTGTCTGAGTGATCTTCACCACGGCATCTGACCTAGCCTGTAAACCAAGAGAATCTTCTATTTTTCTGAAGAAGGTGTTTTCATTTAATAGAATCTCTGGGCTGGATTTTCATTGAGGAGGCAGGACTACAACTTTTGGGGTTGTAGTCCCGCCTCCATCGAGTTCTAGCCAACCGACGCGATTTTGACTTGATTGACCTTGTTGAGCCTGCCCAGCGGGCTCAGCAGGCCAATTAAGGGCCACCCGGCAACAGGTGGCGTCACAGATTGACATTTCATCTGTCAAGAGATTTTGACAGATGAAATATCAGCGTTTCACAGCTGTTTGAAGCTGACAAACACTGACAGTCTATACTCTAAGTTAATTCCTTCCTCTCAGGATGATTTAGAGATCTCTCCGGAACAGAAAGCAGAATGCTGCAGGTTTTGACAGATCGCGGCCATTCTGCTTTCTGTGCCGGTGAGATGAGGGACTCCCGAGACCTGAAGGAAGGAAGGCTGTAAAGGTAAGTACATGTAAGTAAAACTTCTTTAAACACTTTACACACACCAAACACACTTACCTTTGCACTCATGCACCCATCACTCACCTGAACACTGAACATCTCGACCCCTCCAAGCCCTTCATCCCGACAGCCCGCCTCGCTAACTTGGCGTGGTTTGGAGCCGTCGGGAATCCCACATTTCAACAGTGAAAATAAGGATTAGGCTAAAAACTGCCTGTTAACTACCTGTTAACAGGCAGTTAATTGGCACTAATCCCTTCCTGCCTCGGGTAGGCGGGTCCCAGTGCGGGGCGGGTACTCGCCTCCTTTGAAACGGGCATGGAGGCAGGTTGGAGACGGGATGGGTTCGTGCCACCCAATTTCAAGATTTTAACCCCCCACATGCCTCCAATCCCGCCTCCGTGACTCAATGAAAATCCTGCCCATAGAATCTCACAGCACAGAAGGTGGCCATTCGGCCCATTATGCCTGTGCCGGCTCTTTGAAAGAGCTCTCCAATTAGTCCCACTCCCTGCTCTTTCACCGTGGCCCTGCAAGTATTTCTCCCCTTCAAGTATTTATTCAATTCCCTTTGGAAAGTTCCTATTGAATCTGCTTCCACCGCCCTTTCAGGCAGCACTTTCCAGATCACAACAACTCGCTGCGTAAAAACATTCTCCTCATCTCCCCTCTGGAAGTGTTTGCCATTGACACTGGGGGCAGGATTTTCATTGGGCCGTGGAGGCGGGATTGGAGGCGTGTGGGGGGTTAAAATCCTGAAATCGGGGGTCCCGACCCCATCCCGCCCCCAACCCGCCTCCATGTCAGTTTCAAAGGAGGCGGGTACCCACCCCACACTGGGACCCGCCTCCCCGAGGCGGGAAGGGGATTAGTGCCAATTAACTGCCTGTTAACAGGTAGTAACAGGCAGTTTTTAGCCTAATCCCTATTTTTAAGGTTGAAGTGTGGGATTCCCGACGGCTCCAAACCACACCAAGTTAGCGAGGTGGACCGTCGGGATGAAGGGCTTGGAGGGGTCGAGATGTCCGGTGTTCAGGTGAGTGATGGGTGCATGAGTGCAAAGGTAAGTGTGTTTGGTGTGTGTAAAGGTGTTTAAAGAAGTTTTACATACCTTTACTTACCTTTACAGCCTTCCTTCCTTCCGGTCTCGGGAGTCCCTCATCTCACCGGCACAGAAAGCAGAATGGCTGTGAGCTGTCAAAAATTGCAGCATTCAGCTTTCTGTTCTGAGGAGATCTCTAAATCATCCTGAGAGGAAGGAATTAACTTAGAGTACAGATTGTCAGTGTTTGACAGCTTCAAACAGCTGTGAAACGCTGATATTTCATCTGTCAAAAGGTCTTGACAGATGAAATGTCAATCTGTGACGTCACCTGTTGCTGGGTGGCCCCTAATTGGCCTGCTGAGCTCGCTGGGCGGGCTCAACAAGGTCAATCAAGTCAAAATCGCGTGGGTTGGCTAGAACTCGATGGAGGCGGGACTACAACCCCGAAAGTTGTAGTCCCGCCTCCTACCCGACTCCTCCATGAAAATCCAGCCCATGATGCCTGAAATGGGAGGTTGTCGCTCCTCAGTCCAAACATCTCTCATCTCGTTCAGCACGAAATTCATGGGCAAAAAATGTTGACATTTTCAAGCTTTACAGGGATTTGAAACACAGAACATACTTACAGGATTCCCACGATTTCCAGGCGATCCCGGCTTTCCGATATTCCCAGCGTTTCCTCTTAGTCCTGGGTGCCCCGCTGCTCCTTTTTCACCAGTTGGTCCAGTGAGTCCCTGTAAAACAAGCCCAGAAAATGGCTACTGGGGAACTTTTAAATAACGTGCGGTTCCTTTCTAATTTTGCTCTTGGGTTGTGGGCGACGCTGGGAAAGCTGCAATAATCGCCCATCCATCCCTAGTTTCCACGAGAATGCGCTCGTGCGATTTCTCCTTGAGTCACTGCGGACAAGTTTTACAACTCAGCGTCTTGCTTGTCAACTTCAGAGGGTGTTCGGAGTCAGCGACAGAGAAGCTCAGAAGCACTGCCGGAGTGGGACATCTCAGGCCGTGCCCCACGAGTTCGACCTATACCCTCACCCTACAGCTCGAAAAACTTTTGCTCCGCAACTTGCTGGGCGTGCGAGCTGATAACGGCGCGGCAAGGGCAATGGGGCGTCTGGGGCCTCGGTGAACGACGGGACCAACCGTCTATCTCCTCAACCAATGAGATTGAAGGATTGAGAAAGAAACAGGAATGATGGAGAAGGAAATCGGGTGAATTAGAGTCAAATCAAGGCTATAAAGAGAGGGAAAGAATGATTGGTGATAGAAGAGACAGAAGGGAAGAGTAAGAAATAAATTAAAAATTAAGTTTTACATTTTATAAATCTCTAACAACAATTTACCACCTGCAGGAATGAGACTCCACAGTTTCAATTATTCCTTTTCTGGGCTGGAGAGGTTGAGCGGCATTGCAGGAACATAAATCTCCTCATTAAATGGATCCTTTCGCTGTTAAGTTCCAGCCCTATCTTTGTGCGGCGGGTTTAATGGGCGATTAATGCACAAATGCAGCAACTTCACGAAACTCACGGGGAGGCTGAGGGCGAGATGCCGTTTTTGTGCAGTGACGCAAATCGTCCAGCAACTTGTGGCGATTTGCAACTCACGCCGTGTCTCTACTTCGCCACACATTGTCGGGCGACTTACACATTAATAATGGTGAGCACCGTTAAACTCAGCGTTATTTTCCCAGCAAATTCTGGGCCAATGTGGGACTGGAGTCACGTAGGTCAAACTGAGCAGGCGCGGCGAGTTAATTTCCTTGGAAGACATTAACCGACCAGTTTCTAATCCAGCAACCTTTCTTCTGGTGATAGCTCATCCATTACCAGATTTATTGAATTTAATTTCACTATTTGCTGTGTGGGATTTGAACTTGCAAGTAGCATAACTACTAAACCACCATGCCCTTGCTTTCCTTACTTGAATTCCTCACTTTTTTAACTATTTTCTTTCTCTTTTTATGTTCCCTTGTATCATGCATTTCATCGTCCATCCCTTATTTTAACTATGTTCCTCAGTGTAGTTATGAGCGCTCAGTAGCAGGTTTGGGAGGTGCTGTCGAAGAAGCCTTGGCGAGTTGCTGCAGTGCATCTTGTAGATGGTACACACTGCAGCCACGGTGCGCCGGTGGTGGAGGGAGTGAATGTTTAAGGTGGTGGATGGGGTGCCAATCAAGCGGGCTGCTTTGTCCTGGATGGTGTCGAGCTTCTTGAGTGTTGTTGGAGCTGCACTCATCCAGGCAAGTGGAGAGTATTCCATCGCACTCCTGACTTGTGCCTTGTAGATGGTGGAAAGGCTTTGGGGAGTCAGGAGGTGAGACACTCGCCGCAGAATACCCAGCCTCTGACCTGCTCTTGTTTCCACAGTATTTATGTGGCTGGTCCAGTTAAGCTTCTGGTCAATGGTGACCCCCAGGATGTTGATGGTGGGGGATTCGGCGATGGTAATGCCGTTGAATGTCAAGGGGCAGTGGTTAGACTCTCTCTTGTTGGAGATAGTCATTGCCTGGCACTTGTGTGGTGTGAATGTTATTTGCCACTTATCAACCCAAGCCTGCATGTTGTCCAGGTCTTGCTGCATGCATGCACGGACTACTTCATTATCTGAGAAATTCCAAATGGAACTGAACACTGTGCAGTCATCAGCCAACATCCCCACTTCTGACCTTATGATGGAGGGTAGATTATTGATGAAGCAACTGAAGATGGTTGGTCCTAGGACACTGCCCTGTGGAACTCCTGCAGCGATGTCCTGGGGCTGAGATGATTGACCTCCAACCACCACAACCATCTTCCTTTGTGCTAGGTATGACTCCAGCCAGTGGAGCATTTCCCCCCCCCACCCCCGATTCTCACTGACTTCAGTTTTACTAGGGCTCCTTGACGCCACACTCAGTCAAATGCTGCCTTGAGTTTAAGGGCGGTCCCATTTGACTCACCTCTGGAATTCAGCTCTTTTGGAACAAGGTTGTAATGAGATCTGGAGCCGAGTGGTCCTGGCCGAACCGAAACAGAGCATCGGTGAGCAGGTAATTGGTGAGTTAGTGCTGCTTGATAGCACTGTCGGACAAGTAAACAGTGCTCATAAAGGCAAGGGATCACACTGCTAGGAAGCATGTCAGGCAGCAAGCATCTGTACCAAGCACTGTTTGACCAAGCATAACACAGTTAGATGCAGAGTACATCACTTTACTCCACCAATGTGTCATTTCCTACTTCCTACACCAATGTGTGAATGAGATGGCCAATTTAGCAACAAATAGTGGCAAATTAGGAGGCATTTTCTGCTCTGGCCCTCTGGCCACCAGAAACTGGATTGAGTGGCGCGAGAACTGCATCTATTTTGACTTGTGCACTGCCGTACGGGAAGATAGATACCTTGGCAATGGAATTTGGCTTGAAGATTATCTGAGCTGGTTGCACAAATTAAGCAATGCTGTTTCGCTCTGTTCTTTTCTCCAATTCTACTTCATAATAGGGAAAGGAAATAAATTCCCCAGCTGTGTGAGGGTTCAAGAAGTCGGTATAATATGAATGTAACGAGGGCTACTCACCGACAGGCCTGGTGTCCCAGCTTCTCCACGAGATCCTTTTGCCCTCTTTTCCCCCTGTAAACATGACAGACAGCTCGGAATTAACATTAAGTTACAAGATACTTACTTTCGAGTTTTAAAAATAGGTGAGTGCATAATTCAATCAATATTCTCTTTTGTCCACCCATGCTTATAGAATCGTAGAACGATACGGCACAGAAGGAGGCCATTCAGCCCCTCGTGCCTGTGCCAGCTCTGTGAAAGCGCTCTCCAATTAGTCCCACTCCCCCGGCTCTTTCCCCAGAGCCCCGCAATTCTCTCCCCTTCAAGTATTTTTCCAGTTCTGACGAAGGGTCATTGATCTGAAACGTCAACTCTGTTTCTCTCTCCACAAAGTAGAATTTCTAAATTTGTCGACAACACCAAACTTGGGGGTGTGGCAAACAGTGAGGATGATACCAATCAACTGCAGCAGGACATAGAAAGGCTAGCAGAATGGGCAGACAAGTGGCAGATGGAGTTTAATACAGAGAAGTGTGAGGTGATGCATTTTGGCAGAAGGAACAGGGAGCGGCAATATACATTTAATGGCACAGTTTTAAGGAGTATGCAGGGACAGAGGGACCTGGGAGTTAAGGTGCATAGGTCCCTGAAGGTGGCGGGACATATTGAGAGAGTGGTTAACAAAGCATATGGGATCTTGGGTTTCATAAATAGAGGTATTGAGTACAAAAGTAGAGAAGTTATGCTGAACCTTTATAAAGCGTTGGTTAGGCCACAACTGGAGTATTGCGTCCAGTTCTGGTCACCACACTTTAGGAAGGATGTGAAGGCCCTTGAGAGGGTGCAGAGGAGATTTACCAGAATGGTTCCGGGGATGGGGGATCTTAGCTACAAGGACAGGGAGAAGCTGGATTTGTTTTCATTAGAGCAAAGGAGGTTGCGGGGTGATTTGATAGAGGTGTACAAGATTATGAAGGGTTTGGATAGGCTAGATGGGGAAAGGCTGTTCCCATTAGTTGATGGTACAAGGACTAGGGGACACAGATTTAAGGTTTTGGGCAAGAGATACAGGGGGGAATGTGAGGAAAAACTTTTTTACGCAGCGAGTGGTGAGGACCTGGAACTCGCTGCCGACGGAAGTGGTGGAAGTGGACACACTCAATGTTTTCAAGGGGAGACTGGATAGGCACTTGAGAGAAATAAACATGCAGGGTTACGAGGATAGAGCGGGGGAATGGGACTGACTGGATTGCTGTGCAGAGAGCCAGCACGGACTCGATGGGCTGAATGGCCTCCTTCTGTGCCGTTATGACTCGATGACTCTAGGAGATGCTGCCTGACCTGCTGAGCATTTCCAGCATTTTATGTTTTTACTTAAGATTTCCAGCATCCGCTGTATTTTACTGCTGTTTAAGTATTTCTCCAATTCCCCTTTTGAAAGCTACCATTGAATCTGCTTCCACCGCCCTTTCAGGCAGCGCGTTCTAGATCACAAAAACACACTGTGTATAACAAAAAATTCTCCTCATCTCCCCTCTGGTTCTTTTGACGATGACCTTAAATCCTGCCAGTGGGAACTGTTTCTCCCCAGTTAACCTATCAAAACCCCACGTTTGCTTATAATATTGCGATGACGTATCAAGCTCTGTTCCTGTTATTTTGCTTGAAGGATTTTAGAATTTAGAATCAAGATTCAAATATTTCTACCAATTGCTAACAAATTAAAAATCTAAAACTCCCCCAAAAAATACATTTTAATTATTATTTTTTTGTCAAAACAAATTGAGAACACCCCGCATTAAATAAAATAATCTGGCTACTTTCTCTTTCCTAGCACAAGAGCCCTGAAGACAAATGTAGCAATCTCTACTGTTGCCTAGACACAGTCACTATCACTGACTCCACAGGCTGGAGAAGCTGGGATTGTTCTCCTTAGAGCAGTGAAGGTTAAGAGGAGATTTAACAGAGGTGTTCAACATCATGAAGGGTTTTGACACAGTAAATAAGGAGAAACTGTTTCCAGTGGCAGGAGGGTCGGTAACCAGAGGACACAGATTGAAGGTAACTGGCTAAAGAACCAGAGGGGAGACGAGGAATGTTCCCTTCAAGCTGTGCGGCATCGCAGCGCTCCAAGGGTCCTGCGCAGCCGGCGAGCTGGCTTTTACACTGGAAAAAAAACCGCGCATGTGCAGAATTTTGAATGGGCCGCGCGGCCCCCCAAAAAATTACAGGGAAAAATGGAGATGAGAAGAATTTTTTGTTACGCAGCGAGTTGTCGTGATCTGGAATGCGCTGCCTGAAAGGGCGGTGGAAGCAGATTCAATAGGAACTTTCAAAAGGGAATTGGATAAATACTTGAAGGGGAAAGATTTGCAGGGCTCTGGGGAAAGAGCAGGGGAGAGTGGGACTAATTGGAGAGCACTTTCAAAAAGCTGGCACAGGCAAGATGGGCCGAATGGCCTCCTATTGTTCTACGGTTTTATATCTATTGGCCCAGAAATTCGGGTCGGGGGCTCCCGCGGGTGCAAGTCTCCGACCTGCACTTACCTATCACGCCGGCCGTTGTGCTGTGGGCCCGCGTGGGATTCCGATCCTGGGCCTCCTCCAACTGCCGGCGCGCAGTGCTTGCGTATCCCAGGGGCGCAGTTAGTTCGAAGCGTCCCCTGGGATCACGTGGGCCATGGAGAGCCAATGGTAGCAGGGAATCTGTATTCATAGATTTGACAGGAAGTCCTATCAAATCTATGAATACAATTCAGTCCCAAAACATCATTAAAACTTCAAATAATTTTTTTTTTAATCACATTTTTAAAATAACTATAAATTACATAAAATAACTATTTTAAACAATAATTTAAATTTTTGAAAAAATTAATTGCAGTTTCTAACGGGGCTAAAAATAAACTTACCTTTCTTTAAAGTATTTAAAAATAATAAACCTGTGGAAAAAATGTTTTAATTTTACTTAATTCACCACTTACCTTGTTAAAAGCAGGCCTTATGACTGCTTTTTATAAGCGTAGCTGCTGGAGACTTACCCTCCCAGAGAAACCTGGAAAAAAAATGGAAGTTCTAGGCGAACGCGCTGCCTCTCCTGCGCACGCGTTCGACCTGTAAACCCCTTACTTCAAGGGAACGGAAGTTCTGGTTTCCCGCGCATGCGCAGTGCACGCACGAAACCGGCACTTTCGTTGGGCCTACGCGTGAGTACCCAGCGCGTACTCACCCATGGGGACCCGAAGTTCTGGCCCATTATTCTTTAAATTCACTAGACACAGCTCGCATTACAAAAACTCGATGAGGTACAATAGAGCAATAGTTAGGAGCTTGCTTTGTACTTTATAAATGCAGAAAGTATTGCAGCTAGTTTGCTCTATGAAACATGATAATGCAACTTGCACAGAGGCGGAAGAGGCTCGAGGGGCTCAATGGCCTGCTCCTGTTCCTAAGCTCCAGCGTATCCAGATGTTTGCGCAGTAAGCTCACACTGTCTGGACAATTGTGTTCTGCTCGCTCCCCAAGGTAGTCGCGTCAAAACCCGATGCCAAACCACATCAACAGCCTGGAACTGATTTTATTGCCGTTTAATGTAAATTGCTCACAGTCGGCAAAAGGAGAAGGATATTGGAGAAAATACAGGGGTGAAATTACTCCTCATCAGCCCTGTTTTTCTGGGCAAAAATGTTACTTTTGGAGGACTGATTTCGGGTATGCGATTTCTCCGGCCCAGCTCCCACCGAATGAACACAACATGAGAGAGCGAGGAATAGAAAAAGACTTGCATTTCTATAGCGCCTTGCATGACCTCGGGGCGTTCCAAAGTGCTTTACAGCCAATGAAGCACTTTTTAAACCGTAGACGCTGTTGTAATGCAGGGAAGCGCGGCAGCCAATTTGCGCACAGCAAGATCCCACAAACAGCAATGTGATAATGACCCAGATAATCTGTTTTTAGTGATGATGATTGCGGGATAAATATTGGCCAGGATAGCGGGTTAATTCCCCTGCTCTTCTTTGAAATAGTGGCCGCGGGATTTTTTACATCCACCTGAGAGGGCAGACGGGGCCTCGGTTTAACTTCTCATCTGAAAGACAGCTCCTCCGACAGTGCAGCACTCCCTCAGCACTGCACTGGAGCATCAGCCTATATTTTTGTGCTCTGGTTTCTGGAGTGGGATTATGAACACACAACCGTTTTTTTAAATTTGTTCACGGGATGTGGGCGTCACTGGCAAGGCCAGCATTTATTACCCATCTCTAATTGCCCTTGAGAAGGTGGTGGTGAGCCGCCTTCTTGAACCGCTGCAGTCCGTGTGGTGAAGATGCTCCCACAGTGCTGTTAGGGAGGGAGTTCCAGGATTTTGACCCAGCAACGATGAAGGAACGGCGATATATTTCCAAGTCAGGATGGTGTGTGACTTGGAGGGGAGCTTGGAGGTGGCGGTGTTCCCATGCGCCTGCTGCCCTTGTCCTTCTAGGTGGAAGAGGTCGCGGGTTTGGGAGGTGCTGCTGAATTAAAGGCGAGAGTGCTACCCACTGAACCATGGCTGACACAATATTACCACCCGGGATTAGCTTAGCACTCGGCCTGCTAGACAGTAGTCGAACTAGCAGGGCCCATTCTTAATTTTGGCTGATGTGTACGTACCTTAGATCCTCTTTCTCCTTTAGGCCCGCGTTCTCCTAATTCACCAGGATGTCCCTGGATAGAGGAAAAACAAACATGCCGACATGAATTTGGAGTATTAACAGTATAGAAAGAAGAACTTGAATTTATACAGTGCCTTTCACAGAGTTCTTCACAGTTAGCAAAGTACTTTTTTGAAGTGAAGACACTATTATTCTGTAGGGACATGCATTAGCTAATATATGCTCAGCAAGATCCCACAAACAGCAATGTGATAATGACCAGAAATTGGGCCATATTTTCCGATTGGAGGCTTCCTGCGTGCGGAGGCCTCCGATCTGGAAAAAATCTACGCCCTTACCGGAGGGCTCCCGAGGTGCGGACACTTCCGCTCCTGGGCCTGTCCACACTCGGAATGCGCAGGGCCCACGTATCCCAGAGGTGCAGGCGGTTCGCAAGCGTCCCTGGGATCACGTAGGCCATGGGGAGCCAATAGGAGAAGCAAATCTCCCTTCATACACTTGACAGATAGACCTGTCAAATATATGAATGGAGATCATCCCAAAAACAAACTAAATCATTAAATAAAAATTTTTTTAAATCACATTTTCTAAATGAGTTAAAATTACAATAAATTAAATATTTTAAACAAAAATTTAATTTTTTGAAAAAATAATTAATTTTTTTTACGGGGCTAAAAATGAACTTACCTTTTTTAAAAGTACTTTTAAATTATAAATGAGTGAAAATTTAAAAAAAAAACTTTTTTCGACACTTATGCTGGTAAAAGCAGGCCTTACACCTGCTTTTACCAGGTGTGAGATTTCTAAGGGTTTTCTGCGGGCGGAGCTGCTCCAGAAAGCGGGACTCTCCCCCCACAGAGGCCCTTTTCCAGGGCAGGCGTCCGATCTGTCAAGAGCATTCTCGACAGATCGGAAATGCCGGTTTTCAGCGCAGGCGCTTTCCATGCCTGAAACCGGCATTTCTGATGTCCCTACGGGTGAATACACAGCCCGTACACACCCGTAGGCATCGGAATATACGGCCCAATCTGTTGGTGCGGAATAAATATTGGCCTGGACACCAGGGAGAACTCCCCTGCTCTTCTTCGAAATAATGGCCGTGGGATCATTTACGTCCACCTGAGAGAGCACACAGGGCCTCGGTTTAACGTCTCGTCCACCTCCGACAGTGCAGCGCTGGCTCAGTACTGCCCCTCCGACAGTGCAGCATTCCCTCAGTACTGCCCCTCTGACAGTGCAGCGCTCCCTCAGTACTGCCCCTCCGACAGTGCAGCGTTCCCTCAGTACTGCCCTTCCGACAGTGCAGCGTTCCCTCAGTACTGCCCCTCCAACAGTGCAGCGCTCCCTCAGTACTGCCCCTCCAACAGTGCAGCACTCCCTCAGTACTGCCCCTCCAACAGTGCAGCACTCCCTCAGTACTGCCCCTCTGACAGTGCAGCGCTCCCTCAGTACTGCCCCTCCGACAGTGCAGCACTCCCTCAGTACTGCCCCTCCGACAGTGCGGCACGCCCTTAGTACTGCCACTCCGACATTGCAGCACTCCCTCCGTACTGCCCCTCCGACAGTGCAGCGCTCCCTCAGTACTGCCCCTCCGACAGTGCAGCATTCCTCAGTACTGCCCCTCTGACATTGCGGCGCTCCCTCAGTACTGCCCCTCCGACAGTGCGGCACTCCCTCAGTACTGCCCCTCCGACAGTGCAGTGCTCCCTCAGTACTGCCCCTCCGACAGTGCAGCGCTCCCTCAGTACTGCACTGGGGTCTTAGCCTAGATTACGTGCTCAGGTTATAGAAACATAGAAACATAGAAGATAGAAGCAGGAGTAGGCCATTCGGCCCCTCGAGCCTGCTCCGCCATTCAATGCAATCATGGCTGATCATCCATGCTTTCTCTCCATACCCCTTGATCCCTCTAGCCTTAAGAAATATATCCAACTCCTTCTTGAATATATATTTAAAATGTATTGGCCTCTACTGCCTTCTGTGGTAGAGAATTCCACAGGTTCACCACTCTCTGAGTGAAGAAATTCCTCCTCATTTCTGTCCTAAAAGGCCTACCCCTTATCCTTAGACTGTGACCTCTGGTTCTGGACTCCCCGACCATCGGGAACATCCTCCCTGCATCTAGTCTGTCCAGTCCTGCCAGAATTTTATAAGTTTCAATGAGATCCCCTCTCATTCTTCTAAACTCCAGCGAGTACAAGCCCAATCGTCCCAATCTCTCCTCATACGTCATTCCTGCCAGCCCAGGTATCAGCCTGGTGAAGCTTCGCTGAACTCCTTGTGGTAAACCACTGTTTGTATTCCTGTTTGTCCTGTTTGTATTCCACTGTGTACATGCCTGGACATGCCTCGGCTGACTCCTCCCACAGGTCCTAGTATAAAGGTGACTGCTCCCCAGCCCTTAGTATCATGGACCGGTCGACCACGCGAGGCAGACCTCCATTCTGTTGTTAATAAAAGCCTTTAGTTACTCTTCTAACTCTCAGTCTTTTATGAGTAATTGATAGCGCATCAATTTTATTAACAACATTTTTATAATGGAGAAGATCCTCACACCAGCATGCCTGGACTTAGATCATCGGGAGGCGGACTCATCCACCAAGTTTACTCACTGGCTTAAGTGTTTCGAAAAATTCCTGACCGCCTCCGAAGCAATCAAATCGGACGAGGACAAACTGGATGTCCTGACCTCCAAAGTGAACCACCGAGTGTACTCGGTCATCCAAGACGCGACCTCGTACGCGGACGCTATCAAGCTCCTCAAGGACCAGTACACGCGCCCAGTGAACGAAGTGTACGCCAGGCACCTCCTGGGGAGTCGTAAACAACAACCTGGGGAATCGACCGTGGAATACCTTCAGGCACTGTCTGTGCTTGGCCGGGCCTGTGGTTGTAAGGATGTAAAGGCCGCCGTGTACACAGAGGAACTTATCCGGGACGCTTTTGTAGCGGGCCACAGATCCAATTACACCCGACAGCGACTGTTGGAGCAGAGTAACCTCGACCTCAACAAGGCCTCTGAACTCGCACTATCGTTGGATGCAGCCTACCAGGGCATGGATGCCTACTCCTCTGCACCGTGGACGCCGCGGGGAATGACAGCCTGGGACACGGTAGGACCGCCTCATAGCGCCGTGCCACCCCAGCCACACCCCAACAACGGCCCAACTACCGCAGCAGTGTCCCAAGGCCAGAAATGCTACTTCTGTGGCCAGGCAAAACACCCCAGAGCGCGCTGCCTGGCGAAAAACGCGATCTGCTCGGGCTGCGGGAAGAAGGGACACTACGCTAGCGTCTGCAGGGCCAAAGCCACCCCGAACCCCAGCAGCGCCGCATGTGGGCCATGCGGGCCGCCATCTTGGACCTCCCCGGCCATGTGCGAATCACCGGTACAGCAGCCATTTTGGACGCCTCCAGCCACATGGGGATCATGGACGCCGCCATCTTGGACGACAGCCGGGACGCAGCAGGCCCCCGACACCGCCTCATCTGATACCCGCAGCGACACACCGACCCCTACGCTGGCATCCGTTACACTGGACCAAGCGAGACCGCACCAACTGGCCAGTTCCACAATGGACATTAAGGTAAATGGTCACGATACAATCTGCCTTTTTGACTCTGGGAGCACGGAGAGCTTCATCCACCCCGACACGGTGCGGCGTTGCTCTCTCCCAGTCCTGCCTGCGCAACAGCGGATTTCTATGGCCTCCGAGTCCCAGTCGGCGGACATCGGCGGCTACTGCGTGGTGACACTCGTAGTAGACGGGACCGTGTACGATCATTTTAAACTTCTGGTCCTGCCTGACCTCTGCGCTGCCGTCCTGCTGGGGTTAGATTTTCAGTGCCACCTTAAAAGTGTTACGATGGCGTACGGTGGACCCCTACCCCCACTCACAGTCCGCAGCCAGCAGCTTCCAAACTGCCCGCCGCGCACCAGGTGCAACCTCTCCACACTCAGAGTCACCCCCCCCCAACTGTTTGCTAACCTCACCCCCGACTGTAAGCCCATCGCCACAAAGAGCAGGCGATACAGTGCCGGGGACAGGGTTTTCATTAAAACCGAAGTGGAGCGGCTCCTGAAAGAAGGGATTATTGAGGGCAGCACCAGCCCCTGGCGAGCCCAGGTTGTGGTCGTTAAGACCGGCGAGAAGCAGCGCCTGGTCATCGACTACAGCCAGACAATAAATCGCTACACCCTGCTGGACGCCTACCCACTCCCCCGTATAGCTGATATGGTCAACCAGATCGCGCAGTACCGCGTCTTCTCGACCATTGACCTGAAATCAGCGTACCACCAGCTCCCCATCCGCCCTGAGGACCGCCAGTACACTGCCTTTGAGGCAAACGGCTGCCTCTATCACTTCCTTAGGGTTCCCTTTGGCGTCACCAACGGGGTCTCCGTCTTCCAAAGGGAGATGGACCGGATGGTAGATCAAAATGCGTTGCAGGCCACTTTCCCATATCTGGACAATGTGACCATCTGCGGCCGTGACTTGCAGGACCATGACGCAAACCTCGAAAAATTCCTCCGCACCGCCCAACTCCTAAACCTGACATATAACAAGGAGAAGTGCATATTCCGCACAAACCGCCTCGCCATCCTTGGCTGTGTTGTGGAACACGGAGTCATCGGCCCCGACCCCGACCGGATGCGTCCCCTTATGGAACTTCCACTGCCCCACTGCCTCAAGGCCCTGAAGAGGTGCCTAGGGTTTTTCTCCTATTACGCCCAGTGGGTCCCCTACTATGCGGACAAGGCCCGTCCGCTGATCAAGTCCACCTCTTTTCCCTTGACGGCAGAGGCCCGCTTAGCCTTCCACCGTATCAAGGAGGACATTGCCAAAGCCACCATGCACGCAGTGGACGAATCCATCCCCTTCCAGGTGGAAAGCGACGCGTCTGACTTTGCCCTGGCCGCTACCCTCAATCAGGCGGGGAGACCCGTGGCCTTCTTTTCACGAACCCTCCAAGGCCCGGAGACCAGACACTCCGCTGTTGAGAAGGAGGCCCAGGCGATTGTGGAGGCTGTGCGTCATTGGAGGCACTACCTGGCCGGAAAACGATTTACCCTGCTCACTGACCAGCGTTCAGTTGCTTTTATGTTTAACAACAAGCAGAGGGGCAAAATCAAAAATGACAAGATCTTGAGGTGGAGAATCGAACTTTCCACCTACAACTACGAGATCTTGTACCGGCCCGGGAAGCTAAATGAACCCCCGGATGCGCTATCGCGTGGCACCTGCGCCAGCGCGCAGATCGATAGACTGCGGGCCCTCCACAATGACCTCTGCCACCCGGGGGTCACCAGGTTCTTCCACTTCATCAAGGCCCGCAACCTGCCTTACTCTATTGAGGAGGTCAGGACCATGACCAGGAACTGCCAAGTCTGCGCTGAGTGCAAACCGCACTTTTATAGACCAGACAGGGCCCACCTGATAAAAGCCACTCGCCCCTTCGAGCGCCTGAGCGTCGATTTTAAAGGGCCTCTCCCCTCCTCCGACCGCAATGTGTACTTCCTCAATATTATTGATGAGTACTCCCGTTTCCCGTTCGCCTTCCCCTGCCCGGACATGACCAGTGCCACGGTCATTAAATGTCTGAACAACCTCTTCACCCTGTTCGGCTTCCCCAGCTATATCCATAGCGACCGGGGCTCATCGTTTATGAGCGACGAACTCCGTCAGTACCTGCTAACTAGGGGTATTGCCACAAGCAGGACCACCAGTTACAACCCCCGGGGGAACGGACAGGTGGAAAGAGAAAATGCGACAGTTTGGAAGGCCGTCCTGCTAGCCTTAAAGTCTAGGGGCCTTCCAACCTCCCGCTGGCAGGATGTGCTCCCCGATGCGCTCCACTCTATTCGGTCACTGCTCTGCACTGCCACTAACGCCACCCCTCATGAGAAAATGTTTGTCTTCCCAAGGAAGTGCACATCGGGGACATCGCTACCGCCATGGCTGACGTCCCCAGGGCCGGTCCTACTGAGAAGACACGTGAGGACCCATAAAACGGACCCCCTGGTCGAGAGGGTCGACCTCCTCCACGCCAACCCCCAGTATGCTTACATCGCATACCCGGACGGGCGGGAGGACACAGTCTCCATAAGAGACCTTGCACCCTCGGGGGCCGCAGTAACCCACTACCCACTACCACCCCCCCCCACGATCCGATATCCAGCCCCAGCAGACGGCAGGCCTGGGCCCCGCGACCCGCTCGACATCTACGAGGACGACACGCCTGTGCCACAGCCTACGCTGGACTCGACGCCGGAAACTTCACTACCCCTGCCGTCGCCACGCAGATCACAGCGGCAGACAAGACCTCCGGAGAGACTCCAATACACTAACTTTTAATACACTTCACCCCGCCGGACTCAATTTTAAACAAGGGGTGAATGTGGTAAACCACTGTTTGTATTCCTGTTTGTCCTGTTTGTATTCCACTGTGTACATGCCTGGACATGCCTCGGCTGACTCCTCCCACAGGTCCTAGTATAAAGGTGACTGCTCCCCAGCCCTTAGTATCATGGACCGGTCAACCACGCGAGGCAGACCTCCATTCTGTTGTTAATAAAAGCCTTTAGTTACTCTTCTAACTCTCAGTCTTTTATGAGTAATTGATAGCGCATCACTCCTTCCATGGCAAGAATATCCTTCCTCAGATAAGGCAACCAAAACTGCACACAATACTCAAGATGTGGTCTCACCAAGGCCCTGTACAACTGCAGCAAGACATCCTTGCTCCTGTACTCAAACCCTCTCGCTACGAAGGCCAACATACCATTTGCCTTCTTAGCCGCCTGCAGCACCTGCATGCTTACCTTCAGCGACTGGTGCACAAGGACACCCAGGTCTCGTTGCACTTCCCCTTTTCCCAATCTATTGCCATTCAGATAATAATCTGCCTTCCTGTTTTTGCCACCAAAGTGGATAACCTCACATTTATCCACGTTATATTGCATCTGCCATGCTTCTGCCCAATCACCCAACCTGTCCAAATCATCCTGTAGTTTCTCGGCATCCTCCTCACAGCACACACGCCCACCCAGCTTTGTGTCGTCTGCAAATTTGGAGATATTACATCTAGTTCCCTTGTCTAGATCATTAATATATATTGTGAACAGCTGGGGTCCAAGGACTTGAACATCTGGACCTGCTGACTCAGGGGCGAGTGGTCACTGTGAGCCATGGCTGACACCTAACAGGATATTAACTGCATAACCATGTGGTCAAAGTTTTGTTTTTGAAATGCTGTACCGGTGCTCCTTGCTGTCCAGCAGCTCCTCTCAGTCCTGTTAAACCTGCATAACCCTGTTAAGCACAATGGTAAAACAGTCATTAGGCAGATATCTAGGCAATACATTTTATTTTAGTGAAGTTAAGTTTAGATAAATGAATAAACATTAAAATATTTCTCTTCAAATCCATTAATTTTTTTAATTCAGTCATTGGATGTGGGCGTCGCCGGCAAGGCCAGCATTTATTGCCCATCCCTAGTTGCCCTGGAGAAGGTGGTGGTGAGCCGCTTTATACAACTGAGTGACTCGCTAGGCCATTTCAGAGGGCAGTTAAGAGTCAACCACGTTGCTGTGGGTCTGGAGTCACATTTCGGCCAGACCCGGTAAGGACAGCAGATTTCCTTCCCTAAAGGACATTCGTGAACCAGATGGATTTTTACAACAATTCAGTAGTTTCATGGTCACCAGTTGTACAGGGCCTTGGTGAGACCGCACCTTGAGTATTGTGTGCAGTTTTGGTCGCCTTACCTGAGGAAGGACGTTCTTGCCATGGAAGGAGTGCAGCGAAGATTCACCAGGCTGATACCTGGGATGGCAGGAATGACGTATGAGGAGAGATTGTGTCGATTGGGCTTATACTCACTGGAGTTTAGAAGATTGAGAGGGGATCTCATCGAAACCTATAAAATTCTGTCAGGCCTGGACAGACTAGATGCAGGAAGGATGTTTATGATGGCCGGGGAGTCCAGAACCAGGGGTCATAGTCTAAGGATAAGGGGTAAGCCATTTAGGACTGAAATGAGGAGGAATTTCTTCACCCAGAGAGTGGTGAACCTGTGGAATTCTCTGCCACAGAGGGCAGTGGAGGCCAGTTCATTAAATATATTCAAAAAAGAGTTGGATATATTTCTTGAGGCTAAAGGGATCAAGGGATATGGGGAGAAGGCAGGGACAGGGTATTGAATTTGGATGATCAGCCATGATCTCATTGAATGGCGGAGCAGGCTCGAGGGGCCGAATGGCCTACTCCTGCTCCTATCTTCTATGTTTCTATGTTTCTATACTGGCTTTTTATTCCAGATTTATTTAAATCCCCCAGCAGGGGATGGGGTGGGGGTGGTTGTGGTTTGAACTCACGTCTCTGGATCATTAGTCCAGGCCTCTGAATACTCGGCCAGTAACATAACCACCATGCTACCGTACCCCCCATCTTGGTCAAAGCCAAAGCTTTGTCGTTTTCACGGAACAATGGATGACCTTGAATGTAGGATGTGGTCCCCCCACAAAAAACATTGGCAGAAATCCTGGAATCCCAGCAATAACAAGGGAATTTGATTTATTCCGTCTCTGTGATGAGTGACCCTCACAATGGGTTCTAACATGCTTCACAGGTAGACACACCATTGTTGTAATGGTGCCAGAATAAGGAGCATCAGGTTAGAATTACACAGAATTACATCAAGCCTGCAGCACAGAAACAGGCCATTCGGCCCAACTGGTCCGTGCCGGTGTTTATGCTCCACACCAGCCTCCTCCCACCCCTCTTCATCTCACCCCATCAGCGAAACCTTCTATTCCTTTCTCCCTCATGTATTTATCTAGCTTTCCCTTAAAGGCATCTGTGCTATTCGCCTCAACCACTCCACATGGTAGCGAGTTCCACCTTCTAAGCACTCTCTGGGTAAAAGAAAGGAAGACTTGCATTTCTATAGCGTCTTTCACAACCACCAGACGTCTCAAAGCGCTTTACAGCCAATGAAGTACTTTTGGAGTCTAGCCACTGTCGTAATGTGGGAATCATTAAAGATGTTTCTCCTGAATGACTATTTTATAATTATGGGCCCTAGTTTCGGTCTCCCTCACAAGTGGAAACATCTTCTCTACGTCTACCCTATCGAACCCCTTCATAATCTTAAAGACCTCTATAGAAACATAGAAGACAGGAGCAGGAATAGACCATTCGGCCCCTTGAGCCTGCTCCGCCATTCAATGCGATCATGGCTGATCAACCAAATTCAGTACCCGGTCCCTGCTTTCTCCCCATACCCCTTGATCCCTTTAGCCGTGAGAAATATATCCAACTCCTTCTTGAATATATTTAATGAATTGGCCTCCACTGCCTTCTGTGGTAGAGAATTCCACGGGTTCACCACTCTCTGGGTGAAGAAATTCCTCCTCATTTCTGTCCTAAATGGCCTACCCCTTATCCTTAGACTGTGACCCCTGGTTCTGGACTCCCTGACCATCGGGAACATCCTTCCAGCATCTAGTCTGTCCAGTCCTGTCAGAATTTTATAAGTTTCAATGAGATCCCCTCTCATTCTTCTAAACTCCAGCGAGTACAAGCCCAATCGACCCAATCTCTCCTCATACGTCATTCCTGCCATCCCAGGTATCAGTCTGGTGAATCTTCGCTGCACTCCCTCCATGGCAAGAACATCCTTCCTCAGATAAGGCGACCAAAACTGCACATAATACTCAAGGTGTGGTCTCACCAAGGCCCTGTACAACTGTAGCAAGACATCCTTGCTCCTGTACTCAAACCCTCTCGCTACGAAGGCCAACATACCATTTGCCTTCTTAACCGCCTGCTGCACCTGCATGCTTACCTTCAGCGACTGGTGCACAAGGACACCCAGGTCTCGTTGCACTTCCCCTTCTCCCAATCTATTGTCATTCAAATAATAATCTGCCTTCCTGTTTTTGCTATCAGGTCACCCCTCAGCCTTCTCTTTTCGAGAGAAAAGAGCCGCAGCCGGTTCAATCTTTCCCGAGAGGTGGAACCTCTCAGGTCTGGTACGATTGTGGTAAATCTTTTTTGCACTTTCTCCAGTGCCTCTATATCCTTTTAATAATAGAGACCAGAACTGTGCTCAGTGCTCCAAGTGTGGTCTAACCAAGCTTCTGTAGAGATTTAACATCACTTCTCAGCTTTTCAGTTCTGTCCCTCTAGAAATGAACCCCAGTGCTTGTTTTTTTTTTTTTAATGGCCTTATTAACCTGCGTCACTACTTTTAGTGATCTGTGTATCTGTACCCCCAGATCCCTCTGCTCCTCTACCCCATTGAGACTCTTATGATCCAAGGATTATGTGGCCTCCTTATTCTTCCTACCAAAATGCACCACCGATCATTGAACAACAACGTGCATTTATATAGTGCCTTTAACATAGTAAAACATCCCAAGGAGCTTCACAGGATTGTTATAAGACAAAAAAATTTGACACCGAGCCACATAAGGAGAAATTAGGGCAGGTGTTTGGTCAAAGAGGTCGGTTTTAAGGAGCGTCTTAAAGGAGGAGAGAGAGAGGAGAGGTTTATAGAGGAAATTCCAGAGCTTAGGGCCCAGCAACAGAAGGCACGGGCACCAATGGTGGAGCGATTATAATCAGGGATGCTCAAGAGGGCAGAATTAGAGGAGCGCAGATATCTCAGGGGGCTGAAGGAGATTACAGAGATAGGGAGGGGCGAGGCCATGGAGTGATTTGAAAACAAGGATGAGAATTTTGAAATCGAGGCGCTGCTTAACCGGGAGCCAATGTAGGTCAGTGAGCACAGGGGGTGATGGGCGAACAGGACTTGGTGCGAGTTAGGACACGGGGCAGCCGAGTTTTGGATGGCCTCAGGGTTACGTAGGGTGGGATGTGGGAGGCCAGCCAGGAGTGTGTTAGAATAGTCAAGTCGAGAGGTAACAAAGGCACGGATGAGGGTTTCAGCAGCAGATGAGCTGGGGCAGGGGCGGAGGTGGGTGATGTTCACCTATATTGAAATTTATTTGCCAATTACACGCCCATTCTGCAAGTTTATTGATGTCTTCTTGTATTTTCTCATAGTCTTCCTCTGTATTGAACTACACCCACCCCCGTCCCCCACCCCCCAATTGGGTGTTGCCTGAAAATTTTGAAATTGTACTTCCTATTCCCAAGTGCAAATCGTTCAGGCGACATGAGGAAAAACATTTTACGCTACGAGTGGTGAGGATTTGGAACGCGCTGCCTGATAGGGCGGTGGATATAGATTCAATAGTAGCCTTCAAAAGGGAATTGGATAAATACGTGAAGGAGATAAAATTGCTGGGATATGGGGAAAGAACCGGGAAGTGGATTTAACTGGATTGCTCTTCGAAAGAGCCGGCGCAGACTCGATGGGCTGAATGGCCTCCTTCTGGGCTGTACTATTCTATGGTTCTATGTAAATTGCAAACAACAGTGGTCCCAGCACCGGTCCCTGCGGAACAGCACTTCCCACCATTTGCTAGACTGAGCAGCTGCCCCTTAACCCTTGGAATTAGAAACAGCATAAAGAAATTACCTTGTAACCTTCATCTCCCGGTTCACCACGATCTCCACGGGAACCTACAGGGCCCTGTGAAAGAGAACAGTCCATGACGTACAGCATGAAAACAAATATCTGTTGTACCCAATCACTTGCGATTAAATCATTCCATGTGCATGATTTTTTTGATGCTAGTTTGACCATCTGTGTACACTTGAAGCCCTCATCCTTTAAAAAAGCACCATCCTTCAATGTGAAAGGCAATTGCTTTCCAATGGCAGTAATGCGGGACATACCCATGTTATGTTTTGAGTTTTTGAAGCTATCAGTTTATCATTAAAAGCTTCCTAAAACATCAAACCAATTCTGATAGGAAAGCTTGCTTTAATGGGAAACAGTTTTTTATCTGGAAGCATTCATTGGCTGCTTTTATATTGGATCCAGAGTAAACTTGCTAGATTCACTGGGGCCAGCTACTGGAGAGAGCCCAGTGAAATAAAACGCTGTGGCCTTAGCGAATCCGGCAAACTGAGCCGGGGGCTGTTGCTGAGTGTGCAAGACATGTGCGCCAGGAACCAGTGGCACTAAACACCAGAGTGTCGATTGACTTATGGCAGGACTCACAGCAAACAAAGTCCATTTACTCAGCAAACAGAGTCTAATTAAACAGCACACTACAGCTAACAGTCTACAGAGTCTATTTAAACAGCACACTACAGCTAACAGTCTACAGAGTCTATTTAAACAGTGCACTATGGCAAACTGTCTAGAGTCTACTTAAACAGTGCACTACAGTAAACAGTCTACAGAGTCTATTTAAACAGCGCACTACAGCAAACAGCCTACAGAGTCTATTTAAACAGCGCACTACAATAAACAGTCTGCAGAGTCTATTTAAACAGCGCACTATGGCAAACTGTCTACAGAGTCTATTTAAACAACGTACTATGGCAAACTGTCTACAGAGTCTATTTAAACAGCGCACTACGGCAAACTGTCTACAGAGTCTATTTAAACAGCGCACTACAGTAAACAGTCTACAGAGTCTATTTAAACAGCGTTCTGCGGCAAACTGTGTATAGAGTCTATTTAAACAGCGCACTACAGTAAACAGTCTACAGAGTCTATTTAAACAGCGTTCTGCGGCAAACTGTGTAGTCTATTTAAACAGCGCACTACAGTAAACAGTCTACAGAGTCTATTTAAACAGCGTTCTGTGGCAAACCGTCTATGGAGTCTATTTAAAAAGAGCCTCTAGGAACTACAGCAAACAGAACTCATGGCCGAATCTGCAACAACATCTCCCAAGTACAGCAGGGTGATTTCTCCAGCCAAATGCAATGAGTGGAGGACAGTTACGTGTTACAAACCCGCGACCTCTTCCACCTAGAAGGACAAGGGCAGTAGACGCATGGGAACACCACCACCTCCAAGTTCTCCTCCAAGTTACTCATCATCCTGACTTAGAAGTATATCACCAATCCTCCATCGTCGCTGGGTCAAAATCCTGGAACTCCCTCCCTAACAGCACTGTGGGAGTACCTTCACCACACAGACTGCAGCGGTTCAAGAAGGCGGCTCACCACCACCTTCTCGAGGGCAATTAGGGATGGGCAATAAATGCTGGCCTTGCCAGCGACACCCACATCCCAGGAACGAATTTAAAAAAAATGATGTTTGTAAAATCCATCGTCGTCACTTACAGCGGTCTCTCAGCGTTATTGACAGGGGGAATTACCCAATCAGCTCCATTCTGGTCAGGAATAGCGGTCTGCCTGCTGAAACCTTCACCCATGCCTTTGTTACCTCTAGACTTGACTATTCCAACGCACTCCTGGCCGGCCACCCACATTCCACATGTAAACTTGACCTCATCCAAAACTCGGCTGCCCGTGTCCTAACTCGCACCAAGTCCCGTTCGCCCATCATCCCTGTGCTCGCTGACTTACACTGGCTCCCGGTTAAGCAGCGCCTCGATTTCAACCTAAAACTCTCTGCCTCTCTACCTCTCTTTCCTCCTTTAAGACACTCCTTAAAACCTACCTCTTTGACCAAGCTTTTGGTCACCTGCCCTAATTTATCCTTATGTGGCTCGGTGTCAAATTTTTTTTCTTAAATTACTCCTGTGAAGCACCTTGGGACGTTTTACTATGTTAAAGGCGCTATATAAATACAAATTGTTGTTGTTGTTGTTGTTACTATACACAGGCGACTAGAACCCACTAAACCTAATATAAAAGCAGCTTTCTGCTGGGCATGTGAAAACACATCCAAACCTTTTCACAGCGTACCTAGGTGTGAATAGCTCCATGGTGAAAACTCTAGTAAACAGACTTGTCTCTTCAGTTAAACCTGCAAGTCCCTTGTCATAGAGTCATAGAGTTATACAGCACAGAAAGAGGCCCTTCAGCCCATCGTGTCCACGCTGGCCATCAAGCCCTGTCTATTCTAATCCCATTTTCCAGCACTTGGTCCGTAGCCTTGTATGCTATGGCGTTTCAAGTGCTCATCTAAATGCTTCTTGAATGTTGTGAGGGTTCCTGCCTCTACCACCCTTTCAGGCAGTGAGTTCCAGATTCCAACCACCCTCTGGGTGAAAAAGGTTTTCCTCAAATCCCCTCTAAACCTCCTGCCCCTTATCTTGAAACTATGTCCCCTGGTTATTGACCCCTCTACTAAGGGGAAAAGTTCCTTTCTATCTACCCTATCTATGCCCCATATAATTTTGTACACCTCAATCAGGTCCCCCCTCAGCCTTCTCTGCTCTAAGGAAAACAACCCCAGCCTGTCCAGTCTCTCTTCATAGCTGAAGCGCTCTTGCCCAGGTAACATCCTGGTGAATCTCCTCTGCACCCTCTCCAATGCAATCACATCCTTCCTATAGTGTGGTGACCAGAACTGCACACAGTATTCCAGCTGTGGCCTGACTAGCATTTTGTACAGCTCCATCATAACCTCCCTGCTCTTATATTCTATGCCTCGGCTAATGAAGGCAAGTATCCCATATGCCTTTTTAACCACCTTATCTACCTGTCCTGCTGCCTTCAGGGATCTATGTACATGCACACCAAGGTCCCTCTGATCCTCTGTCCTTCCTAGGGTCCTACCATTCATTGTGTATTCCCTTGCCTTGTTGGTCCTCCCAAAATGCATCACCTCTCACTTTTCAGGGTTAAATTCCATTTGCCACTGTTCTGCCCATCTAACCATCCCGTCTATATCATCCTGTAGCCTGAGGCTTCCCTCCTCGCTATTTACCACTCCACCAATTTTCGTGTCATCTGCGAACTTACTGATCATACCTCCTACATTCATATCTAAATCATTAATGTAAACTACAAACAGCAAAGGACCCAGCACCGATCCCTGCAGTACACCACTGGACACAGGCTTCCAGTCACAAAAACAACCTTCGACCATCACTCTCTGCCTCCTGCCACTAAGCCAATTTTAGATCCAATGTGCCAAATTGCCCTGGATCCCATGGGCTCTTACCTTCTTGACCAGTCTCCCATGCGGGACTTTGTCAAAAGCCTTACTGAAGTCCATGTAGACTAAATCAACTGCAGTACTCTCATCCACACACCTAGTCACCCCCTCGAAAAATTCAATCAAATTGGTCAGACATGATCTCCCCCTGACAAAGCCATGCTGACTATCCTTGATTAATCCTTGCCTCTCCAAGTGGAGACTAATACTGTCCCTCAGAATTTTTTCCAATAATTTCTCTAATACTGATGTTAGGCTCACTGGCCTGTAATTCCCTGGTTTATCCCTACTACCCTTCTTGAATAATGGTACTACGTTAGCTGTCCTTCAGTCCTCTGGCATCTCCCCTGTGGCCAGAGAGGCTTTGAAAATTTGTCAGAGCCCCTGCAATCTCCTCCCTTGCCTCACACAGCAGCCTGGGATACATCTCGTCCGGGCCTGGGGATTTATGCACTTTTAAGCCCGCTAAAACCGCTAGTACCTCCTCCCTCTCAATATTAATTTGTTCAAGTATATCACAATCCCTCTGCCTGATTTCTATGCCTATATCGTCCTTCTGCATAGTGAACACAGATGCAAAATATTCATTTAAAACCTCACCTACATCTTCCGGTTCTACACAAAGATTGCCACTTTGGTCCCTAATGGGCCCTACTCTTTCCCTGGTTATCCTCTTGCCCTTAATATACTTATAAAACACCTTGGGATTTTCCTTTATTTTGCCCACCAGTGTTTTTTCATGCCCCCTCTTCGCTCTCCTAATTTCTTTTTTAAGTACCCCCCTACACTTTCAATACTCCTCTAGGGCTTCCACTGTTTTTAGTCCTTTGTATCTGCCAAAAGCCTCTCTTTTTTTCCTAATCTTCTTGTATATCCCTCGACATCCAGGGTTCCCTGGGCTTGTTGGTCCCACCCTTGACCTTTACGGGAACATGTTGGCGTTGTACTCTCTCTATTTCCTTTCTGAAAGACTCCCACTGCTCTGATGTGAATTTTCCTACAAGTCCACTTTGGCCAGATCACAGAATCACAGAATCACAGAAACCCCACAGTGCAGATAGAGGCCATTTTGGCCCATCGAGCCTGCACCGACACATATCCCACCCAATCCCCGTAACCCCTACACCAACACATATCCCACCCTATCCTTGTAACCCCACGTATTTAATCCCCCTAACACTAAGGGTCAATTTATCATAGCCAATCAACCTAACCCGCACATCTTTGGACTGTGGGAGGAAACCGGAGCACCCGGAGAAAACCCACGCAGACACGGGGAGAATGTGCAAACTCCACACAGACAGTTGCCCGAGGCCAGATTCGAACCCGGGTCTCTGGCGCTGTGAGGCAACAGTGCTAACCACTATGCCACCGTCCTGCCTTATCATATTAAAATCGGCCTTCCCCCAATTTAGAACCTTTATTTCCGGTCCATCTTTGTCCTTTTCCATGACTACCTTAAATCTCACCAAATTATGGTCACTGTCACCAAAATGCTCTCCGACAGACACTTCTACCAGTTGCCTGGGTACATTCCCTAGAATTAGGTCCAGTACCGCCCCCTCTCTCATAGGACTTTCCACATGCTGGCTTAAAAAGCTCTCCTGGATGCACTTTAAGAATTCTGCACCCTCTAAGCCTTTCACAGTCTGACTGTCCCAGTTAATATTGGGGAAGTTGAAATCCCCTACTATTATTACCCTATTATTTCTACACTTCTCTGAGATTTGCCTACATATCTGTTCCTCTATCTGCTCCTGACTGTTTGGGGGCCTATAGTACACTCCCAGCAAAGTGCTTGCCCCCTTTTTGCTTTTAAGTTCTACCCATATGGCCTCATTAGAGGAACCTGCTAAGATATCATCCCTCCTTACAGCAGTAATTAACTCCTTGATTAATATTGCGACACCCCCTCCTCTTTTACACCCTCCTCTGTCTCGCCTGAAGATTCTATACCCCGGAATACTGAGCTGCCAGTCTTGCCCCTCCCTCAACCATGTCTCTGTGATAGCAACAATATCATACTCCCATGTGTTCATCAACACCTTCAATTCATCTGCCTTACTTGCAAGACTCCTTGCATTAAAATAAATGCCATCCAACCTTGCCATACTCGCTTGTGCCGTTACATATTTGCTCTGCCTTCCAGGCTGACTTGTTTTTTCCTCTATACAGGAAACTTTGTGTTATCCGGAGGCTAACTGTCCGGAATGCTCGAGCCACCAGCAAAAATCAGGTGCCGTTTTCGTTAGTTTTTTTTTCTCGTTGCTTTTTTCCTCAACAGTCAAGCTCTGCAAGGTCTGCTGAAGCTGTTGCTAAGCTACAGAGATGCTTGGACTGTTTAGAAGCTGGTTTGTTGACAGTTACGGAGCTCAGAGGCTTCCATATCTTTCAACATTAGCGCTGGTGTGTCCGGCAGTTTTGAGGGAACGGCAACAGCTCGGTCCCGTCGGTGCCGGATAGCACAAAGTTTCCTGCATTTGGCTGTGCATCACCCCCTACTATAGCTCCACTCCGTATCCCATCCCCCTGCCAAGTTAGTTTGAACCCCACCCAACAGTACTAGCAAACTTCCCCGCAAGGATGTTGGTCCCGTTCCGGTTCAGGTGCAACCCGTCCGACTTGTACAGGTCCCAGCTTCCCCAGAAGCCGACCCAGTGATCCAGGAAACTAAAGCCCTCCCTCCTGCACCAACTCTTTAGCCATGCATTCATCTGCTCTATCCTCCTATTCCTATAATCACTAGCACGTGGCACCAGGAGTAATCCAGAGATTACAACCTTTGAGGTCCTGCTTTTTAATCTGCTACCTAACTCCCTAAATTCTTGTTGCAGGACTTCATCCCTCTTTCTACCCATGTCGTTGGTACCAATGTGAACCACGACCTCTGACTGTTTGCCCTCCCCCTTCAGAATGCCCTGATACATAGGAACCGTAGCCTTGTCAGGTGCTACGGTTCCTATGATTATTTTAGCTCCTTACAATCCGAGTCTTCTCGTTTCCTTTGATTTTGTGGATAATTTATAACGTGGATAAATGCAAGGTTATCCA
Organism: Somniosus microcephalus; assembly: GCF_052327205.1. Classification (NCBI taxonomy): domain Eukaryota; kingdom Metazoa; phylum Chordata; class Chondrichthyes; order Squaliformes; family Somniosidae; genus Somniosus; species Somniosus microcephalus. Next base: position 366,854,859 of record NC_140989.1, read on the forward strand.
CTTTGGTGGCAAAAACAGGAAGACAGATTATTATCTGAACGGCAATAGATTGGGAAAAGGGGAAGTGCAACGAGACCTGGGCGTCCTTGTGCACCAGTCGCTGAAGGTAAGCATGCAGGTGCAGCAGGCAGTTAAGAAGGCAAATGGTATGTTGGCCTTCATAGCGAGAGGATTCGAGTACAGGAGCAAGGATGTCTTGCTGCAGTTGTACAGGGCCTTGGTGAAACCACACCTTGAGTATTGTGTGCAGTTTTGGTCGCCTTATCTGAGGAAGGATGTTCTTGCCATGGAGGGAGTGCAGCAAAGATTCACCAGACTGATACCTGGGATGGCAGGAATGACGTATGAAGAGAGATTGGGTCGATTAGGCTTATACTCGCTGGAGTTTAGAAGAATGAGAGGGGATCTCATTGAAACTTGTAAAATTCTAACAGGACTAGACAGACTAGATGCAGGAAGGATGTTCCTGATGGCGGGGGAGTCCAGAACCAGGGGTCACAGTCTAAAGATAAGGGGTAAGCCATTTAGGACAGAGATGAGGAGGAATTTCTTCACCCAGAGAGTGGTGAACCTGTGGAATTCTCTACCACAGAAGGCAGTTGAGGTCAACTTATTAAATATATTCAAGAAGGAGTTGGATATATTTCTTAAGGCTAAAGGGATCAAGGGATATGGGGAGAAAGCAGGGACAGGGTACTGAGTTTGGATGATCAGCCATGATCGCATTGAATGGCGGAACAGGCTCGAGGGGCCGAATGGCCTACTCCTGCTCCTATCTTCTATGTTTCTATGTTCATGGATCTCAGTCTCTAGCTCTCATTTTTCTGCACTGCGTCTGACGCTAAGGAACGTCCACCTCACAACTGCCAACATATAGAGGACCCTGGATCCCTAGGAGCCGGTTACAAGAAAGTAAATCAAACCGGTCAGGCAGGTGAGGGCGGATGGGTTCACACAACGTTACATTGTTAAGGGAAAGCTCAAATCGTTGCGATACTTTGTGGTAGGAAGAATGTGGAGAGGCAATATAAACTAAAGGGTTGTAAAGGGGGTGCAGGAACAGAGACCTGGGGATGTACGTACACTAATCATTGAAGGTGGACAAGTTCAGAAGGCCGTTAAAAAGCACACGGGATCCTTGGATTTATAAATAGAGTAACAAAAGCAAGGAAGTTATGATAAAACTTTATATAGCGCTGGTTAGGCCCCAGCTGGTGTATTGTGGCCAATTCTGGGCACCGCACTTTAGGAAGGATGTCAAGGCCTTGGAGAGGGTGCAGAGGAGATTTACTAGAATGGTTCCAGGGATGAGGGACTTCAGTTATAAGGAGAGACTGGAGAAACTGGGATTGTTCTCCTTAGAGCGGAGAAGGTTAAGGGGAGATTTAATAGAGGTGTTCAAAATCATGAGGGGTTTTGATTGAGTAAATAAGGAGAAACTGTTTCCAGTGGCAGGAGGGTCGGTAACCAGAGGGCACAGAGTGAAGATAATTGGCAAAACGAGCAAAGAGGAGATGAGGAGAATTTTTATTACGCAGTGAGTTGTTGTGATCTGGAATGCGCTGCCTGAAAGGGCGGTGGAAGCAGATTCAGTAGTAACTTTCAAATTGGATAAATACTTGAAGGGCAAAATTTTGCAGGGCTGTGGGGAACAAGCAGGGAGTGGGACTAATTGGAGAGCTCTTTCAAAGAGCCGGCACAGGCACGATGGGCTAAACAGCCTCCTTCTGGGCTGTATCTATGAGTTGATAAACATCGTGGGAACCCGAAGCTTTGATGCCAAACCACTCCCAGGCAGCTGTCTTACTTACACAACGTTTTTAATTTTATCTAACAATTATAGACTCAAGTTCAGCTCAGCTTTTGTGCACAGACTGTCAGCTTGCTCTGTTTTATTGCTGTTTCCTGACTCTCACACTGCAGTGTTGACCACCGTGACATTATTGCTATATCGTGGTATTCAGAGAGTCAATGTCAAGTCGTGAATGGGTTTCAGAGATCTCATGTGATTTATACCACTTTGCTAACTGAAAGAAAAGACAGACTTGCATTTCTATAGCGCCTTTCACGACCAACCAACATTCCAAAGCGATTTACAGCCAATGAAGTACTTTTTTTGAAGTGGAGTCACTGTTGTAATGTAGGAAATGGGGCAGTCAGTTTTGCACACAGCAAGCTCCCACTAACAGCAATGTGATAATGACCAGATCATCTGTTTTTTAGTGATGTTGATTGAGGGATAAATATTGGCCAGGGAGAACTCCTCTGCTCTTCTTCGAAACAGTGCCATGGGATTTTTTACATCCTCCTGAGAGAGCAGACGGGGCCTCGGTTTAATGTCTCATCTGAAAGACGGCACCTCTGACAGTGCAGCACTTCCTCAGCACTGCACTGGAGTGTCTGCCTAGATTTTTGTGTCTGGAGTGGAACGAACACACAACCTTCTGACTCAGAGGCGAGAATGCTACCCACTGAGCCACTGGCTGACACTGAAAACATTGATGGAACTATCCAGAATCAAGAATTAGCAGTCAAATAACTGCTGGATATCAGAAAATCACAAAGGTATGTACAGGTAAAATAAGTCATTCAGACCATTGAGTCATTCTTCCATAAAAAGCTATAGTCACCCCATCGCATTCTACATTCATAATGGATGGTTGAGAAATTACTGTATCAAATGTGTATTGTTCTCTGGGTTATGTAGACGAAAAGGCTTCTTCGGCAGCACCTCCCAAACCCGCCACCTCTTCCACCTAGAAGGACAAGGGCAGCAGGCGCATGGGAACACCACCACCTCCAAGTTCCCCTCTGAGTCACACACCATCCTGACTTAGAAGTATATCGGCTGATCCTTCATCATCGCTGGGTCAAAATCCTGGAACTCCCTCCCTAACAGCACTGTGGGAGTACCTTCACCACACGGACTGCAGCGGTTCAAGAAGGCGGCTCACCACCACCTTCTCGAGGGCAGCTGGGGATGGGCAATAAATGCCGGCCTTGCCAGTGATGCCCACATCCCATAAACGAATTTTAAAAATACTTACATCGAGTTACATCGCATCTACAACACAGCAACAGGCCATTCGCTCGAACTGGTCCGTGCCGGTGTTTATGCTCCACACCAGCCTCATCCCACCCCTCTTCATCTCAGCCCCATCAACATATCCTCAGTTGATCAGTGCTACTTCCCTTTTTTTTATCTAAAGCACTATTTCGTTCTCTGTGGAACTTCAGCTGCTTAAATGTTGACCTCTTTAAGACGATCACAATTTGCTGAGTATCTGGAAGTTTGCACAACCGTGTTGAAGCAGGTTGTTTGGTCGCCGCCGGAGACGGACGCTCAAACATTATCTGCCATGTGTCTGTAAGTTCTGAATTAGACGGTAAAGCTGACACGTTACATGTCGCGTCTCGGGGCGAACACGCCTCCCCGTTAGCACAAGGCTTGAGGTGGCGGAAGTTGTACGGAAATAGGTCCATTCACTCTGCTCGAGAACGTGCGTCTTACATTTGGCGAAAGAAGGAAATTCATTTACAAAAATAAAAGTAAAATTGGACTGGTGTGGATTGACAAGGTTATCCAACAAGCGAAGCTTTTTAATCGAACTTAGTTTACCTTGGAGAGGTAGGTCTATAGGAAGCTAGCTTGATAGGTAACCTCCAAGTTCTCTTTTATAATGTCTTAAGAGAAAACATGCAAACAGATTAAGGGCGTGATCTCGCCAGCCCTGGGGAGGCAGGACTGCTGGGAAAATGGCAGAATTTGGGGGCGGGTGCCCAACACGCCTCCGTGCCATCTTGCTAGGAGGCGGGTAGCCGACCCACGCCAGGTCCCGTCTCCTTGGAGGCGGGATGGGATTACATCCACTTAACTGCCTGTTAACAGGTAGTTAACAGGCAGATAAGAGGATTATCCCCATTTAACCCACACAAGTGCGGGCTTCCCGAAGGCTGCGAACCCCGCCAGGGTCACCGAGGCGAGTAGTGGGTCTGCGGGGGTCGGAGGGGTGCAAAAGTGCGCTGTGAAGGTAAGTGATGGGTGCAAGTGTGGAGAGGGGAGTATCTGAGGTAAGTGGAAAGTGACAGAAAAAGTTTACTTACCTTTGTTTCTTCCTGCAGGCTTCAGTCGTTGGGTATGTGGAGAGTCTCGTACCTCCGCGGCAGAGATGACAGATGGCTGTTGCATTCTCCAATGCAGCAACCATCTAATTTCTGTAAAAGAAAGAGGTTTGATGAGGTCTTGAATTCAAGAACTCATCAAACTACAGAGAATGTCAGTGCTTGACAGCTTCACAGAGCTGCCAAACGATGACAATTCACCTGTCAAAATACGCTGACGTTCTCTGTAACCGGCTTTCCCTTAATTGGCCTGCTGAGCCCGCTGGGCGGGCTTAACAAGGTGAATCAAGGGAAAATAGCGTGGGTTGGCCAGAAGTTGATGGAGGCGGGACTAAAACCCGACAAGTGGGAGTCCCGCCTCCAAAAGCTCCCCATTGGCAAAATCCAGCCCTTCAGTGCTATCCTTAGAGTTAGTTGTCGTGAAGTTTTGCCAATTCCTATCAGTGCAGAACACGACAATCATCGTTAACTAAACCGCCAGCACAATGTTCCCTTACATCACTTTCAGGTAAAAAAGTATCCTGGTGTATTGCTATATTATAGCATGCTGATTTTAAAACAAATTCGTTCCTGAGATGTGGGCATCGCTGGCAATGCCAGCATTTTGTTGCCCATCCCTAGTTGCCCTTGAGAAGGTGGTGGTGAGCCGCCTTCTTGAACCGCTGCAGTCCGTGTGGTGAAGGTGCTCCCACAGTGCTGTTAGGGAGGGAGTTCCAGGATTTTGACCCAGCGACGATGAAGGAACGGCCGATATATTTCCAAGTCAGGATGGTGTGTGACTTGGAGGGGAACTTGGAGGTGGTGGTGTTCCCATGCGCCTGCTGCCCTTGTCCTTCTAGGTGGAAGAGGTCGCGGGTTTGGGAGGTGCTGCCGAAGAAGCCTTGGCGAGTTGCTGCAGTGCATCTTGTAGATGGTACACACTGCAGCCACGGTGCGCTGGTGGTGGAGGGAGTGAATGTTTAAGGTATGTTTAAGCGGATAGCTTTTTTCAAATTCTATTTGGTGTGTTTGCTTGCATTTATTTCTCCTCAGCTACTATGGTCAGTTTAAAAATTGCAAAAAATATTTAAAGTAAAGAATGTCCCAGTGAAGATAAAGAATTTATAGGTCAATTTAATATTCACACAGATTTAAAATGATTGACAAAAGAACCAGAGGGGAGATGAGGAGAATGTTTTTACAGCGAGTTGTTGTGATCTGGAATGCGCTGCCTGAAAGGGCGGTGGAAGCAGATTCAATAGGAACTTTCAAAAGGGAATTGGGTAAATACTTGAAGGGGAAAAATTGCAGGACTTTGGGGAAAGAGCAGGGGGGAGTGGGACTAATTGGAGAGCTCTTTCAAAGAGCCGGCACAGGCACGATGGGCCGAATGGCTTCCCTCTGTGTTGGATCCTTCTATGATTATATAATTTAAAGTCATATTTTTCTTTTCCGCTGCAAGACTGCCCACCATTCCCAAGTCGATGGGTATACGGCAGATTAACTGAGGCCACTCACTATGGAAGCAGCTTTGGTCGAATTCTACTCCCTCACCTTGGTCCTCACTAATTTATTCCTCCTCTCTGTGGCGAGCTGCCTCTCCCAAGTGGCATGCCTGACTGAGAAGTCACCACACGGAGAATCACAACGCAGACACTATTACTGTCGTAAAAACTGCAGCGCCAGCAGTCTGACCGACGGCCACATTATCAATTCTGCGCCATTAAATTTATCCAGCGTAATGTGATAGAACATATAATGAAAGACACCTCCGAACCAGAGCTTTAAAATATTAACATGATTCGCTATGAAAAGCATGACCTACTGGTTCACCTAGGGGCCCAGGTAGTCCAACCACGCCACTGTCTTCTCCTGGATAGCCCTGTTCGTGAAGGCAAAGGAACATACATTGCGATTAAGCTGCAATAACTTCACAGCAGTCAAGTAGGATCCGTTTTACCAAAATTCAAAACCGCCTTTAAATTTCCGTTACACACTACTCTTTGACTGAACACTTCGGGAAACGTGGGCAATAGATTAGGCTGACCAGACGTCCCTGTTTTCAGGGGACAGTCCCCGGATTTGAAAGAAAGGCTTGCATTTCTCCAGCACCTTTCACGATCACCGGACGTCCCAAAGTGCTTTACAGGCAATGACGTCCTTTTTGAAGTGGAGTCACTGTTGTAATGTTGGAAACGTGATGCACAGCAAGCTCCCACAAACAGCAATGTGATAATGATTCCTGGGATGGCAGGACTGTTGTATGAGGAGAGATGGGGTCGACTAGGCCTGTATTCACTAGAGTTTAGAAGAATGAGAGGGGATCTCATTGAAACGTATAAAATTCTGACAGGTCTAGACAGAATGGATGCAGGGAGGGTGTTTCCCCTGGCTGGGGGGTCTAGAACGAGGGGTCACAGTCTCAGGATACGTGGTAGGACATTTAGGACTGAGATGAGAAGAAATTTCTTCACTCAGAGGGTGGTGAACCTGTGGAATTCTCTACCACAGAAGGCTGTGGAGGCCAAGTCACTGAATATATTTAAGAAGGAGATAGATAGATTTCTAGACACAAAAGGCATTAAGGGGTATGGTGAGAGAGCGGGAATATGGTATTGAGATAGAGGATCAGCCATGATCATATTGAATGGCGGAGCAGGCTCGAAAGGCCGAATGGCCTACTCCTGCTCCTATTTTCCGATTCTATGATAATCTGTTTTAGTGCTTTTAATTGAGGGATAAATATTGGCCAGGAAACCGGGGAGAACTCCCCCTGCTCTTCTTCGAAACAGTGCCGCGGGATCTTTTATGTCCACCTGAGAGGGCAGACGGGGCCTCAGTTTAAAGTCTCATTCGAAAAATGGCTCCTCCGACAGTGCGGAGCTCCCTCAGTACTGCCCTCCAACAGTGCAGCCCTCCCTCAGTACTGCCCCTCCGACGGTGCAGCACTCCCTCAGTACTGCCCCTCCGACGGTGCAGCACTCCCTCAGTACTGCCCCTCCGACGGTGCAGCACTCCCTCAGTACTGCCCCTCCAACAGTGCAGCCCTCCCTCAGTGCTGCCCCTCCGACGGTGCAGCACTCCCTCAGTACTGCCCCTCCAACAGTGCAGCCCTCCCTCAGTACTGCCCCTCCGACAGTGCAGCGCTCCCTCAGTACTGCCCCTCCGACAGTGCATCACTCCCTCAGTACTGCCCCTCCGACAGTGCAGCGCTCCCTCAGTACTGCCCCTCCGACAGTGCAGCGCTCCCTCAGTACTGCCCCTCCGACAGTGCAGCACGCCCTCTGTACTGCCCCTCCGACAGTGCAGCGTGCCCTCAATACCACCCCTCCGACAGTGCCGCGCTCCCTCAGCACTGCCCTCCAACAGTGCAGCGCTCCCTCAGTACTGCCTCTCCGACAGTGCAGCGCTCCCTCAGTACTGCCCCTCCGACAGTGCAGTGTTCCCTCAGTATTGCCCCTCCGACGGTGCAGCACTCCCTCAGTACTGCCCCTCCGACAGTGCAGCGCTCCCTCAGTACTGTCCCTCCGATAGTGCAGCGCTCCCTCAGTACTGCCCCTCCGACAGTGCAGCACGCCCTCTGTACTGCCCCTCCGACAGTGCAGCACTCCCTCAGTACTGCCCCTCCGACAGTGCAGCGTGCCCTCAATACCGCCCCTCCGACAGTGCCGCGCTCCCTCAGCACTGCCCTCCAACAGTGCAGCGCTCCCTCAGTACTGCCTCTCCGACAGTGCAGCGCTCCCTCAGTACTGCCCCTCTGACAGTGCAGTGCTCCCTCAATACTGCCTCTCTGACAGTGCGGCGCTCCCTCAGTACTGCCCCTCTGACAGTGCAGCGCTCCCTCAGTACCCGCCCCTCCGACAGTGCGGCGCTCCCTCAGTACTGCCCCTCCGACAGTGCGGCGCTCCCTCAGTACTGCCCCTCCGACAGTGCGGCGCTCCCTCAGTACTGCCCCTCTGACAGTGCAGCGCTCCCTCAGTACCGCCCCTCCGACAGTGCGGCGCTCCCTCAGTACTGCCCCTCCGACAGTGCGGCGCTCCCTCAGTACTGCCCCTCTGACAGTGCAGCGCTCCCTCAGTACCGCCCCTCCGACAGTGCAGCGCTTCCTCAGTACTGTGCTGGAGTTCCAGTCTGCATTTATGTGCTCAAGTCTCCGGAGTGGGGCCTTGAACCCACAACCTTCTTGACTGAGAATGCCAGAGTGCTGCTACGGCTGACACATTTGGGGATATGTCCCCGGGCAGACAATGTCCCCGGAGGAGTTCCTGATACTGAGCCTTTGATTTTTTTTCCAATGCTAATGCACAGAAACCCATTTCTTGGAGATTCTCGGGCCGTTTGAGATCAGGACTGAATTGCTGGAGCGGGTTGAATGGAGGCATCAATGGCGGCCCTGCCCTCCCACAATGCAGTTCGGCTGAGAAAAGGCCCCATCTATCGCTGCGGCCGCTCAGCACCGTCGGGGGATTGAGTCACCTGATCCGTGTTTCATTCAATGGTGACCGGACGGAGGACGGGTCTTTCAAATGCACGGGAGAAGCCAAGGGAGCGGTGAAGCATGCAGGTGCAGCAGGTGGTTAAGAAGGCAAATGGTATGTTGGCCTTCGTAGCAAGAGGGTTCGAGTACAGGAACAAGGATGTCTTGCTACAGTTGTACAGGGCCTTGGTGAGACCACACCTTGAGTATTGTGTGCAGTTTTAGTCGCCTTATCTGAGGAAGGATGTTCTTGCCATGGAAGGAGTGCAGCGAAGATTCACCAGGCTGGTTATACCTGGGATGGCAGGAATGACGTATGAGGAGAGATTGTGTCGATTGGGCTTATACTCACTGGAGTTTAGAAGATTGAGAGGGGATCTCATCGAAGCCTATAAAATTCTGTCAGGCCTGGACAGACTAGATGCAGGAAGGATGTTTCTGATGGCCGGGGAGTCCAGAACCAGGGGTCATAGTCTAAGGATAAGGGGTAAGCCATTTAGGACTGAGGTGAGGAGGAATTTCTTCACCCAGAGAGTGGTGAACCTGTGGAATTCTCTGCCACAGAGGGCGGTGGTGGCCAGTTCATTAAATATATTCAAGAAGGAGTTGGATATATTTCTGAAGGCTAAAGGGATCAAGGGATATGGGGAGAAAGCAGGGACAGGGTACTGAATTTGGATGATCAGCCATGATCTCATTGAATGGCGGAGCAGGCTCGAGGGGCCGAATGGCCTACTCCTGCTCCTATCTTCTATGTTTCTATGAGAGCTGGTGGGCGAGAGGATTTGATTTACTTTACCAGTTTACTTGTGTGGTGCAGTGTGCCTTTTTTTTATTGAATAAGGGAGGGGAAGCTCTAAATTCTCCCACCGGGAAGAGGCTTGTGAATCTCAAACCTTCTGAGACAGAGGGTGTTTCATGGAAAATCTCAGTCCGTCCGGGAACAGATTTAAGATTGAGAAATTAAACTTTCGGGTATTCGGGGACCAGTAGATGGTACAGCACTATTGCCAGAACACACGCAAGACTCATATCTAACCCGCGCAGTCCGGGAGCGGCTTCTCCGAGGTGAAATTTCGCACACGCGCAAGACCTTGAATGGGTCGCGCGGCCCGTTAAAAGGGGGCCGCGCACCCATAAAAAAAATAGCGGGGTGGAACATTGCCTGTTTGTCCTCGGATTTGGTTGTGATAATATGGCCACCCTACACTAGATCAGGTCATAATGCGCAGTGTAGGTGTGCTCAAATGAGGACTCAGAGATCTCGGAGCTTCTCCAATTCTGGCCTCTTGACCATCCCTGATTTTAATCGCTCCGCCATTGGCGGCCGTGCCTTCAGCTGCCTGGGCCCCGAGCTCTGGAATTCCCTCCCTAAACCTCTCTGCCTTTAAGGCGTTCCTTAAAACCGACCTCTTTAACCGAGCTTTTGGTCACCTGTCCTAATATCTCCTTATGTGGCTCAGTGTTGAATTTTATTTAATTTACGCTCCTGTGAATCTCCTTGGGACGTTTTACTACGTTAAAGGTGCTTGATAAATACAAGGTGTTGTTGCTTTTCGACTGCTGGAGATGTTAAAAATAGAACAAAGCTGAAATATTTTGGGGTTCAGCAGTTTTAACCTTTGAGTTTAAGTACCTAATTTTGGTTGTTATTATTCTAGAAATTGTTTCTGAAAGTACAAACTTGCAGATGTTGGAAGACATAAAATCAAGTATTTTTTTTTATTCGTTCATGGGATGTGGGCGTTGCTGGCGAGTCTTGCGTGTGTGCTGGCCTTGCCAACGACGCCCACATCCCATGAACGAATAAAAAAAAATACTCGATATTATTGACTGCTGGAACAAGACTGGCACCACAATACTAAAGGATTCTTATTTACCTTTTCGCCCTTAGGTCCTGGTGGCCCTTGCGGTCCTGATGGCCCTTGATGACCCTGAAAGAAAGATGCATTGTCCATTTTTTAAGCATTCATGATAAGTTTTGAGAGGATTAATATAACCTGGTCAAAAAAAACACCAAGAATCTGTGATGACCTTTGGCAGAGACCCAATAAGGTGAAGAATGGCAGTGAACTCACTCGCTGAATCCCTTCGAGCGAGAGCTGGACCTGTTTCTGGCTGGGGCGGAGATCGCCTCGTGCAAGATGGAGGTACTGCAAGGAGTTATCAGGTTCAGAGTGATCTCTCGGACTAGTTTTGATTTTGTGGGGGTCTGGAACTCACTGCCTGAAAGGGTGACTTTAATCTACATATAGATTGGGCTAACCAAATTAGTAACAATACTGTGGAGGAGGAATTCCTAGAGTGTATACGGGATGGTTTCCTGGACCAATATGTCGAGGAACCAACTAGAGATCAGGCCATCTTAGACTGGGTATTATGCAATGAGAAAGGATTAATTAGCAATCTTGTTGTGCGAGGCCCCTTGGGGCGGAGCGATCGTAATATGATAGAATTCTTCATTAAAATGGAGAGTGAAGTAGTTGACTCAGAGACTAGGGTCCTGAATTTAAATAAAGGAAACTACGATGGTATGAGGCACGAGTTGGCTAGGATGGATTGGGGAGCGTTACTTAAAGGGTTGGCGCTGGATAGGCAATGGGAAACATTTAAAGATCGCATGGATGAACTACAGAATTTGTTCATCCCTGTTTGGCATAAAAATAAAACAAAAAAGGTGACTCAATCGTGGCTAACAAGGGAAATTAGGGATAGCATAAGATCCAAGGAGAGGGCATATAATTTGGCCAGAAAAAGCAGCAAACCTGAGGATTGGGAGCAGTTTAGGATTCAGCAAAGGAGGACAAAGGGATTAATTAAGAGGGAGAAAATAGATGATCAGAGTAAGCTTGCAGGGAACATAAAAACTGACTGTAAAAGCTTCTATACATATGTGAAGAGAAAAAGATTGATGAAGTCAAGCGTAGGTCCCTTGCAGTCAGAATCAGGGGAATTTATAATGGGGAATAAAGAAATGGCTGACCAATTAAATACATACTTTGGTTCTGTCTTCAAAAGGAGAACACAAATAACCTCCCAGAGCTGTGAGGGAACATAGGCTTAGAAATTCAGTATAGCCACTTTTGGGGCGGTAAAGTCAGGTGGGCGCTAAAGTTTGCGCCCGCCGGAAAGTGGAGGCCACTTCGCCGATATTCAGTAGCTTTGGCCAAGGAGTTTGCTCGAGCGCTAAAACTGGCGTTGCACCCCTATCTTTAGGCGCTAAGCCGGCGGTGCAGACTGATACCGCCGAGGCCGGGCGCAGCACAGGTGCGGTCATGTTTTGATTGACAGCAGACACCCTGGCGCCGGCCAGCTCTTAAAGGGGGAAGGGTCGACTTGGTCTGCTGCCACGCCCTGGATACTGCAGCCCTCCAGCTAGGCCTAAACACTGCTGCTGGAGAGAAATAGCGCCAGCAACGATGCAGAGGGCCCGTGAGCGAGCGCAGCGCTTCTCTGCCCATGATTTGAAGGTGCTGCTTAGGGGTTTGGAGAAGAGAAGAGATATCTTGTGCCCGGACAGTGGCAAGAAGGCTCCCAAGAGGCTGTACAGGAGAGCCTGGAGGGAAATCGCCCAGAGGGTCACAGCCAACAGCGATGTCCCCAGGGCTGGTGACCAATGCCGGAAAAAGTTTAACGACCTCACTCGGTTGGTCAGGGTGAGTACCCTTTCCATTGTCCTCCTCATCCTTGCATGTGCACCTCACATTATGGGCAAAGGGACCTCAAAGGCCTAATGGCCAGCCCTCCTCCAGCAGCTATGGCACTGGCATGAACATCAATAGCACTTTCTGAACTTTACACACTGGCCAAGCTATTCGACCATGGGAGGCAGTGCACACAACAACAGGGCACCACACTGGCCAAGCTATTCGACCATGGGAGGCAGTGCACACAACAACAGGGCACCACACTGGCCAAGCTATTCGACCATGGGAGGCAGTGCACACAACAACAGGGCACCACACTGGCCAAGCTATTCCACCATGGGAGGCAGTGCACACAACAACAGGGCACCACACTGGCCAAGCTATTCCACCATGGGAGGCAGTGCACACAACAACAGGGCACCACACTGGCCAAGCTATTCGACCATGGGAGGCAGTGCACACAACAACAGGGCACTACACTGGCCAAGCTATTCGACCATGGGAGGCAGTGCACACAACAACAGGGCACCACACTGGCCAAGCTATTCCACCATGGGAGGCAGTGCACACAACAACAGGGCACCACACTGGCCAAGCTATTCGACCATGGGAGGCAGTGCACACAACAACAGGGCACCACACTGGCCAAGCTATTCGACCATGGGAGGCAGTGCACACAACAACAGGGCACCACACTGGCCAAGCTATTCCACCATGGGAGGCAGTGCACACAACAACAGGGCACCACACTGGCCAAGCTATTCCACCATGGGAGGCAGTGCACACAACAACAGGGCACCACACTGGCCAAGCTATTCCACCATGGGAGGCAGTGCACACAACAACAGGGCACCACACTGTACTTAGAGGCCGTCCTTTCTCTTGCAGGCCAAGCTGGCCCAGAATCTGAAGAGCCGGACTGTCACCGGGGGAGGCCGTGCCCAGTTCCAGGAGCTCAGTGACCTGGAGGAGCGCGTGGGTCGACTCATGGGTGCCCAGGTGATTGGCCCCGTTGCAATTGGAGATGCCGACCCTGTGCTGGGCCCCAATGGTAAGGACATGAGCGTTTGGACCTCTCTCGTTCCCCTTGCGCTTCAGATCTACATCCTTTGCCACTGTCCGACCAATGCGCATAATGCCACCACTCATGCCTCCCTCGCTGATGCCCTGTCCTCACTCTAAAGCTACTCTTGTGCCTTCCTGCTTTCAGCTGGTGAGGAGGAGGTCCCTGAGGCTGCGAGTGTCAGTCCCTCGGAAGAGGAGGACGACGAGGAGCAAGAGGAAGGCGGCACATCGGGGGAACCCTCATCCGTGCCAGGGGATGGCAATGGAGGGGACACGTCTTGCCTGGAGGAGAGCCAGGGGGAAGTGTTGCAGGGGGGTGTAGCTCCTGTCCCCAGTGGCGTCCAGCCACGCGGGAAGGGTCGGCCAGCGCGGCTGCCTTCTCCCCAGAGGGGGGAAGTGTTGCAGGGGAGTGCAGTTGCTGGGCCCAGTGGCGTCCAGCCACGCGGGAAGGGTCGGGCAGCTCGGCGGCCTTCTCCCCAGAGGGAGAGTCCGGCCTCCAGTCCGGAGACGGTCCTCGCCCAGGAGGTGCGCCTCCTTGATCAAATGTCCGCGGACTCGGATCGTCGGCACACCGAGTTCATGGGGGTTGTGGGACGGTTGCCTGAGGCCATTGAGTCCCTGGCTCATAGTGTGGCCGATTTCGGGGCCTCACAGGCCAGGGGTTTAGAAGAACTCGCGGCAGCACAGGCCACGAACAATTCGGGGCAGCACAGGCCAGGGGTCACGAAGAATTCAGGGCATCACAGGACGCGAGTCGGGCCGATTTCAGGGCAGCACAGGCAGTGAGTGCAGAGTTGATGAGTGGTGCCGTGCAGTCACTGGCTGGTCTGATGCGGGCACAGACCAGGGCAGTACGGGCACTCACTGCTGCCACACTCGCTGTGTCACGCACGCATCGCCAGGGCACCCGCCGCGCTGCTGCAGCACAGCGGTCTGGCCTTCACCAGATTGCTGCGCTTGCTGCAGTGCCAGCCCGGCCGACTGCCAGTGTCTCTGGTGACCAGCGAGCGCCTGGCATCAGCCAGCTTGCCCCCATTGCTGCAGCCGCCACTGCCACTCCCCCAGCAAAGCTGCGACGAGCTGCTGGAGAGACTGATGCTGCCCAGCCACAGCTGCAGCAGTCAGCAGCCGGCCCCTCCAGGGCCGGACCTCGTCTAGGCTGACCCCCAAGGGCATCTGCCGTCACGCATTGTGCCCCTCAGGAGCCTTCCCCCAGCCTTGCAACACCCACAGGGCCCAGGTTGAGGCGGAGCAGCAGGTCGGCCAGGGGCCGGAAAAGCCTGGACAAGGACTCGCCCTCTCGGCACACAAAGTAGAGTGTGTTGCCAAATGTTTTTTTATATGGGGGTGTTTGTGTTCTATATGGGGGGGGTTTATTTTGGTAAGGCCGAAGATGAAGGCAAATGTTTTTTTATATGGGGGTGTTTGTGTTCTGTATGGGGGGGTTTGTCTTGGTAAGGCCGAGGATGAAGGCCATTTGGATGGACAAGTTTTGTTATTCCTCCCCAGGTTGTGGGAGTGAGATATGTTTTTGACTGTTTTTTGGGGGTCTTGTCTGTTTTTGGGTTTCATGTGGGAAGGGCCCTGAGTTTGTTAAATAAAGCTTTTTATTTATTCAGCTTGTCCATGTGTGATGTTTCAAGTGGTTGTTGCGTTAACCGGCTGAGGGCTTGCGGAGCGGCTGCATTCAGGTGCGTTCATTGCCACAAGCCATTCCCTGACAGGGGGCCTAGAAGTGTCGTTCAATAAGCCGCCGACGGACGGCCCTTGGACCTTGTGGCTCCCTCCTGGGCTGGTACTCCTCCTCCTCCTCCTCCTCCTCCTCATGGTCCTCCTGCTCGTCCTCCTGAGGTGGTGGTCCAACGTGAGGTGGCAGTGCCCGAGTCCTGCGGATAGCCAGGTTGTGCAGCATGCAGCAAACGACGACGAACTGGGAGACTCTATCCGGCGAATACTGTAGAGATCCGCCGGAACGATCCAGGCAGCGGAACCGTTGCTTGAGGACGCCAATCGTTTGCTCTATGATGTTCCTTGTGGCTTGATGGCTTTCGTTGTATGCCTCCTCAGCAGGGGTCCTGGGTGCGCAGAGCGGGGTCATGAGCCATGTACACAAAGGATAGCCTTTGTCCCCGATAAGCCATCCTCTTGGGGGAGGCTGTGCCTGGAACATGTCAGCCACAGTAGTCTGGCGCAGGATAAATGCATCGTGGCTGCTTCCTGGAAAGCGGGCATTGACAGCTAGGATGCGCTGCCTGTGGTCACACACCAGCTGTACATTGAGGGAATGGTAGCCCTTCCGGTTGCGGTAATCCTCGGCATTGTCGATAGGTGCCCGCATAGCCACATGCGTGCAGTCAATGGCGCCCTGCACCATGGGGAAGTCGGCGATCCTCGCAAATCCGACTGCACGCTGCTCCTGCCTCTCTAGGGTCATGGGGAAGGAGATGAATTGGTGTCTCCTTGCGAAAAGGGCATCGGTGACCTGCCGGATGCAGCGATGCACGGCGAACTGGGAGATGTTCGCTATGTCCCCAGCAGCGGCTTGGAAGGAGCCGCTTGCATAAAAGTTCAGAGCCACCGTGACCTTCACTTCCACCGACAGAGACGTCCTGCACATCAGCTGTGGACGCAGATCTCTGTGAAGCAGCTGGCAGATCTCTGCAACCACCTCCCTTCTGAAGCGCAGCCTCTTAACACAATGCGCGGCAGTCATGGTGAGATAGGACACCTGCTGGCGGTATTCCCTGAGTGGGTAAGGCCTACGTTGCCGACGCCTGATGGCCCCTCTGCGTCTAGGCATGGCTGCCCCTCTCACACAGCGTCTGCGAGCCCTTCGCACATAATGCTGGAACTGAGGGTTGGAACCCCATGCAGCCCCCATAATATACTTGCAAACAGTGAAATCACAATGAGACAAATTTGCAAGCTCTGGCCAGAAGCCAAAAATACCTCTAATATGTCGGCCCAATTCAGTAAGGTCTCTTCCTTGGTTTCTGTCCAGAAATCCGTAGCACTAAAGTCATTGCAGCAAAATGGCTGCCCTTTATAGTTCAGTCTAAGTGCCCTTTAATTAGCGCTCCCCGAGGCCCGCAGGGCCTCTGCTGCGTTCCACTTCACAGTTCTTAACAGCGCCACGCCCACATTGGGCGGGCGCCACTGAAGTTCCGGTTTGGGGTGCACAAACGGCGTTGCACGACGAAATGACGTCATAAGCTGCACGCACAGCTGAGCGCGCGCAAACACTTTGCGCCGGCGCTAAATGTCAACTGAAGTTGGGCGTAGGCGCAGATCGGTCTGCGCCTGGGCGCTAAGTGCCTAGCGCTCAAAATCTACCCCTCTTATGGCGCTAACGGCTGGCGAACGCAACTGAATTTCTAGGCCATAGGGTCGAATGAGGGAGTAATTGAATGAAATCAGTATTGGTAGGGAAATGGTGTTAGGGAAATTGATGGGATTGAAGGCCGATAAATCCCCAGGGCCTGATAATCTACATCCTAGGGTACTTAAGGAAATGGCCCTAGAAATAGTAGATGCATTGCTGGTCATCTTCCAAAATTCTATAGACTCTGGAACAGTTCCCATGGATTGGAGGATAGCTAATGTAACCCCACTATTTAAAAAAGGTGGTAGAGAGAAAACGGGGAATTATAGGCCGGTAAGTCTGACATTATAAAAGATGTAATAGCAGAGCACTTGGAAAACAGTGACAGGATCGGACAAAGTCAACATGGATTTACAAAAGGTAAATCATGCTTGACTAATCTACTGGAATTTTTTGAGGATGTAACTGGTAGAATAGATAAGGGAGAACCAGTGGACATGGTGTATTTGGACTTTCAGAAAGCTTTCGATAAGGTCCCGCATAAGAGATAAGCGTGCAAAGTTAAAGCACATGGGATTGAGGGTAAGGTACTGTCTTGGATAGAGGACTGGTTGGCAGACAGGAAGCAAAGAGTTGGAATAAACTGATCTTTTTCCGAGTGGCAGGCAGTGACTAGTGGGGTACCGCAGGGATCGGTGCTAGGACCCCAGCTATTCACAATATATATAAATGATCTAGACGAGGGAACTAGATGTAATATCTCCAAGTTTGCAGACGACTCAAAGCTGGGTGGGCATGTGTGCTGTGAGGAGGATGCAGAGAAACTCCAGTATGATTTGGACAGGTTGGGTGATTGGGCAGATGCATGGCAAATGCAGTATAATGTGGATAACTGCGAGGTTATCCACTTCGGTGGCAAAAACAGGAGGGCAGATTATTATCTGAATGGCAATAGATTGGGAGAAGGGGAAGTGCAATGAGACCTGGGTGTCCTTGTGCACCAGTCGCTGAAGGTAAGCATGCAGGTGCAGCAGGCGGTTAAGAAGGCAAATGGTATGTTGGCCTTCGTAGCGAGAGGGTTTGAGTACAGGAACAAGGATGTCTTGCTGCAGTTGTACAGGGCCTTGGTGAGACCACACCTTGAGTATTGTGTGCAGTTTTGGTCGTCTTATCTGAGGAAGGATGTTCTTGCCATGGAGAGAGTGCAGCGAAGATTCACCAGACTGATACCTGGGTTGGCAGGAATGACATATGAGGAGAGATTGAGTCAATTAGGCTTATCTTCAGTAGAGTTTAGAAGAATGAGAGGGGATCTCATTGAAACTTATAAAATTCTAACAGGATTAGACAGACTAGATGCAGGAAGGATGTTCCCGATGGCGGGGGAGTCCAGAACCAGAGGTCACAGTCTAAGGATAAGGGGTAAGCTATTTAGGACTGAGATGAGGAGGAATTTCTTCACCCAGAGAGTGGTGAACCTGTGGAATTCTCTACCACACAAGGCAGTTGAGGCCAATTCATTAAATATATTCAAGAAGGAGTTAGATATATTTCTTAAGGCTAAAGGGATCAAGGGATATGGGGAGAGAACAGGGACAGGGTACTGAATTTGGATGATCAGCCATGATCTCATTAAATGGCGGAACAGGCTCGAGGGGCTGAATGGCCTACTCCTGTTCCTATCTTCTATGTTTCTAT
This sequence comes from Somniosus microcephalus, assembly GCF_052327205.1. NCBI lineage: Eukaryota > Metazoa > Chordata > Chondrichthyes > Squaliformes > Somniosidae > Somniosus > Somniosus microcephalus. The sequence goes on from NC_140989.1 coordinate 366,873,169, forward strand.
GTGGTAGAGGCAGAAACCCTCACCACATTTAAAAAGTGCTTGGATGTGCACTTGAAGTGCCGTAACCTACAGGACTACGAACCAAGAGCTGGAAAGTGGGATTAGGCTGGAGAGCTCTTTGTCGGCCGGCACGGACACGATGGGCCGAATGGCCTCCTTCTGTGCCGTAAATTTCTATGATTCTATATGTCAAGGCCAGCATTTTATTGCCCATCCCCAATTGTCCTTGAGAAGGTGGTGAATGAGCTGCCTCCTTGACACCTGAGTGACTTGCTCGGCCATTTCAGTCAGGCAGTTCAGAGGCAACCACATTGCTGTGGGTCTGGAGTCACATATAGGCCAGACCGGGTAAGGGCGGCAGATTTCCTTCCCTAAAGGACATTAGTGAACCAGATGGGTTTTTACAACAACCCAGTAGTTTCATGGTTACCATTACTGATACTAGCTTTTCAATCTAGATTTATTTAATTAACTGAATTTAAATTCCCCAGCTGCCGTGGTGGGATATGAACTCACGTCTCTGGATCATTAGTCCAGGTCTCTGGATTACTAGCCCAGGTAACATAACCACTATGCCACTGTTCCCGTAAATCCTGTTGATTGCCTAGGGAGGGATCGGAGAGGAATTTCCCTTCACTTCAGGACAGATGTAAAGGCCTTAGAACGGGTGCAGAGGAGGTTTACCAGGATGTTACCCGGGATGAGGGACTTCAGTTATGAGGAGAGGTTGGGAAAGTTAGGACAGTTCTCCTTGGAACAGAGAAGATTGATTGGTGACCTAATAGAGGGTTTCAAGATGACGAGAGGTTTTGACAGAGTAGACAGAGAAAAATGATTCCCTCTGGCGAGTGGGTCAAATACTAAAGGTCATAGATTCAAAACCATTGACGAAAGATCTCGAGGGGACATGAGGAGAAATGTTTTCACTCAGACAGTTGTGGGGATCGGGAACGCCCGACCTGGAAAGGTGGTGGAGGCTGGAGATCTGTTGATGAATGGATAAAGCAGCTGTGCGCCATAAACCTTCATAAGTAACATCCACTCCTGCCCCCGTTGACGGCCCCTTGGCTCTCTCTGCTTTAACAGCCTGCCTGCAGTGTCAACTTTTAGCCAAACTGACAACCAACCCAATAAGAGTGGAATCCACCAGCTTAACTTGGCAATGATCTTCACTGAGTGTAACTGAATAGAGTTGTCGCAGGAGCAGTGAGTGTGAACAATCTTTCATCGTCTGCAGGAGATTGATCCACAAACCCTGTCTGAAAACATAGAACCATTGAACAGTACAGCCCAGAAGGAGGCCATTCGGCCCATCGAGTCTGCGCCGGCTCTTTCGAAGAGCAATCCAGTTAAATCCACTCCCCGGTTCTTTCCCCATATCCCAGCAATTTTATCTCCTACAAGTATTTATCCAATTCCCTTTTGAAGCTACTATTGAATCTGTATCCACCGCCCTATTAGGCAGTGCGTTCCAAATCCTCACCACTCATAGCGTAAAATGTTCTTCCTCATGTCGCCTCTGGTCTTATTGCCAATCACCTTAAATCTGTGCCCTCTGGTTATTGGAAACAGTTCCTCTTTATTTACGCTAACTAAACCCTTCATGATTTTAAACACCTCCATCAAATCTCTTAGCCTTCTCTGTTCTAAGGCTTAATCTACTAATTAGTCTACTGGCAGACCAATTGAATACATATTTTGGTTCTGTCTTCACAAAGAAGGACACAAATAACCTCCCAGAGATGTCGGGGAACATAGGGTCTGATGAAAGGGAGGAACTGAAAGAAATCAGTATTTGTAGGGAAATGGTGTTAGGGAAATTGATGGGATTGAAGGCCGATAAATCCCCAGGGCCTGATAATCTACATCCTAGGGTACTTAAGGAAGTGGCCTAGAAATAGTAGATGCATTGCTGATCATCTTCCAACATTTGATGGAATCTGGAACAGTACCCATGGATTGGAGGGTAGCTAATGTTACCCCACTATTCAAAAAAGGTGGTAGAGAGAAAACGGGGACTTACAGACTGGTAAGCCTGACATCGGTAGTGGGGAAAATGCTAGAGTCCATTATAAAAGATGTAATAGCGGAGCACTTGGAAAACAGTGACAGGATCGGAGAAAGTCAACATGGATTTACAAAAGGTAAATCGTGCTTGACTAATCTACTGGAATTTTTTGAGGATGTAACTGGTAAAATAGATAAGGGAGAACCAGTGGGTGTGGTGTATTTGGAGTTTCAGAAGGCTTTCGATAAGGTCCCGCATAAGAGATTAGCGTGTAAAGTTAAGGCACATGGGATTGGGGGCAAGGTATTACTTGGATAGAGAACTGGTTGGCAGACAGAAAGCAAAGAGTTGGAATAAACGGGTCTTTTTCCGAGTGGCAGGCAGTGACTAGTGGGGTACCGCAGGGATCGGTCCTTGGACCCCAGCTATTCACAATATATATTAATGATCTAGACAAGGGAACTAGATGTAATATCTCCAAATTTGCAGACGACACAAAGCTGGGTGGGCGTGTGTGCTGTGAGGAGGATGCCGAGAAACTCCAGGATGATTTGCACAGGTTGGGTGTTTGGGCAAAAGCATGGCAGATGCAATATAACGTGGGTAAATGTGAGGTTATCCACTTTGGTGGCAAAAACAAGAAGGCAGATTATTATCTGAATGGCAATAGATTGGGAGAAGGGGAAGTGCAACGAGACCTGGGTGTCCTTGTGCACCAGTCGCTGAAGGTAAGCATGCAGGTGCAGCAGGCGGTTAAGAAGGCAAATGTTATGTTGGCCTTCGTAGCGAGAGGGTTCGAGTACAGGACCAAGAATGTTTTGCGGCAGTTGTACAGGGCCTTGGTGAGACCACACCTTGAGTATTGTGTGCAGTTTTGGTCGCCTTATCTGAGGAAGGATGTTCTTGCCATGGAGGGAGTGCAGTGAAGATTCACCAGACTGATACCTGGGATGGCAGGAATGATGTACGAGGAGAGATTGGGTCGATTGGGCTTGTACTCGCTGGAGTTTAGAAGAATGAGAGGGGATCTCATTGAAACTTATAAAATTCTGACAGGACTGGACAGACTAGATGCAGGAAGGATGTTCCCGATGGTCGGGGAGTCCAGAACCAGGGGTCACAGTCTAAAGATAAGGGGTAAGCCATTTAGGACAGAGATGAGGAGGAATTTCTCCACCCAGAGAGTGGTGAACCTGTGGAATTCTCTACCACAGAAGGCAGTAGAGGCCAATACATTAAATATATTCAAGAAGGAGTTGGATATATTTCTTAAGGCTAAAGGGATCAAGGGATATGGGGAGAAGGCAGGGACCGGGTACTGAATTTGGATGATCAGCCATGATCACATTGAATGGCGGAGCAGGCTCGAGGGGCCGAATGGCCTACTCCTGCTCCTATCTTCTATGTTTCTATGTAATAAACTGATCTGTGTATTAAAAGACCTACTTCTTATGTTCTTATGTATGGATGCAGTTTCTCTACAAATATTCAATCTATTCCTGTACACATGAGGGTTTTTTTAAATTTGGTCTTTTAATTCAGATTCCAGGAGCCAGACATCACTTACCTAGCTGAACATGTTTACGATATAAAATCCTGTTTTCTATAGATTGGTGGCAGATTTGGATATTCTGGTAAAACTGGATGGAAGCCAGTTCACAAGGGTGGGCTTCTGGAATTCAAAGAAAAGACCACTATGAACTAAGATAGGAACAGAGGAACAGGAGGAGGCCATTCAGCCCCTCGAGCCTGTTCCGCCGTTCCGTGAGATCTTATCTCCATCCACCTGCATTGGCTCCATTTTCTTTTATATCTTTGGCTTGCAACAATCTATTGATCGCAGGTTATTAATTGCGCCCCAGCATCGGCTGCTTTTTGTGGGAGACAGTTCCACACTTCTACCAACCATTGCGTGAACAAGTGTTTCCTAACTTCTGAGAGATTGGGTCGACTAGGCCTGTATTCGCTAGAGTTTAGAAGAATGAGAGGGGATCTCATTGAAACTTATAAAATTCTAACAGGACTAGACAGGCTAGATGCAGGAAGAATGTTCCCGATGGCGGGGGAGTCCAGAACCAGGGGTCACAGTCTAAGGATAAGGGGTAAGCCATTTAGGGCAGAGATGAGGAGGAATTTCTTCACCCAGAGAGCGGTGAACCTGTGGAATTCTCTACCACACAAGGTAGTTGAGGCCAATTCATTAAATATATTCAAGAAGGAGTTAGATATATATCTTAAGGCGAAAGGGATCAAGGGATATGGGGAGAAGGCAGGGGCAGGGTACTGAATTTGGATGATCAGCCATGATCACATTAAATGGTGGAGCAGGCTCGAGGGGCCGAATGGCCTACTCCTGCTCCTATCTTCTATGTTTCTATGTTTCTCTCCTGGATGTCCTGGTTCTGATTTTAAGGTTATGTCCCCTTTGTCCTAGACTCCACAACCAGCGGAAAAAGTTTCTCTCTACCTACTCTACCGTGGAATCATAGAATGGTTACAGCACAGAAGTAGACCATTCGGCCCATCGAGCCTGTGCCAGCTCTCTGCAAGAGCACTTCAGCTCGTCCCACTCCTCCGCCCTTTCCCCGTAGCCCTGCAATTTTTTTTCCTTCAGGTACTTATCCAATTCCCTTTTGAAAGCTGTGATTGAGTCTGCCTCCACCACCCTTTCAGGCAGTGCATTCCAGATCCTAATCACTCGCTGCGTAAAAAAGTTTTTCCTCATGTTGCCTTTGATTCTTCTGCCAATCACCTTAAATCTGTGTCTTCTGGATCTCGACCCTTCTGTCAATAGGAACCGTTTCTCACTATCTACCCTGTCTAGACCCCTCATGATTTTGAATTCCTTTCCTTTTCTCAATTCCTTTCACAACCGTAAAAAGCTCAATTAAATCACCCCTTAACCTTCTATATTCCTGGGAGTACAAGTCTAGTTTATGTAATCTCTCCTCATAATCTAACTCTTGTAACTCTGGTGAATCTTCGCTACACTCCTTCCAAGGTCAACTGGGTCAACCTTCCAACTGGGAATAAATCTAATGGTAGTTAGCCAAGGTTAGTGGTGGATGTTTTTAACCCTGATTGACATTTACTCACCCCATACCCTAGAAGTCCTGGTTCTCCCAGTGGACCCATCAATCCAGGAGGCCCCTACAAAGACAGAAATAATTACTGTACGGATAGAAAATGTTATATGCTATAAGAAAAATTGCACTGAAGCCAATACAATTCAATGGATTCCAATATGTTTTTTGTGTAATACTGTTAAATTAATCATCTCAGATTATTCCTGCCACTACCAGTATTTGAACAGACAGGTAGGACCAGTACTTCATTCTATAATGAAAGTTTGGAAGACTGCTGGGGGAATTTTTACTTACCGATACCCTGGGAGCGGGGTGTTCCGGTAGTGCACGGGAAAACCGGAGGTCTGCTGCAGAGACTTAACGCCACAGTATGTGTCTTACGTCATTGACAGGTTCCCCGCCTGGAGGTCGGCCTGGTTGACAGGCTTGGCTTCCAGTCGGGCAGGGAGCACTCCGGTGGAGGCCGCAGGACCAGGTAGGTCCGACCCCTGACCCCAGGGAGGGGGAGGAGGGGTCTGATCCGTGGCTCAGTGGGCAGCACTCTCGCATCTGAGTCAGAAGGTTGTGGGTTCAAGTCCCTCTCCAGAGGCTTGAGCACATAAAGCTAGGCTGACACTCCAGTGCAGTGCTGAGGGAGTGCTGCACTGTCAGAGGGGTAATACTGAGGGAGCGCTGCACTGTCAGCGGGGCAGTAGTGAGGGAGCGCTGCACTGTCGGAGGGGCAATACTGAGGGAGCGCTGCACTGTCGGAGGGGCAGTACTGAGGGAGCGCTGCACTGTCGGAGGGGCAGTACTGAGGGAGCGCTGCACTGTCAGAGGGGCAGTACTGAGGGAGCACCTTACTGTCAGAGGGGCAGTACTGAGGGAGCGCCACACTGTCGGAGGGGCAGTACTGGGGGAATGCTGCACTGTCGGAGGGACAGTACTGAGGGAGCGCTGCACTGTCGGATGGGCAGTACTAAGGGAGCGCTGCACTGTCAGGAGGGGCAGTACCGAGGGAGCGCTGCACTGTCGGAGGGGCAGTACTGAGAGAGCGCCGCACTGTCGGAGGGACAGTACTGAGGGAATGCTGCACTGTCGGAAGGGCAGTACTGAGGGAGCGCTGCACTGTCGGAGGGGCAGTACTGAGGGAGCTGTGCACTGTCGGAGGTATTGTCTTTCAGATGAGACGTTAAACCGAGGCCCCGTCTGCTCTCTCAGCTGGACGTAAAAGATTCCACGGTACTATTCCGAAGAACAGCAATGGAGATCTCCCCGGTGTCCTGGCCAATATTTATCCTTCAACCAACCTCACTGAAAAAACAGATGATCTGGTCATTATCTCATTGCTGTTTGTGGGAGCTTGCTGTGTGCAAATTGGCTACCGCGTTTCCTACATTACAGCAGTGACTACACTCCAAAAGTACTTCATTGGCTGTAAAGCTTTGGGACATCCTGAAGTCATGCAAGGCACTGTAGAAATGCCAGACCTTCCAGTCTTTTAAAGTTACCATTGTTCCTCGCGTCCCCCTCGCTCCCTTGGATCCGGATTCTCCGTGTAGCCCTTGATCACCTGGATCACCTTGTTCTCCGAAAGGTGCCTGTTGCCCCTTCTCTCCCTGAAGAAAGTAAAACAACGGCTCTTTAGTTTTTCAATTGCTTTATAAATAACTGAATCTGATATCTTTTTTTTTAAGGAGTCTCTCTCTGTTTAAAACAAAATAATTTGAATATTTGGAGTTGATTCTCCAAACAAAACAAAAGTTGGAAACCTTTCTTCCTGGGCGTCCTCGCTGTCCCGGTTTGCCTTGTTTCCCTTCAGGGCCCTGTGGAGTTAGAGCAAAATAGTCCATTTGTTTCCAGATGATATGAAACGAGACTATTGTTTCAAAAAAAAAAATCACCCTTTAAAAAAAAAAGTCAACAATGAAACTGAACCGTGAGCACTTCATGAGCTTTACATTGATATTCTTCATGGCTTATGTCTGCCAGATGGAGCATGTGTCAGACAAGTTTCTCCCCATCATTATGGTCCAGATTTTCCTGTCAATATAACGGTGAGGCTAATGACGCTTGCCATAAAGGGTACAACCACTCCAGGCGAGAGGGCAGACACGGGGGGTGAAACGCGGAAATTCACAAGTCGCTGTCCGAGGTCCGCCGTTAGCTTCGCGAAAGCAGCATCTCACTGCCTGGCTCACCGCTGAAATGCATCGAACGGAGTGAAGTTGCTGTATTTGCCCGGTAGATACGGACTAAACTCGCCACAGAAAGCCAAGCCTTGTCCATTCCAGTCTAAGCACCCTTTCAACAACCTGATAAGCGTTAATTACTGACAGTCAACCTCTCTGGCACTGAAAATGGACTATTGCAAGTGTGGAGTCTCATTCCTTCAGCTTTTAATTGTTGTTGGAGATTTAAAATGTCAAATTTAAATTGAAAACATTTATTTTTAACTTTTCCTTTCTTTCTCTTTTCTCTCTCTCTCTTAATCCAATCTTTCTTCCCCTCTCTTTACTTCTCTTTCTGTACCTGATTGGACATTGAATTCACCCACTCTAATTCACCCTCCTTCTCAGTCCTTGAGCCGTTAATCTCACAATCCTTCAATCTGATTGGTGAAGGAGAGACCCTGTTGCTTGCCCTGTTCACTCAGGCCCCCAGATGCCCCGTTTCTCCTTCGCTGCGCCGTTATCAGCTCGCACTTTCAGCAACGTGCCACGTGAAAACCTAAACAGGCAAGGGACAAGTCTAACAATGACAGTCACCGTTAGATGCCCTGCTACAGCAAATTATGTGACAAGGAATTTAACGTGGCACTCAAGCAGCTCAGAGGCCACTTGTAGCATTCTTCCTCTTCAGCTTTAGCCCTTGACAGATCAGCTGATCCATAAGAAGATAAGAATGCAAGAAATAGGAGCAGGAGTCGGCCATGCGGCCCCTCGAGCCTGCTCCGCCATTCAATAAGATCATGGCTGATCATCGACCTCAACTCCACTTTCCCGCCTGATCCCCATATCCCTTGATTCCCCTAGAGTCAAAAAATCTATCGATCTCTGTCTTGAATATACTCAAAGACTCAGCATTCACAGCTCTCTGGGGCAGAGAATTCCAAAGATTCACAACCCTCTGAGTGAAGAAATTCCTCCTCATCTCAGTCTTAAATGGCCGACCCCTTATCCTGAGACTATGCCCCCTAGTTCTAGACTCTCCAGCCAGGGGAAACAACCTCTCAGCATCTACCCTGTCAATCCCCCTCAGAATCTTGTATGTTTCAATGAGATCGCCTCTCATTCTTCTAAACTCCAGAGAGTATCGGCCCATTCTACACAATCTCTCCTCATAGGACAGCCCTCTCATCCCAGGAATCAAGCTAGTGAACCTGTGGACCTTCATTCACTGCTGAACCCGAGGCGGGTGACTGAACTGCGATCCAGCGCTATTCCTTTCCTTTCTTTTGTCTCAAGTACGTAGGCAGAGCTAATCCCAACAGCCATGGAGCAAGTGAAAAGCTCCCTATGTCTGTTCTCCGCTTAGGAGCATGACACAGGTAGCATGAATGAAGGGCTCAGCAAATGGAAATTTCAGGTGCAGACCTATGTCATGTGAACATAGGAACAGGAGGAGGCCATTCAGCCCCTCCAGCCTGTTCCACCATTCAACTAGATCATGGATGATCTGCATCGTAACTCCATTTACCCGCCTTGGTTCTGTAACGCTTAATGTCCTTGCCTAACAAAAATCTATTCATCTCAGTTTTGAAATTTTCAGTTGGCCCCCAGCCTCAACAGCTTTTCGGCGGGGGGGAGAGAGTTCTAGATTTCCACCACCTTTTGTGTGAAGAAGTGCTTCCTGACATCTCCCCTGAACGGCCTGGCTCTAATTTTAAGGTTACGCTCACCTCGTTCTGGGCTCCCCCCTGCCACCAGAGGAAATAGTTTCCCATAAACCCATGGTGTAACCTTTGAAGAAGACTCTGCTTGGGTCCGCGGACTTCAACAAAAGTTAGTGATTGACGACAATGCAGTGTCTCAAAGACAGCAGGGTAGAATCTCCGACTGAGGTCTCGGGCCTAAAAAATTAGAGCCAGGCCGTTCAGGAGGGGGAGTTAGGAAACGGTGGAATGTCAGGAGAACCCCTCGCAGAAACAGCAGGAATGGATGTTTCACTTGCTACATCTGGCCTTAGAACCAACGGCTCTACATAAACCCCAATCACCACGGAAACTAATGGCCCGGCGCAGCAACGGCGCTCGCCGCTGGCCTCGAACAAAGCTGCCCGCAAAGGTCTCGCGATCTCTGTGGCGAAAGCTTTGGCTTTCTCGACCTTAATGTGATTGTAGCCTCCTCCTGCATCGAATGATCACAAACCGACATAAAAAAAAAGCGAATTTCTCGGTTGATGCGTGTGAGAAAATGGACAATATTTAGCAATTGAAGGTTGATGTAAAAAGACTAATGAGCGCTTGGTTTGAGTATAAAACAACTGTTTCACAACCATGAGATTCTAGTTACAATCACTAGTTCCTGGTTACAGAAACATCCTGAGCAAGCTGGGCCCACGCCCGAGTATTTATACTCCTTGGACGGCGCCACCAGCTGGCCGCCCAGTGTTACTTCATGAGTCATGATAAGATTCATGACAAAGGTTAACAGTTGCTATTGCTTGGCACGGGATTTTTTTTGGATTAGACAGTAGAGATTTTCCAAGCTCGGCACTTACTGGCACACCGTTAATCCCAGGTCCTCCGACTGCACCAACAGCTCCCCGAACTCCAACGCCGCCCCTTTCTCCCATCTCACCTTCCGGACCTTGGTCACCAAGCTCACCCTATAATAATACCAATACTATTAGCACCATAGAAACATAGAAACATAGAAGTTGGGAGCAGGAGTAGGCCATTCGGCCCCTCGAGCCTGCTCCGCCATTCAATGAGATCATGGCTGATCATCCAAATTCAGTACCCTGTCCCTGCCTTCTCCCCATATCCCTTGATCCCTTTAGCCTTAGGAAATATATCTAACTCCTTCTTGAATATATTTAATGAATTGGCCTCAACTGCCTTCTGTGGAAGAGAATTCCACAGGTTCACCACTCTCTGGGTGAAGAAATTCCTCCTCATCTCTGTCCTAAATGGCCTACCCCTTATCCTGAGACTGTGACCCCTGGTTCTGGACTCCCCCGCCACCGGGAACAGCCTTCCTGCATCTAGTCTGTCTAGTCCTGTTAGAATTTTATAAGTTTCAATGAGATCCCCTCTCATTCTTCTAAACTCCAGCGAATATAAGCCTAATCGACCCAATCTCTCTTCATACGTCATTCCTGCCATCCCAGGTATCAGTCTGGTGAATCTTCGCTGCACTCCCTCCATGGCAAGAACATCCTTCCTCAGATAAGGTGACCAAAACTGCACACAATACTCAAGGTGTGGTCTCACCAAGGCCCTGGAATAAAAGGGCAGTGGAAGCAGATTCAATAGTGAATTTCAGAAGTGAATTGGATAAATAGTTGTGAAGGAAAAATTTGCAGGGCTGTGGGGAAAGAGCAGGCGGGAGCGGGACCAACAAACTGGAGTAATAATAACTACTGACCAACATTTAACAGAACTAGAGATTAGCCGACTCTAAACAGTCAGGGCTGCGCTACCATCCTGTGCATTTCCCGGACAAAAAAATCAGATACAGAAGTGGACGTAGAATTGTAGAATGACATAGCGCAGGAGGAGGCCATTCGGCCCGTCGTGCCTGTGCCGGCTCTTTGAAAGAGCTCTCCAATTAGTCCCACTCCCTGCTCTTTCCCCACAGCCCTGCAAATTTTTCCTTCACAACTATTTATCCAATTCACTTTTGAAATTCACGACTGGATCTGCTTCCACCGCCCTTTTTATTCCAGCTCATAACAACTCGCTGCGTAAAGAAATGCTTTTGGTCACCTGTCCGAATATCTCCTTATGTGGCTCAATGTCGAAACTGGGTCGATAATGGCTCCTGTGAACGTTTTACTACGTTAGCGGCGCTATATAAATGCAAGTGGTTGCTGTTATGGTACAATTTCACTTCTTGTATTTTAACATCTTTACTTCTCGTATTGTGGCTTCTTAATAGAACCTTTATACTTTCGAAACCAAGCACGCTCTGGTCTCTTTGGGCGAAAGACACGAATCTTACATAAATTACTCACACAAAGTTCAACACCTTCATGTTTCGAGACGTTTGGCCACTTTGCCGCCGAAAATACGGGTGTGGCTTATATTGAAGTGCTATTTTTAAGTTAAATTGAGCTCGCAAAGCATGAAACCGGGGAAATAGTGAGGAGGGTCAGGCAACCGACGTAATCTCTCCTGTTTTCTATCCTATCACTGACTTCCCCTTTTGTTCTTTCATCCCCTCCCCCTTTTCCCAGCCCCTAAACTTGCTTTCCATTTCCTGCTTTTTTTCCAGTTCTGACGAAGGGTCATCGACCTGAAACATTAACTCTGTTTCTCTCTCCGTGAATGCTGCCTGACCTGCTGAGTTTTTCCAGCATTTTCTGTTGTTATTTCGGATTTCCAGCATCCGCAGTATTTTGCTATCGTGTCTTAAAGCAAGATAGGTGCGGTATGTAGAATTCCGATCAAACAACGAGGTCGTTCAGTCTTTCCTGCGAAGAATCTAGGGTCACAGTGTTGGGCTAGATGTGTTCCATTTGGAAGGCAGCAGGAACTAGTTGGCAGGAGCTCCACCAGGTATCTGGTTTGATCGGCAGCCTTGACAGGCCAATCCCTGGTCAGGGAAGAGAGCAGAGGCCAAACTCTCAACTTCCGATCCAGAGCGGGGAAACAAGGGAACCAAGGTCCTGGGCCAGTTGGTCAATTCTGGTGATAGACGCAGTCAAGGGCCCAGTCGAGTCTGCTCCAAGTAGACAGCTGAGCAAGCACAATGCGCGAGTCTCGGCCTGATTCGGTGATAGAGCTGACCGAACGAAAGGGTTAATTATTTCACTCATATATACAGAGCAGCATTGCTTATTATTTTTTATGTAACGAGGGGGGAGACTGAAATTAAATTAAAGCGAGCTGAGATTTGCTATAACTATTACTGAGTGGAATAAAGCAGCTTAATCAGAGAATCACAGAAGCCCACAGCACAGGAGGAGGCCATTCGGCCCATCGGGCCTGTGCCGGCTCTTTGGTCAAGCTCTCCAATTAGTCCCACTCCCTGCTCTTTCCCCAGAGCCCTGCAAATTTCTCCCCTTCAAGTATTTCTCCAATTCCCCTTTTGAAAGTTACTATTGAATCTGCTTCCACCGCCCTTTCAGGCAGCGCATTCCAGATCACAACAACTCGCTAAGTAAAAATAATTCTCCTCATCTCCCCTCTGGTTCTTTTGCCAATTCCCTTCACTCTGTGTCCTCTGGTTACCGACCCTCCTGCCACTGGAAACAGTTTCTCCCTATCTACTCTATCAAAACCCTTCATGATTTTGAACATCTCCATTAAATCTCCTCTTAACCTTCTTTGCTCTGAGGAGAACAACCCCAGCTTCACGAGTATCTCCACACAACTGAAGTCCCTCATCCCTGGAACCATTCTAGTAAATCTCCTCCTCACCCGCTCTAAGGCCTGAACCACTCCTAGAAGAACGCTCTAGGAAACATTGAGTCAGACGTGGCTCAGCGGGTAGCCCACTCGCCTCTGTCAGGAGGTTCTGGGTTCAAAAATCTAGCCTGACTCTCCAGTGCAGTACTGAGGGAGCGCTGCACTGTCGGAGGGGCAGTACTGAGGGAGCCCTGCACTGTCGGAGGGGCAGTACTGAGGGAACGCTGCACTGTTGGAGGGGCAGTACTGAGGGAGCACTGCACTGTCGGAGGGACAGTACTGAGGGAGCACTGCACTGTCGCAGGGTCAGTACTGAGGGAGCGCTGCACTGTCGCAGGGTCAGTACTGAGGGAGGGCTGCACTGTCGGAGGGGCAGTACTGAGGGAGCGCTGCACTGTCGGAGGGGCAGTACTGAGGGAGCGCTGCACTGTTGCAGGGTCAGTACTGAGGGAGTGCTGCACTGTCGGAGGGGCAGTACTGAGGGAGTGCTGCACTGTCGGAGGGGCAGTACTGAGGGAGCGCTGCACTGTTGGAGGGGCAGTACTGAGGGAGCGCTGCACTGTCGGAGGGGCAGTACCGAAGGAGCGCTGCACTGTCGGAGGGGCAGTACTGAGGGAGCGTTGCACTGTCGGAGGGGCAGTACTGAGGGAGCCCTGCACTGTCGGAGGGGCAGTACTGAGGGAACGCTGCACTGTCGGAGGGGCAGTACTGAGGGAGCACTGCACTGTCGGAGGGACAGTACTGAGGGAGCACTGCACTGTCGCAGGGTCAGTACTGAGGGAGCGCTGCACTGTCGGAGGGGCAGTACTGAGGGAGCGCTGCACTGTCGCAGGGTCAGTACTGAGGGAGCGCTGCACTGTCGCAGGGTCAGTACTGAGGGAGCGCTGCACTGTTGCAAGGTCAGTACTGAGGGAGCGCCGCACTGTCGCAGGGTCAGTACTGAAGGAGCACTGCACTGTCGGAATTAAAGAGTTGTATCTGGCCTCATCTCTCCAAAGTGTTAATCAGTCCACCTTTCGGAAGTTTGGGGAAATAAATGTGAGAACATATGCAGAGAATTGTGATGTCTAGTCTGTATCGCTAGACAGTCTCATTGTTACAGCCCTGGGTCACACTGTATGTAGTGCATCTCTGCAAAGGAAAGATCTTGGATTTCTACAGCGTCTTTCATAATCTCAGAACGTCCCAAAGCTCTTCACAGCCAATGAAGCACTTTTTGAAGTGTAGTCACTGTTGTAATGCAGGGAACGCGGTGGCCAATTTGCGCACAGCAAGCTCCCACAAACAGCAATGTGATAAATGAACAGACATTCTGGCCGAGAAATTCAGTCGGCTGCGCCACCAGCTTGCGCCCAAAGAGGGCACTCAGTGGCTTTAGCGCCACTGGCCACACCTCCCGCGATATTTAGCGGGGCGCTAATGGCGGCGTTAGCCTATAGCGCTGCGCCGCCACTGATGACGTCATCGGTGTGCGCAGCGCCCCGCTCCTGCCCCGATGACCATATTTGGTCGTGCCCGCCTCTTTAACGCCGGTCGCAAATTGCGACCGGTTCACAGGGCCTACCTGTGGCAGTAGTGGCGCTAGTTAAGGTGGAGGTGCAGGGCGGCCGCTTTTTCGGCGGCCGCCTGCCAGCACCTCCGTCCCCGGCCTCCTAACCCCCCCCCCCCCGGCGGCATTGCCGGCTGTTTCCCGAGAGCCCGGCACTTCTCCTTGGTGCCGGGCTCATTTGCCGGCACTCGTGAGCGGGGATCGCGCTGTTGCAGGCACCTCCCCCTTAACAGTGGGAGGAAGGCCTGCAGTACCGCAGCGTGCCATGCCGCAGCGTGTGGCGCTGCGGCCCTTAGCGCGCCGATATTCAGGGTGAGCGCCCCAAGTGGGGCGCGGGGAGCCTCGAGTAGCAGCCCGCTTCCGTTTGGGGTGCAGAAACTGAATATCGGGATGGCGCAAGTGGCTCCGCTCGCAGCGGTAATTCCGGCGCCCAGGCGAGCTTGGCGCCCCAAACGGCGCCCAACTGAATTTTTAGCCCTCTGTGTTTTTTTTTGTTTAAGTGATGTTAGTTGAGGGATAAATATCGGTCGGGACACCGGGGAGAACTCCTGTTCTCTTCTTCGGAATATCGCTGTGGGATCTTATACGTCCACCTGAGAGGGCAGACGGGGCCTTGGTTTAAGAGGGCTGTTTTGCAACGTCCCCTCTAAAATTTTTTTCTCGCACGTGGTCCCTTTGAATTTGCTGCTGCCGCCGCACCTGAGCAGGATCTCTCTTCCAGCGGCCAGCGTGGGACCTCCCGGTCGACCCGCGGCCATGCACCTTAGGGGGAATGTTGGTGTGCTGGGTCTGGGAATGTTGGTGCGCTGGGTCTGTGTGGTAAACCACTTTTATCGTTCACTATCGTTACACTATAGTTACCACTGTTATATCGTTACTCTATGGTTATCACTGTTCACACTGTTGTATCACTATACGAGGTCGCCTCTTGTCACGCTGCTATACCTGGGCTGACCACTACTGACTCCGCCCATGACTCCACCTACCTGCCCAGGTATAAAGGTAGTCGACTGGCTGGCATTCCTCCTTGTTGTATCCGATCACCCACGAGGGTGGGCTCTGTCATTTAGCCAATAAAAACCTATAGTTACTTTCTTAACTCGTCGCTTTTCATTGGATGAATTGATAGGTATATCAATCTGGGAATGTTGGTGCGCTGGGTCTGGGAATGTTGGTGCGCTGGGTCTGGGAATGTTGGTGTGCTGGGTCTGGGAATGTTGGTGTGCTGGGTCTGGGAATGTTGGTGCGCTGGGTCTGGGAATGTTGGTGTGCTGGGTCTGGGAATGTTGGTGTGCTGGGTCTGGGAATGTTGGTGTGCTGGGTCTGGGAATGTTGGTGCGCTGGGTCTGGGAATGTTGGTGTGCTGGGTCTGGGAATGTCCATGTGCTGGGTAGAGGAAGTGTAATCCCGATGGTAAGGGATGTGGGTTCAATTGAAGACTCGGTGACATTTAAGCCGAGACAATATTTCGGGCGGGCTTGAAAGTTGTTATCCAATATTTGTGAAGTATTGTGGGGTACAATGTCTTGTTTACCCTGACAAAATAAGAATGAGCAGGCAGCATTAAAGTTGGAATGATGTAAAGATATGGAGTGTCAGCTGTTTGTACTGAACACAGTGGATATAATGGACAGCCTGTTCACCTTGAATTTGCATTGAATTTCTTCCAAGAATAACACAAAACAATCTGAAAGATTTGCCAAAGCTTGACAAACAGAACTGTCCTGCTGCCAAAGGCCCGGATTTCTGCGTGGGCCGTAGGTGTACCATCTGATTTCACAGGGCTTCATTTGACTTCTGCAAGGTAACCCATTATCTTGATGACATTCACACCGGAAAGTGTGAATTTCCACCCGTCACCACCCTGTGCCCGCTGACCGACATTGGCTCCCGGTCCGGCAACGCCTCGATTTTAAAATTCTCATCCTTGTGTTCAAATCCCGCCACAGCCTTTGCCCCCTCCCTATCTCTGTAATCTCCTCCAGTCCCTACAGCCCTCCGAGATCTCTGCGCTCCTCCAATTCTGGCCTCTTGTGCATGCCCGATTTTAATCGCTCCACCATTGCCGGCCGCGCCTCCTGTTGCCCGGGCCCTAAGCTCTGGAATTCCCTCCCTAAACCTCTCCGCCTCTCTCTCTCTCCTTTAAAACACTGCCTAAAACCGACCTGTTCACCAACTGTCCTAATATCTTATGTGGCTTGTGAAGGGCCTTGGGAAATATTACTACGTTAAAGGTGCTATTTTTAAAAACTCATTCATGGGATGTGGGCGTCGCTGGCAATGTCAGCATTTATTGCCCATCCCTAGTTGCCCCTTGAGAAGGTGGTGGTGAGCCGCCTTCTTGAACTGCTGCAGTCCGTGTGGTGAAGGTGCTCCCACAGTGCTGTTAGGGAGGGAGTTCCAGGATTTTGACCCAGCAACGATGAAGGAACGACGATATATTTCCAAGTCAGGATGGTGCGTGACTCGGAGGGGAACTTGGAGGTGGCGGTGTTCCCGTACGCCTGCTGCCCTTGTCCTTCCAGGTGGAAGAGGTCGCAGGTTTGGAAGGTGAAGTTGTTGTTGTTGTTGAATAGATATTAGGTTGATCAAGCTGGGGGGCAGGGGCGGGGGGAGGGGGCAACAAAATTTCTGCCCTTGAGGTTCTAGCACTCCTCCTAAGGCACAGTTAACTGTTAACCGCCAGGGGTAAGCCTGTAACACCTGGCTACAGAGAACAATCCAGGGCTTATCAACTTCACCTTTATTCCATCTTTTCCTTGAAATCCATCTTCTCCAGCTGGACCAGGTTCTCCCTAGATTAAAAAGAGAGGCCGTTATTGTGGAAGGAGGAGTTTAAGGGGGAAAAATTGGGTGGCGCCCATTTTGGGGTGCTAACGTCGCTGGGGCACTAACGTTAGCGCCCCGAAAAAGTTAGCGCCCCTCCGCTGTAAATTCAGTAGTAGCGCCCCAAGCCGGAGGTGGGACGTTACTGGAAAGCACGTAGCGCCGCGGTACTACAGGCCAGGGGAGGGGCCTAGTACTGCGCGCACCGGGGCCCTGCCAGACCACCGGGGAGCGGGGTGCCGGGAAAACATCGCGATCGCAGCCGGCACCCCGCATAGAAAAGTGAAAGGGGGCAGGTGCTGACAGTCGGCCAAAATAACAATGGACGCCCGACACCTGCCCTTTTAACTTGCGCCGCCGCCGCCGAAACGCCCCCTGACCCTGTCGGACATATCGTGCGGTGATAGGTCAGGGGGCGCAAGGGAAGTTTGCAGCCGGGGTGCGAGTGGGGCGCTGCGCACGGCGATGACGTCATTTCGCGGGAGGCGTGAGCGGAGCCGCGCCTGGGCGGTAGGGGATTTGCACCCCGTTAGCGCCACCTCGGGGGTGCTAATGAGAGGGGACAAACAACCCAATTTCCCCCCCTAAGGATATTAAGATTTATTACATATTTTTCTTCTTTAGCAATAAAACAAATCAAAGTACATTGAAAGTGTGACCTATTGGAGGAAGGGTTCGACAGGGCAGGCGTAGAGATGTTTCCACTTGTGGGGGAGACCAGAACTAGGGGCCATAAATATAAGATAGTCGCTAATAAATCCAATAGGGAATTCAGGAGAAACTTCTTTACCCAGAGAGTGGTGAGGATGTGGAACTCGCTACCACAGGGAGTGGTTGAGGCGAATACTATAGATGCATTTAAGGGGAGGCTGGATAAACACATGAGGGAGAAAGGAATGGAAGGTTTCACTGATGGGGTGAGATGAAGAGAGGTGGGAGGAGGCTCGTGTGGAGCATAAACACCGGCACGGCCCAGTTGGGCCCAATGGGCTGTTTCTGTGCTGTAGATTCTGTGTAATGTAAGAATCACGGAATTCCATTGAATGGTTTAAAATCATTCGGATGCATTTCCTTAGAGAGGTTCCCTGGGATTGAGAGTCACCGCAGAAACTGTGTCCCATGCTTAATTGATGCCTGATCTTTGAGAACATGTTCCTTCAGACAGACAGCATGTGGTCGCCATGGATAATCTCTAAAAATAAACATGGCCTTTCACATCAGAGGCCTTAATGCAAAAATATTATGAAGTCTTCAGGTCTTGATAGTGCTTGACACAAGCACTAATTACGTGGAGACGACAGTGAATCTACATCAAAGCTCCAGAGGCTGTTTCCTGCCGGGCCGTGGATTGTGAAAGTTAAGCAGTCACCTTTTTAATTAATTGCATGACAGAAGTCTGATGCATACCAGGATTCCGAGAAACAAACGATTGAAGCAGTAGATTTAGGGAAATGTTTTCCGAATATTTTATTCTGAAAAAGTATTATTGCAGTAAAAAATATAAGATTGCAGTTTTCAGGGTGAATGCGTTAGCCAAGCACGACTTAGGTGCCACACAAAGAAACAAAAAGGCGCAATGTAAACTGTGTTGAGGTGCCATACACACATTGTGGGTGCAATCAGGGAATTCTTGAACCGCTGCAGTCCGTGTGGTGAAGGTGCTCCCACAGTGCTGTTAGGGAGGGAGTTCCAGGATTTTGACCCAGCGACGATGAAGGAACGGCCGATATATTTCCAAGTCAGGATGGTGTGTGACTTGGAGGGGAACTTGGAGGTGGTGGTGTTCCCATGCGCCTGCTGCCCCTTGTCCTTCTAGGTGGAAGAGGTCGCAGGTTTGAGAGGTGCTGCCGAAGAAGCCTTGGCGAGTTGCTGCAGTGCATCTTGTAGATGTTACACACTGCAGCCACGGTGCGCCGGTGGTGGAGGGAGTGAATGTTTAAGGTGATGGATTAAAAAAAAAAATTATTTCATGGGATGTGGGCGTCGCTGGCAAGGCCAGCATTTATTGCCCAACCCGATTTGCCCTTGAGAAGGTGGTGGTGAGCCGCCTTCTTGAACCGCTGCAGTCCGTGTGGTGAAGGTGCTCCCACAGTGCTGTTAGGGAGGGAGTTCCAGGATTTTGACCCAGCGCCGACGAAGGATCGCCGATATATTTCCAAGTCAGGATGGTGTGTGACTTGGAGGGGAACTTGGAGGTGGTGGTGTTCCCATGCGTCTGCTGCCCTTGTCCTTCTAGGTGGTAGAGATCGCAGGTTTGGAAGGTGCTGCCAAAGAAGCCTTGGCGAGTTGCTGCAGTGCTTCTTATAGATGGTCCACACTGCAGCCACGGTGCGCCGGTGGTGGAGGGAGTGAATGATTAAGGTGGTGGATGGGGTGCCAATCAAGTGGGCTGCTTTGTCCTGGATGGTGTCAAGCTTCTTGAGTGTTGTTGGAGCTGCACTCATCCAGGCAAGTGGAGAGTATTCCATCACACTCCTGACTTGCCAATATCAAAATGATAAGCGTTCCGTTCTCCAGCAGTAACATCTGTCAGAAAATGCTGGAAAGGTTCAGCGGGTCAGGCAGGATCAGTGGAGCGAGAAACAGAGTCAACAGTTCGGGTCAATGAGCTTCAATCAGAAATGTTCAGCCAGTTCTGACGAAGGGTCACCGAGCTGAAACGTTGGGCCCGATTTTGTGGATTGTGTGGGAAATGGTCGGATTCCCCGAATGTGGGGTTTTGGCCCGAAAAAAAATGGGTCAGCCAGCTGCACGCAATTTTCCCTGAAATGGCCAATTAATTTCCAGTGTGTGGACAGCCTTGCTAATTGTCCATTTCCAGTCAGAAATCCCCACAGTATGATGTCATAATTCGTGGTGCTTTCAAGGTCCATAGCAAGCACTGCACCCTCTGTTCGCTTCCAAACGAACCATACAGGATGGCAGAGGAGCCTGCAGCAGCTGTGGCCAGTGCCAGACCCCGAGCTGCCTCCAAATTGGATGAAGCTTCACTGCAGGCATTATTGGATGGGGTTAGGGCCCACAGGGAGGTCCTCTTCCCTAGGTCAGGCAGGAAGAGGCCTCCCACTGAGACCAAGGCTGCATGGATGCAGGTGTCAGCAGATGTCAACTCCAATGTGCATGTAACCTTGGCATCACATCTCTAACTCCTTTCTCTACTCCCCCACAGGACCATCCAGAGCCCCCATCCCCACTGTGGAGGAGGAAGAGGCTGTGCAGCCAGACTCCTCAGAGGAAGCTCCAACCTCTGAGGGCGCAGCGTCAGCAGAAGTAAGCGCACCCAGCACCAGTGCAGACACTCACACCTCGGGGGGACCTTCGGGACATAGAGTAGTGTTGTCACCTGGTGTTTCACAGCTCACAAGTGAGCCTCAGCAGATTCTGGAGACAGGGACAGCAGTGGAGAGTCCTCGTCGGAGGGCGCAGGACTCTGCCAGCTCAGCTCAGCTGCGCTGCATGTCGACCCTCTGCCTCTGGGTCCATCCGCAAGAAAAGAGGTGATGGATTTCCATGCACAGATGCAGGAGTCTCTGGCAGGTTTTGTCTCCAGGGTCGCTGTGAGTGTGGAGCGAATGGAGGAGTCCATAGCGACCATGAGTAGAGCCTTTGTGGAGTCATTGGCGCATGAACGCATCACCATGGAAAGGTTGGCAACCTCCATGGAGGAGATAACTCGCCAGGGTACGGAAAACATGGTGAGTGCTCATAAGAGAATGACATCTCTTGAGGAGCGTTGGCCATCTATTGAACAGAGAAACCAGACCTTTATGGAAGTCCTTCTGAGTAGGACTGCCAGTGCAGATATGGATCCCCATGGCCCCCTAAAGCGCAGCAAGATGCTTTCAAGCCACTTCCAAGCGCTGGCCCCTTCTGGCCTGTGCAGCTTCAGGTGAGTGAGCAGCAGCCTGGTGCTCCTGGTGCTCATCCTGCTGTTCCTGGTTCTGCTGCTGCCGCCTCTGCTGCTGGAGATCCTCCAATGGCAAGAAGGGAAGGAAAAAAAGGCATCCCATGCTTCTGGTAGATGCCTCCGCTGAGGAAGCGCTGAGTGAGGGTGGCGAGAGGGGCTTCCCAGGAGATCACATTGGAGAAGTGTGTGAGGCTCCAACCTTCCACAGCTGTGCCTAAGCCTTGAAGAAGTAGCCCCAAGCCTGCAACAACAAGGTCCTTCAACATACAAATGCTCTCCGATTAAATCGCAGCTTTCCCGAATGACCTGCAGTTGAGAGCAAGCAAGCCGGCAAGCTTCACGCCAGGTTTCATCAGCGGGGTTCCCCGCAGGCGTGTTTAGCGTGGGGAACCCTTGAAAATCGCAAGGGCCCCTTAAAATGGCATTAAACATGCCAATAATTGGTGATTAGGGTCCCGACAGCCAGTCCCGCCAGCGGCGGGCGGGACTGATTCGGGTCGCAGAGAAACGGCGGTCCGAAAGTTGGACGGGGCGGGGAATCAGGCGGGTGGGGGGGGGGGGGGGGTCGCGACCCCCTATTTCTGCGATTTTCGGTCCCTGCCCGCCTGAAAACCCGCCCGACGGCTGGCAGAAAATCGGGGCTGTTAACTCTGTTTCTCTCTCTCCACAGATGCTGCCTGACCTGCTGAGTGTTTCCAGCATTTTCCCTTTATATTTCAAATTTCCAGCAACCTCAGTATTTTGCCTTTGCTTTAGTAACATCTATCACCTTGATTCGCACAAAATCACAACAAATACACTTGATTTGTGTCACGCACTTGAAGGCTACGCCAGCGTATGATGTTACACAAAATGAATGTTAGAAAATATGAATTTGGGCACCGATAGGAGATTGGCGCAGTCCTCAGACTGTGACCTTATGTTGACTCACCCGCAAACCGATTTGACCCTGTTCTCCTGCATTTCCAGCCGGTCCGATTTCACCCTGTTTTATTCCGAAGACAATTTACATTAAAATTACAGAATAATACAAAAACCGTAGAATTAAACTTCGACATTCACATCCCTGCACGCAAATGGTTTGGCGTCAATGCTCCCTTTAAGCTGCGTGGCCGCGCGGCTCTCCGGACCTCCCGTGCAGCCGGCCTCCCCGCTTTTCAGTGGGGAATGGCCCCTTAAAGAGGCCGCGCACCCCCAAAAAAAAATTAACGGGAACATTGTTTGACGGCATTGTCAAATTGGTTGTATTCCGTAGTTATCGCACTTAGAGATCACACACAAACGCTGCATCTCATTTTGTCTGAACATACTAGTGGGCCAGAACTTCGGGTCCCCACGGGTGAGTACGCGCTGGGCACTCATGCGTAGGCCCAACGAAAGTGCCAGTTTCGTGCATGCACTGTGCATGCGCGGGAAACCGGAACTTCCGTTCCCTTGAAAGAAGGTTTTCAGAGGTCGAATGCGTGCGCCGGAGAGGCAGCGCGTGCGCATCGAACTTCATTTTTTTTTTACAGGTTTCTCCGGGAGGGTAAGTCTCCAGCTGCTACGCTTGTAAAAAGCAGTCGCAAGGCCTGCTTTTAACAAGGTAAGTGGTGAATTAAGTAAAATTAAAACATTTTTTCCACAGGTTTATTATTTTTAAATACTTTAAAGAAAGGTAAGTTTATTTTTAGCCTTGTTAAAAACTGTAATTAATTTTTTCAAAAATTTAAATTATTGTTTAAAATAGTTATTTTATGTAATTTATAGTTATTTTAAAAATGTGATTTACCCTCCCGGAGAAACCTGCAAAGAAAACGGAAGTTCCAGGCGTACGCGCTGCCTCTCCGGCGCACGTGTTCGACCTGTGAACCCCTTCCTTTAAGGGAATGGAAGATCCGGTTTCCCGCGCATGCGCAGTGCATGCGCGAAACCGGCACTTTCGTTGGGCCTACGCGTGAGTACCCAGCGCGTACTCACCCGTGGGGACCCGAAGTTCTGGCCCAGTATGTTCAGATGAAATGAGATGCAGCGTTTGTGTGTGATTTGAAGTTTTCCTGTCAAATCTATGAATAGAGATTGCCTGCTACGATTGGCTCCCCATGGCCCATGTGATCCCAGGGGACGCTGTGAACTAACTGTGCCCCTGGGATACGCAAGCACTGCGCGCCGGCAGCTGGAGCAGGCCCAGGATCGGAATCCCACGCGGGCCCACAGCACAACGGCCGGCGCGCTAGGTAAGTGCAGGTCGGAGGCTTGCACACGCGGGAAGCCTCCGACCTGAATTTCTGGCCCACTGTCTGCGGCAATGTTCTGGGGTCCCATGTTTCCCCTTTCACTCGAGTTTATAACGTTTACCGCTTTAAACAAGTGCAGTTCAGCAGACATTATATCGTCCAAGTTATATTCCATTTCGCAAGTTGCAAGGACGGACAAGGTGAAGAAAAGGAAAGCAAATAGTCTAGACACGAGGGCATGAGACTCAGGGCAATGGAAACAGGCAGATACATAACTAGAAAAAGGTTTAAGCTGTTCGGAAGAATGAGACAGGAAAAGGATGTAGTAGAGGAAAATTAGGGCCAGACTTAGTTGAACATGAGCTAAAACGCATTGGAGATGCATGCCATATAGCACTGGAAAGAATGCATTGAAGGTAGTACACATAAGAACCAATTGTATTTCGTAGTAAAACATCCCAAGGCGCGTCACAGGAGTGTTCTCAAACACAGAGCCGCATAAGGGGATATTAGGACAGGCTTGGTCAATGAGGTAGGTTTTAAGGAGCGTCTTAAAGGAGGAGAGAGAGGTGGAGAGGCGGAGAACTTTATGGAGGGAATTCCAGTGAATGGAGCGATTAAAATCGGGGATGCGCAAGAGGGCAGAATTGGAGAAGCGCAACAATCTCGGAGGGTTCATAGAATCACAGAAATTTACAGCACAGAAGGAGGCCATTCGGCCCATCAGGTCCGTGCCTGGCGACAAAGAGCTATCCCAGCCTAATCCCACTTTCCAGCTCTTGGTCCGTAGCCCTGTAGGTGACGACACTTCAAGGGCATATCCAAGTACTTTTTAAATGTGATGAGGGTTTCTGCCTCTACCACCCTTTCAGGCAGTGAGTTCCAAACCCCCACCACCCTCTAGGTGAAAACAGTTCTCCTCAAATCCCCTGTAAACCTTCTACCAATTACTTTAAATCTATGCCCCCTGGTTCTTGGCCCCTCTGCTAAGGGAAATAGGTCCTTCCTATCCACTCTATCTAGGCCCCTCATAATTTTATACACCTCAATTAAATCTCCCCTCAGCCTCCTCTGTTCCAAAGAAAACAACCCCAGCCTCTCCAATCTTTCCTCATAGCTAAAATTCCCCAGCCCAGGCAACATCCTCGTAAATCTCCTCTGTACCCCGTCTAGCGCAATCACATCTTTCCTGTAATGTGATGACCAGAACTGCACACAGTACTCTAGCTGTGGCCTAACTAGTGTTTTATACAGTTCAAGCATAACCTCCCTGCTCTTATATTCTATGCCTTGGCTAATAAAGGCAAGTATCCCGTATGCCGCCTTAACCACCTTATCTACCTGTCCTGCTACCTTCAGGGATCTGTGGACATGCACTCCAAGGTCCCTCTGATCCTCTGCATTTCTCAGTGTCCTACCATTTATTGTGTATTCCCTTGCCTTGTTAGCACTCCCCAAATGCATTACCTCACACTTCTCTGGACTGAATTCCATTTGCCACTGTTCTGCCCATCTGACCAGTCCATTGATATCTTCCTGCAGTCTACAGCTTTCTTCTTCATTATCAACCACACGGCCAATTTTTGTATCATCTGCAAACTTCTGAATCATACTTCCTACATTCAAGTCCAAATCATTGATATATACCACAAAAAGCAAGGGACCCAGTACTGAGCCCTGCGGAACCCCACTGGAAACAGCCTTCCAGTCACAAAAACACCCGTCAACCATTATCCTTTGCTTCCTGCCACTGAGCCAATTTTGGATCCAACTTGCCACTTTGCCTTGGAACCCATGGACTTTTACATTTCTGACCAATCTGCCATGCGGGGACCTTATCTAAAGCCTTGCTAAAATCCATACAGACTACATCAAACGCACTATCCTCATCGACCCTAGTTGTTACCTCCTGAAAAAAATTCAATCAAGTTAGTCAGACACGACCTTCCCTTAAGGTTGGGGGTTGTGGGGCTGGAGGTGGTTACAGAGATAGAGAGGGGCGAGGCCATGGAGGTATTTGAAACCAGTATTGATGCCTTTGTTACCTCCAGACTTTACTATTCATACACTCTCCGGGCCCGCCTCCCACCTTGCACCCTCTGTAAACCTCAACTCACCCAAAACTCTGCTGCCCCCGTGTCCTAGCTCACACCCAGTCCCGTTCACCCATCACCCCTGTGCTCACTGCCCAGTGTCCTAACTCACACCAAGTCCCGTTCACCATCACCCCCTGTGCTCACTGCCCCGTGTCCCAACTCGCACCCAGTCCCATTCACCCATCACCCTCTGTGCTCACTGCCCCGTGTTCCAACCCGCACCAAGTCCCGTTCACCCATCACCCCCTGTGCTCACTGCCCCGTGTCCTAACTCACACCAGTCCCATTCACCCATCTCACTCTGTGCTCACTGCCCCGTGTCCTAACTCACACCAAGTTCCATTCACCCATCACCCCCTGTGCTCACTGCCCCGTGTCCTAACTCACACCAAGTTCCATTCACCCATCACTCCCTGTGCTCACTGCCCCGTGTCCCAACTCACACCAAGTCCCGTTCACCCATCACCCCTGTGCTCACTGCCCCGTGTCCCAACTCACACCAGGTCCCGTTCATCCATCACCCACTGTGCTCACTGCCCCGTGTCCCAATCACACCAGGTCCTGTTCATCCATCACCCCCTGTGCTCACTGCCCCGTGTCCTAACTCACACCCAGTCCCATTCACCCATCTTCCCCTGTGCTCACTGCCCCGTGTCCTAACTCACACCAAGTCCCGTTCACCCATAACCCCCTGTGCTCACTGCCCCGTGTCCCAACTCACACCAAGTCCCGTTCACCCATCACCCCTGTGCTCACTGCCCCCGTGTCCTAACTCACACCCAGTCCCGTTCACCCATCACCCCCTGTGCTCACTGCCCCGTGTCCGAACTCGCACCCAGTCCCGTTCACCCATCACCCCCTGTGCTCACTGCCCCGTGTCCTAACGCACACCCAGTCCCGTTCACCCATCACCCCCTGTGCTCACTGCCCCGTGTCCTAACTCACACCCAGTCCCGTTCACCCATCACCCCCTGTGCTCACTGCCCCGTGTCCTAACTCACACCCAGTCCCATTCACCCATCTCACTCTGTGCTCACTGCCCCGTGTCCTAACTCACACCAAGTTCCATTCACCCATCACCCCCTGTGCTCACTGCCCCGTGTCCTAACTCACACCAAGTTCCATTCACCCATCACTCCCTGTGCTCACTGCCCCGTGTCCCAACTCACACCAAGTCCCATTCACCCATCACCCCCTGTGCTCACTGCCCCGTGTCCCAACTCACACCAGGTCCCGTTCAACCATCACCCACTGTGCTCACTGCCCCGTGTCCTAACTCACACCAAGTCCCGTTCACCCATAACCCCCTGTGCTCACTGCCCCGTGTCCCAACTCACACCAAGTCCCGTTCACCCATCACCCCTGTGCTCACTGCCCCCGTGTCCTAACTCACACCCAGTCCCGTTCACCCATCACCCCCTGTGCTCACTGCCCCGTGTCCGAACTCGCACCCAGTCCCGTTCACCCATCACCCCCTGTGCTCACTGCCCCGTGTCCTAACGCACACCCAGTCCCGTTCACCCATCACCCCCTGTGCTCACTGCCCCGTGTCCTAACTCACACCCAGTCCCGTTCACCCATCACCCCCTGTGCTCACTGCCCCGTGTCCTAACTCACACCCAGTCCCGTTCACCCATCACCCCCTGTGCTCACTGCCCCGTGTCCAAACTCACACCCAGTCCCGTTCACCCATCACCCCCTGTGCTCACTGCCCCGTGTCCTAACTCACACCCAGTCCCGTTCACCCATCACCCCCTGTGCTCACTGCCCCGTGTCCTAACTCACACCCAGTCCCGTTCACCCATAACCCCCTGTGCTCACTGCCCCGTGTCCCAACTCACACCAAGTCCCGTTCACCCATCACCCCTGTGCTCACTGCCCCCGTGTCCTAACTCACACCCAGTCCCGTTCACCCATCACCCCCTGTGCTCACTGCCCCGTGTCCTAACTCGCACCCAGTCCCGTTCACCCATCACCCCCTGTGCTCATTGCCCCGTGTCCTAACTCACACCCAGTCCCGTTCACCCATCACCCCCTGTGCTCACTGCCCCGTGTCCTAACTCGCACCCAGTCCCGTTCACCCATCACCCCCTGTGCTCACTGCCCCGTGTCCTAACTCACACCCAGTCCCGTTCACCCATCACCCCCTGTACTCACTGCCCCGTGTCCTAACTCACACCAAGTCCCGTTCACCCATCACCCCGTGCTCACTGCCCCGTGTCCTAACTCACACCCAGTCCCGTTCACCCATCACCCCCTGTGCTCACTGCCCCGTGTCCTAACTCACACCCAGTCCCGTTCACCCATCACCCCCTGTGCTCACTGCCCCGTGGCCTAACTCACACCCAGTCCCGTTCACCCATCATCCACTGTGCTCACTGCCCCGTGGCGTAACTCACACCCAGTCCCGTTCACCCATCACCCCCTGTGCTCACTGCCCCGTGGCCTAACTCACACCCAGTCCCGTTCACCCATCACCCCCTGTGCTCACTGCCCCGTGTCCTAACTCACACCAAGTCCCGTTCACCCATCACCCCCTGTGCTCACTGCCCCGTGTCCTAACTCACACCCAGTCCCGTTCCCCCATTACCCCCTGTGCTCACTGCCCCGTGTCCTAACTCACACCCAGTCCCGTTCGCCCATCATCCCCTGTGCTCACTGCCCCGTGTCCTAACTCACACCCAGTCCCGTTCACCCATTACCCCCTGTGCTCACTGCCCCGTGTCCTAACTCACACCCAGTCCCGTTCGCCCATCACCCCCTGTGCTCACTGCCCCGTGTCCTAACTCACACCCAGTCCCGTTCACCCATCACCCCCTGTGCTCACTGCCCCGTGTCCTAACTCACACCCAGTCCCATTCACCCCTCACCCCTGTGCTCATTGCCCCGTGTCCTAATTCACACCCAGTCCCGTTCGCCCATCACCCCCTGTGCTCACTGCCCCGTGTCCTAACTCACACCGAGTCCCGTTCGCCCATCACCCCCTGCGCTCACTGCCCCGTGTCCTAACTCACACCCAGTCCCGTTCGCCCATCACCCCGTGCTCACTGCCCCGTGTCCTAACTCACACCAAGTCCCGTTCACCCATCACCCCCTGTGCTCACTGCCCCGTGTCCTAACTCACACCCAGTCCCGTTCGCCCATCACCCCCTGTCCTCACTGCCCCGTGTCCTAACTCACACCCAGTCCCATTCACCCATCACCCCCTGTGCTCACTGCCCCGTGTCCTAACTCACACCCAGTCCCGTTCACCCATCACCCCCTGTGCTCACTGCCCCGTGACCTAACTCACACCAAGTCCCGTTCACCCATCACCCCCGGTGCTCACTGCCCCGTGTCGTAACTCACACCCAGTCCCGTTCACCCATCACCCCCTGTGCTCACTGCCCTGTCTCCTAACTCACACCCAGTCCCGTTCACCCATCACCCCGTGCTCACTGCCCCGTGTCCCAACTCACACCCAGTCCCGTTCACCCATCACCCCCTGTGCTCACTGCCCCGTGTCCTAACTCACACCCAGTCCTGTTCACCCATCACCCCCTGTGCTCACTGCCCCGTGTCCTAACTCACACCCAGTCCCGTTCACCCATCACCCCCTGTGCTCACTGCCCCGTGTCCTAACTCGCACCCAGTCCCGTTCACCCATCACCCCCTGTGCTCTGCTGCCCCGTGTCCTAACTCACACCCAGTCCCGTTCACCCATCACCCCCTGTGCTCACTGCCCCGTGTCCGAACTCACACCCAGTCCCGTTCACCCATCACCCCCTGTGCTCACTGCCCCGTGTCCTAAGTCGCACCCAGTCCCGTTCACCCATCACCCCCTGTGCTCTGCTGCCCCGTGTCCTAACTCACACCCAGTCCCGTTCACCCATCACCCCCTCTGCTCACTGCCCCGTGTCCTAACTCACACCCAGTCCCGTTCACCCATCACCCCCCGTGCTCACTGCCCCGTGTCCTAACTCACACCCAGTCCCGTTCACCCATCACCCTCTGTGCTCACTGCCCCGTGTCCTAACTCACACCCAGTCCCGTTCACCCATCACCCCCTGTGCTCACTGCCCCGTGTCCCAACTCGCACCCAGTCCCGTTCACCCATCACCCCCTGTGCTCACTGCCCCGTGTCCTAACTCGCACCCAGTCCCGTTCACCCATCACCCCCTGTGCTCACTGCCCCGTGTCCTAACTCACACCCAGTCCCGTTCCCCCATTACCCCCTGTGCTCACTGCCCCGTGTCCTAACTCACACCCAGTCCCGTTCGCCCATCATCCCCTGTGCTCACTGCCCCGTGTCCTAACTCACACCCAGTCCCGTTCACCCATTACCCCCTGTGCTCACTGCCCCGTGTCCTAACTCACACCCAGTCCCGTTCACTCATCACCCCGTGCTCACTGCCCCGTGTCCTAACTCACACCCAGTCCCGTTCGCCCATCACCCCCCGTGCTCACTGCCCCGTGTCCTAACTCACACCCAGTCCCGTTCACCCATCACCCTCTGTGCTCACTGCCCCGTGTCCTAACTCACACCCAGTCCCGTTCACCCATCACCCCCTGTGCTCACTGCCCCGTGTCCCAACTCGCACCCAGTCCCGTTCACCCATCACCCCCTGTGCTCACTGCCCCGTGTCCTAACTCGCACCCAGTCCCGTTCACCCATCACCCCCTGTGCTCACTGCCCCGTGTCCTAACTCACACCCAGTCCCGTTCCCCCATTACCCCCTGTGCTCACTGCCCCGTGTCCTAACTCACACCCAGTCCCGTTCGCCCATCATCCCCTGTGCTCACTGCCCCGTGTCCTAACTCACACCCAGTCCCGTTCACCCATTACCCCCTGTGCTCACTGCCCCGTGTCCTAACTCACACCCAGTCCCGTTCACTCATCACCCCGTGCTCACTGCCCCGTGTCCTAACTCACACCCAGTCCCGTTCGCCCATCACCCCCTGTGCTCACTGCCCCGTGTCCTAACTCACACCAGTCCCGTTCACCCATCACCCCCTGTGCTCACTGCCCCGTGTCCTAACTCACACCCAGTCCCATTCACCCATCACCCCCTGTGCTCACTGCCCCGTGGCCTAACTCACACCCAGTCCCGTTCACCCATCATCCACTGTGCTCACTGCCCCGTGGCGTAACTCACACCCAGTCCCGTTCACCCATCACCCCCTGTGCTCACTGCCCCGTGGCCTAACTCACACCCAGTCCCGTTCACCCATCACCCCCTGTGCTCACTGCCCCGTGTCCTAACTCACACCAAGTCCCGTTCACCCATCACCCCCTGTGCTCACTGCCCCGTGTCCTAACTCACACCCAGTCCCGTTCCCCCATTACCCCCTGTGCTCACTGCCCCGTGTCCTAACTCACACCCAGTCCCGTTCGCCCATCATCCCCTGTGCTCACTGCCCCGTGTCCTAACTCACACCCAGTCCCGTTCACCCATTACCCCCTGTGCTCACTGCCCCGTGTCCTAACTCACACCCAGTCCCGTTCGCCCATCACCCCCTGTGCTCACTGCCCCGTGTCCTAACTCACACCCAGTCCCGTTCACCCATCACCCCCTGTGCTCACTGCCCCGTGTCCTAACTCACACCCAGTCCCATTCACCCCTCACCCCTGTGCTCATTGCCCCGTGTCCTAATTCACACCCAGTCCCGTTCGCCCATCACCCCCTGTGCTCACTGCCCCGTGTCCTAACTCACACCGAGTCCCGTTCGCCCATCACCCCCTGCGCTCACTGCCCCGTGTCCTAACTCACACCCAGTCCCGTTCGCCCATCACCCCGTGCTCACTGCCCCGTGTCCTAACTCACACCAAGTCCCGTTCACCCATCACCCCCTGTGCTCACTGCCCCGTGTCCTAACTCACACCCAGTCCCGTTCGCCCATCACCCCCTGTCCTCACTGCCCCGTGTCCTAACTCACACCCAGTCCCATTCACCCATCACCCCCTGTGCTCACTGCCCCGTGTCCTAACTCACACCCAGTCCCGTTCACCCATCACCCACTGTGCTCACTGCCCCGTGACCTAACTCACACCAAGTCCCGTTCACCCATCACCCCCGGTGCTCACTGCCCCGTGTCGTAACTCACACCCAGTCCCGTTCACCCATCACCCCCTGTGCTCACTGCCCTGTCTCCTAACTCACACCCAGTCCCGTTCACCCATCACCCCGTGCTCACTGCCCCGTGTCCCAACTCACACCCAGTCCCGTTCACCCATCACCCCCTGTGCTCACTGCCCCGTGTCCTAACTCACACCCAGTCCTGTTCACCCATCACCCCCTGTGCTCACTGCCCCGTGTCCTAACTCACACCCAGTCCCGTTCACCCATCACCCCCTGTGCTCACTGCCCCGTGTCCTAACTCGCACCCAGTCCCGTTCACCCATCACCCCCTGTGCTCTGCTGCCCCGTGTCCTAACTCACACCCAGTCCCGTTCACCCATCACCCCCTGTGCTCACTGCCCCGTGTCCGAACTCACACCCAGTCCCGTTCACCCATCACCCCCTGTGCTCACTGCCCCGTGTCCTAAGTCGCACCCAGTCCCGTTCACCCATCACCCCCTGTGCTCTGCTGCCCCGTGTCCTAACTCACACCCAGTCCCGTTCACCCATCACCCCCTCTGCTCACTGCCCCGTGTCCTAACTCACACCCAGTCCCGTTCACCCATCACCCCCCGTGCTCACTGCCCCGTGTCCTAACTCACACCCAGTCCCGTTCACCCATCACCCTCTGTGCTCACTGCCCCGTGTCCTAACTCACACCCAGTCCCGTTCACCCATCACCCCCTGTGCTCACTGCCCCGTGTCCCAACTCGCACCCAGTCCCGTTCACCCATCACCCCCTGTGCTCACTGCCCCGTGTCCTAACTCGCACCCAGTCCCGTTCACCCATCACCCCCTGTGCTCACTGCCCCGTGTCCTAACTCACACCCAGTCCCGTTCCCCCATTACCCCCTGTGCTCACTGCCCCGTGTCCTAACTCACACCCAGTCCCGTTCGCCCATCATCCCCTGTGCTCACTGCCCCGTGTCCTAACTCACACCCAGTCC
Organism: Somniosus microcephalus; assembly: GCF_052327205.1. NCBI lineage: Eukaryota > Metazoa > Chordata > Chondrichthyes > Squaliformes > Somniosidae > Somniosus > Somniosus microcephalus. The sequence continues at coordinate 366,905,457 of NC_140989.1, forward strand.
CGTTCACCCATTACCCCCTGTGCTCACTGCCCCGTGTCCTAACTCACACCCAGTCCCGTTCACTCATCACCCCGTGCTCACTGCCCCGTGTCCTAACTCACACCCAGTCCCGTTCGCCCATCACCCCCTGTGCTCACTGCCCCGTGTCCTAACTCACACCAGTCCCGTTCACCCATCACCCCCTGTGCTCACTGCCCCGTGTCCTAACTCACACCCAGTCCCATTCACCCCTCACCCCTGTGCTCATTGCCCCGTGTCCTAACTCACACCCAGTCCCGTTCGCCCATCACCCCCTGTGCTCACTGCCCCGTGTCCTAACTCACACCGAGTCCCGTTCGCCCATCACCCCCTGTGCTCACTGCCCCGTGTCCTAACTCACACCCAGTCCCGTTCGCCCATCACCCCCTGTGCTCACTGCCCCGTGTCCTAACTCACACCAAGTCCCGTTCACCCATCACCCCGTGCTCACTGCCCCGTGTCCTAACTCACACCCAGTCCCGTTCGCCCATCAGCCCTGTGCTCACTGCCCCGTGTCCCAACTCACACCCAGTCCCGTTCACCCATCACCCCCTGTGCTCACTGCCCCGTGTCCTAACTCGCACCAAGTCCTGTTCACCCATCACCCCCTTTGCTCACTGCCACGTGTCCTAACTCACACCCAGTCCCGTTCACCCATCACCCCCTGTGCTCATTGCCCCGTGGCCTAACTCACACCCAGTCCCGTTCGCCCATCAGCCCTGTGCTCACTGCCCCATGTCCTAACTCACACCAAGTCCCGTTCACCCATCACCCCCTGTGCTCACTGCCCCGTGTCCTAACTCACACCCAGTCCCGTTCACCCATCACCCCCTGTGCTCACTGCCGCGTGTCCTAACTCACACCAAGTCCCGTTCACCCATCACCCCCTGTGCTCACTGCCCCGTGTCCTAACTCACACCCAGTCCCATTCACCCATCACCCCCTGTGCTCACTGCCCCGTGTCCTAACTCACACCCAGTCCCGTTCACCCATCACCCCCTGTGCTCACTGCCCCGTGGCCTAACTCACACCCAGTCCCGTTCACCCATCACCCGCTGTGCTCACTGCCCCGTGGCCTAACTCACACCCAGTCCCGATCACCCATCACCCCCTGTGCTCACTGCCCCGTGGCCTAACTCACACCCAGTCCCGTTCACCCATCACCCCCTGTGCTCACTGCCCCGTGTCCTAACTCACACCCAGTCCCATTCACCCCTCACCCCTGTGCTCATTGCCCCGTGTCCTAATTCACACCCAGTCCCGTTCGCCCATCACCCCCTGTGCTCACTGCCCCGTGTCCTAACTCACACCGAGTCCCGTTCGCCCATCACCCCCTGTGCTCACTGCCCCGCGTCCTAACTCACACCCAGTCCCGTTCGCCCATCACCCCCTGTGCTCACTGCCCCGTGTCCTAACTCACACCAAGTCCCGTTCACCCATCACCCCCTGTGCTCACTGCCCCGTGTCCTAACTCACACCCAGTCCCGTTCGCCCATCACCCCCTGTGCTCACTGCCCCGTGTCCCAACTCGCACCCAGTCCCGTTCACCCATCACCCCCTGTGCTCACTGCCCCGTGTCCTAACTCACACCCAGTCCCGTTCACCCATCACCCCCTGTGCTCACTGCCCCGTGTCCTAACTCACACCCAGTCCCGTTCCCCCATTACCCCCTGTGCTCACTGCCCCGTGTCCTAACTCACACCCAGTCCCGTTCACCCATTACCCCCTGTGCTCACTGCCCCGTGTCCTAACTCACACCCAGTCCCGTTCACCCATCACCCCCTGTGCTCACTGCCCCGTGTCCTAACTCACACCCAGTCCCGTTCGCCCATCACCCCCTGTGCTCACTGCCCCGTGTCCTAACTCACACCCAGTCCCGTTCACCCATCACCCCCTGTGCTCACTGCCCCGTGTCCTAACTCACACCCAGTCCCGTTCACCCATCACCCCCTGTGCTCATTGCCCCATGTCCTAACTCACACCCAGTCCCGTTCGCCCATCACCCCCTGTGCTCACTGCCCCGTGTCCTAACTCACACCGAGTCCCGTTCGCCCATCACCCCGTGCTCACTGCCCCGTGTCCTAACTCACACCCAGTCCCGTTCGCCCATCACCCCCTGTGCTCACTGCCCCGTGTCCTAACTCACACCAAGTCCCGTTCACCCATCACCCGCTGTGCTCACTGCCCCGTGTCCTAACTCACACCCAGTCCCGTTCGCCCATCAGCCCTGTGCTCACTGCCCCGTGTCCCAACTCACACCCAGTCCCGTTCACCCATCACCCCCTGTGCTCACTGCCCCGTGTCCTAACTCACACCCAGTCCTGTTCACCCATCACCCCCTGTGCTCACTGCCCCGTGTCCTAACTCACACCCAGTCCCGTTCACCCATCACCCCCTGTGCTCACTGCCCCGTGTCCTAACTCGCATCCAGTCCCGTTCACCCATCACCCCCTGTGCTCTGCTGCCCCGTGTCCTAACTCACACCCAGTCCCGTTCACCCATCACCCCCTGTGCTCACTGCCCCGTGTCCTAACTCACACCCAGTCCCGTTCACCCATCACCCCCTGTGCTCACTGCCCCGTGTCCTAAGTCGCACCCAGTCCCGTTCACCCATCACCCCCTGTGCTCTGCTGCCCCGTGTCCTAACTCACACCCAGTCCCGTTCACCCATCACCCCCTCTGCTCACTGCCCCGTGTCCTAACTCACACCCAGTCCCGTTCACCCATCACCCCCCGTGCTCACTGCCCCGTGTCCTAACTCACACCCAGTCCCGTTCACCCATCACCCCCTGTGCTCACTGCCCCGTGTCCTAACTCACACCCAGTCCCGTTCACCCATCACCCCCTGTGCTCACTGCCCCGTGTCCCAACTCGCACCCAGTCCCGTTCACCCATCACCCTCTGTGCTCACTGCCCCATGTCCTAACTCACACCAAGTCCCGTTCACCCATCACCCCCTGTGCTCACTGCCCCATGTCCCAACTTGCACCCAGTCCCGTTCACCCATCACCCCCTGTGCTCACTGCCCCGTGTCCTAACTCACACCCAGTCCCGTTCACCCATCACCCCGTGCTCACTGCCCCGTGTCCCTACTCGCACCCAGTCCCGTTCACCCATCACCCCCTGTGCTCACTGCCCCGTGTCCTAACTCACACCCAGTCCTGTTCACCCATCACCCCCTGTGCTCACTGCCCCGTGTCCTAACTCACACCCAGTCCCGTTCACCCATCACCCCCTGTGCTCACTGCCCCGTGTCCTAACTCGCATCCAGTCCCGTTCACCCATCACCCCCTGTGCTCTGCTGCCCCGTGTCCTAACTCACACCCAGTCCCGTTCACCCATCACCCCCTGTGCTCACTGCCCCGTGTCCTAACTCACACCCAGTCCCGTTCACCCATCACCCCCTGTGCTCACTGCCCCGTGTCCTAAGTCGCACCCTGTCCCGTTCACCCATCACCCCCTGTGCTCTGCTGCCCCGTGTCCTAACTCACACCCAGTCCCGTTCACCCATCACCCCCTCTGCTCACTGCCCCGTGTCCTAACTCACACCCAGTCCCGTTCACCCATCACCCCCCGTGCTCACTGCCCCGTGTCCTAACTCACACCCAGTCCCGTTCACCCATCACCCCCTGTGCTCACTGCCCCGTGTCCTAACTCACACCCAGTCCCGTTCACCCATCACCCCCTGTGCTCACTGCCCCGTGTCCCAACTCGCACCCAGTCCCGTTCACCCATCACCCTCTGTGCTCACTGCCCCGTGTCCTAACTCACACCAAGTCCCGTTCACCCATCACCCCCTGTGCTCACTGCCCCATGTCCCAACTTGCACCCAGTCCCGTTCACCCATCACCCCCTGTGCTCACTGCCCCGTGTCCTAACTCACACCCAGTCCCGTTCACCCATCACCCCGTGCTCACTGCCCCGTGTCCCTACTCGCACCCAGTCCCGTTCACCCATCACCCTCTGTGCTCACTGCCCCGTGTCCTAACTCACACCCAGTCCCGTTCACCCATCACCCCCTGTGCTCACTGCCCCGTGTCCTAACTCACACCAAGTGCCGTTCACCCATCACCCCCTGTGCTCACTGCCCCGTGTCCCTACTCGCACCCAGTTCCGTTCACCCATCACCCCCTGTGTTCACTGCCCCGTGTCCCAACTCGCACCCAGTCCCGTTCACCCATCACCCCCCGTGCTCACTGCCCCGTGTCCCAACTCACCCCCAGTCCCGTTCACCCGTCACCCCCTGTGCTCACTGCCCCGTGTCCTAACTCACACCCAGTCCTGTTCACCCATCACCCCCTGTGCTCACTGCCCCGTGTCCTAACTCACACCCAGTCCTGTTCACCCATCACCCCCTGTGCTCACTGCCCCGTGTCCTAACTCACACCAAGTCCCGTTCACCCATCACCCCCCGTGTCCCAACTCACACCAAATCCCGTTCACCCATCACCCCGTGGGCTCGTTACATTGGCTGGAACTTTAACCTAAATAAAGGGTGGGTTTGGAGCGTGGGGGGTAGTTAAATTGTTAAAAATAGGAACCCGACCTGGTCCCGCCTCCAACCCGCCCGGTTTTATTATTATAATAATGAGGCTGGAAGCCTCTTTTCCCACCTCCATTTTGGATTTAATTGCTGCACGTGGACGGGTTTCACACAATTCGTGAAACCCGGCAGTTAAACCGAGGTGGGGACTGCTGGATCCAGGAGGTAAGTGGCTTTATACCGACCTCCTGGATCCAGGGACCCTGCCTACCCCAACCCTCGCGCGATCGGAGTCCCCCCTCACGAGGCCTCCAATCACCTCCGCAGGCCTCCCGCCCCGCCCCGTCCCAGTCTTCCCACCGCCCCCCGCCCCCGCCAACGATGATGCTGAGGCCGGCCCCCGATCTACTCTTCATCCACTCCGATTATCCGGTCCCCGATCTCTGCCTGACCCTCCCCCTGATCCCGGGTCCTCGCTCCCCCCCCCCCCCCAAACCCCCCCGATCCTTTCTCCGGCCCAGCCCTCACGCGAACCCTCGCTCCCTGCTTCGTGCGGCCGCAACGCGCCAGCCTCTCAGTCCGGGCGGGAAACCAGGGCTCCACAAGCAAATCAGGCCCTTCTGTTCAAATTGACAGGGCCTGCGTGAGACCCGGCCTCCCGGGTTACCCGACCGCATCGGAGCCCGCCCACCCCCCCGTCCCGCCTTCCTCCAGAAAACTCCGGCCACTGCCTCCCGGTCCTGCAATGCCTCAATTTTAAAAATTCTCATCCTTGTTTTCAAATCCCTCCATGGCCTCGCCACTTCCTACCTCTGTATATCCAGGCCTCCAACCCGCCGAGATTTTTGAACGTTAAGGGAGTCAAGGGTTATGGGGAGCGGGCAGGGAAGTGGCGTTTTGAGGCCAAGATCAGATCAGCCATGATCTCATTGAATGGTGGAGCAGGCTCGAGGGGCCAAATGGTCTACTCCTGCTCCTATTTCTTATGTTCTTATGAGATCTCTGCGCTCCTCCAATTCTGCCCTCTTGTCCATCCCCGATTTTAATCGCTCCACCATTGGCGGCCGTGCCTTCAGCTACCTGGGCCCTAAGCTCTGGAATTCGCTCCCTAAACCTCTCCGCCTCTCTACCCATCTCTCCTCTGTTAAGATTTTGGTCACCTGTCCTAATATCTCCTTATGTGGCTCGGTGTCAAATGTCTGATTTACGCTCCTGTGAAGCACCTTGGGACGTTTTACTACGTTAAAGGCGCTATACAAATGCAAGATGTTGCTGTTATATTAGGGATTCTCTACAATGTGGTGTGATTTTCCGGAGAGAAATATACAGGTGAACCACAGGACAGTAAATGACGGTGACTTTTAGCATAGACTGTTGCTGCAGAGGCCGTGTTGTCCCGCACGAGCAGCAAGCAGCCAATCTAATTGGCACGACACAAATGAAATGAGGGCCCAGAATTTGCTGGATCGGGGATCTCGCGGCGTGCCCTGTTGGTTAGTCCTGTTCCTGCAGCTGGAAAATGTTTTTGCCCTGCAAGTTGCTGGAAGTGCTGATAACGGGGCATCTGGGACCTTTGGTGACCAACGGGACCAATGGTCTATCTCCTTTAACCAATGAGATTTAAGAATTCATAGAATCATAGAATGATTACAGCACAGAAGGAGGCCATTCGGCCCGTCGAGTCCGTGCCAGCTCTCTGCGAGAGCACTTCAGCTAGTCCCACTCCCCCGCCCTTTCCCCGTAGCCCTGCAAATTTGTTTCCTTCAGGTCCTTATCCAACTCCCTTTTGAAAGCCACGATTGAATCTGCCTCCACCACCCTTTCAGGCAGTGCATTCCAGATCCTAACCACTCGCTGAGTAAAAACGTTTTTCCTCATGTCGCCTTTGGTTCTTTTGCCAATTGCCTTAAATCTGTGTCCTCTGGTTCTCGACCCTTCCGCTATTGGGAACAGTTTCTCTCTATCTACTCTGTCCAGACCCCTCCTGATTTTGAACACCTCTATCAAATCTCCACTCAATCTTCTCTGCTCCAAGGAGAACAACCCCAGCTTCTCCAGCCTATCAACGTAACTGAAGTCCCTCATCCCTGGAACCATTCCAAGAGCACCTCGATTGAGAAATAAATAGAGGGATGACTGAGAAGGAGGCTGATGTAAAGGGGTTGAATTCAACATCAAATCAAGTGCAGAAAGTATAATAAAGAGAGGGGAAGAAAGATTGGATTAAAAGAGAGAGAAAAAGAGACAGAAAGGAAAAGTAAGAATTTTTTTTGACATTGTTAAAATCTCCAACAACAATTCCCAACCTGAAAGAATGAGACTCAGCAATGATAATTGTTCCCTTTCTGGGCCAGAGAGGTTGACTGGGTGTCATTAACAAATTAGCACCTGGTTAAAGGGTCACTTGTGCTGATAGATTGGATTGTCTGTGGCGAGTTTAATGGGTAATTAACGTGGATGATGAAACAGAAGGGGGAGGTTGGGGGCGAGCTGCCGTTTCTGCGAGGCTAACAGACGGAGCGGCGCAAATCATCCAGCAACTTGTGGCGGTTCGCAATTCGCAGAGGCTCTCCTCCTCGCAGCAAGTTGCCGGGCGATTTACACACCAATAACGGCGAGCGCCAGCAAATCGCCTGCGCGCGAAATGTTTCCGGAAAAATCTGAGAAAAGTTGGGCACCAACAACGATAAATGACGCAATCAGTGCAGAAATAAACAGGGATTCTCCTGGAAACTGATCTCCAGCAAAGCTCGTAAATAACTTGCAATGGGACAATTTAAAAAAAAGGTAAAAGTGAGTGAGATCCAGCACGCAAAAATTCAAGAAAAATATCACGGTTTTGCGTTTTCTTGTCGCTGTTCACATCTGCTTGTGTCAGTTGAAAGAAAGACTTGCATTTCTATAGCACCTTTCACGACCTCAGGACGACCCAAAGTGCTTTACAGCCAATGAAGTACTTTTGAAGTGTGGTCACTGTTGTAACGTAAGAAATGCAGCAGCCAATTTGAGCACAGTAAGCTCCCACAAACAGCAATGTGATAATGACCAGATAATCTGTTTTAGAGATGTTGATTGAGGGATAAATATTGGCCCCAGGACATTGGGGATAACTCCCCCGCTCTTTTTGAAATAGTGCCACAGGATCATTTACGTCACCTGAGAGAGCAGACGGGGCCTCGGTTTAATGTCTCATCCGAAAGACGGCACCTCTGACAGTGCAGCGCTCCCTCAGTACTGTCCTTCCAACAGTGCAGTGCTCCCTCAATACTGACTCTCTGACAGTGCGGCGCTCCCTCAGTACTGCCCCTCCGGCAGTGCGGCACTCCCTCAGTACTGCCCCTCCGACAGTGCGGCACTCCCTCAGTACCGCCCCTCCAACAGTGCAGCGCTCCCTCAGTACTGCCCCTCCGACAGTGCTGCGCTCCCTCAGTACCGCCCCTCCAACAGTGCAGCGCTCCCTCAGTACTGCCCCTCTGACTGTGCGGCACTCCCTCAGTACTGCCCCTCCGACAGTGCGGCACTCCCTCAGGACTGCAGTACTGAGGGAGTGCTGCAGTTATCATGGGTGGTTTTAATCTACATATAGATTGGGCTAACCAAATTAGTAACAATACCATAGAGGAGGAATTCCTAGAGTGTATAAGGGATGGTTTCCTGGACCAATATGTCGAGGAGCCAACTAGAGACCAGGCCTTCTTAGACTGGGTATTATGTAATGAGAAAGGATTAATTAGCAATCTTGTTGTGTGAGGCCCCTTGGGGAGGAGTGATCAAAGTATGATAGAATTCTTCATTAAGATGGAGAGTGAAGTAGTTGACTCAGAGACTAGGGTCCTGAATTTAAATAAAGGAAACTACGATGGTATGAGGTGCGAGTTGGCTAGGATGGATTGGGGAATGTTACTTAAGAGGTTGATGGTGGATAGGCAATGGCAAACATTTAAAGATCGCATGGATGAACTACAGAATTTGTTCATCCCTGTTTAGCATAAAAATAAAAAAAAGGTGACTCAACCATGGCTAACAAGGGAAATTAGGGATAGCATAAGATCCAAGGAGAGGACATATAAATTGGCCAGAAAAAGCAGCAAACCTGAGGATTGGGAGCAGTTTAGGATTCAGCAAAAGAGGACAAAGGGATTAATTAAGAGGGGGAAAACAGAGTATGAGAGTAAGCTTGCAGGGAACATAAAAACTGACTGTAAAAGCTTCTATAGATATGTGAAGAGAAAAAAGATTGGTGAAGTCAAGCGTAGGTCCCTTGCAGTCAGAATCAGGGGAATTTATAATGGGGAACAAAGAAATGGCAGACCAATTAAATACATACTTTGGTTCCGTCTTCACAAAGGAGGACACAAATAACCTCCCAGAGATGTCGGGGAACATAGGGTCTAATGAGAGGGAGGAACTGAATGAAATCAGTATTTGTAGGGAAATGGTGTTAGGGAAATTGATGGGATTGAAGGCCGATAAATCCCCAGGGCCTGATAATCTACATCCTAGGGTACTTAAGGAAGTAGCCCTAGAAATAGTAGATGCATTGCTGGTCATCTTCCAAAATTCTATAGACTCTGGAACAGTTCCCATGGATTGGAGGGTAGCTAATGTAACCCCACTATTTAAAAAAGGTGGTAGAGAGAAAACAGGGAACTATAGACCGGTAAGCCTGACATCGGTAGTGGGGAAAATGCTAGAGTCCATTATAAAAGATGTAATAGCAGAGCACTTGGAAAACAGCGACAGGATCGGACAAAGTCAACATGGATTTACAAAGAGTAATACATGCTTAACTAATCTACTGGAATTTTTTGAGGATATGACTGGTAGAATAGATAAGGGAGAACCAGTGGATGTGGTGTATTTGGACTTTCAGAAGGCTTTCGATAAGGTCCCGCATAAGAGATTAGTGTGCAAAGTTAAAGCACATGGAATTGGGGGTAAGGTACTGATTGAATAGAGAACTCCCTCAGTACTGCCCCTCCAACAGTGCAGTGCTCCCTCAGTACTGCCCCTCCGACAGTGCGGCGCTCCCTCAGTACTGCCCCTCCGACAGTGCAGGACTCCCTCAGTACTGCCCCTCCGACAGTGCAGCGCTCCCTCAGTACTGCCCCTCCGACAGTGCAGCGCTCCCTCAGTACTGCCCCTCCGACAGTGCAGCGCTCCCTCAGTACTGCCCCTCCGACAGTGCGGCGCTCCCTCAGTACTGCCCCTCCGACAGTGCGGCGCTCCCTCAGTACTGCCCCTCCGACAGTGCGGCGCTCCCTCAGTACTGCCCCTCCGACAGTGCGGCGCTCCCTCAGTACTGCCCCTCCGACAGTGCGGCGCTCCCTCAGTACTGCCCCTCCGACAGTGCAGGACTCCCTCAGTACTGCCCCTCCGACAGTGCAGCGCTCCCCCTCTGACAGTGCGGCGCTCCCTCAGTACTGCCCCTCCGACAGTGCAGCGCTCCCTCAGTACTGCCCCTTCGACAGTGCAGCGCTCCCTCAGTACTGACCCTCCGACAGTGCGGCGCTCCCTCAGTACTGCCCCTCCGACAGTGCAGCGCTCCCTCAGTACTGCCCCTCCGACAGTGCGGCGCTCCCTCAGTACTGCCCCTCCGACAGTGCAGGACTCCCTCAGTACTGCCCCTCCGACAGTGCAGCGCTCCCCCTCCGACAGTGCAGCGCTCCCCCTCCGACAGTGCGGCGCTCCCTCAGTACTGCCCCTCCGACAGTGCAGCGCTCCCTCAGTACTGCCCCTTCGACAGTGCAGCGCTCCCTCAGTACTGACCCTCCGACAGTGCAGCGCTCCCTCAGTACTGCCCCTTCGACAGTGCAGCGCTCCCTCAGTACTGACCCTCCGACAGTGCAGCGCTCCCTCAGCCTGGATTCTGTGCTCAAGTCCCTGGAGTGGGACTGTGAACCCACAACCTTCTGACTCAGAGGCGAGGGCCCTGCCCACTGAGCCACAGCTGAGACTAAGAGGAAATGCAATTTCTAGAACTGGGTGTTTGCCATCTTCGTGGCACTCAAACTCCACTTCATAATAATGCAATTAGTTTCAGATGTTGATGTGCGTATCGCTAACAGAATAATTTGATCTCTGGCAGAATCTGGATGTCTTCCCGCTGTTAATGTTGACAGGAAATTGGAACTTATTTCCCAACAGCACTATATCTTTACAAGGCATTTCCTGCCTCAGTTAGTTGGTTGCATGAGAGTTTGTGCCTACCTTTGTTCCAGGTTCCCCATGGTGACCAAGGTTTCCTATAGATCCTGGAATCCCCTGTGTAATTAACAGACCAATTTCCTTATAGTGTGTAGCATTTTTCATAGAATCACAGAATGAGACAGCACAGAAGGAGGCCATTCGGCCTAGCCTGTCTCTTTAGTAGGGCTCTCCAATTAGTCACACTCACCCCTACTCTTTCCCCACAAAGCCCTGTAAATATTTTTTTCCTTTTCAAGTATTTCTCCAATTCCCCTTTGAAAGTTACTATTGAATCTGCTTCCGCCGCCCTTTCAGGCAGCGCGTTCCAGATCACAACAACTCGCTGTAAAAACATTCTCCTCATCTCCCCTCTGGTTCTTTTGCCAATTATCTTCAATCTGTGTCCCTCTGGTTACCGACCCTCCTGCCACTGGAAAGAGTTGCTCCTCATTTACTCGGTCAAAACCCCTCATGATTTTGAACACCTCCCACCAAATCTCCTCTTAGCCTTCCCCTGCTCGAAGGGGAACCTCCCCAGCTTCTCCAGTCTCTCCACCTAATTGATAATTGTCACTTAAATTAAAGCCGTTGAGATATTGGCTGAGAAACGTGACGTGCCCAAAAAAACGGGTGCAGAATCGGCGTGGCGATGGTCCTGAGGCAAGAGCCCAATTTGGCCCCGGCCCCATTTAAATGCTGCCGGTGAGTTGTCGGCACCAAGCTGGAGCTCGCCAGTCAGGGAGAATGGGCAAATCAGCCAGCTGCTTTGGTTGAAGCTGGGCTCGGGCGGATCTGGGTGGGGGGGGGCAGGGTGGGGGTGGGGGGAGGGGAGCCGATTCTGGAGAAGGGGCTTCGAGCACACACGAAAAAAATAATAACTGAAAAATTCCTGGGCCAAATTTGGGCGCCGTCCCAGCGGTCCCTTTGTGGATTGCTTGGCTCGTCCACCCAACACCTGGCAGCACGTAGGCCAAAGTATGCAAGGGGCAAGCTCCACCCATTGCAGAGTCACGCAGCACAGAAGGAGGCCATTCGGCCCATCCTGCCAGTGCCGGCTCTTTGGTAGGGCGCTCCAATTCGGCCCACCGCTGCTATTTTTTTTGGATTCAGGGTCCTAAAATTTGCATATTTAAGGGGGCCTGTCACCTTTTTCAGGCAGGCGCACTGGACGGATAGAAGTTGCTGGAGCCGATATGTCATCGGGGGCGGGGAGGGGGGAGGCCATTTCTGGCGTAGTTTGGACGAGCCGGATCTCACACCGATTTTACACCGGCGGCCACGGGTTGAGTTTCTCCCCCACCCCCTCCACCCCCCATCATTTCGAACCACGAATAGGGTTCGACGCACCACCTCTGAAAAGAGCGAGACCATTAATGAAGCAAATTAGATACTGAAAGAGTTACCTCAGGGCCAATTTCTCCCATAGGGCCAGCGTCGCCTTCTAGTCCTCGAGGACCCTATTATGGAAAAGGAATTGGAAAAGCAGCGATATTTTAAACCGTGAATAAATTAATTATATTATTAATAAAAGCCTAAATTCAGCATTCCATTGACTGCTGGTACAGTACAAATGTTTGCACAGCGAGAGAATTATTCTACAACAAAGTGTATGCAGCAGCAAGCAATTAACTGAACAGTCATACTTTAACAATAAATTCGAGTTTTGCAGCAATACTCTTATTTCTCATAACCTCCTTCAATTACATGCTTGCATAGAAACATAGAAGATAGGAGCAGTGGGCCATTCGGCCCCTCGAGCCTGCTCCACCATTCAATGAGATCATGGCTGATCATCCAAACTCAGTACCCTGTCCTTGCCTTCTCCCCATATCGCTTGATCCCTTTAGCCTTAAGAAATATATCTAACTCCTTCTTGAATATATTTAATGAATTGGCCTCAACTGCCTTCTGTGGTAGAGAATTCCACAGGTTCACCACTCTCTGGGTGAAGAAATTCCTCCTCATCTCAGTCCTAAATGGCTTACCCCTTATCCTTAGACTATGACCCCTAGTTCTGGACTCCCCGGCCATCGGGAACATCCTTCCTGCATCTAGTCTGTCCAGGCCTGACAGGATTTTATAGGTTTCGATGAGATCCCCTCTCAATCTTCTAAACTCCAGTGAGTACAAGCCCAATCGACCCAATCTCTCCTCATACATCATTCCTGCCATCCCAGGTATCAGTCTGGTGAATCTTCGCTGCACTCCTTCCATGGCAAGAACATCCTTCCTCAGATAAGGCGACCAAAACTGCACACAATACTCAAGGTGCAGGAAAGCATGTTGCGGCATTCTGCTACTGATGAGCTGAAAATGAACCTCCTGAAACAGTATGAAGTACACGGGAGGCCACCTCACTGTGTCCCACCTTTTCGTGAATTTTGTCTAAGGAAGGATGTTCTTGCAATGGAGGGAGTGCAGCGAAGATTCACCAGGCTGATACCTGGGATGGCAGGAATGACGTATGAGGAGAGATTGGGTCGATTGGGCTTATACTCGTGGAGTTTAGAAGAATGAGAGGGGATCTCATTGAAACTTATAAAATTCTAACAGGACTAGACAGACTAGATGCAGGAAGGATGTTCCCGATGGTCGGGGAGTACAGAACCAGGGGTCACAGTCTAAGGATAAGGGGTAAGCCATTTAGGACAGAGATGAGGAGGAATTTCTTCACCCAGAGAGTGGTGAACCTGTGGAATTCTCTATCACAGAAGGCAGTTGAGGCCAATTCATTAAATATATTCAAGAAGGAGTTAGATATATTTCTTAAGGCTAAGGGGATCAAGGGATATGGGGAGAAAGCAGGGACAGGGTACTGAATTTGGATGATCAGCCATGATCTCATTAAATGGCGGAGCGGGCTCGAGGGGCCGAATGGCCTACTCCTGCTCCTATCTTCTATGTTTCTATGTTTGTGGGTACGTTTTTCCTGGACGTGTATCATAGAATCATAGAAATTTACGGCACAGAAGGAGGCCATTCGGCACATCGGGTCCGTGCCGGCCGACAAAGAGCTCTCCAGTCTAATCCCACTTTCCAGCTCTTGGTCCGTAGCCCTGTAGGTTACGGCGCTTCAAGTGCATATCCAAGTACTTTTTAAATGTGATGAGGGTTTCTGCCTCGACCACCCTTTCAGGCAGTGAGTTCCAGACCCCCACCACCCTCTGGGTGAAAAAGGTTCTCCTCCACTCTCCTCTAAACCTCCTACCAATTACTTTAAATCTCTGCCCCCTGGTTATTGACCTCTCTGCTAAGGGAAATAGGTCCTTCCTATCCACTCTATCTGGGCCCCTCATAATTTTATACATCCCAATTAAATCTCCCCTCAGCCTCCTCTGTTCCAAAGAAAGCAACCCCAGCCTCTCCAATCTTTCCTCATAGCTAAAATTCCCCAGACCTGGCAAAATCCTCGTAAATCTCCTCTGCACCCTCTCTAGTGCGATAACATCCTTCCTGTAATGTGGTGACCAGAGTTCTTGCAGAGGGGTAAATTTACATTAATGAGCCAATCAGCTTAATATAACTATCGCAGAAACTCACTTATTTTTCTGGGTTGTAAGGCTTTGTGCTGATCAATCACTGTGCAGTGTCCTGGTCTCCATATTATCAAAAGGATATAGAGGCACTGGAGAAGGTGCAAGAAAGATTCACAAGCATGATAGCAGAACTGAATATAGCTATCAGGAAAGATTGAACTGGCTGGGGCTCTTTTCTCTAGAAAAGGGAAGGCTGAGGGGTGACCCGATAGATGTCTTCAAGATTATGAAAGGGTGCGATAGGGCAGACGCAGAGAAGATGTTTCCACTTGTGGGCGAGACCAGAACTGGGGGCCATAAATATAAGATAGTCAATACAATAGGGAATTCAGAAGAAACTTCTTTACCCAGAGAGTGGTGAGAATGTGGAACTCGCTACCACAGGGAGCGGTTGAGGCGAATAGCACAGATGTATTTAAGGGGAAGCTAGATAAACACACGAGGGAGAAAGGAATAGAAGGTTATGTTGATGGGGTGAGAAGAAGAGGGACGGGAGGAGGCTCGAGTGGAGCATAAACACTGACATGGACCAGATGGGCCGAATGGCCTGTTTCTGTGCTGTACATACCTTGTAATGAGAGTATGAGTATGATTCCATGCTTTCATTGGCTCATTGTACTTACATTAAAAAAAGATTCAAATTGGAGAAAGATTTTCATAACCTTTAGTGCCAAAGATACATGTCTCTTAGTCATAGAGTCATAGATCAGCTACTTTGCTCCTTCATTGTTGTGGAGGTTTCTATGTTTTCTATTCCACATCTAATCACAAGACACTTTGTTCTGTAGAACGCACCTCTGTACCTACTCCAGTGATATCTTGGGAATTTTTGTTACTTAGTTTCTAGGACGAAGTCCGAAAGGAATGACAATCAATGTTGGTCCCTTAGAGGATGAGAATGGGGAATTAATAATGGGGAACGGGGAAATGGCAGAGACTCTGAACAAATATTTTGTATCTGTCTTCATGGTAGAAGACACTAACAACATCCCAGTAATGGACAATCAAGGGGCCACAGGGAGGGGGGAACTAAAGACAATCACTATCACTAAGGAAAAAGTACAGGAACCTTTGTGATATCCGGCACCGACAGGACCGAGCTGTTGCCGTCCCATCAAAACTGCCGGACAAACCAGTGCTAATGTTAAAACATACGGAAGCTTTTGAGCTCCGTATCTAGCAACAAACCCTGTTGCTTAGCAACAGCTTCCAAACAGTCGTCCGTAGCTTGCAAGCATCTCTGTAGCTAAGCAACAGCTTTAGCTAGACCTTGCAGAGCCTGACTGGTGAAAAAAAAGCAACAAAGAGAAAAAAAACTTACTGAACCGACTCCTGAATTTTGCCGGTGGCTCGAGCATTCCGGACAGTTAACTTCCGGATAAACCAAAGTTTCCTGTACTTGGTAAAATAATGGGACTAAAAGACAACAAGTCCCCTGGACCAGATGGCCTGCATCCCAGAGTGTTAAAAGAAGTGGCTGCAGAGATAGTGGATGCATTGGTTGCTACAACTGTACAGGGTATTGGTGAGACCACACCTTGAGTACTGTGTACAGTTTTGGTCTCCTTATTTAAGGAAGGATATACTTGCATTGGAGGCAGTTCAGGGACGATTCAGAGACGATTCACTCGGTTGATTCCAGAGATGAAGGGTTTGACTTATGAAGAAAGGTTGAGCAGGTTGGGCCTACACTCATTGAAATTTAGAAAAATGAGAGGTGATCTTAAAACGTATAAGATACTGAGGGGGCTCGACCAGGTAGATGCAGGGAGGATGTTTCCCCTCGTGGGGAAATCTAGAACTCGGGGGTACAGTCTCAGAATAAAGGGTCACCCTTTTAGAACTGAGATGAGGAGGAATTTCTTCTCTCAGAGGGTCGTAAATCTGTGGAATTCTCTGCCCCAGAGAGCCGTGGAGGCTGGGTCATTGAATACATTTAAGGTGGAGATAGACAGAGTTTTGAAAGATAAGGGAGTGAAGGGTTATGGGGAGCGGGCGGGGAAGTGGCTTTGAGCCCAAGATCAGCCCTGATCTTATTGAATGGCGGAGCAGGCTCGAGGGGCCAAGTGGCCTATTCCTGCTCCTATTTCTTATGTTCTTAATGGAAAGAACACACTGGGGGAAATATTTCCTTGGTTCGCTATTTATAATTGTGAATGCAAAGGGGGTGCAGGAACAGAGAGACCTGGGGTGTACGCACACAAACCTTTGTAGGTGGCAGGACAAGTCGAGAAGGTTGTTAAAAAAGCAGACGGGAGCCTGGGCTTTATAAATAGAGGCACCGAGTACAAAAGCAAGGAAGTTACGCTCAACATTTATAAATCACTAGTTCGGCCCCAGCTGGAGTATTGTGTCCAATTCCGGGCACCACACTTTAGGAAGGACGTGATGGCCTTGGAGAGGGTGGAGAGGCGATTTACTAGAATGGTGCCGGGGATGAGGGACTTCAGTGATGTGGAGAGACTGGAGAAGCTGGGATTGTTCTCCTTAGAGCAGAGTAAGATAAGGGGGCATTTAATAGAAGTGTTCAAAATCATGAAGGGTTTTGATGGAGTAAATAAGGAGAAACTGTTTCCAGTGGCAGGAGGGTCGGTAACCAGCGGACACAGATTGAAGGGAATTGGCAAAAGAACCAGAGGGGAGATGAGGAGAATGTTTTTTACGCAGCGAGTTGTTGTGATCTGGAATGCGCTGCCTGAAAGGGCGGTGGAAGCAGATTCAATAGTAACTTTCAAAAGGTAATTGGGTAAATACTTGAACAGGAAATAATTGCAGGGCTGTGGGGAAAGAGCGGGGGAGTGGGACTAATTGGAGAGCTCTTTCAAAGAGCCGGCACAGGCACGATAGGCTGAATGGCCTCCTCCTGTGCTGTATCGCTCTATGATTCTATGATAATGTGAATGGTGATCGAACACCCAATAACGGAACACTACATACACTTGAAAGGCTAGATGTAGAGAAGATGTTTCCACTTGTGGGGGTGACCAGAACTAGGGGTCATCAATATAAGATCGTCACTAATAAATCCAATTATGAAACTGAAGGTAAACTCAACTGGTTGTCCTGGGGATCCCATGTCTCCAGTGCTCCCGGGAATTCCTGTCAATCCCTGAAACAGAGATAGCAAAGATGATAACCAATGGTGTGGTGTTGGATTTCAGAATACGTATTCCAGTGCACAGCCTAAACAACACACATGGTGAACTGCCGAGGAAGAATAAGTACAGGAAATATTCTAACGATGTGTTATGTCTTGTGCCATTAAAGAAAGAGTCGCATTTCTACAGCACCTTTCACGACCCACAGGACGTCCCAAAGCGCTTTACAGCCAATGGAGTGCTTTTGAAGTGTGGTCACTGTTGCGATGTAGGACACAAAGGCTCCCTGAGAAATTCTATGGTTAGCGACATCACGAAAATTAGAATCAGGGTGAGGGCTGATTGTGAAATTTGCATCATCGTGGCGAAAGAAAACCCAGCCAGGAGACGCGATCAGCACGTTAACAGATAAATAAGGACCTGCACTGGCATTTCACCTCTCAGAGACATCCCGAAACCACTTCACAAAGTTATTTACTTTGAAGTGCAGCGATCGTTAGGCTGGCAAATGCGACAGACATCTGCAAATAGCAAAGGCTCACAAACCGGAATCGGACAATTTCTCTGGTTTGGCGGGTGTTGGAAGGTTGGCCATGGCACGGGGGGGACGGGGGAGGGGGGGCGCTCCTTGCCCCTCTTCAAATCGTGACACGGGAATTGTCAAGTCCGCATCAACCACAGAACTGGCATTCTGAGGAAGGCTTACGTCCCAGACGTTAAACCTCTCTTTTTATTGATGCCGATAGACTTTTTTTTGTGTGTTTTAGATTTCCCGTATTCTCATCCTTGTTTTCAAATCCCTCCGTGGCCTCGCCCCTCCCTATCTCTGTAATCTCCTCCAGCCCCACACCCACCTCCCCGAGATATCCGCACTCCTCTAATTCTGGCCTCTTGCGCATCCCTGATTTTAATCGCTCCACCATTGGCGGCCGTGCCGTCAGCTGCCTGGGCCCTAAGCTCAGGAATTCCCTCCCTAAACCTCTCCGCCTCGCTACCTCTCTCTCCTCCTTTAAGACGCTCCTTAAAACCGACCTCTTTGACCAAGCTTTTGGTCACCTGCCCTAATTTATCCTTATGTGGCTCGGTGTCAATTTTTTTTGTCTTAAAATACTCCTGTGAAGCGCCTTGGGATGTTTTACTACGTTAAAGGTGCTATATAAATACAAGTTGTTGTAAAGGTTTTGGGTTGCAACAAAAACTGTACTTACTGGAACGCCTGGTGCTCCCCTTTCTCCAGGATTGCCAGCTTTGCCCTGCAATTCAGAAAATGAATGACCTTGGATGTTGAAGAATGCACAGAACAGATATCAGAGGAGCTGAGGAGGGTCGTGTGGGTTTATTTGCAAATCTTATCAACGCTTCACACTTACAATCAGTCCAGTTTCACCTTTTTTGCCAAGTTCACCACTTTCTCCCTGCAAAAAGCAAACACATCTTTATGGTGTGACTTGATAAGAATGACCTCCCGCTGCCCTGAAGGGGAAAATTAAATTTAACAATCGTAATAATCGCACTCAGCACCATTGCGAGCACATAGGACATAAGGAACAGGAGCAGGAGTAGGCCATTCGGCCCCTCGAGCCTGCTCCGCCATTCAGTAAGATCAGGGCTGATCTTCGACCTCATCTCCACTTTCCCACCAATCCCCATATCCCTTGATTCCCTTAATGTCCAAAAATCTCTCGATAAGAACGTAAGAAATAGGATAGCACCCCCCCAACTCACGCTCCCCCCAACCACCCATTTCACCCCTTAAAACTAACTTTGTGAAATGTAGGGTTGCCACATTGCTACAAGTGAGAAAACAGGCAATGTGAACGTTATGTTCTGCCTCTGGCGATTCATGTTGATACAGAATGAAAAACACTACCAACGTCTGCTATCCAGGCAGGTTTCAGCATCGAAACACTTACAGTTCATCCAGTAGCTGGGATTTCCCAGTTCAAAAGAACAACTGTTCAGGAAAGATATCTTCATCAGCAACAAACAAGTTGAGGTCGAAGATCAGCATCCTCATTTAGTGACGTCCATTCATTTGACAGATGGTGTCCCGAACATGCTATTGTCTGATGTTGCAATGTAAATAATTACCTTGTTACCTTGGGGCCCTTGTTCTCCTGGGAGACCATCCAAACCTCTAGGTCCCTGAAAATAGTTACAGTAAATACTATTAAACACTGCCCTTCTTACTTTGTCTCTTCTGGGACACTTGGTTGGAAGGGTGAGATACAGCTCTTCACACTTCACCTACTTTATGGCCATGAAATTCAGTACGTTAGCGCCTCTCGCTAGCGCCTGGCGGGGGCGCTAAGGGGTTAGCGCCCGGGAGGGGCGAATCCCACGACGCCCGTGAACCTCAGTGCCGGTTTAGCGCTGGCGGTAACTCTTAGCACCCGGGCCGCTAGCACCTTGCAGATCGTGACATCATAAAGTGCGCGGCGCCCCTGTTATCGCCCCAGATGGGAAATGGACTCTCGCCACCCCACCCCCCGCCCACACCCCCGCTTTATCGCCTCGCACCGACAAGGCTGTGAACTTGGCTGGCCGCTTTGGAAGCGGTAATTAAAGGGAATGTTTTTTAGCTCGCGCAACCTTTATTATTTGCAGCAGTCTGGTGCCTGCGCGAAGTTTTTAATGTTTCACTGGTGCGAGGTGTCCGAGCCCTCCACACTGTGAGAGTGTTTGGGGCTGTAATGGCAGTCGCCCAGGTCGCCTTACAAAACAGACCTGAGGACAACCAGTGTGTGCAGCATCAATGGCCCTTCCCTTAAAGCGAGGGGCGCAGCCTCTGTGATGAACGAGCGCCGTTCACACTGCGCTCGAAATTGTTCCGCGCTCTGCCACTCCCGCCCCGCTCTCAGACTTAGGGCCCTGAGAGAAGTGGTTAGCGCTCCACTTCCCTCTCGGAGCGCTGAAGCTGAATTTCGCGGGTGGCGAGAATGATTAGCGTCTGGCGCTAATTTTTCAACTTTTAAAGATACCGAATTTTGCCCCCTGATGTAAGAAAACTACTAGGCACTTGGTCTGAGTGTTAAACAAAGCTTTAATCAACTGTTTTACAACATGGAGGTCTAGTTGTGTCCTTCACTAGTTCCTGTTAAGAATGTCCTGCGCAAGCTGGGCCCATGCCTGAGTATTTATACTCTCCCTGGCCACCCGTAGGCCGCTCAGTATTATTTCATCAGTCTTTCTTTCATGAATGACTGATTCATGTCACCCCCATTAATGACCCTAGTGTATGAATGCAAAGATCCTATGTTGAAGCAGAAAAGGAAGTAGAAAAAATAGGGGACCGAAAGACTTGAATTTACATTGTGCTTATCAGGTCCCTGAAGTATCTCGAAGAAATGAAGTATGTACAACAACAACTTGCATTTATATAGCGCCTTTAATGCAATGAAACATAACGCATCTGTGAAGCACCTTGGGGCGTTTAACAACGTTAACGGCGCTATATAATTGCAAGATGTTGTTGTTGTAATCGGACAAAATTTGACATCGAGCCACATAAGGAGATATTAGGACAGGTGACCAAAAGCTGGGTCAAAGAGGTCGGTTTTAAGGAGCGTCTTAAAAGGAGGAGAGAGAGGTGGCGAGACCGAGAGGTTTAGGGAGGGAATTCCAGAGCATAGGGGCCCAGGCGGCTGAAGGCACGGCCGCCAATGGTGGAGCGATTAAAATCGGAGATGCACGTAGGCCAGTACTGGAGGAACACAGAGATCTTGGAAGGTTGTGGGGCTGGAGGAGGTTACAGAGCTAAGGAGGGGGCGAGGCCATGGAGGGATTTGAACACAAGGAAGAGAATTTTAAAATCGAGGCGTTGCTGGACCGGGAGCCAGTGTAGGTCAGCGAGCACAGGGGGTTATGGGTGAACGGGACTTGGTGCGAGTTAAGATACGGGCAGCCGAGTTTTGATAAAATAAATGTTTTAACTACCATCTCTCTTGTTTTGATGATGAACTTAAATATAAACTCCTTCAGCAACTTTCCCTCTAGACTGTGCGGCCGCTCGGCTGTCTGCCATTCCGCACAGCCCGGGACTGGCTCTTCCAAGGTGAAATTTCGCGCATGTGCGAAACTTTGAGTGGGCCGCGCATCCCGTTAAAGGGGCCGCACACCCAAAATATAAATTTGGGGGAACATTGCCCTTCAGTTAGTGACCCGCTGAGCAGTTTTTTCCCCCCTTTACCTCATTACACTCCCTCATAGTTTGGAAGATCTCTATCAGATCTCCTTCTCAACCGTCTGGGGTAGCTTTTCACGTTCATGCGCTTGCTGTAAAGGATCACCCTCATGCAGCACATGAAGAAAAATACGCTGGGGGGAACAGCACACTGGCGGAGGAGCCCACCTCAGGTTCCATTCATTTAAAATGGGATAGAAATTCGGGCGGGCTCCAGTACAGTCTCGTGATCTTCCCTGCCCATAGAATCTCACAGCACAGAAGGAGGCCGTTTGGCCCATCGAGCCTCTGCCGGCTCTTTGACAGAGCTCTCCAATTAGTCCCACTCCCCCCGTTCCTTCCACACAGCCCTGCAATGTTTCCTTTTTAAGTAGAGTTCCAATTCCGATGCCCTTTTGAAACTGATTATTGAATGTGTTTCTATCGATGTGAAAAAGAAGTCTCCTCATCCCCCCACCCCCCGGCTTTTTTGCTGATTACCTAAGGTCTCCTTATAAGGACATGCTTGCCTTAGAGGCGGTGCAACAAAAATTCACGAGATTGATTCCAGGGATGAGAGGGTTGCCCTATGAAGAGAGATTGAGTAGAATGCGACTATGTTTTCTGGAGCTTAGCAGAATCAGAGGCGATCTCATTGAAACGTATAAAATTCTAACAGGGCTTGACAGGTGATGCGCTATCAATTACTCATAAAAGACTGAGAGTTAAGAGAGTAACTAAAGGCTTTTATTAACAAAAGAATGAAGGTCTGCCTCGAGTGGTCGACCGGTCCAGAATACAAAGGGGGCTGGGGAGCAGTCACCTTTATACTAGGACTTGTGGGAGGAGTCAGCCGAGGCATGTCCAGGCATGTACACAGTGGAATACAAACAGTGGTTTACCACATTCACCCCTTGTTTAAAATTGAGTCTGGCGGGGTGAAGTGTATTAAAAGTTAGTGTATTGGAGTCTCTCCGGAGGTCTTGTCTGCCGCTGTGATCGGCGTGGCGACGGCAGGGGTAGTGGAGCTTCCGGCGTCGAGTCCCGCGTAGGCTGTGGCACAGGCGTGTCGTCCTCGTAGGTGTCGAGCGGGTCGCTGGGCCCAGGCCTGCCGTCTGCTGGGGCTGGATATCGGATCGTGGTGGGGGGGGTGGTAGTGAGTAGTGGGTTACTGCGGCCCCCGAGGGTGCAAGGTCTCTTATGGAGACTGTGTCCTCCCGCCCGTCCGGGTATGCAATGTAAGCATACTGGGGGTTGGCGTGGAGGAGGTCGACCCTCTCGACAGGGGGTCCGTTTTATGGGTCCTCACGTGCCTTCTCAGTAGGACCGGTCCTGGGGACGTCAGCCATGGCGGGTAGCGATGTCCCCGATGTGGACTTCCTTGGGAAGACAAACATTTTCTCATGAGGGGTGGCGTTAGTGGCAGTGCAGAGCAGTGACCGAATAGAGTGGAGCGCATCGGGGAGCACATCCTGCCAGCGGGAGGTTGGAAGGCCCCTAGACTTTAAGGCTAGCAGGGCGGCCTTCCAAACTGTCGCATTTTCTCTTTCCACCTGTCCGTTCCCCCGGGGGTTGTAACTGGTGGTCCTGCTTGTGGCAATACCCCTAGTTAGCAGGTACTGACGGAGTTCGTCGCTCATAAACGATGAACCCCGGTCGCTATGGATATAGCTGGGGAAACCGAACAGGGTGAAGAGGTCGTTCAGACATTTAATGACCGTGGCACTGGTCATGTCCGGGCAGGGGATGGCGAACGGGAAACGGGAGTACTCATCAATAATATTGAGGAAGTACATATTGCGGTCGGAGGAGGGGAGAGGCCCTTTAAAATCAACGCTCAGGCGCTCGAAGGGGCGAGTGGCTTTTATCAGGTGGGCCCTGTCTGGTCTATAAAAGTGCGGTTTGCACTCAGCGCAGACTTGGCAGTTCCTGGTCATGGTCCTGACCTCCTCAATAGAGTAAGGCAGGTTGCGGGCCTTGATGAAGTGGAAGAACCTGGTGACCCCCGGGTGGCAGAGGTCATTGTGGAGGGCCCGCAGTCTATCGATCTGCGCGCTGGCGCAGGTGCCACGCGATAGCGCATCCGGGGGTTCATTGAGCTTCCCGGGCCGGTACAAGATCTCGTAATTGTAGGTGGAAAGTTCGATTCTCCACCTCAAGATCTTGTCATTTTTGATTTTGCCCCTCTGCTTGTTGTTAAACATGAAAGCAACTGAACGTTGGTCAGTGAGCAGGGTAAATCGTTTTCCGGCCAGGTAGTGCCTCCAATGACGCACAGCCTCCACAATCGCCTGGGCCTCCTTCTCAACAGCGGAGTGTCTGGTCTCCGGGCCTTGGAGGGTTCGTGAAAAGGAGGCCACGGGTCTCCCCGCCTGATTGAGGGTAGCGGCCAGGGCAAAGTCGGACGCGTCGCTTTCCACCTGGAAGGGGATGGATTCGTCCACTGCGTGCATGGTGGCTTTGGCAATGTCTTCCTTGATACGGTGGAAGGCTAAGCGGGCCTCTGCCGTCAAGGGAAAAGAGGTGGACTTGATCAGCGGATGGGCCTTGTCCGCATAGTAGGGGACCCACTGGGCATAATAGGAGAAAAACCCTAGGCACCTCTTCAGGGCCTTGAGGCAGTGGGGCAGTGGGAGTTCCATAAGGGGACGCATCCGGTCGGGGTCGGGGCCGATGACTCCGTGTTCCACAACACAGCCAAGGATGGCGAGGCGGTTTGTGCGGAATATGCACTTCTCCTTGTTATATGTCAGGTTCAGGAGTTGGGCGGTGCGGAGGAATTTTTCGAGGTTTGCGTCACGGTCCTGCAAGTCACGGCCGCAGATGGTCACATTGTCCAGATATGGGAAAGTGGCCTGCAACGCATTTTGATCTACCATCCGGTCCATCTCCCTTTGGAAGACGGAGACCCTGTTGGTGACGCCAAAGGGAACCCTAAGGAAATGATAGAGGCGGCCGTTTGCCTCAAAGGCAGTATACTGGCGGTCCTCAGGGCGGATAGGGAGCTGGTGGTACGCTGATTTCAGGTCAATGGTCGAGAAGACGCGGTACTGCGCGATCTGGTTGACCATATCAGCTATACGGGGGAGTGGGTAGGCGTCCAGCAGGGTGTAGCGATTTATTGTCTGGCTGTAGTCGATGACCAGGCGCTGCTTCTCGCCGGTCTTAACGACCACAACCTGGGCTCGCCAGGGGCTGGTGCTGCCCTCAATAATCCCTTCCTTCAGGAGCCGCTCCACTTCGGTTTTAATGAAAACCCTGTCCCCGGCACTGTATCGCCTGCTCTTTGTGGCGATGGGCTTACAGTCGGGGGTGAGGTTAGCAAACAGTGTGGGGGGGGGTGACTCTGAGTGTGGAGAGGTTGCACCTGGTGCGCGGCGGGCAATTTGGGAGCTGCTGGCTGCGGACTGTGAGTGGGGGTAGGGGTCCACCGTACGCTATCGTAACACTTTTAAGGTGGCACTGAAAATCTAACCCCAGCAGGACGGCAGCGCAGAGGTCGGGCAGGACCAGAAGTTTAAAATGATCGTACACGGTCCCGTCTACTACGAGTGTCACTACGCAGTAGCCGCCGATGTCCGCCGACTGGGACTCGGAGGCCATAGAAATCCGCTGGTGCGCAGGCAGGACTGGGAGAGAGCAACGCCGCACCGTGTCGGGGTGGATGAAGCTCTCCGTGCTCCCAGAGTCAAAAAGGCAGATTGTATCGTGGCCATTTACCTTAATGTCCATTGTGGAGCTGGCCAGCTGGTGCGGTCTCACTTGGTCCAGTGTAACGGATGCCAGCGTAGGGGTCGGTGTGTCGCTGCGGGTATCAGATGAGGCGGTGTTGGGGGCCTGCTGCGTTCCGGCTGTCGTCCAAGATGGCGGCGTCCATGATCCCCATGTGGCTGGAGGCGTCCAAAATGGCTGCTGTACCGGTGGTTCGCACATGGCCGGGGAGGCCCAAGATGGCGGCCCGCATGGCCCACACGCGGCGCTGCTGGGGTTCGGGGTGGCTTTGGCCCTGCAGACGTTAGCGTAGTGTCCCTTCTTCCCGCAGCCCGAGCAGATCGCGTTTTTCGCCGGGCAGCGCGCTCTGGGGTGTTTTGCCTGGCCACAGAAGTAGCATTTCTGGCCTTGGGGCACTGCTGTCTGGCCTTGGGACACTGCTGCGGTAGTTGGGCCGTTGCTGGGGTGTGGCTGGGGTGGCACGGCGCTATGAGGCGGTCCTACCGTGTCCCAGGCTGTCATTCCCCGCGGCGTCCACGGTGCAGAGGAGTAGGCATCCATGCCCCGGTAGGCTGCATCCAGTGATAGTGCGAGTTCAGAGGCCTTGTTGAGGTCGAGGTCACTCTGCTCCAACAGTCGCTGTCGGGTGTAATTGGATCTGTGGCCCGCTACAAAAGCGTCCCGGATAAGTTCCTCTGTGTACACGGCGGCCTTTACATCCTTACAACCACAGGCCTGGCCAAGCACAGACAGTGCCTGAAGGTATTCCACGGTTGATTCCCCAGGTTGTTGTTTACGACTCCCCAGAAGGTGCCTGGCGTACACTTCGTTCACTGGGCGCATGTACTGGTCCTTGAGGAGCTTGATAGCGTCCGCGTACGAGGTCGCGTCTTGGATGACCGAGTACACTCGGTGGTTCACTTTGGAGGTCAGGACATCCAGTTTGCCCTCGTCCGATTTGATTGCTGCGGAGGCGGTCAGAAATTTTTCGAAACACTTAAGCCAGTGAGTAAACTTGGTGGATGAGTCCGCCTCCCGATGATCTAAGTCCAGGCATGCTGGTGTGAGGATCTTCTCCATTATAAAAATTTGTTAATAAAATTGATGCGCTATCAATTACTCATAAAAGACTGAGAGTTAAGAGAGTAACTAAAGGCTTTTATTAACAAAAGAATGAAGGTCTGCCTCGAGTGGTCGACCGGTCCAGAATACAAAGGGGGCTGGGGAGCAGTCACCTTTATACTAGGACTTGTGGGAGGAGTCAGCCGAGGCATGTCCAGGCATGTACACAGTGGAATACAAACAGTGGTTTACCACAACAGGGTAGATGTTGAGAGGCTGTTTGCCCTGGCTGGGGAGTCTAGAACCAGGGGTCACAGTCTCAGGCTAAAGGGTCGGCCATTTAGGACTGAGATGAGAAGAAATTTCTTCACTCAGAGGGTGGTGAATCTTTGGAATTCTCTACCCCAGAGGGCTGGGGAGGCTCAGTCATTGAGTATATTCAAAGCTGAGATCGATAGATTTTTGAATATTAAGGGAATCAAGGGATATGGGGATAGTGCAGGAAAGTGGAGTTGAGGTCGAAGATCAGCCATGATCTTATTGAATGGTGGTGCAGACTCGAGGGGCCGAATGGCCAACTCCTGCTCCTAATTCTTATGTTCTTATGTACCTTAAACCTGTGTCGTCTGGTTACCGACCCACTATGCAACGGAAACAATTTCTCCTCATTTACGCTATCAAAACCCCATATAATTTGGACCATCCTATAAATTTCCCCTTAACCTTCTCTGCTCTAAGGAGAACAAGCCCAGCTTCTCCAGTCTCTCCACATGACTGAAGTCCCTCATCCCTGGCACCATTCTCCTAAATCTCCTCTGCACCCTCTCCAAGGCCCAAGCTTCCTCTGTGTGCCGAGGCCGATTCATTCTTCACACCAAGTGCAACAATGGAAAACCTGCCCTTCTCTGTGCTTATAAAAAAAAATAGCTTTTTAAAAAACATTTCTTCTTGGGATATGGGGGACACTGGAAGCAAATACATTTCTTTGAAAAGCTGATGTTGTCATCAATAGCAGGGAGTGATCACCATCTTGTGATGTCAGTAGCTCACCCCTAATTGCACTGAGAACGAGGTGGAGAGGCTTCTGTTTTTGAGACTGTTTTTAGAACTCATTCCAGAACTGAGAGGGCATACCTATCAGGAAAGGCTGAACAGGCTGGGGTTTTTTCTCTAGAAAAGAGAAGGCTGAAGGGTGAACTGATGGAGGGCTTTAAGATTATGAAAGGGTTTGACAGGGTTAGACGTAGAGAAGATGTTTCCACTTGTGGGGGAGACCAGACCTCGAGGTCATCAATATAAGATCGTCACCAATAAATCCAATCGGGAATTCAGGAGAAACCTCTTTACCCAGAGAGTGGTGAGAATGTGGAACTCGCTCCCACAGGGAGTGGTTGAGGTGAACAGCGGAGATGCATTTAAGCTGAAGCTGGATAAACACATGAGGGAGAAGGGAATAGAAGGATATGGTGATAGGGTGAGATAAAGAGGGGTGGGAGGAGGCTCGAGTGGAGCAGAAAGGGAGGGATGAATGGCCTGCTTCTGTGTTGTAAATACGTTGTAACTTGCCAGGCCACTGTCAAGGGCATTCAAAGTGTAAGACTGGTGTCAGACTTGATAGGTTCCCTTCCCTGTCGGACTTGAAGGAACAGTTGGAATTTTATGGCAATCCATCTTTTTTTCCCCCAAATCCTTAAATTTATAAAATTCACTTTCACCATTTGCCATAGTGGGATTTCAACTCACAACCTCCCAAGTTATTAACCCAGTACCACAAGCACGACACAAACCACATCCTTCCCCCTAAAGGAATGGCAGGAGGGAGCATATTGTGGTAACAGATGGTGGTGAGGAGAGAGATCTGTGGGAGACATTTAATACCACACAAATCACAACTGACAAATCGCAACCACAGACATGTTTGGAGCTTAAGACAATCCACCTCCCGTAAATTCTCCAGAATTGGGGAAAAAACAGAGGAGAGAGAATAGAATGTAAGAAGTCACACAACACCAGGTTATAGTCCAACAGCTTTATTTGAAATCACAAGCTTTCGGAGCGCTGCTCCTTTGTCAGGTGAAGTGTCTTCACCTGACGAAGGAGCAGCGCTCCGAAAGCTTGTGATTTCAAATAAAGCTGTTGGACTATAACCTGGTGTTGTGTGACTTCTTACATTTGTCCACCCCAGTCCAACACCGGCATCTCCACACCAGAGAGAATAGAAAATCATGAATGTCACTTACTCTTCTTCCTTTTGCACCTTGTAGGCCTGGTGATCCTCTTCGTCCCGGAAGACCCTACAAGACAACACACAACCGCTGACATCAGATTGAGGTAAGTTTGGCAACATGCCTCTCCCATCAGCTGTAGCTCAGTGAGTCGCACTCTCGCTCCTATGTCAGAAGGTCCTGGGTTCAAGTCCAACGTCAGTGACTAGAGCACCAAATTTGGGCTGAAGCCCCAGTGCAGTACTGAGGGATCAACAGCTCGCATTTAAAGAATTAATACATAATTTACAACAAATATACATTCTTTTAAGGCACAAAAAAACCCACAGGAAAAGTGGTCCAACTGTGGCTAACAAGAGAAGTTAAAGATCAAAGGAAGAGGCTTATAATGTTGCCAGAAAGAGCAGTAAGCCTGAGGATTGGGAGGATTTTAGAATTCAGCAAAGGAGGACCAAGAAATTGATTAAAAAAAAGGGAAAATAGAATCTGAGAGTAAACTAGCGAGAGACATAAAAACTGACTGTAAAAGCTTCAATAGGTATGTAAAAAGGAAAAGATTAGCGAAATTAAATGTGGGTCCCTTACAGGCTGAGACAGGAGAAATTATAATGGGGAATAAGGAAATGGTAGAGAAATTAAACAAATACTTTGTATCTGTCTTCACGGAAGACGCAAAAAACTTCCCAGAAATAATGGAGAACCAAGGGTCTAGCGAGAATGAGGAACTGAAAGAATTTAGTATTAGTAAAAAAATAGTACTGGAGAAATTAATGGGACTGAAAGCCAATAAATCCCCTGGATCTGATGGCCTACATCCTAGGGTTTTGAAAGGGGTGGCTATAGAGATAGTGGATGCATTGGTTGTCATTTTCCAAAAGTCCATAGATTCTAGAACAGTTCCTGCGGATTGGAAGGTAGTAAATGTAGCCCCAATATTTAAGAAAGGAGGGGGAGAGAAAATGTGGAACTACACTTTGGATTGGGGGTAATATACTAGCATGGGTTGAGGATTAGTTAACGGACAGAAAACAGAGAGTAGGAATAAAAGGGTCATTTTCGGGTTGGCAGGCTGTAACTAGTGGGGTACCGCAAGGATCAGTGCTTGGGCCTCAGCTATTCACAATCTACATCAATGATTTGGATGAGGGGACCATATATAATATGTCCAAGTTTGCCGATGATACAAAACTGGGTGGGAATGTAATTTGTGAGGAGGATGCAAAGAGGCTTCAAGGGGATATAGACAGGCTACGTGAGTGGGCAAGAACATGGCAAATGGAATATGAAGTGGAGAAATGTGAAGTTATCCGCTTTGGTAGGAAAAATAGAAAAGCAGAGTATTTTTTAAATGGTGAGAGATTGGGAAATGTTGGTGTTCAGAGGGACCTGGGTGTCCTTGTACACAAATCACTGAAAGTTAACAGGCAGGTACAGCAAGCAAATAGGAAAGCAAATGGTATGTTGGCCTTTGAGGATTTGAGTATAAGAGTAAAGACGTCTTACTGCAAGTATATAGGGCCCTGGCGAGACCACACCTGGAGTATTGTGTACAGTTTTGGTCTCCTTACCTAAGGAAGGATATACCTGCCATAGAGGGAGTGCAATGAAGGTTCACCAGACTGGTTCCTGGGATGAGGGGATTGTCCTATGAGGAGAGATTGAGTAGACAAGGCCTATATTCTCTAGAGTTTAGAAGAATGAGAGATGATCTCATTGAAACATACAAAATTCTTACAGGGCTCGACAGGGTAGATGCTGGGAGGATGTTTCCCCTGGGTGGGGCATCTAGAACCAGGGGTCACAGTCTCAGAATAAGGGGTCGGCCATTTAGGACTGAGATGAGGAGAAATGTCTTCACTCAGAGGGTGGTGAATCTTTGGAATTCTCTACCCCAGAGGGCTGTGGAGGCTCAGTCGTTGAGTGTATTCAAGACAGAGATCGACAGATTTTTGGATATTAAGGGAATCAAGGGATATGGGGATAGTGCAGGAAAGTGAAGATGAGGTAGAAGATCAGCCATGATCTTATTGAATGGTGGAGCAGGCTCGAAGGGCCAAATGGCCTACTCCTGCTCCTTTTTCTTATGTTCTTATGTCGGAGGGGCAACACTGAGGGAGTGCTGCATTGTCGGAGGAGCAGTACTGAGGGAGCGCTGCACTGTCGGAGGGGCAGTACTGAGGGAATGCTGCACTGTCGGAAGGGCAGTACTGAGTGAGCGCTGCACTGTCGGAGGGGCAGCACTGAGGGAGTGCTGCATTGTCGGAGGAGCAGTACTGAGGGAGTGCTGCACTGTTGGAGGGGCAGCACTGAGGGAGTGCTGCACTGTCGGAGGGGCAGTACTGAGGGAGTGCTGCACTGTCGGAGGGGCAGTACCGAGGGAGTGCTGCACTGTCGGAGGGGCAGCACTGAGGGAGTGCTGCACTGTCGGCGGGGCAGTACTGAGGGAGCTCTGCACTGTTGGAGGGGCAGTGCTGGGGGAGTGCTGCACTGTTGGAGGGGCAGTACTGAGGGAGCGCTGCACTGTCAGAGGGGAAGTACTGAGGGAGTGCTGCACTGTCGGAGGGGCAGTACTGAGGGAGTGCTGCAATGTCGGAGGGGCAGTACTGAGGGAATGCTGCACTGTCGGAAGGGCAGTACTGAGGGAGCGCTGCACTGTCGGAAGGGCAGTACTGAGTGAGCGCTGCACTGTCGGAGGGACAGCACTGAGGGAGTGCTGCATTGTCGGAGGAGCAGTACTGAGGGAGTGCTGCACTGTTGGAGGGGCAGCACTGAGGGAGTGCTGCACTGTCGGAGGGGCAGTACTGAGGGAGTGCTGCACTGTCGGAGGGGCAGTACCGAGGGAGTGCTGCACTGTCGGAGGGGCAGCACTGAGGGAGTGCTGCACTGTCGGCGGGGCAGTACTGAGGGAGCTCTGCACTGTTGGAGGGGCAGTGCTGGGGGAGTGCTGCACTGTTGGAGGGGCAGTACTGAGGGAGCGCTGCACTGTCAGAGGGGAAGTACTGAGGGAGTGCTGCACTGTCGGAGGGGCAGTACTGAGGGAGCGCTGCACTGTCGGAGGGGCAGTACTGAGGGAGCGCTGCACTGTCGGAGGGGCAGTACTGAGGGAGCGCTGCACTGTCGGAGGGGCAGTACTGAGGGAGCGCTGCACTGTCGGAGGGGCAGTACTGAGGGAGCGCCGCACTGTCGGAGGGGCAGTACTGAGGGAGTGCTGCACTGTTGGTGTGGCAGTACTGAGGGATGCTGCACTGTCGGAGGGACAGTACTGAGGGAGTGCTGCACTGTTGGTGTGGCAGTACTGAGGGAGTGCTGCACTGTCGGAGGGGCAGTACTGAGGGAGTGCTGCACTGTTGGTGTGGCAGTACTGAGGGAGCGTCGCACTGTCGGAGGGGCAGTACTGAGGGAGTGCTGCACTGTTGGTGTGGCAGTACTGTGGGAGTGCTGCACTGTCGGAGGGGCAGTACTGAGGGAGTGCTGCACTGTTGGTGTGGCAGTACTGAGGGAGCGTCGCACTGTCGGAGGGGCAGTACTGAGGGAGTGCTGCACTGTTGGAGGGGCAGTACTGAGGGAGTGCTGCACTGTCGGAGGGGCAGTACTGAGGGAGCGCTGCACTGTCGGAGGGGCAGTACTGAGGAACGCTGCACTGTCGGAGGGGCAGTACTGAGGGAATACTGCACTGTCGGAGGGTCAGTACTGAGGGAGTGCTGCACTGTCGGAGGGTCAGTACTGAGGGAGTGCTGCACTGTTGGAGGGGCAGTACTGAGGGATGCTGCACTGTCGGCGTGGCAGTACTGAGGGAGCGCTGCACTGTCGGAGGGGCAGTACTGAGGGTGCGCCGCACTGTTGGAGGGGCAGTACTGAGGGAGCGCCTGTGGTAAACCACTGTTATCGTTCACAACCGTTCACTATTGTTACACTGTTGTTATCACTACACAAGGTTACCTCTTGACACGCACGCTGTTATACCTGAGCTGACCTCAGCTGACTCCGCCCATGGCTCCGCCTGCTTGCCCAGGTATAAAGGTGATTGCTTGGCCAGTATTCTTCCTTGCTGGAACCGATCACCCACGAGGGTGGGCTTTGTTATTTAGCCAATAAAAACCTATAGTTACTGTCTTAACTCGTCGCTTTTCATGGAATGAATTGATAGGTATATCAATTTTATTGGCTAAATTTTGAAATGGATGGACAGCCACAGCCAAATGACCAGCCAGACGGCCAGCTACAACAGCCACAGCCAAACGGCCAGCCAGACGGCCAGCTACAACAGCCCCAGCCAAACAGCCAGCTACAACAGCCTCAGCAACCGACCTGGCTGTGAGCCCTCCGACCGCCGTACCTGGATCTAAACCCACAGGCAGCGAATTCAGCCCTCGACTTTGATCACTGGCTGAGCTGTTTTGAATCCTACCTGGTAGCCTCCGGCGTGCCATCGGAATCTAAACTACGAGTTCTGACCGCCCAGGTGAGCCCTAAAGTATTTGCACTCATCCGGGACCTTGCTACATATGAGGAGGCCCTCGACCTGCTAAAAGAGCAGTACCGGAGCCCAGTAAATACAATGTATGCCAGACACCTCCTAAGATCCCGCTCGCAACAGCCAGGAGAGTCTGTAGATGAATTTTTATGGGCGCTACAAACACTCGGCAGGGACTATGACTTTAAAGCTGTAACGGCTGCACAACATGCTGAAGGAAATATCCGCGATGCCTTCGTGAAAGGCCTTCAGTCCGACTACTCACGGCAAAGACTGCTAGAATCAAAGGACCTCGACTTGAAAACAGCTGCAGCCCTCGCTCGCTCCCTGGAAGTGGCCCATCGGGACCTCGAGGCGTACTCCAGGTACAGTGCTGCGCGACCCTGGGACTCGGGCCCGACCCCGGACGCAATACCCCTCGCACCGCCGCCCCTGGGGCCTACTACGGCGTCGGTGTCCCGGAATCGATCGGGACCGCCACCCCCGGGACCTGCTGCGGCAGCGGAGCCCCGCGATTGGGCCGCCAGCTGTTTTTTCTGTGGCCAGGCGAGACATCAAAGGGCGCGCTGCCCTGCAAGGAATGCGACCTGCTCCGGCTGCAAAAAGGCCACTTCGCAAACGCCTGCAGGGGGAAAGCCACAGACGCCAGCAGTGCCTCATGTGAGTTGTGGGGGCGGCCATCTTTGATCAAGGCCACAGACGCCAGCAGTGCCTCATGTGAGTTGTGGGGGCGGCCATCTTCTCCGCCATTTTGTCCAACTTCGTGGGGATCCGCGTCATGGGCGCCGCCATTTTGTTCGCCGCACTCGGCCGCCATTTTGTCTCCAGACCCAACCACCGCCTCACCTGCAGACTACAGCAGCTCACTCAACCATACACTGGCCTCCGTCACGCTTGACCAAGCCCTCCCGCATCATCTGTCCAAGTCCATGATGGACATCGGAGTAAACGGCCACGCCACAACCTGCCTGTTCGACAGCGGAAGCACGGAGAGTTTTATTCACCCAGACACGGTGAGCTACTACTCCCTCACTGTCCGGCCAACGCGCCATCGGATCTCGATGGCGTCGAAGTCACATTCAACTGACGTCAGCGGCTACTGTGTGGTGACCCTGTCGGTTAGGGGCACGGAATATAAAAACTTTAAACTCCTCGTCCTGCCCCAGCTCTGCGCTGCCATCCTACTAGGGCTGGATTTCCAATGCCACCTCCAAAGTGTCACTCTGGCATACGGTGGACCCCTCCCCCCACTCACAGTCTACAACCAGCAGGTTTTAAACCGCCCGCCGCATACCACCTGCGGCCTCTCCACTCTCAAAGTCCCGCCCCCTCCTTGTTCGCTAACCTCACCCGCGACTGTAAACCCGTCGCTACCAAGAGCAGGCGGTACAGCGCCGGGGACAGAGCTTTTATTAGCTCTGAGGTGCAGCGACTCCTGAAAGAGGGCGTCATCGAGGGGAGCACCAGCCCCTGGCGTGCCCAGGTCGTAGTCGTTAAGACCGGCAATAAACACCGCCTGGTCATCGACTACAGTCAAACCATAAACCGGTACACCCAGCTGGACGCATACCCCCTTCCCCGCATATCTGATATGGTAAACCAGATTGCACATTACCGGGTATTCTCCACCATCGACCTTAAGTCGGCCTATCACCAACTCCCTATCCGCCCTGAGGACCGCCAGTATACCGCCTTCGAGGCGAATGGCCGCCTCTACCACTTCCTTAGGGTTCCCTTCGGCGTCACCAACGGGGTTTCGGTCTTCCAAAGGGAGATGGACCGGATGGTTGACCAGAACGCGCTGCAGGCCACGTTTCCTTATCTGGATAACGTCACCATCTGCGGCCACGACCAGCAGGACCATGATGTTAATCTGGAGAAATTCCTCCGTACGGCCCAACGGCTGAATCTCACTTACAATAAGGATAAATGTGTGTTTAATACCTCGCGCCTTGCCATCCTCGGCTGCGTAGTAGAGAACGGAGTCATCGGCCCCGACCCCGAAAGAATGCGCCCCCTCATGGAGCTTCCCCTTCCCCACTGTCAAAAGGCACTGAAGAGAACCCTGGGGCTCTTCGCTTACTATGCCCAATGGGTGCCCAATTATGCGGACAAAGCCAGACCCCTCATGAAGTCAGCCTCCTTCCCCCTGACACCAGAAGCATGCGCAGCCTTCTCCCTCATAAAAGGAGACATTGCGAAGGCCACAATGCACGCAGTGGATGAGTCCATCCCTTTCCAAGTGGAGAGCGATGCATCCGACTTCGCCCTAGCTGCAACCCTAAACCAGGCGGGGAGACCTGTAGCCTTCTTTTCAAGGACCCTCCAGGGCCCTGAGATCCGACACTCTTCTGTCGAGAAGGAGGCCCAGGCGATTGTGGAAGCGGTACGACGCTGGAGGCATTACCTGGCAGGCAAACGATTTACCCTCCTCACCGACCAGCGTTCGGTTGCGTTTATGTTTAATAACAAGCTGAGGGGAAAAATCAAGAACGACAAGATCTTGAGGTGGAGAATCGAGCTCTCCACCTACGAGTACGATATCTTGTACCGGCCTGGTAAACTCAACGAGCCCCCTGATGCTCTATCACGAGGTACATGCGCCAACGCGCAAGTTGATAGACTGCGGACCCTCCACAACGACCTCTGCCACCCCGGGGTCACTAGACTTTACCACTTCATTAAGGCCCGCAACCTGCCCTACTCCATCGAGGAGGTCAGGACCATGACCAGGAACTGCCAAGTCTGTGCCGAATGCAAACCGCATTTCTATAGGCCGGACAGAGCAAGCCTGATCAAGGCCACCCGCCCCTTCGAGCGCTTGAGCATCGATTTTAAGGGGCCCCTCCCGTCCTCTGACCGTAATGTGTACTTCCTCAACATTATTGACGAGTACTCCCGTTTCCCCTTTGCCATCCCCTGCCCAGACATGACCAGCACCACGGTCATCAAATGCCTGAACGACCTCTTCGCCTTGTTCGGGTTCCCGAACTATATACATAGCGACCGGGGCTCATCCTTCATGAGCGAGGAACTTCGCCAGTTCCTGCTGGCGAGAGGTATTGCGGCGAGCAGGACCACCAGCTACAACCCCCGGGGGAACGGCCAGGTGGAAAGAGAGAACGCGACAGTTTGGAAGGCCGTCCTCTTAGCCCTAAAGTCTAAGGGCCTCCCAACCTCTCGCTGGCAGGAAGTCCTCCCGGCAGCGCTCCATTCCATCCGGTCACTGCTTTGTACTGCCATTAACGCCACCCCTCATGAGCAAATGTTCGTTTTCCCCAGGAAGTCGACTACGGGAACCTCGCTACCAACATGGCTGACTTCTCCGGGGCCCGTCCTGCTGCGGAAGCACGTAAGGACCCATAAAACGGACCCCCTGGTCGAGAGGGTGAACCTCCTGCACGCCAACCCCCAGTACGCCTACGTGGCATACCAAGACGGGCGGGAGGACACAGTCTCCTTGCGAGACCTCGCACCCTCGGGCACCCCGGAGATACCACCGTTACCCCCCACCACTCCCCCAAATCCAGCTCCTGTAGGCGGCATGCCGGAACCCCAGGAGCCTCCGTCGGCCACGCAGACACCAGCATTAACATCGGATACTGCACCACCGCCGCCGCTGCTGCGCCGATCAGAAAGGCTTACGAGGCCTCCTGATAGACTGACATACACGAACTAGTAGTACACTTCACCCCGCCGGACTCAATTTTAAACAAGAGGTGAATGTGGTAAACCACTGTTATCGTTCACAACCGTTCACTATTGTTACACTGTTGTTATCACTGTTTACACTGTTGTTATCACTACACAAGGTTACCTCTTGCCACGCACGCTGTTATACCTGGGCTGACCTCAGCTGACTCCGCCCATGGCTCCGCCTGCTTGCCCAGGTATAAAGGTGATTGCTTGGCCAGTATTCTTCCTTGCTGGAACCGATCACCCACGAGGGTGGGCTTTGTTATTTAGCCAATAAAAACCTATAGTTACTATCTTAACTCGTCGCTTTTCATGGAATGAATTGATAGGTATATCAGCGCCGCACTGTCGGAGGGGCAGTACTGAGGGAGCGCTGCACTGTCGAAGGGGCAGTACTGAGGGAGCGCTGCACTGTTGGAGGGGCAGTACTGAGGGAGTGCTGCACTGTTGGTGTGGCAGTACTGAGGGAGCGTCGCACTGTCGGAGGGGCAGTACTGAGGGAGCGCTGCACTGTCGGAGGGGCAGTACTGAGGGAGCGCCGCACTGTCGGAGGGGCAGTACTGAGGGAGCGCCGCACTGTCGGAGGGGCAGTACCGAGGGAGCGCTGCACTGTTGGAGGGGCAGTACTGAGGGAGTGCTGCACTGTCGGAAGGGCAGTACTGAGGGAGCGCTGCACTGTCGGAGGGGCAGTCCTTTAGATGAGAAGTTAAACCTCTATCCTTTCAGGTGAATGTAAACGATCCCACAGCCACTATTTCAAAGCAGAGCAGGGGAGTTCTCCCCGTGTGCGAGACAATATTTATCCCTCAACTGACGTCACTAAACAACAGGATATCTGCTCGTTGTCAGGTTGCTGTTTGTGGGTGCTTGCTGTGCTTACATTGGCAGCCATATTACAACAGTGACAACACTTCAAATGTATTTGATTGGCTGTGTATCGCTTTGGGACATCCTGAGGTCATGAAAGGAGATTTAGAAATCCAAGTTCTTTCTTTGAACAGCAATTATTGGATCAATCGTTAGAAATATACAACTATCAACAGTGATGTTGTCAGCATCAGCAAATGGTGAATATAAGGAACTCTGGCTGGTGCAACAGGCAGTATTGGGCGTCGTGCGAATGCATTTCAGTGATGCTGAATGTGATGACTACTGGGTTGGACTGATGGCTAACGGCAATACCTACACAACAGTTTTACCTACATTATGGAGCACCGGCAGCAGAAAAGATCTTGCAAGACCGGTAACTGCGCCTTGCCTCGGACAATAAGCTCGATTCAGTTCACCGAGGCCAGCTAACGTTGAGCCCCAGCCCGCGCGGCACAGCAGACACAGTGGGGCCACGTACCCCGATTGGGGGGTTGGGGAGAGCAAACTGTCACCACCGCGCGTGTATCACATTCCCCAGGCTGGCTGTGCCACCCGGGCTGAAGAGTCAGACCAACTCAAGACCTTGATGGTCCTTCTTAGAAGACCACAGATCGCCCCAGTGATGTACGTATTGTGAGTTATTCTGGATCGCACTGGGTGTCCCATGGCTGATCATTGCGAAACAAGCATAGGGCAGATGACCAAAAGCTTGGTCAAAGAGGTAGGTTTTAAGGAGCGTCTTAGAGGAGGAAAGAGAGGTAGAGAGGTGGAGAGGTTTAGGGAGGGAATTCCAGAGCTTAGGGCCTTCCAAACAAGGTTAAAGCGATACCACCTTCCACACGTAGAGGTGGTCAATATTCTGGATTGATTGTGCTTGGACCAACTACCATCACCAGAAATTCTCAGAGATACGTCCTAAGGGGATTGATCACATTTTTTAACCCTGTTTCTTAACCAATCTCCTTTTTTAAATTCTTTCTCCTTTTTCCGTTATCTACCTATTTATGCTGTTTGTTCCACTCCCGGCACATCACCTGACTCTGTCCCTTGCCTCAGCTCATCTATTGCTGAAACCCTCATCCATGCCTTTGTTACCGCTAGACTTGACTATTCCAACGCATGTTCTACCCTCCGTAAACTTTAGGTCATCCAAAACTCGGCTGCCCCGTGTCCTAACTCACACCAAGTCCTGTTCACCCATCACCCCCTGTGCTCACTGCCCCGTGTCCTAACTCACACCCAGTCCCGTTCACCCATCACCCCCTGTGCTCACTGCCCCGTGTCCTAACTCGCACCAAGTCCCGTTCACCCATCACCCCTGTGCTCACTGCCCCGTGTCCTAACTCGCACCCAGTCCCGTTCACCCATCACCCCTGTGCTCGCTGACCTACATTGGCTCCCGGTTAAGCAACACCTCGATTTCAAAATTCTCATCCTTGTTTTCAAATCCCTCCATGGCCTCCTCCCCCCTCCCTAACTCTGTAATCTCCTCCAGCCCCACAACCCCCCGAGATCTCTGCGTTCCTCCAATTCTGGCCTCTTGAGCATCCCCTGATTTTAATCGCTCCACCATTGGCGGCCGTGCCTTCAGCTGCCTGGGCCCCAAGCTCTGGAATTCCCTCCCTAAACCTCTCCGCCTCTCATTCCCCCTTTAAGACGCTCCTTAAAATCGACCTCTTTGACCAAGCTTTTGGTCATCTGCTCTAATAGCTCCTTATGTGGCTCGGTGTCAAATTTTGTTTGATAATCGCTCCTGTGAAGCGCCTTGGGATGTTTTACTATGTTAAAGGTGCTGTATAAATACAAGTTGTTGTTGTTATGCCACACAGCAAGAAATTGGTGGCCTCATACGATTCATTGCAAGAATGTCACTCCATTTGAGCAGTTTTTCACAATTATGAAGTATTGAACCATTGTCTTGGTATTAAGTCCTTTTTAATGGACCCTTGAATTTCACACATTGCATGGTGATAGCTACACTCACAGAGGGAGACTGGGCCAAAACATAATTGGGTTCCGCTGTGAGCTCAACTTGAGAATCTTTTTATGTTAATGCTATAAAACATTTACTCACTGACAGTCCTTGTGGCCCGATGGGACCTGGAATTCCTGGTGGTCCCAGATAACCCTGCCAAAGTAAATAACAGAAACACAACAATTAAAGAGCTGGAAATTATCCGCAGTAATTTTCCACCCAGATTGAGATCCCTGCAGTGACAAGTTGTGTGGTTGGGCATTCCTTGGAGGATTTAATCGCTGCCAAGCACTCTGTTACTATTTTCACATGCTGCATTTCTTCCAAATGATGCTGATTGGAGAAAGACTGGAGGAAGTATCGTGGAATGATACAGCACAGGAGGAGGCCATTCGGCCCATCGTGCCTGTGCCGGCTCTTTGAAAGAGCTCTCCAATTAGTCCCACTCCCCCCTGCTCTTTCCCCATCGCCCTGCAAATGTTTTCCCCTTCAAGTATTTATCCAATTCCCTTTTGAAAAGTTAGCATGCAGGTACAGCAAGCAATTAGGAAGGCAAATGGAATGTTGGCCTTTATTGCAAAGGGAATGGAGTATCAAAGTAGGGACGTCCTGCTACAACTGTGCAGGGCGTTGGTGAGACAGCGCCTGGAGTACTGCGGACAGTTTTGGTCTCCTTATTTAAGGAGGGATATACTTGCATTGGAGGCAGTTCAGAGAAGGTTCATGAGGTTAATTCCTGAGATGACGGGGTCGTCTTATGAAGAAAGGTTGAGCAGGTTGAGCCTATACTCATTGGAGTTTAGAAGAATGAGAGGTGATCTTATTGAAACATATAAGATTCTGAGGGGGCTCGACAAGATAGATGCAGAGAGGATGTTTCCCCTCATGGGGGAATCTAGAACGAGGGGGCACAGTTTCAGGATAAGGGGTCGCCCATTTAAAACGGAGATGAGGAGGAATTTCTTCTCTGAGGGTCGTGAATCTTTGGAATTCTTTACCCCGGAGAGCTGTGGAGGCGGAGACAGTGAATATATTCAAGGCGGAAAGGGACAGATTTTTGAAAAACAGGGGAATCGAGGGTTATGGGGAGAGAGCGGGAAAGTGGAGTTGAGGCCAAGATCAGATGAGCCATGATTTTATTGAATGGTGGAGCAGGCTCGAGGGGCTGAATGGCCGACTCCTGCTCCTATTTCTTATGTTCTTATGTCTTTTGAATGTAACTATTGAATCTGCTCCCACTGCCCTTTCAGGCAGCGTGTTCCAGCTCATAAGAATCACAAGTAACAAATAACAAGTAAAATCGAATAAACAGAATCTTAAAATTGATAAAAGTATTCAATGGAACCCAAAATCTTTTTGCAATCTGCGCAATTGGATCAGGGGGCACCGTATTCAAAGTGGATCAGCGGGCACCGTATTCAAACTGGATCAGGGGGCACCGTATTCAAACTGGATCAGGGGGCACCGCATTCAAACTGGATCAGGGGGCACCGTATTCAAATTGGATCAGGGGGCACCATATTCAAACTGGATCAGGGGCACCCTATTCAAACTGGATCAGGGGGCACCCTATTCAAACTGGATCAGGGGGCACCGCATTCAAACTGGATCAGGGGGCACCGTATTCAAACTGGATCAGGGGGCACCGTATTCAAACTGGATCAGGGGCACCGTATTCAAATTGGATCGGGGGCACCGTATTCAAACTGGATCGGGGGGCACCGTATTCAAACTGGATCAGGGGGCACCGTATTCAAACTGGATCGGGGGCACCGTATTCAAACTGGATCAGGGGGCACCGTATTCAAACTGGATCAGGGGGCACCGTATTCAAACTGGATCAGGGGGCACCGTATTCAAAGTGGATCAGGGAGCACCATATTCAAACTGGATCAGGGGGCACCCTATTCAAACTGGATCAGGGGCACCGTATTCAAACTGGATCAGGGGCACCGTATTCAAACTGGATCAGGGAGCACCATATTCAAACTGGATCAGGGGGCACCCTATTCAAACTGGATCAGGGGCACCGTTTTCAAACTGGATCAGGAGGCACCGTATTCAAACTGGATCAGGGGGCACCGTATTCAAACTGGATCAGGGGGCACCGTATTCAAACTGGATCAGGGGGCACCGTATTCAAACTGGATCAGGGGGCACCGTATTCAAACTGGATCAGGGGGCACCGTATTCAAATTGGATCAGGGGGCACCGTATTCAAACTGGATCAGGGGGCACCGTATTCAAACTGGATCAGGGGGCACCGTATTCAAATTGGATCAGGGGGCACCATATTCAAACTGGATCAGGGGGCACCGTATTCAAACTGGATCAGGGGGCACCGTATTCAAATTGGATCAGGGGGCACCATATTCAAACTGGATCAGGGGGCACCGTATTCAAACTGGATCAGGGGGCACCGTATTCAAATTGGATCAGGGGGCACCATATTCAAACTGGATCAGGGGCACCGTATTCAAACTGGATCAGGAGGCACCGTATTCAAACTGGATCAGCGGGCACCGTATTCAAACTGGATCAGGGGGCACCGTATTCAAACTGGATCAGGGGGCACCGTATTCAAACTGGATCAGGGGGCACCATATTCAAACTGGATCAGGGGGCACCGTATTCAAACTGGATCAGGGGGCACCGTATTCAAACTGGATCAGGGGGCACCGTATTCAAACTGGATCAAGGGCACCGTATTCAAACTGGATCAGGGGGCACCATATTCAAACTGGATCAGGGGGCACCGTATTCAAACTGGATCAGGGGGCACCGTATTCAAACTGGATCAGGGGGCACCGTATTCAAACTGGATCAGGGGGCACCGTATTCAAACTGGATCAGGGGGCACCATATTCAAACTGGATCAGGGGGCACCGTATTCAAACTGGATCAGGAGGCACCGTATTCAAACTGGATCAGCGGGCACCGTATTCAAACTGGATCAGGGGGCACCGTATTCAAATTGGATCAGGGGGCACCATATTCAAACTGGATCAGCGGGCACCGTATTCAAACTGGATCAGGGGGCACCGTATTCAAATTGGATCAGGGGGCACCGTATTCAAACTGGATCAGGGGGCACCGTATTCAAACTGGATCAGGAGGCACCGTATTCAAATTGGATCAGGGGGCACCGTATTCAAACTGGATCAGGGGGCACCGTATTCAAACTGGATCAGGGGGCACCGTATTCAAACTGGATCAGGGGGCACCGTATTCAAACTGGATCAGGGGGCACCGTATTCAAACTGGATCAGGGGGCACCGTATTCAAACTGGATCAGGGGGCACCGTATTCAAACTGGATCAGGGGGCACCGTATTCAAACTGGATCAGGGGGCACCGTATTCAAACTGGATCAGGGGGCACCATATTCAAACTGGATCAGCGGGCACCGTATTTAAACTGAATCAGGGGGCACCGTATTGAAACTGGGTTCGGCCAATGTCTTTTGACTTCTTTACTATCACACGAGCACGGCGACTTAAATTCTGAGCAATACATCGTCGTTTCGCTCACGCACGGCCGACAGAAACGTTGCCTGTTCCTCTGATTTACCGCTGACTTCCACAAATAAAACGTCAGTTTTCGTAAAGGACATTAAGCCCCTCTTAAAAACTCCAATCTAGGAATTGCAGCGCCTTCTGCAACACAAGCTTTCACATCGACCAATGTGGTAGCAGGGTTCTTGAAGTAGTTCTTTCAGGTACTGTATTGTAAATTATCTAATGACTTATAGAATCATAGAAATTTACGGCACAGAAGGAGGCCATTCGTCCCATCATGTCTGTGCCGGCCAACAAAGAGCTCTCCACCCTAACCCCACTTTCCAGCTCTTGGTCCGTAGCCCTGTAGGTTACGGCACTTCAAGTACATATCCAAGTACTTTTTAAATGTGTTGAGGGTCTCTGCCTCTACCACCCTTTCAGGCAGTGAGTTCCAGACCCCCACCACCCTCTGGGTGAAAAAGTTCTCCTCAACTCCCCTCTAATCCTCCGACCAATTACTTTAAATCTCTGCCCCCGGTTATTGACCTCTCTACTATAAAGGAAATAGATCCTTCCTATCCACTCT
The DNA here is from genome assembly GCF_052327205.1 of Somniosus microcephalus. Lineage (NCBI taxonomy): Eukaryota > Metazoa > Chordata > Chondrichthyes > Squaliformes > Somniosidae > Somniosus > Somniosus microcephalus. The sequence goes on from NC_140989.1 coordinate 366,949,041, forward strand.
ATCTAGGCCCCTCATAATTTTGTACATCTCAATTAAATCTCCCCTCAGCCTCCTCTGCTCCAAAGGAAACAACCCCAGCCTATTCAACCTTTCCTCGTAGCTAAAGTTCTCGTGTTCTGGCGACATCCTCCTAAATCTCCTCTGCACCCTCTCTAGTGCAATCACATCTCTCCTGTAATGTGGTGACCAGAACTGCACACAGTACTCTAGCTGCGGCCTAACTAGTGTTTTATACAGTTCAAACATAAACTCCCTGCTCTTATATTCCTCGACTAACAAAGGAAAGTATCCCGTATGCCTTCTTAACCACCTTATCTACCTGTCCTGCTACCTTCAGGGATCTGTGGACATGCACTCCAAGGTTCCTCTGTTCCTCTACACTTCTCAATATCCTACCATTTATTGTGTATTCCCTTGCCTTGCTAACCCTCCCCAAAAGTATTACCTCACACTTCTTCGGAAGGTCATTGATGAAGCAGCTGAAGATGCTTGTCCTAGGCCCAACCATCTTCAGCTGCTTCATCAATGACCTTCCCTCCATCATAAGGTCAGAAGTGGGGATGTTCGCTGATGACTGCACAGTGTTCAGTGCCATTCAGAACTCCTCAGATAATGAAGCAGTCCATGCCCGCATGCAACAAGGCCTGGACGACAGTCAGACTTGGGCTGATAAGTGGCAAGTAACACTCGCGCACCACCAATATCCTGGGGGTCACCATTGACCAGAAACTTAACTGGATCACCCACATAAATACTGTGGCAACGAGAGCAGGTCAGAGGCTAGGTATTCTGCGGTGAGTGTCTCACCTCCTGACTCCCCAAAGCCTTTCCACCATCTACAAGGCACAAGTCAGGAGTGTGATGGAATACTCTCCATTTGCTTGGATGAGTGCAGTTCCAACAACACTCAAGAAGCTCGACACCATCCAAGACAAAGCAGCCCGCTTGATTGGCACCCCATCCACCACCTTAAACATTCACTCCCTCCACCACCGGCATACCGTGGCAGCAGTGTGTACCATCTACAAGATGCACTGCAGCACCTCCCAAACCCGCGACCTCTTCCACCTTGAAGGACAAGGGCAGCAGGCGCATGGGAACACCGCCACCTCCAAGTTCCCCTCCAAGTCACACACCATCCTGACTTGGAAGTATGTCTCCGATCCTTCATCATCACTGGGTCAAAATCCTTGAACCCCCTCCCTAACAGCAGTGTGGGAGTACCTTCACCACACGGACTGCAGCGGTTCAAGAAGGCGGCTCACCACCACCTTCTCAAGGGCAATTAGGGATGGGCAATAAATGCTGGCCATGCCAGCGATGCCCACATCCCATGAACGAAAAAAAAAAAAAAATTCCATTTGCCGCATTTCTGCCCAACTGAACAGCCCATTGAAATCTTCCTGCAGTCTACAGCTCTCTTGCTCACTGTCAACCACACGGCCAATTTTTGCATCAGCAACACACTTGTTAGTCATGCCCTTTGACATTGTCTGTCCAAGACTGGTTATATGAAATCGAGTAGAAAGTTGATCCTTTCTTACCAACATACCATCCCATCATAAATCGACCCATGTCAGCTCACCCTTCATTCTCTCAAAACCCATTTTCGGAAAATCAAGAGTTTTTTCATGCTCCTCTCCTCCAGTGAGCCTGACACTAAACTCCATCACATTGTGGCCACCATTTTCACTGTAACCTGCTCCATCGTCACCTGGTTATCACACAGTATTTCATCTAACGCTCCCGGCACAGACACGATGGGTCAAATGGCCTCCTTCTGTGCTGTAAATTTCTATAATTCTATGAGAAACATGCTTTCTTTCCTCTTATTTCCATTATACGGCTTCTAGAACATAAGAAATAGGAGCAGGGGTCGGTCATACGGCCCCTCGAGTCTGCTCTGCCATTCAATAAGATCATGGCTGATCATCGACATCAACTCCACTTTCCCGTCCGATCTCCATATCCCTTGATTCCCCTAGAGTCCAAAAATCTATCGATCTCAGCCTTGAATATACTCAAAGACTCAGCATCCACAGCCCTCTGGGGTAGAGAATTCCAAAGATTCACCACCCTCTGAGTGGAGAAATCCCTCCTCATCTCAGTCCTAAATGGCCGACCCCTTATCCTAAGACTATGCCCCCTAGTTCTAGACACTCCAGCCAGGGGAAACAACCTCTCAGCATCTACCCTGTCAATCCCCCTCAGAATCTTGTATGTTTCAATGAGATCACCTCTCATTCTTCTAAACTCCAGAGAGTATCGGCCCATTCTACTCAATCTCTCCTCATAGGACAGCCCTCTCACCCCAGGAATCAATCTAGTGAACCTTCGTTGCACCGCCTCCAAGGCAAGTATGTCCTTCCTCAGATAAGGAGACCAAAACTGTGCACATACATCCCTCCACATACATCCCTTATTTGAGCATAAAGTTTCAGGTCTAATTTTTTTTTCTTAACTTGATGGCCTTTAATTCCAATCATAAGTTCCTGCTACATGATATCATTTCACTAGATCCATACATCTCCTTAGGGCAGAGAAGATTAAGAGCAGATTTGATAGAGGTGTTCAAAATCATGAAGAGGTTTTGATAGAGTAGATCGGGAGAAACTGTTTCCAGTGGCAGGAGGGTCGGTAACCAGAGGACACAGATTGAAGGGAATTGGCAAAAGAACCAGAGGGGAGATGAGGAGAATTCTTTTTTACGCAGCGAGTTGTTGTGATCTGGAATGCGCTGCCTGAAAGGGCGGTGGAAGCAGATTCAATAGTAACTTTCAAAAGCAAAGTGGATGAATACTTGAAGTGGAAACGTTTGCAGGGCTGTGGGGAAAGTGGGACTAATTGGAGAGCACTTTCAAAGAGCCGGCACAGGCACGATGGGCCGAACGGCACTATTCAAAGAAAAGCAGGGGAGTTCTCCTGTTGCCCCGAACAACATTTATCTCGCAACCAGCACCACTAAAACAGATTACATAGAATTACATACAACTTACAGCGCAGAAACAGGCCATTCGGCCCAACTGACCCATGCCAGATTATCTTGTTGCTGTGCGCAAGTTGGCTTCATTGGTTGTGAAGCACTTTGGGACACCCTGAATGAGCACCATACTCATAGGATCAGTTAAACGTTACAAGTATTCACAGTGGGTACGGTAATACAGTGGTTATAGTGGTACACCAGACTAATAGTTTAGTAGATCGTGAGTTCAAACCCCACCATAGCATTTTCCGAAATTGAGTAAAAGAAAATAATTTGAAAATAAAAAGCTAGTACCAGTAAAAAGTGACCATGAAGTTGTTGGTTTGTCATTAAAAACCCAAACGGTTCATTTTAGGGAAAGAAATTATATAGAGCCCTGGTGAGACCACACCTGGAGTATTGTGGACAGTTTTGGTCTCCTTACCTAAGGAAGGATATACTTGCCATAGAGTGAGTGCAACGAAGGTTCACCAGACTGGTTCCTGGGATGGGGGGATTGTCCTATGAGGAGAGATTGAGCAGACTAGGCCTATATTCTCTGGAGTTTAGAAGAATGAGAGGTGATCTCATTGAAACGTATAAAATTCTTAGGGTAGATGCTGAGAGGATGTTTCCCCTGGCTGGGGAGTCTAGAACCAGTGGCCACAGTCTCAGGATAATGGGTCGGCTATTTAGGACTGAGAGGAGGAGGAATTTCTTCACTCAGAGGGTTGTGAACCTTTGGAATTCTCTACCCCAGAGGGCTGGGGATGCTGAGTCACTGAGTATATTCAAGGCGGAGATAGATAGATTATTGGACACTAGGGGAACCAAAGGATATTGGGAAAGGGCGAGAAGGTGGAGTTGAGGTAGAAGATCAGCCATGATCTTATTGAATGACGGAGGAGGCTCGAAGGGCCGAATGGCCGGCTCCTGCTCCTATTTCTTATGTTCTTAAACCTTCCGCCCCTACCCGATCTGGTCTATATGTGACTCCAGTCCCACTCCAACATGGTTGACTCTTAACTGCCCTCTGAAGTGGCCTAGCAAGCCACTCGGTTGTACAAGGGGCAACTAGAGATGGGTAATAAATGTTGTTCTTACCAGCACGCCCATATCCCAAGAATAATTCAGAAAAATATGGTTTATTGGAGAATTTCACAGTACACAAAGAGGCCATTTGGACCATCCCACCAAGGTTGGTGATTGAGCTGATAGAGCTATCCGCTTACCTCCACTGTCTAAAATCTTAGAGTTCCAGAATTAAGCAATAGTAATCAAAACAGGTTCTAATTGGTATTTTAAAAAAAACTAGCCATTTCTTGTACAAAATATAAACACATGAATCTGTGAGTCTTCTTGGCAAATGGCTTCTTTGCCTCAATAAAGATCTCGCTCTGTAGCAAAGTGTTTATGGTGCAGGAGCTGTTTATTGCCCTGTATACTTTACGATTTGCTACACTTTAATTGCTAACATTTTCTTCGAGATTTTTGCAACTCGGTCTCTGTAATCCACATTTTCAAACAAAGAACATGTAAGCTGAGGTCTCTCGTCCAACCATGAAGTCTGCTACGCATTTCCTCCAATCTTTTCTTTAGAACCAAGCAATTAGAAAATTCACATGAAACTAATTTGTTGCATGAACCATGCCTGTACTGAAGTGGATGAGGCTGCTGCTCCTGTATTGTAGCGGTCAAACGCCAAAAGGAATCAGTGTTCAGACCACAAACAGGATTCCCCATCACTTTCAAAATCTCACATGATGATCGGGTGTAATCCTGTCCTCACCCGACATCTGCCTAAAACAGGAGCTGCTGGACTGGGATAAGGAATGTGAACCCCGGTTGATTTTTGCCTCCCTAAATGGAGTAGATTGGGCCTATACTCTCTGGAGTTCAGAAGATTGAGAGGTGATCTAAATGGAATGGCGGCGCGCACCGACGCAGCGGCTTTGCTTCTCCCAGTCGTGGGAGCTTGCAAGATCACATTTCGTTGTTCATGTACTTGTGCAATGACAATAAAGTTGAATTATTATTATTATTATTATTAATTATTATTATATGATTGATTGTTTTAACATGTATGTGCATTTTATTGAAATTAGGTAAAGTTCCTGGGATGGGGGGATTGTCCTATGAGGAGAGATTGAGTAGACTAGGCCTATACTCTCTAGAGTTTAGAAACATGAGAGGTGATCTCATTGAAACATACAAAATTCTTACAGGGCTTGGCAGGGTAGATGCAGGGAGGATGTTTCCCCTGGCTGGGGAGTCTAGAACCAGGGGTCACAGTCTCAGAATAAGGGGTCGGCCATTTAGGACTGAGATGAGGAGAAATTTCTTCACTCAGAGGGTGGTGAATCTTTGGAATTCTCTACCCCAGAGGGCTGTGGAGGCTCAGTCGTTGAGTATATTCAAGACAGAGATCGATAGATTTTTGGACTCTAGGGGAATCAAGGGATATGGAGATCGGGCGGGAAAGTGGAGTTGAGGTCGATGATCAGCCATGATCTCATTGAATGGCGGAGCAGGCTCGAGGGGCTGAATGGCCGACTCCTGCTCCTCTTCCTTATGTTCTTGTGTTCTAAACCAGGGGTGCGGAGACCAATTATAGCCCTCCTATCAATTCACAACAGTCACAAAGAGAAGTTAAGCTGAGGGATGCCTGTCCGCCCATCTAGCTCACCCTTCCTTAGAGGAGTATGGTCCGGCAACGCCTCGGTTTTAAAATTCTCATTCTTGCTTTCCAATCCCTCCGTGGCCTCGCCCCCTCCCTCTCTCTGTAATCTCCTCCAGCCCTGCAACCCTCCGAGATCTCTGCGCTCCTCCAATTCTGGCCTTTTGTGCATCCCCCGATTTTAATCGCCCCACAATTGGTGGCCGCGCCTTCAGCTGACTCCCTAAACCTCTCCGCCCCTCTACCTCTCTCCCCTCTCTCTCCTCTTTGAGTGACCTGTCCTACTATCTCCTTACGTGGCTCAGTGTCAAACTCCTGTGAAGCGCCTTGGGACTTTTTGCTACGTCAAAGGCCATAAGAAAAAGCAAACCAAACACCGGGGTTCATTTCTGGAGAGATTCATTGTTAAACCTGTATCGAACCTTGGTTAGACCACACTTGGAGCACTGTGCACAGTTCTGGTCGCCATATTATAAAAAGCATATAAAAAGCACTGGAGAAGGTGCAAAAAAGATTTACTACAATCATACCAGAACTGAGAGGTTATAACGATCAGGAAAGATTGAACAGGCTGGGGCTCTTTTCTCTAGAAAAGATAAAATTGAGGGGTGACCTGATCGAGGTCTTTTAAGATTATAAAAGGGTTTTCCACTCCTTTCCCCCTCCCCCTTTCCTTTTGTTCCGCTCTCACACCTGGCAGCTATCCCTTGCCCTGCCAGTACACTTTACATCCAATCTCAGCCTATTACCATCTCGTCTAGCTTCTAACACCTTTTATTGTCTCTTTTTTACTTCTTTTGTTTCTTTTATCCGATCGCAGCCCTGCCTCCGATCTATCTTTTCTTTCCAGTTTTGAAGAAGGGTTCGACCCGAAAGGTCAACTCAAATTTCTGTCCACAGATGTTGCCTGACCTGCTGAGTTTTTCCAGCATTTTCTGTTGTTATTTTAGACATAGAGAAGATGTTTCCACTTGCGAGGGAGACCAGAACTAGGGGCCATCAATATAAGATAGTCACTGACATGAATCTTGTCATTTATGTGGAAATGACTTATGAAGTAATACTGGGCAGCCTGCTGGTGGCGCTGTCCAGGGAGAGTATAAATACTCGGGCATGGGCCCAGCTTGCGCAGGACATTCTTTAACAGGAACTAGTGAAGGACACAACTAGATCTCCATGTTGAAAAACAGTCGATTAAAGCCTTGTTTAATACTCAGACCAAGTGCCTCGTAGTTTTCTTACGTCAGTCACTAATAAATCCAATGGGGAATTCAGGAGAAACTTCTTTACCCAGAGAGTGGTGAGAATGTGGAACTTGCTACCACAGGGAGTGGTTGAGGCGAATAGTGTAGATACATTTAAGGGGAGGCTGGATAAACACATGAGGGAGAAAGGAATAGAAGGATATGGTGATGGGGTGAGATGAAGAGGGGTGGGAGGAGGCTCGTCTGAAGCAGAAACACCGGCACAGACCAGGTGGACCGAATGGCCTGTTTCTGTGCTGTAAATACTTTGTAAAGGGGCTATATAGATGCAAGTTGTTGTTGCTATTCTGCATTTTCCAACCTTTCTCTTATTCATCTTCGTGATACCTTGTTCTCCTTCTGTGATTTATATGCAGTGCAATTATTTTTTGAAATTCATTTATGGGATGCATTTATTGCCCATCCCTAATTGCCCTCGAGAAGGTGGTGGTGAGCTACCTTCTTGAACCGCTGCAGTCCGTGTGGTGAAGGTGCTCCCACAGTGCTGTTAGGGAGGGAGTTCCAGGATTTTGACCCAGCGACGATGAAGGAACGGCGATATATTTCCAAGTCAGGATGGTGTGTGACTTGGAGGGGAGCTTGGAGGTGGTGGTGTTCCTATGCGCCCGCTGCCCTTGTCCTTCTAGGTGGTAGAGGTCGTGGATTTGGGAGGTGGTGTCGCGGGTTTGGGAGCTGCCATCAATCCTCCACAGGAGATCGCAACATAGGAACAGGAGGCCATTCAGCCCCTCGAGCCTGTTGCACCATTGAATGAGACCACGGGCTGATCTGTACCTCAGCTCCATCTACGCGCCTTGGTTCCGTAACCCATAATACCCTTGCCCAGCAATGGATGGCTCTCTTATTTGCATAGTGCATCCCGTTTAAACCAATGGAAAGTTGACATGAATGATTGGATTGAACCTGGATTTAACCTGTGGGTCTTGGAGTGAGATATGTCTGACTTACTGCTTACCATGGATCCTTTTTCCCCAGGAGGTCCCAAAGGGCCTGGATCACCACGATCACCCTGAATTAAAAACAAAAATCACTTTAAACAATGGCTTACTTCGTAACCAAGAGATCAAAAAATCATTGCGAGCACTCAAAATCTCCCCATCATTTTACCAAATCAATGATGAAAGATATTTTACAATTTGGATCTGATCCAAGGGCAGCCACACCAAGGCCTTGCCCAGCCTAAGTGTAGTATTCTTAGTTTTATATCATACCATCACATCCGTCTTTCGGATGAGGTGTTAAACCACCTGCCCTCTCAGGTGGACGGAAAGGATCCCTTGGCACTATTTCGAAAAAAGCTGGGGAGTTCTCCCTGATGTCCTGGGCCAATATTTATCCCTCAACCAACATCACTAAAAACAGATTATCTGGTCATTTATCACATTGCTGTTTGTGGGTGCTTGCTGTGCGCAAATTGGCTGCCTCGTTTTCTACATTACAACAGTGACTACACTGTACTTCATTGGCTGAAAAGCGCATTGAGACATCCTGAGGCTGTGAAAGGTGCCGTGTAAGTGTCAGTTCTTGCTTTAACACAGACAGGTTGGTGAGACTAATATGCTTTTTATGATCAGCATTACTACACTGAGCATACACACATCTGTTTCCAGGAGATCTTGTGTTTAATAGTATAGATTTGTCACTGCATTGATGTACGTCCTTCCCCTTGAGACAGGCTTTGCATCAAACATCTGTCTGAGGTACGAAAATTGCTAAGAATTTGAAACACTTGCGGCCTCAGGCATATTTCCATTTCCAAAACTAATCCCTGTGGATTTATCTCGCAACTGTGAGCAAACAATAACATTCTTTCCCATCATTCCTGAACGAGAACAACTAGCGGCACGTCTCACCTGTTGTATCTCAGTAACTAGCTGTACATCTCACCTGTTGTATCTCAGTAACTAGCTGTAGGTCTCATCTGTTGTATCTCAGTAACCAGCTGTACGACTCACCTGTTGTACTTCAGTAACTAGCTGTACGTCTCACCTGTTGTATCTCAGTAACTAGCTGTACGTCTCACCTGTTGTATCTCAGTAACTAGCTGTACGTCTCACCTGTTGTATCTCAGTAACTAGCTGTACGTCTCACCTGTTGTATCTCAGTAACTAGCTGTACATCTCACCTGTTGTATCTCAGTAACTAGCTGTAGGTCTCATCTGTTGTATCTCAGTAACCAGCTGTACGACTCACCTGTTGTACTTCAGTAACTAGCTGTACGTCTCACCTGTTGTATCTCAGTAACTAGCTGTACGTCTCACCTGTTGTATCTCAGTAACTAGCTGTACGTCTCACCTGCAGTACCTCAGTAACTAGGGCTTTTGGTAGACACAAAAGGCTAAAGACGGAGGAAGCCCCAGAGGAGTACAAAAAGTGCAGGGGGATACTTAAAAAAGAAATTAGGAGATCAAGGAGGGGCCATGAAATAACACTGGCGAGCAAAATAAAGGAAAATCCGAAGATGTTTTATAAGTATATTAAGGGTAAGAGGATAACTAGGGAAAAAATAGGGCCCATTAGGGACAAAAGTGGCAATCTGTGTGTGGAGCCGGAAGATGTAGGAGGGGTTCTAAATGAATTTTTTGCATCTGTTTTCACTATGGAGAAGGACGATGTAGACATAGAAATAGGGCGGGGGGACTGTGATATGCTCGAACATATTAACATCGAGAGGGAGGAGGTATTGGCGGTTTTAGCTGGCCTAAAAATGGATAAATCCCCAGGCCCGGATGAAATGTATCCCAGGCTGCTGTGTGAGGCAAAGGAGGAGATTGCGGGGGCTCTAACACATATATTCAGGACCTCTCTGGCCACAGGGGATGTGCCAGAGGACTGGAGAACCGCTAATGTAGTACCATTATTCAAGAAGGGTAGTAGGGAAAAACTGGGGAACTACAGGCCAGTGAGCCTAACATCAGTGGTAGGAAAATTATTGGAAAAAATCCTGAGGGACAAAATTTGTCTCCACTTGGAGAGGCAAGGGTTAATCAGGGATAGTCAACATGGCTTTGTCAAGGGAAGATCATGTCTGACTAATTTGATTGAATTTTTTGAGGGGGTGACTAGGTGTGTGGATGAGGGTAACGCAGTGGATGTGGTATACATGGATTTCAGTAAGGCCTTCGATAAAGTCCCGCACAGGAGACTGGTCAAGAAGGTAAGAGCTCATGGAATCCAGGGTGCCTTGGCACATTGGATACAAAACTGGCTTAGTGGCAGAAGGCAGAGGGTGATGGTCGAAGGTTGTTTTTGTGACTGGAAGCCTGTGGCCAGTGGAGTACCACAGGGATCGGTGCTGGGTCCCTTGCTGTTTGTGGTCTACATTAATGACTTGGATATGAATGTAAAGGGTATGATCAGTAAGTTCGCGGATGATACAAAAATTGGTAGGGTGGTAAATAGCGAGGAGGGTAGCCTCAGTCTGCAGGACGATATAGATGGGTTGGTCAGATGGGCGGAACAGTGGCAAATGGAATTTAACCCGGAAAAGTGCGAGGTGATGCACTTTGGGGGGACTAACAAGGCAAAGGAATACACAAAGAATGGAAAGACCCTAGGCAAGACGGAGGGTCAGAGGGATCTGGGTGTGCAAGTACACAGATCCCTGAAGGCGGCGGAACAGGTGGATAAGGTGGTAAAAAAGGCATATGGGATACTTGCCTTCATTAGCCGAGGCATTGAATATAAGAGCAAGGAGGTTATGATGGAGCTGTATAAAACACTGGTTAGGCCACAGCTGGAATACTGTGTGCAGTTCTGGTCGCCACACTACAGGAAGGATGTGATCGCGTTAGAGAGGGTGCAGAGGAGGTTCACCAGGATGTTACCAGGGCTGGAGCGCTTCGGCTATGAAGAGAGACTGGGCAGATTGGGTTTGTTTTCCTTGGAGCAGAGGAGGCTGAGGGGGGACATGATTGAGGTGTACAAAATTATGAGGGGCATAGATAGGATGGATGCTGAGGAGCTTTTTCCCTTAGTAGAGGGGTCAATAACTAGGGGGCATAGATTCAAGGTAAAGGGCGGGAGGTTTAGAGGGGATTTGAGAAAGAACTTTTTCACCCAGAGGGTGGTTGGAGTCTGGAACTCACTGCCTGAAAGGGTTGTGGAGGCAGAAACCCTCACAACATTTAAGAAGCATTTGGATGTGCACTTGAAATGCCATAGCATACAAGGCTACGGGCCAAATGCTGGAATATGGGATTAGATTAGGCAGGGCTTGATGGCCGGCGCGGACACGATGGGCCTCTATCCGTGCTGTATTACTCTATGACTCTATGAGATCTACGTCTCACCTGTTGTATCTCAGTAACTAGCTGTACGTCTGACCTGTTGTATCTCAGTAACTAGCTGTACGTCTGACCTGTTGTATCTCAGTAACTAGCTCTACGTCTCACCTGTTGCACCTCAGTAACTAGCTGTACGTCTGACCTGTTGTATCTCAGTAACTAGCTGTAGGTCTCACATGTTGTGTCTCAGTAACTAGCTGTACGACTCACCTGTTGTATCTCAGTAACTAGCTGTACGTCTCACCTGTTGTATCTCAGTAACTAGCTGTAGGTCTCAGCTGTTGTATCTCAGTAACTAGCTGTATGTCTCACATGTTGTGTCTCATTAACTAGCTGTACGTCTCACCTGCTGTATCTCAGTAACTAGCTGTAGGTCTCACATGTTGTGTCTCAGTAACTAGCTGTACGACTCTCCTGCTGTATCTCAGTAACTAGCTATATGTCTGACCTGTTGTATCGCAGTAACTAGCTCTACGTCTCACCTGCTGTATCTCAGTAACTAGCTGTACGTCTCACCTGTTGTATCTCAGTAACTAGCTGTAAATCTGACCTGTTGTATCTCAGTAACTAGCTGTACATCTCACCTGTTGTATCTTAGTAACTAGCTGTACGTCTGACCTGTTGTATCTCAGTAACTAGCTGTACGACTCACCTGTTGTATCTCAGTAACTAGCTGTACGACTCACCTGCTGTATCTCAGTAACTAGCTGTACGTCTCACCTGTTGTATCTCAGTAACTAGCTGTACGTCTGACCTGTTGTATCTCAGTAACTAGCTGTACGACTCACCTGTTGTACCTCAGTAACTAGCTGTACGTCTCACCTGCTGTATGTCAGTAACTAGCTGTACGTCTCACCTGTTGTATCTCAGTAACTAGCTGTAGGTCTCACATGTTGTATCTCAGTAACTAGCTGTATGTCTCACCTGTTGTATCTCAGTAACTAGCTGTATGTCTCACCTGTTGTATCTCAGTAACTAGCTGTACGTCTCACCTATTGTATCTCAGTAACTAGCTGTACGTCTGACCTGTTGTATCTCAGTAACTAGCTCTATGTCTTACCTGCTGTATCTCAGTAACTAGCTGTACGTCTCACCTGTTGTATCTCAGTAACTAGCTGTACGTCTCACCTGCTGTATCTCAGTAACTAGCTGTACGTCTCGCCTGCTGTATCTCAGTAACTAGCTGTATGACTCACCTGCTATAATTCAGTAACTAGCGGTACATCTCACCTGCTGTATCTCAGTAACTAGCTGTACGACTCACCTGCTGTATCTCAGTAACTAGCTGTACATCTGACCTGTTGTATCTCAGTAACTAGCTGTACGTCTCACCTATTGTATCTCAGTAACTAGCTGTACGTCTGACCTGTTGTACCTCAGTAACTAGCTGTAGGTCTCACCTGCTGTATCTCAGTAACTAGCTGTACGACTCACCTGTTGTATCTCAGTAACTAGCTGTACGACTCACCTGTTGTACCTCAGTAACTAGCTATACGTCTCACCTGCTGTATCTCAGTAACTAGCTGTACGACTCACCTGTTGTACCTCAGTAACTAGCTCTACGTCTCACCTGCTGTATCTCAGTAACTAGCTGTACGACTCACCTGTTGTATCTCAGTAACTAGCTGTATGACTCACCTGTTGTATCTCATTAACTAGCTGTACGTCTGACCTGTTGTATCTCAGTAACTAGCTCTACGTCTCACCTGCTGTATCTCAGTAACTAGCTGTAGGTCTCACCTGCTATATCTCAGTAACTAGCTGTACGTCTCACCTGCTGTATCTCAGTAACTAGCTGTACGACTCACCTGCAGTATCTCAGTAACTAGCTCTACGTCTCACCTGTTGTACCTCAGTAACTAGCTGTACGTCTCACCTGCTGTATCTCAGTAACTAGCTGTACGACTCACCTGCTGTATCTCAGTAACTAGCTGTACGTCTCACCTGCTGTATCTCAGTAACTAGCTGTACGTCTCACCTGCTATATCTCAGTAACTAGCTGTACGTCTCACCTGCTGTATCTCAGTAACTAGCTGTACGACTCACCTGTTGTACCTCAGTAACTAGCTGTACGTCTCACCTGCTGTATCTCAGTAACTAGCTGTACGTCTCACCTGCTGTATCTCAGTAACTAGCTGTACGTCTCACCTGTTGTATCTCAGTAACTAGCTGTACGACTCACCTGTTGTACCTCAGTAACTAGCTGTACGTCTCACCTGCTGTATCTCAGTAACTAGCTGTAGGTCTCACCTGCTATATCTCAGTAACTAGCTGTACGTCTCACCTGTTGTACCTCAGTAACTAGCTCTACGTCTCACCTGCTGTATCTCAGTAACTAGCTGTACGTCTCACCTGCTGTATCTCAGTAACTAGCTGTACGACTCACCTGCTGTATCTCAGTAACTAGCTGTACGTCTCACCTGCAGTATCTCAGTAACTAGCTCTACGTCTCACCTGTTGTACCTCAGTAACTAGCTGTACGTCTCACCTGCTGTATCTCAGTAACTAGTTGGAAAGGCAGGCATAAACCTTTCAGCATTTAATAAATGCCAGTAGGCTGTGCGTAATCCGCAGTATTGGAATCACGGGGAAAAATTGGGTCACGCCCCCTTTGGGGCGCTAACTTTCCCGGGGCGCTACTTTTAGCGCCCCGAAAAAATTAGCGCCCCCGCACCCGAAATTCACTGGTAGCGCCCCAAGAGGGAAGCGGGGTGTTAATGGAAGCGCCCCGCCTCCCTCTTGGGGCGCTGCGAGTGAATATCGCGGCACTACGTGCCTCAGTACTGCAGGCCTTCTCCCCTTATTAAAGGGGAGGGGCCTTGCGCAGCGCGACCCGGGGCCCAGCTGGGCCCCCCAGGGATCTGAGTGCCGGCAAAACAGCCCGGCAGTCAAGAGAAGTGCTGGGCTCAGGGAGCGCAGCCGGCACTCCGCGGGGGGGGGCTGGTCAGGAGGCCGGGGATGGCAGCAGGGGGGGAGGCGGCAGGTGCTGGCCGCCCGGCACCTCCCCGTTAATTTGCGCCGCCCCGGTCGCAGGTAGGCCCCCCTGACCCCGTCGGACATAGCGTCCGGCGGTAAGTCAGGGGGCGCTTCTGAAGATCGCGAGTGGGGCACTGCGCACGGCGATGACGTCATCGCCTGAGGCACAGCGCCGTGGGGCTCTAACGGTTACCGCCGCCGCTAACCTCCCGCTGAATTTCACGGGAGGCTTTGGCGGCGCCGTACCCAGGCGCTAGTTAGGGCCCTAACGGGAGCCGCAAATCAACCGAACTTTCCCCCCATAGAATCTTACAGCAAAGGAGGAGACCATTCGGCCCATCGTGCCTGTGCCAGCTCTTTGAAAGAGCTCTCCAATTAGTCCCACTACCCGCTCTTTCCCCAGAGCCCTGAATATTTTTTCCCTTCAAGTATTTGTCCAATTCCCTTTTGAAGATTACTATTGAATTTACTTCCACCACTGTAGTATATCATCACATGGTTTGTCACATGGTTTAGTATGAGCATGCTCAGTTCGCTCTGGCCTAGTAAACAAGCACCTTGACTCGCAACTCAGCGTGTCTCTGTCCTTCATTTGTTCTACCCACTTATATTACATTTTTGGCGACGACAATGGGATCCCAAAGCCAGTTTTAGGGATCATGGAAGGACACAGTGTTCAACCTTCGAGTGGAAACATTTAAGGTGAATTTGTGATACCTAAACTGAATTTTTTTTGTGATGTTTTACTGTTAATGCTGATGCAGAATCGTCTGTGCTTCGCCTTCATGTGTATGTATACACAGCAACAGCGGCGCTGATTCTCACAGGTACACGGGTAGCGTGCTGAGTCACTGATCAACGGGATTGGGACAATCATGGCCGCGCCTACGGGATTCATCGGAAGCCCCGGCCTGTATGACTGAGCTCGCGAACCATTGAGTTCTTACACTGAGCGGATGGAGATGTTTTTTTTTAAGGCAAATAACATTATTGAGACCGAAGGTGCAGATGAGAATGTTCAAAGAACAGAATAAAGTAATTCGTGAACGTAAAAAAGCACTTTTTCTAACGGCGATCGGGCCAGATGTCTACGGAACTTTGACAAACCTACTCGCACCAGGGAAAGCGAAGGATGCGTCGTTTGAGGATATTGTCGAGAAACTCGAGGACCATTTCGACCCAAAGCCAGTAGAAATAGCGGAGAGCGAGAAGTTTGGTACCAGAAACCAAAAACAGAGTGAAACCATCAGTGAGTACATTGTAGCTCTTAAAAACCTGTCTTTGCATTGTAGCTTCAGCACATGGTTGGATTGTGTGTTGCGAGATAAGTTTATGTGTGGGCTGGTGGATGAGCGCACACAGTCCAAGTTACTGAACACTCCGAACCTAACGTTTCACATAGAATGCAAAATCACCCTATCTATGGAGATGGTGTCTAAGAATGCTAGGGAGCTCCGTCCAACCCTAGTGATTAGTGAAGCTGAGGTCTACAGTCACAAAGCCACCGCCAAACCTAAAGCTGGGAGACCGAGTCAAAAGCATGTCGGTGAGAGCAGTTCAGTGAATTGTTATCGCTGCAATGGAAATCACTCACCCCAGACCTGCCAATACAGAAATGCGAAGTGTTTTCACTGCCAGAAGCAAGTAACAGCTTGCAGAGCTAGATCGAAAGCAGGAAGTAAGAACCATTCTAGTGGCAATGCAAAGCAGCGAAAAAAGGGAGGAATTCACAATATTGAAGTGAACACGCCTGATGTTGAAGACTAGGCATCTACAGTATCTATGCCACTAGCGGCAATGCTAATAGTTGTGAGAAAGACTTGCGTACAAAAGTTTTGATCAACGAGCAATATATTGATATGTGTATCGACACAGCGGACTGCTCTATCATGAGTAAGGACACATATGAGAGTAAGTTTAATCAAATTCCACTTACAAAGAGTACCGTAGAGTTAAAAACCTACCCCGGAGAAATCCTAGAGACACGTGGACAAATGGAATGTATAGTTCAGCACAACGGCCAGTCAGTAAAGCTGCCTATTACTGTAGCGAGCTACAACAACAGGTCAACCCTCATGGGCAAAGACTGGTTGAAAAAGTTAAAACTAGACTGGAAAAACATCTTCAGTGTAGATGCTTCAAAGAAGTGACTCGACACAATGCTGAACAAATATAAAAGCATGTTCACAGACAGCTATGAGGGCAACACTAAGTATGACGAGCATATCTGCATCAAGTCCAACGCGAAGCCTGTCTATTGTAAGGCAATGGGTTGAAAAAAGTCAGGTGGAGGAAGAGCTAGCGAAGCTCAGAGAGAACGGAGTGCTAGTAAAAACTGACAAAAGTGAATGGGCTACCCCGATTGTGGTAGCGCCCAAAGCAGACAAAACTGTACGCTTGTGCGGTGACGACAAAGTTACTATCAACCAAGCAGTTGACGATGAGCAGTACCCGTTACCTACATCGCAAGATTTGTATGCAGCACTCTCGGGGTCAAAGGTTTTCTCCAAGCTTGACCTGTCGCACGCTTACACTCAGCTGAATGTTGACAAAGAGTCAACAGTATCCCAAATTGTCAAATTGAAAAGGAGCAAATGTGCTTTTGTGCAGCCTGAGGTTGTGTACCTTGGTTTGAAAGTTGATGCAAATGGCTTGCAACCAGTGAAGGAAAAGGTTGATGCTGTCATCAATGCTCCAAAGCCACAGAACATGTCTGAGTTAAGATCTTTCCTTGGAATGGTCCAGTACTACGCACGTTTCTTACCTGAGTTATTGACCATGTTGGCTTCATTGCACGAGCTCCTCAAGAAGGATGTCCAGGGAAGTGGACAAAAGTGCAACAGGAAGCTTATGACGCTTGTAAGAGAAGTCTCTCTAGCGGTGCTCTACTTGTGCACTACGACACAGAGCGTGAGCTTAAGTTAGCGTGTGATGCTTCTAGTTACGGTGTGGGAGCTGTCATAAGTCACATAATGGATGACGGCCAAGAGAAACCAATCGCGTTCGCATCGCGAACCCTCACAAAGAGCGAAAGAAACTACGCGCAAATTGAAAAGGAAGCACTCGCTATAGTGTTTGGAATCAAGAAATTCCAACAATTCCTGATCAGCAGAAAGTTTACCCTGATAACCGATCACAAACCGCTCCTAGCAATATTGGGGCCCAAATCTGCCATCCCTGCAATGGCCGCATCAAGAATGCAGCATTGGGCAGTGTTGTTGTCACAATATGACTACCTGATTGACTATCGCACTTCAAAGCAAAACGCAATCGCAGATGCCTTGTCCAGGTTGCCACATGAAGACTCGTGTGTTGGGAATGAAGGTGAGATTTTCACGCTAGGTGCAGTTGACAAAGATTTTCCCGTGAATGCAACTGAGATTGCAGATGAGACTCAGAAGGACTTAGTACTGAAGAGTGTATGAAAACACCTTGAATGGATGGACTGATCAGTGTCGGGACACAGAGTTGAAACCATTCCATAACCGTCGTACTGAATTGTCTTGTGAGCAAGGTTGTATCCAGTGGGAAAACTGAGTGGTGGTACCTACTTCTTTGAGAGATAGAATTCTGGCCGAACTTCATACTGAGCATCCAGGGATCGTCAGTATGAAATCAATTGCAAGAAGCTTTGTTTATTGCCCTGGATTGGTCAGTGATCTTGAATCACTTGCTAGCAAATGCAGCTTTTGCCAAAATTGCAGAAACAAACCACTGAAAACTCCACTACAACCCTGGTCATGGCCAAGTAGACCTTTTCAGAGAGCGCATGTGGACTTCAGTGAGAAAGCAAATGATTATTTCCTGGTACTTGTCACTAGTCACTCAAAGTGGATTGAAGTGAAACACATGGGTTCAAATACTCCAACTGAACGTACCATAGATGAGTTGAGGTCTATCTTCGCATGTCATGGTTTACCTGAAGAGCTTGTTTCTGACAATGGCCCTCAGTTCCGTTCTGCTCTATTCCAAGAGTTCATGAAATGGAACGGTATCAAACACACTCTCGTTCCACCATATCATCCAGCTTCAAACGGAGCAGCCGAAAGGTCAGTCAGAATAGTAAAAGCTCTCAAAAAGCAAGTGTTGCAGGGTTGTTCGGGACTCAGCATGAAGCAACGTTTGGCAAATTTCTTGCTGAAGTACAGAACTACTCCGCACACTACAACTGGATATACCCCAGCAGAACTCTTGATCAAGAGGAGATTGAGAACACGGTTGAGTCTTGTTCAACCAAATTTGGGCTCAAGAGTTGATCAGAAACAGTTGAGTCAGAAACGTTATTATGACAGCAATCAGATAGAACGCAGTTTCAGACAAAACGAGTGTGTCCGTGTTCTCAGTCCCCCTGGCAAGTCGAGTTCACACAAGTGGGATACAGGAACCTTAGTAGGGGTTGGTGGAACCAAGAGATATTTGGTTGAGAGTGGTGACCACATCCGAAGTGCTCATGTAGATCAAATGATCTCTGCTGGAGATGAACCAAGACGTGATCTTGAACCACTTGATCATGAACACATACATGAGTTTGACTCCGTTCAGACTTCAGTAACTGAAGTACCAGGTTCAAACACGTCGGAGATGGAAACAGGATCGTCTTTGAGTTTGGAACCAGAACAAAACAGCCCGAAAACTGGTTCAACACCAAAACATTCAGTAAGGAGATCAGGAAGGCTCCGCAAACCTGTTATTAAACTGGATTTGTAGTTCACTTGTAGCATTCGTAGATGATTTAAAAGAAAAAAATCCAGGAGTCTTAGTTATTTGGTACATGTAACACTGGGAAAGGTGGGACCATAGTTTTGTTGTATTTGAGAGGGGAATATGTACATTTTCACTGTAATATATTATCACATGGTTTGTCACATGGTTAAGTATGAACATGCTCAGTTCGCTCTGGCCCAGTAAACAAGCACCTTGACTCGCAACTCATCCTGTCTCTGTCCTTCATTTGTTCTACCCACATATATTACAACCTTTCAGGCAGTGCATTCCAGATCATAAACTCACTGTGTAGGAATTGATGAATTCCTAACTAATAACTGAGGTCGACTCAGGAGATCAATCAAACAGGTCTTTAATGTAAAACTAAACGAGTTCAAACAGTTTGATGAAATCAATACAGGAGAGCCACGAAAAACAGGTCTTAACAAGATGGAGATTCCACGAGGACTGCCTGGGCAGTCACGTGGTTTGTGACGTGACGTCATCGCGTTTGCCCGCGTTTTCCCGCGCTCTTAAAGGGGCCACACCCCGTGCATACAAACACTATATACAAAACAAAGTAATGTCTAACACAATGGTACCGGCTTAGGCTGGTGTTAGAACATCGTTAAAGGGAATTATATTCGGTTGCCCAGAGTCATTCAGTGGCTCCGCCACAACTGTGTTAAAAAAAAATCTCCCCTTTGGTTCTTTTGCCAATTGTATTGAAGGAAAGAAAGAAAGACTTGCATTTATATAGCACCTTTCACAACATCCCAAAGCATTTTACACCCAATTAAGTACTTTTTGAACTGTTGTAATGTGGGAAATGCAGCAGCCAATTTGCGCTCAGCAAGCTCCCACAAACAGCAATGTGATAATAACCGGATAATCCGTTTTACTGATGTCAGTTGAGGGATAAGTATTGGCCCAGGACACCAGGGAGAACTCCCCTGCTCTTCGAAAGAATGCATGGGATCTTTTACATCCACCTGAGAGAGCAGACAGGGCCTCGGTTTAACGTCTCATCTGAAAGACGGCACCTGCAACAGTGCAGCACTCCCTCAGTACTGCCCCTCTGACAGTGCGGCGCTCCCTCAGTACTGCCCCTCCGACAGTGCAGCGCTCCCTCAGTACTGCCCCCCGACAGTGCAGCGCTCCCTCAGTACTGCCCCTCCGACAGTGCAGCACTCCCTCAGTACTGCCCCTCCGACAGTGCAGCGCTCCCTCAGTACTGCCCCTCTGACAGTGCGGCTCTCCCTCAGTGCTGCCCCTCTGACAGTGCGGCTCTCCCTCAGTACTGCCCCTCTGACAGTGCTGCCCCTCTGACAGTGCAGCGCTCCCTCAGTACTGCCCCTCCGACAGTGCAGCTCTCCCTCAGTACTGCCCCTCTGACAGTGCAGCACTCCCTCAGTACTGCCCCTCTGACAGTGCTGCCCCTCTGACAGTGCGGCTCTCCCTCAGTGCTGCCCCTCTGACAGTGCGGCTCTCCCTCAGTACTGCCCCTCTGACAGTGCTGCCCCTCTGACAGTGCAGCGCTCCCTCAGTACTGCCCCTCCGACAGTGCAGCGCTCCCTCAGTACTGCCCCTCTGACAGTGCAGCACTCCCTCAGTACTGCCCCCCAACATTGCAGCACTCCCTCAGTACCGCCCCTCCGACAGTGCAGCACTCCCTCAATACTGCCCCTCCGACAGTGCGGCTCTCCCTCAGTGCTGCCCCTCTGACAGTGCGGCTCTCCCTCAGTACTGCCCCTCTGACAGTACTGCCCCTCCGACAGTGCAGCACTCCCTCAGTACTGCCCCTCTGACAGTGCTGCCCCTCTGACAGTGCGGCTCTCCCTCAGTACTGCCCCTCCGACAGTGCTGCTCCTCTGACAGTGCGGCTCTCCCTCAGTACTGCACTGGAGTGTCAGTCTTGATTTTTGTGTTCAAGTCTCTGGAGTGGGACTTGAACCCACAACCTTCTGACTCAAAGGCTGTCAGAGGTGCTGTCTTTCGGATGAGACCTCTTAAACTGAGGTCCCGACTGCCCTCTTGGTGGACGCAAAAGATCCCATGGCGCTATTCGATAGAAGAGCAGGGGAGTTCTCCCCGGTGTCCTGGGGCCAATATTTATCCCTCAACCAATAGCACTAAATCAGATTATCTGGTCATTATCACATTGCTGTTTGTGGGAGCTTGCTGTGCGCAAATTGGCTGCTGCGTTTCCTACATTACAACAGTGACCACACTCCAAAAGTCCTTCATTGGCTGTGAAGCGCTTTGGGACGTCCTGAGGTCGTGCTGTAGAAATGCAAGTCTGTCTTTCTCTTTTTTTAAGCAGCGATGTTAGAAATGGGTTGACATTTCACAGATCCCAAATATCAGCGCTGTGCAATTAATCTTTCCAAACCGATACTGAATAGTCTTGGGCCGATTCCTCCTGTTACTAATTTTACCAAAGCAAAAAAAAAATCAGTGAAGTTTACAGAGAGAGGAGGAATTCCGGCCATCCTTGCATACTTAGGGGGGGTTGCAGGACCACTTGGGTCCGCCTTCAGAGGGGCGGAACTTCATCTCAAACTAACACGTTTGCCCACCATCGACCTTCTGACCGCTTCAGGAAAATTGGGAACAAGTCGGGCAGACAAGTTGGGTCGGAATTCGCCCTTATTCCTGGGTAAACGGAACAGCAACTCCAGGGCCGGGGCCAGATGCGCGATTAAACGGCAATATCCATGACATGAATCAGTCATTCATGAAAGAAAGACTTATGAAATAATACTGAGCGGCCTGCGGGTGGCGCTGTCCAGGGAGAGTATAAAAACTCGGGCCCGGGCCCAGCTTGCGCAGGACATTCTTAACAGGAACCGGTGAAGGACACAACTAGATCTCCATGTTGTAAAATGGTTGATTAAAGCTTTGTTTAACGCTTAGACCAAGTGCCTAGTAGTTTTCTTACGTCAATCCATGTGCTGCTGTCCGAGTTACGCCGCTCGGCCGTTAGCTCTGCGGAAAACAGCATCTCGCCCTTAGCCGCCCACTTTTTTTAGGGACTTGCTGGCTATGCCAATTAAGTTGCCCATTAGATGCGCTACGGAGAGTTAAGCCTAGTTGTTACAAGCGCAAGTACCCTTTTAACGACGTGAAAGTGTTAATCACTGCCAATCAACCTCTCTGGCACCGAAAATGAACTATTACAGGTGTGGAGTCTCATTCCTTCAGGTTTTGAATTGTTTTGGGAGATTTTAAAAACATCACGCACTTTAAATATTTCACCTTTCTCTCTTTCTTAATCCAATTCTTCTTCCCCCCTCTGTTTATGTGCCTGATTGGACATCGAATTCACCCACCCTAATACTCCCTCCTGTGTTTATTTTCCAATCCTTCAATCTGATTGGTTAAGGAGGTACCCTGTTGCTTTTTAAAAATGTATTTGTTCATGGGATGTGGGCGTCGCTGGCAAGGCCAGCATTTATTGCCCATCCCTAATTGCCCTTGAGAAGTTGATGGTGGGCTGTCTTATATAACTGAGTGGCTTGCTAGGCCATTTCAGAGGGCAGATTAAGAATCAGCCACATTGCTGTGGGCTTGGAGTCACATATTGGCCAGACAAGGTAAGGGTGGCAGATTTCCCTCCCTAAAGTAGTTTCATGGTCACCATTACTGATAACAGTTTTCTATTCCAGATTTTAATTTTATTAACTGAATTTAAATTCCCCAGCTGGCATAGTGGGTTTTGCTCTCATGTTTCTAACCAGAATCATTAGTCCAGGCTTCTGGCTTACTAGTCCAGCAACATAACCACTACACTACCGTACCCTGTTGCTTACCCCATTCACTCGGGTCCCAGATGCCCTGGTTGCTCTCGATGGGCTGTTATCACCTCGCACTTTCAGTAACCTTGTGAGCACAACTGTTTTGAGCTGAGGGGCGTGGGGGGGCAAGTCTAACGGACGGCAGACGCCGTGAGATGTCCTGCCACGGCCAAATCTGGCCCGTTATGTCATAAACCTGATCCCAGGGTTAGTAGTGCAGCTGTTTTTCGGAAACAACTGTGCACAGCTGGGAGCATCTTATACTGTTAAAGTAAGCAACTGACTTTTAAAGAGGAATTTTAATGGTTTTAGGTGAACCGTGATTATTTGAATGACAAGTGGGTTTTACCTTTTCGCCAAGTATTCCAGTGGGGCCCCCAGGTCCAGGCAAGCCAACAGCACCCTGCGAAGAGACAAAGGTATCAAACATTACACAGTAGATAAACTTGTCTAACCATTTTTAAATAGGAACATAAGAACAGGAGGAGGCCATTCAGCCCCTTGAGCCTGTTCCGCTATTCAATGAGATCATGGCTGATCTGTATCTTAAATCCATCTACCCATCTTGGCTGCACATCCCTTAATACTAGCAAAAATCTATCGATCTCAGATTTTAAACTATGAATTGAGCTAGCATCTACTGCTTTTCATAGGAGTTCCACACTTCTACCACCCTTTCTGTGAAGAAGTGTTTCCAAACTTCTCCCCTGAAGGGCCTGGCTCTGATTTTAAGGTTACGTCCCCTTGTCAGTCAATGTACGGTAAAAATAGAATATTATTCATCTGATTCTGCCCTCACGTTGAGGCCTGCATTCTTACTATCCTCCTCAATCTTCGAAGCTTTGACCACGCTCGATCAGCTCCGATGGACGGGTCACATCGTCCGCATGCCCGATACGAGACTCCCAAAACAAGCGCTCTACTCAGAGCTCCGACACGGCAAGAGAGCCCCAGGTGGGCAGAGGAAACGCTTCAAGGACACCCTCAAAGCCTCCTTGAAAAAGTGCAACATCCCCACCGACACCTGGGAATCCCTGGCCCAAGCCCGCACAAAGTGGAGGAGAAGCACCCGGGAAGGTGCCGAATACCTCGAGTCTCTTCGCCAGGAGCAAGCGGAAGCCAAGCGCAGGCAGCGCAAGGAGTGCACGTCAATCCAAGCACCCCACCCACCCGCCCCTTCAACCACCGCCTGCCCCACCTGTGACAGAGACTGTAGGTCACGCATTGGACTCATCAGTCACCTGAGAACTCATTTTTAATGTGGAAGCAAGTCATCCTCGGTTCCCGAGGGACTGCCTAAGAAGAAGAAGATCCTCCTCAATCAGGTCAGGTTGGTGTAACTCTTTATTTGGACTCGAGGGGAATCCAGGAGATCGGGCGGGAAAGTGGAGTTGAGGTCGAAGATCAGCCATGGTCTTATTGAATGGCGGAGCAGGCTCGAGGGGCCGAATGGCCGAATCCTGCTCTTATTTCTTATGTTCTTATGTAACTCACATATATCTTCACTGATCTATGACATGAAATTAGGAAAGACTTCTACTCGCGAAGGGTGGTAGAAGTTTGGAACTCTCTTCCGCAAACGGCAATTGATGCTAGATCAATTGTTAATTTGAACAATGACAACAACAACTTGCATTTATATAGCGCCTTTAATGTAGTAAAATGACCTAAAACGCTGCACAGGAGCGATTATCAAACAAAATTTGACACCGAGCCACATGAGGAGATATTAGGAAAGGTGCTTGGTCAAAGAGGTTGGTTTTAAGGAGAGTCTTATAGGAGGAAAGAGAGGCGGAGAGGTTAAGGGAGGGAATTCCAGAGCTTAGGGCCCAGGCAGCTGAAGGCACGGCCACCAATGGTGGAGCAATTATAATCGGGGATGCTCAAGAGGCCAGAATTGGAGAAGTGCAGAGATTTCGGAGGGTTGTGGGGCTGGTGGAGATAACAGAGATAGAGAGGGGCGAGGACATGGAGGGACTTTTTGAGATGGATAGATTTTTTTGTTAACCCAAGGTATTAAGGGAGATGGGGCATGACCCTATTGAATGGTGGAACCGGATCAAGGGGCTAAATGGGTTCCTCCTGTCTACCCTTGCGAATCTAATCTGGATGAGACAGGAGGAGGTCAACCAGCCAGAGGAAATCTGTTTTTGTCAACGTCAAACACTAGTTCAAGTCCTGGAGGGCAGCTTGAACCCAGAATCTTCTGACTCGGAGAAAAACGCACTAAACATAAGAAACAGGAGCAGGAGTAGGCCAAACGGCCCCTCGAGACTGCTCCGCCATTCCAAAAGATCATGGTTGATCCAATCTTGTCCTCAACACCACTTTCCCGCTCTCTCCCCATACCCCTTGACTCCCTTGTAGTTCAAATGTCTGTCAAGCTCCGCCTTGAATATATTCAATGACTCCGCCCCCACGGCTCTCCGGGGTAGAGAATTCCAAAGATTCACGACCCTCTGAGAGAAGAAATTCCTCTTCATCTCTGTCTTAAATGGGCGACCCCTTATTCTGAAACTGTGCCCCCTAGTTCTAGATACCCCCACTAGGGGAAACATCCTCTCAGCATTCACCCTGTCAAGCCCCCTCAGAATCTTATATGTTTCAATAAGATTCCCTCTCATTCTTCTAAACTCCAATGAGTATAGGCCCAACCTGCTCAATCTTTCGTCATACGTCAACCCCTTCATCCCAGGAATCAACCGTGTGAGCCTTCTCTGCACTGCCTCCAACGCAAGTAGATCCCTCCTTAAATATGGAGACCACAACTGTACGCAGTGCTTCAGGTGCGGTCTCACCAGCGCCCTGTAAAGTTGCATCAAAACTTCCCTGCTTTTATACTCCATACCCCTTGCAATAAAGTGCTAGTACTGAGTGACATGAATCAGTCATTCCTGAAAGGATGACTTATGAAATAATACTGAGCGGCCTGCGGGTGGCGCTGTCCAGGGAGAGTATAAATACTCGGGCACGGGCCCAGCTTGCGCAGGACATTCTTAACAGGAACTAGTGAGGGACACCACTAGACCTCCATGTTTTAAAACAGTTGATTAAAGCTTTGTTTAACGCTTAGACCAAGTGCCTAGTAGTTTTCTTACGTCACTGAGCCTAGATGATATTTATTGCTGATGATCATGTTGGGTAGGGTGGGGTCATTCAACCATCCCATCCACTTGAGGGATGTTCAACGGTGTCAGCATGGAGCCCATCCAGATCCACACCCAAGTATCAGGCTGTTCAGATATGATGTCAGGACGCACTTCTTCACACAATGGGTAGAGGAAATCTGGAACTCTCCCCTCCAAAAAGGCTGTTGAGGCTGGGGACGGGGGGGGGGACGGGGGGGGGCGGCGGCGGGTGTCATTTATAAATTTCAAAACTGAGATTGATAGATTTTTGCCAGCCAAGGGTATTAAGGGTTACTATACTAAGGCGGGCAGATGTGAGTTAAGATACAGTTCAGCCACGATCTAACTGAATGGCGGAACGGGCTGGAGGGACTGAACGACCTCCTCCTGTCCCTATAGGACTCGCATGGGTTCCAAGTTAGGTCTGCTCAGATCCAGAAATATGCCTCAACCTCTCAATGCAGCAGTTTGACATTTAAACGTCTGACATCAACTCTCCCTTGACATCGTCGTGGAGATTACCAAATGATGGGCATGTTTGTGCTGTGGACTCGCACTCGCTGAACTGGGTTGAGGGGCGAAGTGGCTTAATAATCGGAAACCAGACTAAGAGGCAAGAAGCCAGTGCTCTAACCCAATTGAGAGAGATATTTTTAGGAAATATTACTCATGGTGCCAGGCCAAAGGAATACTAAAACCATACTCTCATGCGTAAGCTTTTGGTTATACTTTAGATCCACAAAAGGTTTTTAGTAAAAACCCTTTAAGAGTGTGCTGGCCTCTCTGAATGACATCAAACTGTAGACATGTCTCTGTTCTGTATAATTAGAATGACCTGTTCATACATGTGGAGGTTTTACACCTGTATGTCATAAGCAACCTTGGCCCTTGTTCTTCGGCTTTCCGAAGACAGCTCCCATCCAGCTTAAAGTAGCATCGTGTTTTTTAACTGTTTGACTCCAGAACTAAGCAAATCGGAGAATGGGAAGCAGAATTTCCTGTTCCTTGGGATATTGGATTGCCTTTAAATTAATGGTTGCTTATAGCGATACCTCTATTCCCGGCCAGAATAGAGATGATTGGGCGATTCCCCCGTCAACCACGCCTGGAGTGGGATTGATTTTATGCACATCATTTGTCTATTGAGCTGCACTGTGTCAGCCAATGAGTTGGAGGCAGGGTGGGAATTATGGCAGGACTCATAGCAAACAGTCTATTTACTCAGCAAACAGTCTATTTCAGTAGCGCACTACAGCAAACAGAGTCTATTTATTCAGCAGTCTACAGAGTCTATTTAAAAAAGAGTCTCCACAAACTGCAGCAAACAGAACTCATGAACAAAACTACAGCAAAGACTCCCGATAAAAGCAGGGTGATTTCTCCAGCAACACGCAACGAGTGGAGGATAGTTACACAATACAAATGATGTGCGTAAAATCAATCGCCGTCAGTGACAGCAGTGAAGGGAGGTGCGGGGGGTGGGGGGAGGGTGGAGACCAAAATCAGGGGCCATAAATATATCATAGTCACTAATAAATCCAATAGGGAATTCAGGAGAAACTTCTTTACCCAGAGAGTGATGAGAATGTGGAACTCGCTACCACAGGGAGTGGTTGAGGTGAATAGCACAGATGCATTTAAGGGGAAGCTGGATAAACACATGAGGGAGAAAGGAATAGAGGGTTATGGTGATAGGGTGAGATGAAGAGGGGTGGGAGGAGGCTGGTGTGGAGCACAGACACTGGCATGGAGCAGTTGGGCCCAATGGCCTCTTTCTGTGCCGTACGTTCGATGTAATTCTACGGAAGCAGGTCATTTGGTCCAGCTGATCCACGTTGGCCAGCTAGTCACACTTGCCCGTCCTGTTTTAGTATTAGCAAAAATCTGACTGTCCCATTGACCTCTTTGTTAACTTTAATAATTTAATTGCCGACTGGCCACTTGTGAATTGTCCTCTGCTCATGGATGTAGCAACGTCGCTACGCAACTCATTTTATTCTCATTAGGATTATTTCAGGTGTCCAACTGGCATTGTGCAGTACCACTGGGCCAAATGAAGCAGAAAAAAGAACTATTGTCATT
Source organism: Somniosus microcephalus (assembly GCF_052327205.1). Lineage (NCBI taxonomy): Eukaryota > Metazoa > Chordata > Chondrichthyes > Squaliformes > Somniosidae > Somniosus > Somniosus microcephalus. Next base: position 366,976,918 of record NC_140989.1, read on the forward strand.
GATGACATCAAATTTACAGACGCTCGGTTTTATGACATTCAAAACTTAAATCTATCAACAACAGCAACAACTTGCATTTATATAGCGCCTTTAACGTAGTAAAACGTCCCAAGGTGCTTCACAGGAGTGTTATATGACAAAAAATTTGACACCGAGCCACATAAGGATAAATTAGGACAGGTGACCAAAAGCTGGGTCAAAGAGGTCGGTTTTAAGGAGCATCTTAAAGGAGGAGAGAGAGGCGGAGAGGTTTAGGGAGGGAATTCCAGAGCTCAGGACCCAGGCAACTGAAGGCACGGCCGCCAATGGTGGAGCGTTTATAATCGGGGGATGATCAAGAGGCCAGAATTTGAGGAACGCAGAGGTCTCGGAGGGTTGTGGGGCTGGAGGAGGTTACAGAGATAGGGAGGGGGGCGAGGGCCACGGAGGGATTTGAACATGAGGCGTTGCTTCACTGGGAACCAGTGTTGGTCAGGGAGCACAGAATCTCATTGCACTGTGCAGGATAAAACTTCCCAGGCGTTTACAGTAAACTGAATCTGGAGAAGAATCAAACCTACCAGTTCTCCGATCTTCCCAATGTTTCCCAAGTCTCCTTGCTCGCCCTGTATGATCAGAATAAGGATAGAAAATATTTTAAAAGGTTCTGTAGAAGGGTTTCGACCCGAAACGTTGACTCTATTTCTCTCTCCACGGATGCTGCCTGGCCTGCTGAGTTTTTCCAGCATTTTCTGTTGTTATTTCGGATTTCCAGCATCCGCAGTATTTTGCTATCGTACAAAATATTTATTATTAGCAATGCAAAAATTGTTCCGCTGATATTGAAAGAAAGAATTCTTTCCAGCTGTAGATGGAACAGCACTGGTTGTATTACTGACACGAAACTGCAGTGTGCGTGTCAGGCGCACAGACTGCGGAAAAGAAGTCTCTTGCGATGAAAGGACGTAGCGATTACCTTAATGCCTTCGAGTCCAAGCTCTCCGGGATAACCTTTGCGAGCTAGTCTTCCCTAAAACAAGGAGATACATTGCTCAAAGAAGTAAACAGGACTATTTCAATGGCCACACGCAATTACAGAGAATTTACAGCATTGGACCATAGGAACAGGAGGAGGCCATTCAGCCCCTCGAGCCTCTTCTGCCATTCAATGGCCACCAGCTCCATCCACCCGCCTCGGCTCCATATCCCTTACTACCCTTGGCTAGCAAAAAATCTATCGATCTCCGATTTAAAATCCTGAATTGAGCCCCAGTATCTACTGCTTTTTGTGGAAGAGAGTTCCACACTTCCACTGCCCAGGTTGGGTGATTGGGCAGAAGCATGGCAGATAAATGTGTGGATAAATGTGAGGTTATCCACTTTGGTGGCAAAAACAGGAAGGCAGATTATTACCTGAACGGCAATAGATTGGGAGAAGGGGAAGTGCAACGAGACCTGGGTGTTCTTGTTCACCAGTCGCTGAAGGTAAGCATGCAGGTGCAGCAGGCAGTTAAGAAGGCAAATGGTATGTTGGCCTTCGTAGCGAGAGGGTTCGAGTACAGGAGCAAGGATGTCTTGCTGCAGTTGTACAGGGCCTTGGTGAGACCACATCTTGAGTATTGTGTGCAGTTTTGGTCGCCTTATCTGAGGAAGGATGTTCTTGCCATGGAAGGAGTTCAGCGAAGATTCACCAGGCTGATACCTGGGATGGCAGGAATGACGTATGAGGAGAGATTGGGTCAATTGGGCTTATACTTGCTGGAGTTTAGAAGAATGAGAGGGGACCTCATTGAAACTTATAAAATACTGGCAGGACTGGACAGACTAGATGCAGGAAGGATGTTCCCGATGGTCGGGGAGTCCAGAACCAGGGGTCACAGTCTAAGGATAAGGGGTAAGCCATTTAGGACAGAAGTGAGGAGGAATTTCTTCACCCAGAGAGTGGTGAACCTGTGGAATTCTCTACCACAGAAGGCAGTAGAGGCCAATTCATTAAATATATTCAAGAAGGAGTTGGATATATTTTTTAAGGCTAAAGGGATCAAGGGGTATGGGGAGAAAACAGGGACAGGGTACTGAATTTGGATGATCAGCCATGATCTCATTGAATGGCGGAGCAGGTTCGAGGGGCCGAATGGCCTACTCCTGCTCCTGTCTTCTATGTTTCTATGTTTCGTGAGAAGAAGTGTTTCCTAACTGCTCTCCTGAATGGCCTGGCTCTGATTTTAAGGTTATGTCCCCTTGTCCGAGACTCCCCTACCAGTGGAAGAACCTTCTCTCTGCATACCCTATCAATTCCTTTCAAAATCCTAAAAGCCTCAGTCAAATCAACCTTCTATATTCCAAACCAGTTGGCCCAATTGGTCCGTGCTGATCTTTATGCCTAAGAAGACACAAGCCTCCTCCCACCCCTCTTCATCTCACCCCATCAGCATATCCTTCTATTCCTTTCTCCCCCATGTACTTATCTAGCTTCCCCTTACAGGCATCAAAGCTATTCACCTCAACCACTCCCTGCGCTACATATATTTTGATATCTATATTTCCGCAACTACTCAGAGAAATGTATTACGCAATGCAAAGTGATAACCTGCGTCAGATTTAATCTCTTACAGCTACTCAGAAATGTGTAGCGTTGGCACCCTGAAAATGAATGACAGGTTAAAAACAGGAATATGCAACATCTGCCACGCACTAGCTGTCAATCACAACTGAACTGCTAATCTTTAGCGCAATGAGGCAGAACAATACGTTTTGCTTGCAAACCTCGCAGTTGGTACTATGGACTCAGTTTTAAATTGGATTACTGTCTTGGCAGTTTTTGCATTCAAGTTGCAAGCCAGTACTGTGAGCCCCCCTCTTCGACATCCAGGAATAGTGGCGTGCTGCCCATGTGTGTCGAACAGGTCGGGCAAAGGAATCTTGCCCCCACAAAAAATGTCAACCCAATGCCATAAACTCCTACAGTATTGAAGGGAAAACATAAAACCCTTCCCCTCACCTGCTTTTTGACAGTTTTAAAAACTGCTGGCATGCATCACAGTAACATGCATGCTTAAACAAAAAGATCAGTAGGTCTTTGATTCATTAAGTAGGCTTTCAGCAAAAGAGTCCAAAAAAGAAAATTGCCCCATTAACCCTAAAAGGAGATCTGTGACTGCCTGCACATGAATTCAGCACAAAAAGTGCTTTAATGTAAAAGATGCAACGGGGGAAAAATTCAGTTGCTTGTGCCTCCTGTTAGCGCCTTAAGAGTGTGCTAATGGGGTGCAAAGCAACTAGCGCCCGGGCGTGGCGAAGTTTGCGCCGCGCGCGAAATTAACTAGACATTTTGCGGCAACGCTAAACACTACCGCCACGATCTCCTGCGCCAGCAGATCGTGATGTCAGTTGAGTGCGCAACGCCCTGATAGCACCCTGGACTGGATATTGAGTGGCCCCCCCTACCTTACCGCCTGCCGCTAGCAACGACAGGTTGAGGGGAGCGTTTTGCAGTCAGGAAGGGACTGAGGGACCGCTATTTAAAGGCGACCGCTTCCTGCCTTTTTTTGTTGGTGACATGAGAGAGAGAGAGAGAGAGAGAGAGAGACTTCTGGAGAGATTCAATGCTGCGTGAAGGAGTTTTGAGTACTGAGCAGCACTTTGCAGGTTCATTTTGATTTGCCCTGCCTTGCTTCGCCAGCGCTCTGAGGTAGCGCCTCGCTCCTCGGCCTTTGCGCCTTAAGACAGGTGTGAAGCGCCTTATTTAGTGCTCCAATCACCTCCAGGGGCGATAAAAGCCAAGTTTGCTGTCGGAGGCGATAATTAGTGCCAGGCGCTAGACTTTGCGCACGGCCGACAATGGCGCCCCAAACGGGACGATACTGAATCTTTCCCCCAATGTGTTTTTACTGCACGGGTTTTTAGTTAGAGAGGTAACGACGCAGGATGCTCAATGCAATTTCTACGTAGATTACATAGTGGTGTTTTGAGATGCAGGCGTACAATTTTTGGAGAGATATTGCAATTGTAAGGTTTGAAACTTACCAGAGGTCCGTGGCTCCCTGGAGGCCCCAGTGGACCTTCCTCGCCCTATTGAACAAGGGCAAATTTGCAAACATGTTAGAGATTATAGTGTCTGTAATCATAACTATGCACAGTTGACATTAGAATGAAACGTCTTGGCCCAAACCTTGCTGGAAAAGTGACGGCGAGGTCATGACTCACGCCGTCATTAATGCGCAATTCAGCCAGTGAGTTCAGGGGATGAAGAGATCTCCAGAACTTGCTGGTTGATTGACGCCACTCCCCGTTAATTTTTACAAGCTTGCTGGATTTTCACATTAATCGCCCATTAAACTCGTCCCAGAAAGTTAGGGCCGGTGATTGAGCGCAAGTATCCTTTTAACGAGGTGATAACGGTCAAGGTAATGCCAACCAACCTCTCTGGCCCAGAAAAGGAACAATTTAAACTGTTGAGTCTCATTTCTGCATGTAGTAAATAGTTGTTAGAGATTTAAAAAAAATACTTTTCCTTTCTTCCTTCTCTCTCTTAATCCAATCTTTCTTTCCCTCTCTTTATTTCTCTTTCTGTACCTACATAGGAACATAAGAACATAAGAAATAGGAGCAGGAGTAGGCCAATCGGCCCCTCGAGCCTGCTCCGCCATTCAATAAGATCATGGCTGATCTGATCCTAACCGCCAATCCACTATCATAGAACCATCTCCTGAATCTAACAGAATTAGACACACGAAATAGGAGCAGGATCAGGTTACACGGCCCCTGGGCCCGCTCCGCTACCCACAGGGCCATGACCGATCCGAACCTAGTCTCATGTCCAAATTCCTGCCCGCTCCCCGTAACCCTTAATTCCCTTTACTTCTAGGAAACTGTCTATTTCTGTTTTAAATTTATGTAATGATGTAGCTTCTACAGCTTTTTGGGGCAGCATATTCCATGGACCTACCACCCTCTGAGTGAAGTAGTTCCTTCTCATCTCAGTTTTGAAAGAGCAGCCCCTTATTCTAAGACTATGCCCCCTAGTTCTAGTTTCACCCATCATCGGGAACATCTTCCCCGCATCCACCCGATCCAACCCCTTCACAATCTTATATGTTTCAATAAGATCGCCTCTCATTCTTCTGAACTCCAATGAGTAGAGTCCCAATCTACTCAACCTCTCCTCATATGTCCATCCCCTCATCCCCGGGATTAACCGAGTGAACCTTCTTTGTACTGACTCGAGAGCAAGTATGTCCTTTCTTAAGTATGGACACCAAAACTGTATGCAGTATTCCAGGTGCGGTCTCACCAATACTGACTTGACTCTAACTCACCCTCCTTCCTTCTCCCTCATTCCTCTGTTTCTTTCCCAATCCTTAAATCTCATTGGCTAAGGAGATAAACCGTTGGCCCCGTCGTTCACCCAGGTCCCAGATACCCGGTTGCCCTGGCTGCACGGTTATCAGCTCGCACTTCCAGCAAGTTATGGTGCCAAACTTTGCGAGCTGAAGGGTGAGGGAAAAAGTCTAACACACCGCGCGCCGCAAGATGCCCCAGTCCAGCAAGATTTGGCCCATTCTTTTCAATTTTCCTTCCTTTCCTGATGGCATTGACTGTTGCCAGGGTATGTTTCCATGGGTGCTCGTATACTCTAAGGTACCTCACCTAGATGGCTGTTTTCCATGCGTGCTTACAGTATAAATAGCAGCATTGCAATTGACCATTGAGGATGTCACAACCAAGTCCGCTTCTGTTCTCGCCCAATGTCTACATAAGGACAGGAGGAGGCCATTCAGCCCCATTGAGCCAGTTCCCCCATTCAATGAGATCACGGCTGATCATCATCTTAACTCCATCTACCAGCCTTGGTCCGTAACCCTTAATAACCTTACCCAACAAAAATCTACCAATCTCAGTAACGTAAGAAAACTACTAGGCACTTGGTCTGAGTATTAAACAAGGCTTTAATCAACTGATTTTCAACATGGAGATCGAGTTGTGTCCTTCACTAGTTCCTGTTAAAGAATGTCCTGAGCAAGCTGGGCCCATGCCCGAGTATTTATACTCTCCCTGGACAGCGCCACCAGCAGGCTGCCCAGTATTATTACAGAAGTCATTTTCACATGAATGACAAGATTCATGTCACTCAGTTTTGTAATTTTCAATTGACCCCCCAAGCCTCAACCTCACCAGCTTTTTGCAGGTGAGACTTCCAGATTCCCACTACCCTCTGTGTGAAGAAGTGCTTCCTGACATCACCCCTGAACGGCCTGGCTCTAATTTTAAGGTTATGCCCCCTTGTTCTGGACTCCCCCCACCACATGACATGGAGTGCAAAAGCCAATCCTAGCGGCTCAACTGCTGAAATCAAAGCCACCTGGTCTGTGTGGATTAATTTGATCAATTCGGGAGCTTTGACTCAATGCTGCCACTCTCACCTTTGAATCAGAAGGTCGTGGGTTCAAGTCCCACTCCAGAGACTTGAGCACAAAAATCAAGGCTGACACTCCCTGTGTAGTACTGAGGGGGCGCTGCACTGTCGGAGGGGCAGTGCTGAGGGAGAGCTGCACTGCCGGAGGGGCAGTACTGAGGGAGCGCTGTACTGTCGGAGGGGCAGTACTGAGGGAGCGCTGCACTGTCGGAGGGGCAGTACTGAGGGAGTGCTGCACTGTCGGAGGGTCAGTACTGAGGGAGTGCTGCACTGTCGGAGGGTCAGTACTGAGGGAGTGCTGCACTGTCGGAGGGGCAGTACTGAGGGAGTGCTGCACTGTCAGAGGGGCAGTACTGAGGGAGTGCTGCACTGTCGGAGGGGGCAGTACTGAGGGAGCGCTGCACTGTCGGAGGGGCAGTGCTGAGGGAGAGCTGTACTGTCGGAGGGGCAGTACTGAGGGAGCGCTGCACTGTCGGAGGGGCAGTACTGAGGGAGTGCTGCACTGTCGGAGGGTCAGTACTGAGGGAGTGCTGCACTGTCGGAGGGTCAGTACTGAGGGAGTGCTGCACTGTCGGAGGGGCAGTAGTGAGGGAGTGCTGCACTGTCAGAGGGGCAGTACTGAGGGAGTGCTGCACTGTCAGAGGGGCAGTATAGAGGGAGTGCTGCACTGTCAGAGGGGCAGTACTGATGGAGCGCTGCACTGTCGGAGGGACAGTACTCGAGGGAGCGCTGCAGTGTCGGAGGGGCAGTACTGAGTGAGCGCTGCACTGTCAGAGGGGCAGTACTGAGGGAGTGCTGCACTGTCAGAGGGGCAGTACTGAGGGAGCGCTGCACTGTCAGAGGGGCAGTACTGAGGGAGCGCTGCACTGTCAGAGGGGCAGTACTGAGGGAGCGCTGCACTGTCAGAGGGGCAGTACTGAGGGAGCGCTGCACTGTCAGAGGGGTAGTACTGAGGGAGCGCTGCACTGTCAGAGGGGCAATACTGAGGGAGCGCTGCACTGTCGGAGGGCCAGTACTGAGGGAGCACTGCACTGTCAGAGGGGCAGTACTGAGGGAGCGCTGCACTGTCAGGGGGGCAGTACTGAGGGAGCGCTGCACTGTCGGAGGGGCAGTACTGAGGGAGCACTGCACTGTCGGAGGGGCAGTACTGAGGGAACGCTGCACTGTCGGAGGGGCAGTACTGAGGGAGCGCTGCACTGTCGGAGGGGCAGTACTGAGGGAGTGCTGCACTGTCGGAGGGGCAGTACTGAGGGAGAGCCGCACCTTCGGAGGGGCAGTACTGAGGGAGCGCCGCACTGTCGGAGGGGCAGTACTGAGGGAGCGCCGCACTGTCGGAGGGGCAGTACTGAGGGAGAGCCGCACTGTCAGAGGGGCAGTACTGAGGGGGCGCTGCACTGTCGGAGGGGCAGTACTGAGGGAGTGCTGCACTGTCGGAGGGGCAGTACTGAGGGAGTGCTGCACTGTCGGAGGGGCAGTACTGAGGGAGCGCTGCACTGTCGGAGGGGCAGTACTGAGGGAGCGCTGCACTGTCGGAGGGGCAGTACTGTGGGAGCGCTGCACTGTCGGAGGGGCAGTACTGAGCGAGCGCTGCACTGTCGGAGGGGCAGTACTGAGGGAGCGCTGCACTGTCGGAGGGGCAGTACTGAGGGAGCGCCGCACTGTCGGAGGGGCAGTACTGAGGGAGAGCCGCACTGTCAGAGGGGCAGTACTGAGGGGGCGCTGCACTGTCGGAGGGGCAGTACTGAGGGAGTGCTGCACTGTCGGAGGGGCAGTACTGAGGGAGTGCTGCACTGTCGGAGGGGCAGTACTGAGGGAGCGCTGCACTGTCGGAGGGGCAGTACTGAGGGAGCGCTGCACTGTCGGAGGGGCAGTACTGAGGGAGCGCTGCACTGTCGGAGGGGCAGTACTGTGGGAGCGCTGCACTGTCGGAGGGGCAGTACTGAGCGAGCGCTGCACTGTCAGAGGGGCAGTACTGAGGGAGCGCTGCACTGTCGGAGGGGCAGTACTGAGGGAGCGCTGCACTGTCGGAGGGGCAGTACTGAGGGAGCGCTGCACTGTCGGAGGGGCAGTACTGAGGGAGCGCTGCACTGTCCGAGGGGCAGTACTGAGGGAGCGCTGCACTGTCCGAGGGGCAGTACTGAGGGAGCGCTGCACTGTCGAGGGGCAGTACTGAGGGAGCGCTGCACTGTCGGAGGGGCAGTACTGAGGGAGCGCTGCACTGTCGGAGGGGCAGTACTGAGGGAGCGCTGCACTGTCGGAGGGACAGTACTGAGGGAGCGCTGCACTGTCGGAGGGGCAGTACTGAGTGAGCGCTGCACTGTCAGAGGGGCAGTACTGAGGGAGTGCTGCACTGTCAGAGGGGCAGTACTGAGGGAGCGCTGCACTGTCAGAGGGGCAGTACTGAGGGAGCGCTGCACTGTCAGAGGGGCAGTACTGAGGGAGCGCTGCACTGTCAGAGGGGCAGTACTGAGGGAGCGCTGCACTGTCAGAGGGGCAGTACTGAGGGAGCGCTGCACTGTCGGAGGGCCAGTACTGAGGGAGCACTGCACTGTCAGAGGGGCAGTACTGAGGGAGCGCTGCACTGTCAGAGGGGCAGTACTGAGGGAGTGCTGCACTGTCGGAGAGACAGTACTGAGGGAGCGCAGCACTGTCGGAGGGGCAGTACTGAGGAAGCGCTGCATTGTCGGAGGGTTAGTACTGAGGGAGCGCTGTACTGTCGGAGAGTCAGCACTGAGGGAGCGCTGCACTGTCGGAGGGGCAGAACTGAGGGAGCGCCGTACTGTCGGAGGGGCAGTACTGGGTGAGCGCTGCACTGTCAGAGGGGCAGTACTGAGGGAGTGTTCCACTGTCGGAGGGGCAGTACTGAGGGAGTGCTGCACTGTCGGAGGGGCAGTACTGAGGGAGTGCTGCACTGTCAGAGGGGCAGTACTGAGGGAGTGTTCCACTGTCGGAGGGGCAGTACTGAGGGAGTGCTGCACTGTCGGAGGGGGAGTTCTGAGGGAGCACTGCACTGTCGGAGGTGCAGTACTGAGGAAGCGCTGCATTGTCGGAGGGTTAGTACTGAGGGAGCGCTGTCCTGTCGGAGAGTCAGCACTGAGGGAGCGCTGCACTGTCGGAGGGGCAGAACTGAGGGAGCGCCGTACTGTCGGAGGGGCAGTACTGGGTGAGCGCTGCACTGTCAGAGGGGCAGTACTGAGGGAGTGTTCCACTGTCGGAGGGGCAGTACTGAGGGAGCGCTGCACTGTCGGAGGGGGAGTACTGAGTGAACGCTGCACTGTCAGAGGGGGACATAAAAGATCCCGCTGCACTATTTTGAACAAGAGCAGCGGAGTTATCAATGGTGTCCTGGTCAATATTTATCCTTCAACCAACATCATTAAAACAGAATATCTGGTCATTATCATTTTGCTGCTTGTGGGACAAATTGTCTGCCGCCTTTCCTACATTACAACAATGACTGCACTCAAAGGTACTTCACTGGTTGTAAAGCTCTTTGGGACATCCTGAGGTTGTGAAAGGCGCTATAGAAATGCCCAGTCTTTCTTGCCATAACAGATTTAATGAGACACACCAGGAAATGGCTTGATGTGAACATGAACTGTCCAATAGATGTGACAAATTGGACGGTCGGACAAAGGTCAGATATTGGTCGTGCGGTTTGGGAGTTTGACCTTCTGCTGATCACCCTCGGTGGTCTCTTTCTTGCCTACCTCTTCTCCCTTTGATCCACGTGACCCCAGCGGTCCTCTATCGCCTGGAGCTCCCTAAATAGTTCCACACGCACACACACAAAAAAATAAAATAATTAGCATTTAAAAAAAAGTGAATAAAACTTAACAAAAAACAACTTACTTCAGAAGGACAGAATTCTAAAAAAAATGTCATTTTCCCTTTACAAGCCAAGCTTGAGGAGTAAAGCACTTTGTGCTTGTGAGGCGCAAGCTAAATTAAATACCACACAATGTACCATAAAAAACTAACATGATAAAACTGAAAGCCAAGACACCGTGTTCCTATGACAGAGATATTGTTAACATGGGGCAGCCTCATTGAGGACTGAGATGAGGAGAAATGCCTTCACTTGGAGGGTGGTGAATCTTTGGAATTCTCTGCTCCAGAGGGCTGTGGATGTTGAGTCGTTGAGTATATTCAAGGCTGAGATCAATAGAATTTGGACTCCAGGGGAATCGAGGGATTATGGGGATCAGGCGGGAAAGTGCAGTTGAGGTCGATGATCAGCCATGATCTCATTGAATGGCGGAGCAGGCTCGAGGGGCCGAGTGGTATCCTGCTCCTATTTCCTATGTTCTCACCATTATGGTTGAGTGTATTAGAAATCCAGATACTTTCCCTTTGCAATGCCCAAGGGGTGTAAAAATTGGAGTATTTCCTCCAATCCTTGCACAGTAAGTACAATGTTGGAAAAGAGAAAGGCCAATACAATACAATACAACACGCTGCAGTGTCTACAATGAGCAATAACGCAGCGATTGGCTCCTTTACTAACAGGGAGCGTGCCCCCGCTACACCTTGGCTGCAGTTTGGGCGTGTCTGGGGGGACGTGCTGTGGGCTACCCCAGGAATCCTGCCAGATACACTTCCAATCAGCCAGGAGAGCAGGCCAAGGCGCCATTCCGGGCTGCTGAGTGGGCCTCACAATGTAAGAATAGAACAGCAATTGACCCCAGGAGGATTTAGTTCGGGGCCAAAGAGAGTGGGAGCGACAGGAGAATCATACAACTTAGTTTGTCGTTCTGGTCCAACAGGTCATCAGTCGCCGCCCCCCCATGAAGTTTCAGGGCGCCACTCGATCTTCTGGCGCAAACACCGGGCGGGCTCCCCCGCCTGTGCTGCCACAGTTGCGGCCACCCCCGTCACGACGCGCTAACCGTCCCACCGTGGAATTTTGGAAGGGGTCATGGGGAGGTCAAAGCAGGCCGAGGTTTGCCCACTCTGGCTGGACCTGTCCCTGGAGGTTGCATCACGCGACCTCCCGCCTCCACCTATCCTCTTCTGCTGCATTCCCCAGGCCACGGCAGCCCTCTGGCAGATTTTCCGCGCTTCCCTCCCCCTCCTCTGGACCCTCCTCTGGACCCACCTTTTGTTTCTTTACTGCACAGGCAAGGCTCTTTGGTTCATTCCTCTCTTCTCCACCCCCCCCCCCCCCCACCGCATTCCCTGCCCCTGCACCTGCTTAAAACCTGTTGCCTCTCTAACATCTTCCAGCTCCGACGAAGGGTCACAGACCTGAAACGCTAACTCTGTGGGCTGGATTTTCATTCAGGAGTCGGGTAGGAGGCGGGACTACAACTTTCGGGGTTGTAGTCCCGCCTCCATCGAGTTCTAGCCAACCCATGTGATTTTCACTTGATTGATCTTGTTGAGCCTGCCCAGCGGGCTCAGCAGGCCAATTAGGGGCCACCCGGCAACAGGTGACGTCACAGATTGATATTTCATCTGTCAAGAGCTTTTGACAGATGAAATATCAGCGTTTCACAACTGTTTGAAGCTGTCAAACACTGACAATCTGTACTCCAGGTTAATTCCGTCCTCTCAGGATGATTTAGAGATCTCCCCGGAACAGAAAGCTGAATGCTGCAATTTTTGACTGATCGTGGCCATTCTGCTTTCTGTGCTGGTGAGATGAGGGACTCCCGAGACCTGAAGGAAGGAAGGCTGTAAAGGTAAGTAAGGTATGTAAAACTTCTTTAAACACTTTACACAGACCAAACACACTTACCTTTGCACTCATGCACCCATCACTCACCTGAACACTGGACATCTCGACCCCTCCAAGCCCTTCATCTATACGGCCCGCCTCGCTAACTTGGCGTGGTTTGGAGCCGTCGGGAATCCCACACTTCAACATTAAAAATAGGGATTAGGCTAAAAACTGCCTGTTAACTACCTGTTAACAGGCAGTTAATTGGCACTAATCCCCTTCCCGCCCCGGGGAGGCGGGTCCCAGTGCGGGGCGGGTACCCGCCTCCTTTGAAACTGGCATGGAGGCGGGTTCGGGGCGGGATGGGTTCGGGACCCCTGATTTCGGGATTTTAACCCCCAAGCCTCCAATCCCACCTCCACGGCCCAATGAAAATCCAGCCCTCTGTTTCTCTCTCCACGGATACTGCCTGACCTGCTGAGTGTTCCCAACACTTTCTGAAAACCTGATAACGGGTTTTTATATCAACCTACCTTTGGACCCGGTGGCCCATTAGGACCTGGTAACCCAATGTTTCCCGGGAAACCCTACAACAAACAGAAAAATATTGATCAAGTACGCGCTTCGTAACACGCCATCAAAATCAATCAGAAATACAGATTGTTTTAACATGTATTTGCATTTTATTGAAATTAGGTAAAGTTGGGGGGGAATTGACCTAAAAAAAGAAAGATTTGCATTTATATAGCACCTTTCATGACCACTGGACGTCCCAATGCACTTCACAGCCAATGAAGTACTTTTGGCGTGCAGTCACTGTTATAATCACAGAATCACAGAATCACAGAAACCCCACAGTGCAGATAGAGGCCATTTCGGCCCATCGAGCCTGCACCGACACATATCCCACCCGATCCCCGTAACCCCTACACCAACATGTAACCCCACGTATTTAATCCCCTAACACTAAGGGTCAATTTATCATAGCCAATCAACCTATCCCGCACATCTTTGGACTGTGGGAGGAAACCGGAGCACCCGGAGGAAACCCACGCAAACACGGGGAGAATGTGCAAACTCCACACAGACAGTCACCCGAGGCCGGATTCGAACCCGGGTCCCTGGCGCTGTGAGGCAACAGTGCTAACCACTATGCCACCGTGCTGCCCTATAATGTAGGAAACGCGGCAGCCAAATTGCGCACAGCAAGATCCCACAAACAGCAATGTGATAATGACCAGATCATCTGTTTTTAGTGATGTTGATTGAGGGAAACTCCCCCTGCTCTTCTTCAAAATAGTGCCATGGGATGTTTTACGTCCACCCGAGAGAGCAGACGGGGCCTCGGTTTAACGTCTCATCCAAATGACAGCACCTCTGACAGTGCAGCACTCCCCTGGAGTGTCAGCCTAGATTTATGTGCTCAAGTTCCTCAAGTGGGGACTTGAACCCACAACCTTCTGACTCAGAGGCGAGTGTGCTACCCACTTTTTTTTAAATTATACTTTATTGAACATTAAGAACATTTACAACATCGTGATCATTACATTCTATGATACAAATCAATTCCACCGCCCTGCACAGCCATTCCGCCACCACATTTTAACATCAAAACCTGAAGTTTAATTTGTCACCTGTAACATATATTAATCGATTGTACTTTAAAAATTGGCTGTAAAATACTGTCCTTAAATTCCTTTCTGAATAAAACATCCACAGAGCCATATAATGATCTTTCAGCTTATATTTAAAATACTCTTTTAGATTGATTCTCCTCCCCTTAAAACAGAGCATTCCTTCTTTGCACAATCACGAATCTAGCCAAACTGAACATTAAATTAATTGCCGCTTCGCTAGACTCGGGCAGACTCTCCTGCAATCCCCATCTCAAAATTGAGTCTCACGGGATTCCCATTCTCGCTGTTCGGTCCCCACCCAGCAAAAAAGCTTCATACAACTGTCGAACATAGTACTTAAAGTCATTTAACTGCGGACATAACACCAGTAAATGGGACAGAGTCTCATCCTGTGTCCTACACATTGGGCAAGTTGCCCCCTCCACTCGTCCAATCTTGCACAAGACCGTCATGGTAAAAATCCGGTTATGAACCAATTTGAAATCTAGTTCAATTCATTCTGGGCATTTAAAATTCGCCCACACTCCCTTCCAAATCCTGTTGAAGTCCAGCTGTGGGTATTGTTGTGTATGTAACCTGCTCCACCTTAAGAGAGCTTAAGCCTGTTCCACCTTAAGAGATGTACTACTTTCTCAGGCTGCTGTAGACGTAATACCGGGGGTGAACACACCGGTATATAAGCACTGTGCAGTAATCTTGTATTCAGAATAGTCCCTACCTCCAACCAGTAAAGACCTGTTCTTGATTGTTATTAATTAGTCTGTGTCTTAATTAACTAGATAACTCACAGATTTAACACTGGCGACGAGTCTGATTCGGACCCTGCGGCAGTCACTCCACGGCAGCTTCGTCCACAGCCAGGACGTTGCAGAGAGGTTTCCACCCTCTCCACCCCACTGGAAGACATCCTGACCTCGGAGCCTCCATCGGCGACTGTCAGCTTCTTCTCCAGCTTGGTGGTGGGTAAGCCGTTGTCTGAGCCGGGCAGCGACGCGACAGGCAGTCGACCGCGTTGGCCGCACGAACGGGGCTGGGGGAGCCGGAGGAATAGGGCGCGAGAGCCGCTTCGAGCGGGAGGCGTTTCAACAGAGCGATCGCATCTCCTGATAAGGGCCGAGAGCCGCGAGAGCGATCGCATCAGATAAGGGCCGGGAGCCGCGAGAGCGATCGCATCTTCAGATAAGGGCCGGGAGCCGCGAGAGCGATCGCATCTTCAGATAAGGGCCGGGAGCCGCGAGAGCGATCGCATCTTCAGATAAGGGCCGCACTCGGGCTGACAGCGTCGGGGGACGGGTGAAGACCGCTAAGCGCGGGAAAACCGCCATTTTGGGGGCGGAGGACGACAGCAAGAGCGGGAAGCCGCCATCTTTGATTGTAAAAAAAAAACATCTGAGGAATTACAAATCTGATAAAGTACTACAATGCCTAAACATGGGAATATTAGCACCTTTGATAGTGACATCGAAGATTGGGCCATATATGTGGAAAGAGTAAAAAATTATTGTAAGGCCAATAAAATTTGTGACCAAGGTAAAGCTCTAACATTATTAAATTTAATGGGTGCGAAGACATACGGGCAATTGAGACACCTGTTATCACCAGATGAACCGGCGGATAAGACGTTCGATGAGATTGTTACTGTCCCGAAAGATCATCTAAACCCCACGCCGCTGATGCTAGCGGAATGATTTAAATTTTACGACAGAAGGCAACTACAGAATGAAAGCAATGCTGAATATTTGCTGGAATTGCGTAAATTAGCGAAATATTGTCCGTTTGGAACGGGACTGACAGATGCACTACGAGACAAATTTGTGTGTGGTTTATTTAAACAAGATACACAAAAGCGACTGCTCGAGGAGAATGAGCTGACGCTTGAGAAGGCGGTCACTATGGCAGCAGCACACGAAGCCGCAGCGAGAGGCACGGCAGTAATGCAGCTACGGTCACCGGAGCTCAGTGCAAACAAATTGTGTTAAGTATGTGTATTGTATTGAACAATTAACACAAAGACTTAAACGTATAACTCAAACAGGCCTTTACTGGTTGGAGGTAGGGACTGCACATAGGTCTTTACTTCATGCCCACAGGCGGGAACTGAGGGGGATCAGTACCCACAGTACTATTTATACCCCTATGGCCAGGAGTGGTACTGCGTATCACTACGCCCAACAAGTAGTGCAGTCCTGTCCATAGGTTCAAAGTAGCACACATATTACATACACAACATTCCTCCCTTCCTAGCTTTACAGTCATCTCCCCATTTAACATAACGTAATAACATATATACATATATAACTTCAGGTTTACATAACAGAATAACATAGATACATAGATAACTTCATGTCAAAAACAGATCACAGATTCAGTCTCTGCGGAAAACAGTTCACAGATTCAATCTCTGTGGTGTAGTCGGTTCACGTTGCTAGAGTGACTCATTCAATAGTCCTTCCATGGATTTAACAGTTTGAACTTCCGAACTGAATTGGCTCCGTTCGGAGGGACCACGTGTGTGATCTGGTAGAGGTGATAATGGTTCAGATGGGTCATCTTCTGTTTTTACTTTTCCTTTTCTGCTTCTTGGAGACTCTCTGGGCTCCATTGTCAGCTGCCACAGCTGCCAGCTGCATGCGCAGTTCCTCCTTCTCTTCCTCCTGTTTCCGTCGTAGAGCCAGCTTCTCCCGATGTTCCGTAGACTTTTGGTGCTCCTCCATGATTTCTGCACTTTGGGAGTCGAAGTTACAAGCTGGGCAGGACAGGACATCGTAATATTCGGTGTCGTCCTGAGCTAGACCAGTGAGAGGGTCGTCTATTTCCTCCATACCTAGCTGGACGTTAGCCAGCTCTTGTTCCAAATCCAGACATCTTTCCTGAAGAGACTTCTTCATGTGTACCTCTGCATCCAGCTTTTTCTGGGCTTTCAGCAAGTCGTTTACTAGTGACCTCATTTGTGATTTTAATACTTCAACTTCCTTTGGAGATTGATTGATCGGACTATGCAATCCCTCTACCGGAGCAGCTGTTTCAGCGGTCTGTTGTTCTACGTTGACGTGAGTCAGCGTACTTTTGGCATCCAAGGGCTGCTCTGTTGCAGTCATCTCAGTCTGTGTTGCCACCTCAGCTCTTCCAATAACCTTTGAGAGCTCCGAACCCCTTTCGTTTGAATATTGAAGTTCATGTTCAAGTTTTTCCCATTTCAGAGTCCTGTCCTTCAGCATATGCAGGAGTTGGCTGACCGTTAACTCCTCTGACATCAGACGTTTTGTGTGCTCCTGCTCCATTTTCTCCATCAGCTGCTTCTGTTGTCTTTCCAGATTCTCCAACTCTATATCAAAGAACTCTTTCGTTGCATTCAACTCTTGCTCAAAACGGCGAAGCATTTGTTCTAATTGCTGTTGTAGTTTGAAATGGAGTTGAGTTCGAGCCCGGTGTCCCTCAGAAATGGGCACATCAGTAGACTTGCCAGACTCAGAATCCACAGTTAAACTATGTTGTTGTTGCTCAGTGGAATTCTGTGCTGAAACTTTGTCTTTTGCACCTGAGTTGGGCTTACCATCATCCGTTCCAGAGTCTGGGCCGACTATCTTCACCGAGTTCTCACTCGTTATTGTTTGTAGGAAATGCCAGTCCATATTCATTTTCCTAATCCACTCCCGTCCTAGTAGTGGAGGACCTCCTTCAGATATCACATATAAGTCCATTATTTGACTGTCTTCGCCCTTGTGGGCCACTGCAACCTCTATTTTCCCGATGGGGTACACTCTTTGCCCCGTGTATGTTTTCAATATAATCCCCGTATCCTGTAGGGGAATATGTTGGAATAACTTTCCGTAATCTTTCTTATTTATGACCGTCAATGCCGATCCAGTGTCCAATTCCAGTTTTACTTGGACTCCTTCTATCTGAAGAGTGACCCAAATTGTCTGGAGGTCTGCACCCTTACCAGCGTTGAGTACTCTTAAGCTAGCCAGTTCATTACAGCTTAAGCTAGCCAGTTCATTACTGCTAGCGTCTGAATCGGACTCCTGTTCGGTCACCTTGTGTACCTTTGCGTATTTTCCTTGCGGTGACTTCTTGTTGCTGGTCTTCTTCCCTGACCTGCATACTCTAGCTATATGTCCAAGCCTACCACAAGTTCTACATTCTTGGTTTTTAAACCAACACTGGTTCTGATCATGCGTTGTCTTTCCACAACGATAACATTTGCCAGAACTCACACCCAATTTGTGTGCACTGAGCTCCGGTGACCGTAGCTGCATTACTGCCGTGCCTCTCGCTGCGGCTTCGTGTGCTGCTGCCATAGTGACCGCCTTCTCAAGCGTCAGCTCATTCTCCTCGAGCAGTCGCTTTTGTGTATCCTGTTTAAATAAACCACACACAAATTTGTCTCGTAGTGCATCTGTCAATCCCGTTCCAAACTGGCAATATTTCGCTAATTTACGCAATTCCAGCAAATATTCAGCATTGCTTTCATGCTGTAGCTGCCTTCTGTCGTAAAATTTAAATCGTTCCGCTAGCATCAGCGGCGTGGGGTTTAGATGATCTTTCAGGACAGTAACAATCTCATCGAACGTCTTATCCGCCGGTTCATCTGGTGATAACAGGTGTTTCAATTGCCCGTACGTCTTCGCACCCATTAAATTTAATAATGTTAGAGCTTTATCTTGGTCACGAATTTTATTGGCCTTACAATAATTTTTTACTCTTTCAACATATATGGCCCAATCTTCGAGGTCACTATCAAAGGTGCTAATATTCCCGTGTTTAGGCATTGTAGATTTGCAATTTCTCAGATTTTATTTTCTTTACTTGTTATCAAAGATGGCGGCTTCCCGCTCTTGCCGTCGTCCTCCGCCCACAAAATGGCGGTTTTCCCGCGCTTGGCGGTCTTCACCCGTCCCCCGACGCCGTCTCCCTTCAGCCCTCGAGTGCGGCCCTTATCTTCGCCGCGATCGATAGCCCGCGCTGTGCACCGCGACTCTCGCACCTTGAGCTTCTGCAGCCGCCGCGCCTTTCAGTCCGAGTGCGGCTCTTATCTTTGGTCCCGATCGCTGGCCCGGCTGCGCCCCTCACTTCAAAGCGGCCCGGCCCTTATCTGCCGATCGCTATCGCCCTACCTCTCTCTCTTCCCCAGTCCTGTCTTTACTCCGGTTCACAAGCTGATGGAGGCTTCAGGGTCCTAATGCCTGTCACGTCCAGTCGCTGGAAGCTGTCAGGATTTCTGCTGCCCTTCAGTTTTGAGTGGGGTGTTGAGGATTGAAACCTCTCTTCAACGTCCTGTCTTTGGACGAAGCCGCCTGGAATAACTGCCGCAGGGTAAGAGCCTGACTCGTCGCCAGTGTTAAGTATGTGTATTGTATTGAACAATTAACACAAAGACTTAAACGTATAACTCAAACAGGCCTTTACTGGTTGGAGGTAGGGACTGCACATAGGTCTTTACTTCATGCCCACAGGCGGGAACTGAGGGGAATCAGTACCCACAGTACTATTTATACCCCTATGGCCAGGAGTGGTACTGCGTATCACTACGCCCAACAAGTAGTGCAGTCCTGTCCATAGGTTCAAAGTAGCACACATATTACATACACAACAAATTGGAGTGGAGTTCTGTCAAATGTTATTGTTGTGGAAAGACAACGCATGATCAGAACCAGTGTTGGTTTAAAAACCAAGAATGTAGAACATGTGGTAGGCTTGGACATATAGCTAGAGTATGCAGGTCAGGGAAGAAGACCAGCAACAAGAAGTCACCGCAAGGAAAATACGCAAAGGTACACAAGGTGACCGAACAGGAGTCCGATTCAGACGCTAGCAGTGATGAACTGGCTAGCTTAAGCTGTAATGAACTGGCTAGCTTAAGAGTACTCAACGCTGGTAAGGGTGCAGACCTCCAGACAATTTGGGTCACTCTTCAGATAGAAGGAGTCCAAGTAAAACTGGAATTGGACACTGGATCGGCATTGACGGTCATAAATAAGAAAGATTACGGAAAGTTATTCCAACGTATTCCCCTACAGGATACGGGGATTATATTGAAAACATACACGGGGCAAAGAGTGTACCCCATCGGGAAAATAGAGGTTGCAGTGGTCCACAAGGGCGAAGACAGTCAACTAATGGACTTATATGTGATATCTGAAGGAGGTCCTCCACTACTAGGACGGGAGTGGATTAGGAAAATGAATATGGACTGGCATTTCCTACAAACAATAACGAGTGAGAACTCGGTGAAGATAGTCGGCCCAGACTCTGGAACGGATGATGGTAAGCCCAACTCAGGTGCAAAAGACAAAGTTTCAGCACAGAATTCCCCTGAGCAACAACAACATAGTTTAACTGTGGATTCTGAGTCTGGCAAGTCTACTGATGTGCCCATTTCTGAGGGACACCGGGCTCGAACTCAACTCCATTTCAAACTACAACAGCAATTAGAACAAATGCTTCGCCGTTTTGAGCAAGAGTTGAATGCAACGAAAGAGTTCTTTGATATAGAGTTGGAGAATCTGGAAAGACAACAGAAGCAGCTGATGGAGAAAATGGAGCAGGAGCACACAAAACGTCTGATGTCAGAGGAGTTAACGGTCAGCCAACTCCTGCATATGCTGAAGGACAGGACTCTGAAATGGGAAAAACTTGAACACGAACTTCAATATTCAAACGAAAGGGGTTTGGAGCTCTCAAAGGTTATTGGAAGAGCTGAGGTGGCAACACAGACTGAGACGACTGCAACAGAGCAGCCCTTGGATGCCAAAAGTACGCTGACTCACGTCAACGTAGAACAACAGACCGCTGAAACAGCTGCTCCGGTAGAGGGATTGAATAGTCCGATCAATCAATCTCCAAAAGAAGTTGAAGTAGTAAAATTTCAAATGAGGTCATTAGTAAACGACTTGCTGAAAGCCCAGAAAAAGCTGGATGAAGAGGTACGCATGAAGAAGTCTCTTCAGGAAAGATGTCTGGACTTGGAACAAAAGCTGGCTAACGCCCAGCTGGGTATGGAGGAAATAGAAGACCCTCTCGCTGGCCTAGATCAGGACGACACCGAATATTACCATGACCTATTGAGTGACACTGAATATTATAGTGACCTGGTCTGCCCAGCTTGTGATGAAAACTCCCAAAGTGCAGAAACCATGATGAATCACAAAAAGTCTAAGAAACACCGGGAGATGGTGGCGCTACTACTGAAAAAGGAGGAAGAGAAGGAGAAACTTTGCATGCAGCTGGCAGCTGACAGTGGAGCCCAGAGAGGATCCAAGAAGCAGAAAAGGAAAAGTCGAAACAGAAGATGACCCATCTGAACCATTATCACCTCTACCAGATCACACACATGGTCCCTCCGAACGGAGCCAAATCAGTTCGGAAGTTCAAGCTGTTAAATCCATGAAAGGACTATTGAATGAGTAACGTGAACCGACTACACCACAGAGATTGAATCTGTGAACTGTTTTCCGCAGAGACTGAATCTGTGATCTGTTTTGACATGAAGTTATATATGTATATATGTTATTATGTTACGTTAAACATGAAGTTATATATGTATATCTGTTATTACGTTAGGTTAAATGGGGGGATGACTATAAAGCTAAGAAGGGAGGAGTGTTGTGTATGTAACCTGCTCCACCTTAAGAGAGCTTAAGCCTGTTCCACCTTAAGAGATGTACTACTTTCTCAGGCTGCTGTAGACGTAATACCGGGGGTGAACACACCGGTATATAAGCACTGTGCAGTAATCTTGTATTCAGAATAGTCCCTACCTCCAACCAGTAAAGACCTGTTCTTGATTGTTATTAATTAGTCTGTGTCTTAATTAACTAGATAACTCACAGATTTAACAGGTATATGCTCTGCCAAAACTCCTGACCAGCAGGTGTCTTGAATCTACATTCTCTGAATACCTCATAGAAATCTCGAGTATTACAGTTGTCAAATTGGACTTACTCTCCCCCTTTCTCCAGTACAAAGCTTGGAAAAGCAGGACGCATTTTGCCTCCTTTGGAGATTTCCGCATTTATTTCTTCCATCCAATCCTGTGGCATTGCCCTCACAATCTTCTCATACATGATTCCTATTGCTTTTCCTTCTACCTCCTGATCCACCTCCCACACCATGTCCCTCACTATCGCTTTCGGCAACCAACCTGGAATTACCTCGTATAATACATCTTTCACAGATATAATCCCAGCTTTTATAAAAGCTTGATTAAATAAAACCTCTCCTTCGATGTTGACCCACCTATTCAAAAATAAGGGCTGTTCTAAAAATTCCTCAGCCCCCTTGGGCATAAACTGCACACTTTTTAAAAATTGAGCCCAAGTCTCTACAACCCCTTTATAAAACCTAGGGAGAAGTTTAATCGATTTCAAAAACATATTATTGTATTCCATATACAATATCCCCTGCCCTCCTATCCCACTTTGTTTTAAAAAATGCTCAAAACAACTCTTCCAAAAACTTGTATTTGACTTCTGAAGAAATCTCTTCACCCATTTGATTCTAAAGGATTTTTTCTTCAAATCAATATCTGGGAAATTGAGTCCTCCCTGATTTCGCCGTCCAATGATGGTATTGTAAGCCACCAAGGCTGGTTTCCCTTCCCATAAAAACCTCACACAAGCCTCTCGGATGGACTTTTCTGCCCACTCAGGAATATCCTCCACCGTCAATAAGTACCATAGCTTAGATAGCAGGAGAGCAGACACCACTGTCGCTCTTCCTTGCACTTTCAACCACCTTCTTTCCCATCTTCCCAAAATCTTTTTAATTTTCATAACCTTCGGTTCCCAATTTAATCGATCCACTTCTTCCCTGTCTTTCTTGCACCCCATATGCACCCCCAGAACTTCCAAAACCTCCACCACCTTAAAGGACATACCCCCAACCATTCCCCCCTACCCCTCCCTGCAACCAGGCATTGGGACTTACTATAATTCACTCTGGCACCTGAAGCTCTACAATATTCCTCCACTACCTCCATAGCTTTCCTCACTGACTCCCCATTTCTCAATGTTAAGGTTGTGTCATCTGCATATTGGTGTATCACCGACACCAGCCCAGAACTGGGTACCACAATCCCAACTACACCTTGTTTCTTTCGCATCATGTAACCTAATGGTTCTGCTACCAATGTGTACAGCAATGGGGACAGGAGACAACCCTGTCTCACTGATCTCTGTATCGGAAAATACTTGGATAAAAAACCATTACATTTAACACAGCTAAATATGTTTGAATAAAAAATCCTTATCCACTGAATGAAATTTTCCTTGAAACCAAATGCTTCCAAAACCTTCAATAAAAACTCATGAGAGACCCTATCAAAGGCTTTCTCTTGATCTATCTTTAATACATAAGCCTCCCTCCCACTCTCTTCCATGAGCTCTATCGCGTCTCGGATTGAGACCACAGAGTCTGCGATGTCCCGGCCTATGACTCCATAGGACTGAGAGGGCCAAACTATCTCCGGTAACGCCTCCTTCAAACGATTTGCCATAACCCTCGCCAAGATCTTATAATCCACATTTAATAGTGTGATGGGCCTCCAATTCTTCAGATCCTGTCTATCCCCTTTATTTTTATAAGCTAAGCTTATGATACCTCTCCTCATTAGATGGGGCCAGGCTTCCCTCAATTTTAATTTCCTTAAAAACTCCTAAGAGCAATGGACTTAAAATCTCAAAAAATTCCTTGTAAAATTCTGCACTTAGTCCATCGGACCCTGGGCTTTCCCCCCCTTCATTCCACTTATTGCTACTTTTATTTCCGCTAATCCTACTTCTTTATCACACATGCTTCTCTCATCCTCCTTTAAACCCTTTTCAATAAAAGGAGTAACCTTCTCCATCTCCAAATTGGAAATGTCTTCTTTTGTATATAGCTCGTGATAAAAGCTGCTAGCCGCCTCCAAAATCTCCTCACTTTCATGAATGATCTTCTCCCCAACCTTCAACTCCTCAATTAACGATAATCTCGGTCGCAGCTTCTCTTGCTCTAGAAAATATCTAGTGCATCTTTTGCCCTCCAATGCATCTCTAGCCTTTGCATGGAGAATGGCCCCCTTGCATTTTTCAGCTTGCAATAATTCCCACTCTTCCTTTAGCACCCGGAACTTAGTCTCAGCTCCCTTATCCCCCTCTGTCAACTGCTTTACAGACATCCGTAAACCTTTTGTTTATATTCTCTTCTCGATGCCGGTTAGCTGCCACCCTCTTTTTCCCATAACGTACCGAGAAAACTTTTACCTCATATTTGAAATTGTCCCACCAAACTCTTCTTTCTTTCAAGAACAAAAGTTCCTTCCGAGCATTCTTTATTATATTTATAATCCCTTCTTTATAAGCACTTTCCTTCAGGTATTGATTGTTTAAAATCCACACCCCTGAACCGATCTTAACTCTGCTGTTCCTAATTCTAAGAACCAAAGCCGAGTGATCACTAAAAAATACTTTTTTATAATAAATCTCCATCACCTCTGAACTTAACCCTTCCCGCATTAACACAAAATCTATACGGCTCTGTTTTAAAACATCACCCAGCCAACCTGCTCTGGAGAACTCCCTTTTTATGGGGTTCCGGTCCCTCCATAAGTCTCTCAAATTTAAATTTGCCATCATTTTTACAATCATCCCTCTGGAGTTATCATCTTTAAAGGTCATCTGGGCTGAAATGTCCATCCAAGATAAAAATACATTAAAATCCCCCACTATACAAGGATTTTCCACCTCTGCCACTTCAGTGAATAACCCCCGAAAAAACTCGCGACGCTTGCAATGGTTGTTCGATGCATAGATATTAAAGAGATCACAATTAAACCCCTCCAATTTTACCCTTAGCCGTAAAAATCTCCCCTCAGTGTCCTTGTCCACCAAGGCAACGTTCTCTTCTATGGACGGACTCACCAAAACAGCCACCCCTCTACGGTTATTGTTTGCACAACTTGCAAACACCTCTCCCTTCCAAACCTTCTGAACTCTCTCTAGAACATCCTCATTCCAAAAGGTTTCTTGCAGACACAACAAGTCCGTGCCTTTAAAACCCTGCAACAACTGCTGCAATTTCTTCTCACCCCTCAGTCCGTTCACATTAATCGAGACCAATGTAATCATGGCTCCAAAGAAGGGAAGTATGCCCAATAATCTCCCCATCATTTAATCTCTGGCTCTTCCCTCCTCTCATGCTCCTTCTCAACTTTTCGGGCAGCTGTTGCTTTTTCCTGCAGCCTCCGGCTCTTTTTCCCCTCCTGTTTGACCCCTCCCTGCTGTTTCAGCCTCTTCCTTGCCTTAAGTTTGGACCCAGGAGCTGCCCTTTCTCCCTCCTTCTGCCCCTCACTAACCTTTCCCTTTCCACATGATGCCACCCCATCCCCGACTTCCATGTCTCTGTCCCCCTCTAATTCCCCACACTCAAGCTCTTCTGCAACCCCCTGTGCCTGCTCCCCGTCAGATACATAATCCTGCTCCCCGTCAGATACTTCATCTCCCAGAGTCTTCCTGCTATCGCAGTTTCTCCCACTGTGCCACCCCCTTCAACCACGTCTCCACCTCTGACCCTTGCACCTTGTTCCCTCGCTCCATGGGACAATGGCGCACCTAAATTGTTCCCTTCTGACGTCTCTATCTCGCCGATCCCATTCTGCTGTCCCTTTAAGGCTCCTGCCTCTTGCACCCTCTCCCCGCCCTGCCCCCTCCCGCTCACCAAAATATCCGACTCCCCGCCTCTCCCCGGAGCACTCACTTCCACCACACATTCCGCTCCTGCCTCCTCTCCCCCCGCAGACACCAGACTCCCCAGGGGGAGCCGAACTGCACTAATGCTCGAGTCTGCACTCAACCCTCGCTGCCCGCTGCTGTCTTTGTTCCCCTCCACAGCACTCGCCGTGTTTTCCGCCATCTCCATCTCGATCTCCGCTCTGCCATCCTCTGCCTCTTCCTGTGCTCCTTTTTCCTTCATTTTACCGGCTGTGTCCTCCGACTGCACCGCACCTCCGGCCGCTCCACGCTCCTCTCCTGCTCCTTCTCCCATCTCCTCATCACTCATTTCGCTCCCTTCTGCCACACACACACAGCGGGTGGGGCCTTTATGACACACCCCACAGCTCTCCGCCTTGCAGCTCCGCGCGATATGTCCCGACTCACCGCAATTGTAACAATACAAATCAGGACAGTTTCTTACGAGATAGTCATGTCCCAGACAATAGTAACACACCTTCACTTGGTTATCGTGCAGCACACGAAAGTACTGCACTCCTTCCAGCGTCTTGAACTTCATACTGTAAGGTAAAGACCTCACCCCCTCTGGGAACCGCACCTTTACATACCGGGTTCCGTCTGCTACCCGTGTTCCCGGATAGTACCTCCTCTTTATTTCGGAACAGATTTTAATGTCCCACGACTCCAACTTTTTGCTCAGCACTTCGTCCTCGATGTACACAGGCAAGTTCAAAAATGAAACCACCACCTCCTCTGAATATAGCAGAGTCACCTCCAAGAATTTCTCCCCAACTTTCAGACTGAGCAGCAGTTTTTCCACCTCTTCACGGCCACTGACCGTCACCTCAAATCCCACATTTGGTTTTGGTCGGCAGGCAAAACAGCTTCCCTCACCACAGTCCTCATGAACCGCCTGGATTATATCCCAGGCTCGAATCTTCTTATCTTCACATTGCACCACCACCGTATTTTGTTTACCAAACCTCCTGAGGTCCCGGCCCAAATCTTTGGGCCTTTTTTTCCCCCCTTCCCACCACGGTTTCTTCCCTAATAAAATTCCTCTCGGGAATATTGTCCTCTGAGAGGCCCAGCACTCCGGACCCCTCAGCAGCCATCTGGCTGTTTTTTGTGGGCCAAAAAGGCCCTAAAACCTGAAAACAAAACCCCAAAACCCTCCACCAACTTTTTACAAAACTCCCTCCAGCACCCAGCTGCAATTAGGCAACCAGTCACACCTGGCTCACTCCTAGCCCCTCCCACCTAGAGAGTGCTGCCCACTGAGCCACAGCTGAAACTATGAGGAGCGATTGAGTAGACTAGGCCTATATTCTCTAGAGTTTAGAAGAATGAGAGATAATCTCATTGAAACATACAAAATTCTTACCGGGCTTGTACAGGGTAGATGCAGGGAGGATGTTTCCCCTGGCTGGGGAGTCTAGAACCACGGGTCACAGTCTCAGAATAAGGGGTCGGCCATTTAGGACTGAGATGAGGAGAAATTTCTTCACTCAGAGGGTGGTGAATCTTTGGAATTCTCTGCCCCAGAGGGCTGTGGAGGCTCAGTCGTTGAGTATATTCAAGACAGAGATCGATAGATCTTTGAATGTTAAGGGACTCAAGGAATATGGGGATCGGGCAGGAAAGTGGAGATGAGGTAGAAGATCAGCCATGATATTATTGAATGGTGGAGCAGGCCCGAGGGGCCGAATGGCCGACTCCTGCTCCTAATTCTTATGTTCTTATATTCTTACCAGAATGATACCGGGGCTGAAAGGGTTAAATTACAAAGACAGATTGCACAGACTAGGTTTGTATTCCCTTGAGTATAGATGATTAAGGGGTGAACTAATCGAGGTGTTTAAGATGATTAAAGGAGTTGATCGGGTCGATAGAGAGAAACTATTTCCTCTGGTGGGGGGAGTCCAGAACAAGGGGGCAGAACCTTAAAATTAGAGCCAGGCCGTTCAGGGGTGATGTCAGGAAGCAATTCCTCACACAAAGGGGAGTGGAAATCTGGAACTCTCTTCCCCCAAAAGGCTGTTGAGGCTGGGGGGGGTCAATTGAAAATTTCAAAATTGAGATTGATGGATTTTTGTTAGGCAAGAGTATTAAGGGTTATGGAACCAAGGCGGGTGGATGGAGTTAAGATACAGATCAGCCTGTGATCTCATTGAATGGCGGACCAGACTCGAATGGCCTCCTCCTGTTCTTACATTTTCAGCAAAGAGTCATAGGCCTAGAAATTCGGTATAGCCGTGTTTGGGGCGCTAGTCCTGGCGATGCGCAAAGTTTAGCACCAGGCGCAATTTAGCGCCACCTAGCGCGATATTGTGTTGCAGCGCCCCTAAAGGTGATTGCGGCGCTAAATCAGGCGCTGCACGCTACTCTTAAGGCGCTAACCCGGCGGCGCAACCCAATTTCGCGGTGGCGGGGCGCAGCGAGGGTGCTGTCAATAATCACTTTCCCTGAGACACACTGGCGCCGGCCAGCTCTTAAAGGGGCAGGTGAATTGGCATCACCAGACACACTCACTGCCTTGTAGGCCTTCAAAGCGGTGGGAGCCTACCTGTGGCGCACCAGCCTAGCAAGACATGGAAAGGGTGAGGCAGAGGGCAGAACGCCTCACTGATGGGGCATTGGATGCTTTGGTTGGCGCAGTGGAATCAAGGCCAAGGAAGATGGTCGGAATGTGATTTATGTTTTGGACGGTCTCCCGGGTGTGAGAGGCAGTTATGTGTCAGTGTATTAGTTTTGCTTTCTGTTGCCATAGCTTTCTCATGTTTGAAGGAACCACATTTTGTGTAATGAAACACTTTCTTCATTTACAATGGCCATGCCTGCTATTTACATGCATCTTGCCCTTCACAGGCTTGTGGGTATCAGACCGGTTCCATTCCTGTTCTTGGAATGGCAGCAAGCATTCCGTGAGAGGGGCCTAGAAGCTACTTCTGATCAGCCTCTGACATGCAGCCTGAGAAGAGCCGCTCGCGTAGAAGTTCAGGCCAGCAGGCATCTTCTCAGCCACCGACAGAGATGTCCTGCACCTTATCTGAGGCTGCAGGTCTGGCTGAAGCAGCTGGCACAGCACAGTCACCACCTCCTTTCTAAATCGCAGCCTTCTGACACACTGCTCCTCCGGCATGTTCATGTAGGAAAACTGCTGTCGGAAAACCCTGCCAGCGTAAGGTCTGCTGTGGCGACGTCTGTTGGCCCTCCTCTGTCTGGCCATGCCCGCCCCCCTCTCCCAGCGTCTCAGTGCCCTTTCCAGATGATTCAGCAGCAGGACGTTCCCCTCTAATGCAGCCCCCATAATAAGTGCCCACAGGAAGGTTCCCCATTGTCAAGGCTCACCAACAGCAAGGTGATGGTCAGAAGGCTGAAGATCGTCTGCCTGCGCTGGCTCAGTGGTCAAATGGCTCTCAGTGTGCAGCTCAGCAACTCTTTGTAGCTCTCGAGGAAGTTGTGCTCCAAAAATGGCTGCCGCTTTTAAACCACACCAGTCCCCTTTAAATAACGCTCCGCCAGCCCGAGAGCGACTTGGTAAGGTTCCAGGTAAGCTGTCACTATTAGCGCCAGGCGCTATGGAGGGGGGCGCCACTGAATTTCCGGCCCGGGGTGCCCAAAAGGCATTGCACACTCAAATGACGTCATAATCAGCCTGCGCCCATGAGTGGGCGCTAAGATTTAGCGCCGGCGCTAAATGCATGCTCAATACGGGGCGAGGCGCTAGGCGCCCTGCGCCCGCCCGGAAATTGGCTAGCGCCCCACTTCTCGGTCTCTTTAGGCGTTAATTGGTGGCACTAACAACCGAATTTCTCCCCCATAGAGTTATACAGCACAGAAAGAGGCCCTTCGGCCCATCGTGCCCGCGCCGGCCATCAAGCCCTGTCTATTCTAATCCCATTTTCCAGCACTTGTATGCTATGGCGTTTCAAGTGCTCATCCAAATGCTTCTTGAATGCTGTGAGGGTTCCTGCCACTACCACCCTTTCAGGCAGTGAGTTCCAGATTCCAACCACCCTCTGGGTGAAAAAGCTTTTCCTTAAATCCCCTCGAAACCTCCTGCCCCTTACCTTGAAACTATGCCCCCTGTTTATTGACCCCTCTACTAAGGGGAAAAGTTCCTTTCTATCAACCCTATCTATGCCCCTCATAATTTTGTACACCTCAATCAGGTCCCCCCTCAGCCTTCTCTGCTCCAAGGAAAACAACCCCAGCCTGTCCAGTCTCTCTTCATAGCTGAAGCGCTCCAGCCCAGGTAACATCCTGGTGAATCTCCTCTGCACCCTCTCCAATGCAATCACATCCAATACAATCAAAACATTTCTTCCAACTAAGTGAGTTGAGTTGTATCATGTAATGTAAACAACCACTTCAGCCTTCTAACAACAGAAAATGCTATTTTTTATCCACACTTTTGGTTTGTGCCTTTTCCTTTTTTCCCTCTGTCCCACACGGCAGCTGTCTCTCACTCTGCCAGCGCATTTCACACTTTATCGAGAGCCATTGTCTGTTTCTTTACCTGTCCTATTACCATCTCGTCTCACCGTGAATATCTCCTAATGTCTCTTCTTTCATCCCCTCCCCCATTTCCCAGCCCCCAAACTGGCCTTTTAATCTGTTTCATTTCCTGCCTTTTTTTTCTCAGTTCTGACGAAGGGTTTCGACCTGAAACGTTGACTCTGTTTCTCTCTCCACGGGTGCTGCCTGACCTGCTGAGTTTTTCCAGCGTTTTCTGTTGTTATTTCGGATTTCCAGCATCCGCAGTATTTTGCTATCACTTCAGCCTTCTGTTGTGTTTAAACTGCAGTCACCCCTAACCCAAGACGTGAACACACAGACTCATACAGGATGCTCCCATGGCACAAGCAATTCCTTTGAAAAGCAACCCATGATTGCCCTTGCAGCTGATTGGACACAGCCCTTGTGCTGACAGGCAAATGGGAAAGCAGCTTGTGGCCGCAAAGGAACAACAATCCCAGCCTAAATTTAAATCCAGCATTTGTCCAATTCAAATGTATTCGGGCCTTGGGAAGATGCTGTTCAAATTATCAAAAGATTTGGAACCATTTGCGAAAGATCTGGAAGTATTTAAGTTGCAAAAAAAACCAACACAAACACAACGGCACACATAAGAGTGGAATAGATTAAACAAATTATTTCCCGACACTATTCACAAATGTTTTCCTTCTCTTTTAACCTAATGGATAGGCAATGTTTAATCATCCCCATGTGATTCCTTGTGCAACCTAACCATAGTTTAAGGCCATAGAATCTCACAGCCCAGGAGGAGGCCATTCAGCCCATCATGCCTGTGCCGGCTCTATGAAAGAGCTCTCCAATTCACAGAAATCACAGAAACCCCACAGTGCAGATAGAGGCCATTTCGGCCCATCGAGCCTGCACCGACATATATCCCACCCGACCCCCGTAACCCCTACACCTAACACATATCCCCATTTAATCCCCCTCACACTAAGGGTCAATTTATCATAGCCAATCAACCTAACCCGCACATCTTTGGACTGTGGGAGGAAACCGGAGCACCCGGAGGAAACCCACGCAAACACGGGGAGAATGTGCAAACTCCACACAGACAGTCGCCCGAGGCCGGATTCGAACCCGGGTCCCTGGCGCTGTGCAATTAGTCCCACTCACCCCCCTGTTCTTTCCCCCTCGCCTTGTAATTTTTTTCCCCTTCAAGTATTTCTCCAATTCCATTTTTTGAAAGTTACTATTGAATCTGCTTCCACCGCCCTTTCAGGCAGCGCATTCCAGGCATGTTTCTACCTCTTACAATAGCTTGACTTAACTAACTGTACAACGATGTCTTCAAACATAGAAGTTTGAGCTTTGGCACGGGAATCTTTCACAGGGACAGTGCGTTCCTCTGGCCCTCACTTCAATCAGTATAAATCTCCAGGGATAAGCGAGCGTGGGTGTCTGTTTTAGGGGAAATTTGTCAATATTTCCATTCTTAATCCCCCTGTGTCAGCTGTGGTTCAGAGTCAGGAGGTTGTGGGTTCACAGTCCCACTCCAGGGACTTGAGCACCCAAAGACTAGGCTGACACTCCCTGTGCAGTGCTGAGGGAGTGCTGCACTGTCAGAGGTGCACTGTCAGAGCTGCCTCTTTGACCAAGCTTTTGCCCTAATTTATCCTTACGTGGCTCGGTGTCAATTTATTTGTCTTAAAATACTCCTGTGCAGCACCTTGGGACATTTTACTACGTTAAAGGCGCTATATAAATACAAGTTGTGGTTGTTGTTGTCTTTCGGATGAGACGTTAAACCGAGGCCCTGTGTGCTCTCTCAGGTGAACGTATAAGATCCCAGGGCACTATTTCGAAGAAGAGCAGGGGAGTTCTCCCTGGTGTCCCAGGCCAATATTTATCTCTCAATCAACATCACTAAAACATGGGCCAGAAATTCGGGTCGGGGGCTTCCCGCGGGTGCAAGCCCCCGACCTGCACTTACCTAACGTGCCGGCCATTGAGCTGTGGGCCCGCGTGGGATTCCGATCCTGGGCCTCCTCCAACTGCCGGCGCGCAGTGCTTGCGTATCCCAGGGGCGCAGTTAGTTCGAAGCGTCCCCTGGGATCACGTGGGCCATGGAGAGCCAATGGTAGCAGGGAATCTCTATTCATAGATTTGACAGGAAGATCTTTCAAATCTATGAATACAATTCAGCCCCAAAACATAACCAAAACTTCAAAAACATTTTTAAAAAATCACATTTTTAAAATAACTATAAATTACATAAAATAAATATTTTAAACAATAATTTAAATTTTTGAAAAAATTAATTACAGTTTCTAATGGGGCTAAAAATAAACTTACCTTTCTTTAAAGTATTTAAAAATAATAAACCTGTGGAAAAAATGTTTTAATTTTACTTAATTCACCACTTACCTTGTTAAAAGCAGGCCTTGCGACTGCTTTTTATAAGCGTAGCTGCTGGAGACTTACACTCCCGGGAAAACCTGCAAAAAAAACGGAAGTTCCAGGCGTACGCACTGCCTCTCCGGCGCACGCGTTCGACCTGTGAACCCCTTACTTTAAGGGAACGGAAGTTCCGGTTTCCCGCACATGCGCAGTGCATGCACGAAACCGGCACTTTCGTTGGACCTACGTGTGAGTACCCGGCGCGTACTCACCCGTGGGGACCCGAAGTTCTGGGCCATTATCTGGTCATTGGCACATTGCTGTTTGTGGGAGCTTGCTGTGTGCAATTGGATGCCGTGTTTCCCACATTACAACAGTGACTACACTCCAAAAAGTACTTCATTGGCTGTAATGTGCTTTGGGACGTCCTGAGGTCGTGAAAGGCGCTGTAAAAATGCAAGTCTGTCTTTTCTTCTTGCTTCACTGCCGCTTGCAAACTATTGTCTATCTCAAATTTATCTCCAGTATGCCGAATGTCAGGACCAAAGTTAGATATTCAATGTAGGTGAAGTGCTTTGACACATTTCTGAGAGACATGAGGAGAAGTGCTAATCTCTTGTTGAGTATATTCAAGGCTGAGATCGATAGATTTTTGGACTCTTGGGGAATCAAGGAAGTGGAGTTGGGGTCGATGATCAGCCATGATCTTACTGAATGGCGGAGCAGGCTCGAAGGGCCGAATGGCCTACTCCTGCTCCTAATTCTTGTGTTCTTTAAGTCTTTCTTTGTAGAATTGTCAATCTGGTTTTATGCTGTGTCTTCCTACTGCACAGCATTTCCCTATCCCACAGGAATTTCAATGCAGTACAGTATTTCTACAGCAGTTATCACTTCAAATTGTGCACATACTTCTTGGCTCAATAACTTAATGGAGTTATTTGAGGAAATGACTAAATTAGTGGATAGTGACAGTCCACCAGATGTTGAATGCCTTGATTTCCAAAAGAAGTGTGAGGTAATACATTGGGGAGGGCTAACGAGGCAAGGGAATACACTATAAATGGTAGGATACTGAGAAGTGTAGAGGAACAGAGGGACCTTGGAGTGCATGTCCACAGATCCCTGAAGGTAGCAGGACAGGTAGATAAGGTGGTTAAGAAGGCATACGGGATACGTTCCTTTATTAGCCGAGTCATAGAATATAAGAGCAGGGAGGTTATGCTAGAACTGTATAAAACACTAGTTAGGCCGCAGCTAGAGTACTGTGTACAGTTCTGGTCACTGCATTACAGGAGAGATGTGATTGCACTAGAGAGGGTGCAGAGGAGATTTACCAGGTTGTTGCCAGAACTGGAGAATTTTAGCTATTAAGAAAGACTGGATAGGTTGGAGTTGTTTTCTTTGGAACAGAGGAGGCTGAGGGGAGACTTAATTGAGGTGTATAAAATTATGAGGGGCCTAGATAGAGTGGATAGGAAGGACCTATTTCCTTTAGCAGCGAGGTCAATAACCAGGGGGCAGAGATTTAAAGTAATTGGTAGAAGGTTTAGAGGGGATTTAAGGAGAAATTTTTTCACCCAGAGGGTGGTGGGGGTCTGGAACTCACTGCCTGAAAGGGTGGTAGAGGCAGAGACCCTCAACACATTTAAAAAGTACTTGGATATGCACTCGAAGTGCTGTAACCTACAGGGCTACGGACCAAGAGTTGGAAAGTGGGATTAGGGTGGATAATTCTTTGTCGGCCGGCACGGACACGATGGGCTGAATGGCCTCCTTCTGCGCCGTAAGTTTCTATGATGGAGGGAGTGCAGCGAAGATTCACCAGACTGATACCTGGGATGGCAGGAATGACGTATGAGGAGAGATTGGGTCGATTAGGCTTATATTCGCTAGAGTTTAGAAGAATGAAAGGGGATCTCATTGAAACTTATAAAATTCTAACAGGACTAGACAGACTAGATGCAGGAAAGATGTTCCCGATGGTCGGGGAGTCCAGAACCAGGGGGTCACAGTCTAAGGATAAGGGGTAAATCATTTAGGACTGAGATGAGGAGGAATTTCTTCACCCAGAGAGTGGTGAACCTGTGGCATTCTCTAGCACACAAGGCAGTTGAGGCCAATTCATTAACTATATTCAAGAAGGAGTTGGATATATTTCTTAATGCTAAAGGGATCAAGGGATATGGGGAGAAAGCAGGGACAGGGTACTGAATTTGGATAATCAGCCATGATCTCATTAAATGGCGGCACAGGTTCAAGGGGCCGAATGGCCTACTCCTGCTCCTATCTTCTATGTTTCTATGATTCCAAGAGCATTCGATAAAGTCTCATGATTGGGTAAGATTCCATCATGTGAGATTGGCGGTCAGATATTGTGCTGGGCAGGAAATTGGTTGCATTCTCGTAGCAGAGGATTCTCATCAATGGAAGTAGAGTTGTATGGGGCAATGTCACAAAAAGAGACCAGGTTCGGCAACGCCTCGATTGTAAAATTCTCTTGTTTTGAAATCCCTCCACGGCCTCGCCTCCTCCCTATCTCTGCGACCTCCTCCAGCCCCACAATCCTCCGAGATCTCTGCGCTCCTCCAATTCTGGCCTCTTGCGCATCCCCGATTTTAATCGCTCCGCCATTGGCAGCCGTGCCTTCAGCTGCCTGGGCCCTAAGCTCTGGAATTCCCTCCCGAAACCTGCCCATGTCTCTAGCTCTCTCCCCTCCTTTAAGATGCTCTTTAGAACCAACCTCTTTGACCAAGCCTTTGGTCACCGCTCCCTAATATCTCCTGATGTGGCTCAATGTCAAATTTTGTTCGTTGACGCTCCTATGAAGCGCCCTGGGACGTTTTACTACGTTTAAAGGCGCTACATAAATGCAAGTTGCTGTCATCATTTCAGGCATACCATGTTGTATGGTATTTTTAAATAAACGTAACTTTTTTTTTACCGCACTTGCGATCAGTGTTCCCTCTAATTGTTTTTCCCCAGTGTGGGCCCTTTAAATTTGCTGCGCGCCCAATCTGCCAGCGGCAGCGGCTGGTGTGCGGCCTGCGCGGGACCTCGCGCTCGCAGCCGCGCGCCTCCGGGGGGAGCGCCGCTGGCAACATCACAAGACCATTTGTGATTGGTAACGTCTACTGTGAACCTGGCGCGCGCGAGCGGACGGGTGAGTTGGACGTCTGAAACTGGCCGATTAAAAAGTTTTGCGGCCATGGAGGGGTTTGAACGCAGCGATGAGAATGTGAAATTGTGAGGCATTGGCGGAGCGGAAGCCCACGTGGGTGGGTGAGCACGGTGGGGGGGGGGGAGGGGGGGGTGACGGGAAAATGGGACTTGGGTTACGGCCAGAAGAGTTCTGGATGAGTTCACGTTTGCGGACTGTGGGAGTTCGGAGGCCGATCGGTAGCGCGTTGGATGGGTCGAGTCCGGAGGTGACACAGGCACGGACAAGGAGATCATTTTGCGATAATAGCAACAGGATCCAGACATTAGGCCAGAAATTCGGCTCCCCACGGGTGAGTACGCGCTGTGTCTTCTTCTTTCTTCTTAGGCAGTCCCTCGGAACCGAGGATGACTTGCTTCCACACTAAAAATGAGTTCTCAGGTGACTGATGAGTCCAATGTGGGACCTACAGTCTCTGTCACAGGTGGGGCAGACGGTGGTTGAAGGGGCGGGTGGGTGGGGTGCTTGGGTTGATGTGCGTTCCTTGCGCTGCCTGCGCTTGGCTTCCGCTTGCTCCCGGCGAAGAGACTCGAGGTGTTCGGCGCCTTCCCGGATGCTTCTCCTCCACTTTGTGTGGTCTTGGGCCAGGGATTCCCAGGTGTCGGTGGGGATGTTGCACTTTTTCAAGGAGGCTTTGAGGGTGTCCTTGTAGTGTTTCCTCTGCCCACCTGGGGCTCTCTTGCCGTGCCGGTGCTCCGAGTAGAGCGCTTGTTTTGGGAGTCTCGTATCGGGCATGCGGACAATGTGACCCGTCCATCGGAGCTGATCGAGTGTGGTCAAAGCTTCGATGCTGGGGATGTTGGCCTGAGCAAGAACACTGACGTTGGTGCGCCTATCCTGCCAATGGATTTGCAGGATCTTGCAGAGGCAGCGTTGGTGGTACCTCTCCAGTGCTTTGAGGTGCCTGCTGTACATGGTCCATGTCTCTGAGGCATACAGCAGGGCGGGTATCACTGCTGCTCTGTAGACCATGA
Organism: Somniosus microcephalus; assembly: GCF_052327205.1. Taxonomy (NCBI): domain Eukaryota; kingdom Metazoa; phylum Chordata; class Chondrichthyes; order Squaliformes; family Somniosidae; genus Somniosus; species Somniosus microcephalus. The sequence continues at coordinate 367,013,395 of NC_140989.1, forward strand.
GCTTAGTGTCAGGTTTGAGGTCCTGGTCTTCAAACACTCTCTTCCTCAGGCGACCGAAGGCTGCACTGGCACACTGAAGGCGGTGTTGGACTTCGTCATCGACGTCTGCCCTTGTTGACAGTAGGCTCCCTACGCTGTGTACTCACGCGTAGGGCCAACGGAAGTGCCGGTTTCGTGCATGCGCGGGAAACCAGTAACTTCCGTTCCCTTGAAGGAAGGGGTTCACAGGTCAAACGCGTGCGCCGGAGAGGCAGCGCGTACACCTGGAACTTCCGTTTTTCTACAGGTTTTCCCGGGAGGGTAAGTTTCCAGCAGCTGCGCATTTAACAAGCAGTCGCAAGGCCTGCTTTTAACAAGGTAAGTGGTGAATTAAGTAAAATTTAAACATTTTTTCCACAGGTTTATTATTTTTAAATACTTTAAAGAAAGGTAAGTTTATTTTTAGCCCCGTTAAAAACTGTAATTAATTTTTTCAAAAATTTAAATTATTGTTTAAAATAGTTATTTTATGTAATTTATAGTTATTTTAAAAATGTGATTTAAAAAAAAAATGTATTTGAAGTTTTAGTGATGTTTTGGGGCCGAACTCTATTCATAGGTTTGACAGCTCTTCCTGTCAAATTTATGAATGGAGATTCCCTGCTACGATTGGCTCCCCATGGCCCATGTGATCCCAGGGGACGCCCCTGGGATACGCAAGCACTGCGCGCCAGCAGCTGGAGGAGGCCCAGGATCAGAATCCCACGTGGGCCCACAGCACAACGGCCGGCGCGCTAGGTAAGTGCAGATCGGGGGCTTGCACCCGTGGGAAGCCCCCCACCCAAATTTCTGGGCCGTTAACTGCATGTGCAGAAGCATTCCACGGCGACCTTCATTTAAAATCAAGAGCTTGGCTACCAGACATGAAGACACCGCTGTTATCTGTGATATACTCAGACCGTTATTTAATTTCCGAGTACGTGTCGGGGGGGAAGTTCTCTGCTGTTTGGCACTGTGCTCTCGAGACTTCCTCAGATGTTATAGAGTGCCAAGCACTATTGGCATATGATGGGGCGAGATCACCATATTCTTAAGAAGCAGCAAAGGGCAACTGCAATTGATATCGCAATCTTCTGTTACTAGTTGAAAAAAAAAACCTTTAAATTCTTGCTACTATCGGGCCTGCATTAAAAAAAAAGCCAAATATTTTAGCCCCTTCAGATGTACACACTGCTGCTGTGGGTCGAGCTGTTTGCCCAGAACAGTTAAGCTACGTTAATTCTAGCACTTTTCTGTTGATGGAAAGCGGTTTGAGGTCTCAGCCGTGGCTCAGCGGGCTGCGCTCTCGACCTCTGAGTCAGAAGGTGGTGGATTCCAGTCCCACTCCAGAGACTTGAGCACAAAAAGCGAGGCCGACACTCCCAGTGCAGTACTGAGGGAGTGCTGCACTGTCGAAGGGGCAGTGCTGAGGGAGCGCTGCACAGTCAGAGGGGCAGTACTGAGGGGGTGCTGCATTATCGGAGGGGCAGTACTGAGGGAGTGCTGCACTGTCGGAGGGGCAGTACTGAGGGAGTGCTGCACTGTCGGAGGGGCAGTACTGAGGGAGAGCTGCACTGTCGGAGGGGCAGTACTGAGGGAGCGCTGCACTGTCGGAGGGGCAGTACTGAGGGAGCGCTGCACTGTCGGAGGGGCAGTACTGAGGGAGTGCTGCACTGTCGGAGGTGCAGTACTGAGGGAGTACTGCACTGTCGGAGGTGCCGTCTTTCAGATGAGATGTTAAACCAAGGCCCCGTCTGCTCTCTCAGGTGGATGTAAAAGATCCCACGGCCACTATTTCGAAGAAGAGCAGGGGAGTTATCCTCGGTGTCCTGGGGCCAATATTTACCCCTCAAATCAACATCACTAAAAAACAGATTATCTGGTCATTATCACATTGCTGTCTGTGGGAGCTTGCTGTGTGCAAATTGGCTGCATTACAACAGTGAGTACACTTCAAAAAGTACTTCATTGGCTGTAAAGCGCTTTGGGACGTCCTGAGGTTGTGAAAGGCGCTATAGCAATGCAAGTCTTTCTTTATTTCTTTTTTTGGCTGCACTTGAAGACAAAAGTCAAGAGAGAGGTCGCAATCATCATGCAGCCTTCTCTGTTAAATGCTCCAGCACGACTTAAAGCTGTCAACAAAGCCTTCGACCGTCGATCGATGACCTCCCTCGGCCCAAAATTCAAGACGGCCGAAGGCAAAAGCGGCAGAACACTTCGGAACACCTCAGGTGTAAGATTCCCTCCAAGAAGCTGTCTCACACCAGTTTGAGTTCCCAAAGTGTGCAGATTCCCCAAAGTTCCCAAATCCAGGCTTAAGACACAGACCTGAACAAGTGCTGAAGGGTGAATTCACACTGCAGTTGCCAGTCTGAGACATGCGTAGCTTCAGTTCAAGCTCCTGCCCGGCAGAACCGAGACTGTATTGCATGGCTCCAGCGCGGCTGAACGGAGACCGCATTGCATGGCTCTTGCCCGGCAGAACCGAGACTGCATTGCATGGCTCCAGCCCGGCAGAACCGAGACTGCATTGCGTGGCTCCAGCCCGGCAGAACCGAGTCTGCATTGCGTGGCTCCTGCCCGGCAGAACCGAGACTGCAGTACATGGCTCCAGCCCGGCTGAACCGAGACCGCATTGCATGGCTCCTGCGCGGCAGAACCGAGACTGCATTGCATGGCTCCAGCCCGGCAGAACCGAGACTGCATTGCGTGGCTCCAGCCTGGCAAAACCGAGACTGCCTTGCATGGCTCCAGCCCGGCAGAACCGAGACTGCATTGCGTGGCTCCTGCCCGGCAGAACCGAGACTGCATTGCGTTGCTCCTGCCCGGCAGAACCGAGACTGCATTGCGTGGCTCCTGCCCGGCAGAACCGAGACTGCATTGCGTGGCTCCAGCCTGGCAGAACCGAGACTGCCTTGCATGGCTCTAGTGGGGCAGAACCGAGACTGCATTGCATGGCTCCAGCCCGGCAGAACCGAGACTGCCTTGCATGGCTCCAGCGGGGCAGAACCGAGACTGCCTTGCATGGCTCCAGCCCGGCAGAACCGAGACTGCATTGCATGGCTCCTGCCCGGCCGGAACTTTGAGCAGCCCTGTTTACGAGCGAGATCTGCACATGCGCAATATTGTGCTCATCCAAAACTCGGCTGCCCGTATCCTAACTGGCACCAAGTCCCGTTCGCCCAACGGTCCCCTCTGATCGCTGACCTACATTGGCTCCCGGTCCGGCAGCGCTTCGATTTCAAAATTCTCCTCCTTGTGTCTCAAGTCCCTCCATGGCCTCCTCGCCCCCCCTCCCTATCTCTGTGTGACCTCCTCCATCCCCATGATCCTGCAAGATCTCTGCGCTCCTCCAAATCTGGCATCTCATGCGCATCCCCGATTTTCATCGCTCCACCATGGGTGGTCGTGCCTTCAGCCGCCGAGGGTGGTTTAATTCTGGGCTAGATTTATTGTCATGCTTTTCAGTCAATGAATTAACAAGTGCTCAGATCTGAAAACCCAGTTTCAAGAAGATTGACTTACTGTTTTCATGGGAAAAAAATGACTTGAATATTTGAATTTAATTCTCAAAACCGTGGCTAAAATACCAGAATGCCATGTAATGACAACGGGCTTCCGTTATTATGAATCAGTGACCTGGCATATTTTAATTCTCTACTTCGGGAGTCTCTAATCATAGAAACATAGAAACATAGAAGGGAGCAGGAGTAGGCCATTCGGCCCCTCGAGCCTGCTCCACCATTCAATGAGATCATGGCTGATCATCCAAATTCAGTACCCTGTCCCTGCTTTCTCCCCATATCCCTTGATCCCTTTAGCTTTAAGAAATATATCTAATTCCTTCTTGAATATATTTAATGAATTGGCCTCAACTGTCTTCTGTGGTAGAGAATTCCACAGGTTCACCACTCTCTGGGTGAAGAAATTCCTCATCTCAGTCCTAAATGGCTTACCCCTTATCCTTAGACTGTGACCCCTGGTTCTGGACTCCCCTGCCATCGGGAACATCCTTCCTGCACCTAGTCTGTCTAGTCTTGTTAACATTTTATAAGTTTCAATGAGATCCCCTCTCATTCTTCTAAACTCCAGCGAGTATAAGCCCAATCGACCCAATCTCTTCTCATACGTCATTCCTGCCATCCCAGGTATCAGTGTGGTGAATCTTCGCTGCACTCCCTCCATGGCAAGAACATCCTTCCTCAGATAAGGCGACCAAAACTGCACACAATACTCAAGATGTGGTCTCACCAAGGCCCTGTACAACTGCAGCAAGACATCCTTGCTCCTGTACTCGAATCCTCTCGCTACAAAGGCCAACATACCATTTGCCTTCTTAACCACATTGCAGGGTTAATGTGGTGCAGAGCACTGCGCTATTCCTCATCAAACCTTAAATACGCAAGCAACAGATGCTCTGGTTTCAGAATTCTCAGAATAAGTGTGCAGCCCTAACGATTCTGGCTAATGCCTGGAATTGGTAATCATGCTTTTTTTTTTAGAAATCAGTTGCAGATGCACATCAAAGGCTGACGACTCCAGATTGATACGTAAAACTCCACATTTATTCCTGTCAAATCACCCCCTTGTTAAAAATATCAGAATACATTCCAGCAGCCGCCATATCTTAATTGGTTATTAATAATGGACTAAGTCAACTCATATGTCTTTTCCTGGAATGGGCTTTTAGGAAAGTCAGGCTTCTTTGAAGCTCAGGCACTTAAACCTGAAATTGGTTCTCAAGTTTAACGGCCTTCGTGATGTGCAGGGGTTGATTATAGCCGCATGGGGGCAGATAATGAATACTCGGGCAAATGCTTCCGATATTAGTGCAAAAACATAATGGGGGAGAAATTCGGTATCGCCCCGTTTGGGGTGATAATGAGTCTGAGCTTTTCGTAAATTGTCTGTTGGCGCCCCTGGAGAGAGCTGGAGCGCTAACTCAAGCGCTAATGACCTCAGTGGGGCGCTACAGGGGGCGCGGCCAGCAAAGCGATAATGAATTTCAGGTGCAATGCAATTGGGAATGATCCTTCACACTGGGAGAGGTTAAAGGGGAGGTTGCATCATTGTGCAGATGCTCATTATCAGCAGTGTTGGCTGTGAAGGTGAACTGCAACCAACTCAATCCCCTGATCGTGATTGGCTGATCCCACTCCCAGGGAGAGAGCTCGTCATTTCACGGATAAGGCATTGGTCGCGGGAAACATAGAAACATAGAAGATAGGAGCAGGAGTAGGCCATTCGGCCCCTCGAGCCTACTCCGCCATTCAATGAGATCATGGCTGATCATCCAAATTCAGTGGAGCGAAGGAGGACAGTGCTGTTCCCGGCCACTGGAAGGAGGCCATCGCCTCAGGTGTTCAGGGCAATGTGGAGGGAAGTGGCCCAGGAGGTCTCGGCCAGTAGTGTGGTGGAACGCAGCCTGACTCAGTGCCGCAAGAAATTCAACGACCTCAGTCGGGTGGTCAAGGTGAGTACATGCTTCAACAGGTCCTACATACCAGCATCTGAACCTCAGTCTGTGCACACTGTGCAACCAACTACACCCCCACCACTCACCCACCCAGCATCTGCACCTACTCAAACTCACATCCACATCTCACGCCTTGCCTACAATCACAGCTATTCAACTACGGCAGGCATATCTCCCAAACACACAGCTGGGCTCTGACTCACACACATTGGTTTCTCTTGCAGGCTAAGATGGCCCACAATAGGAGGGAGCAGCAGAGAACAGGAGGGGGTGATGCGCAGCTCTAGCAGCTCTCAGACCTGGAGCAGCGAGTGCTGCGACTGATTGGGCAGCAGGTAGTGGGCGCCATGGTGGCCCCCCCCCAGAGGCACTAACAGGAGGCGCTAAGGTGCCCAATTTCTCCCCCAATGTGCTTAAAAACACAGGAACATAGGAACAGGAGAAAGCCATTCAGCCCCTCCAGCCTGTTCCACCCTTCAATTAGATCATGACAGTTCTGTATCTTAACTCCATTTACCCGCCTTGGATCCTTAAGATTCAAAAAAGATTTACAAGGATGACACCAGAACTGAAAGGTTACACCTATCAGGAAAGATTGAACAGGCTGGGGCTCTTTTCTCTAGAAAAGAGAAGACTGAGGGGTGACCTGATCGAGGTCTTAAGATAATGAAGGGGTTCGATAGGGTAGACGGAGAGAAGATGTTTCCACTTGTGGGGGAGACCAGAACTAGAGGCCATTAATATAAGACAGTCACTAGTAAATCCAATGGGGAATTCAGGAGAAACTTCTTTACCCAGAGAGTGGTGAGAATGTGGAACTCGCTACCACAGGGAGTGGTGGAGGCGAATAGTGTAGATACATTTAAGGGGAGGCTGGATAAACACATGAGGGAGAAAGGAATAGAAGGATATGGTGATGGGGTGAGATGCAGAAGAGTGGGAGGAGGCTGGTGTGGAGCATAAACACCGGCACGGACCAGTGGGGCCGAATGGCCTGTTTCTGGGCTGTAAATAATATGTAACCCTTAATGCCCGAAAAACAAAAATCTATCAATCTCAGTTTTGAAATTTTCAAATTGACCCACTGCCTCAACAGCTTTTTGGGGGGCGAGAGTTCCAGATTTCCACCACCCTTTGTGTGAAGAAGTGCTTCCTGACATCACGCCTGAACGGCCTGGCTCTAATTTTAAGGCTGTGCCCCCTTGTTCTGGACTCCCCCCACCAGAGGAAATAGTTTCTCTTTCTCTCTACCCTATCAACTCCTTTAATCATCTTAAACTCCTCAATTGGATCACCCCTTAATCTTCTATCCTCAATGCTTATAAAATACAGTTAAGTTCCCTATTGGATTTATTAGTGACTAACTTATATTGATGGTCTCTAGTTTTGCTCTTCCCTACAAGTAGAAACATATTCTCTGCATCTACCCTATCAAAACATTTCATAATCTTAAAGGCCTCTATTCGGTCACCCCTCAGCCTTTTCCTTCCCGGAGCAGAGAGCCCCAGGCTGTTCAGCCTTTGCTGATAGTTATATCCTCTCAGTTCTGGTATCATCCTTGTGAATCTTTTTTGCACCCACTCCAGTGCCTCTATGTCCTTTTTTACAAAATGGAGACCAGAATTGTACACATTACACCAAGAGTGGTCTAACCAAGGATCGATACAAGCTTAGTATAACTTCTCTGCTTTTCAATTATATCCCTAACCCTACCTAACCTAACTCTAACCCTAAACCTACTCTAACCCTAACCTTAACCCTACTCTAACCCTAACCCTAAACTTACCCTAACCCTAAACCTACCCTAACCCTGATTCGTCCCTAACCCTAAATCCTAACCCTAAATCCTAACCCTAGCCCTAACCCTAAATCCTAACCCTAACCCTAAATCCTAACCCTAACCTACTCTAACCCTAACCCTAAACCTACCCTAACCCTAAGCCTGCCCTAACCCTACCCTAACCCTAATCCTAACCCTAATCCTAACCCTGATTCGTCCCTAACCCTAAATCCTAACCCTAACCCTAAATCCTAACCCTAACCGTAACCCTAAATCCTAACCCTAATCCGAATCCTAATACTAACCCTAATCCTAACCCTAATCCTAACTCCAACCCTAACCCCAACCCTAAGCCTAATCCTAATCCCAACCCTAGTCCTAACCCTAACCCTAATCCTAACCCTAACCCGAAATTCTAACCCTAACCCTAATCCTAATCCTAACCCTAACCCTAATCTTAACCGTAACGCTAATCCTAACCCTAATCCTAACGCTAATCCTAACGCTAACCCTAACCCTAACCCTAATACTAATCCTAATCCTAACCTTAACCCTAATCCTAACCCTAATCCTAACCCATACCCTAATCCTAACCCTAATCCTACCCCTAACCCTAATCCTACCCCTAACTCTAATCCTACCCCTAACCCTAATTCTACCCCTAACCCTAATTCTACCCCTAACCCTAACCCTGAATCTACCCCTAACCCTAATCCTAACCCTGAATGCGGTTAGGTTAAATTCTTCTCTCCGCTGTTTTAAGTGAAGCATTTAAAATGAGCTGACAATATCATGCAGCATAATTGCCAGGCTCCTGTTGTGAAAGTTGTGTTGCAGAAAGCAGAAACAGTTGAAGTAACAGAAGTTGTTGAAAGTGAATACGCAGCGAACATATGCCAACAGCAACAGAGGTAATACCAGAAATTAGCTACATGTGCCTTCTGTAAAAAACCAGAAAACTATGGAAACTTTAACCCGAGCTTGCTTCGCTAAACAAAGTCCCCAGAGCCGACTTGTGGAAGGGCCTTTTGCTGTACATGTGTTTGTGTAACTTTGTGAAACTTTCTACACTTACATCCCTTTGAACACAAGAGTTTCTCAGCAAAGCCACAAATTTATCTTGACAATCTGTAGTAAGAGCACTGACCAAAATATCACCTTCTGATAGCGAAAGGGTGCTCGTACTTTATGCTATGAAAGATTACTTTATTCCAAATGATCATTTTATACTGAAAATCCACCTTGGATTCAGCCCTGGGATTTTATAATGGTGAAATGACCAGACAATTAAACCAAAAAACAGCTTGTTACAACAGGTGCAGAAACCATTAGTGGGTGACATTATCCACAACCTCTCCTCAAACTCTTGTGTGTCAGCTGTGGCTCAGTGGGCAGCACCCTCGCCTCTGAGGCAGAAGGTTGTGAGTTCAAGTCCTACTCCAGCGACTTGAGCACAAACTCTAGGCTGACACTCCCAGTGCAGTACTGAGGGAGTGCTGCACTGTCGGAGGGGCAGTAGTGAGGGAGCGCAGTACTGAGGGAACACTGCACTGAGGGAGTGCTGCACTGTCGGAGGGGCAGTACTGAGGGAGCGTTGCACTGTCGGAGGGACAGTACTGAGGGAGCGCCGCACTGTCGGAGGGGCAGTACTGAGGGAGCACTGCACTGTCAGAGGGGCAGTACTGAGGGAGTGCTGCACTGTCGGTGGGGCGGTACTGAGGGAGCGCCGCACTGTCGGAGGGGCGGTACTGAGGGAGTGCTGCACTGTCGGAGGGGCAGTACTGAGGGGGCACTGCACTGTCAGAGGGGCAGTACTGAGGGAGTGCTGCACTGTCAGAGGGGCAGTACTGAGGGAGCGCTGCACTGTCAGAGGCGCAATACTGAGAGAGCGCTGCACTGTCAGGGGGGCAGTACTGAGGGAGCGCTGCACTGTCGGAGGGTCAGTACCGAGGGAGCGCTGCACTGTTAGAGAGGCAGTACTGAGGGAGTGCTGCACTGTCAGGGGGGCAGTACTGAGGGAGCGCTGCATCTGTCGGAGGGTCAGTACTGAGGGAGCGCTGCACTGTTAGAGAGGCAGTACTGAGAGAGCGCTGCACTGTCAGAGGGGCAGTACTGAGGGAGCGCTGCACTGTCGGAGGGGCAGTACTGAGGGAGCGCTGCACTGTCGGAGGGGCAGTACTGAGGGAGCGCTGCACTGTCAGAGGGGCAGTACTGAGGGAGCGCTGCACTGTCAGAGTGGCAGTACTGAGGGAGTGCTGCACTGTCGGAGGGGCAGTACTGAGGGAGCGCTGCACTGTCGGAGGGGCAGTACTGAGGGAGCGCTGCACTGTCGGAGTGGCAGTGCTGAGGGAGTGCTGCACTGTCGGAGGGGCAGTGCTGAGGGAGCGCTGCATCTGTCAGAGATGCCGTCTTTTGGATGAGATGTTAAACATAAAAATCCCATGGCGCTATTTTGAAGTAGAGCAGGGGATTTCTCTCTGGTGTGCTGGTCAATATTTATCCCTCAATCAACATCAGTAAAACAGGTTATCTGGTCATTATCACATTGCTGTTTGTGGGAGCTTGCTGTATGCAAATTGGCTACCGCATTTCCCACATTACAACAGTGACTACACTTCAAGTACTTCATTGGCTGTACAGTGATTTGGGACTTCCCGTGACCGTGGAAGGTGCTGTAGAAATACAAGTCTTTCTTTTTAAAGTATTAAAAGAAATATCAACAAATATAGAGCCCTGATTTATATTTTTAATTAACATGAACTTATTTTACTCGCTTTGTACGAAGGTATTTCAACTATCAGTTTATTATTCAACTGCTTGAACCCATAATCCGCAGCGAAATGGCGAGTAAATCTAGGACCTGTTCAGCCATAGGAACATGAGTAGACCATTCAGCCCCACCATTTAACTGCATTGGCTTTTGCTTAAACATGTGTTCTTGTGACTGAGTTACGATCTGCTTTGGATGAGGCTCTGTACATTTCATTTGCTACGTATTAGTTAGTCGTCTGGAACATCCAAACATTGCACTCTGCTCTTTATTCCATGGGTTTATCAGCTTAATAACAGTTTGCCAGAATATTTAAATAATGTAAGTAACATTACTTCAAATCGGAACAGGAGGAGGCCGTTCAGCCCCTCGAGCCTGTTCTGCCATTCAATGAGATCATGGGCTGATCTGTATCTTAACTCCATCTACCCGCCTTGGTTCCGTAACCCTCAATACTCTTGCCTAACAAAAATCTATCAATCTCAGGTTTGAAATTTTCAATGGATCCCCCTCCAGCCTCAACAATTTTTGGGGGGAGAGAGTTCCAGATTTCCACCACCCTTTGTGTGAAGAAGTGCTTCCTGACATCACCCCTGAACGGCCTGGCTCTAATTTTAAGGTTCTGCCCCCTTGTTCTGGACTCCCCCCACCAGAGGAAATAGATTCCCTCTACTTTATTAACTCCTTTAATCAACTTAAATACCTCAAGAACATCACCCCTTAATCTTCTATATTTAAGGGAGTTTTGTTCCAACTTTATTTCGCTCCCATCAGGAATGAGACAGGAGCCCTTCCTTAGTTATTATTTAAAATTAAGAGTCATTGTGTAACAACGCAAATCTGTTGGTAGATTATTACTGAATGAAGCATAAATGAGATATGTTACTTGTCACACCTCACCCTTCCTCTTTCAGGTTAAACTGCTGGAATGCTTGATAACTCTGAGAAAGGTTGATTATATATAGGGCTAGATTTTCCACTCACTCCTGGTTAATGGGTGGCACAGTGGCACGGGGACTTCCTGTTGGCTGCAAGATTTTAATTCTAGCCCACTTCTTTCGCCGACCCTGGTTTCTTTCCTGGGCAGGAAAAGACCATCTGGTCCATCGAGCCTGCCCCACGAGTTGTTATGCTACAATGGAGACGTTTGGAGAGGATCTCTGTCGTAGTTTTCCCACTCGTCCGCTGGAACTTTGGTGGAAGGGCAATGTCAACACTGCCTATGGAGGGGCGAGAGGCCGCCCACCCGCCTGCCTGCCCACATTATTTAGCTGAGGCCCGAGGCCCAATTTCAGGCCTCCAGGCGCAGGTGTGCGCGCTGACGAATTTCTAACCCCCACCCCCCCCCGGCCACCCCACAACCGCGTTATGTCAAAGTACACTTCCTGTCTACAAAACCCTACCTTGCGTTGTCACATTGGCCCAGAAATTCGGGTCGGGGGCTTCCCGCGGGTGCAAGCCTCCGACCTGCACTTACCTAGCGCGCCGGCTGTTGAGCTGTGGGCCCGCGTGGGCTACCGATCCTGGGCCTCCTCCAACTGCCGGCGCGCAGTGCTTGCGTATCCCAGGGGCGCAGTTAGTTCGAAGCATCTCCTGGGATCACGTGGGCCATGGAGAGCCAATGGTAGCAGGGAAATGCCCATTCATAAAATTGACAGGAGGAGCTATCAAAACTATAAATACTATAAGCCCCAAAACATAACTAAAACTTCAAATAAATTTTTAAAAAATCACATTTTAAAAATAACTATAAATTACATAAAATAACGGGGCAGAAATTCAGGTCGGGGGCTTGCCGTGCGTGCAAGCCCCCGATCTGCACTTACCCGACGCGCCTGCCGTTCACCTCCAGGGACGCCTGGAATTCCTTTTTGAAAGAGAAGAATCCCGGGCAGCGTCTGACATCACGCCGCCCAGGAGTGCAGCCAGCGCGAAGCCTGTAGCGCGCTGTGCAACTGAGACACGCCCCTTGAGGGCTCAGTTTAATAGGACACGCCCCCAATGTTTCTCACAAGCTGCTAAGCATTTTTACATGCAGAGCAGCATTTTAAATAGGTTTTTGGTATTTTTATGAAGCTTTTGGTAACTTTTATAAACGTTTACATTATTTTGAAGAATCTGAAGTAGTTTTAAACAGAATTAAAGCAATTTAAAGACTTTTAAAAGCCCTGAAAGAATTTTTTTCATTCCATTTATTTATTTAGCAACGTCGTCGTCATACGTGTCTTCACACTGTTCCCTTTGGGGAACTGTATGAAGTGGTGGAAGGATTTATGGCCGTGATTAAGGCTCCTTCCGTGACCGTAACCATCTTTGTACCAGCCATTAGGGTGGTTAGTCCTATGGCGGGAGGGTTTTACGGGCTCCCACAAGCTATACGAGGAGGGGGGGCCACCCACACCCACGGACGCAAATATCCCACTGGATGTCAACCCAGAATTTAGAGCCGGAGCTCCGACTCCACTTGCCGGGACTGTCTGGAGCGGGGTTCGAAACCCTACCCCGTCTGGCCCAGCGGTGGGGATCCTACCGCTACGCCAAAGGCCCACTCCGATTAGCAACGTGAAATGGCTGCAATGAGCACAATTCACGGCATTAAAAGAACTCACAATTGAACTGATGATGACCTCAGCAATCTCCTCAACGAGGTGGAGGCGCAGCGCCTGCTCAGCATTGGTAATGAGAAGTCCAAGGTGCTGCAAAAAGGACAGATGATAGCTTGGTCTTTCAAGTGGCAGCATAGGGCTCCAGTCACGGGGAGGGAAAAGGCGCAGGAAACGTATGGGTGTCACCTTTTGCGCGGAGTGGGCCTTTTGCGTAGCGGTAAGCATCCCCACCACTGGGCCAGAAGGAGTAGGGTTTCGAACCCCGCTCCAGACAGTCCCGGCAAGTGGAGTCGGAGCTCCAACTATAAATTCTGGGTGGACATCCAGCGGGATACTTGCGTCCGCGGGTGTGGGTGGCCCCCCCCCTCAGATGGGTTGTGGGAGCCCGTAAAACCCTCACGCCATAGGACTAACCACCCTAATGGCTGGTATGAAGATGGTTATGGTCACGGAAGGAGCGTTAACGTGGCCAGAAATCCTTCCACCAGTTCATACAGTTCCCAAAAGGGAACAGTGTGAGGATACGTACGACGATGACCTCTTGCGCAATGCACCTCCTTGGACCCTCAGTCGCAGATGCGAGGGGGCAAATCGTGCAATTGTTAAATTTTTCATTTTATTGACATGTAAAATGTTGGCCCAGTAATTCCGTTCCAAACGCGTAAGTACGGTCAGGGTACTCACGCGTCTGGCCGGAGGAATTGCCGGTTTTCAGCATGCACAGCGCACGCGGGGAAAACCGGCATTTCCTGTTCTCTGAACGAAGGGGTTCAGAGGCACAGCGCGTGCGATTGCACAGGCAGCGCGTGCGCAGTGAACTTCGTCGATTTCATTCATGGATTCAGTGAGGTTAAGTCCTTACAACTTACACATGAAAAAAGCATGTGTAAAGTTGCTCCAGAGGCTGCGGAGGAAGATATATTTTATCGTGGAGCTTCTGAAAGGCAATATTTTTGTTTGGGAAAGGGAGGAAAGTTATTTTAAGAAATGCTGAGGTAAGTTTTAAAGTTTATTTTTGTTTTTTAAAACGGGTTTTCAGTACTGTAGGTAGAAGGAGCAATTGTGGCTATGTGAATTGAATTTGCTGTGTTTATTAAATGTGAAAATGACTCCAACATTTTTAAGAAAGAAACTTTTCGTCAGTAATATATTCTTTTAAGTAATTATGTATGTATGTCTGTATATATTCCTTTGCGTATATGTATGTATATATTCCTTTACTTATGTGTATGAATGTATGTATTTAATTATGATTTTCCAATAAGTTACTTTCTCTGAAATCGGGCCCAGCGGGACGGGCGGTGCCCAGCTCGGGCGTGGCTGGCGAGGAGAGGCCGAGGCTTCGAGGCCTGCAGGCAGCTCATCCACCGTGGATGCAAACAATTCGCGAGTGGAGGGGCCGGGGTGACAGGAGAGAGGGGAGAAAGCGGAGAGAAGGAGGAGGGTGAGGGTGGGACTGGGGCCCATGGTCGGACAGAGGCAGAGTTGCTCCATCACAAACAACAATGGCCGCCGCTTGCTTTTCAGTTTGAAGGATTAGGCCCCGCCCACACATGCCATGAAATGCCCCCCGTGACGCAGCGCGCTCCCACCATAGGATTGGTCAACCTTCACGTCACTCAATGCTAATGTGCGGATTTTCCCTGTATACCCGGTGCCAGGGTTAAGGACATCTCTTCTGGGCTGGAAAGAAACTTGGAGTGGGAGGGGGAGGATCCAGTTGTCGTAGTCCATGTTGGTACAAACGACGTAGATAGGACACGGAAGACGGTTCTGTTAAAGGAGTATGAGCAGCTAGGGGTCAAATTAAAAAACAGAACCTCAAGGGTAATAATCTCTGGGTTATTACCTGACCCACGAGCGAATTTGGCTAGGATAAATAAAATTAAAGAGTTAAATGCGTGGCTCAAAGACTGGTGTGGGAGAAATGGGTTTTGCTTCTTGGGACACTGGCACCAGTACTGGGATAGGAGGGAGCTGTTCCGTTGGGACGGACTCCACTTGGCCAGTGCTGGGACTAGAGTCCTGGCGAATCATATAACTAGGGCTGTAGAGAGGGCTTTAAACTAATTAGTGGGGGGGAGGTTTCTAGAGAGCAAATAATAGAAATGACAACAGAGAAGGTCATAGACTTAGGTAGCAGTGGGGGAATTAAAAAACAGAACGTGTCAGGAAGGGACAGAAGGTATGGAGTAAAAAGTAAAGTACTAAAAAGGGAAAAAACAGGAACTAAGTGTTACAAAACATATTTGAAAGTTCTTTATCTGAATGCATGTAGCATTCGTAACAAAATGAATGAGTTAACGGCACAAATAACGACATATGGGTATGATCTTGTGGCCATTACAGAAACATGGCTGCAGGGTGACCATGACTGGGAATTAAACATACCAGGTTATTTAACAATCAGGAAGGACAGGCAGGAAGGGAGAGGAGGTGGGGTGGCTATGTTAATAAAGGAAGGAATCACTATAATACAGAGAAATGATATTGGGTCAAAGGAGCAGGATAGTGAAACAGTTTGGGTGGAGATAAGGAATACTAAGGGGAAAAAAACACTAGTGGGTGTAGTCTATAGGCCTCCGAACAGTTGCAACTCTGTTGGACGGAGTATTAATCAGGAAATAGTTGTGGCTTGTAATAAGGGAACAGCTATAATTATGGGGGATTTTAATTATCATATTAACTGGACAAATCAAATTGGGCAGAGCAGCCTTGAGGATGAGTTCATTGAGTGTATTAGGGATGGGTTTCTTGAGCAGTATGTAACTGAACCGACCAGGGGGCAAGCAACCTTAGATTTGGTCCTGTGTAATGAGACAGGATTAATTAAAAATGTCCTAGTAAAGGATCCCCTTGGAATGAGTGACCATAACATGGTTGAATTCCATATTCAATTAGAGGGTGAGAAGGTTGGATCTCAAACAAGCGTGCTGAGCTTGAATAAAGGAGACTATGAAGGTATGAGAGCGGAATTGATTAGAGTGGACTAGGAAAATAGATTAAAGGGTAAGACGGTACATGATCAGTGGTGTACATTTAAGGAGTTATTTTACAACTTCCAAAAAAAATATATTCCACTGAGGAAAAAAGGGTGTAAAAGAAAAGATAGCCATCCGTGGCTAAGTAAAGTAATTAAGGATAGTATCCGACTAAAAACAAGGGCATATAAGGTAGCCAAATCTAGTGGGAGGATGGAAGATTGGGAAGTCTTTAAAAGACAGCAAAAAATAACTAAAAGATTGATTAAGAAAGGGAAGATAGATTATGAAAGTAAATTAGCAAAAAATATAAAAACAGACAGCAAACGTTTCTATAGTTATATAAAAAGAAAAAGGGTGGCTAAAGTAAATGTTGGTCCCTTAGAGGATGAGACCGGGAAATTAATGGTGGGAAATATGGAGATGGCAAAAACACTGAACAATTGTTTTGTATCAGTCTTTACAGTAGAGGACACTAAGAATATCCCAACACTGGACAAACAGGGGGCTCTAGGGGGGGAGGAACTAAATACGATTAAAATCACTAAGGAAGTGGTACTTGGTAAAATAATGGGACTCAAGGCGGATAAATCCCCTGGACCTGATGGCTTGCATCCTAGGGTCTTGAGGGAAGTGGCGGTAGGGATTGTGGATGCATTGGTAATAATTTTCCCAAACTCCCTGGACTCAGCAAAGGTCCCGGCAGATTGGAAAACTGCTAATGTAACACCCTTATTTAAAAAGGGTAGTAGGCAGAAGGCTGGAAACTATAGACCTGTTAGCCTAACATCTGTGGTTGGTAAAATGTTAAGAGTCCATTATTAAGGAGACAGTAACGGGACATTTGGATAAACATAATTTAATAGGACAAACTCAGCATGGTTTCATGAAGGGGAAGTCATGTTTGACAAATTTGCTTGAGTTTTTTGAGGAAGTAACATACAGGGTGGATAAAGGGGAACCAGTGGACGTAGTGTATTTACACTTCCAAAAGGCATTTGACAAGGTGCCACACAAAAGATTATTGCTCAAGATAAAAAATCACGGGATTGGGGGTAATATTCTGGAGTGGGTGGAGGATTGGCTCTCTAACAGAAAGCAGAGAGTTGGGATAAATGGTTCGTTCTCAGATTGGCAACCAGTAACTAGTGGTGTTCCGCAGGGGTCAGTGCTGGGTCCCCAACTCTTTACAATCTATATTAACAATTTGGAGGAGGGGACCGAGTGTAACATATCAAAGTTTGCAGATGATGCAAAGATGGGACGGAAAGTAGTGAGTGAGGAGGACATAAAAAACCTGCAAAGGGACATAGACAGGCTAAGTAAGTGGGCAGAGGTTTGGCAGATGGAATACAATACTGGAAAGTGTGAGGTTATGCACTTTGGCAGGAAAAATCATAGAGCAAGTTATTATCTTAATGGCAAGAAACTGGAAAGTACTGTAGTACAAAGGGATCTGGGGGTCCTGGTGCACGAAACTCAAAAAGTTAGTATGCAGGTGCAGCAAGTGATCAAGAAGGCCAATGGAATGTTGGCTTTTATTGCTAGGGGGATGGAATATAAAAACAGGGAGGTATTGCTGCAGTTGTACAAGGTATTGGTGAGACCGCACCTGGAATACTGCATACAGTTTTGGTGTCCATGCTTAAGAAAAGACATACTTGCTCTCGAGTCAGTACAAAGAAGGTTCACTCGGTTAATCCCGGGGATGAGGGGGTGGTCATATGAGGAGAGGTTGAGTAGATTGGGACTCTACTCATTGGAGTTCAGAAGAATGAGAGGCGATCTTATTGAAACATATAAGATTGTGAAGGGGCTTGATCGGGTGGATGCGGTGAGGATGTTCCCAATGGAGGGTGAAACTAGAACTAGGGGGCATAATCTTAAAATAAGGGGCTGCTCTTTCAAAACTGAGATGAGGAGAAACTTCTTTACTCAGAGGGTGGTAGGTTTGTGGAATTTGCTGCCCCAGAAAGCGGTGGAAGCTACATCATTAAATAAATTTAAAACAGAAATAGATAGTTTCCTAGAAGTAAAGGGTTACGGGGAGCAGGCAGGAAATTGGACATGAGTCTAGGTTTGGAATGGTCATGGCCCTGTGGGTAGTGGAGTGGGCCCAAGGGCCGTGTAGCCTGGTTCTGCTCCTGCTGTGTTCTAATTCTGTGTTAGATTTCAGGAGATGGTTTTATTCCTGTTCCTGGCTGGGGTGGAGATCGCCTTTACAGAAGGTAAGTACTGTAGGAAATGTAGGGACAGTGTGATCTCCTGGAAGAATTTCGATCGCCTGGATGGGTCGGAGAGGAATTTCCCAGATTTATTTCTCCCAAATTGGCCATTGGGTCTTTTATCTGGTTTTTCGCCTGTCCCTGGAGATCACATGGGTTCAGGTGGATGCAGAGTGATAGAAGATTTGAGGTTAGGAGCAGATCAGCCATGATCTTATTGAATGGTGGAGCAGGCTCGAGGGGCTGATTGGCCTACTCCTGCTCCTATTTCTTATGTTCTTATTGTTCTTATGATTGGCCAACCGCTAATGAGCGGAATTTTGAACTTTTTTGTCTACTGTCCGAACAATTTTTGTCTGACCAAAAAGTAAATATGCCTCGGACACCCTCCCAATCATAACCTTTCTTTTGATATAACATATGTGTAGATACGCTCTATAACTTTTGAGTGATGCCCGGACAGACAGACAGACAGACAGACACCACTATCTTTTTATATATATAGATGATGAAGCACCTTGGGATTCTTTTACTACGTTAAAGGCGCTATATAAATACAAGGTTGTTGTTGTTGTTCGGGAGAGAGGGGAGGGAGAAGCTGGGAAAGTAATTGACCAGTTAGTCTTACCTGGGTTGTGGGCGAACAGTTGTGGTGTCTTTTCCTTTCTGTTGTGCCTGGGGAACACGCAGCCCCCAGATATATCAAAGAGGAAATAGGGGCAGCAATCTGTTAACTCAGGTCTCTATCTCTCGTTTCCGGGGCTTTTCCAAAGTGATGTATCTATTGCCGGATTATGACTTCAATGAGACAGGATGAGGCAATTTTAATCTCCTGCCCCATTTTCCTCAGGGTGCCCTTTCAGTATAGAAACATAGAAACATAGAAGATAGGAGCAGAAGTAGGCCATTCGGCCCCTCGAGCCTGCTCCGCCATTCAATGAGATCATGGCTGATCATCCAAACTCAGTACCCTGTCCCTGCCTTCTCCCCATATCCCTTGATCCCTTTAGCCTTAAGAAATATATCCAACTCCTTCTTGAATATATTTAATGAATTGGCCTCTACTGCCTTCTGTGGTAGAGAATTCCACAGGTTCACCACTCTCTGGGTGAAGAAATTCCTCCTCATTTCTGTCCTAAATGGCTTACCCCTTATCCTTAGACTGTGACCCCTGGTTCTGGACTCCCCCGCCATCGGGAACATCCTTCCTGCATCTAGTCTGTCTAGTCCTGTCAGAATTTTATAAGTTTCAATGAGATCCCCTCTCATTCTTCTAAACTCCAGCGAGTACAAGCCCAATTGTCCCAATCTCTCCTCATACGTCATTCCTGCCATCCCAGGTATCAGCCTGGTGAATCTTCACTGAACTCCTTCCACGGCAAGAACATCCTTCCTCAGATAAGGCAACCAAAACTGCACACAATACTCAAGGTGTGGTCTCACCAAGGCCCTGTACAACTGCAGCAAGACATCCTTGTTCCTGTACTCGAACCCTCTCGCTATGAAGGCCAACATACCATTTGCCTTCTAAACCGCCTGCTGCACCTGCATGCTTACCTTCAGCAACTGTTGCACTTCCCCTTTTCCCAATCTATTGCCATTCAGATAATAATCTGCCTTCCTGTTTTTACCACCAAAGTGGATAACCTCACATTTATCCACGTTATATTGCATCTGCCATGCTTCTGCCCAATCACCCAACCTGTCCAAATCATCCTGTAGTTTCTCACACGAGCCTCCTCCCACCACTCTTCATCTCACCCTGTCAGCATATCCTTCTATTCCTTTCTCCTTCACGTGTTTATCTACATTTCTGTTCTAACTGCGCTCATAAGAATTTAAAACCACTCTCATACAAAAAGAGATCTAGTTCAAAGGCCTTTGCACTGTATGTTGTGCACAAATGTTTCCTAATCTCAGTACCCAACACTAATGGCAATAGCCACAAGCCATTTCTAACCAAGTGCTCTGAAAATGTATCCGGTGATTAAGATGCCTGTTAATAGGAACATCTGCACAGGGATCAAATTATTTCCCAAACATTTTACACAGCATACTCAATACGCAGAAATCCTGGGTTTTTGACGTAGGATTTGGTTGAATAACTTTGTCATTATGACTATTTCAACACACTCCTGGCTGTCCTCCCACATTCTATTCTGCGTAAACTTGAGGTTGTGGCAGAGCCACTGAGGGGCTTTGAGCAACTGTACATAATTCCCTTTAACGAGGTTTTACTCCAACCTAAGCTTGTACCAGTCTGTTGGTGATTTCTGTGTTTGTACATACTGTTTGCATGCACGGGGCGCGGTCCCTTTAAGACTGCAGCAAAGCGCGGGTAAACGCGATGATGTCATGCCGCTAATCACGTGACCACCCAAGCGCGGGAGAAACGTGATGACGTCATGACGCCATCCACGGAACCGCCCTGGCAGTCCTCGTGGAGCCCCTCCGACCAGCAAAGACCTGTTTTCGTGGTTCTCCTGTATCGATCTCGACAAACTGTTTAAACTCGTTAGTTCTGCATTAAAACTTGTTTGTTTGATCGCCTGAGTCGACCTCAGTTCTTAGATAGGAATTTGGCAATTCCTACATTGGTGACCCCGTCTTTTGCGAACGTTTTTCGCAAAAAGAACACTACATGGAGGCCAACGCCGTTTCGTTGAAGCTACCGCAGTTCTGGGAGCAGCAGGCGACCTCGTGGTTCATCCAGGTCGAAGCCCAGTTCACTCTGAGAGGCATCGTTGCAGATCAAACTAAATACCTCTACGTGGTCTCGGCACTCGAGAGCTCCACCGCCTCGCGGATCATCAGCCTCCTCGAGAACCCTCCAACGGAGGGCATGTATGATACCATCAAGGCCCAGTGCTGCAAGTATTCGGGCTCACTAAATCAGAGCGTGCACGTCGATTGCTCGCCATGCCCGGGCTGGGGGACTCCAAGCCTTCGGAATTGATGAGCCAAATGCTCACACTCCTGGGCTCCGAACCGGAATGCTTCCTTTTCCAGGAACTATTCCTCAGCCAGCTGCCTGAGCAGGTGCAAGCTGCCCTGGCCAGATCCGGGGTAGAAGACTGCGCGGCACTCGCGGCAGAGGCGGACAAAATATTCGCGGTCACACAGCAGCACTGCACCGCCACGAGGCGCCCATCCCCCGCGGAAGCCGCCACGAGGCGCCCCTCCCCCACAGACGCCGCCACAGCTCGTCAGTCAATAGGGCTGTGTTCCTACCACGCGCAGTTCGGCGTGAAGGCAAGACGGTGCCGTCCCCCCTACAGCTTTCCCCCCCAAAAAACAACTGCGAATAATGAGGAACGGGTCTAATGAGCGCCCCACGGCCGCCATGGCGAGCGGCAATGCGGGCAAGCTGCTTTTCATTACCGACACGCTCTCCGGCCGTTGTTTTCTGTGCGACACCGGAGCGCAGTGCAGCATATTGCCAGCTTCCCCCCTCGATGTTCAGGCAGGAAAGCACGGCCTCGCCCTTCAAGCGGCCAATGGCGGAGCGATTCGGACGTTCGGCAGACGGCGTGTGGAGGTTTGCTTCAGGGGGCAACATTTTCACTGGGAGTTCGTTACGGCCAAGGCTTCTCAACCCATTCTCGGCGCGGATTTCCTGTGCGCCAACAGCCTCCTGGTCGACGTGAAAAACCGGCGGTTGATCAATGCGGCAACCTTCAATTCCATCCCCTGTTGCCGCAGTAACACTACGTCACGCACGGTCGCCTGTGCTTTCCCGACTCCCGACAAGTTCGCCAGTCTGCTCGCAGAATTTCCCGAACTGACGAGACCCACGTTCTCCTCCACAGCTACGAAACATGGTGTGGAACACCACATCACCACCAACGGTCACCCGGTCTACGCGCGAGCTCGGCGCCTGGATCCTGGCAAGTTGGCGGTTGCAAAGGCGGAGTTCGCCACCATGGAACGTTTAGGGATTATTCGCCGGTCGAATAGTCCCTGGTCTTCACCCCTTCATATCGTTCCGAAGCCTGGCGGCGGATGGCGACCTTGCGGCGACTATCAACGCCTGAACGACGCCACCACTCCGGATCGGTACCCGATCCCCCACATCCAAGATTTCTCTGCCCATTTGGCAGGAAGCAACTTCTTCTCCAAAGTCGACCTCGTCCGGGGCTACCACCAGGTCCCAGTGCACCCACAGGATGTCCAGAAGACCGCGGTCATCACCCCATTCAGCCTCTTCGAATTTCTGCGCATGCCGTTTGGCTTAAAGAACGCCGCCCAGGCTTTCCAGCGCCTGATGGATTCCGTGCTGCGGGACCTCAACTTCATCTTCATCTATCTGGATGACATTCTGATTGCCAGCTCCACCAAAGAGGAACATCTCTGTCACCTACGCTCCCTGTTTCGACGCCTCAGCCAACACGGCCTGATTATCAACCCGGCTAAGTGCCAGTTTGGCCTGCAACAAATCGATTTCCTGGGGCATCGCATCACCGCAGAGGGGGCGGTTCCTTTGCAAGCGAAGGTAGAGGTGGTGACATCCTTTCCACGCCCGCAGAACATAAAGGCCCTGCAGGAATTCCTAGGCATGGTAAACTTTTATCATCGTTTCGTGCCTAAGGCAGCACTGCTCATGCAGCCCCTGTACGAGGCCCTCAAGGGCAGGACTGGCAAGGACCCGGTAGACTAGTCAGTTGGCATGGACCGAGTGTTCGCCGACACCAAAAGCGTCTTAGCCAGCGCGACCATGCTGGCACGCCCATTACCAGCAGCCACCATCGCCCTCACCACCGACGCGTTAGACTACGCAATCGGCGCCGTACAGGAGCAATGGGTGAACAGGACGTGGCAGCCATTGGCGTTCTTCAGCTGACAACTTAGACGCAACGAAAGATCCTATAGCACTTTCGACCGGGAGTTGCTAGCCCTTTTTCTGGCCATCCGCCATTTTCGGTTCCTGCTGGAAGGACATCCTTTCACCACTTTTGTGGACCACAAGCCAAGACCGCCGAACCGTGGTCATCCCGACAGCAGCGTCAGCTGACTTACATATCCGAATTTACTACGGATATCCAGCACGTGGCCGGTAAGGACAACCTGGTGGCAGACTGCCTCTCCCGCGCGACTGTTAATGCAGTCCATCTGGGCATCGACTACGCCCTCATGGCGGCAGACCAAGTCTCGGACCCAGAAGTTCAGGCTTACCGAGCCAACATCACTAGTCTCCAATTAGCCGACGTCGAGTTCCATTCGGCAGGTACCACGCTGCTGTGTGACGTCTCCATACGGGACCCTCGCCCTGTCGTGCTGGTCGCCTGGCGCCGCAAGGTTTTCGACGCCATACATGGGTTGTCGCACCCAGGGATGAAGGCCTCGCAGAAGCTCATGTCGGCTAAATTCATTTGGCATGGCATGTATAAGGATGTCCGTGACTGGGCCAACACCTGCGTCGTCTGCCAAAAGGCCAAGGTACAGCGCCACATCAAGGCCCCATTGGCCACCTCCACGGTTCCGGAGCGGCGTTTTGACCACGTCAATGTGGACCTGGTAGGACCACTTCCACCTTCCCATGGTTTTTTTCACATTCTGACCATGGTAGACCGCACCACCAGATGGCCAGAAGCGGTGCCCCTGTCATCCACTACTTCGGCGGACATGGCCAGGGCGTTCACTTCTTCCTGGGTCGCCCGTTTTGGAGTGCCCGCTGACATTTCTTCGGATCGAGGACCGCAGTTTTCCTCCGAACTCTGGAACGCAGTGGCTCAGGGACTCGGCGTCAAATTGCACCGCACTACAGCCTACCACCCTCAAGCGAATGGCCTCTGTGAATGTTTTCACAGATCGCTGAAAGCCGCACTGAGGGCTAGCCTCCAGGACGCTGGATGGGCGGACAAGCTACCGTGGGTTCTGTTGGGCCTTCGCACGGCTCCCAAAGAAGACCTTCACTCTTCCTCTGCAGAGTTGGTTTATGGTCAGCCGCTGCGAGTCCCAGGGGATTTCCTGCCAATGCCGACGGAGCCATGGTCCGCGACAGGCCAGCTTAACAGTCACCAGGAGGCGGCCAGATGTTTCGCGCCGGTCCCCACGTCGCGCCACGGGCTTCAGCGATTGCACGTGCCCACAGAGCTTAAAAAGGCTGAATACGTTTTCATCCGCCACGATGCGCATCGGGATCCGCTCAAGGCCCCGTATACTGGTCCTTTCCGGGTGTTAGAGGCAGGAGACAAAACCTTCAAGGTCGATGTCGGTGGTAAACCGGACCACATTTCAGTCGACCGTTTAAAGCCGGCACACTTGGACCTCGACCGCCCCGTCGAGACAGCACAGCCGCCAAGACGAGGTCGGCCACCCATCGTCATCACACCGGATCAAGTGCAATCGCCCGCTCGACCGCCAGCCGTCTCCGCTGCGGGAGTACAGGAGTCGTTCTGACAGGCTCGTCAGACCCCCTCACCGTTTGACTTTTTCCGTTAAAGAGAATTCTGGGGGGGCGCATGTGGCAGAGCCACTGAGGGACTTTGAGCAACTGTACATAATTCCCTTTAACGAGGTTTTACTCCAACCTAAGCCTGGACCAGTCTGTTGGTGATGTCTGTGTTTGTACATACTGTTTGCATGCACGGGGCGCGGTCCCTTTAAGACTGCGGCAAAGCGCGGGTAAACGCGATGACGTCATGCCGCTAATCACGTGACCACCCAAGTGCGGGAGAAATGTGATGACATCATGACGCCATCCACGGGACCGCCCTGGCAGTCCTCGTGGAGCCTCCGACCAGCAAAGACCTGTTTTCGTGGTTCTCCTGTATCGATCTCGACAAACTGTTTAAACTCATTAGTTCTGCATTAAAACTTGTTTGTTTGATCGCCTGAGTCGACCTCAGTTCTTATATAGGAATTTGGCAATTCCTACAAGGTCATCCATAACTCGGCTGCCCGTGTCCTAACTCGCACCAAGTCCCGTTCACCCATCACCCACTGTGCTCGCTGACCAACACTGGCTCCTGATTAAGCAGCACCTCGATTTCAAAATTCTCATCCTTCTTTTCAAATCCCTCCATGGCCTCCTCACCCCCTCCCTATCTCTGTAACCTCCTCCAGCCCCACAACCCTCCCAGATCTCTGCGCTCCTCCAATTCCAGCCTCTTGTCCACCCCTGATTTTAATCACTGCACCATTGGCGGCCATGCCTTCAGTTGCCTGAGGCCCTAAGCTCTGGAATTCCCTGCCTAAACCTCTCCGCCCCTTCGCCTCTCTTTCCTCCTTTAAGACGCTCCTTAAAACCTACCTCTTTGTGACCAAGCTTCTGGTGACCGGTCCTAATATCTCCTTTTGTGGCTCGGTGTCAAATTTTGTTTTATAATCGCTCCTGCGAAGCGCCTTGGGATGTTTTACTATGTTAAAGGTGCGGTTAAAGTTGTTGAGGGGGAATCATGAATATTAAGAGTTAACATTGTTCAGTTCATATTTATACAGCTGGCCTGTTACAAATTAAAATGAAAAATTACAATAACAATTCATTACTTTGAAATTCTTACCTCAGGCCCTGGGGGACCCTGTAAACCTTGTGGTCCAGCATCACCAACTTTGCCCTAGGATGAGAAGTTAATATTGCGTCAGCCAATCCTTTCTGATGATCAGAGGCAGAAATATGAGGGAAAATAACAACTCTTCCACACTAAATAACTTCAATTCAGCTAGAGTTTTATTTAATACGCTTAATCCTTTGGGAAAATAATTCATTCAGTTCTAATTCTGCACAGATTCCATGAACTCTGGTCTGTTTTCATTTAGGAATTACCATAACATCTTCTCTCCGAAATTGAGTCTTTTTCCTGTAATATTTTGGCCCAGATTTTGCTGTAAATATAACGGTGTGCGGATGACACTTGCCGCCGCCGTCGACGCGCAAATCATCCGGCAACTTGTGGCGAGGGAGAGATCTCCCGTGAGTTGCGAATCATCACAAGTTGCGGGACGATTTGCGCGTCAATAACGGCGAGCATCGCTCACACGTTAGCCTCACGAAAAGGGCATCTCACCCTCCCCCGCACCCCCCCTCCATCCTCCGCCCTCCCCCCCACATCCCCCCGTGAGTTTCACAAAGTTTCTGGATTCGTGGATTAATTACCCATTAAACTCGCCGCAGAAAGTTAACTCTAGTAATTAACAGCGTAAGTACCCTTTTAACCACATGAATTCTTCATTAAGATGGGGAATGAAGTAGTTGACTCAGAGACTAGGGTCCTCAATTTAAATAAAGGAAACTACGATGCTCTGAGGAGCGAGTTGGGTAGGATTGATTGGGGAATGGCACTCAAAGGGTTGACGGTGGATAGGCAATGGCAAACATTCAAAGACCGAATGGATGAGCTACAGAATTTGTTCATCCCAGTTTGGCATAAAAATAAAACAAAAAAGGTGACTTTACCGTGGCTAACAAGGGAAATTAGGGATAGCATAAGATCCAAGGAGAGCACATATAAATTGGCCAGAAAAAGCAATAATCCTGAGGATTGGGAGCAGTTTAGGATTCAACAAAGGAGGACAAAGGGATTAATTAAGAAAGGGAAAATAGAATATGAGAGTAAGCTTGCAGGGAACATAAAAAATGACTGTAAAAGCTTTTATAGATATGTGAAGAGAAAAAGATTGGTGAAGTCAAGCGTAGGTCCCTTGCAGTCAGAATCAGGGGAATTTATAATGCGGAACAAAGAAATGGCAGACCAACTAAATACATATTTTGGTTCTGTCTTCACAAAGGAGGACACAAATAACCTCGCAGAGATGCCGGGGAACATGGGGTCTGATGAAAGGGTGGAACTGAAAGAAATCAGTATTTGTAGGGAAATGGTATTAGGAAAATTGATGGGACTGAAGGCCGATAAATCCCCAGGGTCTGATAATCTACATCCCAGGGTATTTAAGGAAGTGGCCCGAGAAATAGTAGATGCATTGCTGGTCATCTTCCAGAACTCGATAGACTCTGGAACAGTACCCATGGATTGGAGGGTAGCGAATGTTACCCCACTATTCAAAAAAGGTGGTAGAGAAAAAGCGGGGAATTATAGACTGGTAAGCCTGACATCGGTAGTGGGGAAAATGCTAGAGTCCATTATAAAAGATGTAATAGCAGAGCACTTGGAAAGCAATGACAGGATCGGACAAAGTCAACATGGATCTACAAAAGGTAAATCATGCTTGACTAATCTACTGGAATTTTTTGAGGATGTAACTGGTAAAATAGATAAGGGAGAACCAGTGGATGTGGTGTATTTGGACTTTCAGAAGGCTTTCGATAAGGTCCGACATAAGAGATTAGCGTGCAAAATTAAGGCGCATGGGATTGGGGGCAAGGTATTGACTTGGATAGAGAACTGGTTGGCGGACAGAAAGCAAAGAGTTGGAATAAACGGGTCGTTTTCCGAGTGGCAGGCAGTGACTAGTGGGGTACCGCAAGCATCGGTCCTAGGACCCCAGCTGTTCACAATATATATTAATGATCTGGACGAGGGAATTGGATGTAATATCTCCAAATGTGTAGACGACACAAAGCTGGGTGGGAGGGTATGCTGTGAGGAGGATGTCGTGAAACTCCAGTACGATTTGGACAGGTTGGGTGATTGGGCAGAAACATGGCAAATGCACTACAATGTGGATAAATGTGAGGTTATCCACTTTGGTGGCAAAAACAGGAAGGCAGATTATTACTTGAATGGCAATAGATTGGGAGAAGAGGAAGTGCAAAGAGACCTGGGTGTTCTTGTGCACCAGTCGCTGAAGGTAAGCATGCAGGTGCAGCAGGCGGTTAAGAAGGCAAATGGTATGTTGGCCTTCGTAGCAAGAGGGTTCGAGTACAGGAACAAGGATGTCTTGCTACAGTTGTACAGGGCCTTGGTGAGACCGCACCTTGAGTATTGTGTGCAGTTTTGGTCGCCTTACCCGAGGAAGGACGTCCTTGCCATGGAAGGAGTGCAGCAAAGATTCACCAGGCTGATACCTGGGATGGCAGGAATGACATATGAGGAGAGATTGTGTCGATTGGGCTTATACTCACTGGAGTTTAGAAGATTGAGAGGGGATCTCATCGAAACCTATAAAATTCTGTCAGGCCTGGACAGACTAGATGCAGGAAGGATGTTTCTGATGGCCGGGGAGTCCAGAACCAGGGGTCACAGTCTAAGGATAAGGGGTAAGCCATTTAGGGCTGAAATGAGGAGGAATTTCTTCACCCAGAGAGTGGTGAACCTGTGGAATTCTCTGCCACAGAAGGCAGTAGAGGTCAATTCATTAAATATATTCAAGAAAGAGTTGGATATATTTCTTAAGGCTAAAGGGATCAAGGGATATGGGAAGAAGGCAGGGACAGAGTACTGAATTTGGATGATCAGCCATGATTGCATTGAATGGCGGAGCAGGCTCGAAGGGCCAAATGGCCTACTCCTGCTCCTATCTTCTATGTTTCTATGTTTCTATGATATTTGTTACTGAATGCCAATCAACCTCTCAATTAAAAGTGCAGAATCCCATTCCTACAGGTTGTGAATTGTTGTTGGAGATTTTAAAAATGTCAAATTTTAATCGCCGTTACAGATTTTTTCCTTACTTTTCCTTTCTGTCTCTTTTTTCTCTCTCTCTTAATCCAATCTTTCTTTCCCTCTCTTTATTTCTCTACCTGATTTGACATTGAATTCACCCACTCTAACTAACACTTCCTTCTCAGTCCTTGCACCGTTCATTTCACAATCCTTCAGTCTGATTGGTTAAGGAGACGCCCTGCTGCTTGCCCCGTTCACTCGGGTCCCCAGATGCCCCATTGCCCCTCACTGCGCCGTTATCAGCTCGCACTTTCAGCAAGTGTGTCAGCAAAAGTTTTTTGGGCTGAAGGGTGCGGATGGCAAGTCTGACTAACGGGAGGCACCATGAGATGCCCTTGCTATCATGCCCATTAACACCATTGTCCTGCATCTAATGTAGCTTCCACTGTCCATTTTCTTTGCCACAAAAGGTGGCATGCCTTGCACTGAATGCAAGTTAGTGACCACATGTTCGGCGTTAGCAAGGTATCCTGCAGCCTGCAGAATCTCGTAAAATTGGGTGTTCAGATTTAATAGAGGCGTTCAAGGTCATGAAGGGTTTTGATAGAGTAAATAAGCAGAAACTCTTCCCAGTGGGAGAAGGGCACAGAATGACAAAAGTACCAGAGGCCACATGAGGATAAACATTTTTACGCAGCGAGTTGTTGTGATCTGGAACAGGGAGATAGAACAGGTGGAGATGACATTGGATGATGAGCTTAGTAATGAGTTAACTGCATTTAAAATTAAACGAGGAGATATACTAAATAAACGAATGAAACTCAAAGAGGATAAAACCCCTGATCCAGATGGATTACATCCGCGCATTTTAAAAGAATCTAGGGAAGAAATAGCAGAGACACTACACACATTTAGTAATTCGTTAGAAAAAGGTGTAGTGCCAGAGGACTGGCGGATCGCTAACATAATACCGATATTTAAGAAGTGAGATAGAACATGTCCAGGGAACTATAGGCCAGTCAGCTTAACATCGGTGGTAGGAAAAATAATGGAATCCCTACTAAAGGAGAAAATAGAAGAACATTTAGAAATGAAAATTATAATAATAAATAGTCACAATGGATTTCAAAAGGGAAAGTCTTGCTTGACCAACCTAATTGAATTTTTTGAAGAGGTAACAGAGAGAGTAGACAAGGGTAATGTAGTAGATGTAATTTATCTAGATTTTCAAAAGGCCTTCGATAAGGTACCACATAACAGACTAATGAATAAGGTGAGGGAATGCGGAGTCAGGGTTCAAGTAGCAGAATGGATAGCTAGCTGACTTCAAGACAGAAAAAAAAGAGTGGAGTAAAGGGTAGCTATTCACAGTGATAGAATGTGGGTAGTGGTGTTCCACAAGGATCAGTGCTGGAACCACTGCTGTTCACAATTTATATTAATGATTTAGACTTTGGAATCAAAAACACAATTTCTAAATTTGCGGACGACACAAAATTGGGGACGGGGGGGGAATAGTCAATACTGAGGAGAACTGCAACAAATTACAAGAAGACATTAATAAACTTGCAGAATGGGCATATAATTGGCAAATGACATTCAACACAGATAAATGTGAGGTATTACATTTTGGTAAGAAGAATAGGGAGGTCACATATTACTTGGAAAATAAGAATCTAAATGGGGTAGAGGAACAAAGGAATCTCGGAGTACAAACACACAAATCACTAAAAGTAGCGACACAGGTTAACAAGGCCATTAAAAAAAGCAAACCAGGCACTAGGGTTTATTTCTAGAGGGATAGAATTGAAAAGTAGGGAAGTTATGCTAAACTTGTATCGAACCTTGGTTAAACCACACTTGGGGTGTGTGCAATGCTGGTCACCATATTATAAAAAGAATATAGAGAGAAGCACTGGAGAGGGTGCAGAGAAGATTTACAAGGATGATACCAGAAATGCGAGGGTACAGCTATCAGGAAAGAATGAATAGGCTGGGTCTCTGTTCTCTTGAATAAGAAGGCTGAGGGGTGACCATATAGAAGTCTATAAAATTATGAAAGGTTTTAATAGAGTGGATACAGAGAGAATGTTTCCACTTGTGGGAAAGAGCAAAACTAGAGGCCATCAATATAAATGCGGAGGTTTGAGACGGCATTAAAAGGGAAATTAGGGAAGCGTGCAATAAGGACACAGCAGTCATCATGGGTGACTTTAATCTACATATAGATTGGGCTAACCAAATTAGTAACAATACTGTGGAGGAGGAATTCTTGGAGTGTTTAAGGGATGGTTTCCTGGACCAATATGTCGAGGAACCAACCAGAGATCAGGCCATCTTAGACTGGGTATTATGTAACGAGAAAGGATTAATTAGCAATCTTGTTGTACGAGGCCCCTTGGGTCGGAGCGATCATAATAAGAACATAAGAACATAAGAAATAGGAGCAGGAGTAGGCCAATCGGCCCCTCGAGCCTGCTCCGCCATTCAATAAGATCATGGCTGATCTGATCCTAACTACCAATCCACTATCACAGAACCATCTCCTGCATCTAACAGAATTAGACACATGAAATAGGAGCAGGATCAGGCTACACGGCCCCTGGGCCCGCTCCGCTACCCACAGGGCCATGACCGATCCGAACCTAGACTCATGTCCAAATTCCTGCCCACTCCCCGTAACCCTTAATTCCCTTTACTTCTAGGAAACTGTCTATTTCTGTTTTAAATTTAAGTAATGATGTAGCTTCTACAGTTTTTTGGGGCAGCATATTCCATGGACCTACCACCCTCTGAGTGAAGTAGTTCCTCCTCATCTCAGTTTTGAAAGAGCAGCCCCTTATTCTAAGACTATGCCCCCTAGTTCTAGTTTCACCCATCATCGGGAACATCCTCCCCGCATCCACCCGATCCAACCCCTTCACAATCTTATATGTTTCAATAAGATCACCTCTCATTCTTCTGAACTCCAATGAGTAGAGTCCCAATCTACTCAACCTCTCCTCATATGTCCATCCCCTCATCCCCGGGATTAACCGAGTGAACCTTCTTTGTACTGACTCGAGAGCAAGTATGTCCTTTCTTAAGTATGGACACCAAAACTGTACGCAGTATTCCAGGTGCGGTCTCACCAATACCTTGTACAACTGAAGCAATACCTCCCTATTTTTATATTCTATCCCCCTAGCAATGAAAGCCAACATTCCATTGGCCTTCTTAATCACTTGCTGCACCTGCATACTAACCTTTTGAGTTTCGTGCACCAGGACCCCCAGATCCCTTTGTACTTCAGTACTTTCCAGTTTCTTGTCATTAAGATAATAACTTGCTCTACGATTTTTCCTGCCAAAGTGCATAACCTCACACTTTCCAGTATTGTATTCCATCTGCCAAATCTCTGCCCACTTACTTAGCCTGTCTATGTCCCCTTGAAGGTTTTTTATGTCCTCCTCACTCACTACATTCCCCCCCATCTTAGTATCATCTGCAAACTTTGATATGTTACACTCGGTCCCCTCCTCCAAATCATTAATATAGATTGTAAAGAGTTGGGGACCCAGCACTGACCCCTGCGGAACACCACTAGTTACTGATTGCCAGTCTGAGAATGAACCATTTATCCCAACTCTCTGCCTTCTGTTAGATAGCCAATCCTCTATCCATGCCAGAATATTACCCCAATCCCGTGATTTTTTATCTTAAGCAATAATCTTTTGTGTGGCACCTTGTCAAATGCCTTTTGGAAGTCTAAATACACTACGTCCACTGGTTCCCCTTTATCCACCCTATATGTTACTTCCTCAAAGAACTCCAGCAAATTTGTCAAACATGACTTCCCCTTCATAAAACCATGCTGACTTTGTCCTATTAAATTATGATTATCCAAATGTCCTGTTACTGTCTCCTTAATAATGGACTCCAAAATTTTACCTACCACAGATGTTAGTTTCGAGCCTTCTGTCTACTGCCCTTTTTAAATAAGGGTGTTACATTAGCAGTTTTCCAGTCTGCCGGGACCATTGCCGAGTCCAGGGAGTTTTGGAAAATTATTACCAATGCATCCACAATCCCTACCGCCACTTCCCTCAAGACCCTAGGATGTAAGCCATCAGGTCCAGGTGATTTATCCGCCTTGAGTCCCATTATTTTACCGAGTACCACTTCCTTAGTGATTTTGATCGTGTTTAGCTGCTCCCCCCCTTTAGCCCCCTGTTTGTCCAGTGTTGGGATATTCTTAGGCCTAGAAATTCACTAGCCTTAGCGCCGCTTTTGAGGCGCTAGAGGGACTGGCGCCAGAGTTATGGCCAGTTGAAAAATTCCCTGGGGCCCTAAAGCGGCGTTGCACCGGTAGCGCTGCGCCGGCACTGATGACGTCATCGGTGTGCGCAGCGTCCCGGTTGCCATGCCGACGGGCCCCAGCGCCGAAATTCAGTTGTGGCCGCCTCACCCGTGGCAGCCGCAACTAAGACTCTGGCAACAGAGTCCAACATGTGTTTGCGCCGGCGCATTAAAGGCCCCGCAGCGGCCGGCCGCTTTCCCGCCGGCCGCCTGCCCGCAGCTCCCTCCCCGGACTTCTCCCCCCCCCCCGGAACAGATGCAAGCCCGGCACTTGTCCGAGGTGCCGGGCTCATTTTTAAACAGATTTGCGCGGGCCGCGGCCGGGTGCAGGCAGCTCCTCCTTAACGGAAGGAGGAGGCCTGCACTTCCCCAGCCTGCCGCACCGCATCGGGTGCCGCAGCGCCGGAATTGCAGCGCTAAACGGCAGTTAGCGCCCTTTTCCAGGCGCTAAGACCCTTCAGTAGCGCCGGCAGCCGTTTGGGCGCGGCGCTACTGAATTTTTGGCGCGCGCAGGGGGACTTAGCGCCGGCACTAACTTCCGGCGCTAAAGCCCTGGCTAAGCCAAAACCCAATTTCTAGGCCTTAGTGTCTTCTACTGTAAAGACTGATGTAAAATATTCATTCAGTGTTTTTGCCATCTCCATATTTCCCACCATTAATTTCCCGGTCTCATCCTCTAAGGGACCAACATTTACTTTAGCCACCCTTTTTCTTTTTAGAAAACTATAAAAACTCTTACTATCTGTTTTTATATTTTTTGCTAATTTACTTTCATAATCTATCTTCCCTTTCTTAATCAATCTTTTTGTTATTTTTTGCTGTCTTTTAATATGATCGAATTCTTCATTAAGATGGAAAATGAAGTAGTCGAATCAGAGACTAGGGTCCTAAATTTAAATAAAGGAAACTACGATGGTCTGAGGCGCGAGTTGGGTAGGATTGATTGGGGAATGTCACTCAAAGGGTTGACGGTGGATAGGCAATGGCAAACATTCAAAGACCGCATGGATGTACTACAGAATTTCTTCATCCCAGTTTGGCATAAAAATAAAACAAAAAAGGTGACTCAACCACGGCTAATGAGGGAAATTAGGGATAGCATAAGATCCAAGGAGAGGACATATAAATTGGCCAGAAAAAGCAGTAAACCTGAGGATTGGGAGCAGTTTAGGATTCAACAAAGGAGGACAAAGGGATTAATTAAGAAAGGGAAAATAGAATATGAGAGAAAGCTTGCAGGGAACATAAAAACTGATTGTAAAAGCTTTTATAGATATGTGAAGAGAAAAAGATTGGTGAAGTCAAGCGTAGGTCCCTTGCAGTCAGAATCAGGGGAATTTATAATGGGGAACAAAGAAATGGCAGACCAATTAAATACATATTTTGGTTCTGTCTTCACAAAGGAGGACACAAATAACCTCCCAGAGATGTTGGGAAACATAGGGTCTGATGAAAGGGAGGAACTGAAAGAAATCAGTATTTTTAGGGAAATGGTGTTAGGGAAATTGATGGGATTGAAGGCCGATAAATCCCCAGGGCCTGATAATCTACATCCTAGGGTACTTAAGGAAGTGGCCCTAGAAATAGTTGATGCTTTGCTGATCATCTTCCAGTATTCGATGGAATCTGGAACAGTACCCATGGATTGGATGGTAGCTAATGTTACCCCACTATTCAAAAAAGGTGGTAGAGAGAAAACGGGGAATTACAGACCGGTAAGCCTGACATCGGTAGTGGGGAAAGTGCTAGAGTCCATTATAAAAGATGTAATAGCAGAGCACTTGGAAAACAGTGACAGGATCGGACGAAGTCAACATGGATTTACAAAAGGTAAATCGTGCTTGACTAATCTATTGGAATTTTTTGAGGATGTAACTGGTAAAATAGATAAGGGAGAACCAGTGGATGTGGTGTATTTGGACTTTCAGAAGGCTTTCGATAAGGTCCCGCATAAGAGATTAGTGTGTAAAGTTAAGGCACATGGGATTGGGGGCAAGGTATTGACTTGGATAGAGAACTGGTTGGCAGACAGAAAGCAAAGAGTTGGAATAAACGGGTCTTTTTCCGAATGGCAAGCAGTGACTAGTGGGGTACCGCAGGGATCGGTCCTTGGGCCCCAGCTATTCACAATATATATTAATGATCTAGACAAGGGAACTAGATGTAATATCTCCAAATTTGCAGATGACACAAAGCTGGGTGGGCGTGTGTGCTGTGAGGAGGATGCCGATAAACTCCAGGATGATTTGAACAGGTTGGGTGATTGGGCAAAAGCATGGCAGATGCAATATAACGTGGATAAATGCGAGGTTATCCACTTTGGTGGCAAAAACTGGAAGTCAGATTATTATCTGAATGGCAATAGGTTGGGAGAAGGGGAAGTGCAACGAGACCTGGGTGTCCTTGTGCATCAGTCGCTGAAGGTAAGCATGCAGGTGCAGCAGGCGGTTAAGAAGGCAAATGGTATGTTGGCCTTCGTAGCGAGAGGGTTTGAGTACAGGAACAAGGATGTCTTGCTGCAGTTGTACAGGGCCTTGGTGAGACCACATCTTGAGTATTGTGTGCAGTTTTGTTTGCCTTATCTGAGGAAGGATGTTCTTGCCATGGAAGGAGTTCAGCGAAGATTCACCAGGCTGATACCTGGGATGGCAGGAATGACGTATGAGGAGAGATTGGGTCGATTGGGCTTGTACTCGCTGGAGTTTAGAAGAATGAGAGGGGATCTCATTGAAACTTATAAAATTCTAACAGGACTGGACAGACTAGATGCAGGAAGGATATTCCCGATGGTCGGGGAGTCCAGAACCAGGGGTCACAGTCTAAGGATAAGAGGTAAGCCATTTAGGACAGAAATGAGGAGGAATTTCTTCACCCAGTGAGTGGGAACCTGTGGAATTCTCTACCACAGAAGGCAGTAGAGGCCAATACATTAAATATATTCAAGAAGGAGTTGGATATATTTCTTAAGGCTAAAGCGATCAAGGAGTATGGGGAGAAAGCAGGAATTTGGATGATCAGCCATGATCGCATTGAATGGCGGAGCAGGCTCGAGGGGCCGAATGGCCTACTCCTGCTCCTATCTTCTATGTTTCTATGAAGTCGCCGGGGTAAGCATGAAAATTAGTACAATATTTTTGTTCAATTTTTTTTCCTTCTCCTGGGCCCCGCGATCAGTCGGCCCGGCGCTCCGCTGGAGTGCGCGGGGCTGATCGGGCCAGATCGCGGCCGCCGTCGGGGATGAACTCCAGGAAGGAAGCGGAGCGCTTGATTTAGCGCTCCACTTCCTTCCTGGAGCAGCTACACCCAATTTCGTGGAAGCTGGGAATCGTTAGCGCCTGGCGCTAAGTTTCCCAGCTTTCAAAAGTTACCACCCCCAAAACGGGGCAATAATGAATTTCTCCCCCTTATAGTTCAATTGTGGACCCATATTAACCGCGATGCTAAATCCCAGCCGCGGTCCATTCCCATAAAACGAATTGTGGGCAATGTTCCCCCTGAGCATCGATCACGAGGTCCAGCGCAGACTGCTGACCAGCGGCCGCCGCTGGACGAGATACCGCGCAGCAAATTTAAAAGAACCGCGCACAAAAATAAATTTGAGGGAACATTGATTATGGGCTTTGCCTCCATTTGTGAACTTGAAAACATTTTGTAAAGATACTAAAGGTACCACATTAAAAGATAAATACACCCGCTCCCGTTACCTTTGATCAATTGTACAGCCGCACGGCCACCCTGTATGAATTCTTCGCTCAATTTAACGCAAGCATTTTGTTATTTTCACTGCAGGGGAACGATATTTATGACCAATAGGAAAGACAGTGGATTTGAGTAACGTTATTGTAAATGAAATAAGACATTCAAGATACCTGTGGCCCTTGTTTCCCTCTCGCTCCAGGTGGTCCTGGCAAACCAACTGTGCCCTTTAAATAGAAACAGCAATACATGTAACATCAACAACACTTACACTGGACCATCAATATTATCAATTATTCTCTTACATCACTACCTGCAGTGCTACTGATTAGCAACTGAGATTTTGGATTACTTGACTTTGGTATTATTCTAGTATGACTACTACCAACACCAATAATATTATTACTATTACTGCTACAAGCATTGACATAGGAACAGGAGGAGTCAAGAATCATCCAATCAGGAGTCTTTTGGTGTCCGATTGGCTGTGGGGGGGTGAGGCGCCGCGAGGATAGACATGTCGGGCGAACAATGGCAGCAGTATGGGGGCGGGGCACCGCGAGGATGGGATGTGTGAGGTGACCAATGGCGGGAGTGTGGGGGGCGGGGCACCGTGAGGATCACGTGTTGGGTGACCAATGGCGGGAGTGTGGGGGCGGGGCACTGCGAGGATGGGATGTGTTAGGTGACCAATGGCGGGAGTGTGGGGGGCGGGGCACCGCGAGGATCGGGTGTTGGGCGACCAATGGCGGGAGTGTGGGGGCGGGGCACCGCGAGGATCGGGTGTTGGGCGACCAATGGCAGGAGTGTGGGGGGCGGGGCACCACGAGGATCGGGTGTTGGGCGACCAATGGCGGGAGTGTGGGGGCGGGGCACCGCGAGGATCGGGTGTTGGGCGACCAATGGCAGGAGTGTGGGGGGCGGGGCACCGTGAGGATCGGGTGTTGGGCGACCAATGGCAGGAGTGTGGGGGCTGGGCACCGTGAGGATCGGGTGTTGGGCGACCAATGGCGGGAGTGTGGGGGGCCGGGCACCGTGAGGATCGCGTGTTGGGCGACCAATGGCGGGAGTGTGGGGGGCCGGGCACTGTGAGGATCGCGTGTTGGGCGACCAATGGCGGGAGTGTGGGGGGCGGGGCAGTTGGAGGCAGGAGGTAATGGGGTGAAATCTCGGGGAATACGTCTGGTGCTCGCACTCCTACAGAAGATGTTAACCTTTCTGTTAAAGGCACTAACCCCCGGTTTACATCAGCTATAGCATTACAATAAACACACATTGCAGCAGAGCAAATTGTGCTTGTATTGCAAAGATAAATTGGGCCTATGTAATTACACCAGGCATTAAATCAGGTTTAGCAAGAAAGAGGTCAGTAACTGGAGCTCATGGCAAGCCCAGATAGGACAGAACACATTTCCGCTGTGTGATTGATGCAACAAAACTGTAAATATGTTCTTTATAAACAGGTTTACAATCT
Organism: Somniosus microcephalus; assembly: GCF_052327205.1. Taxonomy (NCBI): domain Eukaryota; kingdom Metazoa; phylum Chordata; class Chondrichthyes; order Squaliformes; family Somniosidae; genus Somniosus; species Somniosus microcephalus. Next base: position 367,051,261 of record NC_140989.1, read on the forward strand.
TGCTACATCTAGTGCACAGAGGAAACCTTTCCTTCTGATTCTCTTCACTATATCTCACTGCAACAACAACTTGCATTTAGTAAAACTTCCCGAGGCAGATTCACAGGAGCGTAAATCAGACAAAATTTGACACCGAGCCACATAAGGAGATATTCGGGCAGGTTGGTCAAAGCTGGTAGGTTTTAAGGAGGGTCGTAAAGGAGGAGAGAGAGAGGCGGAGAGGTTTAGGGAGGGAATTCCAGAGCTTGGGGCCCAGGCAGCTGAAGGCACGGCCGCCAATGGCGGAGCGATGGAAATCGGGGATGTGCGAGAGTCCAGAATTGGAAGAGCGCAGAGATCTCAGAGGGCTGTAGGGGCTGGAGGAGGTTACAGAGAGATAGGGAGCGGGCGAGGCCGTGGAGGGATTTGAAAACAAGGTTGAGAATGTTTTTAAATCGAAGTGTTGTCGGACAGGAAGCTAATGTAGGTCAGCGAGCACTTATAGTTAGCCATGATGTGGAGATGCCGGTGTTGGACTGGGGTGGACAAATGTGAGAAGTCACACATCACCAGGTTATAGTCCAACAGCTTTATTTGAAATCACAAGCTTTTGGAGTGCTGCTCCTTCGTCAGGTGAAGCTCCGAAAACTTGTGATTTCAAATAAAGCTGTTGGACTATAACCTGGTGTTGTGTGACTTCTCACACTTATAGTTAGTTAGTGGCTCTGTCTCATACTAAGTCAGATAGAGGGACTGGCTCATTCTCACTAACTATAGTTAGTAACTAGTTAGTGATCTGAATCGCTGAGTGTCAGGTTGGAGGACTGTACTCTGTCCTCAGAGTAGTCTAGCTGGACACGTTTACTTTGCATTCTTGGACTCAGTGCTCTGAATCATGAACAGCAAGAAACATACTTAACCCTCAATCATAAGATTACTAATAAATCTGTCCCTAATACTTAAGGAACGTTCTGTAGCTCTAATGAACTTTGAAGTTACCCGCTGAGGTCACAGTGCTTTAAACAACCCAATTTGGATGAATAACATGTTTAAAATAATACGCACAGGAAATTGACACAAACTCATTAAGTAGAGGACTAAAAATAGCAGCGAGAGAAATATCAGCTCCAAGAAAGGATGGTTCGAACTATTCCATAAAAGCTACTCACAATTTACCAACATGTGCGGCTCATGAAATCCCATAAACAGGTCATGCTGTTCCTGGTTTCCCTTTTTAATTTCTCCGCTCAGCTACCATACTCATAGCGACAAAGTTATATGTAGGTACGTGTTTGTGCATCCCAAAGATTTCATCATATCCAGATTTTAAAAATGCTCTTTTGTCCGGTTATTCCTTTTAAAAAGTGGTGAGGTGGAGCTCATCACATTAATGCTGTCATCATTTCTAGGATCCTTGATTCAACATTTTAAAATTAAAGTTCAATCATGGCATTCTGAGCTCAGCAATAAAAATCAGTCCAATGTGCTCGACTGTGAGCCATTTAGGTGTCAAGTTCATAGGTCTGAGTGTGTGTGTGTCCGGTGTGTTTAGGTGTGTGTGCACGTGTGGGAACATGTTTGTGCATGCCTACACATGTGTGTACATGTATGCATGTGTGTGTGCACGTGTGGGTATGTGTGCGTGTGGGTATGTGTGCGTGTGGGTATGTGTGCGTGTGGGTAAGTGTGGGTATGTGTGCGTGTGGATATGTGTGCGTGTGGGTATGTGTGCGTGTGGGTATGTGTGCGTGTGGGTATGTGTGCGTGTGGGTATATGTGCGTGTGGGTATGTGTGCGTGTGGGTATGTGTGCGTGTGGGTATGTGTGGGTATGTGTGTGCGTGTGGGTATGTGTGTGCGTGTGGGTATGTGTGTGCGTGTGGGTATGTGTGCGTGTGGATATGTGTGCGTGTGGGTATGTGTGCGTGTGGGTATGTGTGCGTGTGGATATGTGTGCGTGTGGATATGTGTGCGTGTGGGTATGTGTGCGTGTGGGTATGTGTGCGTGTGGGTATGTGTGCGTGTGGATATGTGTGGGTATGTGTGCGTGTGGGTATGTGTGCATGTGGGTATGTGTGCGTGTGGATATGTGTGCGTGTGGATATGTGTGCGTGTGGATATGTGTGCGTGTGGGTATGTGTGCGTGTGGATATGTGTGCGTGTGGATATGTGTGCGTGTGGGTATGTGTGCGTGTGGGTATGTGTGCGTGTGGGTATGTGTGGGTATGTGTGCGTGTGGGTATGTGTGCGTGTGGGTATGTGTGCGTGTGGATATGTGTGCGTGTGGGTATGTGTGCGTGTGGGTATGTGTGCGTGTGGATATGTGTGCGTGTGGATATGTGTGCGTGTGGATATGTGCGCGTGTGGGTATGTGTGCGTGTGGGTATGTGTGCGTGTGGGTATGTGTGCGTGTGGGTATGTGTGCGTGTGGGTATGTGTGCGTGTGGATATGTGTGCGTGTGGGTATGTGTGGGTATGTGTGCGTGTGGATATGTGTGCGTGTGGGTATGTGTGGGTATGTGTGCGTGTGGGTATGTGTGCGTGTGGGTATGTGTGCGTGTGGGTATGTGTGGGTATGTGTGCGTGTGGGTATGTGTGGGTATGTGTGCGTGTGGGTATGTGTGCGTGTGGGTATGTGTGCGTGTGGATATGTGTGCGTGTGGGTATGTGTGCGTGTGGGTATGTGTGCGTGTGGGTATGTGTGCGTGTGGATATGTGTGCGTGTGGGTATGTGTGCGTGTGGGTATGTGTGCGTGTGGGTATGTGTGCGTGTGGGTATGTGTGCGCGTGTGGGTATGTGTGCGTGTGGGTATGTGTGCGTGTGGGTATGTGTGCGTGTGGATATGTGTGCGTGTGGGTATGTGTGCGTGTGGGTATGTGTGCGTGTGGGTATGTGTGTGCGTGTGGGTATGTGTGTGCGTGTGGGTATGTGTGTGCGTGTGGGTATGTGTGTGCGTGTGGGTATGTGTGCGTGTGGGTGTGTGTGCGTGTGGGTATGTGTGGGTATGTGAGTGTGTGTGGGTATGTGTGTGCGTGTGGGTATGTGTGCATGTGGGTATGTGTGCGTGTGGGTATGTGTGTGCGTGTGGGTATGTGTGTGCGTGTGGGTATGTGCGCGTGTGGATATGTGTGGGTATGTGTGCGTGTGGGTATGTGTGCGTGTGGGTATGTGTGCGTGTGGGTATGTGTGTGCGTGTGGGTATGTGTGTGCGTGTGGGTATGTGTGGGTATGTGTGCGTGTGGGTATGTGTGCGTGTGGATATGTGTGCGTGTGGATATGTGTGCGTGTGGGTATGTGTGCGTGTGGGTATGTGTGGGTATGTGTGCGTGTGGGTATGTGTGCGTGTGGGTATGTGTGCGTGTGGGTATGTGTGCGTGTGGATATGTGTGCGTGTGGATATGTGTGCGTGTGGATATGTGTGCGTGTGGATATGTGTGCGTGTGGATATGTGTGCGTGTGGGTATGTGTGCGTGTGGGTATGTGTGCGTGTGGGTATGTATGCGTGTGGGTATGTGTGCGTGTGGGTATGTGTGCGTGTGGATATGTGTGGGTATGTGTGCGTGTGGACATGTGTGCGTGTGGGTATGTGTGGGTATGTGTGCGTGTGCGTGTGGGTATGTGTGCGTGTGGGTATGTGTGGGTATGTGTGCGTGTGGGTATGTGTGCGTGTGGGTATGTGTGCGTGTGGGTATGTGTGCGTGTGGGTATGTGTGCGCGTGTGGGTATGTGTGCGTGTGGGTATGTGTGCGTGTGGATATGTGTGCGTGTGGGTATGTGTGCGTGTGGGTATGTGTGCGTGTGGGTATGTGTGTGCGTGTGGGTATGTGTGTGCGTGTGGGTATGTGTGCGTGTGGGTATGTGTGTGCGTGTGGGTATGTGCGTGTGGGTATGTGTGGGTATGTGTGTGTGTGTGGGTATGTGTGTGCGTGTGGGTATGTGTGCGTGTGGGTATGTGTGCGTGTGGGTATGTGTGCGTGTGGATATGTGTGCGTGTGGGTATGTGTGTGTGTGGGTATGTGTGTGCGTGTGGGTATGTGTGTGCGTGTGGGTATGTGTGGGTATGTGTGCGTGTGCGTGTGGATATGTGTGCGTGTGGGTATGTGTGCGTGTGGGTATGTGTGCGTGTGGGTATGTGTGTGCGTGTGGGTATGTGTGTGTGTGTGGGTATGTGTGCGTGTGGGTATGTGTGCGTGTGGGTATGTGTGTGTGCAGGTGTGTGGGTATGTGTGTGTGTGTGGATACCTGTGTGTGTGGGCATGTGTGTGTGTATGTGTGTGTGTGTGTGTGCCTGTGTGTGTGTGTATGTGTGTGTGTGTGTGTGTGTGTGTGGGCATGTGTGTGTGTATGTGTGCGTGCGTGTGTGGATATGTGTGTGCGTGTGTGTGGGTAACATAGAAACATAGAAGATAGGAGCAGGCCATTCGGCCCTTCGAGCCTGCTCCGCCATTCAACGAGATCATGGCTGATCATCCAAACCCTAGCACCCGGTCCCTACACCGACAGCCATCCCACCCAAGCCCTATCCCCGTAACCCCGTAACCCCACGTATTTAATCCCCCTAACACTAAGGGTCAATTTATCATAGCCAATCAACCTAACCCGCACATCTTTGGACTGTGGGAGGAAACCGGAGCACCCGGAGGAAACCCACGCAAACACGGGGAGAATGTGCAAACTCCACACAGACAGTCACCCGAGGCCGGATTTGAACCCGGGTCCCTGGCGCTGTGAGGCAACAGTGCTAACCACTATGCCACCGTGTATGTGTGTGTGGTTATGTTTGTGTGGGTGTATGTGTGTGGATATGTGTGTGTGTGTGTGTGTGTGTGTTGGTTGGTGTGTGTGTGGGTATGTGTGTGCGCATATGTGCACTTATGTGCGTGTGTGCGCAGGTGCGTGTGTAGGTACGTGTACATGTATGTGCACTTATGTGCGTTTGTGTGTGATGTATAAGAGGGGATAGGGAACAGCAGCGCAGCGGGTCAAAGTTGATTCTCTGAACAGCTGGGCTGCAGACGACTCCCTCCACAGTTCAGAATTCTTGGAAAAAGCCGTTTATTTTCCATCGAGAAACACTGACCCATATTGGTGTAAATCAAAGTACGGGTGCTTTGTTACAGCCTCTAAACTCTTAAATAAAGTAGCTTGGGAAATGGGTTCAAGTTTGACGGGCAGCTCGGTTCAAACGAAACCTAAAGCTCCAGCCCTCAGTGCGATCTTTCAGCGGACATGTTCACTGTCTCTCTTTTTTTGTCATTGAGCAGAATTAGAAACTGGGAGGAAAAAAATGCATCGAGTTGAAGTTTAAAACCTTACCCGGTCTCCAGAATATCCTCGTTCTCCCGGTGTTCCCAGCGCACCATGGTCACCCTAGATATTACATGGCCACACATAGAGACACACAATGACCACTGAGAATTTCCACTTAAAACAGAAAACAACATTGTTTAACTGCACGCGATCTATTAGAAAACAGCTGCTTTGAACAGTTGATGAGGTTTTGCATGTTACCCTTGGGCAAAATGGAAAAACCATGTTCCGCACATATATATGAATGAATCACTTATTTCATTTGCAACTAAAATGAGCGTCCCTGAGACTTGGCTATGTGGTATCGTGAGGTTATATGCTGTACGCGGTTTTACCTTCAAAGTTATTAGCTGTAGAAGAACTGAGCAAAGTGATACTAATCAGAGTTATTAAATTAAATTGACTTATAGTCCGAGACCTGTATTGTGCCCAAATTTTTTATTTTAAAACGGCGAGTTTATATATATTTTATATAGAAAACAACATTTGCGAGCATTTTGCCAGGAGGAGTTGGGATCAGTTTATTTAGTATCTGAGATGCAGTCCACGTTTAAATAATGTACATATTCTGCACAAATGATGTATCACACAAAATCAATACATTACAATCGGTTTGTGCACCATCTGCAAGGCACAAGTCAGGAGTGTGATGGAATACTCTCCACTTGCCTGGATGAGTGCAGCTCCAACAACACTCAAGAAGCTCGACACCATCCAGGACAAAGCAGCCCGCTTGTTCGGCACCCCGTCCACCACCTTAAACATTCACTCCCTCCACCACCGGCACACCGTGGCTGCAGTGTGTACCATCTGCAAGATGCACTGCAGCAACTCGCCAAGGCTTCTTCGGCAGCACCTCCCAAACCCACGACCTCTACCACCTAGAAGGACAAGGGCAGCAGACGCATGGGAACACCACCACCTCCAAGTTCCCCTCCAAGTCACACACCATCCTGACTTGGAAATATATCGTCGTTCCTTCATCGTCGCTGGGTCAAAATCCTGGAACCCCCTCCCTAACAGCACTGTGGGAGCACCTTCACCACACGGACTGCAGCGGTTCAAGAAGGCGACTCACCACCACCTTCTTTCGTTGTACTGCACTTGTGCACTAACAATGACAATAAAGTTGATTATTATTATTATTATCAAGGGCAATTAGGGATGGGCAATAAATGCTGGCCTTGCTAGCGACGCCCACATCCCAGGAATGAATAATCAAAATACGCGTGCTGGAGTCACGGTTTCATTTTCTATTGCCATGTGAACAAACCATGATTCCAACACGACCAGCTAATCTGAGAGACAAAGGATAAATGGCCAATTATAAAAAATAATAATAAAATTGCACTTGGTTATCTTGTTGATTCTGGAAAGAGTTCAGCCTTTAATCAAGATTGTGAAAGAAATAGACAAAAACGATTCTACTAAATCGGTTTACTATGCTGAAGAGATCGCAACAAGGGGACACACGTTAAGAATGAGGAGTCTATAAGTAAGAAGGGAGCTCTGGTGGAGTACTTTCACTCGAAAGAGTAATATTACAAAGTATTTACAGCACAGACACAGGCCATTCGGCCCAACTGGTCCGTGCCGGTGTTTATGCTCCACACCAGCCTCCTCCCACCCCTCTTCATCTCACCCCATCAACATATCCTTCCATTCCTTTCTCCCTCATGTGTTTATCCAGCTTCCTCTTAAATGCATCGATACTATTCGCCTCAACCCCTTAAATGCAGCAACATTATTCGCCTCACCCACTCCCTGTGGTAGTGAGTTTTACATTCTCACCACTCTCTGGGTAAAGAGATTTCTTCTGAATTCCCTAGGAATCATTTGCCAAGGATGGTCAGTGAAGCAGGTAATGCCGGTGGAGTCAAGAAACTATTGGAGGCATTTTGGAGATGGGATTGAGGATATGGTGAGAAGGCAGGTGGCCCTCTGAAACAGAGAGGCAGCCATGCTGAGCCTAATTTTTTTTTAATGTGGGGCGTTGCTGGCTTCGCCAGCATTTATTGCCCATCCCTAATTGCCCTTGAGAAGGTGGCGGTGAGCCGCCTTCTTGAACCGCTGCAGTCCGTGTGGTGAAGGTGCTCCCACAGTGCTGTTAGGGAGGGAGTTCCAGGATTTTGACCCAGCGACAATGAAGGATTGGCTGATATACTTCTAAGTCAGGATGGTGCGTGACTTGGAGGGCAACTTGGAGGTGGTGGTGTTCCCATGCGCCTGCTGACCTTGTCCTTCTAGGTGGAAGAGGTCGCGGGTTTGGGAGGTGCTGCCGAAGAAGCCTTGGCGAGTTGCTGCAGTGCATCTTGTAGCTGGGCCATGCTGCAGCCACGGTGCGCCGGTCTCACAAAACACTCTTGTGAAAAGTTCTGTGGGCCAATGCATGGCAATAGCTGGTTTCAATAGAGTGATGCTCCTGAACTCTGGAGCCTGAACGTTTCTTGTTCTAATCCTGTCCCACTCCATTTTATAGAACTAGTGATGACGGTTTCATTAATAATGAAGTGTTTCATTAGTTCAGCTTCACAATTTCAGTCTTGACCTTTGTGTGAGCTTTGCAATGGACAGCTGTGTGGGCTTTGCTCAGTGGCAGAGCATTTGACTGCAGAGCAGGAGGCCCCTGGATTTTTTTTGGACACTGAGGGATCGTAGAATCATAGAAACCTACAGCACAGAAGGAGGCTATTCGGCCCATCGTGCTTATCCCCCGCCCCCCAGCTCTTTGTCCATAACCCTGTGAGCTCCTCATCCTCAAGGACCCGTCCAACTCCCTTTTTAAAATCATTGATGGAATCAGCTTCCACCACCTTCTCAGGTCGAGCGTTCCCGATCCTCACAACTCTCCGAGTGCAAACATTTCTCCTCGTCTCCCCTCTAGATCTTTTGCCAATGATTTTGATACGGGGATCGAGCGAGAAAGTGGAGTTGAGGTCGAAGATCAGCCGTGATCTCACTGAATGGCGGAGCAGGCCGATCCTGTTCCTATTTCTTATGTTCTTACAACGCATTGAGTACCAAAGGATTCAGGCCTAGAAATTCAGTGGGCTGCACCACCCGTTAGCGCCTTAAGATGGCTCTAAGTGGGTCGGAAGCCACTGGCCACGCCTCCCGCTACATTCAGCGGGACGCTAATGGCGGCGCTAGCCGTTAGCGCTGCGCTGCTACCGATGATGTCATCGGTGTGCGCCGCGCCCTGCTACTGCCCCAATCACGAAATTTAGTTGCGCCCCCTGCTTTAACGCCGGTCGCTATTTGCGACCGGTTCAGGGGGGCCTACCTGCGGCGGTAGAGGCGCTGAGGTGTGGGGCGGCCATTTTTTTTGCTAGCCGCCTGCCAGCACCTCTCCGCGCCGCCGCCTCCGGCCTCCTGAGCACCCCCCCCCCCCGTGGAGTGCTGGCTGTGTTCCAAGAGCCCGGCACTTCTCCTCGGTGCTGGGCTCTTTTGCCAGCACTCGCGGTCTTCGTTCGCGCTGCACAAGGCCCCTCCCCTTTAAGAAGGGGAGGAAGGCCTGCAGTACCGCAGCGCGCCGTGCTGCAGCGTGTGGCGCTGCGGCACGTTGCGCAGCGATATTGAGTTGCAGCGCCCCAAGAGGGATGCGGGGCGCCTCCAGTAGCGCCACGCTTCCCTCTGGGGCGCACAAAGTCAATTTCCGGTGGGCGGCCGCGACTACTTCCGGGGCGCTACTTTTAGCGCCCCGGCGAGGCTGACGGGGCGCCACTGAATTTCTAGGCCTCAATGTTTTGGAGACATCTGGAATGAATCAAGGCACTAAGGGGGAAAAATTCGGTATCACCCCATTTGGGGCGCGATTATCGGCCGGGCCCAAAGTTTAGCACCTGACGCTAATTGTCGCCTCTGACTGCAAACTTGGCTTTTATCGCCCCTGGAGGTGATTGGAGCGCTAAATCAGGCGCTTCACACCTGTCTTAAGATGCAAAGGCCGAGGAGCGAGGCGTTACCTCAGAGCGCTGGTGAAGCTCATGTGGTGTCAGTCTGCAATGGAACACAGACACACTGGCGCCGGCCAGTACTTAAAGGGGAGGGTCGATCTTACTCTCCATCCACACCCTGCTCATTGCAGCCTTGAATCTCGGCCTGGAGAGACCTGTACATCAAATCTGCTGGAAAGCACAATGGAGTGGCCCAGGGAAAGAGCTCAGCGTGCAGCCCCCATAATCTCTTCTAAATTGATACAAGGAAGGGCAAATCAAAATGAACCCGCAAAGTGCTGCTCAGTACCCAAAACTCCTTCACACCAGAAGTCTCTCTCTCTCTCTCAGAATGTGTGGTGCAAAAATGTCACCAACAAAAAAAGGCAGGAAGCGGTCGCCTTTAAATAGCGCTCCCCCAGTCCCTTCCTGACTGCAAAACGCTCCCCTCTACCTGTCGTTGCTAGCGGCAGGCGGTAAGGCAGGGGGCGCCACTCAATATCCAGTCCGGGGCGCTACCGGGGTGTTGCACACTCGACTGACGTCACGATCTGCCGGCGCAGGAGATCATGGCGGTAGTGTTTAGCGCCGCCATAAAATGTCTAGTCAATTTTGCGAGCAGTGCAAACATCGCCGTGCCCGGGTGCCAGTTGCTTTGCGCCCCATTAGCGCCCTCTTAAGGCGCCAACGGGAGGCGCAAACAACTGCATTTTTTCCCCCTAAGAGCTTTTAAAGATAAATAACCTTTCTGGATGATACAGCTTTAGTTGCAGAGGTGAACTTTTGAAGGATATATTTTCTGTCTCTGTGTCCTTTTATTTCTGTCTGGATGGAGTTGTTTTATTTGAGGATGCATCAGGTTATGAGAACAAGTGTTGGAACACTTGCTTCACAACAGGGTAGCAGGATGCAGTGTTGCTGCGGTCTTGAGAGTGTGGGAGTTACAGCACAGAATGTAGCTATTGCTTTTGGAATTACATTTGTTGTGCTTGAAAGGCTGAATGGAGAGACTGAACTGGTTGGGTAGCCACGGTAAGATGGAATTTTGGGCCAGCACTTCGGGTCCCCATGGGTGAGTACGCACTGGGTACTCACACGTAAGCCCAACGAAAGTGCCAGTTTCGTGCATGCACTGCGCATGCGCGGGAAACCGGAACTTAAGTTCCCTTAAAGGAAGGGGTTCACAGGTCGAATGCGTGCGCCGGAGAGACAGCGCGTGCCTGGAACTTCCGTTTTTTTTGCAGGTTTCTCTTGGAGGGTAAGTCTCCAGCAGCTACGCTTTTAAAAAGCAGTCGCAAGGCCTGCTTTTAACAAGGTAAGTGGTGAATTAAGTAAAATTAAAACATTTTTTCCACAGGTTTATTATTTTTAAATACTTTAAAGAAAGGTAAGTTTATTTTTAGCCCCATTAGAAACTGTAATTAATTTTTTCAAAATGTTTTAAACATTTATTTGAAGTTTTAGTTATGTTTTGGGGCTGAATTGCATTCATAGATTTGACAGGTCTTCCTGTCAAATCTATGAATACAGATTCCCTGCTACCATTGGCTCTCCATGGCCCACGTGATCCCAGGGGATGCTTCGAACTAACTGCGCCCCTGGGATACGCAAGCACTGCGCGCCGGCAGTTGGAGCAGGCACAGGATCGGAATCCCACGCGGGCCCACAGCTCAACGGCCGGCGCGCTAGGTAAGTGCAGGTCGGAGGCTTGCACCCGCGGGAAGCCTCCGACCCGAATTTCTGGGCAATGATTCTGATACCAAGAGATTGGCCCCGATACTGACAGGGATGGACTGGGGAGGCGTGTTTGCGGTGGGCCGGGGGTGGGGGAGGTGGGGGAAGGTGTGTGTGAGAACCGGAAAATCCCAGGAACGCAGAGGTCCTGCCGTATTTACCGGCCGGCTGCCGGGCAGAAAAAGGCCAACAGCAGAAGGCCGAAGCCGGGGATCCAAGCAGCCGGAAAAGATTGTAGGATAGAAGGTGCTGGGGGTGGGGGGGGGGGTGGTGCGCGGAGGGTGGGGTCGGGCTGGGGTCAGATTGCCAATCAGGAGGGAGGGATTGTGGGGCGGAAGGCTCAGGATCGCGGGTTAGGCGGGAGGTGGGGTCGTCAGCTGATCGCAGCCGAAGATTTGCTTGAGGGGCCGGAGGGATGGGAAGCACTCCTGCTCCTCCTAGCCCTCAGGCAGTGCTGCAATAAAGCACTAACCTGCTGGATCCGGCGGTTCCAAGTCTCCATTTCGCTGCCGGGTTTCCCGAGCCCTGGGAAAACCCAGCCAGCTGTCCGTTAAATTCAAAGCAAGCACCCAACTGCACTGTGGGATGGAGTCTCTCTCTTGCTCTCGCTCTCTCTCTCTCTCGCGCTCTCTATCTCGCTCTCTCTCTCTTTCTTTCACTCTCTCTCGCTCTCTCTCTCGCTCGCTCTCAGTCTCTCTCTCTCTCCCCCCCTCTCTCTCTCTCTCCCTCTCTCTCTCTCACTCTCTATCTCTCCCTTGCTCTCTCTCTCGCTCCCTCTCTCTCTCTTGCTCTCTCTCTCTTTCTCTCACTCTCTCTCTCGCTCTCTCTCAGTCTCTCTCTCTCTCTCTCACTCTCCCCCCTCTCTCTCTCTCTCTCCCTCTCTCTCTCTCTCACTCTCTATCTCTCCCTTGCTCTCTCTCTCGCTCCCTCTCTCTCTCTTGCTCTCTCTCTCCCTCTCTCTCTCGCAACCTGCTGCCGTAAAAATGGAGGCAGACATGTACGCTGTGGATTGGGGTCGCACTAAGCCACGTTAATTTTGAACCCCCGCTCCCCCCGACTCCTGACCCTCTCCCCGCTGTGGCTGGGGATCAGAGCATGCACTGAAGATGAGGCTCAGGTTAGTCACCAAGGTGGACCCCTTACTTAGGGGTCTGGAGCCTAGATAGAGGCAAAGCTGGAGTTTGGATTGAAACTAGGCAGGGTTCAGATGGAAAGCCAAGCCCAGTGTTAGGAGCACGGGTAAAGATGAACCCTGTACTCATTTGAAAATAACATATGAAGTTATTTTAATCCTGTGCTGAATTTGCAAATGGAACAGAACGGTTCATGCAAAGTTTTTCCGACCAGCCCACAATTCTGTTGTTTCTTGTTCTTGGTCTCTGGTGAGCACAGGGGACTCATTGGATAATGAACACACAATACTCAATGCAACAACAACAACTTGCATTTATATAGCACCTTTGATGTAGGCAAACATCCCAAGGCACCTCACAGAGACATAATCATACAGAAATAGACACCAAACCCAATGAAGGAGGTATTAGATGGGGTTACCAAAAGCTTACATAGGATTACACAGGATATACGGCACAGAAACAGGCCATTCGGCCCAACCAGTCCATGCCAGTGTTTATGCTCCACTCGAGCCTCCTCCCGCCTTTCCTCATCTAAATCTATCAGTGTAACCCTCTATTCCCTTCTCCCTCTTATGCTTATCGAGCCTCCCCTTAAATGCATCTATATTATTCGCTTCAACCACTCTCTGTGGTAGCGAGTTCCACATTCTCACCACTCTCTGGGTAAAGAAGTTTCTTCTGAATTCCCTTTTTGATTTCTTAGTGACTATCTTATATTGATGGCCTCCAGTTATGTTCTTCCCCACAAGTGGAAACATTCTCTCTGTATTCACTCTATTAAAATTTTCAACATTTTATATACCTCTATTAGGTCACCCCTCAGCCTTCTTTTTCAAGAGAAAAGAGATCCAGCTTGGATTCGTCCTTTCCTGATAGTTGTACCCTCGCATTTCTGGTATCATCCTTGTAAATCTTCTCTGCACCCTCTCTAGTGCCTCTATATCCTTTTTATAATACGGCAACCATAACTACACAGTACTCCAAGTGTGGTCTAACCAAGGTTCGATACAGGTTTAGCATAACTTCACTACTTTTCAATTCTATCCCTCTAGAAATAAACCCTAGTGCTTGGTTTGCTTTTTTTTATGGCCTTGTTAACCTGTGTCGATACTTTTAGTGATTTGTGTATTTGTTCTCCAAGATCCCTTTGTTCCTCTACCCCACCTAGACTCGTACCTTCCAAGTGATAAGTGACCTCCCTATTCTTCCTACCAAAATGTAATACCTCACATTTATCTCTGTTGAACTTCATTTGCCAATTATTTGCCCGTTCTCCAAGTTTATTAATGTCCTCCTGTAATTTGTTGCAGTCCTCCTCAGTATTGACAATCCCCCCCAATTTGGTGTCATCCGCAAATTTAGAAATTGTGTTTTTGATTCCAAAGTCTAAATCGTTAATGTAAATTGTGACCGGCAGTGGTCCCAGCGCTGATCCTTGTGGGACACCACTACCCACCTTCTGCCACTGTGAATAGCTACCCTTTACTCCTACTCTGCTTTCTGTCCTGAAGCCAGCCAGCAATCCATTCTGCTACTTGTCCCCTGACTCCGCATTCTCTGACCTTGTTCATCAGTCTATTATGGGGTACCTTATCGAAGGCCTTTTGAAAATCCAGATAAATGACATCTACTGCATTACCCTTGTCTACTCTCTCTGTTACCGCTTCAAAAAATTCAATAAGGTTGGTCAAGCAAGACTTTCTCTTTTGAAATCCATGCTGACTATTCATTATTATATTTTTGTTTCTAGATGTTCTTCTATTTTCTCCTTTAGTAGGGATTCCATTGTTTTTCCTACCAGCGATGTTAAGCTGACTGGTCTATAATTCCCTGGACATGTTCTATCCCCCTTCTTAAATATCGGTATAACGTTAGCGATCCGCCAATCCTCTAATTATTAAATATGTGTAATAATGCCTCTGCTATCTCTTCCCTAGATTATTTTAAAATATGTGGATGCAATCCATCTGGACCAGGGGTTTTATCCTCTTTGAGTTTGATTAGTTTATTTAATATATCTCCTTTTTAAAAAATTTTAAATGCACTTATCTCATTACTAATCTCATCATCCAATGTCATGTCCACCTGTTCTATCTCCCTGGTAAATACTGAAGCAAAATAACTATTTAATATTTCTGCTATCTCTCTATCGTTACCTGTGGTATTATCCTGACTATCCCTTAATGGCCCTATTCCCATCCCAACCTTCCTTTTTTTTATTGATGTGCCCATAAAATATTTTACTATTTTGTTTTATGTTCCTTGATAATTTAATTTCATAGTTCCTCTTTGCCTTCCTAATTGTTTTTTTGACTTCTTCCCTAATCTTCTCTCCTGAAAATCTGGGTGAAAGAGGTGGGTTTTAAGGCAAGCATTAAAGGAAGAGATGGAGGTGGAGAGACGGAGGGGCTTAGGGAAAGGATTCTAGATCCTGGGGCCTAGGTGGCTGCCAATGGTGGGGCAAAGGACTGCGGGGGTGGGGTGGGGAGGCGGACGAATGGAGAGTTCGATGGAGGAGGGTTACAGAAATAGGGAGGGGCCATGAAGGGATTTAAACACAAGGATGAGAATTTGAAATGGGAGGTGTTGGGGGAACGAGATGCTAATGTGGATGAGCTAGGAGACGGTGCGGATAGGCTACGCACAGCAGAGTTTTAGATGAGCTGAGGTTTATGCAAGATGGGAGGCCGGCCAGGAGAGCGTTGGGGCAGTCAGTCCGGAGGTGGCAATGGCGTGACAAACTCGGGCGGCGGCGACAGATAACAGCGAACAAACAACAAGAAGAGAAAAAAGAAAATGTCCGAAGACGGCGCGGAATACACATCTAACGATCATGGCTGCCCTGATGGAATGGAACCTGAAGGTATCATTGAGCAGCGGCGGCAGGCGGGCGGACCTGCGAGGGAACGAGGCTGAGCGGCGGCGAGTTGATAAACAGCTCTGAGACCAGGTGAGGCCTCAGAGCAGTGGCGGTAGGCGGGCGGACCTGCGAAGGAACGAGGCTGAGCGGCGGCGAGTTGATAAACAGCTCCGAGACCAGGTGAGGCCTCAGAGCAGCGGCAGCAGGTGGGCGGACCTGCAAGTGAACGAGGCTGAGCGGCGGTGAGTTGATAAACAGCTCCGAGACCAGGTGAGGCGTACCAGTCTCCAGTCTCCGAGCTCAGAGGGAGGAAGAGAAGTAAAAAGTAATTGAAGTGTGACGTCACCAGAAAGCAGGTAAGTGATTGGTTGGTGAGTATTTTTCTCTTTTAAACTTAAACTCTGCGGTTTATACTTACTAAGGCCCCTCTGGTGTAGCGGGGACTGTTGGTAAACCATTTAACTGTAGTGTAATTAGTGGGATTGATTGATTGATTGATTTAATTTAATTACAATTAATTAAAGGGTAATCATGGCAGGACAGCCCGGCCACGTGGTATGCTCCTCCTGCGATATGTGGGAACTCAGGGACACTTCCTGTGTCCCTGACAACTACGTGTGCAGGAAGTGCATCCAGCTGCAGCTACTGACAGACCGCATTGCGGCACTGGAGCTGCGATTGGATGCATACTGGAGCGTTCACGATGCTCGGGACATCATGAATAGCACGTTTACGGAGTTGGACACACCGCAGGTAGAGGTTGGACGGGCAGAAAGGGAAGGGGTGTCCAACAGGCAGAGTACTAGGTGCAGGCAGGTAGTGCAGGGGTCCCCTGTGGCTGTCCCCCTCTCAAACAGATACACCACTTTGAGTACTGTTGGGGGGGATGGCTTATCAGAGGAAAGCAGCAGCAGCCAACTTCCTGGCACCAGGGGTGGTTCTGCTGCACAGGACGGGAGGAAAAAGAGGGGGAGAGCTATAGTAATAGGGGATTCTATTGTAAGGGGAATAGATAGGCGTTTCTGCGGCCGCAAACGAGACTCCAGGATGGTGTGTTGCCTCCCTGGTGCAAGGGTCAAGGATGTCTCAGAGCGGCTGCAAAACATCTTGGAAGGGGAGGGTGAACAGCCAGTTGTCGTGGTGCATATAGGCACCAATGATATAGGTAAAAAGCAGGATGAGGTCCTAAAAGCAGAATATAGGGAGTTAGGAGGTAAGTTAAAAAATAGGACCTCAAAGGTAGTAATCTCAGGATTGCTACCAGTGCCACGTGCTAGTCAGAGTAGAAATAGAAGGATATTTCAGATGAATACGTGGCTAGAGGAATGGTGCAACGGGGAGGGATTCAAGTTCCTGGGACATTGGAACCAGTTCTGGGGGAGGTGGGACCAGTTCAAACCGGATGGTTTACACCTGGGCAGGGCTGGAACTGATGTCCTAAGGGGAGTGTTTGCTAGTGCTGTGGGGGAGGGTTTCAACTAAAATGGCAGGGGGTTGGGAAGCTGAGCAGGGAGACAGAGGAAAGGGAAACAAGGATAAAAGCAAAAGATAGGAAGGAGAAAAACAAAAGTGGCAGTCAGAGAAATCAATGGTTTAAATCAAACGTGGCCACAGTAAATAATAATTCTAATAGGTCTAAGAGCATTAAAAAGACAAGCCTGAAGGCTTTGTGTCTTAATGCGAGGAGCATTCGTAATAAGGTGGATGAATTGGCTGCGCAAATAGAGGTAAACGAATATGATTTGGTTGGGATTACGGAAACGTGGCTCAAGGATGGCCAAGGCTGGGAACTCAACATCCAGGGGTATTCGATATTCAGGAAAGATAGGCAAAAAGGAAAGGGAGGTGGGGTAGCATTACTGGTTAAAGAAGGGATTAACACAATTGTAAGGAAGGGTATTAGCTCTGATGATGTGGAATCTGTATGGGTAGAATTGAGAAATACTAAGGGGCAGAAAATGTTAGTGGGAGTGGTATATAGACCTCCAAACAGTAATGCGGAGGTTGGGGATGGCATTAAAAGGGAAATTAAAGAAGCGTGCAATAAGGGCACAGCAGTCATCATGGGTGACTTTAATCTACATATAGATTGGGCCAACCAAATTAGTAACAATACTGTGGAGGAGGAATTCCTGGAGTGTTTACGGGATGGTTTCCTGGACCAATATGTCGAGGAGCCAACCAGAGATCAGGCCATCTTAGACTGGGTATTATGTAATGAGAAAGAATTAATTAGCAATCTTGTTGTACGAGGCCCCTTGGGTCGGAGCGATCATAATATGATCGAATTCTTCATTAAGATGGAGCATGAAGTAGTTGACTCAGAGACTAGGGTCCTCAATTTAAATAAAGGAAACTACGATGGTCTGAGGCGCGAGTTGGGTAGGATTGATTGGGGAATGTCACTCAAAGGGTTGACGGTTGATAGGCAATGGCAAACATTCAAAGACCGAATGGATGAACTACAGAATTTGTTCATCCCAGTTTGGCGTAAAAATAAAACAAAAAAGGTGACTCAACCATGGCTAACAAGGGAAATTAGGGATAGCATAAGATCCAAGGAGAGGACATATAAATTGGCCAGAAAAAGCAATAATCCTGAGGATTGGGAGCAGTTTAGGATTCAACAAAGGAGGACAAAGGGATTAATTAAGAAGGGGGAAATAGAATATGAGGGTAAGCTTGCAGGGAACATAAAAACTGACTGTGAAAGCTTTTATAGATATGTGAAGAGAAAAAGATTGGTGAAGTCAAGCGTAGGTTCCTTGCAGTCAGAATCAGGGGAATTTATAATGGGGAACAAAGAAATGGCAGACCAACTGAATACATATTTTGGTTCTGTCTTCACAAAGGAGGACACAAATAACCTCCCAGAGATGCCAGGGAACATAGGGTCTGATGAAAGGGTGGAATTGAAAGAAATCAGTATTTGTAGGGAAATGGTGTTAGGAAAATTGATGGGACTGAAGGCCGATAAATCCCCAGGGCCTGATAATCTACATCCTAGGGTACTTAAGGAAGTGGCCCTAGAAATAGTAGATGCACTGCTGGTCATCTTCCAGAACTCGATAGATTCTGGAACAGTACCCGTGGATTGGAGGGTAGCTAATGTTACCCCACTGTTCAAAAAAGGTGGTAGAGAAAAAGTGGGGAATTATAGACCAGTAAGCCTGACATCGGTAGTGGGGAAAATGCTAGAGTCCATTATAAAAGATGTAATAGCAGAGCACTTGGAAAGCAGTGACAGGATCGGACAAAGTCAACATGGTTTTACAAAAGGTAAATCGTGCTTGACTAATCTACTACAATTTTTTGAGGATGTAACTGGTAAAATAGATAAGGGAGAACCAGTGGATGTGGTGTATTTGGACTTTCAGAAGGCTTTCGATAAGGTCCCGCATAAGAGATTAGCGTGCAAAATTAAAGCACATGGGATTGGGGGCAAGGTATTGACTTGGATAGAGAACTGGTTGGCGGATAGAAAGCAGAGTTGGAATAAACGGGTCGTTTTCCGAGTGGCAGGCAGTGACTAGTGGGGTACCGCAAGGATCGGTCCTAGGACTCCAGCTATTCACAATATATATTAATGATCTGGATGAGGGAATTGGATGTAATATCTCCAAATTTGCAGACGACACAAAGCTGGGTGGGAGGGTATGCTGTGAGGAGGATGTCGTGAAACTCCAGTACAATTTGGACAGGTTGGGTGATTGGGCAGAAACATGGCAAATGCACTATAATGTGGATAAATGTGAGGTTATCCACTTTGGTGGCAAAAACAGGAAGGCAGATTATTATTTGAATGGCAATAGATTGGGAGAAGGGGAAGTGCAAAGAGACCTGGGTGTTCTTGTGCACCAGTCGCTGAAGGTAAGCATGCAGGTGCAGCAGGCGGTTAAGAAGGCAAATGGTATGTTGGCCTTCGTAGCAAGAGGGTTTGAGTACAGGAACAAGGATGTCTTGCTGCAATTGTACAGGGCCTTGGTGAGACCGCACCTTGAGTATTGTGTGCAGTTTTGGTCGCCTTATCTGAGGAAGGATGTTCTTGCCATGGAAGGAGTGCAGCGAAGATTCACCAGGCTGATACCTGGGATGGCAGGAATGACGTATGAGGAGAGATTGTGTCGACTGGGCTTATACTCACTGGAGGTTAGAAGATTGAGAGGAGATCTCATTGAAACCTATAAAATTATGTCAGGCCTGGACAGACTAGATGCAGGAAGGATGTTTCCGATGACCGGGGAGTCCAGAACCAGGGGTCATAGTCTAAGGTAAGGGGTAAGCCATTTAGGACTGAGATGAGGAGGAATTTCTTCACCCAGAGAGTGGTGAACCTGTGGAATTCTCTGCCACAGAGGGCGGTGGAGGCCAGTTCATTAAATATATTCAAGAAGGAGTTGGATATATTTCTTAAGGCTAAAGGGATCAAGGGATATAGGGAGAAGGCACGGACAGGGTACTGAATTTCGGTGATCGGCCATGGTCGCATTGAATGGCAGAGCAGACTCGAGGGGCCTACTC
The DNA here is from genome assembly GCF_052327205.1 of Somniosus microcephalus. Taxonomy (NCBI): domain Eukaryota; kingdom Metazoa; phylum Chordata; class Chondrichthyes; order Squaliformes; family Somniosidae; genus Somniosus; species Somniosus microcephalus. Next base: position 367,070,736 of record NC_140989.1, read on the forward strand.
CTGCTCCTATCATCTATGTTCCTATGAGAGCAACTGGACTGAGATCGTGGATAACTTCGATGACATGAACCTGCGTGAGAACCTCCTTCGTGGAATCTACGCCTATGGTTTTGAAAAGCCATTTGCCATCCAGCAGCGAGCCATTCTTCCCTGCATCAGGGGTAGGCATTACATTGACTATTAAGGTCGCCAAAACCAACCCAAAAGCCTTCCTGGCTGATCACAAGGGCAAGTTTAGGCAGGATTTCTTCAACTGGAAGCAGAAACTGGTCAAGGTATTGGGCACATTGAAAGGCTAGCTAGTGCAGCAATGTTGAACTGTTTATGGTTATACACAGGCATAATTTCTCCTGTTGCGCAGGAGTTTACAAGGGCGATGTCGTGGGAAGTTTTTTATTCTGCAGCATTGTTGGAATATTTCCTCCTGCACTGCCTTTAGGATGGTTTTGAGTTTAGTCTCTGTCCCCGGTCACTGGGCAAGGAGGTACCTTTTAATGTGGTGCAGTTTCTTCAATCTGACTTGGGGTATAATAATTAGCCCATATTCATCCCAGTATATTCCACCAGTGAATTTCTGCTGGTTCATGCTATGGACACAAGATTTTGTAAGGCTAGTGTAAAGTGTTCCAGTTACAGTGGGGCCTACAATCTTCATTGTAATGTCTGTAGTGGATAATGGAAATTAGCAATGATTTTGTATCAGCGAGCCTGATCGAGAAGGAGTTGGATATATTTCTTGAAGCTAAAGGGATCAAGGGATATGGGGAGAAGGCAGGGACAGGGTACTGAATTTGGATGATCAGCCATGATCTCATTAAATGGCGGAGCAGGCTCGAGGGGCCGAATGGCCTACTCCTGCTCCTATCTTCTGTTTCTGTGGATGAGGGTTTCAGCAACAGCTGGGCTAGGGCAGGGGCGAGGGTGGGCGATGTTATGGAGTGGAGAGTCTTTGTGATGAAGAAGATATCAGGTTGGAGGTTCAGCTTGGGATCGAGCAGGAAGCCGAGATGGTGAAGCGTCTGGTTCAGCCTGAGACAATGGGCAGGATCTTCATTGGGCCGTGGAGTCGGGATTGGAGGCGTGTGGGGGGGTTAAAATCCCGAAATCAGGGGTCCCGACCCCTTCCCGCACCCAAACCCGCCTCCCTGCCAGTTTCAAAGGAGGCGGGTACCTGCCCCGCACTGGGACCCGCCTACCCGAGGCGGGAAGGGATTAGTGCCAATTAACTGCCTGTTAACAGGTAGTTAACAGGCAGTTTTTAGCCTAATCCTTATTTTTAATGTTGCACTGTGGGAATCCCAATGACTCCAAACCACGCCAAGTTAGAGGAGGCGGGCCGTCGGGTTGAAGGACTTGGAGGGGTCGAGATGTCGGTTTTCAGGTGAGTGATGTGTGCATGAGTGCAAAGGTAAATGTGTTTGGTGTGTGTAAAGTGATTAAATAAGTTTTACATACCTTTTTTTACCTTTTCAGCCTTCCTTCCTTTCGGTTCCGGGAGTCCCTCATCTCACCGGCACAGAAAGCAGAATGCCTGCGAACTGTCAAAAGTGACAGCCTGCAGCTTACTGTGCAGGAGAGATTTCTAACTGAGTCTGTGGAGAAGGACTCAGGTTAGAAGTAAGACTGTCAGTGTTTGACAGCTTCAAACAGCTGTGAAACACTGATATTTCATCTGTCAAAATCTCTTGACAGATGAAATTTCAGTCTGTGACGTCACCTGTTGCCGGGTGGCCCTTAATTGGCCCAGCGGGCTCAACAAGGTCAATCAAGTTAAAATTGCGTGGATTGGTCGTATCTCGATGGAGGCGGGACTACAGCCCTGAAAGTTGTAGTCCCGCCTCCAACCCGACTCCTAAGTTAAATTCCTGCCCAATGGCTGGGGAGGGAGGTGGGATTGGTGGCGAAAGTGAGGAGTCTGTGGCTGGAGTCCAACACGATGACTGGAATCTTCCCAATGTTTAACTGAAGAGAAGTGCAGCTCATCCAAGACCGGATATCGGACAAGCAGCCTAACAACACGGGGGGGTAAAGAAAGGTGGTGAGAGAGGTAGAGCTGGGTGTCGTCAGCGTACATGTGGAAGCTAACCTTCATTCTGTGGATGATGTTGCCAAGGGGCAGCATGTAGATGAGGAAGAGGAATAACTCACAAATGTTGCAGTTACAAGTGAGTTAGCAACATCTTCCTCAATTCTTCCCGATTGTGTGGTAAACCCTCCCAATATCAGGGGACAAGAAACACATCATATTGTGAAATCATAAGATTCACCCACCGTAAACCTGAGCTCATCCAAAACTCTGCTGCCCGTATCCTAACTCGCAACAAGTCCCGCTCACCCATCACCCCCTGTGCTCACTGACCTACACTGGCTCCCATTTTCAAATCCCTCCATGGCCTCGCCCCCTTCCCTATCTCTGTAACCTCCTCCAGCCGTACAACTCACCGAGATCTGTGCGCTCCTCCAATTCTGGCCATTGGCGGCCGTGCCTTCAGCTGCCTGGGCCCTAAGCTCTGGAATTCCCTCCCTAAACCTCTCCACCTCTCTCTTCTCTTTTAAGACGCTCCTTGGGACCTACCTCTTTGACCAAGCTTTTGGTCACCTGCCCTAATATCTCCTTATGTGGCTTTTGTTTGATAATCGCTCCTGTGGAGCCTCTTGGGATGTTTTACTATGTCAAAGGTGCTATATCAATCCAAGTTGTTGTTGTACAAAACTGCTTTATACTAGCTTACACACATGTAATATGTTTTAAAATAATAGATTAATTTTACAAAAGCTAATGGGAACTACAAAAGGACTTCAACGCTTCCCACAGTCTGGGAGGTGGGTTATCATCCCTCTTCAGAAATATTTCATATTTAAAATTCTACAAGCAGAGATTTAAGGCTGGTCTAATCCCAAAACACAGTCTAGTTTTATACCTGACGGCAGAGTGCTTGAAAGCTTTTAATTCAGCGTAACGCGAATTATGTTACATTGCTCTGAAATGCAGACATAAATACCAGCACTGTTTTCAATTAATTTTAGCACAACATTCGGAGGATCATTCAACATCAGCAATGAAGCGAGTAGCATTTTCTAGCTGTGACCAACTTACCTGATGAATTTGCCCAATGCCTCCCGCGTGGCCTTTTAAAAAATTAGATCCTGGGATGTGGGCGTCGCTGGCAATCCCAGCATTTATTGCCCATCCCTAATTGCCCCTTGAGAAGGTGGTGGTGAGCCGCCTTCTTGAACCGCTGCAGTCCGTGTGGTGAAGGTGCTCCCACAGTGCTGTTAGGGAGGGAGTTCCAGGATTTAGACCCAGCGACGATGAAGGAACGGCCGATATATTTCCAAGTCAGGATGGTATGTGATGTGGAGGGGAACTTGGAGTTGGTGGTGTTCCAATGCACCTGCTGCCCTTGTCCTTCTAGATGGTAGAGGTCGCGGGTTTGGGAGGTGCTGCCGAAGAAGCCTTGGCAAGTTGCTGCAGTGCATCTTGTAGATGGTACACACTGCAGCCACGGTGCGCCGGTGGTGGAGGGAGTGAATGTTTAAGGCGGTGGATAGGGTGCCTGCCTCCCCAATGCGCGGCCCATTTTAAATTTCTGTGCATGCGCTGCACCCACAACGTAGAAGCCAGTGAGCGGGCTGCGCGGGGCCTTGCAGATGACTGCGTGGTCACGCAGCTTAGCGGGAGCACTGGTTATACCCAGTGTTTCCGTTCAGCTGTCTGCAGCTCCCACACAGGCCGCTCACCGGTTCCTCAATGGGAAAACCGCGCACGGAACAGTGAATGGGCCGCACACCCCCTTAAAGGGGCTGCGTACCCAAATATAAAATTACAGGGAACATTGGTGGTACCCCCAATTTTTAAACTTAAATCCACACACGGGATTTGCAATATGGTGACTGAAGGGTTTTGAAAGCAGTTATTCTGATCTTGATGTTGTTAAACTAACAGATCAAAAATACTTTGTAGCTATGAAAGCAATCTATGAAAGTATTTCTTCAAGGACACGCATCGGAATAAAAGCTAATCCTTTCCACCCTATAAAAATCTTGGTCACTGCTTGACCTCCTCAAGTGTAATGTGGTTTCAATTGATGTTGCTGCAGGCCAGAAATGTTATTTCATGAATGGTGTAAGTCCGATGACATCAGTCATCAGAAGAGTGGAATCCATGAATCAAATGTGCTCTTTATCTTTTTTTGTCATTTTATAACCACCAAACTCATTGCGGAAGAACTCATTCCACATGTGGTTTCTTCCCTCCCTCTCTCCCTCCCTCCCTCCCTCCCTTCCTTCCCCTGCAGTTTTATTCACATCAAAAGGCAGCCATTGGCCCCGATTTTGCGGCCGAGGTGACGCTGAGACTATCAGCGCTCGCCGTTATTTACGCGCAAATCGGGGACAGGAACTTTCGGCAATTAGACACGGAAATCCGGGAAGCTGCTGTCCGAGATGCGCCGCTCCTCCGTAAGCTGCGCGAAAACGGCATCTTGCCGTCTGGCTCACCGTTCACGTGTGTTGAACGGCGTGACGTTCCTGTACTGGCGTCGTAGATACGGGCAAAACCCGGCACAGAAAGTTAGGGCGTGTCCATTCCAGTCTAAGTACCCTTTTAACGGCGTGGTAAGTCTTAATTACTGCCAAACAACCTCTCTGGCCCTGAAAATTAACTTTTACAAATGTGGAGTCTCATTCCTTCAGATTTTAATTATTGTTGGAGATTTTGGTTTTTTTTGCATTCAAAAAATGTATTTTTGCTACTTTTTCTTTCCCTCTCTTTTATCTCTCTTAATCCAATCCTTCTTTCCCTCTCTGTACCTAATTTGAATTCACTATTCTAACGGACTGGTGCAGACTCTGCACTGCTCATTAACGATTCTTCAATCGGATTGGTTAAGGAGATGTACAGTCGCTGGCCCCGTTCACACAGGTCCCAGATGCCCTGTAGAGGGCGCTGCACTGTTTGGATCTCCCGCTAAACAGCAACTTGCCGGACAAAAGGCCGTAGAAAGTCTTTGGGTAAGGGCAAGTGTAAGGAACGGCCGACTGAACAAGGGGAGGACTGCTGTCTTTAGAAAGGGGACTTCGGAAAGTAAATTCTACACCAATAAATTAGAACTGACCATCGCGTGTTCAACACAATCCCAATCGCTAGAGAAATGCTTTGCTTAGATCAATTGTTTCCTTATAGATTAAAATATACAAAAATATAAATATTTAGATCACCTTATCACCTTTCAATCCAGGCTGTCCTACGTTTCCCACTAGACCCTGCAAAAGGAATGGTGGCAGAGAAAAACATAGCTTTGTAACATCGGAAAGATATCAACCATATGTCAGAAAAAGATACTTTTGAGATTTGAGAAATTAAAAAAAAAAATCAATGCCTTAGAAAATATACCTGTGGTCCTGGAATTCCCGAAAGACCTGTTAACCCTGTAGGACCTGCATCACCCTACAAGAAAGGAGAAATTAAACTGTGGTTACTGATAACGAGCTAGGGTTTCTCTGCTCTGTAAACATATCTTTCATTTATTGATTTGCTCTGCTCTGGTTTATGGTTCTTTTACAAGGTGACACTTGTACAATTACATGATGTGGAATTACTTAAGTGTGTACAGCACAGAAACAGGTCATTCGGCCCATCTGGCCCATGCTGGTGTTTATGTTCCACAGCGGACTCCTCCCACACAGAGGCTCAAGGGCCCACTCCTCTGTTCCTCTGTCCCTATGACTGATACCTGGGATGGCAGGAATGACGTATGAGGAGAGATTGGGTTGATTGGGCTTGTACTCGCTGGAGTTTAGAAGAATGAGAGGGGATCTCATTGAAACGTATAAAATTCTAACAGTAGACAGACTAGATGCAGGAAGGATGTTCCCGATGGTGGGGGAGTCCAGAACCAGGGGTCACAGTCTAAGGATAAGGGGTAAGCCATTTAGGACAGAAATGAGGAGGAATTTCTTCACCCAGAGAGTGGTGAACCTGTGGAATTCTCTACCACAGAAGGCAGTTGAGGCCAATTCATTAAATATATTCAAGAAGGAGTTAGATATATTTCTTAAGGCTAAAGGGATCTAGGGATATGGGGAGAAGGCAGGGACAGGGTACTGTGTTTGGATGATCAGCCATGATCTCATTGAATGGCGGAGCAGGCTCGAGGGGCCGAGTGGCCTACTCCTGCTCCTAATTTGTATGTTCGTCTATAAGTATATAAGGAGACTAAAGTCCTATGGATCAAAGAATGTACAAGATGGTATAATAACCTTATCCTGGAGTTTTCCTTATAAATTATTAGTTATTTACAAAGTATTAAAAGGTTACATCGAATTTACAGCACATACTGATTCTATGAACTGGTCCGTGCCGGTGTTTATGCTCCACACCAGCCTCCTCCCACCCCTCTTCATCTCACCCCATCAGCATATCCTTCTATCCCTCGTGTGTTTATCCAGCCTCCCCTTAAATGTATCAACACTATTCACCTCAACCACTCCCTGTGGTAGCGAGTTCCACATTCTCACCACTCTCTGGGTAAAGATGTTTCTCCCGAATTCCCCATTGGATTTATTGGTGACTATCTTATATTGATGACCTCTAGTTCTGGTCTCGCCCACAAGTGGAAAGATCTTCTCTAGGTCTAACCCTATCGAACCCTTTCATAATCTTAAAGACCTCGATCAGGTCACCCTGCATTCTTCCCTCCTCTAGAGAAAAGAGCTCCAGCCTATGTATATATTATATATTTTTTAACAATCTAATCACCAGCTTGCATACTATTTGATGCTCTCAGTTTCATGCCATTTTGACTACCTACTTTCTTACAATCTCATGTGGGATCTCCCATCCCCCAGTTCAAAATGTATGGCTGCGATTTTGCCAGCGCTCGGAGGGTGGGTTTGGAGGCGGTTCAGAGGTTAAATTCGTTTTGATTGACGGGCGGGTTCTGATCCCGCCGTCAACCCGCCTCCAAACAGCTTTCCCAAGTGTCGGGTCCCCGATTTGCGAATGGACCCGACACCTAGCGATGGGAAGCGGATTAAAGGCAATTACCTGCCTATTAACAGGTACTTTGCCAGCAGTTTTCAGCCTGTTTTGGGGATTTTTCCACTTCTAGGTCGGGCTTCCCGACGTCCAGACACCACGCCAGGTAAGTGTGGCGTGTTGTGAGTCTGGTATAATGTTTGTGGATTGATGACAGCTGCAGAAGTGGTGTGAAGGATGCAGTGTTGCACTTGGTGAGTCTCCGAGGAAAGAAAATGTTGGTTACTGCATTTTTAAAACATTTACAGATTTCTTTAGCTTACCAGTTTTTAAATCCAACTATATGTCCAGTGCCATCTCACTGGGAGAACCTCTCTCACCAGTGACAGATTGCTTCTGTCACCTCACCTGCAGCTGCCATCTGTTTCAGCCTATGGAGGGAGTCATTGGAGAGCCTGGGTGCAAGAGCTCACCTTCGTGCACCTCAATGCTGTCAAACACTGAGAAATCAATTGTCAAAATAAAATTGTGCGTGGTCCCTTTAAGGAAACCGGCAGACGACGCATCATCAAATGACGTCATCAGACCCGTTTCCTGTTAATTGGCCGGCAAGCCCGCAGGGCGGGGCTTAACACGGCCAATCAAGGGAAAATCACGTCTGTGGAGCGAATGCAGCTGGGGGCGGGACCGGAAGCTGGAAACCAGCTGGCCCGCACCCAACCCGACACCGAAGACAAAATCGCGGCCTATATCTCCTAAGTGTCTGATCTGTGTCAGTACTGCCTGCCGCTTACCGCTTTTTACTGTGCCGTGAGGGCTGGCTCGCACAGCGTTCACAGCAAGGGTGAAAGCCCTCTGTGAAACTAAAGGAGCTGTAGTTTCCAGCACAGAAGGCGGCCATGCAGCCCATAAGACAGGGGAGTCCAGAACCAGGGGTCACAGTCTAAAGATAAGGGGTAAGCCATTTAGGACAGAGATAAGGAGGAATTTCTTCACCCAGAGAGTGGTGAGCCTGTGGAATTCTCTACCACAGAAGGCAGTTGAGGCCAATTCATTAAATATATTCAAGAAGGAGTTGGATATATTTCTTAAGGCTAAAGGGATCAAGGGATATGGGGAGAAAGCAGGGACAGGGTACTGAATTTGGATGATCAGCCATGATCTCATTAAATGGCAGAGCAGGCTCGAGGGGCCGAATGGCCTACTCCTGCTCCTATCTTCCATGTTTCAATGTTTCTATGTAAGAAGGCAGCCATGCAGCCCATAAGCAGCGTTCTGCAATTTATTCCGCATCCTGAAAACCCTTCATGTAAAAAATAAAATCCTCCAATCTCCATGTCTTGGGACTAATCACAGAATGTCACAGCACAGAAGACGGCCATTCGGCCCATGGAGCCCATGCCGGCTCTTTGCCAGAGCTCTCCCAATTAGTCCCGCATCGATGTTTCCCTCTGAGCTGCGCGCGCACGCAGCCGCACAGTAATCTGCAAGGTCCCGCGCAGGCCGCTTACCGGCTTTTAGATTGGAAATGCCGTGCATGCACAGAAATGTAAAGGGACCGCGCGTTGAAAGAAACAGGCCATGCGGAACAAAGCTATCGGGGAGCATTGTCCCGCTCCCCCTGCTCTTTCCCCCATAGCTCTGTACATTTTTTTCCTTCCAGTATTTCTCCAATTCCCTTTTGAAAGTTACTATTGAATCTGCTTCCACCACCCTTTCAGGCAGCGCATTCCAGATCAGAAAAAAAAACTAACCTTCGCTGGTGTAAGGAGAAAAATCCCAGTTTCTCCAGTCTCTCCACGCAACTGAAGTCCCTCATCTCTAGTACGATTCTCGTAAACCTTCGCTGCCCCCTCTCATAAGAATATAAGAATTAGGAGCTCTTCGAGCCTGCTCCACCATTCAATAAGATCATGGCTGATCTTCGATCTCAACTCCACTTCCCCGCCCGATCCCCATATCCCTTGATTCCCCTAGAGTCCAAAAATCTATCGATCTCAGCCTTGAATATACTCAAAGACTCAGCATCCACAGCCCACTGGGGCAGAGAATTCCAAAGATTCACCACCCTCCGAGTGAAGAAATTCCTCCTCATCTCAGTCTTAAATAGCCGATCCCTTATCCTGAGACTATGCCCCCTAGTTCTAGACTCTCCAGCCAGGGGTAAACAACCTCTCAGCATCTACCCTGTCAATCCCCCTCAGAATCTTAATGCTCTCTAAGGCTTTAACATCCTTCTTAATGTATGGTGCCCAGAATTGGACACAATACTCCAGCTGGGGCCTAACTAGTGTTTAATAAAGGGTTTGGCATAACTTTCTTGCTTTTGTACTCTATTCCTCTATTAATAAAGCCACGGAACCTATAATCCTGTTTATGCCTTTAGTTACCGACCGGACGAAATCATCTTTTATTAGTCACCCTCACAAATCAATTCAAGACTTCTATTAGATTCCTGTAACCTTCCCTACTCTAGGAAATATAGAACTAGATTTCTGAGTCTCTCTTTATAACCATAGTGTCTCAGCCCTGGTGTCATTGCAGCCAATCTACATCACAATTTTTCCATGGCTCCAACTTCAATTCTACAACGGGATGCCAAAACTGCAAACCATAGTCCAACAATTAATAATTTAAATCGGAGAGCGATATTTGCTAGGCAAGGGTATAAAAGGCTATGGAGCCAAGGAAGGTGGACGGAGTTGATCAGCCATGATCTCATTGAATGAAAGAAAAAAGACGCCTTTCATGACCTCAAGAGGTCCCAAAGTGCTTTACGGCCAATGAGGTACTTTTTGAAGTGCAGTCGCTGTCGCAATGTAGGAAACGTGGCAGCCAATTTGTGCACAGCAAGCTCCCACAAACAGCAATGTGATGATGACCAGATCATCTGTTTTAGTGACGTTGATTGAGGGGTAAATATTGGCCCAGGACACCAGGGAGAACTCCCCCTGCTCTTCTTCAAAATAGTCATAGTGAAAGAGGAGGTAGTGGAGATACTGGATGGGATAAAAATTGATAAAGAGGAGGTACTAGAAAGGCTGGCTGTACTTAAAGTCGATAAGTCACCAGGACCGGATGGGATGCATTCTAGGATGCTGAGCGAAGTTAAGTTGGAAATGGTGGAGGTACTGGCCATAACCTATCAATCCTCCTTGTACACGGGGGTGGTGCCAGAGGACTGGAGAATTGCAAATGTTACACCCACAAATGGGCACCGCAGGAAGGATGTGAAGGCTTTAGAGAGGGTGCAGAAAAGATTTACAAGAATGGTTCCAGGGATGAGGGACTTCAGTTACGTGGATAGACTGGAGAAGCTGGGGTTGTTCTCCTTGGAGCAGAGAAGGTTGAGAGCAGATTTGATAGAGGTGTTCAAAATCATGAGGGTCTGGACAATGTAGGTAGAGAGAAACTGTTCCCATTGGTGGAAGGGTCGAGAACCAGAGGACACAGATTTAAGGTGATTGGCAGAAGAACCAAAAGGCGACATGAGGAAAAACATTTTTACGCAGCGAGTGGTTATGATCTGGAATGCACTGCCTGAGAGGGCGGTGGAGACAGATTCAATCATGGCTTTCAAAAAGGAATTGGATAAGTACCTGAAGGAAAACAATTTGCAGGCCTACGGGGAAAGGGCGGGGGAGTGGGACTAGCTGAAATGCGCTTGCAGCGAGCTGGCACGGGCTCGACGGGCCGAATGGCCTCCTACTGCAATGATTCTATGATTCTATAGTGCCATGGGATCTTTAACGTCCACCTGAGAGACCACACAGGGCCACAGTTTAGCGTCACCACCACCTCCAAGTTCCCCTCCGAGTCACACACCATCCTAACTTGGAAATATATTGGCCGTTCCTTCATCGCTGCTGGGTCAAAATCCTGGAACTCCCTCCCTAACAACACTGTGGGAGCACCTGCACCACACGGACTGCAGCGGTTCAACAAGGCGGCTCACCACCACCTTCTCAAAGGCAACTAGGGATGGGCGATAAATGCTGGCCTTGCCAGCGATGCCCACATCCCGTGACCGAATGAAAAAAAATCTCATCCAAAAGATGGCACCTCCATTAGTGCAGCACTCCCTCAGTACTGCCCCTCCAACAGTGCAGCACTCCTTCAGTACTGCCCCTCAGACAGTGCAGCTCTCCCTCAGCACTGCCCCTCCGACAGTGCAGCACTCCCTCAGTACTGCCCCTCCGACAGTGCGGCGCTCCCTCAGTACTGCCCCTCCAACAGTGCAGCGCTCCCTCAGTACTGCCCCTCAGACAGTGCAGCTCTCCCTCAGCACTGCCCCTCCGACAGTGCAGCACTCCCTCAGTACTGCCCCTCCGACAGTGCGGCGCTCCCTCAGTACTGCCCCTCCAACAGTGCAGCGCTCCCTCAGTACTGCCCCTCCGACAGTGCGGCGCTCCCTCAGTACTGCCCCTCCGACAGTGCAGCACTCCCTCAGTACTGCCCCTCCGACAGTGCAGCACTCCCTCAGTACTGCCCCTCCGACAGTGCGGGGCTCCCTCAGTATTACACTGGGAATATCAGAAAGGTTTCTGTGCCCAAGTCTCTGGAGTGGGAACCCATAACCCTCTAACTCAGAGGCAAGAGTGCTACCAACTGAGCTCTGGCGGAACAGGCTCGAGGGGCTGAATGGCGTAAACCTGTTCCGATGCGACTGTGGCCCAATCGATCTCTTGAGGTTGATTTTAATTGTCAATCCTCTGGGAAACACGGGTGGGAATGGAAGTTAAAATCGCCCACGTTACGCACCCACCCTGAAGTTGCTGGGAGCTGGCAGCTTTCAATTTTAACCTGCTCCCCTGATCAGGCAGCAAGGATACCTGCTCAAAAGACCACAGGGGTCCTATCTTAACCGTATGCGCGTTGTGTCCCTGTGATGCCTTTGTGACCCGACAGTAATATTTTACTAGGAGGCTTGAGTAGGAACCGCAGTTAGTTTCACGACCAGACCAGACCCAGATCGGGGCCAGAAAAGATCGATGGAGATATGTTAGCAATGGTTTTTTTCTAATTCCTTTCCGGGACTTGTAGGATCAGGAGGGCACCCTCTGAGCCCCAGCACCCCCACCTCAATCGCAGGGACATCCGCGGGTCAGCCTGGCAGCCCATCCCCCAGACGTACCTGCCTGGCGAGCTGCCTCATGCCCGCAGAAATCTCTGCCGCTTGACGCCGACTTCTCGCCCAGGAGTTCAAACACTGAAGGTTGCCGCCGCCCCGAATTTCTACGTCTCAGAGTCATTCCAGGCTGCCATAGGCGGCACTGGCAATAGCAGTCAATCTGCAGTGCACTGATGTGTCAAGCAGGTGCTGGCTGCTCTCCTCGCTAAATTCATCACTCTCCCCGCCAAAGCACAAAGACAAGAGCTCTGGGCTTCGCTAGGATATCAGGCGTTCCCCCCCATTAGGTGCGGGGTGTAATTGGCTGCACCCACAAAGTCTTGCATGCTGTGTATCAGGCAGCCGGAGCAATTGCACTCAACCAACGTTCAGCTGGCATGTGACCACAGGCGGGGCATCGGGCAGAGCTGTGCCCGGTTTCCTGGCCAGCTGTCATGATGCTTCTATCCATGTCATTGTTCCTCTAGACTTGACTATTCCATTGCTCTCCTGGCCGGCCTTCCATCTTCCACCCTCCATAAACTTGAGCTCATCCAAAACTCGGCTGCCCCGTGTCCTGACTCGCACCCAGTCCCGTTCGCCCATCACCCCCTGTGCTCACTGCCCCGTGTCCTAACTCACACCCAGTCCCGTTCACCCCTCACCCCCTGTGCTCACTGCCCCGTGCCCTAACTCACACCAAGTCCCGTTCACCCATCACCCCCTGTGCTCACTGCCCCGTGTCATAACTCGCACCGAGTCCCGTTCACCCATCACCCACTGTGCTCAATGCCCCGTGTCCTAACTCACACCAAGTCCCGTTCACCCATCACCCCGTGCTCACTGCCCCGTGTCCTGACTCGCACCAGGTCCCGTTCACCCCTCACCCCCTGTGCTCAATGCCCCGTGTCCTAACTCACACCCAATCCCATTCACCCATCACCCCCTGTGCTCACTGCCCCGTGTCCTAAGTCACACCCAGTCCCGTTCACCCATCACCCCGTGCTCTCTGCCCCGTGTCCTAACTCACACCCAATCCCGTTCACCCATCACCCCCTGTGCTCACTGCCCCGTGTCCTAACTCGCACCAAGTCCCATTCACCCATCACCCCCTGTGCTCACTGCCCCGTGTCCCAACTCACACCCAGTCCCGTTCACCCATCACCCCCTGTGCTCACTGCCCCGTGTCCTAACTCACGCCCAGTCCCGTTCACCCATCACCCCCTGTACTCAATGCCCCGTGTCCTAACTCACACCCAGTCCCGTTCACCCATCATCCCCCGTGCTCACTGCCCCGTGTCCTAACTCACACCAAGTCCCGTTCACTCATCACCCCCTGTGCTCACTGCCCCGTGTCCTAACTCACACCCAGTCCCATTCACCCATCACCCCCTGTGCTCACTGCCCCGTGTCCTAACTCACACCCAGTCCCATTCACCCATCACCCCCTGTGCTCACTACCCCGTGTCCTAACTCACACCCAGTCCCGTTCACGTATCACCCCCTGTGCTCACTGCCCCGTGTCCTGACTCACACCAAGTCCCGTTCACCCATCACCCCCTGTGCTCACTGACCCGTGCCCCAACTCACACCCAGTCCCGTTCACCCATCACCCCCTGTGCTCACTGCCCCGTGTCCTAACTCTCACCTAGTCCCGTTCACCCATCACCCCCTGTGCTCACTGCCCCGTGTCCTAACTCACACCCAGTCCCGTTCACCCATCACCCCCTGTGCTCACTGCCCCGTGTCCTAACTCACACCAAGTCCCATTCACCCATCACCCTCTGTGCTCACTGCCCCGTGTCCTAACTCACACCAAGTCCCGTTCACCCATCACCCCCTGTGCTCACTGCCCCGTGTCCTAACTCACACCCAGTCCCGTTCACCCATCACCCCCTGTGCTCACTGCCCCGTGTCCTAACTCACACCCAGTCCCGTTCACCCATCACCTCCTATGCTCACTGACCCGTGTCCTAACTCACACCAAGTCCCATTCACCCATCACCCTCTGTGCTCATTGCCCCGTGTCCTAACTCACACCAAGTCCCGTTCACCCATCACCCCTGTGCTCACTGCCCCTGTCCTAACTCACACCCAGTCCCGTTCACCCATCACCCCCTGTGCTCACTGCCCCGTGTCCTAACTCACACCCAGTCCCGTTCACCCATCACCCCCTGTGCTCACTGCCCCGTGTCCCAACTCACAACCAGCCCCGTTCACCCATCACCCCCTTGTGCTCATTGCCCCGTGTCCTAACTCACACCAAGTCCCGTTCACCCATCACCCCTGTGCTCACTGCCCCTGTCCTAACTCACACCCAGTCCCGTTCACCCATCACCCCCTTGTGCTCACTACCCCGTGTCCTAACTCACACCCAGTCCCGTTCACCCCACACCCCCTGTGCTCACTGCCCCGTGTCCTAACTCACAACCAGCCCCGTTCACCCATCACCCCCTTGTGCTCACTGCCCCATGTCCTAACTCACACCCAGTCCCGTTCACCCCTCACTCCCTGTGCTCACTGCCCCGTGTCCTAACTCACACCCAGTCCCGTTCACCCATCACCCCCTGTGCTCACTGCCCCGTGTCCTAACTCACAACCAGTCCCGTTCACCCCTCACCCCTGTGCTCACTGCCCCGTGTCCTAACTCACAACCAGTCCCGTTCACCCCTCACCCCTGTGCTCACTGCCCCGTGTCCTAACTCACAACCAGTCCCATTCACCCATCACCCCCTGTGCTCACTGCCCCGTGTCCTAACTCGCACCCCGTCCCGTTCACCCATCACCCCTGTGCTCACTGCCCCGTGTCCTAACTCACACCCAGTCCCGTTCACCCATCACCTCCTGTGCTCACTGCCCCGTGTCCTAACTCACACCCAGTCCCGTTCACCCCTCACCCCTGTGCTCACTGCCCCGTGTCCTAACTCACACCCAGTCCCGTTCACCCATCACCCCCTGTGCTCACTGCCCCGTGTCCTAACTCACACCCAGTCCCGTTCACCCATCACCCCCTGTGCTCACTGCCCCGTGTCCTAACTCGCACCCAGTCCCGTTCACCCATCACCCCCTTGTGCTCACTGACCCGTGTCCTAACTCACACCCAGTCCCGTTCACCCATCACCCCCTGTGCTCACTGCCCCGTGTCCTAACTCACACCCAGTCCCGTTCACCCCTCACCCCCTGTGCTCACTGCCCCGTGTCCTAACCCGCACCCAGTCCCGTTCACCCATCACCCCCTGTGCTCACTGCCCTGTGTCCTAACTCACACCAAGTCCCGTTCACCCATCACCCCCTGTGCTCACTGCTTGGGGACACAGGGTATCCCCTGAGAAGGTGACATCTGTCAGGAACCTGGAGATAGAGGAGCACCATAAACAGAACCATATCCCTACCAGAGCTACGATTGAGCAAACAATCGGCATCATCTCCGGGTTCATATTGATTTTTTCCATTGTGCTGGTGACCCAGTCCCTCCCCCCAGAATGGATACTGATTAGAAAGATGGCGGACAGCTGCAGCAGATTTATCCAATAACTGCTAAAGTCTTGTAAACATGTTGTTGCCATTTCCTGAGATCCTACTCAATTTTGCCAAGTCACCAAAGTAGAAATGAGGGCCAGAATCTTACCGGGGCTGCGAGTGCGAGCTTGGAGGCGGGTCTGCTGTCAAAATGGCAGTGATCGACAGCGGGACGGAAGTCTGCTCTGAACCCGCCTCCTTGTTAATTTCCCAAGTGCCAGCTCCGCCTGCGGTTTGCAGACCCGACACTAAGCGACGGGTCAGGCAACTGAGATAGTTAAGAAGCTGCTTAAAGGTATTTAAGCAGCATTTTACCAGGTCCTACCGATTTTATCAGGTTTTTTTACAAGGTTCCCAGTGCTCAGTGATCACGTCAATAAGTGTGTCAGGTTCTCAGTGACTCTCCATTGCTGTCACTTGACAGCTGCAAAAGTGGTATAAAAGCTACCATTTCACAGCTGTTCAATTTCCAATCTTAGAGGCTGGAGCCTTTCCAAAAATAGACTTTCCAACTTTATGGAGGTTTGAAGTGTTTGGACCAAACTCTCTATCCAGAGCCACCTCACTGGAGCAACCTCTCTCACCATTGACAGATCGCTTCTGTCATCTCAACTTCAGCTGCCATCTAATCCAGAAACATCGGTGCCCTTTAAAAAACATCTCACCTTGGTCCTCAGAATCCCACCACGATCAGCCTCAACACCAGCATCACCGGGCACACCATCATCACCGGGCACACCAGCATCACCGGGCACACCAGCATCACCGGGCACATCAGCATCACCGGGCACACCAGCATCACCGGGCACACCAGCATCACCAGGCACACCAGCAGCACCAACAACAACACCAACCTTCTCTGCAATCACCTGATGCTGCCCAGGACACAGGGCATCAGCACCCGACCACATTGCTGCCCGGGAGGCCAGGGATGGCCTCACTATGGCCAGATTTACTTCACTTGACGCTGTACACCCTGGCTGCCACATGATGCGCCAGGTTGGCACCACCCCACACCAACGCCATAAAATATCACTACAATGTCCAATCCATTCCTTTCACACTCATCGCCATTGCGGGTGGTACTGTTATGTCCCACCATTCACTGCAACTCACTAAGGTACTTCCAAAGGTGCACAGAGATCTGTCCAAGAAGGTAAAGTGTTGAAAATAAAGATTTCAATGTTTGACAACACATTAACAGAAACTTTACATGATCATTGGCGTTAACACCCAACTGCCTACCCTTGTGTGTTGTTAGTTGGTATAATTGGACAAGGATGCGTGTGAGTGTGAGGGGTGGCTAGTGAGATGGGGAAGTGATAATGTAGATAGAGAGGGATGGGTGGAGGTGCAAGGTAAGTTGGTGTGAGTAAGGATGTACAGGAGTAGGGTAGGGAAGGCAGAGTGATGGGGATGTGTTGAGTGGCACAGCAGGAAGAGGCTGAGTGTGGCTTTGCAGTAACGTTTCATGATCTACTCAGATCATTGAAAGGTTTGTGCCACTGCAGCCTGGCCCTCCTGACGACATCCCTGCTTGTGACCTGCTCTGCAATGTGCAACCAGGCTGCGTTGGTCTCCTGGGGAGGTCTCTTCCATCCATTGGAAGGGAAGAGAACCTCTCTGCGTGCTGTGACTCCCTCCATAAGCATATGGAGGGAGTCATGGGAGAGCCTGGGTGCAGTCATGCACCTCTGTGCAGTTCTTGTCTGTGTTTGCAGCACCTCAATGCTGTAGAACACTGACAGCACAACTGTTAAAATGAATGTGGGCATGGCCCCTTTAAGGAAACCGGCTGATGACGCGTCATCAAATGATGTCATCGGACCCGCTTCCTTGTAATTGGCCGGGAACCTCGCAGGGCGGGCTTAACAAGCCCAATCATCATAAAATCATGTCGGAGGCCGGGATCGACACAGCTGCACGTTTGGGACTCGCCGAGGACGTCTCCTGCCCTGGACCGGCCGCGGTTGGTAAAATCCAGCCCCAGAAGTCTCAGATACTTCACTGATGCCTGGATCTCAAGAGGAATGAAATGCTTTGGATTAATACACAGGCTCCTCCAAATATCGCCAGAGCTCATGTTGATCTCCAATCGGTTACTGGACAATTCACCGAAGATACTTTCCTTTGTCTCACATTGGGGAGGACTCCAAGATCGACAAACTTGTTGCCTTTTTAACATTCCAAGAGACTAATGATAAAAAACAATGAAATATTTTAACATTTACGTTGCCATGGGCTACAGATTTTCAGGATTGTAGGAATAAGAATAGATTATAATCTCAAATTTGAAAGATACAGGCTCTTTTTCAATAATCAGCTGTTTACCAAAGTATTCTTCCCTCTGGTTTTTGACATGAACCTTTCATTTACTTAAGTTCTCCTTAGAGCAGAGCAGGTTAAGGGGGGGATTTAATAGAGGTGTTCAAAGAGTAAATAAGGAGAGACTGTTTCCACTGGCAGGAGGGTCGGTAACCAGAGGGCACAGATTTAAGGTAATTGGCAAAAGAACCAGAGGGAAGATGAAGAGAATTCTTTTTTACGCAGTGAGTTGTTGTGATCTGGAGCACGCTGCCTGAAAGGGCGGCGGAAGCAGATTCAATAGTAACTTTCAAAAGGGAATTGGAGAAATACTTGAAGGGGAAAAAATTTGCAGGACTGCGAGGAAAGAGCAGGGAGTGGGTCTAATTGGAGCTCTTTCAAAGAGCCGGCACAGGCACGATGGGCTGAATGGCCTCCTTTCTGTGCTACATAAGAACATAAGAAATAGGAGCAGGAGTTGGCCATTCGGCCCTTTGAGCCTGCTCCGCCATTCAATGAGGTCATGGCTGATCCTCTGCCTCAACTCTATTCACCGGTTCTATCGCCATATCCCTTGATGCCCTTACCAGTCAGAAATCTATCAACTTCTGTTTTGAATATACCCAATGACTGAGCCTCCACAGCCACCTGGGGTAGAGAATTCCAAAGATTCACCACCCTCTGTGAGGAAATTTCTTCTCATCTCAGTCCTGAATGGCCTACCCTTTATCCTGAGGCTGTGGCCCCTGGTTCTAGACTCCCCAGCCAAGGGAAACATTCTCCCAGCATCCACCCTATCAAGCCCTGTAATAATTTTGTATGCTTCAATGAGATCCCCTCTCATTCTTCTGAATTCAAGAGAATACAGGCCTAGTTTACTCAATCTCTTCTCATACGACAGCCCCGCCATCCCAGGAATCAATCTCGTGAACCTTCGTTGCACTCCCTCTATGGTAAGTATATCCTTCCTTAGGTAAGGAGACCAAAATTGTACACAGTACTCCAGGTGTGGTCTCACCAAGGCCCTATATAATTGGAGTAAGACTTCTTTACTCCCGTACTCAAATCCTCTTGTAATGAAGGCCAGCATACCATTTGCCTTCCTAATGGCTTGCTGCACCTGCACATTCACTTTCAGTGACTCATGTACAAGGACACCCAGGTCCCTTTGAGCATCTGCATTCCCCAATCTTTCACCATTTAGGAAATACTCTGCCTTTCTGTTTTTTCTTCCAAAGTGGATAACTTCACATTTATCCACATTATATTCCATCTGCCATGTTCTCGCCCACTCACTGAGCCTGTCGAAATCCCCTTGAAGCCTCTTCACATCCTCTTCACAACTGACACTGCCACCTAGCTTTGTATCATCAGCAAATTTGGAAATGTTACATTTAGTCCCCTCGTCCAAATCATTGATAATAGATTGTGAATAGCTGGGGCACAAGCACCGATCTTTGCGGTACCCCACTAGTCACAGCCTGCCATCCTGAAAAAGATCCGTTTATCCCTGCTCTTTGTTTTCTGTCTGTTAACCAATTCTCAATCCATGCTAGTATATTACCCCCAATTCCATATGCCCTAATTTTGTTCACCAACCTCTTGTGTGGAACCTTATCGAAGGCCTTCTGAAAATCCAAATACACCACATCTACCGGTTCCCCTTTGTCTACTCCACTAATTACATCCTCAAAGAACTCCAATAGATTTGTCAAACAGGATTTCCCTTTCATAAATCCATGTTGACTCTGCCCAATCTTACTATTAGTTTCTAAGTGCTCAGTTATTGCATCCTTTATAATAGATTCCAGCTGTTTCCCAATTACTGATGTGAGGCTAACAGGTCTGTAGTTCACCGTTTTCTCTCTCCCTCCTTTCTTAAATAGCGGGGTTACATTTGCTATCCTCCAATCTGCAGGAACCGTTCCAGAATCTATAGAATTTTGGAAGATGACAACCAATGCGTCCACTATCCTTAAGATTTATCAGCTTTTAGTCCCATTAATTTTGCCAGTACTGTTTTTTTTACTAATAAAAGTTCCTCATTCTCGCCACATCCTTGGTTTTCTTGTATTTCTGGGAGTTTTTTTGTGTCTTCCTCCGTGAAGACAGAAACAAAGTATTTATTTAATTTCTCTGCCATTTCCTCATTCCCCATTATAAATTCTCCCGTCTCTGACTGTAAAGGACCTACATTTACCCTCGCCAGTCTTTTCCTTTTCACATACCTATAGAAGCTTTTACAATCCGTTTTTATATTTTTCGCGAGTTTGGGCTCATATTCCATTTTCCCTTTCTTTATCAATTTCTTGGTCCTCCTTTGCTGATTTCTAAAAAGTTCCCAATCCTCAGGCTGACTGCTTTTTCTGGCAACTGTATGAGCTTCCTCCTTTGACTTAATACTAGCTTTAATTATACGCTGTAAGGTTATACGATTCTAAATAATTTCTGGGTTTTTTTGAAGAAAGGACGTTCTTGCACTAACAGCGGTATTTTGTGGCCCATTTATTTGTTAGCTGGCAAGATTCCCATTTAAAGCACAGAGACTAACTTGTCTTCAGAACAGCTGTTAGATCCTTAGATCTGGAAAAGACCCATGGACTGACTGGTAGCCAAGGACTTACAAGAAGATCCTGACAAATCCATTTAAAATGCTCATAAACCTTAAAGTGATAATTGGAAACTGCAGTTGCATCAGAAGATAATGTATTTGCCGGATATTTTTCAACAGCAGTGGCCAAAACTGCAAGCTGTATAAATGTGATGATTATGTGGAACGAAGCTTGCACCTATAATGTTGGCCATATACCTAAATATAACATTTTAGAACATTATATCTTAAAGCGCTTCCAAGAAAATACCCGTGCAATCTAAATAGTGTAAAAGCTAGAAGCCATAGCCAATGTCAAATCACTTTTCTAATTTTAAGAAAGACTTGCATTTCTATAGGCTTAGGCAGTCCCTCGGAACCGAGGATGATTTGCTTCCGCATTAAAAATGAGTTCTCAGGTGACTGATGAGTCCAATGCGGGACCTACAGTCTCTGTCACAGGTGGGGCAGGCGGTGGTTGAAGGGGCGGGTGGCTGGGGTGCTTGGGTTGACGTGCGCTCCTTGTGCTGCCTGCGATTGGCTTCCGCTTGCTCCCGGCGAAGAGACTCGAGGCGTTCGGCATCTTCCCGGATGCTTCTCCTCCACTTTGTGCGGTCTTGGGCCAGGGATTCCCAGGTGTCGGTGGGGATGTTACACTTTTTCAAGGAGGCTTTGAGGGTGTCCTTGAAGTGTTTCCTCTGCCCTCCTGGGGCTCTCTTGTCGTGTCGGAGCTCCAAGTAGAGCGCTTGTTTTGGGAGCCTCTTATTGGGCATGCAGACAATGTGACCCGTCCATCGGAGCTGATTGAGCGTGGTCAAAGCTACGATGCTGGGGATGTTGGCCTGAGCAAGAACACTGACGTTGGTGCACCTATCCTGCCAATGGATTTGCAGGATCTTGCGGAGGCAGCGTTGGTGGTACCTCTCCATTGCTTTGAGGTGCCTGCTGTACATGGTCTATGTCTCTGAGGCATATAGCAGGGGGGGTATCACTGCTGCCCTGTAGACCATGAGCTTAGTGCCGGGTTTGAGGTCCTAGGCCTAGAAATTCAGTGGGCTGCGCCACCCGTTAGCGCCCAAAGAGGGCACATAGTGGGTTTTACGCCACTGGCCACGCCTCCCGCTAAATTTAGCGGGACGCTAATGGCGGCGCTAGCCGTTAGCGCTATGCCGCTACCGATGATGTAATTGGTGTGCACAGCGCCGCACTACCGCCCCGATCGCGAAATTTGGTAGCGCCCCCTGCTTTAACGCCGGTCGCAATTTGCGACCGGTTCAGGGGTCCTACCTGCGGCGGTAAAGGTGCTGAGGTGTAGGGCGGCCATTTTTTTTGCTGGCCACCTGCCAGCACCTCTCCGCGCCGCCGTCCCCGGCCTCCTGAGCCCCCCCCCCGTGTTGTGCCGACTTTTCCTCGGTGCCGGGCTCTTTGAGCGCGCTGCAGCAGGCCCCTCCCCTTTAAGAAGGGGAGGAAGGCCTGTAGTACCGCAGTGCGTTGTGCCGCAGCATGTGGCGCTGCGGCACGTTGCGCTGCGATTTTCAGTTGCAGCACCCCAAGAGGGATGCGGGGCGCCTCGAGTAGCGCCGCGCTTCCATCTGGGGCGCTGAAACTGAATTTGCGGCGGGCGGCCGCGACTCCTTCCAGGGCGGTACTTCTGGCGCCCTGGCGAGACTGGCGCCCCAGTGAATTTCTAGGCCCTAGTCTTCAAACACTCTCTTCCTCAGGTGACCGAAGGCTGCACTGGCACACTGAAGGCAGTGTTGGACTTCGTCGTCGACGTCTGCCCTCGTTGACAGTAGGCTCCCGAGGTAAGAAAAGTGGTCCACGTTGTCCAAGGCCTTGTTGTGGATTTTGATAATCAGGGGGCAGGTTGGTAGAGGACCAATTTCTATAGCGCCTTTCATGACTACCGGACGTCTCATAGCGCTTTACAGCCAATGAAGAATTTTTTTTTTGAAGTGTAGTCACTGTTGTAATGTGGGAAACGCAGCAGCCAATTTGTGCACAGCAAGCTCCCACAAACAGCAATGTGACACTGACCAGATCATCTGTTATTTTGTTACGTTGGTTGAGGGATAAATATTGGCCCAGGACACCGGGGAGAACTAACCTGCTCTTCTTCGAAATATTGCCATGGGATCTTTTACGTCCACCTGAGAGAGCAGACGGGGCCTCGGTTTAACGTCTCATCCAAAAGACGACACCACCGACAGTGCGGCACTCCCTCAGCACTGCACTGGAGTGTCGGTCTAACTTCAATGTGCTCAAGTCCCTGGAGTGGGACTTGAACCCACAACCCTTCTGACCCAGAGGCGAGGGTGTTACCAACTGAGCCACAGCTGACACTATTAAGCAGGTCATGCAAATTATATGGATTCATAAAATGATTCTATACTTAGTGGTGTAAATAGACAAACTACAGGTTCATGTATTAGATCTTTCTGTACTATTTAGGGTAGAAAGAGTCGATAGGTTGATATCTACCCGCTCAAATCCTTTAATCATCTTAAACACATCAATTAGATGACCCCTTAATCTTCTATCTTCAAGGTTTAATAGATAGAAAATACTGAGGGTAAGACAGGAAACAGTGTTTACGTATTTTTTCACATGGCAGCTGTTGATGATTCTGCCATTCCCATTTACACCTCCTCTAGACCCATCTTTTGTTTCTTAACTTGTCCCATTATCATCTCCTTTCGCCTCGCACCATCATCCCTTTTGTCTTTTAATCTCTCCTGCCTTCCACCCTATCACAGACCTTCCCTTTTGTTCTTTCCTCCCCTCCCCGCTCTCCCTGCCTCAGTACTTGCTTAAACCCTGTTGCATCTCTAACTTTTTCCAGTTCCGATGAAAGGTCACCGACCTGAAACGTTAACTCTGTTTCTCTCTCCACAGATGCTGCCTGACCCGCTGAGTATTCCCAGCATTTACTGTTTTTATTATATATTCTACTTACTCTGAGGCCAGGAAATCCAGGTTGCCCAACTCCTCCAACTATTCCCTAAAAATAAAAAGAGTATCAAATTAATTCTTACATTTTCTTAGACCACAGTACAATATAATTGTAGTTACTGGGGAACAATACGCAGTTACTATTAATCTATGATTTCCCTTTAGCTAAAATCTGTCAAAAGAATCAGAGGAGACATGAGGAATAACTTTTTAATGCAATGAGTGGTTAGGACAAGGGCAGCAGGCGCATGGGAACACCACCACCTCCAAGTACCCCGCCAAGTCACACACCATCCTGACTTGAAAACCAGTATGATTTGGACAGGTTGGGTGATTGGGCAGATGCATGGCAGATGCAGTATAATGTGGATAAATGCGAGGTTCTCCACTTTGGTGGCAAAAACAGGAAGGCAGATTATTATCTGAACGGCAATAGATTGGGAGAAAGGGAAGTGCAACGAGACCTGGGTGTCCTTGTGCACCAGTCGCTGAAGGTAAGCATGCAGGTGCAGCAGGCGGTTAAGAAGGCAAATAGTATGCTGGCCTTCATAGCGAGAGGATTCGAGTACAGGAGCAAGGATATCTTGCTGCAGTTGTACAGGGCCTTGGTGAGACCACACCTTGAGTATTGTGTGCAGTTTTGGTCGCCTTATCTGAGGAAGGATGTTCTTGCCATGGAGGGAGTGCAGCGAAGATTCACCAGACTGATACCTGGGATGGCAGGAATGACGTATGAAGAGAGATTGGGCTTGTATTCGCTAGAGTTTAGAAGAATAAGAGGGGATCTCATTGGAACTTATAAAATTCTAACAGACAGGGGAGTTCTCCCCGGTGTCCTGGGCCAATATTTATCCCTCAACCAACGTAACAACATAACAGACTATCTGGTCATTATCTAGACAGACTAGGTGCAGGAAAGATGTTCCCGATGGCGGGGGAGTCCAGAACTAGGGGTCACAGTCTAAGGATAAAGGATAAGCCATTTAGGACTGAGATGAAGAGGAATTTCTTCACCCAGAGAGTGGTGAACCTATGGAATTCTCTACCACAGAAGGCCGTTGAGGCTAATTCATTAAATATATTCAAGAAGGAGTTAGATATGTTTCTTAAGGCTAAAGGGATCAAGGGATATGGGGAGAAAGCAGGAACAGAGTACTGAATTTGGATGATCAGCCATGATCTCATTAAATGGCGGAACAGGCTCGAGGGGCCGAATGGCCTACTCCTGCTCCTATCTTCTATGTTTCTATGAAGTATATCGGCCGTTCCTTCATTGTCGCTGGGTCAAAATCTTGGAACTCCCTCCCTAACAGCACTGTGGGAGCACCTTCACCACACGGACTGCAGCGGTTCAAGAAGGCGGCTCACCACCACCTTCTCAAGGGCAACTAGGGATGGGCAATAAATGCTGGCCTGGCCAGCGACGTCCACATCCCATGAACGAATAAAAAAAAAGGATTTGGAATGCGTTGCCTGATAGGGTGGTGGACACAGATTCAATAGTAGCTTCAAAAGAGAATTGGATAAATACTTGAAGGAGAAAAAATTGAAGGGATATGGGGAAAGAGCGGGGGAGTGGGACTGAATGGATTGCTCTTCGAAAGAGCCGGCGCAGACTCGATGGGCCGAATGGCCTCCTTCTGTGCTGTATCATTCTATGATTCTATGATTCTAACATAGTGACTCAATGGAAGCTGTTACCTTACAGGTAGTGAGAGGCAGGCGCTGTAAGTTTTACAGCATGTTTGGAGATCACATGTAAAAGTTGAAATAACAACAGAAAACGCTGGAAATACTCAGCAGGCCAGGCAGCATCCGTGGAGAGAGAAACAGTGTCAACGTTTCAGGTCTGGGACCCTTCATCAGAACTGGAAAAAGCTGGAGATGTAACAGATATTAAGCAGGTGCAGAGACAGGAGGGCATTGAAGGAATGTACTGTGCTTTTGAAAGAGGCAGGAAAGATAAAGGCCCAGAACTTCGGGTCCCCACGGGTGAGTACGCGCTGGGTACTCACCCGTAGGCCCAACGAAAGTGCCGGTTTCGTGCATGCACTGCGCATGCGCGGGAAACCGGAACTTCCGTTCCCTTGAAAGAAGGGGTTCACAGGTCGAATGCGTGCGCCGGAGAGGCAGCGCGTGCGCAGGAGAGGCAGCGCGTGCGCATTGAACTTACGTTTCTTTTCCAGGTTTTTCCGGGAGGGTAAATCTCCAGAAGTTACATATTTAAAAAGCAGTCGCAAGGAAGGTAAGTGGTGAATTAATTAAAATTAAAACATTTTTTCCATAGGTTTATTATTTATAAATACTTTAAAGAAAGGTAAGTTTATTTTTAGCCCCGTTAGAAAATGTAATTAATTTTTTCAAAACTTTAAATTATTGTTTAAAATAGTTATTTTATATAATTTATAGTTATTTTAAAAATGTGTTTTTAAAAATTTATTTGAAGTTTTAGTGATGTTTTGGAGCTTATAGTACAGGTAGACTACCCTTTATCCGAACTTCCGAAAACCGAAACCCTCTAAAAACCGAAGGTTTTTTCGTTCAGCATAAGTCGTGCGCACGACATGACCAGAGTGGCGCACGACTTACGCTGAGCAGGGCAGAGGGTCACTGAGTTCCCTCCTGGGTAGGAGATTGCAGGCCGAGCCGGGCAGTGTGAAGGAGGTATACCGGGAGAGTGAACCCAACAATACAGCGGCCCGTCCAATAGCTGCAGCGGCCTGTCCGATATTCTTTTCTCCCCCCACCCGACCCCCGACCCCCCGCCAACCCCCACCCTTTCGGATAAGGGATAGTGTATCCTTTATCCGCACTTCCGAAAACCGAAATCCTCTGAAAACCGAAAGTGTTTTCGTTCAGCGTAAGTCGTGCGCACGACCCCAACCCCCACCCCCGACCCCCCGACGACCCCGACCCCCGCCGACCCCGACCCCCGACCCCCCCCGCCGACCCCGACCCCCCGCCGACCCCCACCCCTGACAAATTTCCCAGTCTTATAAAATACCTTCCGAAATCCGAAATTTTCCGAAAACCGAAACACAGCTGGTCCCGAGGTTTTCGGATAAAGGATAGTCTACCTGTATTTATAGGTTTGACAGCTCTTCCTGTCAATTTTATGAATGGGCATTTCCCTGCTCCGATTGGCTCTCCATGGCCCACGTGATCCCAGGGGACGTATCGAACTAACTGCGCCCCTGGGATATGCAAGCACTGCGCGCCGGCAGTTGGAGCAGGCCCAGGATCGGAATCCCACGCGGGCCCACAGCTCAATGGCCGGCGCGGTAGGTAAGTGCAGGCCGGGGGCTTGCACCCGCAGGAAGCCCCTGACCCGAATTTCTGGGCCAAAATGTTGCAAATGGGAATGGCAAAATCATACAGCATGAAAAATGGGGGCAAGGGTTATAGTTTGAAATTGTTGAACTCGATGTTGAGGCCAGAAGGCTTTAAAGTGCCTAATCGAAAGATGAGGTGCTGTTCCTCGAGCTTACGTTGAGCTACATTGGAACAATATAATAGGCCGAGGACAGAGAAATCAGAGTGGGAGTGAAGCAGTGAATTAAAGTGATAGGCGACTGGAAGCTCAGGGTCACCCTTACGGACTGAACGGAGGTGTTCCGCAAAGCGGTCGCCCAATCTGCGTTTGGTCTCCCCAATGTAGAGGAGACCGCATCGTGAGCAGCGAATGCAGTATACTAAATTGCAAGAAGTACTCTGCCTCTTTCAAAAGCACAGTATATTCCTTCAATGCCCTCCTGTCTCTGCACCTGCTTAATATCTGACGTAATAAAACTCACTACGCACTTGGTTCGAGTATAAAGCAAGGCTTTAATCAACTTGTTTCAGAACATGGAGGTCTAGTTGTACTTCACTAGTTCCTGTCTTACAAAATATCCCTGAGCAAGCTGGGCCCACGCCCAAGTATTTATACTCCTTGGACGGCGCCACCAGCTGGCCATCCAGTGTTATTTCATGAGTAATTTCTTTATGATGATGAGATTTATAACAATATCTGTTACATCTCCAGCTTTTTCCAGTTCTGATGAAGGGTCCCAGACCTGAAACGTTAACTCTGTTTCTCTCTCCACGGATGCTGCCTGGCATGCTGAGTATTTCCAGCGTTTTATGTTGTTATTTCAGATTTCCAGCATCCGCAGTATTTTGCTATTATACATGTAAAAGTTGGTTGGAAACCTGACGTCCTTTGTAAATAAGACTCAAATCATGAGTGGGTTTCACAAGAGCATTTATTTGGACATTTGCTCGTATGGGCTGTGTTTGAGGCCTTGCCTCACCCTGTGTGCATGGCAAGTTTGCGCTATTCTGTCTGCACAACCAGTCCTGGTGACACAAGCTACAATCTCAGCCACTGTGTGTACCAAACTTTTCAATGTTTTTAAAAAAGTAACTACCTTGCTGAGTGCACAACCAGGACACAGAATATCTCCCATTGCACCTGCTGGAGACAGGGATCTAGAATTTTTGTGACACAGTGTTTGGAAACATATTGGAAAGACAATATTGAGAGAGTGGTTAGCAAAGCATATGGGATCTTGGGCTTCATAAATAGAGGTATTGAGTACAAAAGTAGAGAAGTTATGCTGAACCTTTATAAAGCGCTGGCTTGGCCACAACTGGAGTATTGCGTCCAGTTCTGGTCACCACACTTTAGGAAGGATGTGAAGGCCCTTGAGAGGGTGCAGAGGAGATTTACCAGGATGGTTCCGGGGATGGGGAATCTTAGCTACAAGGACAGGTTGGAGAAGCTGGATTTGTTTTCATTAGAGCAAAGGAGGCTGAGGGGTGATTTGATAGAGGTGTACAAGATTATGACGGGTTTGGATAGGCTAGACGGGGAAAGGCTGTTCCCACTAGTTGATGGTACAAGGACTAGGGGACACAAATTTAAGGTTTTGGGGAAGAGATACTGGGGGGACGTGAGGAAAATCTTTTTTACGCAGTGAGTGGTGAGGACCTGGAACTCGCTGCCGACGGAAGTGGTGGAAGCGGAGACACTCTGTGTTTTCAAGGAGAGACTGGATAGGCACTTGAGGGAAATAAACTTGCAGGGCTACGGGGATAGAGCGGGGGAATGGGACTGACTGGATTGCTGTGCAGCAAGCCAGCACGGACTTGATGGACCAAATGGCCTCCCTCTGTGTTGCAAGATTCTATGGTTCTATGAAAAAAGAATATCAGATTTGCTTTCACACTGTAGATGATTGTATTTTACCAAATTTTTGTATTGTACACAAAGGGAATCACGGGATATGGGGATAGTGCAGAAAAGTGGAGATGAGGTAGAAGATCAGCCATGATCTTATTGAATGGCGAGAGCAGGCTCGAGGGGCCAAATGGCCGACTCCTATTTGTTATGTTCCTATGATCTTATGTTCAATGGATTGTTACATTTCCAAAAACATGAGCCTTGATGACAGCAATTGTGAATGTTTTCTGTTTATTTAGGGATGTGGAACCTCACAAATAAGGGTTAATTCCATGATCTTGTGCTTCCTGTGGATCAGAGTGCGGGGTTACAAAGTTTTCGCTCCAACTCTCTGAAACACACCCCCTGTGAGCTCAGCTCAGTGAGTGCACAATCAGTCGCGGATTTGCAAATTACAATGTATGATGTCTTGAATAAACTCAAGTTTTGTTCTATAGACTTTATGATTAGAACATTGAGAAAGATCACAATGCAATTCACAACAAAACATGAGAAGTCACACAACACCAGGTTATAGTCCAACAGCTTTATTTGAAATCACAAGCTTTCGGAGCGCTGCTCCTTCGTCAGGTGAAGCGCTCCGAAAGCTTGTGATTTCAAATAAAGCTGTTGGACTATAACCTGGTGTTGTGTGACTTCTCACATTTGTCCACCCCAGTCCAACACCGGCATCTCCACATCATGACAACAAAACATCTCATTGGGTCGTGAAAACATTATCGCATTCTTTCTTCATTACATGTTTCCACTTGGGGTGGGGGTGGGGGTTGGTGGGGGCGGGAGGGGGAGTCCAAAACTAGAGACCATCAATATAAGAACATCACTAATAAATCCAAACAGGAATTCAGGTAAAACTCCTTTACCCAGAGAGTGGTGAGAATGTGGAACTTGCTACCACAGGGAGTGATTGAGGCGAATAGTACAGATACATTAAGGGGAAGCTGGATAAACACATGAGGGAGAAAGGAATAGAAGGGTATGTTGATGGGGTGAGATGAAGAGGGGTGGGAGGAGGCTGGTGTGGAGCATAAACACCGGCACGGAGCAGTTGGGCCCAATGGCCTGTTTCTGTGTGGCAGACTCGTAACTCTATATATTATTGCAATAATAAAAACAAGGGGGTAGAATTGGAACGTAACATCTGGAATTACATTCATTTTGTCGATGTCTATTTACCCCCAAATCTCACCGCAAGGTATAACTGGGTGTAAACTAGTGGAGCTGTGTGTAAACAATCGAGACCTAAGGGACGCGCCGGACTGACACCATGGGCAGGATCTTCATTGGACCGTGGAGTCGGGATTGGAGGTGTGTGGGAGTTTAAAATCCCGAAATCGGGGGTCCCGACCCCATCCCGCCTCCATGCCAGTTTCAAAGGAGGCGGGTACCCGCCCCACGCTGGGACCCGCCTACCCAAGGCGGGAAGTGGATTAGTGCCAATTAACTGCCTGTTAACAGGTAGTTAACCGGCAGTTTTTAGCCTAATCCCTATTTTCATTGTTGAAATGTGGGATTCCCGACGGCTCCAAACCACGCCAAGTTAGCGAGGCGAGCCATCGGGATGAAGGGCTTGGAGGGGTCGAGATGTCGGTGTTCAGGTGAGTGATGGGTGCATGAGTGCAAAGGTAAGTGTGTTTGGTCTGTGTAAAGTGTTTAAAAGAAGTTCTACTAACCTTTACAGCCTTCCTTCCTTCAGGTCTCGGGAGTCCCTCATCTCACTGGCACAGAAAGTAGAATGGCTGCGAGCTGTCAAAATCTGCAACCTCTGCTTTCTGTTCCGGGGAGATCTCTAAATCATCCTGAGAGGAAGGGATTAACCTGGAGTACAGATTGTCAGTGTTTGGCAGCTTCAAACAGCTGTGAAACGCTGATATTTCATCTGTCAAAAGGTCTTGACAGATGAAATATCAATCTGTGACGTCACCTGTTGCCGGGTGGCCC
This sequence comes from Somniosus microcephalus, assembly GCF_052327205.1. NCBI lineage: Eukaryota > Metazoa > Chordata > Chondrichthyes > Squaliformes > Somniosidae > Somniosus > Somniosus microcephalus. Next base: position 367,101,355 of record NC_140989.1, read on the forward strand.
TTAATTGGCCTGCTGAGCCCGCTGGGCGGGCTCAACAAGGTCAATCAAGTCTAAATCGCGTTGGTTGGCTAGAACTCGATGGAGGCAGGACTACAACCCCAAAAGTTGTAGTCCTGCCTCCTACCCGACTCCTCAATGAAAATCCAGCCCCCGATATCCCTTCTTTAAGACTGAAAATTAAATGAACAGAATGGTACGTGGATGTAACTCACTGGGCTGCCGTCTGAACCAGGAGGACCTCTCGCTCCAAAAGCACCTGGATATCCCTATTGAAGTAAATAATAAATCCAACATCAGCAAACCAAGCAAATGTGTTCATTTCTAGAGGAGTAGAATTGCAAAGCAGAGAAGTTATGCTAAACCTGTATCGAACCTTGATTAGACCACACTTGGAGCACTGTGCACTGTTCTGGTCTCCCTATTATAAAAAGGATATAGAGGCACTGGAGACGGTGCAAAAAAGATTCACAAGGATGATACCAGAACTGAGAGGTTATACCTAACAGGAAAGGATGAACAGGCTGGGGCTCTTTAGCAAAGAGAAGGCCGAGGGGTGACCTGAGAGAGGTCTTTAAGATTATGAAGGGGTTCGATAGGGTAGACGGAGAGAAGATGTTTCCACTTGTGGGGGAGACCAGAACTAGAGGCCATTAATATAACATAGTCACTAATAAATCCAATAGGGAATTCAGGAGAAACTTCTACCCAGAGAATAGTGAAAATGTGGAACTCACTACCACAGGGAGTGGTTGAGGTGAATAGCAGAGATGCATTTAAGGGGATGCCAGATAAACACATGAGGGAGAAAGGAATAGAAGGTTTCGCTGATAGGGTGAGATGAAGCGGGGCGGAAGGAGGCTGGTGTGGAGCATAAACACCGGCACGGACCAGTTGGGCCGAATGGCCTGTTTCTGCACTGGACATTCTCTGTAATTCTATGTAAAATTAGTGGCCTCACTCTCCTGTGGAAAACTGTGTCAGAAGATGCACGATAAAAGAAATGGTGTATCAAAGTCTACTCAACTATGTCAGCCATTGCCCATAACATTCACATTAAGCAGAATTATTTAACTAAAATCTAAAGAGAACCGTCTCTATGCAAAAAAGTGATGTAATGCTGTAAAGAAGAGGGCAATCCCATAATCATACACTTCCAGCATTCTTTATTCTTTACTCTTGTAAAAATGTTTGAAACAGAAATTTTAAATGGATTTTTTCTTTGCACATATTAATACTAACAACAGGTCACACCTTAAAGAAATAAAGAAAGAACTTGCATTTATATAGCGCCTTGCATGACCTCAGGGTGTCTCAAAGCCTTTTACAGCCAATTTCAAAATTACCTTTGAAGGTTAGTCACTGTTGTAATGTAGGAAACACGGCAGCCAATTTGTGCACAGCAAGGCACAAGTAAGGAGTGTGATGGAATACTCTCCACTTGCCTGGATGAGTGCAGCTCCAACAACACTCAAGAAGCTCGACACCATCCAGGACAAAGCAGCCCGCTTGATTGGCACCCCATCCACCACCTTAAACATTCACTCCCTCCACCAGTGGTGCACTGTGGCTGCAGTGTGTACCATCTACAAGATGCACTGCAGCAACTCGCCAAGGTTTCTTCGGCAGCACCTCCCAAACCCGCGATCTCTTCCACCTAGAAGGACAAGGGCAGCAGACGCATGGGAACACCACCACCTCCAAGTTCCCCTCCAAGTCACACACCATCCTGACTTGGAAATATATCGGCCGATCCTTCATCGTCGCTGGGTCACAATCCTGGAACTCCCTCCCTAACAGCACTGTGGGTGTACCTTCACCACACGGACTGCAGCGGTTCAAGAAGACGGCTCACCACCACCTTCTCAAGGGCAATTAGGAATGGACAATAAATGCCGGCCTTGCCAGCGACGCCCGGACCCCATAAGCGAAAGAAAAAAAAAGCTCCCACTAACAACGATGTGAAAATGACCAGATCAACCATTTTTTTAGTGCTTTTAATTGAGGGATAAATATTGGCCCAGGACACTGGGGAGAACGCCCCCGCTCTTCTTCGAAATAGTGCCGTGGGATCTTTTACGTCCACCTGAGAGGGCAGACTCTGTTTAACATCTCATCCGAAAGACAGCCCCTCCGACAGTGCGGCGCTCCCTCAGTACTGCCCCTCCGACAGTGCAGCGTTCCCTCAGTACTGCCCCTCCGACAGTGCAGCGTTCCCTCAGGACTGCCCCTCCAACAGTGCAGCGCTCCCTCAGTACTGCCCCTCCGACAGTGTAGCGCTCCCTTAGTACTGCCCCTCCAACAGTGCAGCGCTCCCTCAGTACTGCCCCTCCGACAGTGCAGCGCTCCCTCAGTACTGCCCCTCCGACAGTGCGGCGCTCCCTCAGTACTGCCCCTCCGACAGTGCAGCATCCCTCAGTACTGCCCCTCCGACAGTGCAGCGCTCCCTCAGCACTGCCCCTCCGACAGTGCAGCGCTCCCTCAGCACTGCGCTGGAGTGTCAGCCTAGATTTTGTGCTCAAGTCTCTGGAGTGGGACTGGACCCAGAGGCGAGAGTGCTGCCCACTGAGCCACAGTTGACACCTGAAGTATTATTATGATCAAAAACACTGTCAACCAAATGTATATATTACCAATATAAAATAAAAACACATCTTTCCCAGTTGGAATAATGCAGAGTTTTCAGAATGTAATATTGTAGTTGAACATTTCTGTTTATGAATCTTGTCTGTATCAGAATAGTTGAAAGCAGATAAAGTAGCATCTGATGCCTCCTTGTGGCACATCAGACAGGAGCAACATAACACCATAGCATTTCAACAGCAGTCAGTCCGTCACATTCTTGATTAGAAACCAGATTTAATTTAGGTGTAGCATGGAAATCCCTTTCAGCTTGGGCAATATTGGGAAGACCGAAGCCATTGTCTTCAGTCCCCACCACAAACTCCATTCCCTAGCCACCAACGTGATCCCTCTCACCAGCAACTGTCTGAGGCTGACCCAGACTGCTCGCAACCTTGCCGTCATATTTGACCCCGATATCAGTTTCCGACCACATATCTGCGCCATCACTACAACCGCCTATTTCCACCTCCGGAACATCGCTCGACTCCGCCCCTGCCTCAGCTCATCCGCTGCTGAAACCCTCATCCATGCCTCTGTTACCGCTAGACTTGACTATTCCAACGCTCTCCTGACCAGCCTCCCATGTTCTACCCTGCCTGTACTTGAGGTCATCCAAAACTCGGCTGCCCGTGTCCTAACTCGCACCAAGTCCCGTTCACCCATCACCCCGCTGCTCGCTGACCTACATTGGCTCCCGGTTAAGCAACGCCTCAATTTCAAAATTCTCATCCTTGTTTTCAAATCCCTCCACGGCCTCGCCCCCTCCCTATCTCTGTAACCTCCTCCAGCCCCACAACCCTCCGTGATCTCTGCGCTCCTCTAATTCTGGCCTCTTGAGCGTCCCTGATTATAATCGCTCAACTATTTTCATCGCTCCACCATTGGCGGCCGTGCCTTAAGCTGCCTGGGCCCCACGCTCTGGAATTCCCTCCCTGAACCTCTCCACCTTGCTACCCCTCTCTCCTCCTTTAAGACGCTCCTTAAAACCGACCTCTTTGACCAAGCTTTTGGTCACCTGCCCTAATATCTCCTTATGTGGCTCGGTGTCAAACTTTGTTTTATATCGCTCCTGTGAAGCGCCTTGGGACATTTTACTTCGTTAAAGTTGCGCACAGCAAGATCCCTCAAACAGCCATTTGATAATGACCAGATATTCTGTTTTTAGTGATGTTGGTTGTGGAATCAATATTGTCCAGGACACTCTGTGTGTATTATCTGCAAATTCTTGTATTTCTGATATTACACAATGCACCAAGATGATTATGTTTTTGTGATCCTACTTTATCTTACCCTACCTTCTGCATCTTACTGATGCTGTGTTTGCACAATGCAAACTACTTATTCCTGTGAATATTTTACACTTTTTAACCACCTTATCAATTTGCCCTTTGTGAATATGCACCTCCAGGTCCCTCAGCTCTTCCACCTCCCTCAAAATAATACAATTCAGATTATCCTGCCTCTGCATGTTGTTCCTCCCAATGTGCATCACTTCACACTAATCCGCATTAAATTGCATCTGCCACCTGTCTGCCCATTTCGCCAGCCTGTCTATGCCCTCCTGAAGTCCGCTACTATTCTCTTTACTACTTACGATGTTGGCAAGTTTTGTATTATCCGCAAATTTCAAAATTGTACTCCCCAAGTCCAGGCCTGGTACCAACCCCTGGGGGACCCCACTGCATACTCCTCTCCAGTCAGAAAAAGATCCCTTCACCACTACTCTCTGCCTCCTATCTCTTAGCCAATTACATACCCAAGTTACCACTGTCCCTTTAATAGAGGTGTTCAAAATCATGAAGGGTTTTGATAGCGTAAGTAAAGAGAAACTGTTTCCAGTGATTGAGTGGTCAGTAACCAGAGGACACAGATTTAAAGTGATTGGCAAAAGAACCAGAGGGAAAGATGAGAAGAAAAAAAATACACAGCGAGTTGTCGTGATCTGGAATGCGCTGCCTGAAAGGGCGGTGGAAGCAGATTCAATAGGAACTTTCAAAAGGGAATTGGAGAAATACTTGAAGGGGAAAAAAATACAGGGCTCTGGGGAAAGAGCAGAGGGGAGTGGGACTAATTGGAGAGCTCTTTCAAAGAGCCGGCACAGGCACGATGGGCTGAATGGCCTCCTCCTGTGCTGTGTCATTCTCTGGCTCTATATATTGAACTAATACAATACCAATCTATTCAGTTTAAATGTGAGCTTCCAAAAAAAAGGGAATTTTAAATGTATTAATAATGCATTTTTTGTTTTTAATAAAGGGAATTCCAGTGGACTTTTTTGTTGGTGTAAAAGGCAGATAGTTGATTGAAGCATGAGGCGTACAGGAGCGGTTTAATCATTTCAAGATTCCCAGTTCCTGGATAAAATACATTACAGCATTTATCATAGCCATTCCTAAACTCATTCGACAGCCATGAAGTTGTGGCAGTTAGATTTCCTGAGGAATGTGTAGTTTTGCTATGCCTTAATGTGCCTTAATGTCTTAGTCAAGAGGATTACCAGAAATTCAAGGCTCTCTAACGAGGAGCACAGTGTGTATTTATTACAACACTGTCTCTTGTTAGCCACTCTGGAAGGTTCTAGGAACATCGGATCAGGAGGAGGCCATTCAGCCCCTCGAGCCTGTTCCACTGGTCAATTAAACCATGGCTGATCTTTATCTTAACTCCACCTACCCGCCTCGGTTCCGTAACCCTTAATACTCTTGCCTAACAAAAATCCGTCAATCTCAGTTTGAAATTTTCAATTGACGCCCCCCTCCAGCCTCAACAGCTTTTGGGGGGAGAGAGTTCCAGATTTTTACTACCCTTTGTGTGAAGAAGTGCTTCCTGACATCACCCTTGAACGGCCTGGCTCTAATTTTAAGGTTCTGCCCCCTTGTTCTGGACTCCCCCCACCAGAGGAAATAATTTCTCTCTATCTACCCTATAACAAGGACCACATTTTATAATTGGTATTTCTCGAGCTGTGAAGGATTGTGAATTAAACTGGGTTATTATTATAATCACAACCAATAATTCATGCTCCACCCACCAGGCCTAAAATGTAAACCGAATACATGTTAGCAACCAGTAGTTTATAAAATCGTTAGACTTATATATCAGGAACTACCTACATCAGTAACACTTGCGGTTAACTAAGATCATAAGAATTAGGAGCAGGAGTAGGCCATTCGGCCCCTCGAGCCTGCTCCGCCATTCAATACGATCATGGCTGATCTTCGACCTCAACTCCACTTTCCCGCCCGATCTCCACATCCCTTGATTCCCCTAGAGTCAAAAAATCTATCGATCTCAGCCTTGAATATACTCAACGACTCAGCATCCACAGCCCTTAGGGATAGAGAATTTCAAAGATTCACAACTCTCTGCGTAAAGAAATTCCTCCTCATCTCAGTCCTAAATGGCCGACCCCTTATCCGGAGACTGTGACCCCTGGTTCTAGACTCTCCAGCCAGGGGGAAACAACCTCTCAGCATCTACCCTGTCAAGCCCTTTAAGAATTTTAAACGCTTCAATGAGGTAATGGGCCCAATGTCATTCATATATTTCATAAACCACTAGCTATTGATGTGAGGCATGTGTGATTTCAGCCAGTGTAAACATATGCCTATTGCTATTAGCACTGTCTGATTTCCCCCTCCCTTCTAAATAATTGTGCACCATTTTCGCCATGGCTTCTTCGGCAGCACCTCCCAAACCCATGACCTCTTCCACCAAGAAGGACAAGGGCAGCAGGCACATGGGAACACCACCACCTCCAAGTTCCCCTCCAAGTCACACACCATCCTGACTTGTAAATATATCGGGCCATTCCTTCATCGTCGCTGGGTCAAAATCCTGGAACTCCCTCCCTAACAGCACTGTGGGAGCACCTTCACCACACGGACTGCAGCGGTTCAAGAAGGCGGCTCACCACCACCTTCTCAAGGGGCAACTAGGGATGGGCAATAAATGCTGGCATTGCCAGTGACGTCCACATCCCAGGAACAAATAAATGTTTTTTTTTTAATTCAGTTTCAAAGCGATCTGATCCTGTATTTTCCCAGCTCTTTGTTGTCTGTAATCTTTCAGAAACCAACTCAAACCTGTCTTGGAATGGGAGATGGGAAATTGAGTGTGGCCTTTCCATTTGTAAACACATAATAAGCTTCTCCAAACACTTATGATTTCATCTTCTTAATGGGACTGGCATCAGTACACGTCAGGGTACTTGAGCAGGCACAAAGTAATGACAATGAGGGAACAGACCGCTTTGAAACTGAAAATAATACACAATTGTTTCAAAGGGCGGGGGACATGAGGTGGTGCTGATAGCAATCGGAATGTGTTTACACTTGTCCGAAACACCCATGCCTCACATCACTGGCTAGTGGTTATTGAAATATATCTAAATGAACGACATTGGGCCCATTAACCCTCAGTGTCACGTATGTGGGTTGTTTGTGTTGGTGTACAAGGATGCTTAGCATTTTTATCCTGCTGACTGATAGGTTATGATATTAAAATGGCCACTTCAAAAAGCCAACAAAAACCCATACAGAGAACTCACTTTATTCAGGTCTTTATTTACCATTTTCCAGCTAAGAGGGTGGAACAGACTGGCTCAGTGACCATTGTCCTTGTTACTTCAGGACCAGCCATCAGCAGTGCTGCCTCACCCTCTGTGCTCGCTGTGTCCACACTGGCTCCCGGTCCAGCAATGTCTCCATTTAAAAATTCTCATCCCTCTTTTCAAATCCCTCCATGGCCTCACCCCCTTCCTATCTCTGTAACCTCCACTAGCCCCTACAACCCTCCGAGATCTCCGCGCTCCTCCAATTCTGCCCTCTTGCGTATCCCCGATTTCCATCGCTCCACCATTGGCGGCCGTGCCTTCAGCTGCCTGGGCCCTAAGCTCTGGAATTTCCTCCCTAAACCTCTCTGATTCTCTACTTCTCTCTCCTCCTTTAAGACGCTCCTACCTCTTTCACCTGCCCTAATATCTCCTTATGTGGCTCGTGTCAAATTTTGTTTGATAATCGCTCCTGTGAAGCGCCTTGGGACGTTTTACTACATTGAAGGCGCTATATAAATGCAAGTTGTTGGTAGGTTGCTTTTAAGGAGCATCTTAAAGGAGCAGAGTAAGGTGTAAGATGGCGGAGAGGTTTAGGGAGGGAATTCCAGAGCCTGGGGCCCAGGCAGCTGAAGGCACGGCCGCCAATGGCGGAGCGATGGAAATCAGGGATGGACAAGAGGCCAGAATTGAAGGAGCGCAGAGATCTCGGGGGGTTGTGGGGCTGGAGGAGGTTACAGAGATACGGAAGGGGATGGGACCATGGAGGGATTTGAAAACAAGGATGAGAATTGTAAAATCGAGGTGTTGCCGGCCCAGGAGCCAATGTAGATCAGCGAGCACCGGGGTTGAACGGGATGCAGAAAGTATCTAGGAGAACTAAACGCAACTGATTAGGCAATGTAATACAGCGCCTTATTTATTTATCATGTTTATTTATGGCTCACACTAGTTTGACATCCCTAAGTCTTTTCCAATTTACCCTTTCCAAGTTCTATTCCACCCTGCCTCATAACTTTATCCAGGAATAGTTTGACTAACAGTAGGGACAGCAGGTCACGAGGGAGATGCTCGGATTCCTGCAGTGTAACCATTTCAATAGCTGTGGTCCTGAATTTCCTCGACGTCTGTTGCCCCGTTGTTACACTGGAACGTTGCGTCATTCACCAGCAGAGGGAGTTGCACACAGGTTTTTGGGGTAGGTTGTATCGAGTTACATCAAACCTACGGCACAGAAACAGGCCATTCGGCCCAACTGGTCTGTGCCGGTGTTAATGCTCCACACCAGCCTCCTCCCACCCCTCTTCATCTCACCCCATCAACATATCCTTCTATTCCTTTCTCCCTCGTGTCTTTATCCAGCTTCCCCTTAAATGCATCGATACTATTCGCCTCAACCACTCCCTGTGGTAGCGTTTTCCACATTCTCTCTGGGTAAAGAAGTTTCTCCTGAATTCCCCATTGGATTTATTAGTGGCTATCTTGTATTTATGGCCCCTAGTTAATTTGCGTATGATTTGGTGTAAGTTCTGGCATAACTGCATTTGAATAGCGCAGTGAGCAGCTTAAGCCTCAGGAAACTTCAGTGCAGAAGTGGTGCAACCTCTACAAAGTCCGCAGTCTTCATGAGAGCATTGGGGGGACAGAAATTCAGAGATTCTTTGAATTCGACTCGTTTGAATTTTTTCTACTCAGGACCTGGATGACGTTCAGGCTTGGGCTGATAGGTGGCAGGTTACATTCGCGCCACAGAAGTGCCAGGCAATGACTATCTCCAACAAGCAAGAGTCTAACCACCGCACCTTGACATTCATAAGCATTACCATCGCCGAATCCCCCACCATCAACATCCTGGGGGTCACCATTAACCAGAAACTTAACTGGACCAGCCACATAAATACTGTGGCAACAAGAGCAGGTCAGAGGCTAGGTATTCTGTGGTGAGTGTCTCACCTCCTGACTCCCTAAAGCCTTTCCACCATCTACAAGGCATAAGTCAGGAGTGTGATGGAATACTCTCCACTTGCCTGGATGAGTGCAGCTCCAACAACACTCAAGAAGCTCGACACCATCCAGGACAAAGCAGCCTGCTCCCAAACCTGCAACCTCATCCACCTAGAAGGACAAGGGCAGCATGGGAACACCACCACCTCCAAGTTTCCCTCCAAGTCACGCACCATCCTGACTTGAAAATATATCAGCCGTTCCTTCATTGTCGCTGGGTCAAAATCCTGGAACTCCCTCCCGAACGGCACTGTGGGAGCACCTTCACCACACGGACTGCAGCGGTTCAAGAAGGCAGCTCACCACCACCCTCGCAAGAGGCAATTAGGGATGGGCAATAAATGCTGGCCTTGCCAGCGACGCCCACATCTCATAAACGAATTTTAAAAAAATCTCCCGCCTTCCTGTGCGGTGCCTCGTGCCAGAATCTTGAGCGGGCACAGGTCCAGCTGTGTCTAGGGGACACCATGACGGGGCAACATCTAACCAAAGGGTTCTGAAACTTTCAGCGAATTATAGAACAGTACGGCACAGAAGGAGGCCATTTGGCCCATCTTTCGAAGAGCAATCCAGTTAGTCCCCCCACCGCTATTCCTCATATCCCTGCAATTTTTTTCTCCTTTGTGTATTTCTCCAATTCTTTTTTGAAAGTCCCTATTGAATCTGCTTCCACCGCCCTTTCAGGCAGCGCATTCCAGATCACAGCAACTCGCTGCGTAAAGAAATATTTTCTCATGTCAACTCTGATTCTTTGCCAGCCACCTTCAGTCTGTGCCCTCTGGTTATTCTCCCTTCAGCCACTGGAAACAGTTTCTCCTTATTTACTCTATCAAACACCTCTATCATATCTCCTCTTAGCCTTCTCTGCTCCAAGGAGAACAACCCCAGCTTCTCCAGTCTGCAACAACAATCTGACGAACAGTTCGACCCGAAACGTTGACTCGGTTTCTCTCGTCACAGACGCTGCCTGACCTGCCGAGTATCTCCAGCATTTTCTGTTTTTATCCCAGCTTTTCTAGTCTCCCGCACAACTAAAGTCCCTCATCACTGATAACTTGGTATGGTTGAGTAACATTGGCCCCGACATTCGGACAAATACAAGACTTTTAGTAATGGGAGGCAGAAATATACAGAAACATTGAAGATAAGAATTGATGCCTTAGAGAACTTTACCCCACTCTTATTTTACTGAATGCGTTCTCCTAATTTTAGAATTTAGGATGATATTTCAGGGCAGGTGACTACAATAATGAACAAACTCCATCACCTAAATTAAATGCAGGGTATATTAAATAAAGCCCAATCATTTATTAAGAAAATATATCCCACACAAGAGATACAGGGGGGATGTGAGGAAAAACCTTTTTACGCAGCGAGTGGTGAGGACCTGGAACTCGCTGCCGACGGAAGTGGTGGCAGCGGAGACACTCAATGTTTTCATGGGGAGACTGGATAGGCACTTGAGGGAAATAAACTTGCAGGGCTACGGGGATAGAGCGGGGGAATGGGACTGACTGGATTGCTCTACAGAGAGCCGGCACGGACTCGGTGGGCCGAATGGCCTCCTTCTGTGCCGTTATGACTCTCTGACTGTGACAATTTCAGTGTTGCTGTAGAATTTCCTGTACTTTCAATGACAGTCAAGCCTTTGAAGTTATGGCGTGGACACAGATACTTTGTATGTTTGTGCGAAATGCCTTCCTCTGTCACTGTAGCAGAGTGAAGCACCTGCTCTAAGGAAGGAATGCCCTTTCGATCTGTGAAGCTTTTACAGGCCAGCCGCCCAAGCTGTCATTTCACAGCCAAGATTTTAGGGTTAGAATTTCTCCGGGAAGGAAAAAAATTGCCTTTCACACAAGTCATATTCTCCGACAATCAGAGGGTGGCCTCTCTAAGTTTAAAAGATATCATTCGAGAAGGGAAAGAACTTACCAGTTGTCCTTTGGGGCCTTTCTTTCCCCGGGGACCAACAAGACCCTGAAGAGAAAAGATCACAAAGTATGTTTAAAACAAAATACTAATCCAATAAAAGTTTTCAAATAACTGAACTGAACTGAAGCACGCGTTGCTGAGTTTAAAATGAGCAGCAACCTCGATGTGTAAAACAAAACCAGTTAAAAACACACCTGGTTTCTACACACAAAGGGTGGTAGAAGTTCGGAACTCTATTCCCCAAACTGCAGTTGATGCTGGATCAACTGTTAATTTTAAATCTGGGATTGATAGATTTTTGTTAAGCCGAGGTATTAAGGGATAAGGGGCAGCACTGAGGGAGCGTCTATATGGAGTTAGGTCACAGATCTGCCAATTGAATGGTGGAACAGGCTCGAGGGGCTAAATGGCCTCCTCCTGTCCCTATAGTAACAGGCTCGAGGGGCTGAATGGCCTCCTCCTGTCCTTATGGTAACAGGCTCGAGGGGCTGAATGGCCTCCTCCTATCCCTATGGTAACAGGCTCGAGGGGCTGAATGGCCTCCTCCTGTCCCTATGGTAACAGGCTCGAGGGGCTGAATGGCCTTCTCCTGTCCCTATGGTAACGGGCTCGAGGGGCTGAATGGCCTCCTCCTGTCCCTATGGTAACAGGCTCGAGGGGCTGAATGGCCTCCTCCTGTCCCTATGGTAACGGGCTCGAGGGGCTGAATGGCCTCCTCCTGTCCCTATGGTAACAGGCTCGAGGGGCTGAATGGCCTCCTCCTGTCCCTATGGTAACAGGCTCGAGGGGCTGAATGGCCTCCTCCTGTTCCTGTGTTAATTTGCCTTTCAGAAATTCCAATGGGCTTTGATTTTTTTTTTAATGTTCATCGCGTTTAGCAAACTGCTCAGACTCCAGACCCGTGGGCCAATCGTAAGATCCCGCTGCAGTTCATTCTGGGAGCACGCTTACCTTTTTACCTTCTGGCCCAGGTAGCCCAACGATCCCAGGAGGTCCTATAAACCCCTGCAGAGAAAACAATAAGGGGCAATTACAATAAACCGATACGATGCAAAGTGATTAGTGGCCTGGCTCAGCCCGCAGCACTCGTGCCTCTCGGTCTGAAGGCTGTGGCCGGAGGCGACAGAGTAAGTTAATGTTATCTCACCTGGGAGCCAGGAAGAAAGGGGTTCGCTGGATTGCACAAGTTACCTTGGTACAAAAATATCGTTTTACAATGCAACGTAACAGCACGTCAATCTAAACCTGGTGCATCGTCGCAGAGGGAGAACACACTGCACTTTTACAGCTGTTCCACTTTCTAAATTCACAAACAAGTTTTGTTGTTTCAGCGCACTGTATAAATGCTCCATGTAAGCATTATGGGGCAAAAATTGGGTGATAAAAAGTTAGCGCCCCTCCATCGGAAATTCATTAATAGCAGGGGGTGGGGGGCTTCTGGAAGCATTAGACCTCCTCCTTGGGGCGCTACAACTGAAGATCGGGGCAGTACGTGCAGTTAGTGCCGTGGTACTGTAGGCCTCCCTTCCCTGATTAAAGGGGAGGGGCCTAGCGCGGCGCGCATCGGGGTCCCTGCTGGACCACCGGGTAGCAGGGTGCCGGGAAAAAAGCCCGGCACTCGAGAGGAGCGATTGCGGCCGGCACGCCGAGAAAAAAAGGGGAAGGGGGCAGGAGCTGGCAGTCGGCCAAAATAAAGATGGCCGCCCGACACCTGCCCCTTTAACTAGCACCGCCGGCACAGAAACGTCCCCTGACCCTGTTGGACATATCGTCCGGCGATGGGTCAGGGGGCGGAAGGGAAGTGTGCGGCCGGGGCGTTGCACACGCTGATGATGTCATCGCCGGTGGCACAGCGCCACAGGGCGCTACCGGCTACTGCCGCCGCTAACTTCCTGCTGAATTTCACGGGAAGCGTTAGCAGCACCGCACCTGGGCGCTAGGGGACTAGAGGTGCAAATCAACCCAATTTCTCCCCCTATATACTTATATACTAGCTGGAGTGCCCGGCGGTGCCGAGGGTTTTTTGAGGGCATGTTGTTGTTGGAAGAGAGAGAGAGAGTGACTGGGGGGACGAGAGAGAGCGACTGGGGGGAAGAGAGAGAGCGACTGGGGGGAAGAGAGAGAGCGACTGGGGGGAAGAGAGAGAGCGACAGGGGGGAAGAGGGAGAGCGACTGGGGGGAAGAGAGAGAGCGACTGGGGGGAAGAGAGAGAGCGACTGGGGGGAAGAGAGAGAGCGACTGGGGGGACGAGAGAGAGCGACTGGGGGGAAGAGAGAGAGCGACTGGGGGGAAGAGAGAGAGCGACTGGGGGGGAAGAGAGAGAGCGACTGGGGGGAAGAGAGAGAGCGACTGGGGGGAAGAGAGAGAGCGACTGGGGGGAAGAGAGAGAGCGACTGAGGGGGAAGAGAGAGAGTGACTGGGGGGAAGAGAGAGGGCGACGGGGGGAAGAGAGAGGGAGCGACTGGGGGAAGGGGGTAGGGGAAGGGGGAGAGGAAGGGGGGGAGGGGGAGGGGAAGGGGGGAGGGGAGGGGGGAAGGGGATGGGGTGGAGGGGGAGGGTGTGTGTGGGGGGGAAGGGGGGGTGGGAAGGGTGTGGGGGGAAGGGTGGGGGAAGGAGGGGGGATGGGGGAAGGGAGAAAGGGAGGGGGGGAGAAAGGGAGGGGGGGAGCCAGTAGACCCTCTCCCCTCTGCAGGCGATGGCTCCGCGGAGCTCCGTGCCGCCCCACGCACTGACATGGCCCAGCCGAGCGCAGCGCCCCGCCCTCCCGAGCCCCGCCCTCCCGAGCCCCGGCTTCAAGACCGCCGATTGCGGCTGGGCCTGCGCTGGAGCCAAGTCCCGGCAACGGGCGTGAGCCGGCTTGAGGCTGAGAGAGGGCCAGGCCCGGTTGCCTGGGTAACCCTTCCCCCCCCTTCCCGCTCTCCCGAGCACCGGCCTCCCGAGCCCCGCCCTCCCAAGCACCGGCCCCCCGCCCGAGCTGCGGGGGGGGGAAGGAGAGAGAGAGCCGCCGCTCCTCCGGTCGATGTGTTGCGGGCCGACCCCTGATGAGCGCCCGATCAGCTGAGCCCGAGCCCCGCGGTGACCGCAACTCACCTCCCGCTAGGCTCCCTCCCGCCCCGCCAGCCTTTACCAAAATGGCGGCGATGGCTACGCTCGGCCGAGTTCCGCGCCGCCAGTCTTTACAAAGATGGCGGCGATCGTGGGGCGGGCCCAGCGGGAGGGGCGGTGCCTAGCTCGGGCGTGGCTGGGCAACAGAGGCCCAGTCTTCCAGGCCTGCAAAAACGGTGAAAGATAGGAAAATTATAGAGGTTAGAGAAAAGATTTACAAATTAATTAACTTTTTTTAAAAACAATTTGTTTTTTAAAAGCAACTTTTTTTTTTGCTGGAAATCTAGATTTGAAAAGAAACACGCAGAAAGTGGGGAAAAAAAATAAACTTACGAATCAAGATGGTTGACACTCACCTCAGTTCACCCACACACGCACCGATTGGTCAACCGTCAGGTCACTGAACTGTAGGATTGGTCAATCGTCACGTCACTCAACTCTAGGATGGCCCGCCCGCACACGCAATGAACCTGCCCCCACTCGATGCTAATGAGCAGATAATGAGCGGAATTTTGAACGTTTTTTGGATACCGTCGGCACAATTTTTATCCGACCAAAAAGTAAATACACCTATGAGAGTCCCCTAATGATAAGCTTTCTTTTGATATAACATATGTATAAGTACGCTCTATAACTTTTGATTGTATAGCCGGACAGACAGACAGACAGAAAGACAGACAGACAGAGAGAGAGAGAGAGAGACAGGACAGAGAGACAAAGGCCTAGAAATTCAGTTGGGCGCGCCAGCCGTTAGCGCCTTAGGAGGAGTAGATCTCGAGCGCTAGGCGCTTAGCGCCCGGGCGCAGCGCGATCTGCGCCTCGCCCCAACTTCAGTACACATTTAGCGCCGGCGCAAAGTCTTAGCGCGCGCCCTGCTGCGCGCGCAGATCATGACGTCATTTACTAGTGCAACGCCCTTTTTGCGCCCCGAACCGGAACTTCACTCGCGCCGGGCCATTGTGCGCCGGGCGGCCCTAACGACTGTGAAGTGGAACGGTACACAGCCGAGGCGGGCCGCGGGGAGCGCTAATTAAAGGGCACTTACCCTGCACTATAAAGGCCAGCCATTTTGCAGCATTCACTCTTGTGCAACGGTTTTTTGGAGAGAGACCAAGGAGGAGAGCTTACTGGTTTGGACCAACACTAGGACAGGTATTTTTGGCTCAGGCCAGAGCTTAGCAATTATCTTTGCCTTCATTGAGAGCTCAGTGTTTGCCAGCATATAATGGGGGCTGCATTGGGTGCCAACGCTGACTTTCAGCCTTATGCCAGAAGGGCTTACAGACGCCGTGAGGGAGTGGCAGCCCTGGCTAGACGCAGAGGGGGCAACAGGCGTCGCCAACTGAGGCCTTACCCACCCAGGGTATACCGCCAGCAGTCCTCCTATCTGACCATGTCTGCCGCGATGTGTGTAAGGAGGCTGCGATTCAGAAGGGAGGTGGTTGCAGACATCTGCCAGCTGCTTCACAGAGATCTGCAGCCACAGCTGATGCGCAGGACGTCTCTGTCGGTGGCAGTGAAGGTGACGGTGGCTCTCAACTTCTATGCCACCGGCTCCTTCCAATCCGCTGCTGGGGACATCGCTAACATCTCCCAGTTCGCCGTGCATTGCTGCATCCGCCAGGTAACCGAAGCCCTTTTCACAAGGAGACATCAATTCATCTCCTTCCCCATGACCCTGGACAAGCAGCAGCAGTGTGCAGTGGGATTTGCAAGAATAGCGGGCTTCCCCATGGTGCAGGGCGCCATTGACTGCACGCATGTGGCTTTACGGGCACCTCTGGAGCATGCCGAGGATTACCGCAACCGGAAGGGCTACCATTCCCTCAACGTACAGCTGGTGTGTGACCACAGGCAGCGCATCCTAGCTGTCAATGCCCGCTTTCCAGGCAGCAGCCACGATGCCTTTATCCTGCGACAGACAACTGTGGCTGACATGTTCCAGGCACAGCCTCCCCCAAGAGGATGGCTTATCGGGGACAAAGGCTATCCTTTGTGTACCTGGCTCATGACCCCGCTCCGCGCGCCCACGACCCCTGCTGAAGAGGCATACAACGAGAGCCATCAAGCGACTAGGAACATCATAGAACAATCGGCGTCCTCAAGCAACGGTTCCGCTGTCTCGATCGCTCCGGGGAGCCCTCCAGTATTCGCAGGAGCGAGTCTCCCAATTCGTCGTCATTTGCTGCATGCTGCACAACCTGGCTATCCGCAGGACTCAGGCACTGCCACCTCACGTTGGACCCCCACCTCAGGAGGAGGAGCAGGAGGAGCATGAGGAGGAGGAGGACGAGGAGTACCAGCCCAGGAGGGAGGCAGAAGGTCCAAGGGCCGCCCATCGGCAGCTTATTGAACATCACTTCTAGGCCCCCTGTCAGGGAATGGCTTGTGCCAATGAAAGAACATGATTGCAGCCGCTCTGCAAGCCCTCAGCCGGTTAAGGCAACAAACACTTCAAAGATCAAACATGGACAATGTTAATAAATAAAATGCTTTATTGTACAAACTCAGGGCCCTTCCCACATGAAAACCAAAAACAGGCGAAACCCCCAAAAAACACTCAAACACATTACTCGCTCCCACAACCTGGAGAGGATTAACAAAACAGTGCAACTAAAATGGCCGTCATCCTCGGCCTTCGTAAAAAACAAACATCACATCCTCGGCCTTCAAAAAACAAACATCCAATTCTCGGCCTCAAAAAACAAACATCCAATTCTCGGCCTCAAAAAACAAACACAACTGGCCACACATTCGACTTTTTGGCCCGCTAGGGCGATGCCTTGGCCATCTTTGTGTGGCCCCTGCCCGCCCTGCTGCTCCTCCTCAAAGTAAGGCCATTGGCTGCTGCAAGGCTGGGGCAGGCTCCAGAGGGGCACATGTCGTGACGGCAGATGCCCTTGGGGGTCGGCCTAGTCGAGGTCTGGCCGTCGAGTGGGCGGCTGTTGAATGCTGCAGCTGTGGCTGGCCAGCATCAGTCGCTGCAGCAGCTCCTGGCAGCTCCACTGGGGGAGTGGCAGTGGCGGCTGGAGGAATGGGGGCAAGCTGGCGGATGGCAGGCGCTCGCTGGTCGCCTGAGACACTGGCACTCGCCCGGGCCAGCACTGCAGCATGCGCACCAATCTGCCGAGGGACAGACCGCTGTGCTGCTGCAGCGCGCCGGGTGCCCTGGTGATGCCTGGCTAACACAGCGAGTGTGGCAGCAGTGAGTGCCCGTGTTGACCTGTTCAGTGACCTCATCAGAGCACCCAGTGACTGCACGGCACCACTGATCAGCTGCCCACTCGCTGCCTGAGCTGCCCCGAATGCCGCCCGACTCGCTGCCTGCTCTGCCCCGAATTCCACCAAACTGATGGCCTGTGAGGCCCCGACGTCGGTCACACTCCGAGAGAGGGACTCGATGGCCTCAGGCAACCGTGCCACTACCCCCATGAGCTCCGTGTGCCGGCGCTCCGAGTCCGCGGACAAGTCCTCGAGGCGTTCCATCTCCTCGGCGAAGACCATCTCCGGACTGGAGGCCGGACTCTCCCTCTGGGGAGAAGGCCGCCGAGCTGGCCGACCCTTCCTGCGTTGCTGGACGCCGCTGGGCCCAGCAATTGGACTCCCCTCCGACCCTTCCCCCCTCTGGGGAGAAGGCCGCCGAGCTGGCACCCCCCTCCCGCGTTTCTGCAGGCCGCAGGTCCCATGAGCTCCCCTCCCCTCCGACACTTCCGCCACGCTCCCCTCCAGGGAAGACGTGTCCCCTACATTGGCATGGGTTGCCACGGCTGAGGGTTCCCCTGATGGGCCGCCTTCCTCTTGCTCCTCCTCCTCCTCCTCTTCCGAGGGGCTGTCACTGGCAACTTCAGGGACCTCCTCCTCACCATCTGAAAGCAGGAAGGCACAAGAGTAGCTTTAGAGTGAGGAGAGGGCATCAGCGAGGGATGCATGAGTGGTGGCATTCAGCGCATTGGTCGGACAGTGGCAAAGGATGTAGATCTGATGCGCAAGTGGGACGAGAGAGGTCCAAACGTTGATGTCCTTACCATTGGTGCCCAGAACAGGGTCGGCATCTCCACATGCAACGGGGCCAATCACCCGGCCACCCATGATGCGCTCCACGCGATGTTGCAGCTCGGTGAGCGGCTGGATCTGGGGTCGGCCTCCCCCGGTCGCAGTCCGGCTCTTCCTATTATTGGCCAGCTTGGCCTGCAAGAGAAAGGACGGCCTCTAAGTGCAGTGTGTAGCCCTGATCTTGTGTGCACTGCCTCCCATGGTGGAATAGCCTGGCCAGTGTGTCGCCCTGATCTTGTGTGCACTGCCTCCCATAGTGGAATAGCTTGGCCAGTGTGTAGCCCTGATCTTGTGTGCACTGCCTCCCATGGTGGAATAGCCTGGCCAGTGTGTTAAGTGCAGAATGTGCAATTGATGTTCATGTCTGTCCCATAGCTGCTGGATGAGGGCTGGCCATTAGGGCTTTCAGGTCCCTTTGCCCATAATGTGAGGTGCACATGCAAGGATGAGGAGGACACTAGAAAGGGTACTCACCCTGACAATCCGAGTGAGGTCATTAAACTTTTTGCGGCATTGGACACCGGTCCTGGGGACCTCGCTGTTGGCTGACACCTTGCTGGCGATATGCCTCCAGGCTCTCCGGTAGACGCGGACCGGCGCCTTCCTGCCATTGTCCGGGTACAAAAGATGGCGCCTCTTCTCCACACCACCAACCAGCACACTCAGATCATGCTCTGAGAAGCGCTGCGCTCGTTCACGGGCCTTCTGCATGGCTTCAGGCGCTATTTGGGTCCAGCAGCAGTGTTCAGGCCTAGCTGCAGGGCTCCACTATCCAGGGCGTGGCAGCAGACCAAGTCGACCCTTCCCCCTTAAGAGCTGGCCGGCGCCAGGGTGTCTGCTGTCAATCACGAGATGGCCGCACCTGCGCTGCGCCCGGCCTCAGCGCTCTCGCTCAGCACCTCCGGCTTAGCGCCTAAAGAGAGGCGTCCAGTGCCAGTTTTAGCGCTCGAGCAAACTCTTAGGGCGAAGCTAATGAATATCGGAGAAGTGGCCTCGATTTGGCGGCGGGCGCAAACTTTAGCGGCCGCCCGACTTTACCGCCCCAAAAGTGGCTACAATGAATTTCTAGGCCATACTGTTTTATATATATAGATAGTGTCAGCCTTGGCTCAGCGGGTAGCACTCTCACCTTCTCAATCAGAAAGTTATGGGTTCAAGTCCCACTCCAGCTTCAACACGTAATCACGGCTGACATTTCCTGCGCACTGTCGGAGGGTCAGTACTGAGGGAGCGCCGCACTGTCCGAGGGGCAGTACTGAGGGAGCGCTGCACTGTCGGAGGGACAGTACTGAGGGAGTGCCGCACTGTCGGAGGGGCAGTACTGAGGGAGTGCTGCACTGTCGGAGGAGCAGTATTGAGGGAGCGCCGCACAGGCGGAGGGACAGTACTGAGGGAGTGCCGCACTGTCCGAGGGGCAGTACTGAGGGAGCGCTGCACTGTCGGATAGACAGTATTGAGGGAACGCCGCACTGTCCGAGGGGCAGTACTGAGGGAGCGCTGCACTGTCGGAGGGACAGTACTGAGGGAGTGCTGCACTGTCCGAGGGGCAGTACTGAGGGAGTGCTGCACTGTCGGAGGGACAGTACTGAGGGAGCGCTGTACTGTTGGAGAGGCAGTACTGAGGGAGAGCTGCACTGTCGGAGGGTCAGTACTGAGGGAGTGTCGCACTGTCCGAGGGGCAGTACTGAGGGAGTGCTGCACTGTCGGAGGGACAGTACTGAGGGAGCGCTGTACTGTCGGAGAGGCAGTACTGAGGGAGAGCTGCACTGTCGGAGGGTCAGTACTGAGGGAGTGCCGCACTGTCCGAGGGGCAGTACTGAGGGAGTGCTGCACTGTCGGAGGGACAGTACTGAGGGAGCGCTGTACTGTTGGAGAGGCAGTACTGAGGGAGTGCTGCACTGTCGGAGGGACAGTACTGACGGAGTGCTGCACTGTCGGAGGGACAGTACTGAGGGAGTGCTGCACTGTCGGAGGGACAGTACTGACGGAGTGCTGCACTGTCGGAGGGACAGTACTGAGTGAGTGCTGCACTGTCGGAGGGACAGTACTGAGTGAGTGCTGCACTGTCGGAGGTGCTGTCGATGGGATGAAACATTAAACCGCGGCCCAGTCTGCCCTCTCAGGTGGATGTAACAGACCCCATGGCACTATTTCAAAGGAGAGCGGGGGAGTTCTCCCCGGTGTCCTGGTCAATATTTATCCCTCAATCAACTTCACTAAAAACAGATTACCCGGTCATTAACACGTTGCTGCTTGTGGGATCTTGCTGTGTGAAAATTGGTGGCTGCGTTTCCTACATTGCAACTGTGATTATATTTCCAAAGTAGGATGAAGGTGGAACCTGATGTGATTCAAAAGAATAACAGATCAGAGTAAAAATAGGCATCAGGCAGACCCTATTCCCCCGCTGATAAAGGCAGCATGATACAGGGGAAACACGGGGGGTGGAAGAAAGGATGAGTCTATTGCTAACAGAGATGTTTTAATTTGAACCTTCCACGCTAGCGTCTGACTGACTGTTTAAAGCTGTATAATGGTTCCATTATCGTAATGAGAAAAATAGCTCTTCCCTTTGAAATAAAAAAACATGTGCAAGCAATAGTGAGGGAGTTAAATCATGTACGGTGGAAAAGGATTGTAATATAATTCAACATCAAGGAAAATACTTGCTTTACAAATGTCTCCCCTTCTGTCGTTGGCTGTTCGTAGTGCGTCCAGCGCAACATGGATAATTGAAGCAGGTTGGCAAGACTTGCGGGCGGGTTCGGATAAGATCCTGAATGGCAAGTTGGTGTCAGCGACAACAGATAAGAAATAGGAGCAGGAGTCGGCCACACGGCCCCTCAAGCCTGCTCTGCCATTCAATAAGATCATGGCTGATCATCGACCCCAACTCCACTTTCCCGCCTGATCCCCATATCCCTTGATTCCCCTAGAGTCCAAACATCTATCGATCTCAGCCTTGAATATACTCAAAGACTCAGCATTCACAGCCCTCTGGGGCAGAGAATTCCAAAGATTCACAACCCTCTGAGTGAAGAAATTCCTCCTCATCTCAGTCTTAAATGGCCGACCCCTTATCCTGAGACTGTGCCCCCTAGTTCTAGACTCTCCAGCCAGGGGGAAACAACCTCTCAGCATCTACCCCGTCAATCCCCCTCAGAATCTTGTATGTTTCAATGAGCTCACCTCTCATTCTTCTAAACTCCAGAGAGTATCGGCCCATTCTACTCAATCTCTCCTCATAGGACAACCCTCTCATCCCAGGAATCAATCTAGTGAACCTTCGTTGCACCGCCTCCAAGGCAAGTATATCCTTCCTTAGATAAGGAGACCAAAACTGTGCACTGTACTCCAGGTGTGGTCTCACCAAGGCCCTGTACAATTGTAGCAAGACTTCCTTACTCTTATACTCCTACCCCCTTGCAATAAAGGCCAACATGCCATTTGCCTTCCTTATTGCTTGCTGTACCCACATGCTAGCTTTCTGTGTTTCTTGCACGAGGACACCCAAATCTCTCTGAACACCAAGGCCCCGATTTTCGGCTTGTGTGGGGAATGGTCGGATTTCCCCGAATGTGGGGTTTCTGACACATAAAAAAGTGTCAGCCAGCTCCACGCAATTTTCCCTCAAGTGACCAATTAATTCCCAGCATGTGGGAAGCCTTGCTAATTGTCCAATTCGAGTCAGAAATCCCCACAGTATGATGTCATCATTCGTGGTGCTTTCAAAGTGTCCAGCAAGCGTCTCCACCTCTGCAGGCTTCCCAACCACTCTTGCACAATGGCAGAGGAGCCTGCACCAGCTGCTGCCAGCGGCAGAGGCCGAGCTGCCTTCAAATTCGACGAGGCTTCACTGCAGGCATTATTGGATGGGGTTAGGGCCCTCAGGGAGGTCCTCTTCCCTAGGTCAGGGAGGAAGAGGCCTCCCACTGAGACCAATGCTGCATGGATGCAGGTGTCAGCAGATGCCAACTCGCTGGGAGTCACCAGAAGAACCTTGGCATTACATCTCTATCTCCTTCCTTTACTCCCCCACAGTACCATCCAGAGCCCCCGTCCTCACTGTGGAGGAGGAAGAGGCTGTGCAGCCAGACTCCTCAAAGGAAGCTCCAACCTCTGAGGGCGCAGCATCAGCAGAAGTAAGCGCACCCAGCGGCGGCCGGGACTGAAGCGGGGCGCACGGAAACGGCAGTCCGAAAGTCGGACGGGGCGGGGAATCAGGCGGAGGGGGTCCCGACCCGCTTTTTCGCCGATTTTCGGCCCCCGGCCGCATGAAAAGCCACCCGACAGCGGCCAGAAAATCGGGGCCCAACATTTGAAAGTTTCTCACCATTTAAAAAATATTCTGTTTTTCTATCCTTCCTACCTCAGTATGTTGAAATGTTTAAGTGTCCTAATCCAAATTGTACACTCTCGGGAGCCGCAAGCCTACATTTCGTTGTACTGCACTTGTGCACTAACAATGACAATAAAAGTTGATTTGATTTGATTTGATTTGATCCCTGTGGGAGCGAGTTCCACATTCTCACCACTCTCTGGGTAAAGAAGTCTCTCCTGAATTCCCCATTGGATTTATTAGTGACTATCTTATACTTGGATTTGTTTTCCCATATGCTTCTTTTCCCTCTTACAATTCCCTCGGTCTCCATTTATCTTTCTTGCGGGGAGGATGGGACAAATTGGTGGCCTCACAGCTCGGCCAATAGGAGGGCAGCTTACTGGAACAGATTTTTTTTAAAGTTGCATTTCTATAGCGCCTTTCACCACCTCAGGACGTCCCAAAGCATTTTACAGCCAATTAAGTACTTTTTGAAGTGTAGTCACTGTTGTCATGTAAGAAACGCGGCAGCCAATTTGCACACAGCAAGCTCCCACAAACAGCAATGAGATAATAACCAGATTGTGATATTGATTGAGGGATAAATATTGGAGAAAGAAAGAACTAACTTGCATTTCTATAGCGCCTTTCACGACCACCCGACGTCCCAAAGCATTTTACAGTCAATGAAGTACTTTTTGAAGTGTAGGCACTGTTGTAATGTAGGAAACACGGCAGCCAATTTGCGCACAGCAAGCTCACTATGTTTTATAAGTAGGGATACAGTGTACAAAGACAAACACAACGCTAAACCTCAATCACTGGTTCGGCCACAGCTAGACCATCGTGTTCAGTTTTGGGTACCTTACTTTAGGAAAGGTTGTCAAGGCCTTGGAGATGGTGCAGATGAGATTCCACAAGAATATCAACAGAAAATCCCTTTTGTTCTTTCCCCCCTTTCCCCTGTGTCCATGCTTGCTTAAAACCTGTAACATCTCTAACATTTTCCTCTTCTGATGAAAGGTCACAGACCTGAAACATTGACTCTGTTTCTCTCTCCCTCCGCAGATGCTGCCTGACCTGCTGAGTGTTTCCAGCATTTTCCATTTATATTTCAGATTTCCAGCACCTGCAGTATTTTCACGAACAATATACCTGGGATGGGATGAGTTATGAAGAGAGACGAAGAAACCTGGTCTGCTTACATGAAAACAAAGAAAGTTAAGAGGAGGTCTGTTAGAAGTGTTCAAAATTGTGAGGTGTTTTGATAGAATAAATGTGGGAAAGAAAGACAGACAGACAGACAGACAGACAGACAGAGATAGAAAGAAAGAAAGAGAGAGAGATTGATTCCCGATCCTGGGGCAGAGTCACGATCTCAGGGGGGCAGGGGTCTGATCCGAGGGCGGGGGGGGGCGGGCGAATCCCGACCCCGGGGGGTGCGGGTTGATGGTGAGTGAGCTTGGGGAGCCGAGAGGAAGCACACTTAAGTGTGAGGTGGTGAATTTTGGTAAGAGGAATAAGGAGGCGGCACACTGCTTCGATAAGAAGGGGGCAAAATTTGGTTGCTTTGCGCCTCTCGTTAGTGTCCCAAGGGCGCCCTGGCGCGGTGCCGCTAATGCCTCCCGCGAAATTCAGTGGGAGGTTAGCGGAGGTAGCCGGTAGCACCCCGTGGCATTGCGCCGCCGGCAATGATGTCATCGCCATGCGCAGTGCCCCGCTTACGCCCCGGCCGCAACCTTGGCTCGCTATGTCCGACAGGGTCAGGGGGGCATACGTGCGGCCGGGGCGGCGATATTTAAAGGGGAGGTGCCGGGCGGCCATTTTTTTCGCTGGCTGCCTGCCCCCTCAGCCTTCTGCGATCGCTCAGCCCAGCACCCCGCTTCCCCGGTGGTCCAGCAGGGCCCCAGTTCACGATGCGCAAGGCCCCTCTCCTTTAATAAGGAGAGGAAAGCCTGCAGTACCGCGGCGCTATGTGCCAACGTACGTGGCGCTGTTGCACGTGGCACCGCAATATTGGGCTGGAGCGCCCCAAGAGGGAAGGGGAGTGCTTCCAGTAGCGCCCCGCCTCCTGCTTGGGGCGCTTCCATTGCATTTCGCACATGGGGGCACTAACTTTTTCAGGCTGCGGAAAAGATAATGCCCCTAAGTGTCTAAATGGGGTAGAGGAGCAAATGGAGCTCAGGGTACAGATACACAAATCACTAAAAGTAGAAAGTAACTTAATAAGGCCATAAAAAATACTTATATAGTGACATGAATCTTGTCATTCATGTGGGAATGACTTATGAAATGATACTCGGTGGCCTGCTGGTGGCGCTGTCCAGGGAGAGTATAAATACTCGGGCACAGGCCCAGCTTGCTCAGGACATTCTTTAACAGGAACTAGTGAAGGACACAACTAGACCTCCATGTTGAAAAACAGTTGATTAAAGCCTTGTTTAATACAAGTGCCGAGTAGTTTTCTTTCGTCATATAGAACCTTGGTGAGACCGCACTTGGAGCACTGTGCATATTGTAAAAAGGATATGGAGGCACTGGAGAAAGTGCAAAAAAGATTCACAAGATTAATACTAAAACTGAGAGGATATACTTATCAGGAAAGGCTGAACAAGCTGGGGCTCTTTTCTCCAGAAAAGAGAAGGCCGAGGGGTGACCTGATAGAGGTCTTTAAAATTATGAAGGGGTTCGATTGGGTAGATATAGAGACGATGTTTCTACTTGTGGGGGAGACCGAAACTAAAGGTCATAAATATAAGATATTATAATAAATCCAATGGGGAATTCAGGAGAAACCCCTTTACCCAGAGAGTGGTGAGAATGTGGAACTCGCTCCCACAGGGAGTGGTTGAGGCGAATAGCACAGATGCACTTCTTCTTCTTCTTAGGCAGTCCCTCGGGAACCGAGGATGACTTGCTTCCACATTAAAAATGAGCTCGCAGGTGACTGATGAGTCCAATGTGGGACCTACAGTCTCTGTCACAGGTGGGGCAGACGGTGGTTGAAGGGGCGGGTGGGTGGGGTGCTTGGGTTGACGTGCGCTCCTTGCGCTGCCTGCGCTTGGCTTCCGCTTGCTCCCGGCGAAGAGACTCGAGGTGTTTGGCGCCTTCTCGGATGCTTCTCCTCCACTTTGTGCGGTCTTGGGCCAGGGATTCCCAGGTGTCGGTGGGGATGTTACACTTTTTCAAGAAGGCTTTGAGGGTGTCCTTGAAGCGTTTCCTCTGCCCACCTGGGGCTCTCTTGCCGTGTCAGAGCTCCGAGTAGAGCGCTTGTTTTGGGAGTCTCGTATCGGGCATGCGGACGATGTGACCCGTCCATCAGAGCTGATCGAGCATGGTCAAAGCTTCGATGCTGGGGATGTTGGCCTGAGCAAGAACACTGATGCTGGTGCGCCTATCCTGCCAATGGATTTGCAGGATCTTGCGGAGGCAGTGTTGGTGGTACCTCTCCAGTGCTTTGAGGTGCCTGCTGTACATGGTCCATGTCTCTGAGGCATACAGCAGGGCGGGTATCACTGCTGCTCTGTAGACCATGAGCTTAGTGCCAGGTTTGAGGTCCTGGTCTTCAAACACTCTCTTCCTCAGGCGACCGAAGGCTGCACTGGCACACTGAAGGCAGTGTTGGACTTCGTCATCGACGTCTGCCCTTGTTGACAGTAGGTTCCCGAGGTATGGAAAGTGGTCCACATTGACCAAGGCCTTGTCGTGGATTTTGATAATCAGGGGGCAGTACTGTGTGGCGAGGACAGGTTGGTAGAGGACTTTTTTCTTACGGATGTTTAGTGTAAGGCCCATGCTCTCGTACGCTTCGGTGAAGGTGTTAACGATGGTTTGGAGTTCGACCTCCGAGTGAGCGCAGATGCAAGCATCGTCTGCATACTGTAATTTGACAACAGAGGATGGGACGATCTTGGATCTGGACTGGAGGCGACGGAGGTTGAACAGTTTCTCGTTTGTTCTGTAAATTAGCTCCACTCCAGCGGGGAGCTTACTGAGGGAAAGTCATCGCAAGAATCCTCCTCAATCGCCTTCTTCCAGTGGCCGAAGAGCTCCTCCCAGAGTAGCAATGCGGATTCCGCCCACTAAGGGGCACAATGGACATGATCTTTACCATGCATCAATTACAAGAGAAATGCAGGGAACAGCACCAACCTCTGTACATGGCCTTCTTTGATCTCACAAAGGCCTTTGACACTGTCAACCGTGAGAGATTCTGGAGTATCCTCCTTAAATTCGGCTGCCCTCAAAGGTTTGTCACCATCCTCCGCCTGCTTCACGACGACATGCAAGCCGTGATCCTGACCAACGGTTCCACCACAGACCCAATTCACATACGGACCGGGATCAAGCAAGGCTGTGCCATCGCACCAACGCTCTTCTCGATCTTCCTGGCTGCAAGATGCACTTAAGGGGAAGCTGGATAAACACATGAGGGAGAAAGGAATAGAAGGATATGTTGGTGGGGTGAGATGAAGAGGGGTGGGAGGAGGCTGGTGTGGAGCATAAACACCGGCACGGACCAGTTGGGCCGAATGGCCTGTTTCTGTGCTGTACATTCGATGTAACTCGATGAATACATATTGTTACATAAGTAGCGTGTGATGGGGAATGAGAATATTGAGGAGAACAGTGACCATCATTTCAGTTTATATATAAAAAAAACTGAAGAGGAATATAAAAGCTCTATTCTTCAATAATCCCCCCGAGTACAAAATGATTTTTTTTTTTCTAATCTGGGATTCCAACGTATTGCAGATCAGGGCACAGCTATTACAGCTGTCAGGATAACTCAGCAACTTGCAATAGAGATCTGTGGTTGTTGTGCGTAGGTCGCTGGGTTCAGTTCCCACCGGAGATTTTACTTACTTTGACGACAATAATTACTGAAAGTGGAATGGCCTGACTGTCCAGCTGGCCAAATGCTCACTGAGGTCTTGCTTGAGGGTCTAAACGAGGGTCTAAACCTTCTGAACAACTTATGTCTAAACTGATTAAATAAGTACTGAAAGACAAGCAATTTTACGATTGCAAGTACCGAGAGAGACCTGGGGCTGTTTGTGCACAAATCTCTGAAGGTGGCAGGACAGGTTAACAAAGCAGTTAATAAAGCAATAGCAAAATACTGCGGATGCTGGAAATCCGAAATAACAACAGAAAACGCTGGAAAAACTCAGCAGGCCAGGCAACATCCGTGGAGAGAGAAACAGAGTTAACGCTTCAGGTCAAAGACCCTTTGTCAGAACTGGAAAAAAAAGCAGGAAAAGGAACTGATTTTAAAGCAAGTGGGGGCTGGGGAAAGGGGGAGGGGATGAAAGAACAAAAGGGAAGGTCAGCGATAGGATAGAAAGCAGGAGAGATTAAGAGACATTGAGAGATATTCAAGGAACATAGGATGGCTCTAGTATATATATATATGTGATAGGGGGCGAGGTTATGATCTGAAATTGTTGAACTCTATGTTGAGTCCAGAGGGCTGCAGAGTGCCTAATCGAAAGATGAGGTGCTGTTCCTCATAGTAAAGCACATGAATTTCATAAGTAAAGGCATCGAGTACAAAAGCCAGTAAGTTCTGCTAAACCTAAATAAAACACTAGCTCGGCCCCAGCTGGAATATTGTCTCCAATTCTGGGCACCACACTTTAGGAAGGACGTGAAGGCTTTGCAGAGGGTACAGAAGAGATTTACAAGAATGGTTCCAGGGATGAGGGAATACAGTCACGTGGATAGACTGGAGAAGCTGGGATTGCTCTCCTTGGAGCAGAGAAGGCTGAGAGGAGATTGGATAGAGGCGTTCAAAATCATGAAGGGGTTAGATAGAGTAAATAAGGAGAAATTGTTTCCAATGGCTGAAGGGTCGATAACCAGAGGGTACAGATTGAAGGTGATTGGCAAAAGAACCAGAGGCGACATGAGGAAAAACTTTTTTATGCAATGTGATTAGGATTTGGAATGCACTGCCTGATCCCACTTTCCAGCTCTTGGTCCGTAGCCCTGTAGGTTACGGCACTTCAAGTGCATATCCAAGTACTTTTTAAATGTGATGAGGGTTTCTGCCTCTACCACCCTTTCAGGCAGTGAGTTCCAGATCCCCACCACCCTCTGGGTGAAAAAGGTTCTCCTCCACTCCCCTCTAAACCTCCGACCAATTACTTTAAATCTATGCCCCCTGGTTATTGACCTCTCTGCTAGGGGAAATAGGTCCTTCCTATCCACTCTATCTAGGCCCCTCATAATTTTGTACACCTCAATTAGGTTCCCCCTCAGCCTCCTCTGTTCCAAAGAAAACAATCCCAGCCTATCCAGTCTTTCCTCATAGCTAAAATTCCCCAGCCCAGGCAACATCCTTGTAAATCTCCTCTGCACCCTCTCTAGTGCAATCACATCTTTCCTGTAATGTGGTGACCAGAACTGCACGCAGTACTCTAGCTGTGGTCTAGCTAATGTTTTATAAAGTTCAAGTATAACCTCCCTGCTCTTCTATATTCTATGCCTTGGCTAATAAAAGCAAGTATCCCGTATATCTTCTTAACCACCTTATCTACCTGGCCTGCTACCTTCAGGGATCTGTGGACATGCACTCTAAGGTCCCTCTGATCTTCTGCACTTCTCAGTATCCTACCATTTATTGTGTATTCCCCTTGCCTTGTTAGCCCTCCCCAAATGCATTACCTCACACTTCTCCAGATTGAATTCCATTTGCCACTGTTCTGTCCACCTGACCAATCCATTGATATCTTCCTGCAGTCTGCAGCTTTCTTCTTCATTATCAACCACACGGCCAATTTTGCAAACTTCTTAATCATACTTCCTACATTCAAGTCCAAATCATTGATATGTACCACAAAAAGCAAAGGACCCAGTGCTGAGCCCTGCGGAACCCCACTGGAAACAGCCTTCCAGTCACAAAAACACCCTTCGACCATTACCCTTTGTTTCCTGTCTCTGAGCCAATTTTGGATCCAAATTACCACTTTGCCTTGGATCCCATGGGCTTTTACTTTTGTGACCTGTCTGCCATGTGGGACTTTATCTAAAACCTTGCTAAAATCCATATAGAGTACATCAAACGCACTACCCTCATCGACCCTCCTTGTTACCTCCTCAAAAAATTCAATCAAGTTAGTCAGACACGGCCTTCCCTTAACAAATCCATGCTGACTGTCCCTGATTATTCCGTGTCTTTCTAAATGAAGATTTATCCTGTCCCTCAGAATTTTTTCCAATAATTTGCCCACTACTGAGGTTAGGCTGACTGGCCTGTAATTACTCGGCCTATCACTTTCTCCCTTTTTACCACATTAGCAGTCCTCTGGCACCGCAGCTGTAGCCAGAGACGATTGGAAAATGATAGAATTCATAGAATTATAGAATCACACAGCACAGAAGGCAGCCATTCGGCCCATCGAGCCTGTGCCGGCTCTTTGAAAGAGCTCTCCAATTAATCCCACTCTCCCACTCTTTCCCCAGAGCCCTGCAAATGTTACCTTTTCAAGTATTTCTCCAATTCCCTTCTGAAATTGAATCTGCTTCCACCGCCCTTTCAGGCAGCGCATTCCAGATCACAACAACTCGCTGTAAAAACATTCTCCTCATCTCCCCTCTGGTTCTTTTGCCAACTCCCTTCACTCTGTGTCCTCTGGTTACCGACCCTCCTGCTACTGGGAACAGTTCCTCCTTATTTACTCAATCAAAACCATTTTTGTAATTCTCTGATAAGTGTTGTACTCAAATATAACTGACATCTCTGGCCAAGCTTCTGTGCGCGCTGACCTTGATTTTCCGCCAATTGTAGGGCACAGGAGAACGGTCGTAGGCTAGAGAGTGCAGAAATGGGGCATCTCGGCCTCCATTCTCAGAATTTTACAAATGTCTTAGTCAGCTAGAACTGGAATCTTGCTGGAATGATTGCGCTGCAGAAATCTCCACCTGGGGAATAAAGAAAAGCGTACCAAGAAGACTTCTACTGATTCCCAATCGTCTTCACACTGGCCTTCCATCCGGCAGGAGGTCGAGGGGCAGCTTCCGCACTCAGGCCGCAGTTAAAATCGCTGTCGGGGCCCAACGACATCATCGGACCTCAATTAGCATATGCTAATTAGGACCCCGCTGGCCTTTGGGTTGGGCGACTGAGGCAATCCGTCCCGAAGACTTGGTTAAGATCGCTAACGGTAGGAACCGGGCGGCGTTACGGCAGAGAACGTTTGATACTTGTTTAAAAGACTAAAAATAACGGATTTGGAATTAAACCCTCGCTTTCTTGGTAAAGAGCATAGAAACATAGAAATATAGAAGATAGGAGCAGGAGTAAGCTATTCGGCCCCTCGAGCCTGCTCCGCCATTCAATGCGATCATGGCTGATCATCCAAATTCAGTACCCTGTCCCTGCCTTCTCCCCATATCCCTTGATCCCTTTAGCCTTAAGAAATATATCTAACTCCTTCTTGAATATATTTAATGAATTGGCCTCAACTGCCCTGTGTGGCAGAGAATTCCACAGGTTCACCACTCTCTGGGTGAAGAAATTCCTCCTCATCTCAGTCCTAAATGGCTTACCCCTTATCCTTAGACTGTGACCCCTGGTTCTGGACTCCCCCGCCATGGCTGCTTCTAGCGACACCGCTATTGCCGGCCAAAATGGAGATGGTCGCGCCTGGAGACCGCACTGCTGTAACTGACTGGGATCGATTTTACGCACATCATTTGTATTATGTAACTATCCTCCACTCACTGCACATTGCTGGAGAAATAATCCTGCTTGTATCAGGAGAATTTGCTGTCGTTTCGATCAGGAGTTCTGTTTGCTCTAGTTCTTTTAAATAGACTTTGTGGACTGTTTGCTGTAGTGCGCTGTTTGTATCGACTCTGTTTGCTGTTTAGTTAGACTCTGTTTGCTGAGTAACTAGACAGTTTGCCCTGAGTTCCACCCCGCTTCCAACTCATTGGCTGACACAATGGAGTGAATAGACACTCTGAAGGAAGACAGCTGTCAGCTTGACTGAAGTCACGATAAATATTGCGCAGGATGCTGAGAGAGGGCAACGTGTGAAATGGAGCCAGGGTGAAATGGAGCTTTGCTAAGATTATACCTGAATCAGTAACCGATAAGGGGAAACAATGCGGGCAGGTGCAGAGATACGGGTGCAAGTCCGGCAAACTGATAAGAGATTCTTTGATGTTTGATAATTGAACATCAGATTTTGGAAAGGAAACCATATAAAACAGCGCATGCTACAAGAGTTGATCAGGAGAACCACGGAAGACATCATCAACAACAACAACTTGCATTTATATGGCAACTTTAACATTGTAAAACGTCCCAAGGTGCTTCACAGGAGCGATTATCCAACAAAATTTGACACCGAGCCACTTAAGGACAGGTGAAGAGGTATGTTTTAAGGAGCGTCTTAAAGGAGGAGGGAGAGGTGGAGAGGGTTTAGGGAGGGAAGGGCCTGTTTCTGTGCTGTGCATTCTATGTAATTCTATGTAAACGTACTGGGAGTGAAAGGCACGTCTCCAAAAACAATTGGGAGGCAAAGATTGCATTTACTTTGCACCTTAATGCTTAAACATCTTTTGTCGTCTTACTCACCCATACACCTTTTGGACCTGGGTTCCCTTCAGGACCAACTAAACCCTGCAAGAAACATAAGAATATAAACGTATTAGTAGGTAAGATTAAAAAATATTGTTCCACACAAAATAAACTTGGTTGACTTTAACAATGTTGTAGGTGACTAATGCACTATGTAACCATCAATGCTGTTTATTCATACATGGGTGTGCCATATCATTCAACACCAAGTACCGAATACAACTTAATCTTTCAATGATCCCTCGCAAATTTTTGTCAGGCAAAATAAATGCTATGAAAAATTGTTGCACCTGTTTTCAAAAGCCTACCAGCAGAATATGAGCAAGAATTACATAACCATTAACTAAGTTAGAACGATGTGCAGCATAAACTAATGGAGCATTTATGAAGAACTCTCAGATTTTGACTGCTACCTTACATCGTGGTTTTTACTTTCTACTGTTAAGTTCGCGCTACACTCAGTGAAACATAATTAGAACAGTTAGGAACTTAGGAACAGGAGAAGGCCAATTCGGCCCCTCGAGCCTGTTCCGCCATTCAATGAGATCATGGCCGATCTGTATCTTAACTCCATCCACCCACCTTGGCTCCATATCCTTTTATACCCTCGCCTCTCAAAAATCTATCGATCTCAGAGTTATTAACTGAGCGAGCATCGACTGCTTTTTGTGGGAGAGAGTTCCACACTTCAACCACCCTCTGCATGACAAAGCGTTTCCTAACTTCTCTCCTGAGCGGCCTGGCTCTGAGTTTAAGGTGATGTCCCCCTTGTCCTCGACTCCCCCCCACACCACCAACCAGCGGAAAAAGCTTCTCTCTCTCTATCCTGTCAATTCCTTTCAAAATCCAAAAAATCTCAATCAAATCACCCCTTGGCCTTCAACATTCCAGGGAATACAAGCCTAGTTTATGTTTGAGAATGTTTCTGATTGGTTTGCATTGATCGGGCTCACCTTCTAATGGTCTCATGTTTGCCTCATTTATCATTGGGCTTGAGATTGGGTGCACAAGATAGAAACATAGAAGATAGGAGCAGGAGTAGGCCATTCGGCCCCTCGAGCCTGCTCCGCCATTTAATGAGATCATGGCTGATCATCCAAATTCAGTACCCTGTCCCTGCTTTCTCCCCATATCCCTTGATCCCTTTAGCCTTAAGAAATATATTTAACTCCTTCTTGAATATATTTAATGAATTGGCCTCCACTGCCTTCTGTGGTAGAGAATTCCACAGGTTCACCACTCTCTGGGTGAAGAAATTCCTCCTCATCTCTGTCCTAAATGGCCTACCCCTTATCCTTAGACTGTAACCCCTGGTTCTGGACTCCCCCGCCATCGGGAACATCCTTCCTGCATCTGGTCTGTCTAGTCCTGTTAGAATTTTATAAGTTTCAATGAGATCCCCTCTCATTCTTCTGAACTCCAGCAAATATAAGCCCAATCGACCCAATCTCTCCTCATACGTCATTCCTGCCATCCCAGGTATCAGTCTGGTGAATCTTTGCTGCACTCCCTCCATGGCAAGAACATCCTTCCTCAGATAAGGCGACCAAAACTGCACACAATACTCAAGGTGTGGTCTCACCAAGGCCCTGTACAACTGCAGCAAGACATCCTTGCTCCTGTACTCAAACCCTCTTGCTACGAAGGCCAACATACCATTTGCCTTCTTAACCACCTGCTGCACCTGCATGCTTACCTTCAGCGACTGGTGCACAAGGACACCCAGGTCTCGTTGCACTTCCCCTTCTCCCAATCTATTGCCATTCAGATAATAATCTGCCTTCCTGTTTTTGCCACCAAAGTGGATAACCTCGCATTTATCCACATTATATTGCATCTACCATGCATCTGCCCAATCGCCCAACCCGTCCAAATCATACTGGAGTTTCTCGGCATCCTCCTCACAGCACACACGCCCACCCAGCTTTGTGTCATCTGCAAACTTGGCGATATTACATCTAGTTCCCTCGTCTAGATCATTAATATATATTGTGAATAGCTGAGGTCCTAGGACCGATCCCTGCGGTACCCCACTAGTCACTGTCTGCCACTCGGAAAAGGACCCGTTTATTCCAACTCTTTGCTTCCTGTCTGCCAACCAGTTCTCTATCCAAGCCTGAGGGCGCGGCCGTCAATGGCGGAGCGAAGGAAATCAGGGATGAGCAACAGCCAAAATTGGAGGAGCGCAGAGAGACCTCGGAGGGTTGTAGGGCTGAAGGAGGTTACAGAGATAGGGAGTGGCATAGAGAGGAATATGGAAAAAAATTGACTTGTGTTATGTTACTTCAATGGCTAAAGATAGACATTCTGGGACATAAATGTATGCAGTGGTCCCCAATACTTTGTTTTCATGAAGAACTTTTAAAAAACATTATGCATTAAGCTGATTCTAACACGTAAATTCTTCATGTACGTGGATTGGCTACAATCATGAACATTCATTGGGAGCTGTGCATATGAGAGAAGACATTGAAAGCAGGTGGGAATTTTTCCTCCCATGGGTTTATTCATCAAATTTATTGAACTACAATTCCACAACTTGCCTTGGCCGAGATTTGAACTCACGACCTCTGGATTGCTATTCCAGTACCTATAAACCACTGTACCACAGCGCTCCTAGCTGGAAGACCACTCTTGGCCATAATTGGTGATGGTCACCACTACCTGAATCACTAAATGTAGCGACGCAGGTTAATAAGGCCATAAAAAAAGCAAGCCAAGCACTGAGGGTCATCTTAGAGGAATAGAATTGAGAAGCAGAGAAGTTATGTCAAACCTGCATAGCCACACTGGGAGCACTGTGACCAGTCCTGGTCTCCATATTATAAAAAGGATATAGAGGCACTGGAAAAGGTACATAAAAAGATTCACAAGGATGATACCAGAACTGAGAGGTTTTAACTATCACGAAAGACTGAACAGGCTGGGGCTCTTTTCTCTAGATAGAGGTCTTTAAGATTATGAAAGGGTTTGATATGGCAGGTGTAGAGAAGATGTTTCCACTTGTGGGGCATGCTAAAACTAGAGGCCATGAATATAAGACAGTCACTAATAAATCCCATCAGTAATTCAGGAGAAACTTCTTTACCCAGAGAGTGGTGAGAACGTGGAACTCGCTACCACAGGGAGTGGTTGGAGCGACTAGTATAGATACATTTAAAGGGGTAAGAACATAAGAAATAGGAGCAGGAGTCGGCCATTCGGCCCCTTGAGCCTGCTCCGCCATTCAATATGATCATGGCTGATCTTCTACCTCATCTCCACTTTCCTGCACTATCCCCATGTCCCTTGATTCCCTTAATATCCAAAAATCTATCGATCTCTGTCTTGAATATACTCAACGACTGAGCCTCCACAGCCCTCTGGGGTAGAGAATTCCAAAGATTCACCACCCTCTGAGTGAAGAAATTTCTTCTCATCTCAGTCCTAAATGGCTGACCCCTTATTCTGAGACTGTGACCCCCGATTCTAGACTCCCCAGCCAGGGGTAACATCCTCCCAGCATCTACCCTGTCGAGCCCTGTATGAATTTTGTATGTTTCAATGAGATCACCTCTCATTCTTCTAAACTCTAGAGAATATAGGCGTTGTCTACTCAATCTCTCCTCATAGGACAATCCCCTCATCCCAGGAACCAGTCTGGTGAACCTTCATTGCACTCCCTCTATGGCAAGTATATCCTTCCTTAGGTAAGGAGACCAAAACTGTACACAATACTCCAGGATAACAACAGAAAATGCTGGAAAAACTCAGCAGGCCAGGCAACATCCGTGGAGAGAAATTAGAGTCAACGTTTCGGGTCAAAACCCTTTATCAAGACTAAAGAGGCACAGGGAATGAAATAGATTAAGAGGCCAGGCTGGGAGAGAACAAAAGAGAAGAGACATTAAGAGATATTCAAAACCAGACGAGATGGTGATAGGACTAGTGGAGACAAAAGACGGCTCTAGATTAGGTGTGAAATGCGCTGGCAGAATGGGAGACAGCTGCCATGTGGGAGAGAGAAAAAAAAGGAAAGGGGGGGAGGGAAAAACCAAAACAAAGGTGTGGATAAAACATATAAGTAAAAATGTAATAGGGGCCGAGGTTATGATCTGAAATTGTTGAACTCGATATTGAGTCCGGAAGGCTGTAAAGTGCCTAATCGGAAGATGAGGTGCTGTTCCTCGAGTTTACGTTGAGCTTCCGTGGAACAATGCAAGAGCCTGAGTACAGTGAGGTCTGAGTGGGAATGGGGCGGTGAATTAAAATGACAGGCGACCGGAAGCTCGGGGTCCCCCTTGCGGACTGAACGGAGGTGATCCGCAAAGCGGTCACCCAATCTGCGTTTGGTCTCCCCAGTGTAGAGGAGACCGCATCATGAGCAGCGAATACATTCTCACGATGCGGTCTCCTCTACATTGGGGAGACCAAACGCAGATTGGGTGACCGCTTTGCGGAACACCTCCGTTCAGTCTGTAAGGGGGACCCTGAGCTTCCGGTCGCCTGTCATTTTAATTCACCGCCCCAATCCCACTCAGACCTCACCGTCCTTGGCCTCTTGCATTGTTCCACGGAAGCTCAACGTAAACTCAAAGAACAGCACCTCATCTTCCGATTAGGCACTCTGCAGCCTTCTGGACTCAATATCGAGTTCAACAATTTCAGATCATAACCTCGGCCCCCATTACATTTTGACTTATATTTTTTATCCACACCTTTGTTTTGGTTTCCCCCCTCCTTTCCTTTTTTTCCCTCTCTCCCACATGGCAGCTGTCTCTCATTCTGCCAGCGCATTTTACACCTAATCTAGAGCCGTCTTTTGTCTCCACTAGTCCTATCACCATCTCATCTCGTTTTGAATACCTCTTAATGTCTCTTCTTCTCTTTTGTTCTCTCCCAGCCTGGCCTCTTAATCTATTTCATTCCCTGTGCCTCTTTAGTTTTGATAAAGGGTTTTGACCCGAAACGTCGACTCTAATTTCTCTCCACGGATGTTGCCTGGCCTGCTGAGTTTTTCCAGCATTTTCTGTTGTTATTTCGGATTTCCAGCATCTGCAGTATTTTGCTATCACAATACTCCAGGTGTGGTCTCACCAGGGCCCAATATAATTGCAGTAAGACATCTTTACTCTTATACTCAAATCCTCTTGTAACAAAGGCCAACCTACCATTTGCTTTCTTAATTGCTTGCTGTACCTGCAAGTTAACTTTCAGTGATTCGTGTACAAGGACACCCAGGTCCCTCTGAACACATTTCCCAATCTTTCACCATTTAAAAAATACTCTGTTTTTCTATTTTTCCTACCAAAGTGGATAACTTCACATTTCTCCACATTATATTCCATTTGCCATGTTTTTGCCCACTGGACTCAACATAGAGTTCAACAATTTCAGATCATAACCTCGGCCCCTATCATATATATATATAATTTTCTTTTTTTTTATCCACACTTTTTGTTTGGCCTTTTTTTCTTCCCTCCCACGTGGCAGCTGTCCTTCACTCTGCCAGCGCAATCCACACTTCATCTGGAGCCATCCTTCGTTCCTTAACCTGTCCCATTACCATCTCCTCCCGCCTTGAGTATCTCTTATTGTCTCTCAATGTCTCTTAATCTCTCCTGTTTTCTATCCTATCTCTGACCTTCCCTTTTGTTCTTTCATCCCCTCCCCCTTTTCCCAGCCCCTAAACTTGCTTTCCATTTCCTGCCTTTTTCCAGTTCTGACGAAAGGTCATCGACCTGAAACGTTGACACTGTTTCTCTCTCCGCGAATGCTGCCTGGCCTGCTGAGTTTTTCCAGCGTTTCCTGTTGTTATTTCGGATCTCCAGCATCCACAGTATTTTGCTAATGTAATATATCCAAGTTTGCTGATGATACAAAGCTGGGTGGGAATGTAAGTTGTGAGGAGGATGCAAGGAGGCTTCAAGGGCATATAGGCAGTTTAAGTGAATGGGTAAGAACATGGCAAATGGAGAAATGTGAAGTTATCCACTTTGGTAGGAAAAATAGAAAACCAGAGTATTTTTTAAATGGTGAAAGATTGGGAAATGTGTTCAGAGGGACCTGAGTGTCCTTGTACATGAGTCACTGAAAGTTAACATGTAGGTACAGCAAGGAATTAAGAAAGCAAATGGTATGTTAGCCTTTGTTACAAGAGGGTTTGAGTATAAGAGTAAAGACGTCTTACTGCAATTATATAGGGCCCTGGTGAGACCACACCTGGAGTACTGTGTACAGTTTTGGCCTCCTTACCAAAGAAAGGATATACTTACCATAGAGTGAGTGCAACGAAGGTTCACCAGACTGGTTCCTGGGATGGGGGGATTGTCCTATGAGGAGAGATTGAGTAGACTAGGCCTATATTCTCTAGAGTTTAGAAGAATGAGAGGTGACCTCATTGAAACATACAAAATTCTTACAGGGCTTGACAGGGTAGATGCAGGGAGGATGTTTCCCCTGGCTGGGGAGTCTAGAACCAGGGGTCACAGTCTCAGAATAAAGGGTCGGTCATTTAGGACTGAGATGAGGAGAAATTTCTTCACTCAGAGGGTGGTGAATCTTTGGAATTCTCTACCCCAGAGGGCTGTGGAGACTCAGTCGTTGAGTATATTCAAGGCTGAGATCGATAAATTTTTGGATATTAAGGGAATCAAGGGATATGGGGATAGTGCAGGATATGTTACATTTGATCCCCTCATCCAAATCATTGATGTAGATTGTGAATAGCTGAGGCACAAGCACTGATCCTTGCGATACCCCACTAGTTACAGCCTGCCAACCTGAAAATGACCCGTTTATTCCTACTCTCTGTTTTCTGTCCATTAACCAATCCTCAATCTATGCTAGTACATTACCCCCAATCACATGAGCCCTAATTTTGTTTAATAACCTCTTGTGTGGCACCTTATCGAATGCCTTCTGAAAATCCAAATACACCACATCCACTGGTTCCCCTCATCTATTCTATTAGTTACAACCTCAAAAACATGATTTCCCTTT
Organism: Somniosus microcephalus; assembly: GCF_052327205.1. NCBI lineage: Eukaryota > Metazoa > Chordata > Chondrichthyes > Squaliformes > Somniosidae > Somniosus > Somniosus microcephalus. The sequence continues at coordinate 367,140,517 of NC_140989.1, forward strand.
CATAAATCCGTGTTGACTCTGCCCAATCCTATTATTATTTTCTAAATGCTCTGTTACCACATCCTTAATAATAGATTCTAGCATTTTCCTACTACTGATGTCAGGTTAACTGGTCTGTCGTTCCCCGTTTTCTCTCTCCCTCCTTTCTTAAATAGTGGGGTTACATTTGCACCTTCCATTCCGCGGGAACGTTCTAGAATCAATGGAGTTTTGGAAGATGGCAACCAATGCATCCACTGTCTCTATAGCACCTCTTTCAAACCCCTAGGATGTAGGCCATCAGGTCCAGGGGATTTATCAGCTTTCAGTCCCATTAATTTCTCCAGTACTAATTTTTTACTAATACTAATTTTTTTCAGTTCCTCATTCTCACTCGACCCTTGGTTCTCCACTATTTCCGGGAGGTTTTGCGTCTTCTTCCGTGAAGAGAGTCACAAAGTATTTGTTTAATTTCTCTCCCATTGCCTTATTCCCCATTATAATTTCTCCTGTCTCAGCCTGTAAGGGACCCACATTTACTTTCACTAATCTTTTCCTTTTTACATACCTATAGAAGCTTTTACAATCTGTTTTTATGTCACTCGCTAGTTTACTCTCATTCTATTTTCCCTTTCTTTATCAATTTCTTGGTCCTCCTCTGCTGAATTCTAAAATCCTCCCAATCCTCAGGCTTACTACTCATTTTGGCAACATTATAAGCCTCTTCCTTTGATCTAATACTATCTTTAACTTCTCTTGTTAGCCACTGTTGGACCACTTTTCCTGTGGGGTTTTTGTGCCTTAAAGGAATGTATATTTGTTGTAAATTATGTATTAATTCTTCAAATGCTAGCCATTGCTTCTCTACTGTCATACCTTTTAATATAGTTTCCCAATCTACCTTAGCCAACTTAATCCTCATACCTATGCAGTTTGCTTGGTATAGATTTAAGACCCTAGTTTCGGGTTTAACTAAATCACTTTCAAAATTAATATAAAATTCTATCATATTATGGTCACTCTTCCCTAAGAGCCTCTTTACTACAAGGTTATTAATTAACCCTTTCTCATTGCACAATACTAGGTCTAACATAGCCTGTTCCCTAGTTGGTTCCTAGTTGGTAAGATGGATAACCACACGAGGGAGAAAGGAAAAGAAGGATGTGTTGATGGGGTGAGATGAAGAGGGGTGGGAGAAGGCTCGTGTGGAGCAGAAACACCGGCACGGACCAGTTGGGCCGAATGGCCTGTTTCTGCGCTGTAGATTCTATAAAACACCAAATATTCCAAAAGAGAAAAATATAAGACAGGGAATCAAAAAAGGTGAAGTGGAATAGTCGAATTGGTTTAAAGGTAAAAGCATTCATACAACAACAACAGCAAAGTGCATTTATATAGCACCTTTAACATAGTAAATCTTTCCAAGGTGCTTCACAGGAGCGATTATCAAACAAAACACAAATGTATCAATCTTATTCCAAGATTCCGGTAACTGAGCAAAAGCAGACACTGGATGCAGTGCTGTGGTGACAAAAAAAAGTTTCAAGATTTTTGAAGGAAACAGCTTCAAACACGAAAACCCCCTCCAAAATCCAAAGTATAGTTACTGCACCTGCCTGCCAGGGTAACCACGCACACCGCGATCTCCATCCAGCCCAGCGAGACCCTGCAGAATAAAAACATCAGACATTGAAACATGTACTGCTGCTAATTAAAAATAACCAGCCGGAGTTTCCGCTTGGGCACAATCGCAAAACTGCACCCAGAACACGCTTGAAAGTTGCGCTGGTTAGGTGAGGCTCCACGCTGCTGCTAACATCCATTTTGCATAATCACACAAGCGTAAGGTCCCGCACGGACCAGCACAGTCGGGCAGCTTATTAGAATGCGATCGTTTCTTTTTTGTTCTTTCCATTAAAAATAATCCTTGACGTGTTTTAAGAGCGGTAACCCGGCGCAGTTTTATTAATTCAGCTGAAAATGAGTTTATCACTGACATGAATCTTGTCATTCATGGGAAATGACTTATGAAATAATACTGGGCGGCCTGCTGGTGGCGCTGTCCAGGGAGAGTATAAATACTCGGGCACGGGCCCAGCTTGCTCAGGACATTCTTTAACAGGAACTAGTGAAGGACACAACTAGATCTCCATGTTGAAAAACAGTTGATTAAAGCCTTGTTTAATACTCAGACCAAGTGCCTAGTAGTTTTCTTACGTCAATCACCAAAACAATACCATTTTTAATCCGGGTGCCCCGTCCTCCACCTGTGAGTAACCCGATTTAAATTCACTGAAAGTGACTTACAAAAACAGTACTGAACCATTTAGTAGTTTCACGGGTGCGCACTGGTCAGTTTCTCAGTAAATTAAATATTTTTTAGTATGAGAAAGCTTTAAAAAGGTGCCGACTGGCGTCCGCGCGGCTCAGAAAATGAGCGCGATTCGAAGAGCCTTCCCGAACCGGTGCAGTCGGCGGAATCTCCCAGCTTCCACCTGGGGGGCGTGGCCAGTTTTGTGGGGCGGGGCCTGATCCAATGGAATCGAATCTTGATCCAGCGGGAAAGATGACGGGAAAACATGAACGCAAGTTGGTTTTGGACGTAATGACAACAACAACAACAACTTGTATTTATATAGTGCCTTTAACATAGTAAAATGTCCCAAGGCGCGGCACAGGAGTGTTGTAGGACAAAAAATTTGACACCGAGCCACATGAGATATTAGGGCAGGTGACCAAAAGCTGGGTCAAAGAGGGAGGTTTTAAGGAGCATCTTAAAGGAGGAGAGAGAGGCGGAGAGGTTTAGGGAGGGAATTCCAGAGCTTGGGGCCCAGGCAACTGAAGGCACGGCCACCAATGGTGGAGCGATTAAAATCAGGGATGGACAAGAGGACAGAATTAGAGGAGCGCGGAGATCTCGGAGGGGGGTGGGCGTTGTGGGGCTGAAGGAGGTTACAGAGATAGGGAGGGGGCGAGGCCATGGAGGGATCTGAAAACAAGGATGAGAATTTTGAAATCGAGGCACTGCTTAACTCACTCACGTTTAAAATTCACCAATCTTTTGCGCTAGTTCGGCCAATTCCGCCAGGATTGCGCCGGTATAAGCAGCAGAAACAAATGGAAACTCGACCCCATCGGCCCATGGCATCAGTCAATACTAAAGTACAATCATTCAATATAGCAACCTCATAGTAGAGTCATATCATGCAATCATCTGCATTTTATTGAGATTTCAGTTCATGTTCACAGATAAGGGCTCGGCCATTGAGGACTGAGAGGAGAAATTTCTTCACTCAGAGGGTTGTGAATCTTTGGAATTCTCTGCCCCAGATGGCTATGGAGGCTCCGTCGAAGATTATATTCAAGACAGAGATCGATAGATCCAAATCCCTCCATGGCCTCGCCTCTCCCTATCGCTGTAATCTCCTCCAGCCTTACAACCCTCTGAGATCTCCGTGCTCCTCCAATTCTGGCCTCTTGTCCATCCCTGATTTTAATCGCTCCACCTTCGGCGGCCGTGCCTTCAGCTGCCTGGGCCCTAAGCTCTGGAATTCCCTCCCTAAACCTCTCTGCCTCTCTACCTCCCTTTCCTCCTTTAACATGCTCCTTAAAACCTACCTCTTTGACCAAGCTTTTGGTCACCTGCCCTATTATCTCCTTCTGTGGTTCAATGTCAATTTTTTGTCTTAAATACTCCTGTGCAGCGCCTTGGGACATTTTACTATGTTAAAGGCGCTGTAAAAATATAAGTTGTTGTTGTTGTTATAGTTCTATAAGATCACTAAATTATTATGGGCCGTATTTTGCGGCCCCTACGGGTGCGTAGGAGGTGGGCACGCGCCCGTAGGGGCTGCGCGAGTGCCGGGTTTGGGCACGCGAAGGGCATGCGCTGAAACCCGGCACTTGCGATCTGTCACGAATCCTCGTGACAGATCCTCCGCAGCCCCGGGAGATGGGCTTCCGCGGGCGGAGAGTGGCGCTATTTGCTCAACTTCCGCCCAGCGAATGCCCGTGAAATTCTTACGCCTGGTCAAAGCAAGCGTAAGGCCTGCTTTGACCAGCGTAAGAGCTTTAAAAAAAACAGAAAAATAACATTTTATCAATAATTATACATTTAAAAACCTGTGAAATAAGGTAAGTTTATTTTTAGCCCCTTTAAAACATGTAAGTTTATTTTTCAAAAAATTAAATTTGTGTTTTAAATATTTACTTAAATGCCATTTTAATTAATTTTAAATAGGTGATTTAAAAAAAAAATGTATTCGATGTCTAGGTGTATTTTTTGGGGTATTCCCATTCCTGCTTATGGGGTTTCAGTACATACGGAATCCCCATAAACATGAATGGGGAATCCCCTTCTGTCATTGGTTGGGCCGGCCCACGTGATCCCAGGCTCGCGAACCGCCTGAACCCTGGGATCACGTGGGTCTCTTCCCGCGGGTACCTGGAGAAGCCCCAGGACCACGAGTCTCCGTGGAGCCCGAGGCCCCGGGTACGCGGGCGTTTTATTTGCAGATCGGAGGCATCTCCCCGCGGGAAGCCTCTGACCACATATTCAGGGCCATTCTGTCCATCCATATGCAAGTTTTAATATCGACAATTTATAACGCTGGAAAAGGCTCTGATTTACAAAGTATTTACAGCACAGAAACAGGCCATTCGGCCCAACTGGTCCGTGCCGGTGTTTGTGCTCCACACCAGCCTCCTCCCACCCCTCTCCATCTCACCCCATCACCATATCCTTCTATTCCTTTCTCCCTCGTGTGATTATCCAGCTTCCCCTTAAGTGTATCTGTGCTATTCGCCTCAACCACTCCCTGTGGGAGCGAGTTCCACATTCTCACCACTCTCTGGGTAAAGAAGTTTCTTCTGAATTCCCTATTGGATTTATTAGTGACTCTCTTATATTTACGGCCCCTAGTTGTAGTCTCACCCACAAGTGGAAACATCTTCTCTGCGTCTGCCCTATCGAACCCCTTTCATAACGTTAAAGACCTCGATCATATTGGCCGTTCCTTCATCTCCCTCCCTGACAGCACTGTGGGAGCACCTTCACCACACGGACTGCAGCGGTTCAAGAAGGTGGCTTGCCACCACCTTCTCGAGGGCAACTAGGGATGGGCAATAAATGGCCAGCGACACCCACATCCTGTGAATGAATTTTAAAAAAAGGTCACCCCTCAGCCTTCTCTTTTCTAGAGAAAAGAGCCCCAGCCTGTTCAGTCTTTCCTGATATAACCTCACAGTTCTGGTATCTTCACCTTGTGAATCTTTATTGCACCTTCTCCAGTGCCTCGATATCGATCAATAGGGTTCAAGGTGACATCTCTAGGGCGGGGGGCTAATATTTTAAGTTAAAATCGTGTCGCGGCAACAATGGCGTTATTGGGCCTGGACTTTCATGTTTCAATCAGGCCCCTGCCTCCTTGTGACGGGCGACTTCCGAACTGCCGGAATCCTGTGATGCATAGGTGTAAACTCCACAGAGCAATGGATTCCCTGGCTTTGTAATATTTGCTTACCTGTAGGGGTGGATTTTGAACTTCCTGCCCAGGGTGTACAACTGGTGTTGCCAATTTGGCCGCCCGTTCATTGGGAATTTTAATTCGGCGGTTTCTATAATGGGCGGCCAATCCGTAACAACGGCAACTTGCATTTATATAGCGCCTGTAACGTAGTGAAAATGTCCCAAGGCGAGCGATGCCTACATCCTATAAACAATTTTTTTTTTAATCCTCGGTTCAACTGCTTATACTTCCTGACAACAACAACTAGCTCTTTTAATGTAGTAAAACGTCCCAAGGTGCTTCACAGGAGTGATTATCAAACAAAATTTGACACCGAGCCACATAAGGAGATTTTAGGGCAGATGACCAAAAGCTTGGTCAAAGAGGTAGGTTTTAAGGAACGTCTTAAAGGAGGAAAGAGAGAGAGGCGGAGAGGTTTAGGGAGGGAATTCCAGAGCTTGGGGCCCAGGCGGCTGAAGGCACGGCCGCCAATGGTGGAGTGATGAAAATCGTGGATGCACAAGAGGCCAGAGTCGGAGGAGCGCAGAGATCTCGGAGGGTTGTGGGGCTGGAGGAGGTTGCAGAGGTAGGGAGGGGGGCAAGGAGGCCATGGAGGGATTTGAAAACAAGGATGAAAATGTTTTGATCGAGGCATTGCCGGACCGGGAGCCAATGTAGGTCCGCGAGCACAGGGGGGTGATGGGCGAATGGGACGGTGCGAGTTCGGATACGGGCCGGCAGTATTACGCCCCAGGGGAACAGCAAGCTAGAAATTCAACCCCGTGACAGGCAACACTTTACAAAATCATATTGCAATGTAAACGTCAGCACACAGACAGTACGTACTTGTTCCCCTAGTGGTCCGGGCGGTCCTTGATATCCTTTGGGACCCTGAAACAGAAATAATCAGAAAGGCTGTAGTTTTTTGGTGTGTCAAGTAGTCTCAAACTTAACACACTGTGCCGACACTTCAAATGCTTGACACGGCATAATTAGAGGCAGATAGCCTTTGAAGATGCAAAGGTTCATTTACTTTGTTCTCATATGATAGGTTTTTACCAGAGCTAAACCAAAATAGATCCCGAAACAAAGTTGTTTTTTTTTAAAAAAAAACAATTTTCACTTATAACAGCATTACCTCCTGATATTTTCCGGGCAAACACTTTCTCTATTTTTTGCCAAACACTATAAGGCCACGAAGCAAGTTGTCAAATAACCATAGATTCATACAGCACAGAAGGCGGCCATTCGGCCCATCGTGCCTGTGCCGGCTCTTTGAAAGAGCTCTCCAATTAGTCCCACTCCCCCTGCTCTTTCCCCACAGCCCTGCAAATTTTCCCCTTCAAATATTTATCCTTTTGCAAGTCACTATTGAATCTGCTTCCACCGCCCTTTCAGGCAGCGCGTTCCAGATCACAACAACTCGCTGCGTAAAAAAAATTCGCCTCTGGTTCTTTGTCAATTACTTTAAATCTGTGTCCTCTGGTTACCGACCCTCCTGCCATTGGAAACAGTTTCTCCTTATTTACTCGATCAAAACCGTAATGATTTTGAACACCTCTATTAAATCTCCCCTTAACCTTCTCTGCTCTAAGGAGAACAATCCCAGCTTCTCCAGTCTCTCCACATAACTGAAGTCCCTCATCCCTGGCACCATTCTAGTAAATCTCCTCTGCACCCTCTCCAAGGCCTTGACATCCTTCATAAAGTGTGGAGCCCAGAATTGGACACAATACTCCAGCCGGGGCCTCACCAGAGATTTATAAATGTTGAGCATAACTTCCTTGCTTTTGTGCTCTAACATATGTGGGTCATATTTCATATACTTTATTGAAAAAACGTCGCTGCAATAATTACATAGAATTACACAGAATCTACATCACAGAAACAGGCCATTCGGCCCAACTGGTCCGTGCCGGTGTTTATGCTCCACACGAGCCTCCTCCCACCCCTCTTCATCTCACCGCACCAGGTTATCCATCCATTCCTTTCTCCCTCATGTGTTTGTCTAGCTTCCCCATAAAGACATCTATGCTAGACAACTCAGCTCAGTAGGTGGCACCCTCGCCTCTGATGTCAGAATGGTGGTGGGTTCAAGTCCCACTCCCACAAAAGTCTAGTCCGACGCTTCTAGTGCAGGACTGAGGGAGTGCTGCACTGTCGGAGGGGCAGGACTGAGGGAGCGCTGCACTGTCGGAGGGGCAGTACTGAGGGAGCGCTGCACTGTCGGAGGGGCAGTACTGAGGGAGCGCTGCACTGTCGGAGGGGCAGGACTGAGGGAGCGCTGCACTGTCGGAGGGGCAGTACTGAGGGAGAGCTGCACTGTCGGAGGGGCAGTACTGAGGGAGTGTGGCACTGTCGGAGGGGCAGTACTGAGGGAGTGCCGCACTGTCGGAGGGGCACTACTGAGGGAGAGCTGCACTGTCGGAGGGGCAGTACTGAGGGAGTGCGGCACTGTCGGAGGGGCAGTACTGAGGGAGTGTGGCACTGTCGGAGGGGCAGTACTGAGGGAGTGCCGCACTGTCGGAGGGGCACTACTGAGGGAGTGCCGCACTGTAGGAGGGACAGTACTGAGGGAGTGCTGCACTGTCGGAGGGGCAGTACTGAGGGAGCGCTGCACTGTAGGAGGGGCAGTACTGAGGGAGTGCTGCACTGTAGGAGGGGCAGTACTGAGGGAGTGCCGCACTGTAGGAGGGGCACTACTGAGGGAGTGCCACACTATCGGAGGGGCAGTACTGAGGGAGTGCCGCACTGTCGGATGGCCAGTACTGAAGGAGCGCTGCGCTGTCGGATGGCAGTACTGAGGGAGCGCTGCACTGTAGGAGGGGCAGTACTGAGGGTGTGCTGCACTGTCGGATGGCCAGTACTGAGGGAGCACTGCACTGTCGGAGAGACGTTAAACCCAGGTCCCGTCTGCTCTCTCAAGTGGATGTAAAAGATCCCATGGCACTATTTCGAAGAAGAGCATGGGAGTTATCTGTGATGAAATATTCCATTCATCACTGCCTGTGACTGTGGTTGGTTTCAGGTTTCAGTTCCCTTACCTCAGTTCCGTCTCCTCACCATTGTATTGTATATTGTAATGTATTGTGTGTAGGGCTCCGCCCATACCTGGCCCCTATGTAAGCAAGCTCAGTCTGGCCTCATATCCAGTACTGCAGACCTCCAGATGGAAGATACCTCTCTCCACTGCGTGTTACCTTCTAAGTTAATAAAAGCCTTGTTTTGTTTCGCTAACATCGAGCCTCGGAATTATTGAGGCACATCAATTTTATTAACTTATTTTTCAACACAATGGATCAACTCCTAAAACCCGAACGTTTGGATTTGGACCAGCATGCTTCGGACGCATCGGCACGCTTCGGACACTGGTTTATGTGTATGGAATTCTTCCTGGACAATTCCGCAGCCGTCAAAGACGCTACAGACGCTGCGAGTATGAAACTCGGAATTCTGCGGAATTGGGTAAGCCACCGGTTTACCCCCTCATCCAAGACGCCGACACGTACCTGGCCGCCTGCGACATCTTAAAGGCGCATTACCAGCAGCCTACGAATGAGGTGTATGCTAGGCATCTGCTCGCTACTCGCGCACAGCGACCTGGGGAATCGGTGGAGGAGTTCCTAGGCACCCTGAAAATGCTTGGCAAAGACTGCAAGTGCCAAGATGTAAAAGCCGCAGTGTACACTGACGAGCTTGTTCGCGATGCCTTTATCACAGGCCTCAGCTCCACTTACATCCGGCAGAGACTGCTGGAAAAAACGGGATTGGACCTGAAACAGGCTGCGGACACCGCGCGATCCCTGGATGTGGCCCAGAGAAACTCGGACGCCTACTCTTCAGCCCGCGCCGTCCACGCCGCCACGTGTGCACCAAGGGCGCCGCCATCTTGGAAGGCATCTTCCCCGCCCGGCAGCCCGACACTGTCGGGGCCCCGCTCTCCCCCCAGAAGCCCTACGACAGCCGCGACGCGTCGGGGACCCAACTGCTACTTCTGCGGGCAGCCAAAGCACACCAGAAACCTGTGCCCGGCGAAAGGCACCACCTGCTTTAAGTGCGGTAAGAAGGGGCACTTCGGGAAGGTGTGCAGAGGGAACCCCGCCGGAAAACCCGCCACCGCCGCGTGTGCGCCGTGGGAGCGGCCATCTTGGATGCCATCTTGCCCGACCTCGTGGGGTCTGCCATCTCATGAGCAGACAGCGTGGATGCCATCTTGTCTCGATCAGGGCCCTACAGTGGCATCGGTCACAGTGGACCAGACCAGGCCGCACCCGCTATCCAAATCAATGGTGGACATCGAGGTACACGGGTGCCGGGTTAAATGTTTAATTGACAGTGGAAGCACAGAGAGTTTTATCCACCCTGAGCTGGCACAACAACTCTCCCTAAAGGTGGTCCCTACTCAGGGTACCATCTCTATGGCTGATAAAACCCAGACATCGACCATTCTGGGTTACTGCACGGTACAATTGTCCGTTAACGGAACTGTATACGATAATTTTAAAGTATTAATCATGAAGAATCTATGTGCGAGCGTGATCTTGGGCCTGGATTTCCAGAGCAACCACCAAAGCATCACGCTCAAGTACGGTGGGTCCCAGCCGCCCCTCACAGTGTGCGGTCTGGCTACCCTGAAGGTAAAGCCGCCTTCGCTATTCGCGAACCTTACCCCTAACTGCCGGCCAATAGCGACCAAAAGCAGGAGGTACAGCTGGGAGGACAGGCGGTTTATCGCGACCGAGGTAGACAGGCTCCTGAAAGAGCGCATTATTGAACGCAGCAACAGCCCGTGGCGTGCCCAAGTGGTAGTGGTAAGGGGTAGCGAGAAGAAACGGATGGTGATCGACTATAGCCAAACGATCAACAGGTACACCCAACTAGACGCCTACCCGCTACCCCGCATATCAGAAATGGTGAACCAAATCGCCCAATACCGGGTGTTCTCCACCATCGACCTCAAGTCAGCGTACCACCAGCTCCCTATCAGACCAGAGGACCGCCCGTACACCGCCTTCGAGGCGAACGGACGCCTCTACCAATTCCTCAGAGTCCCCTTTGGGGTGACGAATGGGGTCTCGGTCTTCCAGAGGGAGATGGACCGCATGGTCGATGACCACCACTTGCAGGCAACCTTCCCCCACCTCGACAACGTCACCATCTGCGGTCACAACCAGCAGGATCACGACTCGAACCTCGAGAGGTTCCTGAAAACCGCACAAAAACTCAACCTCACCTACAACGAGGACAAGTGCGTTTTCAACACCACGCGTCTCTGCATACTAGGCAGCGTGGTGGAGAATGGGGAAATCGGACCAGACCCCGACCGATTGCGCCCCCTACGGGAGCTGCCCCTGCCCAACACTCCCAAAGCCCTGAAAAGGTGCCTGGGGTTATTTTCTTATTATTCCCAATGGGTCCCCAACTACTCCGACAAAGCCCGCCCCCTCTTGAAAGCATCCTCTTTTCCGCTCTCTGCTGAGGCCCACGCCGCCTTCAAAAGCATTAAGCAGGATATTGAGCGGGCCACGCTACAGGCAGTGGACGAGAACACTCCCTTTCAAGTGGAAAGTGATGCGTCTGACTTTGCCTTGGCGGCCACCCTCAACCAGGCGGGGCGGCCCGTAGCTTTCTTCTCGAGGACCCTCCAAGGGCCCGAGATCAGACACTCCTCCGTAGAAAAGGAGGCCCAAGCCATCGTGGAGGCAGTGCGCCACTGGCGCCACTACCTAGCCGGCAAACGCTTCACCCTACTTACCGACCAGCGGTCGGTAGCGTTTATGTTCAATAATAAACAGAGGGGGAAGATTTAAAATGATAAGATTCTTAGGTGGTGGATCGAGCTCTCCACCTTCGAGTATGACATCATTTACCGGCCAGGGGCCCTTAACGAATCCCCTGACGCCCTCTCACGAGGGATGTGTGCCAGCGCCACCGGGGATCGGCTACAGACCCTCCACAACGACCTCTGCCACCCAGGGGTCACGCGGCTGTTCCACTTCATAAAGTCCCGTAACTTACCCTACTCGATTGAGGAAGTTCGGTCTCTGACCAGGAACTGCCGCACTTGCGCTGAGTGCAAGCCTCGGTTCTACCGCCCAGATAGAGCCCACTTAATCAAAGCTACACGGCCCTTTGAGCGGCTCAGCTTAGATTTCAAGGGCCCCCTCCCGTCAGTCGACCGCAATGTTTACTTCCTGAACATCGTGGACGAATACTCCCGTTTCCCATTCGCCTTCCCCTGCCCAGACATGACCAGCGCCACGGTCATTAAATGCCTCAACAGCCTGTTCTGCCTGTTCGGTATGCCGAGCTACATCCATACGGATAGGGGGGCGTCCTTCATGAGTGAAGAGCTACGCCAGTACATGCTGTCCAGGGGGATCGCCACGAGCCGCACCACCAGCTACAACCCCCGGGGTAACGGTCAAGTGGAGCGAGAGAACGGGACAGTATGGAAAGCAGTCACTCTAGCTCTAAGGACCAAGGGCCTCCCTATCTCCCGCTGGCAGGAAGTCCTCTCAGATGTGCTCCATTCGATACGGTCGCTATTGTGTACTGCCACTAATGCCACGCCTCATGAACGAATGTTTGTCTTTCCCCGGAAATCCACCTCAGGCGTATCCATGCCGTCATGGCTCTCCACCCCAGGTCCGGTATTCGTGCGAAGGCATGTGAGGGGCCACAAGACGGACCCTCTCGTGGAGCCAGTGCACCTACTCCACACCAACCCCCAATACGTGTATGTCCGGCATGCCGACGGAAGGGAGGACACCGTGTCCATAAAAGATGTCGCCCCAGCCGGTAACGACAACAACCACGGCAATAGCAACAACAACGATCACAGCAACTCTCACCCACCCACTACTCTTTCATCACCCCCGGAAGAACATCGACCAACGGCACCCCCACCAACTACCCCTTCAACAACCCTGGCGGCACCCCCGGCAGAGACCCAGGAGGCCACCGGGGACACCCAGCCGACACCCGCGACACCACAACAGCCACGTCGGTCGCAGAGGACTATCAAACCCCCGAGCAGACTAAATCTATAGAAGGGGTGAATGTGATGAAATATTCCATTCATCACTGCCTGTGACTGTGGTTGGTTTCAGGTTTCAGTTCCCTTACCTCAGTTCCGTCTCCTCACCATTGTATTGTATATTGTAATGTATTGTGTGTAGGGCTCCGCCCATACCTGGCCCCTATGTAAGCAAGCTCAGTCTGGCCTCATATCCAGTACTGCAGACCTCCAGATGGAAGATACCTCTCTCCACTGCGTGTTACCTTCTAAGTTAATAAAAGCCTTGTTTTGTTTCGCTAACATCGAGCCTCGGAATTATTGAGGCACATCATTATCCCTGGTGTCCTGGGGCCAATATTTATCCCTCAATTAACATCACTAAAAACAGATGATCTGGTCATTATCTCATTGCTGTTTGTGGGAGCTTGCTGTGCACAATTAGCTGCCGCGTTTCCTACATTACAACAGTGACTACACTTCCAAATGTGCTTCATTGGCTGTAAAACTCTTTGGGACATTCGATGGTCGTGTAAGGTGCTGTAGAAATGCAACTCTTTCTTTTTCTTTGAACCACTCCCTGTGGTAGCGAGTTCCACATTCTCACCACTCTCCAGTTAAAGAAGTTTCTCCTGAATTCCTGATTGGATTTATTATAAATAATTAAGGTAGTGAAGAACGCCTTGCTACTAAAAAGATTTGTTCAACTCTTGTGGCTACAACTCCGCATCACGTATAATGAGATGAATGTCATCAATGTTCATCAAACATACAGGAGTAGCTGCAGCAATTCATTAATAGATAAATGCTCTATCCAATGGGGTACTGAGTCATACAGACTCGAAGGTCCCTGTATATGCTGATCTGAGGTAGGGCATAAACCGGAGCACAATAAATGCAGTCAATTTTAACCTATTGGTAACATCGCCTGTCTCTGCCCCGCCTCAGCTCGTCTGCTGCAGAAACCCTCATCCCTGCCTGTGTTACCTCCAGACTTGACTATTCCAATCCTCTCCTGGCCGACCTCCCACCTTCCACCCTCCATAAACCTGAGCTCATCTGAAATTCTGCTGCCCGTGTCCTAACTCGCAGCAAATCCCGTTCACCCCTCACCCCTGTGCTCGCTGACCTACACTGGCTCCTAGTCCGGCAACGCCTCAAAATTCTCATCCTTGTTTTCAAATTCCTCCAAGGCCTTGCCCCCCTCCCCCTCTCTGTACTCTCCTCCAGCCTTACAACCCTACAAGATCTCTGCGCTCCTCCAATTTTGGCCTTTTGCTCATCCCCGATTTCCATTGCTCCATCATTGGCGGCCGTGCCTTCAGCCACCTGGGCCCTAAGCTCTGGAATTCCCTCCCTAAACCTCTCTACCTCTCTCTCCCCCTTTAAGACACTCCTTAAAACCTACCACTTTGACCAAGCTTTTGGTCACCTGTCCTAATATCTCCTTATGTGGCTCGGTGTCAAATTTTGTTTGATAATCGCTCCTGTGAAGTGCCTTGGGACATTTTACTACATTAAAGGCGCTGTATAAATGCAAGTTGTTGTTTTGTATGGTATTAATATTGGCTGGGACACCTAGTGTGAGGGATGAGGTGATTGGGATGAAGAGAGTCAGTCGGGGTGGGAGAGGTGAGCTAGGGGCGGCAACGATCTTTCGGTCTGCAGGAGTGCTCGTCCCAGCTTCACATTCAGGTGAATATATTTTACAAACATAGCGTTGTTTATTGATGGTCTGAATGGAACTGAATATCGGGCCGGGCGTAAATCAGGCGGCCCATGCACCCAAGGCGATTTTCTACCCCAGTGAGCGTTGTCGGGCATTGAAGCGTGGGGGACATTATCTGAGTCCAATTCTCCCGTCGACCAGTATCCAAGAATGTGGACTTTTCTGCGGAAGTAACTGGTGCAAAAGCAGGAGTCCTGGCTGATTCATTTTTCCCCTCCCCGTCTCAGAGGAGCTGTCTGATTAATTTGAACCTAAGCTCTCCGGGCGAGAAACCCGTAGGATCGGGTGGGAACATCGTTTTTGTATCCAGCCCAATATTACTCTCCGCCGACTTCAGCGGGATAGGGGGCAAGGAGCGAAGCCAGGCGCTGCACCCGATCCCGGCAGCCTCCCGGCAAGCGGGGTGACTCTTTTTCCGAATCTAACATTCCTGCAGGTGCCTTGAGAACTGTAGTGTCCGTGTGTAGATAAAGACACTGAAGACAGGAGTTGGTTCATAGGTATTTACTAAGCAAGTCTGGGGGGGGGGGTTTCTAAAGGATATACACAATACACAGGTTTATATAGCCCAAGTGGCAATTACCGGCATTACGCACACCTGGGGCTCTTAAAGGCACATACACCATAATTGCTCTTAAAGGCACATACACCACAATTCCTCCCCTTCTAGCTAACTAGTACATCATATTTTAAGTAATTATTAATTACATGTTATATGCAAAATAATACACATTGCTGTATTAATTAATTATAAGTTAGTCTCTCAGGAGGCTTCCTGACTCGGTCCGGATAACGCCTCGGGGGTGTAGTAGTTTCTGGTGGTGTAGTAGGTTCTTCTGGCAAGGCTGATTCGGCTTGAAGGCCAGTGTCGGGTTCATCGGGCTCCAGTATCACCGGATCGGAGGTAGATATGGGTATCTCTACTTCATCGTTAGATGTATAGAGTGGTGGTGTAGGTTGTCCCTTTTCGGATGACTTGATGATTTGGTCAGCATGGCGCCTTATTATGCTGTCTCCGATGTCCACGGTATACATCAGTGGTCCTAGTCGTGTGCAGATAGTTCCAGGCTGCCATTTCTCGGTACGGTAGTCCCGGGCCAAAACCGGTTGGCCTATCTGGAAGGCCCTAGTTGGCCTTTCATTCATGCCCTGAAACTGCCGGTTCTCCACGTCCCTTCGGATGTTGGACTTGACCAAATCCAGCCGGCATCTTAGGTTCCTATTGTAGAACATCATGGCGGGAGTTTGGTTAGTAACCATATGCGTTGCATTCCTATATGCAAATAAGAAGTTATCCACCTTGTGCTGAAGTTTTATGTCTTCATTACCCATGGCCTTGATGGCCTTCTTGAAGGTCTGGACAAACCTTTCAGCCAATCCATTGGTGGCGGGATGGTATGGGGCGGACGTGTAGTGCTTTACCCCATTGTTCTTTAAGAACTTTCTGAATTCTTCGGACACAAATTGCGGTCCATTATCAGAACATATCTGCTCCGGCAGCCCATTCCTGGCAAATATGGTCCTTAATACTGTGATGGTTTTTTCCGTGGTGGTGGAGGACATCTTTATTACCTCCGGCCACTTGGAGTGTGCATCAACTGCGATTAAGAACATTGAGTCCATAAATGGACCAGCAAAGTCGATGTGCACCCTTTGCCAGGGAGATGAGGGCCACTCCCATGGATGTAGAGGGGCCTGTGGCGGAGCATTTTGGACCTTCTGGCATCCTAGGCAGCTCTTGGTCATGTCTTCGATGTCTGCATCGATACCTGGCCACCATACAAACGCCCTAGCTAGGTTCTTCATTTTCACTCCACCCAGATGCCCCTCGTGAAGCTCCTTTAGCACTTTATCCTGGAGTTTGGGTGGAATCACCACTCTGGATCCACACATCAAGGTTCCACGGCACACTCACAGCTGTTCTCTTCTTTGCGAGAATGCTGGCAACAGTGGTTCGCCATGTGCTGGCCATCCCTTCACTGTTAAATCGTAGACCCGTGAGAGAGTAGGGTCATTTCTTGTCTCCCTTTCAATGGCAGAATTTGTCACCGGTAGACATTCCACTATGGTAGAGTGGAATATCTCTACTGGGTCTACTGTAGGTGCCTCTTCTATTGTTGGCAACGGTAGGCGTGATAAACTGTCAGCATTCCCATGCTGTTTTGACCCTTTGTATTCAATGTTGTATTGGTGTGCCCCTAGAAAAAGGGACCACCTCTGTAGTCTTTGTGCCGTCATAATGGGGACACCTTTTTTAGGGTTGAATATGGAGATGAGGGGTTGATGGTCAGTCAGCAAGGTAAATTTTTGTCCGTGTCGGTAATGGTTGAATTTCTTCACTCCCCATACCAGGCTGAGTGCTTCCCTGTCTATCTGGGCATAGTTACGCTCAGCTGAGTTCAATGAGCGTGACGCAAAAGCTATCGGCCGTTCCGAGCCATCAGGGAATCTATGGGACAATACCGCTCCTATGCCGTAAGGGGATGCATCGCACGCCAGTCTGATTGGTAGTGATGGGTTGTAATGAGCCAAAATTTTCTCGGATGTGATTAAGTCTTTACATTTATGGAAGGCACGTTTACAGTCTTCGTTCCATTTCCAAATCACTCCTGTCTGTAGAAGATCATTAAGAGGGTGTAGAATAGTTGATAAGTTCAGTAAAAATTTATGATAGTAATTTATTAATCCCAGGAATGACCTTAATTGTGAAACATTTTCAGGTGCTGGGGCTTTTATAACTGCTTCAATTTTTTCAGGTGACTTATGCAACCCTTCCTTATTAATTATGTGGCCACAATGTGATATCTGATTTTGGAAAAATTCGCACTTGGGGCGATTTGCTCGTAGGCCCCGTTCTTTCAGCCTAGTGAGCACCTGCTCCAAATTGGCAAGGTGCTCGTTGTCGTTTTCTCCTGTTATAAGGATGTCGTCCAGGTAGCATTGAGTCCCCGGAATCCCTTGCAGGACTTGCTCCATAGCTCTTTGCCAGATAGCTGGAGCTGATGCTATTCCAAAAACCAGTCGATTGTACTGGTACAGGCCTTTGTGTGTGTTTATTGTGAGATACTTTTTAGAGGTCTCCTCAACCTCCATCTGTAGATATGCCTGTGCCAAGTCAATTTTTGTGAAACGTTTCCCTCCGGATAGTGAGGCGAAAATATCTTCTATCCTCGGAAGAGGATACTGTACCGTGTGAAGGACCGGGTTTACAGTCACCTTAAAGTCCCCACAGATGCGAATTTTTCTCTGTTCCTCAGACTTATTTTTCAATGTTTTTTTCATGATTGGAACGATGGGTGTTGCCCATTCGCTCCAATCTATTTTGGATAATACGCCTGCCTTTTCCAAATTCTTCAGCTCTGCCTCGACTGCCGGATGTATTGCGTATGGCACCGGTCTTGCCTTAAAAAATTTTGGAATTGCTGTATCTTCCACTTTTATTGAGGCGGTGATGCCTTTCAAGGTTCCTAGTTTCTCTTGAAACACTTCTTTGGCGTTGGCCAAGATGTCTTTTAATCGTTCAGGTATGATGTCATCATTGTTTTTTTCCTTACTGGTCACCGTCAGTGCCTGAATGGAGTGCCAGTCTAAACGTATCTTCCTTATCCATTCACGTCCCAACAACGGTGGACCACCATCTTGTAGAATGTATAAATACAACTTTTGTATTTCTTTGCCGTTGTATACCACAGGCACCCTTATTTTTCCTTTGGGGTAGACTTTCTGCCCCGTATATGTTTTTAAGATAATGGATGTGTCTTTTAGAGGTATATGCGAAAATAGCCTCTCGTAATCTCGTCGATTTATTACAGTTAGAGCTGATCCTGTATCTAGCTCCATTTTAACTGGGGACCCTGCTATTGTGAGGGTAACCCAAATGGTTTGGTAATCCTCTTTGGCAAGTACATTATGTAATTTGAGACAGCTTAGTCTCTTGTTCCCGGAGTCGCTATCGCTATTCTGGTCTTCGGAGCTATTGTCCGTCATCATTTGTACCTTCCTGTACTTTTCTTTATTGATTTTTTGTTTTCTGTCAGTGGATTTATTTTGTCCAGGTTGGCATACCCGTGCAATGTGTCCAATCTTACCACATTGCCTGCATGCTTTGCCCTTGAACCAGCAGTCTCTCTGGTTATGGGTGGATCTGCCACAGCAATAACATCTTCCGAACTCCTGTGTCATTTTATGGGTGCCGAAGTCCTGTGTCTCTTGTTGTATCTCTGCAGCTCCTTTTGCTGCTGCTTCGTATGATACAGCCATACTGAAAGCTTTGTCCAATGTTAAATCTTTTTCAGAAAGCAGTCTTTTTTGTGTTCCTTCACTTAAGAGACCGCAAACAAATTTGTCTCGAAGATAATCCGATAGTCCTGCTCCGAATTGGCAGTACTTTGATAGTTTTCTTAATTCGGTTAGGTAATCAGCGTTACTTTCATTCTTGTGTTGATTTCTCTTGAAGAACTTGAATCGTTCCGCTATCAGCAGCGGTGTTGGGTTTAAATGCTCCTGCAGGGTATCAACAATTTCTTTAAAAGTCTTGTCCTTTGGTTTGGCTGGAGTGATTAAATTTCGTAACAGCCCGTATGTCTTCGCGCCCATTAAGTTCAGAAGTACTGAAGCTTTTTTTTCATCTGTTATTCCATTTGCAGTGCAATAAACCTCTACTCTTTCCACGTATGTGGTCCAATCTTCTATTTCGCCATCAAAAGCCTCAATATTACCAGATTTAGGCATTTCAGAAAAGATATGGCGCTTCCCGCGCTTTTTTTTTTCTCTCTGTAGCAAAGATATGGCGCTTCCCGCGCTTTCCCGCCGCTGCTACCGATAACAACGCTGTTTTACTGTGGTTTCCGTTTATTCACTGTTGGAGACTCGTTCCCGACGGAGGTCTAAACGCTGACCTGCTTGCCGCACCGGCCGTCTCTCGAGTGCACCCTCCCAGTCCGTTATTGCTTGCCTCCGATTTCGCTGCCTGTCTCAGCTGTAGAGCCCGCCGCTGGAGCTCCAGCCTGACGCCCAGGAAGGATTAGCGCAGTACCTGTCACCAGCTTGGCCAGCTGGTGAAACCACAGTTTCTCTTACTTCCTTGAGTCTTCTGGACGCTGGAGGAATCGATGTCCTTGAGGTGCTGCCGAATTGCAGGTAAGTCCGTTTCCACTTCGTCGCCACTGTAGTGTCCGTGTGTAGATAAAGACACTGAAGACAGGAGTTGGTTCATAGGTATTTACTAAGCAAGTCTCGGGGGGGGTTCTAAAGGGTATACACAATACACAGGCTTATATAGCCCAAGTGGCAATTACCGGCATTACGCACACCTGGGGCTCTTAAAGGCACATACACCATAATTGCTCTTAAAGGCACATACACCACAATTACTTGCCGTATATTCTCCTTTTTTTGAGCCTCACTGTGGGTTTACTCGTTGTTACAATGCCTCGTGCAAACGTGAAGCTGGATCGCAGCCTGTCTCACCGTCCAAAACATTTAGAAAAATTCAATCATTTGTCAAAAGTGGAAACGTGGGGACGAGCCAACTCGTAGGGCGCGATCTCGCCAGCCCTGGGGAGGCGGGTGTGGAGGCGGGACTGACGGGAAAATGGCAGAATTTGGGGGCGGGTGCCCAACCCGCCCCCAACGCGCCTCTGTGCCATCTTGCCAGGAGGCGGGTAGCCGTCCCATGCCGGGTCCCGTCTCCTTGGAGGCGGGAAGGGATTAAAGCCTATTAACTGCCTGTTAACAGGTAGTTAACAGGCAGATAAGAGGATTAGTGCCATTTTGCCCTCACAAGTGCGGGCTTCCCGTAGGCGCCGAACCCCGCCAGGGTCACCGAGGCGAATAGTGGGTCTGCGGGGGTCGGAGGGGTGCAAAAGTGCGCTGTGAAGGTAAGTGATGGGTGCAAGTGTAGAGAGGTGAGTGTGAGGTAAGTGGAAAGTGTTAGAAAAAGTGTACTTACCTTTGTTTCTTCCTGCAGGCTTCAGTCGGTGGGCATGCGGAGAGTCTCGCACCTCCGCGGCAGAGATGACAGATGGCCGTTGCATTCTCCAATGCAACAACCATCTAATTTCTACAAAAGAAAGAGGTTTGATGAGTCTTGAATTCAAGAACTCATCAAACTACAGAGAATGTCAGTGGTGTGGAATGCATGCGAGATGGTTTCCTGGATCAGTATGTGGAGGAACCAACCAAGGAACAGGCTATTCTGGATCTGGTACTGTGTAATGAGAAAGGGCTAATCAATAATCTTGTGGTAAAGGGGCCTTTAGGGACAAGTGACCATAATATGATTGAATTTTATATTAAGTTTGAGAGTGATATAGTCCAATCTGAAACTAAGGTCTTCAATCTAAACAGAGGAAACTACAAGGGTATGAGGGACAAGTTGGCCATGGTCGATTGGGAGACTACACTGAAAGGTATGAAGGTGGACATACAATGGCTAACATTCAAGGAAATAATGCATAATTTGCAACAAACATATATTCCTCTAGGGCATAAAAACCCAAAAGGAAAAGTGATCCAACCATGGCTAACAAAAGAAATTAAAGCTAGTATTAAGTCAAAGGAGGAAGCTTATAAAGTTGCCAGAAAAAGCGCTCAGCCTGAGGATTGGGATCATTTTAGAAATCAGCAAAGGGGACCAAGAAATTGATAAAGAAAGGGAAAATGGAATATGAGCATAAACTAGTGAAAAATATAAAAATGAATTGTAAAAGCTTCCATAGGTATGTGAAAAGGAAAAGACTGGCGAAGGTAAATGTAGGTCCTTTACAGTCAGAGACGGGAGAATTTATAATGGGGAATGAGGAAATGGCAGAGAAATTAAATAAATACTTTATTTCTGTCTTCACGAAAGAAGACACAAAAACCTCCCAGAAATATGAGAAAACCAAGGGTGTGGCGAGAATGAGAAACTTAAAGAAATTATTATTAGTAAAAAAACAGTGCTTGCAGAATTAATGGGACTAAAAGTCAATAAATCTCAAGGACCGGATGACTTACATCCTAGGGTTTTGAAAGAGGTGGCCATTGGGATAGTGGACGCATTGGCTGTCATCTTCCAAAATTCTATTGATTCTGGAACGGTTCCTGCAGATTGAGATACAACCTGATTCAGTTTATTTAGTTTAACGAGGTGTGTGTGTGTGTGTGTGTGTGTGTGTGTTAAGTGAATGTTAACGTCAGCATAAGTCTAGGATGAAAACTGGCAATGGTCCAGGAACAGACGTGATCAGACCAGAATTTGTGGTGAGACGGGTGTCTAATGTTCAATAAAGCACAATTGTAAAAGTGCTTGGTAAGAAGGAACAGCTCTGAAGCTTTGGTAATTGCAGCTGTGCCACCAAAATAGGACTAGAAATGTGAGCACTGCAAAAAGTGTTGAAAGGGGAGACTGTGGAAATCTTCCAAAGCAGTCAAAATGTCAGGAAAGGAAAACACACACAGGAGCGCAGCTCTGTCAGTCGCGGCTCCGACGGTATAACTCTGAGTCAGAGTCGAGGTCGATAGATTTTTGACAGGCAAGGGAATTAAGGGTGACGGAACCAAGGCGGGCAGATGGAGTTCAGGTACAGACCAGCCCATGATCCGATTGAAGGGTGGAACAGGCTCGAGGGGCGGAATGGCCTCCTCCTGTTCCTATGTAAGGATTGGCCTTCAGGGATGCATTGTTCTCCAAGTGCACTCAGGCAGTCAGTTACGACGTACTGAAACTTGTTCTGATTGGGTGGCGACTGCAGTCGTGACCCACGCCAACAACAACTTGCATTTCTATAGCGCCTTTAACACAGTAAAACGTCCCAAGGTGCTTCACAGGAGCGATTATCAAACAAAATTTGACACTGAGCCACATAAGGAGACATTAGGACAGGTGACCAAAAGCTTGGTCAAAGAGGATGGTCAATGTTTTAAGGAGCATCTTAAAGAAGGGGAGAGAGGCGGAGAGGTTTAGAGAGTGAATTCCGGAGCTTAGGGCCCAGGCAGCTGAAGGCTCCACCAATGGCGGAGCGAAGGAAATCGGTGATGTGCAAGAGGCCAGAATCGGAGGAGCGCAGAGGTCTCGGGAGGTTGTGGGTCTGGAGGAGGTTACAGAGATAGGGAGGGGGGAGGAGGCCATGGAGGGATTTGAAAACAAGGATGAGAATTTTAAAATCGAGGCGTTGCCAGAGTGGGAACCAATGTAGGTCAACGAGCACAGGGGGTGATGGGTGAAGTGGGACTTGGTGTGAGTTAGGACACGGGGCAGTTAACACAGGGGGTGATGGGTGAACGGGACTGGGTGTGAGTTAGGACACGGGGCAGTGAACACAGGGGGTGATGGGTGAACGGGACTGGGTGTGAGTTAGGACACGGGGCAGTGAGCATAGGGGTGATGGGTGAAGGGGACTGGGTGTGAGTTAGGACACGGGGCAGTGAGCACAGGGGGTGATGGGTGAACGGGACTGGGTGTGAGTTAGGACACGGGGCAGTGAGCACAGGGGGTGATGGGTGAACGGGACTTGGTGCGAGTTAGGACACGGGGCGGTGAGCACAGGGGGTGATGGGTGAACGGGACTGGGTGCGAGTTAGGACACGGGGCAGTGAGCACAGGGGGTGATGGGTGAACGGGACTGGGTGCGAGTTAGGACACGGGGCAGTGAGCACAGGGGGTGATGGGTGAACGGGACTCGGTGTGAGTTAGGACACGGGGCAGTGAGCACAGGGGTGAGGGGTGAACGGGACTGGGTGCGAGTTAGGACACGGGGCAGTGAGCACAGGGGGTGATGGGTGAACGGGACTGGGTGTAAGTTAGGACACGGGGCAGTGAGCACACGGGGTGATGGGTGAACAGGACTTGGTGTGAGTTAGGACACGGGGCGGCAGAGTTTTGAGTGAGCTCAAGTTTACACAGGGTGGGAGATGGGATCCTCCTCCCGGGCCTCGCCTGCGGGCCGATGCCAGTGAGGCAGCCATCCCTAAATCGATATTTCCCGTCGGGCGAGCTGCCCGTGGAGACATGACGAGAGCCAAAAGCTCCCTACTTGCCCAATCAAAATCCTTCGTCATTTTCAACATCTCTATTGAATCACTCCTTAACCTTCTCTGCTCCAAGGCGAACAATCCCAGCTTCTCCAGTCTCTCCACATAACTGAAGTCCCTCATCCCTGGTACCATTCTAGTAAATCTCCTCCGCACCCTCTCCAAGGCCTTGATATCCTTCCTAAACTGTGGTGCCCAGAATTGGACACAATATTCCAGCTGGGGCCTCACCAGTGATTTTGTGAAGATTTAGTACGACTTCCTTGTTTCTGCATTCAATGGCCCTTTTAACAAAGTCAAGTATCCCGTGCGCTTTCTTAAACACCTTATCACCTTGCCCTGCCACCTTCAAAGATTGGTGAATTTGCACCCCCCTCAAATAGTACCGTTTAGATTACACTGCCTCTCCATGTTCTTCCCAAAGTGCATCACTTCACACTTATCTGCATTAAATTGTATCTGCCACCTGTCTGCCCATTTCACCAGTCTGTCTGTCCTCCTGAAGTCTGCTACTAGCCTCCTCACAATTTACTAAGTTGCCAAGTTTTGTATCATCCGCAAACTTCGAAATTGTACTCCCTATACCCAAGTCCAGGTCAGTTATATATAACAAGAAAAGCAATGGTTCCAATACTGACCCTGGGGGACCCCACTGCGTACTTCTCTCCAGTCAGAAAAAGATCCGTTCACCACTACTCTCTGCCTCCTATCCCTTAGTCAATTATGTACCCAAGTTACCACCGTCCCTTTAATCTCTTGTGCTTCTATTCTCCGAATAAGTATGTTATGTGGTCCTTTATCAAATGGTTTTAAACGTCCATATATACATCTACTGCACTATCTTCATCACCCTCTCTGTTACTCACTCAGAATTGAATCTTTGGAATTCTCTGCCCATAGGGCTGTGAATGCTGAGTCTTTGAGTATTTTCAAGGCTGAGATAGATAAGATTTTTTGGGGAAAACTT
Organism: Somniosus microcephalus; assembly: GCF_052327205.1. Lineage (NCBI taxonomy): Eukaryota > Metazoa > Chordata > Chondrichthyes > Squaliformes > Somniosidae > Somniosus > Somniosus microcephalus. Next base: position 367,164,729 of record NC_140989.1, read on the forward strand.
CAGTTGTTTGCGCCTCCCGTTAGCACCTTAAGAGGGCGCTAATGGGGCGCAAAGCAACTAGCGCCCAGGCGTGGCGATGTTTGCGCCACTCGCAAAATTAACTAGACATTTTGCGGCGGTGCTAAACACTACCGCTACGATCTCCTGCACCGGCAGATTGTGACGTCAGTCGAGTGCACGACGCCCCATTAGCGCCCGGGACCAGATATTGAGTGGCGCCCCTGCCTTACCGCCTGCCGCTAGCAACGACAGGTTGAGGGAGTGTTATGCTGTCAGAAAGGGACTGGGGGGCGCTATTTAAAGGGGACCGCTTCCTGCCTTTTTTTGTCGGTGACATTTTGCACCACGCATTCTGAGAGAGAGAGAGAGACTTCTGGAGAGATTCAACGCTGTGTGAAGGAGTTTTGGGTACTGAGCAGCACTTTGCAGGTTTATTTGGATTTGCCCTTCTTGCTTCGCAGCGCTCTGAGGTAGCGCCTCGCTCCTCGGCCTTTGCGCCTCAAGTCAGGTGTGAAGCGCCTGATTCAGCGCTCCAATCACCCCACAAGGGTGATAAAAGCCAAGTTTGCTATCGGAGGCGATAATTAGCCCAGGCGCCTAAACTTTGTGCACAGCCGATAATGGCGCCCAAATGGGGCGATACTGAATTTTTCCTCTTGAACTCCAGGGAATCGAGGGATATGCAGATCGGGCGGGAAAGTGGAGTTGAATTTGATGATCAGCCATGATCTTATTGAATGGCGGAGCAGGCTCGAGGGGCCGTATGGCCGACTCCTGCTCTTACTTCTTATGTTACTTCATCAAAGAACTAATTATAACCTCTCAGTTCTTGTATCATCCTTGTAAATCCTTTTTCCACCTTCTCCAGTGCCTCTATATCCTTTTATAATATGGCAACCAGAACTGCGCACAGTGCTCCCAGTGTGGTCAACCAAGGGTTCGATACAGGTTTAACACAACTTCTCTAATAGGGAAGGCCATTGAAACAGAGAGTATTAATGGCTCCAAGAGACCATTATAGGGAGAGAGCAGAAGGATTGAGGAGGATTACAGTGAGAAGGTGGATAAGGTATATCTCTGGGAAAAAAAAGGACAGGTTTGTTGACCCAACATCTTTCTGTTCCTAAAAATGTTTGTTTTTACACACTCCGCCCCGCGCAGGCACTTTCAGAGGCCTGGGAAACCAACCGTCAAACCTGATGAAACATGCCAAGTATTACATGGAATGAAATAAATGCAGAACAGATTAATACTAACATCAATTTCGAAAAATTACAGGTAAAGTGACACCTGTGCATTGCCGCAGGGCAAAGCAAATGTGAATAATCAGACATCTTTCACGACTCGATGCAAGAATTAGCTCGACTGCTGAGCAGCCTGATTCCAATCCTCAGGCAATGTCATTTTGTTACTCAGGGGCTGTTGCGCATGACCTGTACGGGTGTTTCATGTGTGGTCTAGTTCTCTTCTTCTTAGGCAATCCCTCGGAACCGAGGATGACTTGCTTCCACATTAAAAATGAGTTCTCAGGTGACTGATGAGTCCAATGCGGGACCTCCAGTCTCTGCCACAGGTGGGGCAGACGGTGGTTGAAGGGCGGGTGGGTGGGGTGCTTGGGTTGACGTGCGCCCCTTGCGCTGCCTGCGCTTGGCTTCTGCTTGCTCCCGGCGAAGACACTCGAAGTGTTCGGCGCCTTCCCGGATGCTTCTCCTCCACCTTGTGCGGTCTTGGGCCAGGGATTCCCAGGTGTCGGTGGGGGGTGTTACACTTTTTCAAGGAGGCTTTGCGGGTGCCTTTGAAACATTTCCTCTGCCCACCTGGGGCTCTCTTGCCGTGCCGGAGCTCCGAGTAAAGCGCTTGTTTTGGGAGTCTCGTATCGGGCATGCGGACAATGTGACCCGTCCATCAGAGCTGATCAAGCGTGGTCAAAGCTTCGATGCTGGGGATGTTGGCCTGAGCAAGAACACTGACGTTGGTGCGCCTATCCTGCCAATGGATTTGCAGGATCTTGCGGAGGCAGCGTTGGTGGTACCTCTCCAGTGCTTTGAGGTGCCTGCTGTACATGGTCCAGTTACACAGAATGTACGGCACAGAAACAGACCATTCGGCCCAACTGGTCCGTGCCGGTGTTTATGCTCCACACGAGCCTCCTCCCACCCCCTCTTCATCTCACCCCATCAGCATATCCTTCTATTCCTTTCTCCCCACTGTGTTTATTTAGCTTCCCCTTAAATGCATCTGTGTTATTCGCCTCCACCACTCCCTGTGGTAGCGAGTTCCACATTCTCACCACTCTCTGGGTCAAGAAGTTTCCCCTGAATTCCCGATTGGATTTATTAGTGACTATCTTATATTTATGACCTCTAGTTTTGGACTCCCCCACAAGTGGAAACATCTTCTCTACATCTAACCCTATCGAACCCCTTCATAATTTTGAAGACTGAGGTTGCCCCCTCAGCCTTCTCTTTTTCTGGAGAAAGGAGTCTCAGCCTGTTCAGTCTTTCCTGAGAGTTATAACCTCTCAGCTCTGATACTTATAACAACAGATAGTTCTGCGTGTCACATGCTGACGGCAAAGTGGAAAAGACACACGGATGGTGCACTGCTGCGCTTACAAAAGCATGCAGAGGTACAACAAACTAGAGCTTGACACCTGTCAGCCATGGCTAAGTGGGTAGCACTCTCACCTCCGAGTCAGAAGGTTGTGGGTTCAAGTCCCACTCCAGAGAATTGAGCACCAAAATCTAGGCTGACACTCCAATGGAGTGCTGCACTGTCGGAGGTGCCGTCTTTCAGATGAGGCGTTAAACCGAGGCCCCATCTGCTCTCTCAGGTGGACGTAAAAGATCCCATGGCACTGTTTTGAAGAACAGCAGGGGAGTTGACCCTAAGGGCCAATATTTATCCCTCAATCAACCTCAGAAACAGATTACCTGGTCATTATCACATTGCTGTTTGTGGGAGCTTGCTGTGAGCAAACTGGCTGCTGCGTTTCCCACATTACAACAGTTTTTTAACCATAAATTGGACCAGTTACTTTGCATTTTGTGATATTTTAACACTAATGTGGGACAGTGAATAGGAAGGGGTCAATTCAGTTGAGGAACATAATATAATAAAATGTTTCTATGCACAACGTTTTCTATAACGGAATATTCAAATAGAAGAAAGACTTGCATTTCTATAGCGCCTTTCACAACCACCGGACGTCCTAAAGCTCTTTACAGCCAATGAAGTACTTTTGAAGTGTAGTCACTGTTGTAATGTAGGAAACGCGGCAGCCAATTTGCGCACAGCAAGCTCCCACAAACAGCAATGTGATCATGACCAGATCATCTGTTTTTAGTCGTGATGCTCGTTGCGGGATAAATACTGGCCAGGACACCGGCTGGAACTCCCCTGCTCTTCTTCAAAATAGTGCCTTGAGATCTTTTATATCCACCTGAGAGGTTACACGGTACCTCCGTTTAACGTCTCATCCGAAAGGCGGCACCTCCGACAGTGCAGCTCTCCCTCAGTACTGCCCCTCCAACAGTGCAGCTCTCCCTCAGTACTGCCCCTCCAACAGTGCAGCACTCCCTCAGTACTGCCCCTCCAACAGTGCAGCACTCCCTCAGTACTGCCCCTCCTACAGTGCAGCACTCCCTCAGTACTGCCCCTCCAACAGTGCAGCACTCCCTCAGTACTGCCCCTCCGACAGTGCAGCACTCCCTCAGTACTGCCCCTCCAACAGTGCAGCACTCCCTCAGTACTGCCCCTCCTACAGTGCAGCACTCCCTCAGTACTGCCCCTCCAACAGTGCAGCACTCCCTCAGTACTGCCCCTCCTACAGTGCAGCGCTCCCTCAGTACTGCCCCTCTGACAGTGCGGCGCTCCCCTCAGTACTGCCCCTCTGACAGTGCAGCGCTCCCTCAGTACTGCCCCTCTGACAGTGCGGCGGCTCCCTCAGTACTGGCCCCTCCGACAGTGCAGCGCTCCCTCAGTACTGCCCCCTCCGACAGTGCCGCACTCCCTCAGTACTTGCCCCTCCGACAGTGCGGTGCTACCTCAGTACTGCCCCTCCGACAGGTGCAGCGCTCCCTCAGTACTGACACTCCGACAGTGCAGTACTCCCTCAGTACTGGCCCCTCTGACAATGCGGCGCTCCCTCAGTACTGCCCCTCCGACAGTGCAGTGCTCCCTCAGTACTGCCCCTCCGACAGTGCGGCGCTCCCTCAGTACTGCCCCTCCGACAGTGCAAGCGCTCTCTCAGTACTACGCCCCTCCGACTGTTACAGCACTCTCTCAGTACTGCCCCTCCGACAGTGCAGCGCTCCCTCAGTACTGACTCTCCGACAGTGCAGTACTCCCTCAGTACTACCCCTCTGACAGTGCAGCTCTCCCTCAGTACTGCCCCTCCAACAGTGCAGCGCTCCCTCAGTACTGACTCTCCGACAGTGCAGCACTCCCTCAGTACTGCACTTGGAGCGTCAGCCTTGATTTTGTGGTCAAGTATCTGGAGTGGGACCTGTACCCACAGCCTTTTGACAGAGGCGAGTGCTGCCCACTGAGCCACACTGACACTTGAACAAAATTGTACATTCTATAAGTTTTATACAAGTGTATATCCCACAAAGATTCAGTGAGCTTCCTGCGTAGAACTCTCATCAGAAATAGGAAAGCATTCAAGATCCTAATCGTTACTGAGAGGCTTGGCATGCAAAGATCGGAAATCTGAGACATTTCCACATTGCCAAAAATAGTATAGAAACAACAGTAAACAATTATCACCAGGCTCTCCTGCAGCTGGTTTATAGACCATAACCTGCAACTATTTCTCAGTACCGCACTGATGATACCGTGCATTAATACCTACACTTGGTTCATGATTCATAAATCAATCCTTTCTATTCTTTAGCAAGTGTCCTAAAATGTATGTTTATTTAGCAGCACATGGTAATAGGACTCGCGACTTATTTTAAATGCAGGTAGATGCTGCAATATGAATGCTTGTTTTATGTTTCCCTGGTGACAGCTCACAGTTTGGCGCGGAGGGGGAGGGGAAGAAAAGGAGAGCGGAGGGGAGCGAAGAGGAGAGGGGAGGGGAGGGAGGGGACGAGAGAGGAAGAGAGAGCAGGAGAGGGGTGGAGGAGAGGAGAGGGGAAGAGAGCAGGAGAGGAGAGAGAAGGGGAGGGGAGGGCAGGAGAGGGGAGTGGAGGGGAGGGGGAGGGAGAGGAGAGAGGAGGGGGAGGAGAGGGGAGTGGAGGAGAGGGGAGGAGAGGAGAGAGGAGGGGAGGAGAGAGGAGGGGAGGGGAGGAGAGAGGAGGGGAGGGGAGGGGAGAGAGAGGAGGGGAGGAGAGGGGAGAGGAGAGGAGGGGAGGGGAGGAGAGAGGAGGGGAGGGGAGGAGAGAGGAGAGAGGAGGAGAGGGGAGAGGAGAGGAGGGGAGGGGAGGAGAGGAGAGAGGAGGGGAGGAGAGAGGAGGGGAGGGGAGGGGAGGGGAGGAGAGAGGAGGGGAGGAGAGGGGAGGAGAGGGGAGGGGAGGAGAGAGGGGAGTGGAGGGGAGGGGAGGAGAGGAGAGAGGAGGGGAGGGGAGGAGAGGAGAGAGGAGGGGAGGGGAGGAGAGAGGAGGGGAGGGGAGGGGAGGAGAGGGAGAGGGGAGGAGAGGGGAGTGGAGGGGAGGGGAGGAGAGGAGAGAGGAGGGGAGGGGAGGGGAGGAGAGAGGAGGGAGGATGAGGGGAGAGGAGAGGAGGGGAGGGGAGGGAGAGGAGGGGAGGGGAGGAGGAGAGGAGAGAGGAGGAGAGGGGAGAGGGGGAGGAGAGGAGGGGAGGGGGAGGAGAGGAGAGAGGAGGGGAGCAGATTGTCAGGCGAAGTCCTCCCGCTGGGGTCTGAAGTACCATAGGAACAGGAGGCGGCCACTCAGCCCCTTGAGTCTGTTCCACCATTCAGTGAGATCATGGCTGGTCTGTATCCTAAACTCCAGCCACCTGCCTTGGCTCCATATCCTTTTATGCCCTTGTCCAGCAAAAATCTATTGCTCTCAGATTTTAAAATTATTATTGAGCCAGCCATCTACTGCTGTGGGAGAGAGTTCCACACTTCTACCACCCTTTGTGTGAAGAAGTGTTTCCTAACTGCTCTCCTGAATGGCCTGGCTCTGAATTTAAGGTTATGTCCACTTGTTCGAGACTCCCCCACCAGCGGAAAAAGTTTCTCTCTCGCGACCCTATCAATTCCTTTCAAAATTGTAAAAACCTCTATCAAATCACCCCTTAACCTTCTATATTCCAGGGAATACAACAACAACTTACATTTATATAGCACATTTAACGTAGCATAACATTCTAAGGCGCTTAACAAGAGTGATATCAATAAATACAATTTTAACACCGAGCCACGGGAGGAGATATCAGGACAGATGAACAAAAGCTTGGTTTTAAGGAGCATCTTAAGGAGGAGAGAGCGACAGAGCTGCGGAGAGGATTAGGGAGGGCATTCCACAGCTCAGAGCCAAGGCAGCAGAAAGCACGGCCGCCAAGAGTGGAACGATAAATTACAAACCTAGTTTCTGTAATCTCTCCTCATAACGTAACCCTTAGAGCTCTGGCAACATTCCAGTGAATCTGCACTGCACTCCTTCCAAGGCCAAACTATCCTTTCTAAGTTGCGTTGCCGAGAACTGTACACTGTGCTCCAGATTCCTGGCATTTGGAGAAGTAGTTTTGAGGCAAAGCTGGGTGGGCGTGTGTGCTGTGAGGAGGATGCCGAGAAACTCCAGGATGATTCGGACAGGTTGGGCGATTGGGCAGATGCATGGCAGATGCAGGATGATGTGGATAAATGCAAGGTTATCCACTTTGGTGGCAAAAACAGGAAGACAGATTATTATCTCAACAGCAATAGATTGGGAGAAGGGGAAGTGCAACGAGACCTGGGCGTCCTTGTGCACCAGTCGCTGAAGGTAAGCATGCAGGTGCAGCAGGCGGTTAAGAAGGCAAATGGTATGTTGGCCTTCATAGCGAGAGGATTCAGTACAGGAACAAGGATGTCTTGCTGCAGTTGTACAGGGCCTTGGTGAGACCACACCTTGAGTATTGTGTGCAGTTTTGGTCGTCTTGTCTGAGGAAGGTTGTTCTTGCCATGGAGGGAGTGCAGCGAAGATTCACCAGGCTGATACCTGGGATGGCAGGAATGACGTATGAAGAGAGATTGAGTCGATTAAGCTTATATTCGCTAGAGTTTAGAAGAATGAGAGGGGGTCTCATTGAAACTTATAAATTCTAACAGGACTAGACAGACTAGATGCAGGAAGTATGTTCCCGCTGGCCGGGGAGTCCAGAACCAGGGGTCACAGTCTAAGGATAAGGGGTAAGCCATTTAGGACTGAGATGAGGAGGAATTTCTTCACCCAGAGAGTGGTGAACCTGTGAATTCTCTACCACAGAAGGCAGTTGAGGCCAATTCAATAAATATATTCAAGAAGGAGTTGGATATATTTCTCAAGGCTAAAGGGATCAAGGGATATGGGGAGAAAGCAGGGACAGGGTACTGAGTTTGGATGATCAGCCATGATCTCATTGAATGGCGGAGCAGGCTCGAGGGGCCGAATGGCCTACTCCTGCTCCTATCTTCTATGTTCTATGTTTTTTACGGGGCTAAAAATAAATTTACCTTTTTTAAAAGTATTTTTAAATTATAAATGAGTGAAACTTTAAAAAAAAACTTTTTTCAACTCTTATGCTGGTAAAAGCAGGCCTTACACCTGCTAAGATTTCTAAGGGTTTTCAGCGGGCGGAGGTTGTGCAGAAAGTGGGACACTCCCCCCGCCCCCCCCCCACCGCAGAGGCCCTTCTCCAGGGCAGGCGTCCGATCTGTCAAGAGCTGAACCCGGCATTTCCGATGTCCCTACAGGTGTGTACACAGCTCGTAAACACCCGTAGGCATCAGAATATACGGGCCATTAGGACAGACGACCAAAAGCTTGGTCAAAGAGATCGTTTTAAGGAGCGTCTTAAAGGAGGAGAGGCAGAGAGGCGGAGAGGTTTAGGGAGGGAATTCCAGAGCTCAGGGCCCAGGCAGCTGAAGGCACGGCCGCCAATGGTGGAGCCATTAAAATCGGGGATGCGCAAGAGGCCAGAATTAAAGGTGTGCAGAGATCGCGGAGGGTTGTAGGTCTGGAGGAGGTTAAAGAGATAGGGAGGGGCGAGGGATTTGAACACAAGGATGGGAATTTTAAAATCGAGGCGTTGCCGGACCAGGAGCCAATGTAGGGCAGTGAGCACAGGGGGTGATGGGTGAACGGGACTGGCTGTGAGTTAGGACACGGGGCAGCAGAGTTTTGGATGAGCTCAAGTTTGCGGGGGGTGCAAGTTGGGAGGCCAGCCAGGTTACAGTTAAAATAGCATTCGGGCTCCAATGACACCATTGCCACTCGACCTGCATATTTAAAGAAGGACCCGGCTAGTTACGGGCGGATGTCTTTCTCGCCCACTCAGAAGAGCAGGTTAAACTCATAGCCGTATACGAGATCGTGTGCGGGGCATCGGCAGGTGTGTCCCAACGATGATTTAAACTGCCCACCCACCTGGTCCCACCTGGTCCGGGCACGATTAAAATTGGCCACTGAGTTTCATCCAGGACAAAGCAGCCCACTTGATTGGCACCCCATCCATCACCTTAAACATTCACTCCCTCCACCACCGGCGCACTGTGGCTGCAGTGTGTACCATCTACAAGATGCACTGCAGCAACTCGCCAAGGCTTCTTCGGCAGCACCTCCCAAACCTGCGACCTCTACCACCTAGAAGGACAAGGGCAGCAGGCGCATGGGAACACCACCACCTCCAAGTTCCCCTTCAAGTCACACACCATCCTGACTTGGAAGTATATCGGCCGATCCTTCATTGTCGCTGGGTCAAAATCCTGGAACTCCCTCCCTAACAGCACTGTGGGAGCACCTTCACCACACGGACTGCAGCGGTTCAAGAAGGCGGCTCACCACCACCTTCTCAAGGGCAACTAGGGATGGGCAATAAATGCTGGCGAAGCCAACGTCCCAGGAACGAATAAAAAAAATTAAGCTTTTTCAGATACAATTCTTCTTAACACTGGCACTTTCCTACTTAGAGTCATGGGCCTAGAAATTCGGTGGCGCGGGGCGCCAAGCTCACCTGGCGCCGGAATTACCGCTGCGAATGGAGCCGCTTGCGCCATCCCGATATTCAGTTTCAGCGCCCCAAATGGAAGCTCGGCGCTGCTCGAGGTGCCCCACGTCCGTCTTGGGGCGCTGAAACTGAATATCGCAGCGCAACGTGCCGCAGCGCCACACGCTGTGGCACGGCGCGCTGTGGTACTGCAGGCCTTCCTCCCCTTCTTAAAGGGGAGGGGCCTGCACCAGCACGATCCGAGATTGCGAGTGCCGGCAAAAGAGCCCGGCACTGAGGAGAAGTGCCAGGCTGTTGGGACACAGCCGGCACTGCCCGGGGGCGGGGGGCTCAGGAGGCCGGGGACGGCGGCGCGAGGAGGTGCTGGCAGGCGGCCAGCGAAAAAAATGGCCGCCCCGCACCTCCCCTTTAATTAGCGCCACTACCGCCGCAGGTAGGCCCCCCTGACCCGGACGCAAATTGCGACCGGCGTTACAGCGGGGGGCGCGAACAAATATCGCGATCGGGGCGGTAGCGGGGCGCTGCGCACACCAATGACGTCATCGGTGGTGGCGCAGCACTACAGGCTATCGCCACTGAGTGCCCTCTTTAGGCGCTAACTGGTGGTGCAGCCCATCGAATTTCTAGGCCCTACAGTCATAGAGTCATAACGGCACAGAAGGAGGCCATTCGGCCCATCGAGTCCGTGCCGGCTCTCTGTGGAGCAATCCAGTCAGTCCCATTCCCCCGCTCTATCCCCGTAGCCCTGCAAGTTTATTTCCCTCAAGTGCCTATCCAGTCTCCCCTTGAAAACATTGAGTGTCTCCGCTCCCACCACTTCCGTCGGCAGTGAGTTCCAGGTCCTCACCACTCGCTGCGTAAAAAAGTTTTTCCTCAGGTCCCCCCTGTATCTCTTGCCCAAAACCTTAAATCTGTGTCCCCTAGTCCTTGTACCATCAACTAGTGGGAACAGCCTTTCCCCGTCTAGCCTATCCAAACCCATCATAATCTTGTACACCTCTATCAAATCACCCCTCAACCTCCTTTGCTCAAATGAAAACAAATCCAGCTTCTCCAACCTGTCCTTGTAGCTAAGATTCCCCCATCCCCGGGACCATTCTGGTAAATCTCCTCCGCCCCCTCTCAAGGGCCTTCACATCCTTCCTAAAGCGTGGTGACCAGAACTTCTCGCAACAGATCAATCAGTGTTCAAATTCAACACATCTACAAACTAACGCAGGGTTCAAACCATGGTGGCACTTTGAATTTTGTTTTTTTGCGAAATCAATTACAAAATCTGAAACTCTCGATGGAAATATTTCAGCAGCAAGAAATAGAAAGCTTTTTACCTTTTGACCCACCGGACCAGGAGGACCTATTCGACCACTTGGGCCTGGATCGCCCTGTGTGTGAGAGCAATGAAGAATTAGGGACAAAGCAGTAAACATAAATGCGTCCTATTTAATGGCAACGGCAAATGTTTCTGATCAGTGTGTTCAGTTTCTAAATCTGACAGGGAAAGAGGTCTCCATTTGACACCATCCTGTTGCTCAGCCTCATGGGAGGGAAATCAATGTCACTGTGGACATATCTCGTTGCCAAAGGCCCTTACAAAGAACTTACAGCACAGAAACAGGCCATTGAGCCCGACTGGTCCGTGCCGGTGTTTATGCTCCACACCAGCCTCCTCCCACCCCTCTTCATCTCACCCCATCTCATTGAAACATACAAGATTCTGAGGGGGATTGACCAGGTAGATGCCGAGAGGTTGTTTTCCCCTGGCTGGAGAGTCTAGAACCAGGGGTCACAGTCTCAGGATAAGGGGTCGGCCATTTAAGACTGAGATGAGGAGGAATTTCTTCACTCAGAGGGTTGTGAATCTTTGGAATTCTCTGCCCCAGAGGGCTGTGGATGCTCAGTGGTTAAGTATATTCAAGGCTGAGATGGATAGATTTTTGGATTCTAGGGGAATCAAGGGATATTGAGATCGGGCGGGAAAGTGGAGTTGAGGTCGATGATCAGCCATGATCTTCTTGAATGGCGGGGCAGGCTCGAGGGGCCTTATGGCCTACTCCTGCTCTTACTTCTTATGTTCTTACGTTCTTATAACCTTCTATTCCTTCCTCCCTCGTGTGTTTATCTAGCTTCCCCTTAAATGTATCTGTGCTATTCGCCTCAACCACTCCCTGTGGTAGCGAGTTCCACATTCTCACCACTCTCTGGGTAAACAAGTTTCTCCTGAATTCCCTATTGGATTTATTGGTCACTATCTTATATTTATGACCCCCATAGTTTTGTTCTCCCCCACAAGTGGAAACATCTTCTCTGCGTCTACCCTGTCGAACCCCTTCATAATTTTGAAGACCTCGATCAGGTCACCCCTCTGCCTTCCCTTTTCCAGAGAGTAGAGCCCCAGCCTGTTCAGCCTTTCCTGGTAGTTATAACCTCTCAGTTCTGGTATCATCCTTGTGAATCTTTTTTGCACCTTCTCCAGTGCCTCTATATCCTTTTTATAATATGGAGACCAGAACTGTGCACAGTGCTCCCAGTGTGGGCTAACCTAGCTTTGATACAAGTTTAACAAAGACGTCTCTGCTTTTCAATTCAATCCCTCTAGAAATGAACCCAGTGCTTGGTTTGCTTTTTTTAAATGGCCTTATTAACCTGTGTCACTGCTTTTAGTGATTTGTGTATCTGTAATAAGCTTAATGCTTTGTGTTGGTAATCTACATGGATTTAACTGGTTAAAACTCCAGCGATGATTGATGTTGATCCAATCTTTGGGTGTTGCCAACCTGATTGCAAGTTCTCTGGTTTTAGATTCACTTTGCGTGTTCCTCTAGGGAGAGGGGAAAGTGTACACTGTGTGTCAATTGCAGGAACGGTAGCACAGTGGTTATGTTACTGGACTGGTAATCCGAGTTAGTTCAAATCTCCACCACGGCAGCTGGGGAATTTAATTTCAGTTAATCAAATAAATCTGGAATAAAAAGCTAGTATCAGTAATGGAGATCCATGTAATACTACCAGATTGTCATAAAAACCCATCTGGTTCACGACCATCCTTTGAAGAAGGAAATCTGCTGTCTTTATCCGGTCTGGCCGATATGTGATTCCAAACCCACAGCAATATTGGTTGACTCTTAACTGCCCTCTGAAATGGTCGAGAAGGCTCACCACCACCTTCTCGAGGGCAATTAGGGATGGATGTTGCTTTGCCAGTGGCGCCCACATCCCATGAATGAATTTTTTTTTTTAATCAGGCAAACCAACTCTTGTGCGGTAGAATTCTCAGTAGTCTGGCTTGAGCATTTGTTAACACCAAGCTGAAGAAGAAATACTTTTTCTCTTTTTGAAAGATGTGCACCCAGCCACCTTGATGTGTACGGGCTCAAAACTCCGCCACTTCTTCTGAGGAGCACAGCCATCTTCTGGATTCAGCAACAGAAATACTTACAAATAAATAAGCGGGCTGGTTCTTGGGAAATCGGGCAGAAGGAAATTTTTGTATCACAATTTCATTAGCTGTACAAGTTAAATTTTAACCTCACGAAACAGCATATAAAATCACATGTTCAATGGTGCTACAGTTCCCCGTGAGCTTACTTGAGAGCAGCTACTTCCTTCGCACTTTGAATGGAAGGACAAAATTGTATTTTGTGCATTTTTCTCTTTTTTTTACTCCTTTTCTCCAGCCTGATCTCCTGACCAGGATAAGTAGAGTTTTGTCACTTCCCCCAGCCACTATTAATACCATTCAACGTGCATCCCATCTCTCAATCTGGCCTCAGAAACAATCACTTGCGGATAATAATCCAGGCAAGTTGTCACTGTGGCTTTTGGAGGGAGGGGGTGGGGGGGGGGGGTGGGGTGGGGTGGGGTGGTAACTTAGGAAAGCATGGAGGCAGATCTCCGAAGATGCTGCAATTTGAACCCAGTGTAGCACAATGTATACTGCTACTTCCCTATGACGGGAAGAAGCTTATAACGGGATGTCTACAGCCCTCTGGACTCAACATAGAGTTCAACAATTTCAGATCATAACCTCGGCCCCTATCATATATAAAATATATTTTCCCTTTTTTTTTAATCCACACTTTTGTCTGTTTTTTTTTCTTCCGTCCCACATGGCCGCTGTCCTTCATTCTGTCAGGGCCATTCACACTTCATCTAGAGCCATCCTATGTTCCTTGAATATCTCTCAATGTCTCTTAATCTCTCCTGCTTTCTATCCTATCTCTGACCTTCCCTTTTGTTCTTTCATCCCCTCCCCCTTTTCCCAGCCCCCACTTGCTTTAAAATCTATCCCCTTTCCTGCTTTTTTTCTCAGTTCTGACGAAGGGTCTTCGACCTGTAACGTTAACTCCGTTTCTCTCTCCACGGGTGCTGCCCTGACCTGCTGAGTTTTTCCAGCGTTTTCTGTTGTTATAACGGGATGTCTAGTTTGGCTCTCCAGTCGACGGCTTCCTACGATGCCGAGTGGAGAAATGAGGTGCCTCCCGCAACAGGCCGCGGTGGGCAGGTTGATGTGGCGTGTTCCACGGTCTGGGACTCGTGGCCACAGTCGCACTTCCGGCAGAATGTATAAATCATCACGACACTTGTCTTGTGCTTAACTAATGCCCGCACAATGATACCGGGGGCTTCGAGGGTTAAATTATGAGGGCAGGTTGCGTAAACTTGACTGGTACTCCCTTGAGTTTAGGAGATTGAGGGGGAGATGTGATCGAGGTGTTTAAAATGTTAAAAGAATTTGAGAGGGTAGATACAGAGAAACCTCTTCCTCTGGTGGGGGGAGATCAAGAATGATGGTGGAATAATCTTAAAATTAGAGCCAGGTCGTTCAGGAGAGATGTCAGCAAGCACTTTTTCACACTAAGGTTAGCTAGCAGAAATCTGGAACTCTCTCCCCCAAAAGGCTGTGGATTCTGGGGCACAATTGGAGCTTTCAAGGCTGAGATAGATAGATTTTTGTTAGGTAGGGGTATCATGGGATGTGGAGCTGAGGTGGGTAAAATGGAGTTGAGTGGCAGATCAGGCATGATCTCGTTGAATGGTGGAACTGGTTCGAGGGGCGGAATGGCCTCCTCCTGTTCCTAATGTTCTGAGCTGCTGGCAGTGATCCATTTTAAAAGGCATTGGTTTGAATTCCCCCCCCACGCCCCCCGGCCCGATTTGATGAAAGATTGAGACTCTGCTCCCAAACAAGCTCTTCCAAATTGGAACAATCATTTGGATCCAACACCACATGCAACAACGACATGGAAAGCTAATGGACAACGGCCGCCGTGCAAAAACCTCACCCACGTGAAACGGAAGACATGTAGAGATGGGGCACGGGGGAAAAAAAAAACACCGGACCAACACTTATTACATGCATTATGTGTCAAAAAAGGATGCAATCTTTTGACAAGCGCACCCTAATATTGATATCATGCACGTTGTCCATGGTCAGCACGTCTGTGGTCACGGTGACTCCTCTAAAAGAAATAACGTTCAGTCAACAAAGTGCACCATGCAGACAGCTAACAGTGATGGGAATGAAATGGCAGCACAGACACTTTAGCACACAATGGCACAGCACACTGATGATGTCCCAGACTAATTTACCTGTCCTCCAGGTGGCGCTTTAAGAGGGAATAAGCCTGGTTCTCCTTTTGGACCCTAATGTAGGAATTATGTTCACACCAATATAATCAACAGAAGAAAGATAAGTGGAACGCTCATCGCGCCATGACTTACAAGAAACAATTCAATTCTAAACAATGCACTTCATCAGAGATAACAGCCGTGACGTTACATAGGTGGCCGTAAATCGCTCTCACTGAGTGCGGTGAATCCAACACAACTACTGGTGCAAGGTTTGAAGCACTTCACGGGGTAACTGTCGAATGAAAGACTTACTTGTTGAGACTATTAGCGCACTCGCTAGAAAAATCGTTCACTGGGTATCGGCCTTGTAAGATTTTTGTTTTCATTGGTCAGTTATGCTCAAGTCTACAAGCGGAAACGAATTCCACAACGGCAGCACACAGTCAACTTATTACGGCCCCGATTTTAACCCCGGGTGGATTCCCCACTAAGGCCCGAGAGTTAAAATTACAGGCGGGTCTCAATGATGTCGTCGGGCCGCAATGCGCACATGCAAAGAAGGACCCCTGCTGGCTCCGGGCGTGTCTCTTCGCTGCCTGCTCAGGAGAGCAGGTTAAAATTGCAGATGTTGCGATCATGGCGACTCTCGGGCAGGTGAGAGCCCGGGGCGATTTTAACCGCCCGCCCGCCAGGTTTCTGCTGAGCAAGTAGGGTTAAAATCGCCCACTTAACACTCATGCAAAGGGTATCATTTCAATTAAATTATAAGATAAGCTTAGTTATCAAATGGGAGAAAAATGTTTTGCTGTTACTGATTCACGGTGTTTAAATCTTAAGAGATCAGTGCTTCATGCAGAGTGTAGCCATAGAAAGAAAGAAACACTTGCATTTCTGTAGCACTTTTCACAACCTCCGGACGTCCCAAAGCGCTTCACAGCCAATGAAGTACTTTTTTTGAAGTGTAGTCACTGTTGTAATATAGGAATAGCGGCAGCCAATCTGTGCACAGCAAGCACCCACAAACAGCGATGTGATAACGACCAGATATTGTAATCTGTTTTAGTGATGTTGGTTCAGGGATAAATATTGGCCAGGGAGAACTCCCCTGCTCTTCTTTGAAAAAGTGCCAAGGGATCTTTTATGCCTACCTGAGAGGGTAGACGGGGCCTCGGTTTAATGTCTCATCCAAAAGACAGCAGCTCCGACAGTGCGGCGCTCCCTCAGTACTGCCCCTCCGACAGTGCAGCACTCCCTCAGTACTGCCCCTCCGACAGTGCAGCGCTCCCTCAGTACTGCCCCTCCGACAGTGCAGCGCTCCCTCAGTACTGCCCCTCCGACAGTGCAGCGCTCCCTCAGTACTGCCCCTCCAACAGTGCAGCGCTCCCTCAGTACTGCTCCTCCGACAGTGCAGCACTCCCTCAGTACTGCCCCTCCGACGGTGCAGCGCTCCCTCAGTACTGCCCCTCCAACAGTGCAGCGCTCCCTCAGTACTGCCCCTCCGACAGTGCGGCACTCCCTCAGTACTGCCCCTCCGACAGTGCGGCGCTCCCTCAGTACTGCCCTTCCGACAGTGCGGCGCTCCCTCAGTACTGCCCCTCCGCCAGTGCGGCGCTCCCTCAGTACCTCCCCTCCGACAGTGCGGTGCTCCCTTAGTACTGCCCCTCCGACAGTGCAGCGCTCCCTCAGTACTGCACTGGCGTGTCAGCCTAGAGTTTGTGCTCAAGTCTCTGGAAGTGAGGTTTGAACCCACAACCTTCTGACTCAGAAGCGAGGGTGCTGCCCACTGAGCCACAGCTGTTCAGCAGTGGGCAGAAGATCACTCATAAGCAATACAGTCATATCTAAAACAAAGCGTCTTTCTCAGTTATAGAATAGAGTTCCATCAGCTTTCTTGGCCATTGGCAATGGTCGCAACCTCTGAGTCAGAAGGCTGTGGGATTAAGTCCCGATCCAGATTTTGATCACAGAATCTACGCCAAAACTTCAGTCCAGTTCTTCGGCAGCGCTGCATGTCGGTGGTGCTGTCTTTAGAGTGAGTTAGTTCTTAAAAAAAGAAAGAACTTACAGTTCTATTGCATCTTTCACAGCCCTAGGATGTCACAAAGCGCTTTACACCCAATGAAGTACATTTTCTGAAGTGTAGTCACTGTTGTAATGTGGGAAACGCGGCAGCCAATTTGCGGACAGCAAGATCCCACAAACAGCAATGTGATAATGACTAGATCATCTATTTTTAGTGATGTAGATTGAGGGATAAATATTGGTCAGGACACTGGGGAGAACTCCCCTGCTCTTCTTCAAATAGTGCCATGGGATCTTTTACATCTACCCGAGAGGGTAGACGGGGCCTCGGTTTAATGTCTCATCTGAAAGACAGCAGCTCCGACAGTGCAGCACTCCCTCAGTACTGGACTGGGAGTATCATAGGAACATAAGAATAGAGGAACAGGAGGAGGCCATTTAGCCCCTCGAGCCTGTTCTGCCATTCAATGAGATCGTGGCTGATCTGTGACCTAACTCCATATACCCATCTTTGCCCCATTTCCCTTAAAACTTTTGGTTAACAAAAATCTATCAATCTCCAATTTAAAATTAACAATTGATCTAGCATCAATTGCCATTTGCGGAAGAGAGTTCCAAACTTCTACCACCCGTTGTGTGCAGAAGTGCTTCCTAACTTCACTCCTGAAAGATCTAGCTCTAGAGTCATGGGGAAAAATTCGGTTGCTTTGCGCCTCCCGTTAGCACCCTAAGAGGGCGCTAATGGGGCGGAGTGCAACTAGCGCCCGGGCACGGCGGTGTTTGCACCGCTCGCGAAATTGACCAGACATTTTGCGGCGGCGCTAAACACTACCGCCACGATCTCCTGCGCCGGCAGATCGTGACGTCAGTCGAGCGTGCAACGCCCCGGACCGGATATTGAGTGGCGCCCCCTGCCTTAACGTCTGCCGCTAGCAACGACAGGTTGAGGGGAGCGTTTTGCAGTCGGGAAGGGACTGGGGGAGCGCTATTTAAAGGCGGCCGCTTCCTGCCTTTTTTTGTCGGTGACATTTGTGCACCACGCATTCTGAGAGAGAGAGAGAGACTTCTGGAGAGATTCAACGCGGTGTGAAGGAGTTTTGGGGACTGAGCAGCACTTTGCAGGTTCATTTTGATTTGCCCTTCCTTGCATCGATTTAGAAGAGACTGTGGGGGCTGCACTCTGAGCTCTTTCTCTGGGCCTCTCCATTGTTCTTTCCAGCAGATTTGATGTACGGGTCTCTCCAGGCCAAGGTTCAAGGCTGCAATGCGCAGGGTGTGGATGGAGAGCAAGATCGACCCTCCCCTTTAAGAACTGGCCGGCGCCAGTGTGTCTGTGTTCCATTGCTGACTGACATCACACGAGCTTCGCCAGTGCTGTGAGGTAGTGCCTCGCTCCTCAGCGTTAGCACCTTAAGAGAGGTGTGTAGCACCTGATTTAGCGCTCCAATCACCTCCAGGGGCGATAGAAGCCAAGTTTGCAGTCGGAGGCGATAATTAGCGCCAGGCGCTAAACTTTGCGTCCGGCCGATAATTGCGCCGCAAACGGGGCGATACTGAATTTCTCCCCATGGAGTCCTAATGGCACAGAAGGAGGCCATTCGACCCATCAAGTCCATGCCGGCTCTCTGCGCAGCAATCCAGTCAGTCCCATTCCCCCGCTCTATCCCCGTAGCCCTGCAAGTTTATTTCCCTCAAGTGTCTATCCAGTCTCCCCTTGAAAACACAGAGTGTCTCCGCTTCCACCACTTCCGTCGGCAGCGAGTTCCAGGTCCTCACCACTCGCTGCATAAAAAGGTTTTCCTCACATCCCCCCCCACCCCCCCTGTATCTCTTGCTCAAAACCTTAAATCTGTGTCCCCTAGTCCTTGTACCATCAGCTAGTGGGAACAGCCTTTCCCCGTCTAGCCTATCCAAACCCGTCATAATCTTGTACACCTCTATCAAATCACCCCTCAACCTCCTTTGCTCTAATGAAAACAAATCCAGCTTCTCCAACCTGTCCTTGTAGCTAAGATCCCCCATCCCCGGAACCATTCTGGTAAATCTCCTCCGCACCCTCTCAAGGGCCTTCACATCCTTCCTAAAGCGTGGAAAGTGAGGTCTTGACTTGTCCCTCTAAGAAGGGGAGAAGAGGACCAAGAAAGGGAGCTACAAAAAAGAAGCAGGAATCACGAGAATCTTGATAGATGCTGAAGACATCTGCCTGATCTTCTTTAGAAATATCCGAGCTGTAAGCACTTTCCTAATCACTCACTCAGAATGTAACCCTCCCCCAATCCATTATCCCATCCTGCTATGAATAAACTGCTTTCAATCAAACCATCAGATAGGAAATCATTTTAATTCTCTGCCCCACTTCCACTCTGACCTCTCTGTCCTCGGCCTCTTACACTGTTCCAATGAAGCTCAACGTAAGCTCGAGGAACAGCACCTCATCTTTCGATTAGGCACTTTACGGCCTTCTGGACTCAACATCGAGTTCAACAATTTCAGACCATAACCACCACTCCCATTTATTCAGTAGCTGTTGATGATTCTGCTGTTGCCACTTGCACCTCCTCTAGACTCATCTTTTGTTTCTTTACTTGTCCCATTAGATGCAGGAAGGATGTTCCCGATGGTCGGGGAGTCCAGAACCAGGGATCACAGTCTAAGGATAAGGGATAAGCCATTTAGGACTGAGATGAGGAGGAATTTCTTCACCCAGAGAGTGGTGAACCTGTGGAATTCTCTGCCACAGAAGGCAGTTGAGGCCAATTCATTAAATATATTCAAGAAGGAGTTGGATATATTTCTTAAGGCTAAAGGGATCAAGGGATATGGAGAGAAGGCAGGGACAGGGTACTGAGTTTGGATGATCAGCCATGATCTCATTGAATGGCGGAACAGCCTCGAGGGGCCGAATGGCCTACTCCTGCTCCTATCTTCTATGTTTCTATTACCGCCCCTTCACCTGGCACCATCATCCCTTTTGTCATTTAATCTCTCCTACCTTCCATCCAATCACAGACCTTCCCTTTTGTTCTTTCCTCCCCTCCCCTCTCTCCCTGCCCCTACAATTGCTTAAACCTGTTACATCTCTAACTTTTTCCAGTTGTGACGAAGAGTCATCGACCTGAAACGTTAACTCTGTTTCTCTCTCCACGGATGCTGCCTGACCCGCTGAGTGTTTCCAGCACTCTCTGTTTTAATTTGAGATAGTAAATCAAGTCTTCAATAAAAAGAGGATCCTTGCAGTGAAACCTTTGCCCTCCTCCTAGCCCAACCTTTGGCATTTTTTTTTTGGACCCACACTTTTGTTTTCCCTGTGCCTTCAAAACTCTGAAATAACTCTATGGGGGAGAAATTCAGTATCGCCCCGCTTGGGGCGCCATTATTGGCCGTGCACAAACTTTTGCGCCTGGTGCTAATTATCGCCTCCGACGGCAAACTTGGCTTTTATCGCCCCTGGAGGTGATTGGAGCACTAAATCAGGCGCTTCACACCTGTCTTAAGGCGCAAAGGCCGAGGAGCGAGGCGCTACCTCAGAGCGCTGGCGAAGCAAGGAAGGGCAAATCAAAATGAACCTGCAAAGTGCTGCTCAGTACTCAAAACTCCTTCACACAGCGTTGAATCTCTCCAGAAGTCTCTCTCTCTCTCTCTCTCAGAATGCGTGGTGCAAAAATGTCACCAACAAAAAAAGGCAGGAAGCGGTCGCCTTTAAATAGCGCTCCCCCAGCCCCTTTCTGACAGCATAACGCTCCCCTCAACCTGTCGTTGCTAGCGGCAGACGGTAAGGCAGGGGGCGCCACTCAATATCCGGTCCGGGGCGCTACCCGGGCGTTGCGCACTCGACTGACGTCACGATCTGCCGGCGCAGGAGATCGTGGCGGTAGTGTTTAGCGCCACTGCAAAATGTCTAGTTAATTTTGCGAGCGGCGCAAACATCGCCGCGCCCGGGCGCTAGTTGCTTTGCGCCACATTAGCGCCCTCTTAAGGCACTAATGGGAGGCGCAAACAACTGAATTTTCCCCCCTATGATTCTATAACAATGAACGCTACCGTTCTTTATTTAAAGGAAAGCGTGTGTGCGCGGGTTTCCCTACGGTGCTGCCCTTTCACCAACGCCCTCAAAAGCCAGACTGCTGGAGTGCTGGGACTCGTGCTGGTGTTGCTGCTACCCTGCTCTGGCCTGACAGAACACATACGTTGACAGGGGGACGGCCCATTTCATGACAGCAGGAGGATCCCAGATCCTAGAACACCTGAATATCTGAAAGGAAATAAATTTGCAGGGCTATGGGGAAAGAGCAGGGAGAAGTGGGATATACGGCACAGGAGCAGGCCATTCGGCCCAACCAGTCCATGCCAGCATTTTTGCTCCACACGAGCCTCCTCCCGTCTTTCCTCATCTAAATCTATCACCATATCCTTCTATTCCTTTCTCCTTCATGTGTTTATCCAGTGACGTAAGAAAACTACCAGGCACTTGGTCTAAGCGTTAAACAAAGCTTTAATCAACTGTTTTACAACATGGAGGTCTAGTTGTGTCCTTCACTAGTTCCTGTTAAGAATGTCCCGTGCAAGCTGGGCCCGTGCCCGAGTATTTATACTCTCCCTGGACAGCGCCACCCGTAGGCCACTCAGTATTATTTCATAAGTCTTTCTTTCATGAATGACTGATTTGTGTCATCCAGCGTCCCCTTAAATGCATCCATACTATTCGCTTCAACCACTCCCTGTGGTAGCGAGTTCCACAATCTCACCACTCTTTTAATTGGATTAATTGGATAGCTCTTTCAAAGAGCCGGCAGGGGCACAAAGGGCCGAATGGCCTCCTTCTAAAAAAAAAAAACCAGATGATCTGGTCATTATCTCTTTGCTGTTTGTGGGAGCTTGCTGTGCGCAAATTGGCTGCCACGTTTCCTACATCACAACAGTGACTCCACTTCAAAAAAAATACTTCATTGGTTGTGAAGGGCTTTGGGGCATCCTGAGGTTGTGAAAGGCGCTGTAGAAATGCCCAGTCTTTCTTTCTTTTATCTTTCTATTATTCTACCTTCCGGCTGTCTATAACGCACTCTCCAAAACCCACCTGCACCTTCTGTTCAAAACATCAGGAAACTCGCAGACCTGTTTTTGATCTCTTTCCTGGAGATTCCGTTATCCTTTCCCCTGAAAGTTCCTTTCTACCTCTGAGGCCCCAGAAGACCCCCTCTATTTTTCAAGGTTGTAGACACCACGTGAACCCGGCGTGCCCCTCGGGACGTTTTACTACGTTACCGGCGCTATATAAATGCAAGTTGTTGTTGCTGAATGTAAACGAGGTCCCAGAGGAGGTTCATAGAGTCATAGAGTTACACAGCACAGAAAGAGGCCCTTTGGCCCATCGTGTCCGCGCCGGCCATCAAGCCCTGTCTATTCTAATCCCATTTTGCAGCACTTGGTCCGTAGCCTTGTATGCTATGGCGTTTCAAGTGCTCATTTAAATGCTTCTTGAATGTTGTGAGGGTTCCTGCCTCTACCACCCTTTCAGGCAGTGAGTTCCAGATTCCAACCACCCTCTGCGTGAAAAAGATTTTCCTCAAATCCCCTCTAAACCTCCTGCCCCTTACCTTGAAACTATGCCCCCTGTTTATTGACCCCCTCTATTAAGGGGAAATGTTCCTTTCTATCTACCCTATCTATGCCCCTCAGAATTTTGTACACCTCAATCAGGTCCCCCCCTCAGCCTTCTCTGCTCTAAGGAAAACAACCCCAGCCTGTCCAGTTTCTCTTCATAGCTGAAGTGCTCCAGCCCAGGTAACATCCTGGTGAATCTCCTCTGCACCCTCTCCAATGCAATCACATCGCTCCTATAGTGTGGCGACCAGAACAGCACACAGTTCAGGTCCTTGGCTTTTGGTCCCCGGGCCCTAGCGGCTCCCAGACAGTACTGGGAGAGGAAGATCAGCCTGAGTATTCCAACTGCAGTCTAACCGATGGCTCATGTTAACGTTTAGCATCAAATTATTACTTTTACATACTATGGGGTAGGAATTATAGGTGTCGTGCCCATTTTGTGGACGTAAAATGGAGACAAAGAACAGCAGTGTGAAATCCTGGGCTCAACCTGCACTGCCGTTGGTCCCACTGGTAAATTTGTGGGGGCTTCTTTTTAGACTTCCCGGCCGGAAAACGACAACAACCTGTATTGATATAGCATCTTTAACATAGTAAGACGTCCCAAGGTGCTTCACAGGAGCGATTATCAAACAAAGTTTGACACCGAGCCACATAAGGAGATATTAGGACAGGTGACCAAAAGCTTGGTCAAAGAGGGAGGTTTTAAGAAGCATCTCAAAGGAGGAGTGAGAGGTACAGAGGGGGAGGTTTAGGGAGGGAATTCCAGAACTTAGGGCCCAGGCAGTTGAAGGCACGGCCGCCAATGGTGAAGCGATGAAAAGAGGCCAGAATTGGAAGAGCGCAGAGATCTCGGAGGGTTGGCGGCTGGAGGAGGTTACAGAGATAGGGAGAGGCGGGGCCATGGAGTGATTTGAACACAAGGATGAGAATTTTGAAATCGAGGCGTTGCTGGACTGGGAGCCAACACAGGGGGTGATGGGTGAATGGGACTGGGTGTGAGTTAGGACACGGGGCAGTGACTTTAGGGGGTGATGGGTGAACGGGACTGGGTGTGAGTTAGGACACGAGGCAGTGAGTATAGGGGGTGATGGGTGAACGGGACTGGGTGTGAGATAGGACACGGGGCAGTGAACACAGGGGGTGATGGGTGAACGGGACTCGGGGCGAGTTAGGACACGGGGCAGTGAGTATAGGGGGTGATGGGTGAACGGGACTGGGTGTGAGATAGGACACGGGGCAGTGAGTATAGGGGGTGATGGGTGAACGGGACTTGGTGTGAGTCGGGACACGGGGCAGTGAGCACAGGGGGTGAGGGGTGAACGGGACTGGGTGTGAGTTAGGACACGGGGCAGTGAGCACAGGGGGTGATGGGTGAATGGGACTTGGTGTGAGTTAGGACACGGGGCAGTAAGCACAGGGGGTGATGGGTGAACGGGACTTGGTGTGAGTTAGGACACGGGGCAGTGAGCACAGGGGGTGATGGGTGAACGGGACTTGGTGTGAGTTAGGACACGGGGCAGTGAGCACAGGGGGTGATGGGTGAACGGGACTGGGTGCGAGTTAGGACACGGGGCAGTGAGCACAGGGGGTGATGGGTGAACAGGACTCGGTGCGAGTCAGGACACGGGGCAGCCGAGTTTTGGATGAGCTCATGTTTACGGAGGGTAGAACGTGGGAGGCCAGCCAGGAGTGAGTTGGAATAGTCAAGGAAAAGTATGGAAGTAAATCACTGGTTAGGCCCCAGCTGGAGTATTGTGGCCAATTCTGGGCACCACACTTCAGGAAGGAGGTCAAGGCCTTGGAGAGGGTGCAGAGGAGATTTACTAGAATGGTGCCAGGGATGAGGGACTTCAGTTATGTGGAGAGACTGGAGAAGCCGGGATTGCTCTCCTTATGGCAGAGAAGGTTAAAGGGAGATTTGATAGAGGTGTTCAAAATCATATCGGGTTTTGATGGAGTAAATAAAGAGAAACTGTTTCCAGTGGCAGAAGGGTCGGTAACCAGAGGACACAGATTTATTGTCAGAGGGGGAGATAAGGAGAATTTTCTTTACGCAGCGAGTTGTTGTGATCTGGAATGCGCTGCCTGAAAGGGCGGTGGAAGCAGATTCAACAGGAACTTTCAAAAGGGAATTGGAGAAATAGCTAAAGGGGAAACAGTTGCAGGGCTGTGGGGAAAGAGCAGGGAGTGGGACTAATTGGAGAGCTCTTTCAAAGAGCCGGCACAGGCACGATGGGCCGAATGGCCTCCTTCTGTGGTGTGCGATTCTAACTGTAAAGTTAAAAGTCAAACTTTACGTTCAGTATATGCAGACAGCAAAAGCTGTAATAACCTCATCTAAAGGAAAGTTTAAACTCCCACCATTGTACGCCGGAGAGCTGACTCGAGGAATGAATCAGAACCACGATTATTTATGGTAAATGTTAGTTTACGCTGCACAACTGATCATTCCAAGTGGGAATTCATTCATATCAGATGTGGGGACAGATGCTATTTCACAAGGATTTTGGTGGGGACTGTCGACAAATAAATTCTTACAATGTGTTAAAACAGACGGCAGAAATACCAGCAACAAAAAATTCACAGTGCAGGAGCCCGTCTTGAAAAATGAGATGGGCTCCACCAATGTCTAACCAATACAGGATTATATATAAGTTATACAAGTTATTTCATCCCAACTGAAGGGTCAGCTGCTCAAATCCCTCTGTATTTGGTCAGTCGTGGCTCAGTGGGTAGCACTCTTGCCTCTGAGGCAGAAGAATATGAGGTTCACGTCCCACTCCCAGGACATCAGCACTAGGCTGGCAGTACTGAGGGAGAGCTGCACTGTCGGGGGGCAGTACCGAGGGAGCGCTGCACTGTCGGAGGGGCAGTACTGAGGGAGCGCTGCACTGTCGGAGGGGCAGTACTGAGGGAGCGCTGCACTGTCAGAGGGGCAGTACTGAGGGAGCGCTGCACTGTCGGAGGGGCAGTACTGAGGGAGCGCTGCACTGTCAGAGGGGCAGTACTGAGGGAGAGCTGCACTGTCGGAGGGGCAGTACTGAGGGAGAGCTGCACTGTCGGGGGGCAGTACCGAGGGAGCACTGCACTGTCAGATGGGCAGTACTGAGGGAGAGCTGCACTGTCAGGGGGCAGTACCGAGGGAGCGCTGCACTGTTGGAGGGGCAGTACTGAGGGAGCGCTGCACTGTCAGAGGGGCAGTACTGAGGGAGAGCTGCACTGTCGGAGGGGCAGTACTGAGGGAGAGCTGCACTGTCGGAGGGGCAGTACTGAGGGAGCGCTGCACTGTCGGAGGGGCAGTACTGAGGGAGAGCTGCACTGTCAGAGGGGCAGTACTGAGGGAGAGCTGCACTGTCGGAGGGGCAGTACTGAGGGAGAGCTGCACTGTCGGAGGGGCAGTACTGAGGGAGCGCTGCACTGTCGGAGGGGCAGTACTGAGGGAGCGCTGCACTGTCGGAGGGGCAGTACTGAGGGAGCGCTGCACTGTCAGAGGGGCAGTACTGAGGGAGAGCTGCACTGTCGGAGGGGCAGTACTGAGGGAGAGCTGCACTGTCAGAGGGGCAGTACGGAGGGAGCGCTGCACTGTCGGAGGGGCAGTACTGAGGGAGCGCTGCACTGTCGGAGGGGCAGTACTGAGGGAGTGCTGCACTGTCGGAGGGGCAGTACTGAGGGAGTGCTGCACTGTCGGAGGGGCAGTACTGAGGGAGAGCTGCACTGTCGGAGGGGCAGTACTGAGGGAGAGCTGCACTGTCGGAGGGGCAGTACTGAGGGAGTGCTGCACTGTCGGAGGGGTAGTACTGAGGGAGAGCTGCACTGTCGGAGGGGCAGTACTGAGGGAGAGCTGCACTGTCGGAGGGGCAGTACTGAGGGAGCGCTGCATTGTCGGAGGGGCAGTACTGAGGGAGAGCTGCACTGTTAGAGGGGCAGTACTGAGGGAGCGCTGCACTGTACGGAGGGGCAGTACTGAGGGAGCGCTGCACTGTCAGAGGGGCAGTGCTGAGGGAGAGCTGCACTGTCGGAGGGGCAGTACTGAGGGAGAGCTGCACTGTTGGAGGGGCAGTACTGAGGCAGAGCTGCATTGTCGCAGGGGCAGTACTGACGGAGAGCTGCACTGTCGGAGGGGCAGTACTGAGGGAGCGCTGGACTGTCGGAGGGGCAGTACTGAGGGAGCGCCGCACTGTCGGAGGGTCAGTACTGAGGGAGTGCCGCACTGTCAGAGGGGCAGTACTGAGGGAGTGCTGCACTGTCGGAGGGGCACTACTGAGGGAGCGCCACACTGTCGGAGGGGCAGTACTGATGGAGTGCTGCACTGTCGTGGGGCAGTACTGAGGGAGCGCTGCACTGTCAGAGGGTCAGTACTGAGGGAGCGCCGCCCTGTCGGAGGGGCAGTGCTGAGGGAGCGCTGCACTGTCTGAGGGGCAGTACTGAGGGAGCGCTGCACTGTCGGAGGGGCAGTACTGAGGGAGCTGTGCACTGTCGGAGGGGCAGTACTGAGGGAGAGCTGCACTGTCGGAGGGGCAGTACTGAGGGAGAGCTGCACTGTTGGAGGGGCAGTACTGAGGCAGAGCTGCATTGTCGCAGGGGCAGTACTGACGGAGAGCTGCACTGTCGGAGGGGCAGTACTGAGGGAGCGCTGGACTGTCGGAGGGGCAGTACTGAGGGAGCGCCGCACTGTCGGAGGGTCAGTACTGAGGGAGTGCCGCACTGTCAGAGGGGCAGTACTGAGGGAGTGCTGCACTGTCGGAGGGGCACTACTGAGGGAGCGCCACACTGTCGGAGGGGCAGTACTGATGGAGTGCTGCACTGTCGTGGGGCAGTACTGAGGGAGCGCTGCACTGTCAGAGGGTCAGTACTGAGGGAGCGCCGCCCTGTCGGAGGGGCAGTGCTGAGGGAGCGCTGCACTGTCTGAGGGGCAGTACTGAGGGAGCGCTGCACTGTCGGAGGGGCAGTACTGAGGGAGCTGTGCACTGTCGGAGGGGCAGTACTGAGGGAGTGCTGCACTGTAGGAGGGGCAGTACTGAGGGTGCGCTGCACTGTCGGAGGGGTAGTACTGAGGGAGTGCTGCACTGTCGGAGGGTCAGTACTGAGGGAGCGCCATACTGTCGGAGGGGCAGTACTGAGGGAATGCTGCACTGTCGGAGGGTCAGTACTGAGGGAGTGCTGCACTGTCAGAGGGGCAGTACTAAGGGAGCGCCGCAATGTTGGAGGGGCAGTACTGAGGGAGTGCTACACTGTCGGAGGTGCTGTTTTTCGGATGAGACGTTAAACCGAGGCCCAGTCTGCTCTTTCAGGTGGATGTCAAAGATCCCATGGCACTATTTTGAAGAAGAGCAGTGGAGTTATCCCTGGGGTCATGGCCAATATTTATCCTTCAAACAACATCAATAAAAAGAACAGATGATCTGGTCATCAGTATACTACTGATGTGGGAGCTTGCTGTGCACAAATTCATACATTACAACAGTGACTCCACGTCAAAAAGTACTTCATTGGCTGTAAAGTGCTCTGGGGCATGCAGCAGGTTGTGAAAGACTTGCATTTCTATAGCGCCTTTCACAACCTCAGGACGTCCCACAGCGCTTTACAGCCAATGAAGCACTTTGTGAAGTGTAGTCATTGTTGTAATGAAGGGAACACAGCAGGCAATTTGCGCACAGCAAGCGCCCACAGACAGCAATGAGGTAAACATTAGTGATCCTGACTGAAGGATAAATATTGGCCAGGACACCAGGGAGAACTTCCCTGCTTTTCTTTGAAATAGCGGCCATGGGATCTTTTGCACCCACCTGAGAGGGCAGTCGGGGTCCTCGGTTTAACGTCTCATCTGAAAGACGACACCTCCGACAGTGCAGTGCTCCCTCAGTACTGCCCCTCCGACAGTGCAGCACTCCCTCAGTACTGCCCCTCCGACAGTGCGGTGCTCCCTCAGTACTGCCCCTCCGACAGTGCGGTGCTCCATCAGTACTGCCCCTCCGACAGTGCAGTGCTCCCTCAGTGCTGCCCCGCCGACAGTGCGGTGCACCATCAGTACTGCCCCTCCAACAGTGCAGCACTCCCTCAGTACTGCCCCTCTGACAGTGCAGTGCTCCCTCAGTACTGCCCCTCCGACAGTGCCGCGCTCCCTCAGTACTGCCCCTCCGACAGTGCAGCGCTCCCTCAGTACTGCCCCTCCGACAGTGCAGCGCTCCCTCAGTACTGCCCCTCCGACAGTGCAGCACTCCCTCAGTACTGCCCCTCCGACAGTGCCACGCTCCCTCAGTACTGCCTCTCCGACAGTGCAGCGCTCCCTCAGTACTGCCCCTCCGGCAGTGCAGCGCTCCCTCAGTACTGCCCCTCCGACAGTGCCGCGCTCCCTCAGTACTGCCCCTCCGACAGTGCAGCGCTCCCTCAGTACTGCCCCTCCGACAGTGCAGCACTCCCTCAGTACTGCCCCTCCGATAGTGCCGTGCTCCCTCAGTGCTGCCCATCCGACAATGCAGCACTCCCTCAGTATCAACCTTTCGACAGTGCAGCACTCCCTCAGTACTGCCCCTCTGACAGTGCAGCACTCCCTCAGTACTGCCCCTCCGACAGTACAGCACTCCCTCAGTACTGCCCCTCCGACAGTACAGCACTCCCTCAGTACTGCCCCTCCGACAGTACAGCACTCCCTCAGTACTGCCCCTCCGACAGTGCGGCGCTCCCTCAGTACTGCCCCTCTGACAGTGCGGCGCTCCCTCAGTACTGCCCCTCTGACAGTGCAGCTCTCCCTCAGTATTGCCCCTCTGACAGTGCAGCTCTCCTTCAGTATTGCCCCTCCGACAGTGCGGCGCTCCCTCAGTACTGCCCCTCTGACAGTGCAGCGCTCCCTCAGTACTGCCCCCCGACAGTGCAGCGCTCCCTCAGTACTGCCCCTCCGACAGTGCAGCGCTCCCTCAGTACTGCCCCTCCGACAGTGCAGCGCTCCCTCAGTACTGCCCCTCCGACAGTGCGGTGCTCCCTCAGTACTGTATTGGATTGTCAGCCTAGATTTTGTGCTCATGTCTCTAGAGTGGGACTTCAAACCCACGACCTTCTGACTCAAAGGCACCCAAGGCTGACATTACTAGTTCCAGTTGTGGAAACCACTCATTGCAAAATGTGGAGCCTCATTTCAAAATTTGGCATGAAATCATTTGCAAATTTTGCTTTTGTCTTTTCTGTCTTTTTTATGTTGCTCGGAGGCAAGCAGTCACATGTGGGCGGAAAAAAAAAGTCCTTGTTTATTGCCCAGGGCCCAGGTTTGAGTCACATGTGGCTGCAGTCCATCACGGCAGATAATGATTTAATGGCTCAGGATTGCTGGGAGACTTCAAAGATAGGCTACATATGGAAAACGGTAGGTTAGTGACACAGATGAATTGCTTCGAAGTCACATATACCTTTGAGCCTGGTAGTCCTGGCAGTCCTGGATTCCCATGTGGTCCGGGTATCCCCTATGGACATGAAAACACAGTTTTCGTTGAGTAGCAGCATCGTATTAACATTTTGCAATATGACCACATTAACTAGTTAAAAAAAAATTACATTTGGAGTTGATAGAATCCTCTATAATTTATAGCTCTCTGTACCTCATAGATATTGGGCTCAGCTTCTCCAACTCTGGTTGACAGTTGAGAAACTCCAGCACTATTTCAAACTGCTCAAATAGGAACAGATTTCATAATTCAGAACCATATGTGCACTCGTGAACTCACCCCTTTCCTGTCACTGAAAACAGAAAGGTAACGCACGGGCAAATTAACAGACGAGAAAGATAATGCCAGATCGCACCAAGAGTGCCTGCGAATTACCACTTAAACTCTTCTGCCATTCGTCCTGCTTGAACTTGCTGGCAGTATCCACCTCTGCTCTCTTCCCGGGAGTGTCGGGTCCACACGCTTACCGCCCTCTGTGCGAGTCCAATCCGTCTGTTCACCTGTGGTGCCGGGCTGCAGTGCGGGCCATCGGAGGCCCCTGCGGAGCGCGCAGCGTCCCTCCGCCTTTACCGGAAGTGGAGGGGCGCTGAAACGTGTCAGCGCTACGCGGAGCGGCTGCGGAGCACTCTGGCGCTACCGCACTTTGCTTCCCCCGACAACGCTTTGAGAGGAAGAGGAGCGCCCAAGATAGCGCTCCGCCTCCTCGCCGGGGCGGTAAGCCCAATTTCGCCCCCTAAGAGCACTGTGTACAATTCTGGTCGCCATATTATAAGAAGGATATAGAGGCACTGGAGAGGGTGCAGAGAAGATTTACAAGGATGATACCAAAATGTGAGGGTATACCTATCAGGAAGGGATGAACAGGCTGGGTCTCTTTTCTCTTGAAAAAAGAAGGCTGAGGGGTGACCTAATAGAGGTCTTTAAAATGATGAAAGGTTTTGATAGAGTGGATACAGAGAGATTGTTTCCACTTGTGGGGAAGAGCAAAACTAGAGGCCATCAATATAAGATAGTCACCAAGAAATCCAATGGGGAATTCAGAAGAAACCTCTTTACCCAGAGAGTGGTGAGAATGTGGAACTCGCTACCACAGGGAGTGGTTGAGGCAAATAGTATAGATACATTTAAGGGGCGGTTAGATAAGCATATGAGGGAGAAGGGAATAGAGGGTTATGCTGATAGAGTTAGATGAGGAAAGACGGGAGGAGGCTCGAGTGGAGCATAAACACCACCATGGACTGGTTGGGCCGAATGGCCTGTTTCTGTGCCGTATATCCGATGTAATCCTATGTATGTAATTACTGTCACACTAATGGTTTCAATGAACTAGCCTGTAATATGCCCAGATTTCTTTCCTGTTATGTCCTAAAGTTCATAACCATTTATCTTACGTTGTTCCAAGGCTCAGTCATTGAATATATTCAAAACAAAGATAAGAACATAAGAACATAAGAATCAGGAGCAGGAGTCGGCCAATCGGCCCCTCGAGCCTGCTCCACCATTCAATAAGATCATGGCTGATCCAATCTTGTCCTCAACACCACTTTCCCGCTCTCTCCCCATACCCCTTGACTCCCCTGTAGTTCAAATGCCTGTCAATCTCTGTCTTGAATATATTCAGTGACTCCGCCTCCACAGCTCTCTCGGGTAGAGAATTCCAAAGATTCACCACCCTCAGAGAGAAGAAATTCCTCCTCATCTCCGTCTTAAATGGGCGACACCTTATTCTGAAACTATGCCCCCTAGTTCTAGATTCCCCCACGAGGGGAAACATCCTCTCAGCATCCACCCTGTCAATCCCCCTCGGAATCTTGTATGTTTCAATAAGATCACCTCTCATTCTTCTAAACTCCAATGAGCGTAGGCCCAACCTGCTCAACCTTTCCTCATAGGTCAACCCCTTCATCCCAGGAATTAACCTCGTGAACCTTCTCTGCACTGCCTCCAATGCAAGTATATCCCTCCTTAAATAAGGAGACCAAAACTGTACGCAGTACTCCAGGTGTGGTCTCACCAGCGCCCTGTAAAGTTGTAGCAAGACTTCCCTCCTTTTATACTCCATACCCCTTGCAATAAAGGCCAACAGTCATTTAGCCTTCCTAATTACTTGTTGTACCTGCATGCTAACTTTTTGTGTTTCATGTACTAGGACCCCCAGATCCCTTTGTACCGCAGCATTTTGTAGTCTCGCCCCACTTAAATAATAATTTGCTTTTTCATTCTTCCTTCCAAAGTGGATAACCTCACATTTTCCCACATTATACTCCATCTGCCAAATTTTTGCCCACTCACTTAACCTATCTACATCCCTTTGCAGACTCTGTGTTCTCCTCACAACTTGCTAACCCACCTATCTTTGTGTCCTCAGCAAATTTGGCTACAGTACATTCGATCCCTTCATCCAAGTCATTAATATTCATCCAAGTCATTAATATCGATAGATTTTTGAATATTAAGGGAATCAAGGGATATGGGGATAGTGCAGGAAAGTGGAGATGAGGTAGAAGATCAGCCATGATCTTATTGAATGGCGGAGCAGGCTCGAAGGGCCAAATGGCCGACTCCTGCTCCTATTTCTTATGTTCTTATGACTTATTTTCCTTCCCCAGTCTTGTATTTGTCCAAATTAAAGATTAGACAGTTGTCAACCCAATCCCCTAATATATTGAGATCCACCTGTCGTGGCTCAGTGGGCAGTACTCTTGCTTCTGTGGGAGAATGCTGTAGGTTCACGTCCCACTCCAGAGACTTGAAAAAAATCTAAGCTGACACTCCCAGTGGAGTTACTGAGGGAGTGCCACACTGTCGGAGGTGCCGTCTTTCGGATGAGACGTAAAACTGAGGACCTTCTGCTCTCTCAAGTGGACGTAAAAGATCCCACGGCACTATTTCGAAGAAGAGCAAGGGGAAGTTCTCCCCGGTGTCCTGGGGCCAATATTTATTCCTCAACCAACATCACTAAAACTTGCTATCTGGTTACTTTGTGTGGGAGCTTGCTGTGCGCAAATCGGCTTCCGCGTTTCCTACCTTGCAACAGTGACTGCATCGGCTGAGGTTGTGAAAGCAAATGAATCTTTCTTGTTATTCGTGGTCAGTAGCTCTTCCCGGGCTGTCATTTATGTACAATGTAAGAAATAATAGCCCTGACACGAAACCCCTGAAGTGCCCATTAATATCAACTTAATCAGATCTCCTCTGAAAACACCAGCTGTGCAACGAAACTCATGAATGGAGAGGTGACAAATCATTAGCTGCAAGTACTCCGCTGAAATGTTTTTCTTCCGATCGCGATAACATGTGCCAGAATATTGCATTCCATTGTTATTAGCACTTCGCGTTCAGCTGGATGCAAGAGAAACTTACAGAAATTTGGAAGGATTCTTCAGCCCTTCAATATCTGCAGACGCGATTAGCGCTCTTTCACTTTGCCCCTGACTTGACCTACTTTGTTGGACGAGCTGTGATTTGTGTCACTGAACAGCTGGCTGTGCCTGCCAACTGACTGCCAGGGGATGTGTCACGGGTAATTTGCTGATGAATGCTGACATTCTACCACATCACAAGCAAGTAGGGCATCCATGCATATTACACACAAACTAACTCTTTTTTTGGGGCGCGGGTGGGAAAAAATATTCAAACGCAAAAAAAAGGTGTCCCTCATTCATTTGTACATGGCTGGAATGCTGTCCCATTGAGCAACCCCAGCAGTCATGTACTTTAGCCACCCATAGAAATAGCCCTGCGGCGACCTTTGAATATGTTAAACGTACGGGCTAGTACCTTTGCTCTTTACTTCCAAAACAATCAGAATCATTGTCCGGCTGACATTTAAGGCTAGCTAAGACTTCTCAGAATGACCTTCACTGGCATAAAGCCCCTCAGTCATTCGCTGCAGTAGTTTAACTCCTTGAGTGCTGGCTGCGCATCGCAGGTCCGCGAACAGGCAGGTCGTCAAATGAAACGACAGCGATGAGGTCCGTGTAGATATTTACATAGGATTAACAGCACAGAAACAGACCATTTATCCCAACTGGTCCACACGTTTATGCTCCACACCAGCCTCCTCCCACCCCTTCTTCATCTCACCCCGTCAGCATACCCTTCTAAAGTTTTTAAGTAATTGGTGGAAGGTTTAGAGGGGATTTGAGGGGAAATTTCTTCACCCAAGGGGTGGTGGGGGTCTGGACCTCATTGCCTGAAAGGCTGGTCGAGGCAGAAACCCTCATCACATTTAAAAAGTACTTGGATATGCACTTGAAGTGCCGTGGCCTACAGGGCTACGGACCAAGAGCTGGAAAGTAAGATTAGGCTGGAGAGCACTTTGTTGGCCGGCGCAGACACGATGGGCCGAACGGCCTCCTTCCGTGCCGTAAACTTCTATGATTCTATGATTCTATTCCTTTCTCCCTCATGTGTTTATCCAGCTTCCCCTTAAATGTATCTGTACTATTCACCTCAACCACTCCCTGTGGGAGCGAGTTCCACATTCTCACCACTCTCTGGTTAGAGGTTTCTCCTGAATTCCCCATTGGATTTCTTGGTGACGATCTTCTATTGATGGTTTTAGACTCCCCCAAAAGTGGAAAAATCTTCTCTACGTCTACTGCCCGATCAAACCGCATCATAATTGTAAAAACCTCTCCCTTTTCTAGAGGAAAGAGCCCCAGCCTGTTCAGTCTTTCCTGACAGTTATACAAAGTAGAAATACCTGAATTAATGGAACCCAAAGGCCATGGGGTAAATTTTCTAGAGCAGTGGAAATCTGTTAAAGACTCGCCCAATTTTCAGTCCATCGATAAAAAGCGGATTCAAAAACTGGGGGTTTCTGAAAAGTTGCCGATCCACTCCACCAGAATACTGCCCGGGCAGTGGACAAACGTTTACCCCGGGGTGTGCAAGATTTTGTAGATACTTCAGCATCTAACCACGCTGAAAGAATTGTAATATGAAGCCTGATGGATGCCTCGGGACTTGTTTATAATCTCGTTCAGGCCATTATTTCCATTTCTCACATTAACTATGTGTGGTAAACCACTGTTATCGTTCACAACCGTTCACTATTGTTACACTGTTGTTATCACTGTTTACACTGTTGTTATCACTACACAAGGTTACCTCTTGCCACGCACGCTGTTATACCTGGGCTGACCTCAGCTGACTCCGCCCATGGCTCCGCCTGCTTGCCCAGGTATAAAGGTGATTGCTTGGCCAGTATTCTTCCTTGCTGGAACCGATCACCCACGAGGGTGGGCTTTGTTATTTAGCCAATAAAAACCTATAGTTACTATCTTAACTCGTCGCTTTTCATGGAATGAATTGATAGGTATATCACTATGCAGATAGACTGTCTGAGAAATTACCCATTATCATTGAATGCCCCAAAATTTAGTCTCACTATTTAAATGCTAGAATATTTATTGGGATTAAGTATCTTGATTCTAAAGTGGAGGTTTGGTATGCAACAACAACTTGTATTTATATAGCGCCTTTAACGGAGTAAAATGTCCCAAGGCGCTGCACAGGAGTATTGCAAGACAAAAAAATTTGACACCGACCCACGTAAGGAGAAATTAGGGCTGATGACCAAAAGCTTGTTCAAAGAGGGAGGTTTTAAGGAGCATCTTAAAGGAGGAGAGGGAAAGAGAGAGAGGTGGAGAGGTTAAGGGAGGGAATTCCAGAGCTGAGGGCCCAGGCAGCTGAAGGCACGGCCGCCAATGGTGGAGCGATGGAAATCGGGGATGCGCAGGAGGCCAGAATTGGAGGAGGGTTGTAAGGCTGGAGGAGGTTACAGAGATAGGGAGGGATGAAGACATGAAGGGATTTGAAAACGAGGATGAGAATTTTAAAAAGAAGCACTATAGAGGAATTAATTTAAGTAATCACATCACTGATGATTTCTTTTTAGGGCTGAATGCAACAATTAGGTTTTACTGTTTAACTACACTGTATTTTTCTGTAAATCCTACGTAATGGAAGAGGTCAAAGCACAGATACTTTGATGTACTCTATAACACTGTGCACCAGTTCCTTGGGAAGAGTGGGAACTGATGTTATTTAAACATTTTTCACCTCGATTTTTCTGGCAAATCTTTCTCTTCTCTCTTGAAAGCAATGGTCCCTTGCTGAGCTACTGTTCCAGGGCCAAGTGACCAGTCTTCATGTTTAAGCTTAGGCATAAGAACATAAGAACATAAGAAATAGGAGCAGAAGTCGGCCATACGGCCCCTTGAGCCTGCTCCGCCATTCAATAAGATCATGGCTGATCGTCGACCTCAACTCCACTTTCCTGCCCGATCCACATATCCCTTGATTCCCCTAGAGTCCAAAAATCTATCAAAAATAACAACAACAACTTGTATTTATATAGCGCCTTTAACGTAGTAAAACGTCCCAAGGTGCTTCACAGGTGTATTATAAGACATAACATTTGACACCGAGCCACATAAGGAGAAATTAGGGCAGGTGACCAAAAACTTGGTCAAAGAGGTAGGTTTTAAGGAGCGTCTTAAAGGAGGAAAGAGAGGTCGAGAGGCAGAGAGGTTTAGGGAGGGAATTCCAGAGCTTAGGGCCGAGGCAACAGAAGGCACGGCCACCAATGGTGGAACGATTATAATCAGGGATGCTCAAGAGTCCAGAATTGGAGGAGCGCAGATATCTCGGGGGGTTGTGGGGCTGAAGGAGATTACAGAGATAGGGAGGGGCGAGGCCGCGGAGGAATTTGAAAACAAGGATGAGAATTTTAAAATCAAGGCGCTGCTTAACCGGGAGACAATGTAGGTCAGCGAGCACAGGGGGTGATGGGTGAACGGGACTTGGTGCGAGTTAGGACACGGGGCAGTGAGCACAGGGGGTGATGGGCGAACGGGACTGGGTGCGAGTTGGGACACGGGGCAGTGAGCACAGGGGGTGATGGGCGAACGGGACTTGGTGCAAGTTAGGACACGGGGCAGTGAGCACAGAGGGTGATGGGTGAACGGGACTGGGTGCGAGTTGGGACACGGGGCAGTGAGCACAGGGGGTGATGGGTGAACGGGACTTGGTGCGAGTTGGGACACGGGGCAGTGAGCACAGAGGGTGATGGGCGAACGGGACTGGGTGCGAGTTAGGACACGGGGCAGTGAGCACAGGGGGTGATGGGCGAACGGGACTGGGTGTGAGTTAGGACACGGGGCAGTGAGCACAGGGGTGAGGGGTGAACGGGAGTGGGTGTGAGTTTGGACACGGGGCAGTGAGCACAGGGGGTGATGGGTGAACGGGACTTGGTGCGAGTTGGGACACGGGGCAGTGAGCACAGAGGGTGATGGGCGAACGGGACTGGGTGCGAGTTAGGACACGGGGCAGTGAGCACAGGGGGTGATGGGTGAACGGGACTGGGTGTGAGTTAGGACACGGGGCAGTGAGCACAGGGGGTGATGGGTGAACGGGACTGGGTGTGAGTTGGGACACGGGGCAGTGAGCACGGGGTGATGGGTGAACGGGACTCGGTGAAAGTTAGGACACGGGGCAGTGAGCACAGGGGGTGATGGGTGAACGGGACTGGGTGCGAGTTAGGACACGGGGCAGTGAGCACAGGGGGTGATGGGTGAACGGGACTGGGTGCGAGTTGGGACACGGGGCAGTGAGCACAGGGGGTGATGGGTGAACGGGACTTGGTGCGAGTTAGGACACAGGGCAGTGAGCACAGGGGGTGATGGGTGAACGGGACTGGGTGTGAGTTGGGACACGGGGCAGTGAGCACAGGGGTGATGGGTGAACGGGACCCGGTGCGAGTTAGGACACGGGGCAGTGAGCACAGGGGGTGATGGGTGAACGGGACTGGGTGCGAGTTAGGACACGGGGCAGTGAGCACAGGGGGTGATGGGTGAACGGGACCCAAACAACTATCGAGGCATCTGTGTAAACAGTAACCTGGGGAAGGTATTCTGTAGCATCATAAACAAAAGACTTATAAACTTCCTTGAGGAGCACAATGTCTTGAGTAAAAGCCAAATTGGATTCCTGCCAAACTATAGAACATCCGATCATATCTTCACCCTACAGACCCTAATTGACAAACACGTTCACCATAACAAAAGCAAAATCTACGCATGCTTTGTAGATTTCCAGAAGGCTTTCGACTCCATCTGGCATGATGGTTTATTCCTGAAACTTATCGAAAGCGGGGTAGGAGGGAAAACATATGATGTAATTAAATCAATGTATACAAACAACAAATGTGCAGTTAAAATTGGAGACAAGCAAACAAAATACTTCCCACAGGGGCGGGGGGTGACGCAGGGCTCGCCAATCTCACCGACACTCTTTAATATTTACATAAATGGATTGGCAAAACTACTTGAACAATCTACAGCACCCGGCCTCACCCTATATGAATCCAAGGTTAAATTCCTCCTCTATGCAGACGACCTGGTTCTGCTGTCACCTACTAAAGAGGGGCTACAGCAAAACCTGGACCTGCTGGAGTCGTACTGCCAGACTTGGGCCCTGACAATAAATCCCCAAAAAACCAAAGTCCTTGTGTTCCAGCAAAGATCCAAACATCAGGGACCCAAAATAAATTTCACAGTAGGAACAACCAAAATTGAACAAACCACTAACTACACATACTTGGGCTTAAAAATCAGTTCTACGGGAAACTTCAAACTGGCTGTGAATGAACTGAAAGAGAAAGCAAGAAGGGCTTTCTATGCCATCAAAAAATCAATCCAAATAGAAATCCCAATTAGCATTTGGCTCAAAATTTTCAAATCAGTAATTGAACCAATTGCACTCTATGGCAGTGAAGTATGGGGACCGCTAACTCAACAAGAATTTCCAAAATGGGACAAACACCCAATTGAGATCCTACATGCAGAATTCTGTAAAAGTATCCTCCGGACTCAAAGGAAAACAGTAAACAATGCATGCAGGGCGGAACTAGGCCAATATCCATTAATAATCACTATCCAAAAAAGAGCCACCAAATTTTGGAATCACCTACAAATGAGCAATCCCCAATGCTATCACTACGACGCCCTGAAATGCCAAGAGCTGACCATAAAGAAGAATACCCTCAGTCAACTAGTCCTGGGACTCAGTGAAGTAACTACTAACAATACTAACAATAACCAGCCCCAGGACAGTGACAGGGTAACACAAAGAATTCGACCCAACACAATCGTCGCTAAGCAAAAGGAAAAATATCTGACATATTGGGCAGAAACAACAAAAACCCAAAGCAAACTCAATTGCTACTTGGCCCTAAACAGACAATACAACATAGCTGATTACCTGACCATGGTAAAGGATAACAAACTGAGAAGAACCTTGACAAGGTACAGACTTAGCGAACATAGCCTAGCGATCGAAAAAGGCAGACACAGGCAGACCAGGCTGCCAAGAGAGGACAGGATATGCTCTCACTGCAGTCAGGGAGTGGTGGAGACAGAGATGCACTTCCTCACAGCTTGTGGAAAATATCAGGGCATCAGGGAGAATTTCTACCAAAAATTCTCACAAATATGCCCTGATTTCAGAAATCTGAATGACAACCAAAAACTCCCATTCCTACTGGGAGAGGAGAGAAGCTGTATAACACTGGCGGCACACTATGTTACAGCTTGCCATGAACAGAGGGACAACCAGTAAACTAAGAAAAGAATATATATAAACAATGCGAATGTATATTTATACACTCAGGGATATACCTGTTTATACACTGTATGAATAGAACTGCGTTTATGTGCTAAACCATAAATGTATTTTGATGCTTTGGCAACATAAGATGTAACTTATCATGCCAATAAAGCGATTTGAATTGTGAATTGTGAATTGGGTGTGAATTAGGACACGGGGGCAGCAGAGTTTTGGATGAGCTCAAGTTTACATCGGGTGGAATGTGGGAGGCCAGCCAGGAGTGCGTTGGAATAGTCAAGTCTAGAGGTAACAAAGGCATGGATGAGGGTTTCAGCAGCGGATGAGCTGAGGTGGGGGCGGAGACGGGCGATGTTACGGAGGTGGAAGTAGGCGGTCTCGGAGATGGAGCGGATATGTGGTCGGAAGCTCATCTCAAGGTCAAATAGGACACCGAGGATAATACAGAAAACACAGCAAAGCAAGCACGCGGGATGGCCCACCGGGTATTTCTTTTGTACTCACCCGTGCTCCTCGTCTCCCGCGAGGACCCGGTTCACCAGGTGGCCCTGGGGCACCCTTTGTGAGAAAAACAAAGTTGGATTAAAACTATCCTGTGCAAAAATTAAATTAAGTACTAGGTACACAATAAGCATAGAATGTCCAGCACAGAAACAGGCCATTCAGCCCGACCGGTCCGTGCCGGTGTTTCTGCTCCACTCCAGCCTCCTCCCACCCCTCTTCATCCCACCCCATCAACGTATCCTTCTATTCCTTTCTCCCTCATGTGTTTATCCAGCTTCCCCTTAAATGCATCGATACTATTCGCCTCAACCACTCCCTGTGGTAGCGAGTTCCACATTCTCACCACTCTCTAGGTAAGGAAGCATCTTAAAATGTAATCTAGTATATATTTATATAAAAGGCATTCATACCCGTCCATTTCTGCACACCTGCACAAAGTTGAGGAGGGTTGCACAAGGATTAGCGAGCTATAATGATTTAGTCACAGAATAGCAGAAAAAAACAGCTGTTAAAAAAAATATCAAAAGTTATAAGAACAATGGCTTCTGAAAACATCGCCAGGTGGGAGAGACTCAAATATGCCCCAGAATGTTTACAGCCCACGGGCTTTTTAAATAAATCCTTAGCGAACAAGAAGAAATGCACGTTTCATTTTGGGTTGTTAGTACAGGTACACTATCCCTTATCCGAAAGCCTTGGGACCAGCTGAGTTTCAGTTTTCGGAATTTTTCAGATTTCAGAAGGTATTATTATAAGACTGGGAAATTTGTATTTAATATAAATTTTAAAAGTTCAGGCTACCTCTTGCGACTGTTCCGTGTCTCATTCCCCTTCCTGCTTCTCTGGAAAGCCGGATATCGGCTGACTCCTACTAAGCTGGCCCGCAAATCAGGTCGGGGGTCGGGTGGGGGGAGAAAAGAATATCGGATGGGCTGCTGCAGCTATCGGACGGGCCGCTGTATTGTTGGGTTCACTCTCCCGGTACCTCCTTCACACTGCCCGGCTCGGCCTGCAATCTCCTACCCAGGAGGGAACTCTGTGACCCTCTGCCCTGCTCAGCGTAAGTCGTGCGCCACTCTGGTAATGTCATGCGCGCGACTTACGCTGAACGAAAAAACTTTCGGTTTTTAGAGGTTTTCGGTTTTCGGAAGTTTGGATAAAGGATAGTCTACCTGTATTGAAAGGGCAAATTGTAACTTTTAAAACAGGGAATGCAAACAGTGTATTTTCCCAGATTGAAATATTGGAAACAGATTATCAGTTTAAAAAATGTCACTAATTCCCCCAAATTGTCTTCATTTGAAGTTAATCCCAAAACAAGTGTTTTGCCACTGGCACACGTCCCTGAACTGAAACGGCGCAGATTAACCCTTTATGGGTGCTGAATGTCGTTTCGAACTTGCACGTTGCGTTAACTGACAAAAATTATCTTTCATGAAAAGTAATGACAGTGAAACCTGTATAAACAGACACTCCCAAATAACGTACATGGTAAAATATCCAAGAGGCACGCTCAAACCACGAACAAACTCGTCAACTCTGGACAGCCTTCAATGCACCAAGACCTTTTAACAACTTAAAATACGGGTCACAGCCTGACGTGACACTTTCAAATGTTCAAACAAAGAAAGACTTGCATTTCTCCAGCGCCTTTCATGAACTCAAGACGTCCCAAAGCGCTTTACAGCCAATGAAGTACTTTTTGGAGTGTAGTCACTGTTGTAATGTAGGAAACGTGGCATCCAATTTGTGCACAGCAAACTCCTACAAACAGCAATGTGATAATGACCAGATAATCAGTTTTGGTGATGTTGATTGAGGGATAAATATTGGCCTCAGGACACCAGGGAGAACTCCCCCTGCTCTTCTTCGAAATAGTGCCATGGGATCTTTTACATCCACCTGAGAGAGCAGACGGGGCCTCGGTTTAACGTCTCAACCGAAAGACGGCGCATCCGACATTGCGGCGCTCCATCAGGACTGACCCTCCGACAGTGCAGTGCTCCCTCAGGACTGCCCCTCCGACAGTGCAGCACTCCCTCAGTACTGCCCCTCCGACAGTGCAGCGCTCTCTCAGTACTGCCCCTCCGACAGTGCAGCACTCCCTCAGTACTGCCCCTCCGACAGTGCTGCGCTCCCTCAGTACTGCCCCTCCGACAGTGCAGCGCTCCCTCAGTACTGCCCCTCCGACAGTACAGCGCTCCCTCAGCACTACCCCTGACAGTGCAGCGCTCCCTCAGTACTGCCCCTCCGACAGTGCAGCACTCCCTCAGCACTGCCCCTCTGACAGTGCAGCGCTCCCTCAGTACTGCCCCTCCGACAGTGCAGTGCTCCCTCAGTACTGTCCCTCCGACAGTGCGGCGCTCCCTCAGTACTGTCCCTCCGACAGTGCAGCACTCCCTCAGTACTGTCCCTCCGACAGTGCAGCACTCCCTCAGTGCAGCCACAGGTTTGTCACTTAAGTCTCTGGAGTGGGACGTGAACCCATGATCTTCTGACTCAGAGGCGAGAGTGCTGTCCAATGAGCGGCATAAAAACCCAAAAGGAAAAGTGATCCAACCATGGCTAACAAAAGAAGTTAAAGCTAGTATTAAGTCAAAGGAGGAAGCTTATAAAGTTGTCAGAAAAGGCAGTCAGCCTGAGGATTGGGATCTTTTTAGAAATCAGCAAAGGGGGACCGAGAAATTGATAAAGAAAGGGAAAATGGAATATGAGCACAAACTAGCGAAAAATATAAAAACGGATTGTAAAAGCTTCTATAGGTATGTGAAAAGGAAAAGACTGGTGAAGGTAAATGTAGGTCCTTTACAGTCAGAGATGGGAGAATTTATAATGGGGAATGAGGAAATGGCAGAGAAATTAAATAAATACTTTGGCCTAGAAATTCCCTATCGCCGCGCCTGGTGTTTAGCGCCCGAAAGTTTGCGCTGCGCCTGGATTCCCGTAGCGCCCGTCTGAAATTCAGTTGCAGCGCCCCAAGACGGAGGCGGGCGCTATTGCAGGGTTTGGCCGCCTCCGCTTGGGGCGCTGAAAGTCAATTTCAGGCGTCCAGCTGCCGCAGCGCCACCCGATGCGGTGCGGCAGGCTGGGGTACTGCAGGCCTCCTCCTTCTCTTAAGGAGGAGCTGACTGCAGCCGTGAGATCGCCGCTGGATTCCCCCGGCAAATGAGCCCGGCACCACAGAGAAGTGCCGGGCTCGCGGGGGTCAGAGACCAATGCCGCGGGGGGGGGGGTGGTGTGGGAGTCCGGGGAGGAATGTGCGGCCAGGCGGCCGCCGGGAAAGCGGCCGGCCGCACCTCCACCTTTACGCCCCGGCCTCTCGGAGCTGCAAGGCCCCGTTTTACAAACGCTCTTCGCGGCCGCTACGGGAGAGGCGGCCGCAACTGAATTTGGGCGTCGGGCCGGCATCGCGTTGGAACCGGGGCGCTGCGCACACCGATGACGTCATCGGTGCCGGCGCAGCGCTACTGGCTAACGCCGAATTTCGCCCAGAACTGAATTTCAGGCGCAACAACACTTCCGGCGCAAAACACCTCCTCAGGCACTAAGTGGGCGCAAACGCCACTGAATTTCTAGGCCTTTGTTTCTGTCTTCACGGAGGAAGACACAAAAAACCTCCCAGAAATATGAGGAAACCAAGGGTGTGATGAGAATGAGGAACTTAAAGAAATTATTATTAGTAAAAAAATAGTACTAGCAAAATTAATGGGACTAAAAGTCGATAAATCCCAAGGACTGGATGACCTACATCCTAAGGTTTTGAAAGAGGTGGCCATTGGAATAGTGGACGCATTGGTTGTCATCTTCCAAAATTCTATAGATTCTGGAACAGTTCCTGCAGATTGGAGGATAACAAATGTAACCCCGCTGTCTAAGAAAGGAGGGAGAGAGAAAACGGGGAACTACAGACCTGTTAGCCTCACATC
This sequence comes from Somniosus microcephalus, assembly GCF_052327205.1. NCBI lineage: Eukaryota > Metazoa > Chordata > Chondrichthyes > Squaliformes > Somniosidae > Somniosus > Somniosus microcephalus. The sequence continues at coordinate 367,208,566 of NC_140989.1, forward strand.
AGTAGTTGGGAAAATGCTGAAATCTACTATAAAGGATGCAATAACTGGGCACTTAGAAACTAATAGTAAGATTGGGCAGAGTCAACATGGATTTATGAAAGGGAAATCCTGTTTGACAAACCTATTGGAGTTCTTTGTGGATGTAACTAGTGGAGTAGACAAAGGGGAACTAGTAGATGTGGTGTATCTGGATTTTCAGAAGGCCTTCAATAAGGTCCCACACAAGAGGTTGGTGAATAAAATTAGGGCACATGGAATTGGGGGTAATATACTAGCATGGATTGAGAATTGGTTAACAGACAGAAAACAAAGAGTAGGGATAAATGGGTCTTTTTCAGGATGACAGGCTGTGACTAGTGGGGTACCGCAAGGATCGGTGCTTGGGCCCCAGCTGTTCACAATCTATATCAATGATTTGGATGACGGGACTAAATGAAACATTGCCAAATTTGCTGATGACACAAAGCTAAGTGGCAGTGTCAGTTGTGAAGAGGATGTGAAGAGGTTTCAAGGGGATCTCGACAGGCTCAGTGAGTGGGCGAGATCATGGCAGATGGAATATAACGTGGATAAATGTGAAGTTATCCACTTTGGTAGAAAAAACAGAAAGGCAGAGTATTTCATAAATGGTGAAAGATTGGGGAATGCAGATGCTCAAAGGGACCTGGGTGTCCTTGTACATGAGTCACTGAAAGTGAATGTGCAGGTGCAGCAAGCCATTAGGAAGGCAAATGGTATGCTGGCCTTCATTACAAGAGGATTTGAGTACAGGAGTAAAGAAGTCTTACTCCAATTATACAGGGCCTTGGTGAGACCATACCTGGAGTATTGTGTACAATTTTGGTCTCCTTACCTATGGAAGGATATACTTGCCACAGAGGGAGTGCAACGAAGGTTCACGAGATTGTCGTATGAGAAGTGATTGAGTAAATCTGGCCTGTATTCTCTTGAATTCAGAAGAATGAGAGGGGATCTCATTGAAGCATACAAAATTATTACAGGGCTTGATAGGGTGGATGCTGGGAGAATGTTTCCCTTGGCTGGGGAGTCTAGAACCAGGAGCCACAGCCTCAGGGTAAAGGGTAGGCCATTCAGGACTGAGATGAGAAGAAATTTCTTCACACAGAGGGTGGTGAATCTTTGGAATTCTCTACCCCAGAGGGCTGTGGAGGCTCAGTCATTGGGTATATTTAAAACAGAAGTCGATAGATTTCAGACTAGTAAGGGCATCAAGGGATATGGCGATAGGGCCGGTGAATGGAGTTGAGGCAGAAGATCAGCCATGATCTCATTGAATGGCGGAGCAGGCTCGAAGGGCTGAATGGCCTACTCCTGCTCCCATTTCTTATGTTTTTATGAGCCCCGGTTGACACTGCACATTACCTCCAGTATCCGAGTCTGAAGATCGTGATGACCGACAGTCGCTGTCCCTGCTTCCAAACCTTGTTGGCAACACACGCCAGACCGTATTTTTCTAAAAGTATTGTTCACTGCCTCAAGTATTCCCCGTGACAACGCATGCCACTCTGCCAAAACTCTCTGAATAAAGAAATTTCTCCTCACCACTTTCCTAACTCTTAATGAGAATTTTAAATTGATGAACCTCATCATGTGACCCTCCCTCATCAACATCTGGCCCCCCTCATCATCACTGAACCGCCCCCTTCATCAGTGACCCTTCCCCTTCATCACTGACTCGCCCCCATCATCACTGACCCTCCCCCATCATCACTGACCCTCCACATCATCACTGAACCGCCCCCATCATCACTGAACCGCCCCCATCATCACTGAACCACCCCCATCATCACTGAACCACCCCCACTATCACTGACCCACCCCCATCATCACTGACCCTCCCCATCATCACTAAAATGCCCCCATCATCACTGACCCTCCCCCATCATCACTGAACCACCCCCATCATCACTGAACCACCCCCACTATCACTGACCCACCCCCATCATCACTGACCCTCCCCATCATCACTGACCCTCCCCCATCATCACTGACCCTCCCCCATCATCACTGACCCTCCTCCATCATCACTGACCCTCCCCAATCATCACTGACCCTCCCCAATCATCACTGACCTTCCCCCATCATCACTGACCTTCCCCCATCATCAGTGACCCTCCCTCATCATCACTGACCCTCCCCCATCATCACTGACCCTCCCCCATCATCACTGACCCTCCCTCATCATCACTGACCCTCCCCCATCATCACTGACCCTCCCCCATCATCACTGACCCTCCCCCACCATCACTGACCCTCCCCATCATCACTGACCCTCCCCATCATCACTGACCCTCCCCATCATCACTGACCCTCCCCAATCATCACTGACCTTCCCCCATCATCACTGACCTTCCCCCATCATCAGTGACCTCCCCATCGTCACTGACCCTCCCCATCGTCACTGACCCTCCCCATCATCACTGACCCTCCCTCATCATCACTGACCATCCCCCATCATCACTGACCCTCCCTCATCATCACTGACCCTCCCCCATCATCATTGACCCTCCCCCATCATCACTGACCCTCCCCATCATCACTAAACCGCCCCCCATCATCACTGACCCTCCCCCATCATCACTGACCCTCCCATCATCACTGACCCTCCCCCAGTCATCACCGACCCTCCCCCATCATCACCGACCCTCCCCATCGTCACCGACCCTCCCCATCGTCACCGACCCTCCCCCATCGTCACCGACCCTCCCCCATCGTCACCGACCCTCCCCCAATCGTCACCGAACCACCCCCATCATCACTGACCCTCCCTCATCATCACTGACCCTCCCCATCATCACTGACCCTCCCCCATCATCACTGAACCACCCCATCATCACTGACCCTCCGTCATCATCACTGACCCTCCCCATCATCACTGACCCTCCCCATCATCACTGACCCTCCCCATCATCACTGACCCGCCCCATCATCACTGACCCTCCCCCATCATCATTGACCTTCCCCCATCATCACTGAACCGCCCCTATCATCACTGACCCTCCCCCATCATCACTGACCCGCCCCCATCATCACTGACCCTCCCCCATCATCACTGACCCTCCCCCATCATCACTGACCCGCCCCATCATCACTGACCCTCCCCCATCATCACTGACACTCCCCCATCGTCACTGACCCTCCCCATCATCACTGAACCGCCCGCATCATCACTGACCCTCCCCATCATCACTGAACCGCCCCCATCATCACTGACCCTCCCCATCATCACCGACCCTCCCCCATCATCAGTGACCCCCCCATCATCACTGACCCTCCCCCATCATCACTGACCCTCCCTCATCATCACTGACCCTCCCCCATTATCACTGACCCTCCCCCATCATCACTGACCCACCCCCATCATCACTGACCCTCCCCCATCGTCACTGACCCTCCCCCATCATCACTGACCTTCCCCCATCATCACTGACCCTCCCACATCATCACTGACCCTCCCCCATCATCACTGACCCTCCCACATCATCACTGACCCTCCCCCATCATCACTGACCCTCCCCCATCATCACTGACCCTCCCCCATCATCACTGACCCTCCCACATCATCACTGACCCTCCCCCATCATCACTGACCCTCCCCCATCATCACTGACCCTCCCCATCATCACTGACGCTCCCCAATCATCACTGACCCACCCCATCATCACTGACACTCCCCCATCATTACTGACCCTCCCCCATCATCACTGACCTTCCCCCATCATCAGTGACCCTCCCCCATCATCACTGACCCTCCCCATCGTCACTGACCCTCCCCCATCGTCACTGACCCGCCCCCATCGTCACTGACCCTCCCCTATCGTCACTGACCCTCCCCCATCATCACTGACCCCCCCATCATCACTGACCCTCCCCCATCATCACTGACCCTCCCCCATCATCACTGACCCTCCCCCATCATCACTGACCCCCCCATCATCACTGACCCTCCCCCATCATCACTGACCCTCCCTCATCATCACTGACCCTTCCCCATCATCACTGACCCTCCCCCATCATCACTGACCCTCCCCCATCATCACTGACCCTCCCCCATCATCACTGACCCTCCCCCATCATCACTGACCCGCCCCATCATCACTGACCCTCCCCCATCATCACTGAACCTCCCTCATCATCACTGACCCTCCCCCATCATCACTGACCTTCCCCCATCATCACTGACCCCCCCATCATCAGTGACCCTCCGCCATCATCACTGACCCTCCCCCATCATCACTGACCCTCCCCCATCATCACTGACCCACACCCCCATCATCACTGAACCGCCCCCATCATCACTGACCCTCCCCCATCGTCACTGACCCTCCCCCATCATCACCGACCCTCCCCCATCATCACCGACCCTCCCCCATCATCACTGACCCGCCCCCATCATCACTGACCCTCCCCATCATCACTGACCCTCCCCCATCATCACTGACCCTCCCCCATCATCACTGACCCTCCCCATCTTCACTGACCCTCCCCATCATCACTGACCCTCCTGACCCACCCCCATCATCACTGACCCTCCCCATCATCACTGACCCTCCCCATCATCACTGACCCTCCCCATCATCACTGACCCTCCCCATCATCACTGACCCTCCCCCATCATCACTGACCCTCCCCCATCATCACTGACCCTCCTCCATCATCACTGACCCTCCCCAATCATCACTGACCCTCCCCAATCATCACTGACCTTCCCCCATCATCACTGACCTTCCCCCATCATCAGTGACCCTCCCTCATCATCACTGACCCTCCCCCATCATCACTGACCCTCCCCCATCATCACTGACCCTCCCTCATCATCACTGACCCTCCCCCATCATCACTGACCCTCCCCCATCATCACTGACCCTCCCCCACCATCACTGACCCTCCCCCATCATCACTGACCCTCCCCATCATCACTGACCCTCCCCCATCATCACTGACCCTCCCCAATCATCACTGACCTTCCCCCATCATCACTGACCTTCCCCCATCATCAGTGACCCTCCCCCATCGTCACTGACCCTCCCCATCGTCACTGACCCTCCCCATCATCACTGACCCTCCCTCATCATCACTGACCATCCCCCATCATCACTGACCCTCCCTCATCATCACTGACCCTCCCCCATCATCATTGACCCTCCCCCATCATCACTGACCCTCCCCATCATCACTGACCCTCCCCCATCATCACTGACCCTCCCCCATCATCACTGACCCTCCCCCATCATCACTGACCCTCCCCCATCACTGAACCTCCCCCATCATCACTGAACCTCCCTCATCGTCACTGAACCTCCCCCATCGTCACCGACCCTCCCCATCATCACCGACTCTCCCCCATCATCACTGACCCTTCCCCATCATCACTGACCCTCCCCCATCATCACTGACCCTCCCTCATCATCACTGACCCTCCCCCCTCCCCCATCATCACTGACCCTCCCCCATCATCACTGACCCTCCCCATCACTGAACCTCCCCCATCATCACTGAACCTCCCCCATCATCACTGACCCTCCCCCATCATCACTGACCCGCCCCATCATCACTGACCCTCCCCCATCATCACTGAACCTCCCCCATCATCACTGACCCTCCCGCATCATCACTGACCCTCCCCCATCATCACTGACCCTCCCCCATCATCACTGACCCTCCCCATCATCACTGACGCTCCCCAATCATCACTGACCCACCCCCATCATCACTGACCCTCCCCCATCATTACTGACCCTCCCCCATCATCACTGACCTTCCCCCATCATCAGTGACCCTCCCCCATCATCACTGACCCTCCCCATCGTCACTGACCCTCCCCCATCGTCACTGACCCGCCCCCATCGTCACTGACCCTCCCCTATCGTCACTGACCCTCCCCCATCATCACTGACCCCCCCATCATCACTGACCCTCCCCCATCATCACTGACCCTCCCCCATCATCACTGACCCCCCCATCATCACTGACCCTCCCCCATCATCACTGACCCTCCCTCATCATCACTGACCCTCCCCCATCATCACTGACCCTCCCCCATCATCACTGACCCTCCCCCATCATCACTGACCCTCCCCTATCATCACTGAACCTCCCTCATCATCACTGACCCTCCCCCATCATCACTGACCTTCCCCCATCATCACTGACCCCCCCATCATCAGTGACCCTCCGCCATCATCACTGACCCTCCCCCATCATCACTGACCCTCCCCCATCATCACTGACCCACCCCCATCATCACTGAACCGCCCCCATCATCACTGACCCTCCCCCATCGTCACTGACCCTCCCCCATCATCACCGACGCTCCCCCATCATCACCGACCCTCCCCCATCATCACTGACCCGCCCCCATCATCACTGACCCTCCCCATCATCACTGACCCTCCCCCATCATCACTGACCCTCCCCCATCATCACTGACCCTCCCCCATCATCACTGACCCTCCCCATCATCACTGACCCTCCCCATCATCACTGACCCTCCTGACCCTCCCCCATCATCACTGACCCTCCCCATCATCACTGACCCTCCCCATCATCACTGACCCTCCCCATCATCACTGACCCTCCCCCATCATCACTGACCCTCCCCCATCATCACTGACCCCCCCATCATCACTGACCTTCCCCATCATCACTGACCCTCCCCCATCATCACTGACCCTCCCCCATCATCACTGACCCTCCCCCATCATCACTGACCCTCCCCCATCATCACTGACCCTCCCCATCATCACTGACCCTCCCCCATCATCACTGACCCTCCCCAATCATCACTGACCCTCCCCCATCATCACTGACCCTTCCCCATCATCACTGAACCGCCCCCATCATCACTGACCCTCCCCCATCATCACTGACCCGCCCCCATCATCACTGAACCGCCCCCATCGTCACTGACCTCCCCATCGTCACTGACCCTCCCCCATCATCACTGACCCTCCCCCATCATCACTGACCCTCCTGACCCACCCCATCATCACTGACCCTCCCCATCATCACCTCCCCCATCATCACTGACCCTCCCCCATCGTCACTGACCCTCCCCCATCGTCACTGACCCTCCCCATCGTCACTGACCCTCCCCATCATCACTGACCCTCCCTCATCATCACTGACCATCCCCCATCATCACTGACCCTCCCTCATCATCACTGACCCTCCCCCATCATCATTGACCCTCCCCCATCATCACTGACCCTCCCCATCATCACTGACCCTCCCCCATCATCACTGACCCTCCCCCATCATCACTGACCCTCCCCCATCATCACTGACCCTCCCCCATCACTGAACCTCCCCCATCATCACTGAACCTCCCTCATCGTCACTGAACCTCCCCCATCGTCACCGACCCTCCCCATCATCACCGACTCTCCCCCATCATCACTGACCCTTCCCCATCATCACTGACCCTCCCCCATCATCACTGACCCTCCCTCATCATCACTGACCCTGCCCCCTCCCCCATCATCACTGACCCTCCCCCATCATCACTGACCCTCCCCATCACTGAACCTCCCCCATCATCACTGAACCTCCCCCATCATCACTGACCCTCCCCCATCATCACTGACCCGCCCCATCATCACTGACCCTCCCCCATCATCACTGAACCTCCCCCATCATCACTGACCCTCCCCCATCATCACTGACCCTCCCCCATCATCACTGACCCTCCCCATCATCACTGACCCTCCCCATCATCACTGACCCTCCCCCATCATCACTGACCCTCCCCCATCATCACTGACCCTGCTCCATCATCACTGACCCTCCCCAATCATCACTGACCCTCCCCAATCATCACTGACCTTCCCCCATCATCACTGACCTTCCCCCATCATCAGTGACCCTCCCTCATCATCACTGACCCTCCCCCATCATCACTGACCCTCCCCCATCATCACTGACCCTCCCCCATCATCACTGACCCTCCCCATCATCACTGACGCTCCCCAATCATCACTGACCCACCCCCATCATCACTGACCCTCCCCCATCATTACTGACCCTCCCCCATCATCACTGACCTTCCCCCATCATCAGTGACCCTCCCCCATCATCACTGACCCTCCCCATCGTCACTGACCCTCCCCCATCGTCACTGACCCGCCCCCATCGTCACTGACCCTCCCCTATCGTCACTGACCCTCCCCCATCATCACTGACCCCCCCATCATCACTGACCCTCCCCCATCATCACTGACCCTCCCCCATCATCACTGACCCCCCCATCATCACTGACCCTCCCCCATCATCACTGACCCTCCCTCATCATCACTGACCCTCCCCCATCATCACTGACCCTCCCCCATCATCACTGACCCTCCCCCATCATCACTGACCCTCCCCTATCATCACTGAACCTCCCTCATCATCACTGACCCTCCCCCATCATCACTGACCTTCCCCCATCATCACTGACCCCCCCATCATCAGTGACCCTCCGCCATCATCACTGACCCTCCCCCATCATCACTGACCCTCCCCCATCATCACTGACCCACCCCCATCATCACTGAACCGCCCCCATCATCACTGACCCTCCCCCATCGTCACTGACCCTCCCCCATCATCACCGACGCTCCCCCATCATCACCGACCCTCCCCCATCATCACTGACCCGCCCCCATCATCACTGACCCTCCCCATCATCACTGACCCTCCCCCATCATCACTGACCCTCCCCCATCATCACTGACCCTCCCCCATCATCACTGACCCTCCCCATCATCACTGACCCTCCCCATCATCACTGACCCTCCTGACCCTCCCCCATCATCACTGACCCTCCCCATCATCACTGACCCTCCCCATCATCACTGACCCTCCCCATCATCACTGACCCTCCCCCATCATCACTGACCCTCCCCCATCATCACTGACCCCCCCATCATCACTGACCTTCCCCATCATCACTGACCCTCCCCCATCATCACTGACCCTCCCCCATCATCACTGACCCTCCCCCATCATCACTGACCCTCCCCCATCATCACTGACCCTCCCCATCATCACTGACCCTCCCCCATCATCACTGACCCTCCCCAATCATCACTGACCCTCCCCCATCATCACTGACCCTTCCCCATCATCACTGAACCGCCCCCATCATCACTGACCCTCCCCCATCATCACTGACCCGCCCCCATCATCACTGAACCGCCCCCATCGTCACTGACCCTCCCCCATCGTCACTGACCCTCCCCCATCGTCACTGACCCTCCCCCATCGTCACTGATCCTCCCCCATCATCACTGACCCTCCCCCATCATCACTGACCCTCCCCCATCATCACTGACCCTCCCCCATCGTCACTGACCCTCCCCCATCGTCACTGACCCTCCCCATCGTCACTGACCCTCCCCATCATCACTGACCCTCCCTCATCATCACTGACCATCCCCCATCATCACTGACCCTCCCTCATCATCACTGACCCTCCCCCATCATCATTGACCCTCCCCCATCATCACTGACCCTCCCCATCATCACTGACCCTCCCCCATCATCACTGACCCTCCCCCATCATCACTGACCCTCCCCCATCATCACTGACCCTCCCCCATCACTGAACCTCCCCCATCATCACTGAACCTCCCTCATCGTCACTGAACCTCCCCCATCGTCACCGACCCTCCCCATCATCACCGACTCTCCCCCATCATCACTGACCCTTCCCCATCATCACTGACCCTCCCCCATCATCACTGACCCTCCCTCATCATCACTGACCCTGCCCCCTCCCCCATCATCACTGACCCTCCCCCATCATCACTGACCCTCCCCATCACTGAACCTCCCCCATCATCACTGAACCTCCCCCATCATCACTGACCCTCCCCCATCATCACTGACCCGCCCCATCATCACTGACCCTCCCCCATCATCACTGAACCTCCCCCATCATCACTGACCCTCCCCCATCATCACTGACCCTCCCCCATCATCACTGACCCTCCCCATCATCACTGACCCTCCCCATCATCACTGACCCTCCCCCATCATCACTGACCCTCCCCCATCATCACTGACCCTGCTCCATCATCACTGACCCTCCCCAATCATCACTGACCCTCCCCAATCATCACTGACCTTCCCCCATCATCACTGACCTTCCCCCATCATCAGTGACCCTCCCTCATCATCACTGACCCTCCCCCATCATCACTGACCCTCCCCCATCATCACTGACCCTCCCTCATCATCACTGACCCTCCCCCATCATCACTGACCCTCCCCCATCATCACTGACCCTCCCCCATCATCACTGACCCGCCCCATCATCACTGACCCTCCCCCATCATCACTGAACCTCCCTCATCATCACTGACCCTCCCCCATCATCACTGACCTTCCCCCATCATCACTGACCCCCCCATCATCAGTGACCCTCCGCCATCATCACTGACCCTCCCCCATCATCACTGACCCTCCCCCATCATCACTGACCCACCCCCATCATCACTGAACCGCCCCCATCATCACTGACCCCCCCATCATCAGTGACCCTCCGCCATCATCACTGACCCTCCCCCATCATCACTGACCCTCCCCCATCATCACTGACCCTTCCCCATCATCACTGAACCGCCCCCATCATCACTGACCCTCCCCCATCGTCACTGACCCTCCCCCATCATCACCGACCCTCCCCCATCATCACCGACCCTCCCCCATCATCACTGACCCTCCCCCATCATCACTGACCCTCCCCCATCATCACTGACCCTCCCCCATCATCACTGACCCTCCCCATCATCACTGACCCTCCCCATCATCACTGACCCTCCTGACCCTCCCCCATCATCACTGACCCTCCCCATCATCACTGACCCTCCCCATCATCACTGACCCTCCCCATCATCAGTGACCCTCCCTCATCATCACTGACCCTCCCCCATCATCACTGACCCTCCCCCATCATCACTGACCCTCCCTCATCATCACTGACCCTCCCCCATCATCACTGACACTCCCCCATCATCACTGACCCTCCCCCACCATCACTGACCCTCCCCCATCATCACTGACCCTCCCCATCATCACTGACCCTCCCCCATCATCACTGACCCTCCCCAATCATCACTGACCTTCCCCCATCATCACTGACCTTCCCCCATCATCAGTGACCCTCCCCCATCATCACTGACCTTCCCCCATCATCACTGACCCACCCCCATCATCACTGACCCTCCCGCATCATCACTGACCCTCCCACATCATCACTGACCCTCCCCCATCATCACTGACCCTCCCCCATCATCACTGACCCTCCCCATCATCACTGACGCTCCCCAATCATCACTGACCCACCCCCATCATCACTGACCCTCCCCCATCATTACTGACCCTCCCCCATCATCACTGACCTTCCCCCATCATCAGTGACCCTCCCCCATCATCACTGACCCTCCCCATCGTCACTGACCCTCCCCCATCGTCACTGACCCGCCCCCATCGTCACTGACCCTCCCCTATCGTCACTGACCCTCCCCCATCATCACTGACCCCCCCATCATCACTGACCCTCCCCCATCATCACTGACCCTCCCCCATCATCACTGACCCTCCCCCATCATCACTGACCCCCCCATCATCACTGACCCTCCCCCATCATCACTGACCCTCCCTCATCATCACTGACCCTCCCCCATCATCACTGACCCTCCCCCATCATCACTGACCCTCCCCATCATCACTGACCCTCCCCTATCATCACTGAACCTCCCTCATCATCACTGACCCTCCCCCATCATCACTGACCTTCCCCCATCATCACTGACCCCCCCATCATCAGTGACCCTCCGCCATCATCACTGACCCTCCCCCATCATCACTGACCCTCCCCCATCATCACTGACCCACCCCCATCATCACTGAACCGCCCCCATCATCACTGACCCTCCCCCATCGTCACTGACCCTCCCCCATCATCACCGACCCTCCCCCATCATCACCGACCCTCCCCCATCATCACTGACCCGCCCCCATCATCACTGACCCTCCCCATCATCACTGACCCTCCCCCATCATCACTGACCCTCCCCATCATCACTGACCCTCCCCCATCATCACTGACCCTCCCCATCATCACTGACCCTCCCCATCATCACTGACCCTCCTGACCCTCCCCCATCATCACTGACCCTCCCCATCATCACTGACCCTCCCCATCATCACTGACCCTCCCCATCATCACTGACCCTCCCCCATCATCACTGACCCTCCCCCATCATCACTGACCCCCCCATCATCACTGACCTTCCCCATCATCACTGACCCTCCCCCATCATCACTGACCCTCCCCCATCATCACTGACCCTCCCCCATCATCACTGACCCTCCCCCATCATCACTGACCCTCCCCATCATCACTGACCCTCCCCCATCATCACTGACCCTCCCCAATCATCACTGACCCTCCCCCATCATCACTGACCCTCCCCCATCATCACTGACCCACCCCCATCATCACTGAACCGCCCCCATCATCACTGACCCCCCCATCATCAGTGACCCTCCGCCATCATCACTGACCCTCCCCCATCATCACTGACCCTCCCCCATCATCACTGACCCACCCCATCATCACTGAACCGCCCCCATCATCACTGACCCTCCCCCATCATCACTGACCCTCCCCCATCATCACCGACCCTCCCCCATCATCACCGACCCTCCCCCATCATCACTGACCCGCCCCCATCATCACTGACCCTCCCCATCATCACTGACCCTCCCCCATCATCACTGACCCTCCCCCATCATCACTGACCCTCCCCCATCATCACTGACCCTCCCCATCATCACTGACCCTCCTGACCCTCCCCCATCATCACTGACCCGCCCCATCATCACTGACCCTCCCCATCATCACTGACCCTCCCCATCATCAGTGACCCTCCCTCATCATCACTGACCCTCCCCCATCATCACTGACCCTCCCCCATCATCACTGACCCTCCCTCATCATCACTGACCCTCCCCCATCATCACTGACCCTCCCCCATCATCACTGACCCTCCCCCACCATCACTGACCCTCCCCCATCATCACTGACCCTCCCCATCATCACTGACCCTCCCCCATCATCACTGACCCTCCCCAATCATCACTGACCTTCCCCCATCATCAGTGACCCTCCCCCATCATCACTGACCTTCCCCCATCATCACTGACCCACCTCCATCATCACTGACCCTCCCGCATCATCACTGACCCTCCCACATCATCACTGACCCTCCCCCATCATCACTGACCCTCCCCCATCATCACTGACCCTCCCCATCATCACTGACGCTCCCCAATCATCACTGACCCACCCCCATCATCACTGACCCTCCCCCATCATTACTGACCCTCCCCCATCATCACTGACCTTCCCCCATCATCAGTGACCCTCCCCCATCATCACTGACCCTCCCCATCGTCACTGACCCTCCCCCATCGTCACTGACCCGCCCCCATCGTCACTGACCCTCCCCTATCGTCACTGACCCTCCCCCATCATCACTGACCCCCCCATCATCACTGACCCTCCCCCATCATCACTGACCCTCCCCCATCATCACTGACCCTCCCCCATCATCACTGACCCCCCCATCATCACTGACCCTCCCCCATCATCACTGACCCTCCCTCATCATCACTGACCCTCCCCCATCATCACTGACCTTCCCCCATCATCACTGACCCTCCCCCATCATCACTGACCCTCCCCTATCATCACTGAACCTCCCTCATCATCACTGACCCTCCCCCATCATCACTGACCTTCCCCCATCATCACTGACCCCCCCATCATCAGTGACCCTCCGCCATCATCACTGACCCTCCCCCATCATCACTGACCCTCCCCCATCATCACTGACCCACCCCCATCATCACTGAACCGCCCCCATCATCACTGACCCTCCCCCATCGTCACTGACCCTCCCCCATCATCACCGACCCTCCCCCATCATCACCGACCCTACCCCATCATCACTGACCCGCCCCCATCATCACTGACCCTCCCCATCATCACTGACCCTCCCCCATCATCACTGACCCTCCCCATCATCACTGACCCTCCCCCATCATCACTGACCCTCCCCCATCATCACTGACCCTCCCCATCATCACTGACCCTCCCCATCATCACTGACCCTCCTGACCCTCCCCCATCATCACTGACCCTCCCCATCATCACTGACCCTCCCCATCATCACTGACCCTCCCCATCATCACTGACCCTCCCCCATCATCACTGACCCTCCCCCATCATCACTGACCCCCCCATCATCACTGACCTTCCCCATCATCACTGACCCTCCCCCATCATCACTGACCCTCCCCCATCATCACTGACCCTCCCCCATCATCACTGACCCTCCCCCATCATCACTGACCCTCCCCATCATCACTGACCCTCCCCCATCATCACTGACCCTCCCCAATCATCACTGACCCTCCCCCATCATCACTGACCCTTCCCCATCATCACTGAACCGCCCCCATCATCACTGACCCTCCCCCATCATCACTGACCCGCCCCCATCATCACTGAACCGCCCCCATCGTCACTGACCCTCCCCCATCGTCACTGACCCTCCCCCATCGTCATTGACCCTCCCCCATCGTCACTGATCCTCCCCCATCATCACTGACCCTCCCCATCATCACTGACCCTCCCCCATCATCACTGACCCTCCCCCATCGTCACTGACCCTCCCCCATCGTCACTGACCCTCCCCATCGTCACTGACCCTCCCCATCATCACTGACCCTCCCTCATCATCACTGACCATCCCCCATCATCACTGACCCTCCCTCATCATCACTGACCCTCCCCCATCATCATTGACCCTCCCCCATCATCACTGACCCTCCCCATCATCACTGACCCTCCCCCATCATCACTGACCCTCCCCCATCATCACTGACCCTCCCCCATCATCACTGACCCTCCCCCATCACTGAACCTCCCCCATCATCACTGAACCTCCCTCATCGTCACTGAACCTCCCCCATCGTCACCGACCCTCCCCATCATCACCGACTCTCCCCCATCATCACTGACCCTTCCCCATCATCACTGACCCTCCCCCATCATCACTGACCCTCCCTCATCATCACTGACCCTCCCCCCTCCCCCATCATCACTGACCCTCCCCCATCATCACTGACCCTCCCCATCACTGAACCTCCCCCATCATCACTGACCCTCCCCCATCATCACTGACCCTCCCCCATCATCACTGACCCTCCCCATCATCACTGACCCTCCCCATCATCACTGACCCTCCCCCATCATCACTGACCCTCCCCCATCATCACTGACCCTCCTCCATTATCACTGACCCTCCCCAATCATCACTGACCCTCCCCAATCATCACTGACCTTCCCCCATCATCACTGACCTTCCCCCATCATCAGTGACCCTCCCTCATCATCACTGACCCTCCCCCATCATCACTGACCCTCCCCCATCATCACTGACCCTCCCTCATCATCACTGACCCTCCCCCATCATCACTGACCCTCCCCCATCATCACTGACCCTCCCCCATCATCACTGACCCGCCCCATCATCACTGACCCTCCCCCATCATCACTGAACCTCCCTCATCATCACTGACCCTCCCCCATCATCACTGACCTTCCCCCATCATCACTGACCCCCCCATCATCAATGACCCTCCGCCATCATCACTGACCCTCCCCCATCATCACTGACCCTCCCCCATCATCACTGACCCACCCCCATCATCACTGAACCGCCCCCATCATCACTGACCCCCCCATCATCAGTGACCCTCCGCCATCATCACTGACCCTCCCCCATCATCACTGACCCTCCCCCATCATCACTGACCCACCCCCATCATCACTGAACCGCCCCCATCATCACTGACCCTCCCCCATCGTCACTGACCCTCCCCCATCATCACCGACCCTCCCCCATCATCACCGACCCTCCCCCATCATCACTGACCCGCCCCCATCATCACTGACCCTCCCCATCATCACTGACCCTCCCCCATCATCACTGACCCTCCCCCATCATCACTGACCCTCCCCCATCATCACTGACCCTCCCCATCATCACTGACCCTCCCCATCATCACTGACCCTCCTGACCCTCCCCCATCATCACTGACCCTCCCCATCATCACTGACCCTCCCCATCATCACTGACCCTCCCCATCATCACTGACCCTCCCCATCATCACTGACCCTCCCCCATCATCACTGACCCTCCTCCATCATCACTGACCCTCCCCAATCATCACTGACCCTCCCCAATCATCACTGACCTTCCCCCATCATCACTGACCTTCCCCCATCATCAGTGACCCTCCCTCATCATCACTGACCCTCCCCCATCATCACTGACCCTCCCTCATCATCACTGACCCTCCCCCATCATCACTGACCCTCCCCCATCATCACTGACCCTCCCCCACCATCACTGACCCTCCCCCATCATCACTGACCCTCCCCATCATCACTGACCCTCCCCCATCATCACTGACCCTCCCCAATCATCACTGACCTTCCCCCATCATCACTGACCCTCCCCCCTCCCCCATCATCACTGACCCTCCCCCATCATCACTGACCCTCCCCATCACTGAACCTCCCCCATCATCACTGACCCTCCCCCATCATCACTGACCCTCCCCCATCATCACTGACCCTCCCCATCATCACTGACCCTCCCCATCATCACTGACCCTCCCCCATCATCACTGACCCTCCCCCATCATCACTGACCCTCCTCCATTATCACTGACCCTCCCCAATCATCACTGACCCTCCCCAATCATCACTGACCTTCCCCCATCATCACTGACCTTCCCCCATCATCAGTGACCCTCCCTCATCATCACTGACCCTCCCCCATCATCACTGACCCTCCCCCATCATCACTGACCCTCCCTCATCATCACTGACCCTCCCCCATCATCACTGACCCTCCCCCATCATCACTGACCCTCCCCCATCATCACTGACCCGCCCCATCATCACTGACCCTCCCCCATCATCACTGAACCTCCCTCATCATCACTGACCCTCCCCCATCATCACTGACCTTCCCCCATCATCACTGACCCCCCCATCATCAATGACCCTCCGCCATCATCACTGACCCTCCCCCATCATCACTGACCCTCCCCCATCATCACTGACCCACCCCCATCATCACTGAACCGCCCCCATCATCACTGACCCCCCCATCATCAGTGACCCTCCGCCATCATCACTGACCCTCCCCCATCATCACTGACCCTCCCCCATCATCACTGACCCACCCCCATCATCACTGAACCGCCCCCATCATCACTGACCCTCCCCCATCGTCACTGACCCTCCCCCATCATCACCGACCCTCCCCCATCATCACCGACCCTCCCCCATCATCACTGACCCGCCCCCATCATCACTGACCCTCCCCATCATCACTGACCCTCCCCCATCATCACTGACCCTCCCCCATCATCACTGACCCTCCCCCATCATCACTGACCCTCCCCATCATCACTGACCCTCCCCATCATCACTGACCCTCCTGACCCTCCCCCATCATCACTGACCCTCCCCATCATCACTGACCCTCCCCATCATCACTGACCCTCCCCATCATCACTGACCCTCCCCATCATCACTGACCCTCCCCCATCATCACTGACCCTCCTCCATCATCACTGACCCTCCCCAATCATCACTGACCCTCCCCAATCATCACTGACCTTCCCCCATCATCACTGACCTTCCCCCATCATCAGTGACCCTCCCTCATCATCACTGACCCTCCCCCATCATCACTGACCCTCCCTCATCATCACTGACCCTCCCCCATCATCACTGACCCTCCCCCATCATCACTGACCCTCCCCCACCATCACTGACCCTCCCCCATCATCACTGACCCTCCCCATCATCACTGACCCTCCCCCATCATCACTGACCCTCCCCAATCATCACTGACCTTCCCCCATCATCACTGACCTTCCCCCATCATCAGTGACCCTCCCCCATCATCACTGACCTTCCCCCATCATCACTGACCCACCCCCATCATCACTGACCCTCCCGCATCATCACTGACCCTCCCACATCATCACTGACCCTCCCCCATCATCACTGACCCTCCCCCATCATCACTGACCCTCCCCATCATCACTGACGCTCCCCAATCATCACTGACCCACCCCCATCATCACTGACCCTCCCCCATCATTACTGACCCTCCCCCATCATCACTGACCTTCCCCCATCATCAGTGACCCTCCCCCATCATCACTGACCCTCCCCATCGTCACTGACCCTCCCCCATCGTCACTGACCCGCCCCCATCGTCACTGACCCTCCCCTATCGTCACTGACCCTCCCCCATCATCACTGACCCCCCCATCATCACTGACCCTCCCCCATCATCACTGACCCTCCCCCATCATCACTGACCCCCCCATCATCACTGACCCTCCCCCATCATCACTGACCCTCCCTCATCATCACTGACCCTCCCCCATCATCACTGACCCTCCCCCATCATCACTGACCCTCCCCCATCATCACTGACCCTCCCCTATCATCACTGAACCTCCCTCATCATCACTGACCCTCCCCCATCATCACTGACCTTCCCCCATCATCACTGACCCCCCCATCATCAGTGACCCTCCGCCATCATCACTGACCCTCCCCCATCATCACTGACCCTCCCCCATCATCACTGACCCACCCCCATCATCACTGAACCGCCCCCATCATCACTGACCCTCCCCCATCGTCACTGACCCTCCCCCATCATCACCGACCCTCCCCCATCATCACCGACCCTCCCCCATCATCACTGACCCGCCCCCATCATCACTGACCCTCCCCATCATCACTGACCCTCCCCCATCATCACTGACCCTCCCCCATCATCACTGACCCTCCCCCATCATCACTGACCCTCCCCATCATCACTGACCCTCCCCATCATCACTGACCCTCCTGACCCTCCCCCATCATCACTGACCCTCCCCATCATCACTGACCCTCCCCATCATCACTGACCCTCCCCATCATCACTGACCCTCCCCCATCATCACTGACCCTCCCCCATCATCACTGACCCCCCCATCATCACTGACCTTCCCCATCATCACTGACCCTCCCCCATCATCACTGACCCTCCCCCATCATCACTGACCCTCCCCCATCATCACTGACCCTCCCCCATCATCACTGACCCTCCCCATCATCACTGACCCTCCCCCATCATCACTGACCCTCCCCAATCATCACTGACCCTCCCCCATCATCACTGACCCTTCCCCATCATCACTGAACCGCCCCCATCATCACTGACCCTCCCCCATCATCACTGACCCGCCCCCATCATCACTGAACCGCCCCCATCGTCACTGACCCTCCCCCATCGTCACTGACCCTCCCCCATCGTCACTGACCCTCCCCCATCGTCACTGATCCTCCCCCATCATCACTGACCCTCCCCCATCATCACTGACCCTCCCCCATCATCACTGACCCTCCCCCATCGTCACTGACCCTCCCCCATCGTCACTGACCCTCCCCATCGTCACTGACCCTCCCCATCATCACTGACCCTCCCTCATCATCACTGACCATCCCCCATCATCACTGACCCTCCCTCATCATCACTGACCCTCCCCCATCATCATTGACCCTCCCCCATCATCACTGACCCTCCCCATCATCACTGACCCTCCCCCATCATCACTGACCCTCCCCCATCATCACTGACCCTCCCCCATCATCACTGACCCTCCCCCATCACTGAACCTCCCCCATCATCACTGAACCTCCCTCATCGTCACTGAACCTCCCCCATCGTCACCGACCCTCCCCATCATCACCGACTCTCCCCCATCATCACTGACCCTTCCCCATCATCACTGACCCTCCCCCATCATCACTGACCCTCCCTCATCATCACTGACCCTCCCCCCTCCCCCATCATCACTGACCCTCCCCCATCATCACTGACCCTCCCCATCACTGAACCTCCCCCATCATCACTGAACCTCCCCCATCATCACTGACCCTCCCCCATCATCACTGACCCGCCCCATCATCACTGACCCTCCCCCATCATCACTGAACCTCCCCCATCATCACTGACCCTCCCCCATCATCACTGACCCTCCCCCATCATCACTGAACCTCCCCCATCATCACTGACCCTCCCCCATCATCACTGAACCTCCCCCATCATCACTGACCCGCCCCCATCATCACTGACCCGCCCCATCATCACTGACCCTCCCCCATCATCACTGAACCTCCCCCATCATCACTGACCCTCCCCCATCATCACTGACCCTCCCCCATCATCACTGACCCTCCCCCATCATCACTGACCCTCCCCATCACTGAACCTCCCCCATCATCACTGAACCTCCCCCATCGTCACCGACCCTCCCCATCATCACCGACTCTCCCCCATCATCACTGACCCTCCCCCATCATCACTGACCCTCCCCCATCATCACTGACCCTCCCCCATCATCACTGACCCTCCCCCATCATCACTGACCCTCCCCCATCATCACTGACCCTCCCCCATCATCAGTGACCCTCGCAAAGCAGAGGAAGTAGTCTATTGCGATATTGCCCAGTGAAAAGCCTTCCCAACTCTACAAACTAAATCTCTTCTTCGCTGTTTCTGCTCTTGTGGATGTAATCCTAGTTTTCTAAAGTCCCTCCTCCAAGTTTTCCACCCAGAACTGCCACGGGGGATAGAGCCACAGAATCATAGAAGTTTCCTCTCTAACTAAAGAGCTAGAATAGAAAGGGGAGGAAGCTGTGCTCCCGCTGTACAAAGCCCTGGTTAGACCACACCTGGCGCACTGTGTACAGTTCTGGGCACCACACCTTAGGAAGGATAGATTGGTCTTGGAAGGAGTGCAGCGCAGATTCACCAGAATAACAGGGCTCCAAGGGTTAGATTATGTGATTACACAAACTTGGCTTGTATTCCTGGACTGCAGAAGGTTAAGGGGTGATTGGATTGAGGTTTTGAGGATTTTAAAAGGAATTGACAGGGTAGATGGAGAGAAACTTTTTCCGCTGGTTTGGGGAGTCTCGGACAAGGGGGACACAACCTTAAAATCAGAGAAAGGCCATTCAGGAAAGAAGTTAGGAAACACTTCTTTACACAAAGTGATAATACTGGCCGTGCCTTCAGCTGCCTGGGCCCTGAGCTCTGGAATTCCCTCCCTAAACCTCTCCACCTCGCTACCTCTCTCTCCCCCTTTAAGACGCTCCTTAAAACCTACCTCTTTGACCAAGCTTTTGGTCACCTGTCCGAATATAAAGCCTTATGTGGCTCGGTGTCAAATTTTGTCTGTGAAGCACCCTGGGGCTGTTTTTCCACATAAAGGCACTGTATAAATACAAGTCGTTGTTCATCAGTGTGCTCTCTGTTATAGAAATGTGATATTCACACCAAAGAATTCATGATTTTGTCATTATTACTGTGCGTTTGAGTCAGAAGGTTGTAGGTTCAAGTACTGAGGGAGCGCTGCACTGTCGGAGGGGCAGTACTGAGGGAGCGCTGCACTGTCGGAGGGGCAGTACTGAGGGAGCGTTGCACTGTCGGAGGGGCAGTACTGAGGGAGCACTGCACTGTCGGAGGGACAGTACTGAGGGAGCGCTGCACTGTCGGAGGGGCAGTACTGAGGGAGTGCTGCACTGTCGGAGGGGCAGTACTGAGGAAGCGCCGCACTGTCGGAGGGGCAATACTGAGGGAGTGCTGCACTGTCGGAGGGGCAGTACTGAGGAAGCGCCGCACTGTCGGAGGGGCAATACTGAGGGAGAGCTGCACTGTCGGAGGGGCAGTACTGAGGGAGCGCTGCACTGTCGGAGGGGCAGTACTGAGGGAGTGCTGCACTGTCGGAGGGGCAGTACTGAGGAAGCGCCGCACTGTCGGAGGGGCAATACTGAGGGAGCGCTGCACTGTCGGAGGGGCAGTACTGAGGGAGCGCTGCACTGTCGGAGGGGCAGTACTGAGGGAGCGCTGCACTGTCGGAGGGGCAGTACTGAGGGAGCGCTGCACTGTCGGAGGGGCAGTACTGAGGGAGCGCTGCACTGTCGGAGGGACAGTACTGAGGGAGTGCTGCACTGTCGGAGGGACAGTACTGAGGGAGCGCTGCACTGTCGGAGGGGCAGTACTGAGGGAGTGCTGCACTGTCGGAGGGGCAGTACTGAGGGAGCGCTGCACTGTCGGAGGGGCAGTACTGAGGGAGCGCTGCACTGTCAGAGGGGCAGTACTAAGGGAGCACTGCACTGTCGGAGGGGCAGTACTGAGGGAGTGCTGCACTGTCGGAGGTGCCGTCTTTCGGATGAGACGTTAAACCGAGGCCCTGTCTGCTCTCTCAGGTGGATGTAAAAGATCCCCGGCCACTATTTCGAAGAAGAACAGGGGAGTTTTCCCTGGTGTCCTGGGGCCAATATTTATTCCTCAACCAACATCACTAGAAACAGATTATCTGGTCATAATCACATTGCTGTTTGCGGGACCTTGCTGTGTGCAAATTGGCTGCTGCGTTTGCAACAGTGACTGCACTTCAAAAAAATACTTCCTTGTCTGAAGCGTTTAGGGGTGTCCTGAGGTGGTGAAAGGCGCTTTAGAAATGCAAGTTGTTTCTTTTCTATTCCTTGATTCAATTATGCAACTACTGTCTAACCCTGCTTAACCTGACTACTGCACCGGGCCATGACTCACTGTGTGGCACGCCACAGGAAGCTCTCTAGTATATTGTGAATTGATAACATATGCTGCACACTATTGAATATTTCATCACATGACTGATCACAGTTCTGAACAGGTTTACTGAACCAACATAAATGAATCGCTGAAATTGTATATTGCTATTTCTTATTGAAAATAAACCCAGCACTCAGTCACAATCTCTTTAAGCAGCTGCACGCTCGCTGCAGTTGAGATGTTGCAGCTTTAAGCATAATGTTCCTGTTTATGATACGAACTGAAAGAGAAGTATCAGCCATACATCTCACTGAAGAATGGTAATTTGAGATGGGAAATCCTGCCGAGGAAAGCGGTAGAAAAGGAGAAGACAATATCGCAATATTCAATGCCAATCTTCGAGTTACATCAAGCACAGAAACAGGCCATTCGGCCCAACTGGTCCGTGCCGGTGTTTATGCTCCACGCCAGCCTCCTCCCACCCCTCTTCATCTCACCCCATCACCACGGAAGCACGGTGGCATAGTGGTTAGCACTGTTGCCTCACAGCGCCAGGGACCCGGGTTCGAATCCGGCCTCGGGTGACTGTCTGTGTGGAGTTTGCACATTCTCCCCGTGTTTGCGTGGGTTTCCTCCGGGTGCTCTGGTTTCCTCCCACAGTCCAAAGATGTGCGGGTTAGGATGATTGGCTATGATAAATTGACCCTTAGTGTTAGGGGGATTAAATACGTGGGGTTACGGGGATAGGGTGGGATATGTGTTGATGTAGGGGTTACGGGGATCGGGTGGGATATGTGTCGGTGCAGGCTCGATGGGCCGAAATAGCCTCTATCTGCACTGTGGGACTTCTGTGACTGTGTGACCATATCCTTCTATTCCTTTCTCCCTCGTGTGGTTATCTAGCCTCCCCTTAAATGTATCTATGTTATTCGCCTGTGGTAGTGAGTTCCACATTCTCACCACTCTCTGGGTCAAGAAGTTTCTCCTGAATTCCACATTGAATTTATTAGTGATTGTCTTATATTTATGGCCCCTAGTTCTGGTCTCCCCCACAAGTGGAAACATCTTCTCTACGTCTACCTATCGAACCCCTTTCATAACATTAAAGACCTCTATCATATCGCCGTTCCTTCATCTCTCTCCCTGACAGCACTGTGGGAGCACCTTCACCACACGGACTGCAGCGGTTCAAGGAGGCGGCTCACCACCACCTTCTCGAGGGCGATTAGGGATGGGCAATAAATGCCGGCCTTGCCAGCGACGTCCACATCCTGTGAATGAATTTTAAAAAAGGTCACCCCTCAGCCTTCTCTTTTCTAGAGAAAAGAGCCCCAGCCTGTTCAGTCTTTCCTGATAGTTATAACCTCTCAGTTCTGGTATCATCTGCGTAAATCTTCTTTGCACCTTCTCCGGTGGCTCTACATCGATCAATACCGATTATGGTGACATCACTGGGGCGGGGGGCTAACATTTTAAGTTAAAATCGTGTCGCGGCAACGATGATCTTATTGGGGCCTCGACTTTCACGTTTCAATCAGGGCCCTACCTTTGTGTGACGAATGACCACTGAACTGCCGGAATTGTGCGAGTTA
Source organism: Somniosus microcephalus (assembly GCF_052327205.1). Classification (NCBI taxonomy): domain Eukaryota; kingdom Metazoa; phylum Chordata; class Chondrichthyes; order Squaliformes; family Somniosidae; genus Somniosus; species Somniosus microcephalus. The sequence goes on from NC_140989.1 coordinate 367,232,921, forward strand.
AAGGTGCCCGGGGCAGTGAGGGGCGTTGGGGGGTGTGGGGGTGCAGGGGCGGCGGGGGGAGACGGGGTGCAGGAACACAACGGCTTATGCCAAGCCGCAGCTTTAAACACCGCCCCCCATCCCCGCCCTCCCAACAACCTCCCCTCGCCCCTCCGCACAACGTTCTCACCAGGGCGGATAGTGTTAAAATCGGGGTTTTACTGTTTCAGCTTCGGTCAGAGGCACAGGTTTCCATCTTCCCCTCCGCAAATTGTTTTTGGTTTGTTTAGATACAACAACAACAACTACAACTTGCATCTATATTGCGCCTTTAACATAGTAAAACGTCCCAAGGTGCTTCACGGGAGCGATAATCAGACAAAATTTGACACCAGGCCACATAAGGACATAATAAGACAGGACTTGGTCAAAGAGGTTGGTTTTAAGGAGCGTCTTAAAGGAGGAGAGAGAGGCGGAGAGGTTTAGGGAGGGAATTCCAGAGCTCGGGGCCCAGGCACTGAAGGCACGGCCGCCAATGGTGGAGCGATTAAATCAGGGATGTGCAAGAGGCCAGAAGACATAGTAACTATGCAGATAGACAATAAATTGAATTTAATAGCAAGAAATGCATATTGGTACTGGATCAAATCACCCCATTATCTCCTGTACTCAGGGGAATACAAGTCTAGTTTGTGCAATCTGTCCTCATCATTTAACCCTTTCAGCCCTGGCATCATTCTGGTCCAGACACCCCGCCCAGTACTGCCAGTATTCCCAACCTGGCAAAGTTGAATGTTATTCCCTTTAACAGTGGCAGAAAATATGAGAAATTCAGGAAGTCAATTGACAACCTACCAGTAAATACTGTGGCAACAAGAGCAGGTCAGAGGCTGGGTATTCTGCGGTGAGTGTCTCACCTCCTGACTCCCCAAAGCCTTTCCACCATCTACAAGACACAAGTCAGGAGTGTGATGGAATACTCTCCCCTTGCCTGAACGAGTGCAGCTCCAACAACACTCAAGAAGCTCGACACCATCCAGGACAAAGCAGCCTGCTTGATTGGCACCCCATCCACCACCTTAAACATTCACTCCCTCTACCACCGGCGTACCGTGGCTGCAGTGTGTACCATCTGCAAGATGCATTGCAGCAACTCGCCAAGGCTTCTTCGACAGCACCTCCCAAACCCGCGACCTCTTCCACCAAGCCGAATCATCTTCTTAGGCAGTCCCTCGGAACCGAGGGTGACTTGCTTCCACATTAAAAATGAGTTCTCAGGTGACTGATGAGTCCAATGCGGGACCCACAGCCTCTGTCACAGGTGGGGCAGATGGTGATTGAAGGGGCGGGTGGGTGGGGAGTATGGGTTGACGTGCGCTCCTTGTGCTGCCTGTGCTTGGCTTCCGCTTGCTCCCGGCGAAGAGACTCGAGGTGTTCGGCGTCTTCCCGGATGCTTCTCCTCCACTTTGTGCGGTCTTGGGCCAGGGATTCCCAGGTGTCGGTGGGGATGTTACACTTTTTCAAGGAGGTTCTGAGGGTGTCCTTGAAGCGCTTCCTCTGCCCACCTGGGGCTCTCTTGCCGCGCCGGAGCTCCGAGTAGAGCGCTTGTTTTGGGAGTCTCGTATCGGGCATGCGGACAATGCGACCCGTCCATCGGAGCTGATCGAGCGTGGTCAAAGCTTCGATGCTGGGGATGTTGGCCTGAGCAAGAACACTGACGTTGGTGCGCCTATCCTGCCAATGGATTTGCAGGATCTTGCGGAGACAGCGTTGGTGGAATCTCGCCAGTGCTTTGAGGTGCCTGCTGTACATGGTCCACGTCTCTGAGGCATACAGCAGGGCGGGTATCACTGCTGCTCTGTAGACCATGAGCTTAGTGCTAATGATATGCCACTGAAAGAGATCCTAACCAAGTTAGAACAGCACTACAGTCCTGAGCCCCTGGAAATTGCTGAAAGTTATCATTTTGGAACACGTGATCAATTAAATGAGGAGGGTATCAGTGAATACATTGTTGCTTTGAAAAAGCTATCTATTCACTGTCATTTCGGAAACTTTCAGGACCGAGTTTTGCATGACCGCTTTGTTTGTGGGTTGAAAAATGAACATATCAGAAGTAAATTGTTGAAAACGCCTAACTTGACTTTTGACTTAGGCTAAGTCGATGAATTATCGATGCAGTTTACTGCAAGCCACGTCCCGTACCAGACACACTCAAGGAGACAGTTGAGCAAAAACTCAAAAGACTAGCAACTGAGAACATTGGCCCAGATATTCCGATCACTACGGGTGGTCACGCGCTGTGCACCCACCTGCAGGGACATCAGAAATGCCGGTTGCAGGCGTGCACTGTGCATGCACTGCAAACCGGCATGTCCAATCTGTCAAGAATCCCTTCGACAGATCCTCCGGCTGCCCGGGAGCAGGGCCTCTGCGGGCGGATGTGTAGTGTATGTACTTTGCAGAAGGAACTATATTCTGCAGCCCCTGTATACTGCAGTACCAGTAGTGACCACCCCTGTATATAAGCCTGTGTAGTAACATTTGCACAGTAGTTCCAGGTTGCCTCCATTCAGTAAAGACCTGTTATAACCAACTCCTGCAGTCCGTGTCTCAATTATACACGGACATAATACTGGCGACGAGCAGATACGAACTTACCTACAGTCTGCACCACCTCATGGGGATCCATCCCTGAAGCGAAGTTATCAGAGGTCGAAGCCAGAAGGAAGAAAGAAACAGAAGAAACGGGCGTCGACCGTGGGCATCCGCCTCTGAGTCAGCGGAGTTGAAGATTTGCAGGAGAGGCTGTCGAGAGCGGGGCTTGGTTATCCTGTCGCTGGTGCTTCAGCTAATCGGGCTGGTGGCAGGTAGTACACTGATCCTTCCTGGGCTGCGGCGGTCTAGAGCTCGAGCGGGTGGCTCTGCAACGGGGCCGAGCAGCATTGTCGGGAAGAGGAGAGAGAGGGTGGAGCACACAGGTCGCGGCCGGTGCTACGAAGCCGGGCAGCGTACAGACCCGAGAAGAGGGAGGCAAGAGTCCCGCAGGGTTGTTCCGACGGCGGGGAAATAATAAAAATTAAACGCGCAGAAAGCCGCGAGGAGCTGCAGTTTGCCACGGGAACCGCGGAGAGCGGCGTTAGCAGCAGCGCGGGGGGGAAGTGCGCGAAGACCATAGGGCGTCGCCATCAAGGCATAAAGCGCTAGCAACAGCGGAGAAGACAGAAAGCGCGGGAGGCGCCATCTTAATCCAGCGGGGAAGAAGGCAAAGCACGGGAGGCGCCATTTTGTTAAATCGGGGAAGAAGGCAAAGCGCGGGAGGCGCCATCTTCGATTTCCAAGATGCCGAAGACTGGCAATATCACTGCCTTCGATAATGCAATCGAAGACTGGACCGCGTATGTGGAAAGAGTCGAGGTATATTGCGAGGCAAACGAAGTAGCCGATGAGAAAAAGGCATCGGTACTGCTAAACTTAATGGGCGCAAGAACGTACGGCCTATTGCGGGACCTGATTACTCCAGCCAAACCGAAGGTGAAGAGTTTTAACGAAATTGTTGCTATCCTACAGGAACACCTAAATCCTACACCGCTGCTGATAGCAGAAAGATTTAAATTCCACAGGAGAAATCAGCATAAAGATGAGAGCAATGCTGATTACCTTACGGAACTACGCAAGCTATCAAAGCACTGCCAGTTCGGAGTAGGACTGGCAGATACCTTACGGGACAAATTTGTCTGTGGACTCCTGAGTGAAGGAACCCAGAAGAGGTTACTCTCAGAGAAAGAGCTGACGCTAGATAAGGCTTTCAGCGTGGCAGTATTGTACGAAGCAGCAGCCAGGGGAGCTGCGGAAATACAGCAAAAGCCACAGGAATACGGCACCCACGAAATGACACGGGGATTTACAAAATGTTATCGCTGCTGCAGAACAACCCATGACCAGAAGGACTGCTGGTCCAAGGACAAAATATGCAGGCAATGCGGAAAGATGGGACACATTGCACGAGTTTGCAGGTCTGGGAAGAAGACCAACGACAACAAAAAGGCTACTAAGGAACCGTACAGGAAAGTACAAAAGATGACGGACAGTAGTTCCGAAGACCAGATGAGCGATAGTGAATCCGGGAACAAGAGACTAAGCTGTCTCAAACTTCACAACGTAATCGCAAAAGAAGATCACCGAACCATTTGGGTCACCCTCACGATAGCAGGGTCCCAAGTCAAAATGGAATTGGATACAGGATCAGCTCTGACCGTCATGAATCGACGAGACTACGAGCGGCTATTCTCACACATACCCTTGAAAGAGACATCCATTGTCTTGAAGGCGTATATGGGGCAAAAAGTATACCCCAGAGGAAAAAGAAGGGTGCCTGTCAAATACAACGGCAAGGAAAGACAGAAATTGTATCTGTACATACTGCAAGATGGTGGACCACCGTTATTGGGACGTGAATGGATCAGAAAGATAAGTTTAGACTGGCACTCCATTCAGGCACTGACGGTGGCTGGTAAAAAGGATGACGACGTCACTCCTGGACGATTGTCAACAATCTTAGCTAACGCCAAAGAGGTATTTCAACAAGAACTGGGAACTCTTAAAGGCATAACCGCCTCGATAAAAATAGAAGAGAATGCAATTCCCAAGTTTTTCAAAGCAAGACCTGTACCATATGCAATTCGCCCAGCCGTCGAGGCAGAACTGGAGAATCTGGAGAATGCAGGCGTGTTATCTAAGGTAGACTGGAGCGAGTGGGCGACACCCATCGTTCCTGTCATGAAGAAAACGTTAAACAATAAGTCTGAGGAGCCAAGGAAGGTTCGCATCTGTGGGGACTTCAAGGTGACGGTGAACCCAGTCCTTCACACAGTACGATATCATCTTCCAAGGATAGAAGATATCTTCGCCTCACTATCTGGAGGGAAGCGTTTTACAAAAATTGACCTAGCACAAGCATATTTGCAGATGGAGGTTGAAGAATCCTCTAGGAAGTATCTCACGATAAACACTCACAAAGGTCTTTACCAGTATAATCGACTGGTATTCGGAGTAGCATCAGCTCCGGCGATATGGCAAAGAGCGATGGAACAAGTCCTGCAAGGAATTCCGGGGACTCAGTGTTACTTGGATGACATCCTAGTGACAGGTGAAGATGACAGTGAACACCTTGCCAACCTAGAGCAGGTGCTCACTAGACTACGTGAACATGGGCTACGGGCCAATCGCCCCAAGTGCGAGTTTTTTAAGAAACAGATATCGTATTGTGGCCACGTGATTGGTGAAGAGGGGTTACATAAGTCCCCTGACAAAATTGAAGCGGTAGTTAAGGCTCCAGCGCCTGAAAATGTGTCGCAACTGAGGTCATTCCTCGGATTGGTGAATTACTACCATAAGTTTTTGCCGAATTTGTCCACAATTCTGCACCCACTGAACGCCCTGCTACAAACCGGAAGCATGGAAATGGAGCGATGAATGTAAGCGGGCCTTTCAGAAGAGTAAGGACCTAATCACTTCAAGAGAAGTATTGGCTCACTACAACCCATCACTACCGATAAGACTGGCGTGTGATGCGTCTCCCTACGGCATTGGGGCGGTACTGTCACATAAATTCCTTGATGGTTCAGAGAGGCCGATAGCTTTTGCGTCACGCTCGTTAACTTCAGCCGAGCGTAACTACGCCCAGATTGACAGAGAGGCCCTCAGCCTGGTGTGGGGGGTGAAGAAGTTCAATCACTACCTGCACGGTCAGAAATTTACTCTACTTACTGATCATGAACCTCGTCTCCATTTTCAACCCTCAGAAGGCCGTACCAATAATGACAGCACAACGGCTACAGAGGTGGCCCCTTTTCCTAGGGGCACACCAATATGACATCGAGTACAAAGGAACTAAACAGCATGGGAATGCTGATGGATTGTCGCGCCTACCGTTGCCGACGGTGGAAGAAGAACTTGCAGTGGATCCAGTGGAGATATTCCACTCGACCATAGTCGAATGTCTCCCTGTGACGAATGCAAACATAGAAAAGGAAACACGAAATGACCCGACACTCTCCTGGGTCTATGATTTAACGGTGAAGGGATGGCCAGCACATGGCGAACCACTGCTGCCAGCATTCTCGCCGAGAAGAGAACAGCTGTCAGTGTGCAGAGGAACCTTGATGTGTGGATCCAGAGTAGTAATTCCACCCAAATTGAAGGATAGAGTGCTCAATGAGCTTCATGAGGGTCATCTGGGAGGGGTAAAAATGAAGAACTTAGCCAGAGCGTTTGTGTGGTGGCCGGGAATCGATAGAGAATTCGAAGAGATGACCAAGAGCTGTACAGGATGCCAGTAGGTCCAAAACGCCCCACCACAAGCCCCTCTACATCCATGGGAGTGGCCCTCATCTCCATGGCAAAGGGTGCACATTGATTTTGCTGGTCCATTTATGGACTCGATGTTTTTAATTGCGGTGGATGCACATTCAAAGTGGCCAGAGGTAATAAAAATGTCCTCAACCACCACGGAAAAAACTATCACAGTCTTACGAACCATATTCGCCAGGAATGGGCTGCCTGAACAGATTTGCTCCGACAATGGACCACAGTTTGTGTCTGAAGAGTCCCGGAGGTTCTTAAAGAACAATGGTGTTAAGCATTACACATCCGCCCCATATCATCCAGCCACTAATGGATTGGCCAAGAGGTTCGTTCAAACATTCAAGAAGGCTATCAAGGCAATGTGTAATGAAGATATACCCCTACAGCACAAGGTGGATAACTTCTTGCTTGCCTACCGGAATGCAACACATGCGGTTACCAACCAAACTCCAGCCATGATGTTCTTCAATCGAAGACTACGATGCCGCTTGGATTTGGTTAAGCCAAACATCAGAAGAGATGTGGAGAACAGGCAGTTTCAGAATATGAATGAAAGGCCGACCAGGAGTTTTAAGATAGGTCAACCAGTTTTGGCCCGGGACTACCGCACAGAGAAATGGCAGCCAGGGACGATCTGTACACGGCAAGGACCTCTAATGTATACCGTGGACGTTGGAGAGAGCATTGTAAGACGCCATGCTGACCAGATTCTAGAGTCACTGGGAAACGTCAACTCCACACCACGATCTGATACACCTGGCGATGAAACCGAAGTACCAATTGCATCTACCTCAGAATCGGTGATATTGGAAGCAGACGAACCAAACAACGACATTGATCCCGACTCAACGTTGCCAGAAGAACCTGATACCCCAAAGAGGCGTTATCCAGACAGAATCAGGAAGCCTCCTCAAAGACTGAACTTATAATTGCTTAACTTCAACCAATGTATCTAGCAACTGTAATTGTAAATATGTTATTTCATTGTTAATCGAATGTTATGTACTGTTTAGCTAAAAGGGGAGGAATTGTAGTGTATGTACTTTGCAGAAGGAACTATATTCTGCAGCCCCTGTATACTGCAGTACCAGTAGTGACCACCCCTGTATATAAGCCTGTGTAGTAACTTTGCATAGTAGTTCCAGGTTGCCTCCATTCAGTAAAGACCTGTTATAACCAACTCCTGCAGTCTGTGTCTCAATTATACACGGACATAATAGGATGGTTCCGTTTTTTGGAGACCATCCGCCCGCAGAGAACACTTACAATTCTTATGCCTGGTAAAAGCAGACGTAAGGCCTGATTTTACCAGGATAAGAGTTGAAAAAAAGTTTTTAATTTTTTTTTAAAATTTCACTGATTTAAAAAATACTTAAAAAAAAGGTAAGTTTATTTTTAGTCCCGTAAAAAACTTTAATTATTTTTTTAAATTACATTTTTGTTTAAAATACTTAATTTATTGCAATTTCAAGTCATTTTAAAAATGTGATTTTTAAAAAAAATGTATTTACAGTTTTACTATGTTTTTTCATTGATTTCCATTCATATATTTGACAGGTCTTCCTGTCAAATGTATGAAGGGAGATTCCTTTCTGCGATTGGCTCCCCATGGCCCACGTGATCCCAGGGACGCTGCGAACTACCTGCGCCCCTGGGATACGTGGGCCCTGCGCACTTCAAGTTTGGAGAGGCCCAGGAGCGGAAGCGTGTGCGTCCCGGGAGCCCTCAGGTAAGGGCGCAGATTGTTCCACATCGCAGCGGGAGGCCTGCGATGGGAAAATATGGGCCATTGTCTCTAAGGTAGATCTGAGCAATTGGGCTACAGCCGTTGTTGTACCTGAGTCAGATGGTAAGGTAAGGTTGTGTGGTGATTATAAGGTGACCGTAAACCAGGTTCTAGAGTGTAATCTACCCAATACGTTGCCAAATGTGGAAGATTTGTTCACAGCGTTGACATCTTTTCAAAGTTAGATCTAACAAATGCCTACCTACAACTTGAGTTAGATGAAGAGTCCAAATCATGCTTGACTATAAATACTCACCGAGGCCTGTATCAGTTCAATAGGCTGCTATTTGGAATATCACAGAAATCACAGAAATCACAGAAACCTCACAGTGCAGATAGAAGCCATTTCGGCCCATCGAGCCTGCACCGACACATATCCCACCCTATCCCTGTAACCCCACGTATTTAATTCCCCTAACACTAAGGGTCAATTTATCATAGCCAATCAACCTAACCCGCACATCTTTGGACTGTGGGAGGAAACCGGAGCACCCGGAGAAAACCCACGCAAACACGGGGAGAATGTGCAAACTCCACACAGACAGTCGCCCGAGGCCGGATTCGAACCCGGGTCTCTGGCGCTGTGAGGCAACAGTGCTAACCACTATGCCACCGTGCTGCCCCCCAGAATATCTTCTGCCCCCGACATATTCCAGGGGGTGATGAACCAAAGTTTGCAAGGGTTTGAAGGGGCCGTGTGTTATTTGGATGACACACTCATTACAGCACCAAACGGGCAAATCCATGATGAGGTGTTGAATGAAGTGCTCAAACGGCTGGAGAAGCACCGAGTACGAGTGACAGCTCACAAGTGTGAGTGGTTTCAAAACTCAGTGGAGTACTTAGGGCACAGAGTAGACAAAGATGGTTCACATCCAACCAAGGGAAAGCTGGATGCAATCAGAAATGCACCCACTCCCAAGAATGTCTCGAACTTTGATAATTTTTGGGTCTTTTGAATTATTACGGAAAGTTCCTCCCAAACGTGGCTACATTGTTACATCCACTGAATGAGCTGTTGAGAAAACAAGTCCCTTGGAAGTGGTCAGAAGAATGCGACACAGCATTCAAAGAGTGTAAAAGCCAGTTAGTAGAGAGTACCATGTTCGTTCACTATGATGTATCTAAGGAGATCTAGCTAGCGTGTGACGCTTCTCTGTACCGAGTTGGGGCAGTGATCTCTCATGTACAAGATAGTGGGGAGGAGAGACCAATTGCTTTTGCTTCACGCACTCTCAGTGCCAGTGAGCGGAATTATGCCCAGGTCGAAAGGGAAGCTTTGTCATTGATTTTTGGGGTCAAGAAGTTTCACAAATACGTGTTTGGTCGTAAGTTTACCATAGTTACTGACCATAAGCCCCTGACAGCAATCCTCCATCCACAGTCCCCAGTTCCAACCTTAGCTGCAGCCCAAATGCAGAGATGGGCTTTGATTTTGTCAGCGTATATGTATGATATTGAGTACAGGCGATCAGCTGATCACAGTAATGCTGATGCTATGTCCAGGTTGCCATCCCCATCACAAGTTACACCCAATAAGGAAGAAGTGTTCAATTTTTCATACATTGATGAGCTGCCAGTCACAGCTGAAGAGATTGGTAGGGCAACCAAACATGACCCAATTATGTCAAAGGTGTATGATTACATAGCAAATGGATGGCCAAACTAGGTATCAGAGGAAGATATCCATCCATACTTCATTCGTAGGAATGAATTGTCAGTGGATAAAGATTGTATCATGTGGGGAGCAAGAGTGGTTATCTCAAATAGGTTCAGGTCTAAATTGTTAGGCGATCTTCATGACCAGCACCTGGGAATGTGCTTGACCAAGAGCTTTGCACACAGTTACTTATGGTGGCCAGGTTTAGATCAAGAGATAGCGTACATCATCAGTCAGTGTACAACATGTCAATCGGTGAGCAAGAAACCACCATCAGTACCATTACAACCATGGAAATGGCCTCCCAGAGTGTGGCAAAGGTTACATGTAGATTTTGCTGAGCTAGAAGGACGGCAATTGTTCACAGTGATAGATAGTCACTCGAAGTGGGTAGAGGTGTTTCCGATGTGGCTAATAACAACAAGCAAAACACTAGACAATTTGCAAAGATTGTTTTCTTCATACGGCCTCCCAGAAGAAATTGAGTCCGATAATGGTCCGCAATTTTGTTCAGAAGAGTTCACACAGTTCATGAACGGAAACGGTGTGAAACATACCAAAGTTTCACCGTACCACCCTGCTTCAAATGGTGCAGCAGAGCGCACAGTACAAATTGTCAAACGTGCCCTCATCAAGCAAATGTTGGATCCAAATCCAAAGAAAGGTCAGTTGTCGTTGGACCACAAACTGGCAAATTTGCTGATTTTCACAGGAATACTCCTGTGAAAACCAGCAGCGTTGTTTCTCAAACGACAGCCATGAACCAGGTTCTCATTGTGAAAGCCAAACTTGGCACAGTCCATAGAAGAGAAACAATCAAGGCAGAAAGAGAGTCATGATAAAGGTAGAGTTAGAGAGAAAACTAGAAGGTTACAGTGAAGAACCATGAAGAATGGTTAAAGTGGTTACCAGGAAGAGTAGTGACGATATGTGGCCCTCGCACATATTTGGTCAAGATGTTTGATCATGGAAAGGTTAGGTTTGTTCACCTTGATCATATCTTACCTACAGATGTGGAAGGAGTTGAAAGCCGGGATGATTCAATTTATTCTGATGAGTCAGATAGTCTTGTTACAAGTACAGTACCAGTAGAAAATCCCACATCTGACGCACCAGAAACAAGTCCAAGAGAAAGTCAGAATTTAAGTCTGAGCCCGAGTCAGGCAGACAAACAGCCTGAAAGTGTAGAGTCCAAATGTAGATCAAGGTCAGCCCTTGGAGAAAAATTCTCCGCAGGCTCAGCCTAGAATGAGTCAAAGTCCTACAGCAAGATCTGAAAGTTCTGTTCAAGAAAGAAGGTACCCTCTTTGAAACAGAAAAGCAGTGGTTAAGTTTAATCTGTAAATATGGGAAAAAAGTTCATAGAAACATAGAAAAATAGGAGCAGGAGTCGGCCATTCGGCCCTTCAAGCCTGCTCTGCCTTTCAATATGATCATGGCTGATCCTCTATCTCAATACCATATTCCCGCTCTCTCCCCATACCCCTTGACGCCTTTTGTGTCTAGAAATCTATCTATCTCCTTCTTAAATATATTCACTGACTTAGCCTCCACAGCCTTCTGTGGTAGAGAATTCCTCAGGTTCACCACCCTCTGAGTGAAGAAATTTCTCCTCATCTCAGTCCTAAATGTCCTACCCCGTATCCTGAGACTGTGATCCCTCGTTCTAGACCCCCCCCAGCCAGGGGAAACAAGCTTCCTGCATCCAGTCTGTCTAGCCCTGTCAGAATTTTATACATTTCAATGACATCCCCTCTCATTCTTCTAAACTCTAGTGAATACAGGCCTAGTTGACCCAATCTCTCCTCATACAACGGTCCTGCCATCCCAGGAATCAGTCTGGTGAACCTTCGCTGCACTCCCTCTATGGCAAGTATATCCTTTCTTAGGTAAGGAGACCAAAACTGCACACAGTACTCCAGGTGTGGTCTCACCAAGGCCCTGTATAACTGTAGTAAGACATCCTTGCTCCTGTGCTCAAATCCTCTTGCAATGAAGGCCAACATACCATTTGCCTTCCTAACTGCTTGCTGCACCTGCATGTTTGCTTTCAGTGACTGGTGTACAACGACACCCAGGTCCCTTTGTACATCAACATTTCCCAATCTATCACCATTTAATTAATACTCTGCCTTTCTGTTTTTCCTACCAAAGTGGGTAACTTCACATTTATCCACGTTATACTGCATCTGCCATGTATTTGCCCACTCACTCAACTTGTCTAAATCGCCTTGAAGCCTCTTTGCATCTGCCTCGCAACTCACAATCCCACCTAGTTTCATGTCATCAGCAAACTTGGAAATATTACATTTGGTTTGCTCATCCAAATCATTGATATATATTGCGAATAGCTGGGGCCCAAGCACTGATCCCTGTGGTACCCCACTAGTCACCGCCTGCCACCCCGAAAAAGACCCATTTATTCCTACTCTCTGTTTCCTATCTGTTAACCAATTTTCAATCCATGCGTCCAATTACGTCCAATCCCATGTGCTTTAATTTTGCACCTCTTATGTGGGACTTTATCAAAGGCCTTCTAAAAAACCAAATACATTACATTCACTGGTTCTCCCTTATCTATTCTACCAGTTACATCCTCAAAAAACTCCAGTAGGTTTGTCAAACACGATTTCCCTTTCATAAATCCATGTTGACTTTGTCTAATCCCGTTGATATTTTCTAAGTGTCCTGTTATCACATCCTTTATAATAGACTCTAGCATTTTCCCTACTACTGATGTTAGGCTAACTGGTCTGTAGTTCCCTGTTTTCTCTCTCCCTCCTTTTTTAAATAGTGGGGTTACATTTGCCACCCTCCAATCTGCAGGAACTGTTCCATAATCTATAGAATTTTGGAAGATGACAACCAATGCATCCACTATTTCCAAGGCTACATCTTTTAGTACTCTGGGATGCAGATTATCAGGCCCTGGGGATTTATCAGCTTTCAGTCCCATTAATTTCTCCAGCACTATTTTTTTACTAATACTAATTTCCTTTAATTCCTCCTTCTCACTAGACCCTTGGGTCCTTAGCATTTCTGGGAAGTTATTTGTGTCCTCTTCCCTGAAGACAGAACCAAAGTATTTTGTTTAATTGCTCTGTCATTTCCTTGTTCCCCATTATAAATTCTCTTGCTTCTGACTATAAGGGACCTACATTTGTCTTCACTAATCTTTTTCTTTTTACATACTTGTAGAAGCTTTTACAGTCCGCTTTTATGTTCCTTGCAAGTTTACTCTCATACTCTATTTTTCCCCTCTTAATCAATCTCTTGGTCCTTTTTTGCTGAACTCTAAACTACTCCCAATCCTCAGGCTTGCTACTTTTTCTGGTAACTTTATATGACTCTTCTTTGGATCTAATACTATCCTTAATTTCTTTTGTTAGCCATGGTTGGGCCGCTTTTCCTTTTGTGTTTTTGCTCCAGAAAGGAATGTATAACTGTTGCAATTCATGCATTCGCTCCTTAAAGGTTAACCATTGCCTATCCACCGTCATGCCTTTTAATGAAGCTCCCCAATCTATCATAGCCAACTCCCTCCTCATACCTTCGTAGTTTCCTTTGTTTAGATTTAGGACCCTAGTTTCGGATTGGACTACTTCACTTTCCATCTTAATGAAGAATTCTATCATGTTACGGTCACTCTTCCCTAAAAGACCCCGCACAACAAGATTATTAATTAACCCCTTCTCATTGCACAATACCCAATCTAGGATAACCTGTTCCCTAGTTGGCTCCTCAACGTACTGGTCTAAAAAAAATCTCGTACACACTGCAGAAATTCATATCTTTTGTTTGTGTTACAGAATTCTATATTAGAATTTGGAAACATAAAATAGGTTGCATTTGAGAAATGTATAGCAAGAGTTGTGTAAACCATGCAAGTCATGTACAATGATTATTTGCTATGATTAACTTCTTCAATAAAGAGGGAGAAGTGTAATAGAGCCAACTGGTGGACTACTGATGTATATAATAATAAAGCCATATGCAGTACAGTTCTTACCGGAAGCCATGTTGTGCTGTTGAATATATATGCTGGCCTAGAAATTGAGTTTGCGCTGCGCCGGGGCTTAACGCTGGAAATTTAGCGCTGGTGCTAAGTCGCGCTGTGCGCGCCAAAAATTCAGTAGCGCCGCGCCCAAACGGCTGCCGGCGCTACTGAAGGCTGTTTGCGCCTGAAAACTGGCGCTACGCGCCGCATTGCGGCGCTATTCCGGCGCTGCGGCGCCCGATGCGGTGCGGCAGGCTCGGGAAGTGCAGGCCTCCTCCTTCAGTTAAGGAGGAGCTGCCTGCACCCGCCCGCTGGCCGGTTAAATCGCCACAAAAATGAGCCCGGCACCTCGGGGAAGTGCTGGGCTCGCAGCCGAGAAGCATCTGTTCCGCGGGGGGGGGGGTGGGGGAGTCCGGGGAGGGAGGTGCGGGCAGGCGGCCGGCGGGAAAGCGGCCGGCCGCCGCTCCACCTTTATGCGCCGGCGCAAAGTCGTGTAAGACTCTGTTGCCAGAGTCTTAGTTGCGGCTGCCACGGGCGAGGCGGCCGCAACTGAATTTCGGCGCTGGGGCCCGTCACCACGGCAACCGGGACGCTGCGCACACCGATGACGTCATCGGTGCCGGCGCAGCGCTACCGGTGTAACGCCGATGTTGGGCCCTAGTCAATTTCAAAACCGGCTGTAAGTCCAGCGCAATGCCCTCTAGCGCCGCAAAATGGGCGCTAAGCCCACTCAATTTCTAGGCCGCTGTGTCTCAAGATATCACAGCTAGCTCTAATTTTAAGGTTTTCCCCCCAAGTTCTGAACTCCTCCAACAGAGAAAATAGTCTCTATCTGCCCTGTCAATTCCTTTATCCATCTTAAACAGCTCAATTAGATCACCCCTTAATCTTCTATACTCGTGGGAATACAAGCCCAGTCTATGCAACCTGTGTACGCATACTGATAATCAAAAATCCAGCATGGAAAGAGGAATCCTCTCCTCCCCATTCATGCACCTTGGGGTACAGTTCTATAAAACTGGATCACAGTTCAGTTACTCACAACTAAACTTAACCTTGATATGGCCTAAGGCGAGTTTCTTTGATTCTCAAGTTGGTCCTGTACTTATCCCTAGTACAGGACTGAATCAAACATCATTAATAAGCTGTTAAGTTGAGGCCAACAAGAAGCTCAAACGTAGTACCCCAGTGCCAACATGGAACAGAAATAGGGAGTTATTGGAAACAGCATCATCCCCAGGACAGAACATCATAGGATAGACAAGTCTTCTTAAACTGTTCCTCTTGCACACCCCTAATTATAATCGCTCCACCATTGGCGGCCGTGCCTTCAGCTGCCTGGGCCCTAAGCTCTGGAATTCTCTTCCTGAACCTCTCCGCCTCTCCAAATCTCTTCTCTTTAGAGACGCTTCTTAAAACCTACCTCTTTGACCAAGCTTTTGGTCACCTGTCCTAATATCTCACGTGGCTCGGTGTCAATTTTTGTTTGATAATCGCTCCCGTGAAGCGCTTTGGGAAATTTTAACTACATTAAAGGCGCTATATAAATGCACGTTGTTGTTGTTTCACATGGTGGGAGATGTTCACAGCCACAGCCTTAAACCAACTGAAACCGGTGAGAAAGTAAATCACTTGACATAGCGTCAGAGGTAGCTGGAAATAAAGTGCATTATTCCATATCCACTGCGTCCAATACTATCTAATATAACTAACTGGTGCTGTTTGCAAGCGAGCAGCATTGACTTTTACAACCGCACGCTGGCAAGACATCTGGCCTGCTTTCCCGGTCCTTCCTTCAACAAATTTAAGTAGGAAGTCAGAAGCCCAAGGCAGAGTCTCCTGCATGCCAAATCCACTTCCTCTAAAGATACCAAAGATTTTAAGATAACTATCATTTTTTTTGTTTTGTGTATATTGCTTTTGATGTTCCTGCCCCAACATAACTTTTGGCATTTTATGAATTGGCTGAAATAGTATAAAACGATTCCAATTCTCAAGTAGTAAAAAAGCAAGTAGTGTGAGTGCACACACACAACCGCACACTCACACACGCACACACAACACACACACACACACAACACACACACAAACACACACACACACACACAACACACACACACAACACACAACACACACACATGTACACACACACAACACACACAACTCACACTCACACACACAACACACAACACACACAACTCACACTCACACACAACACACAACACACACAAACACACACACAACTCAACACACACACAACTCACTCACACACACAACACACACAACACACACACAACACACACACAACTCACACACACAACACACACAACACATACACACAACCACACACACAACTCACAACACACACACACACACACACACACAACACACAACTCACACTCACACACACACTCACACAAAACCACACACACATAAGAACATAACATAAGACCATAAGACGTAGGAGCAGGAGTCGGTCATTCGGCCCCTCGAACCTGCTGCGCCATTCAATAAGATCATGGCCGATCTGATCTTGACCTCAACTCCACTTCCCTGCCCGCTCCCCATAACCTTTCACTCCCTATCACTCCCTGTCTATCTCCACCTTAAATATGTTCAATGGCCCAGCCTCCACAGCTCTCTGGGGGAGAGAATTCCAAAGATTCACGACCCTCTGGGAGAAGAAATTCCTCCTCATCTCTGATTTAAAAGGGTGTCCCCTTATTCTGAAACTATGCCCTCTAGTTCTAGATTCCCCCACAAGGGGAAGCATCCTCTCAGCATCTACCCTGTCAAGCCCCCTCAGTATCTTATACATTTCAATAAGATCCCCTCTCATTCTTCTAAACTCCAATGAGTATAGGCCCAACCTGCTCAACCTTTCGTCATACGTCAACCCCTTCATCTCAGGAATTAACCGAGTGAACCTCTCACACACACTCACACAACACACACAACACACACTCACACACTTACACACAACACACAACACACACACACACTCACACTCAACACACAACACACACACAACTCACACTCACATACACACAACACACACACATAAGAACATAAGGAATAGGAGCAGGAATAGGCCACTTGGCCCTTCGAGCCTGCTCCACCATTCAATAAGATCAGGGCTGATCTTGGGCTCAAAGCCACTTCCCCACCTGCTCCCCATAACCCTTCACTCCCTTATCTTGCAAAAATCTGTCTATCTCTACCTTAAATGTATTTAATGACCCAGCCTCCACGGCTCTCTGGGGCAGAGAATTCCACAGATTTACAACCCTCTGAGAGAAGAAATTTCTTCTCATCTCAGTTCTAAAAGGGCGACCCTTTATTCTGAAACTATGCCCCCAAGTTCTAGATTTCCCCACGAGGGGAAACATCCTCTCTGCATCTACCCTGTCGAGCCCCCTCAGTATCTTATATGTTTCAATAAGATCACCTCTCATTCTTCTAAATTCCAATGAGTATAGGCCCAGCCTGCTCAACCTTTCTTCATAAGTCAACCCCCTCATCTCTGGAATTAACCAAGTGAATCGTCTCTGAACTGCCTCCAATGCAAGTATATCCTTCCTTAAATAAGGAGACCAAAACTGTACGCAGTACTCCAGGTGTGGTCTCACCAATACCCTGTACAGTTGTAGCAGGACTTCCCTACTTTTATACTCCAACCCCCTTGCAATAAAGGCCAACATTCCATTTGCCTTTTTGATTACTTGCTGTGTTTGATGCGCTAGAACCCCCAGGTCTCTCTGAACTGTAGCATTTTGTAATCTCTCTCCATTTAAATAATAATTTGCTTTTTTATTTTTCCTTCCAAAGTGGATAACCTCACACTTTCCCACATTATACTCCATCTGCCAAATGTTTACCCACTTACTTAGCCTGTCTATATCCCTTTGCAGATTCTTTGAGTCCTCTGCACAACTTGCTTTCCCACCCATCTTTGTATCATCCACAAACTTGGCTACATTACACTCGATCCCTTCATCCAAGTCATTAATATAGATTGTAAATAGTTGAGGCCCCAGCACCGATCCCTGTGGCACCCCACCAGTTACCGTTTGCCAACCGGAAAATGACCCATTTATCCCGACTCTCTGCTTTCTGTTAGTTAGCCAATTCTCTACCCATGCTAATATATTACCCCCAACTCCGTGAGCTCTTATCTTATGCAGTAACCTTTTATGTGGCACCTTATCGAATGCCTTCTGGAAATCCAAATACACCACATCCACTGGCTCACCCTTATCCACCCTGCTCGTTATATCCTTAAAGAACTCCAGCAAATATGTTAAACATGATTTCCCTTTCATAAAACCATGCTGACTGACATGAATCTTGTCATTCATCTGGAAATGACTTATGAAATGATACTGGGTGGCCTGCTGGTGGCGCTGTCCAGGGAGAGTATAAATACTCGGGCATGGGCCCAGCTTGCTCAGGACATTCTTTAACAGGAACTAGTGAAGGACACAACTAGACCTCCATGTTGAAAAACAGTTGATTAAAGCCTTGTTTAATACTTAGACCAAGTACCTAGTAGTTTTCTTACGTCACTGACTCTGTTTGACTGCATTATGATTTTCCAAATGCCCTGCTACTGCTTCCTTAAGGAAGGACTCCAGCATTTTCCCAACGACAGATGTTAGGCTAACCAGTCTATAGTTTCCTGCTTTCTGTCACCTTCCTTTCTTAAATAGGGGTGTTACATTAGCGGTTTTCCAATCCACTGGGACCTCTCCAGAGTCCAGGGAATTTTGGTATATTGTAACCAATGCATCCACTATCTCTGCAGCCACTTCTTTTAAGACCCTGGGATGCAGGCCATCTGGCCCAGAGGACTTGTCGTCTGTTAGTCCCATTATTTTACCAAGTACTTTTTCCTTAGTGATAACGATTGTCTTTAGTTCCCCCCTCCCTGTGGCCCCTTGATTATCCGTTATTGTGATGTTGTTAGTGTCTTCTATCATGAAGACAGATACAAAATATTTGTTCAGAGTCTCTGCCATTTCCCCGTTCCCCATTATTAATTCCCCGATCTCATCCTCTAAGGGACCAACGTTTACTTTAGCTACCCTCTTCCTTTTTATATACCTGTAGAAGCTCTTACTTTCTGTTTTAATATTTCTTGCCAGTTTACTCTCATAATTCATCTTGTCTCTCTTTATTTTTTTTTAGTCATCCTTTGCTGGTTTAAAAAAATTCCCAATCCTCTGGTCTCCCACCAATCCTGGCAACATTGTATGCCTTCATTTTCAATTTGATACCATCCTTTACTTTCTTAGTTAGCCACGGATGGTGCTCCCTTCTCTTAAAATCTTTCTTTTTCACTGGAATATATTTTTGTTGAGAGTTATAAAATATCTCCTTAAATGTCCGCCACTGCATTTCAACTGTCTTACCCTTTAATTTATTTTTCCAGTCCACTTTAGCCAGTTCTGCCCTCATGCCATTGTAATTGCCTTTGTTTAAGATCAGGTTTGAGATACAACTTTCTCACCCTCCAACTGATTTGAAATTCAACCATGTTATGATCATTCTTTCCTAGAGGATCCTTTACTATGAGATCATTTATTAATTCTGTCTCATTACATAGTACCAGATCCAAGATAGCCTGCTCCCTGGTTGATTCCATTATATACTGTTCTAGGAAACTATCCTGGATGCACTCTATGAACTCCTCCTCAAGGTTACCATGGCCAATTTGATTTGTCCAATCGATATGGAGATTAATATCACCCATGACTATTACCATATACAACTCACACTCACACACAACACACACAACACACTCACACAACACACTCTCACACAACACACACTCACACAAAACCACTCACACAACACACATTCTCACACACACACACAACACACTCACACTCACACACCCAACACACACACTCACACAGAACACACACACAACACATTCACACAGAACACACACATACTCACACACTCACTCACACACACATTCACACACACACTCACACACACATTCACACAGCACACACATTCACACACACATTCACACTCACACTCACACACACACATTCACACACCACACACACACACACACATTCACACACACACACACACATTCACACTCACTCACACAGTCACATGCACACACACATTCACACTCACTCACAGTCACATACACACACATTCACACACACTCACACACATTCACACACAGACACTCACACACAGACACACTCACACACACAGACTCACACACACAAGCACACACACACTCAGACACACAGAGTAAATCGGAAGTTTGCCGAGACTGACTATGTTTGTGGGCACTTTTGTTAAATGCTTGTCTGCGCTACTCACGTAAAGCATGATATTATTAATACGAGCTTACAAAAAGTGACGGGCAGGAAAAGACCAACTGGTCCATCAAGCCTGCCCCACAAGGAGGGATCCTGGCACCTGGTGCAGTGGGGAAGGTGATTAAGATGTTTAAAAAGATCAATGCTGTCTCCTGAAGTTGCTGGACCTGGAGTTTTTTGGCTCTCAAGATGATACGACATCCAGGTCATCACAGTCAGAAAAGCAGGGGAAACGTGTGAATGAAATGCAAAGCTAATGGAGCTCACATCACTGGAGACCTAAACGTAGTGCATCAGACTACAACAACAACAACTTGCATTTATATAGCGCCTTTAATGTAGTATAACCTCCCAATGTGCTTCACAGGAGCAATTATCAAACAAAATTTGACACCGAGCCACATAAGGAGATATTAGGGCAGTGACCAAAAACTTGGTCAAAGAGGTTTTAAGGAGGAGAGAGCCGGAGAGGTTTAAGGAGGGAATTCCAGAGCTTAGGACCTAGTCAGCTGAAGGCACGGCCGCCAATGGTGGAGCGATTAAATTCAGGGGATGCTCAACAGGCCAAAATTGGAGGAGCGCAGAGATCACGGAGGATTGTAGGGCTGGAGGAGATTACAGAGATAGGGAGGGGGCGAGGTCATGGAGGGATTTGAAAACAAGGATGAGAATTTTAAAATCGAGGCAATGTCGGACTGGGAACCAATGTAGGTCAACGAGCACAGGGGGTGGGGGGTGGTGGGTGGGTGAACGGGCGAGCGGGACTTGATGCGCGTTAGGATAGATCGGCAGCGGAACCTTTCAGTGAGGTAGTATGGAGACTGGCTGCAGTGATGTCCGCACGACTGCACTTCCAAAAAGCCAATCCACTGGCCACAAAGTGCGCCGGGTCGCCCCAAGGTCATGAGAGGCAGTATACAAACCCAAGTTCTTTCTTCGACAGATGGAATCACCGAGAAGCAACAAACGACAAGAGCAGAAAAGAAATCACAGTGACAAACCACGCAGGCAACCCGCATGGGATGGAGTAAATGCACCGCATCAGACTCACATATTACATCGAGTCCACAGCACAGAAACAGGCCATTCAGCCCCACTGCTCCGTGCCGGTGTTTATGCTCCGCACCAGCCTCCTCCCACCCCTCTTCATCTCACCCCATCAACATATCCTTCTATCCCTTTGTAATGAAATGTGTTTGTCTTGCCTGTATTCGTTCTTGCCTGTATTCGTTTTGCACTCATGTATATTACCCTCCCCCACACTGTGTATAGTTTCACTTCCTCTTTCCTGACTAACCTGGAAGGTTCCAGGTCTTGGCTCTTGGCTCCGCCCCTGACTTCTCTTACATAAAGATCCCAGGATCTGTATGACTCATTCCTGTGAGCCAGTCGGTGTGTTGAGATGTTAGCTCTGATCTTAGTGATTAAAAGCCAACTTGTTTAAGTTAATAACTTCTAGTTTTGTGGTTATTGAAGGCACATCAATTTTAATCACTAAAGAATACTAGGATGGATCGACTCCTAAAACCAGAGCGTCTGGACTTGGATCCACATTCTGCTGAAGCATCAAATCAATTTGGACACTGGCTCAAATGCTTCGAACTCTTCGCGAGGGCCTCTTCCGCTAGCGAGGTAGATAAACTGAGTCTACTGACTACTCGCGTTAGTCATTGGATTTATTCGTTCATCCGGGACGCCACCTCTTACACGGAGGCCATCACTATCCTGAAGGCCCAATACCAGAGGCCAGTAAACGAAGTGTACGCCAGACATCTGCTGGCTACACGCAGGCAGCGACCTGAGGAATCAATGGACGATTTCTTACAGGGCCTAAAGGACTTGGTCCGGGACTGTAACTGCAAGGCCGTGATGGCCAACGTGTACTCTGATGAATTGGTCCGCGATTCCTTCATCACGGGCCTCAAATCGAATTATATCCGGCAGAGACTGCTGGAGAAGGAGGTCCTGGACTTAAAAAAGGCAGTGGCCACTGCGCAATCGCTGGACGTGGCCCAGAAAAACTCTGACTCTTATTCTTCTGGCCATGCGGCCCTCACCGCCTCGTGCGCGCCGAGTGGGCCGCCATCTTGGAATCAGCCATCTTCCCCATCCAGGTCTCAGACCAGCTCTACACCGCCGGAGTCCCCACACAGAAGTTCACCCAGGAGTCCTACTACAGCGGCAATGTCTCGAGGCCTGAAATGCTACTTCTGCGGCCAGGCCAAGCACCCCAGACAACGATGCCCAGCGAAGGACGCTACATGCTTCAAATGTAAGAAAAAGGGGCATTTTAGCAAAGTCTGCAGGGGGAATCCGATTTCCAACTCCGTCACCGCCTCATGCGTGCCGTGCGGGCCGCCATCTTGGGATCCGCCATCTTTTCCCGACTCAACGGCCGCCCAGGGCCCAACAGTGGCTTCGATCACGGTGGATCAATCCAGGCCACACCCGTTGACAAAATCCATGATGGACATACAGGTAAACGGGAATTTAACGAAATGTTTAATTGACTGTGGGAGTACCGAGAGTTTTATCCACCCTAGCCTGGTACGGCGGCACTCATTAACGGTAACCCCTACATGGAGCAGAATTGCTATGGCTGCTAAGCCCCACACTTCGGACATTTTGGGCTACTGTGTGGTAACACTGACTGTAAAAGGCACGGACTACAAGGATTTAAAACTCCTCGTGATGCCAGAACTCTGTGTTAATGTAATCTTGGGCCTGGACTTCCAGTGCCACCACGAAAGTGTCACGCTAGCATATGGCGGGTCCCAGCCGCCACTCACAGTCTGTGGCCTATCAACCGTAAAAATCAGCCCGCCCTCTTTATTCGCTAATCTCGCTCCGAACTGTAGGCCCATAGCGACCAAAAGTAGACGGTACAGTCTGGAAGACAGACACTTTATCAAGGCGGAAGTGGACAGACTCCTGCGGGAAGGCATTATTGAATGCAGTACCAGTCCGTGGCGTGCCCAAGTAGTCATAGTTAAAAATAGCGAAAAGAAACGGATAGTAATTGACTACAGCCAGACTGTTAATATTTATACCCAGCTGGACGCCTACCCTTTACCCCGCATATCAGAAATGGTCAACCAGATTGCGCAATACCGAGTCTTCTCGACTATCGACCTCAAATCCGCGTATCACCAGCTCCCCATTAGAATGGAGGACCACCCATACACCGCCTTTGAGGCGAACGGATGCCTCTACCATTTTCTCAGAGTGCCCTTCGGAGTAACAAATGGGGTCTCGGTCTTCCAACGTGAGATGGACCGCATGGTTGACGAGAGTAAACTACAAGCTACCTACCCCTATCTGGACAATGTCACTATCTGCGGGCACAACCAGCAAGACCACGATCTAAATCTTGCGAGATTTTTAAAAACTGCCCTAAAGCTGAATCTAACCTACAACGAAGACAAATGTGTCTTCAACACAACCCGTTTCTGTATCCTCGGCTGTGTGGTGGAAGATGGGGTAATTGGACCGGACCCTGTCCGATTACGCCCCCTAAAGGAACTGCCCCTGCCACACAATCCCAAAGCTTTAAAAAGGTGCCTGGGATTTTTTTCGTATTATGCCCAATGGGTGCCCAATTACTCTGATAAGGCCCGACCCCTCATTAAATCGACGTCCTTCCCACTATCAGCTGAAGCTCGGGAGGTTTTCACCAGTATCAAACAGGACATTGAAAGGGCTGCACTGTGTGCAGTGGACGAAAGCATTCCCTTTCAAGTCGAAAGCGATGCGTCAGACTTTGCCTTAGCTGCGACCCTCAATCAGGCTGGGAGACCTGTGGCCTTCTTCTCCCGAGCCCTTCAGGGACCTGAAATCAGGCACTCTTCTGTCGAGAAGGAGGCACAGGCTATAGTGGAGGCAGTGCGGCACTGGAGACACTACCTAGCCGGCAAACGTTTCACCCTGCTCACCGACCAGCGGTCGGTGGCTTTCATGTTTAATAACAAACAAAGGGGGAAAATCAAGAATGACAAAATACTCAGGTGGAGGATCGAACTATCCACATTCGACTATGATATTATGTACAGGCCGGGAGCCCTTAATGAACCCCCAGACGCCCTATCGCGGGGAATGTGTGCCAGCATTCATACGGACAAATTACAGGGTCTCCACAACGACCTCTGTCGCCCAGGGGTCACCCGACTATACCATTTTATAAAGTCCCGCAATCTGCCCCACTCCATCGAGGAGGTCAGGGCAATGACCAGAGCCTGCCGCATCTGTGCGGAATGTAAGCCTCGTTTCTACAGGCCTGACCGTGCACACCTTATCAAAGCCACACGGCCATTCGAGCGCCTAAGTCTGGACTTCAAGGGACCCCTTCCCTCTGCCGACCGTAACGTATACCTCCTCAATATCATCGATGAATATTCCCGCTTCCCCTTCGCCATTCCCTGCCCAGACATGACCAGTGCCACGGTCATCAAGTGTCTCTGTAATCTATTCTGCATATTTGGCATGCCGAACTACATACACAGCGATAGGGGGACGTCATTTATGAGTGACGAACTGCGCCAGTTCTTGCTCTCAAAGGGGATAGCCACTAGCAGAACCACTAGCTACAACCCCCGGGGTAATGGGCAAGTGGAAAGGGAGAATGCTACTGTTTGGAAGGCTGTCACGTTAGCCTTAAAGTCAAAAGGCCTTCCGACCTCCCGCTGGCAGGAAGTCCTCCCAGACGTGCTCCACTCCATAAGGTCTCTGTTATGTACAGCCACTAACGCCACCCCTCACGAAAAGATGTTCGTTTTCCCCCGGAAATCCACCTCGGGCATATCTCTACCCGCGTGGCTGACGTCTCCGGGGACAGTACTATTGCGGAAGCACGTGAGAGGCCATAAAACGGACCCCCTTGTGGAAAAGGTACAGCTCCTCCATGCAAACCCTCAGTACGCCTATATCGAATACTCTGACGGGCGAGAGGACACTGTTTCCATAAAAGACCTCGCTCCCTCGGGGAGCGGAGAGAACGATGAGAGACTACCCGAGGAAGACCTACACCAAAAAGATGCAGGACGCCCAGAGGTATCAATACCCAACTTTAACCTGGAGGACACTGCAGATAACCTGGAAGGCACTGCGGAGGCCCGGACAGCGGAAGAACCAGAATCCATTCCCCTAGAGGCACCCCAACCGGCTTTGCGCCGATCACTGAGAACCGCAAAACCTCCTGACAGACTCACTTCTACCAACTTTTAAGAAACATCACCCCGATGGACTAAATCTAAAGAAGGGGTGAATGTAATGAAATGTGTTTGTCGTGCCTGTATTCGTTTTGCACTCATGTATATTACCCTCCCCCACACGGTGTATAGTTTCACTTCCTCTTCCCTGACTAACCTGGAAGGTTCCAGGTCTTGGCTCTTGGCTCCGCCCCTGACTTCTCTTACATAAAGATCCCAGGATCTGTATGACTCATTCCTGTGAGCCAGTCGGTGTGTTGAGATGTTAGCTCTGATCTTAGTGATTAAAAGCCAATTTGTTTAAGTTAATAACTTCTAGTTTTGTGGTTATTGAAGGCACATCACCCTTTCTCCCTCATGTGCTTATCTACCTTCCCCTTAAATGCATCTATACTATTCGCCTCAACCACTCCCTGTAGTAGCAAGTTCCACATTCTCAGTCCGTAAGGGTGACCCCGAGCTTCCGGTCGCCTGTCACTTTAATTCTCCACGCCACTCCCACTCTGACCTCTCCGTCCTCGGCCTCCTACACTGTTCCAACGAAGCTCAATGTAAGCTCGAGGAACAGCACCTCATCTTTCGATTAGGCTCTTTACAGCCTTCTGGACTCAACATCGAGTTCAACAATTTCAGATCGTAACCTCGGCCCCTATCTTTTTTTTCCATTTATTTTTTTTCTTTATTTATTATTATTATTTTTTTCTCTCTCCCACATGGCAGCTGTCTTTCATTCTGCCAATGCCATTTACACTTCATCTAGAGCCATCTTTTGTTTCTTAACTTGTCCCATTACCATAAAAAAAAGCCAGTTCTGACGAAGGGTCATCAACCTGAAATCTTATCTGAGGAAGGATGTTCTTGCCATGGAGGGAGTGCAGTGAAGATTCACCAGACTGATACCTGGGATGGCAGGAATGACATATGAGGAGAGATTGGGTCGATTGGGCTTATACTCGCTGGAGTTTAGAAGAATGAGAGGGGATTTCATTGAAACTTATAAAATTCTAACAGGACTAGACAGACTAGATGCAGGAAGGATGTTCCCGATGGCGGGGGAGTCCAGAACCAGGGGTCACAGTCTAAGGATAAGGGGTAAGCCATTTAGGACTGAGATGAGGAGGAATTTCTTCACCCAGAGAGTGGTGAACCTGTGGAATTCTCTACCACACAAGGCAGTTGAGGCCAATTCATTAAATATATTCAAGAAGGAGTTAGATATATTTCTTAAGGCTAAAGGGATCAAGGGATATGGGGAGAAGGCAGGGACAGGGTACTGAGTTTGGATGATCAGCCAGGATCTCATTAAATGGCGGAACAGGCTTGAGGGGCCGAATGGCCGACACCTGCTCCTATCTTCTATGTTTCTATGTTAATTCTGTTTCTCTCTCCACAGATGCTGCCCGACCCGCTGAGTATTTCCAGCATTCTCTTTTTTTTTTCCACATTCTCACCACTCTCGGGGTAAAGATGTTTCTCCTGGATTTATTGGTGACCATCTTGTATTTATGGCCCCCTAGTGGAAACATCTTCCCTGTGTCTAACCCCATCAAACCCTTTCCTAATCGTAAGGACCTCCACTGAAGACCCTTTTGCTGAATATTTGTGCATCACTGGTTTGAATAAAGCAAAAGACTTACAGGTGGTCCTGGCTCCCCCTTTGGCCCCGGCAAACCTTCGTAATCCAAATAGTCGAGGTAGTCTTCGTAATCATAGTCATAGTTTTCCATATCAATTTCGTGTGAATTTTCCACGGCAGGATCTGAATCCACAGAGGAGTGAACATTTTCATCCCAGAAGTTGCTCTGATTTGGTAAAGAAGTTTCCTTTGAGGCCCTGTACAAGGTTGCATTGATCATCTGTATTTCCAGGAGCTGGTCGGAATTTTGCTTCACCATCTCGGAGCGGTTTACGTTGCCAAGACTTTCTTTTATCTTGCGCTGCTTCAGCAGTGAGGTTGCGGGTGGTAAATCTTTAACACCGGGTAACATCAGACTTTTCTGATTTTCGTCTTCCCTGACATTTTCAGGGTGATCTTCTTCAGCTTCAGTTCCCTCCCTGCTGGATGACGCTTCCAGTTGTCTGGCATCAGTCTTAACATGTGGGTGAACGGCAGGCTGGCGAGTGGCAGGGCCCATCTCGGCGTCATAGGATTGATGCAATCTCAAAGTATCCTTGAAGCGAGGAGTTGGCGATCGCGCAGTTGGAGGCGGTGGGAAGGAAATCCGTGATTCAGGCGAATTCCTTTGGGTGTTAGTTTCTATGCCTCTGGTCAATGAGTGACCTAAATATATATTACTGTCAGTAGCCTTTTGCTCTTGCGTGCTCAAGATGTGAGGCGATGTTGAAGTCGAACGTGGTCTAGTTTGCCTGTCCTCGCTCAGTGAAGAGCTTGGATAGAGAGAGCTTGAGCCGGCACCTGTAGTGGGTGGGGTGGTGAGCGGTGGCCACGGGGATCGGTAGGTGTCCGCGTGACGGCACTGTTTCTTCACGTAACTGCAATAGTTCGTCAAAGCTTGCGCATTCGGATAAATATCGAGCTGGCATATGGCGCCTTCAAACGGCACCGATTTGAAGTTCATCCTTCCCAACGTTAGCTTGCTGCCGGAAACAAATCTCTGTGGTTCGACGAGTAGCTCCTTGCTGATGAGCTTTTCGCCACAATCGGCAGCGAAGGAAGCGGTTTTGCCCTTAATTCCGATAGCGAATGAATGCCATTGTCCATTGTGAGCGTTATAATCAAAATATACAGACGGCTTCTCGGCAACGTAGATGGCTAATTTCCGCGGTAAAATCTGTACACCGAACTGGAGTCTGTTTTTATTTCTAATGCTAAAGAGGAAAGCGTTGTTGGCTCTGTGAGAGCGGAGACTGACAACTATTGTGAATTCATCCCCAATATCTAGCGGCATGAGGCTTGCGGTCGGAGCTTCAACGTGAGCGTGGCGTGACAGGATAACGCCCGACCCTGTCACCGTGATCCCCGGAGGTAACGAGAGCGGCGCCCATGCTTGGCGAGAGGGAGACGGCGATGATAATTGTGCTTTGCTGTCGGCAAGACCGAGTTTCTGGAGAATGTCGACACCTGGAATTAAAAAAGGCAAAGAGAAATGTCCTGAAGCGATTCATTTAATAGAATTACAGAGAATCTCCAGCACAGAAACAGGCCATTCGACCCCAACTGGTCCGTGCCTGTGTTTATGCTCCACACCAGCCTCCTCCCACCCCTCTTCATCTCAGCCCATCACCATATCCTCCTATTCCCTTCTCCCTCATGTGTTTATCCAGCCTCCCCTTAAATGCA
Organism: Somniosus microcephalus; assembly: GCF_052327205.1. NCBI lineage: Eukaryota > Metazoa > Chordata > Chondrichthyes > Squaliformes > Somniosidae > Somniosus > Somniosus microcephalus. The sequence goes on from NC_140989.1 coordinate 367,261,561, forward strand.
TCGATACTATTCGCCTCAACCACTCCCTGTGGTAGCGAGTTCCACATTCTCACCACTCTCTGGGTAAAGAAGTTTCTCCTGAATTCCCGATTAGATTTATTGGTGACTATCTGATATTTATGGCCCCTAGTTCTGGACTCGCCCACAAGTGGAAACATCGGGCTGGATTTTCATTGAGGAGTCGGGTAGGAGGCAGGACTACAACTTTCGGGGTTTTAGTCCCGCCTCCATCGAGTTGTGGCCAATCCACGCGATTTTGACTTGATTGACCTTGTTGAGTCCGCCCAGCGGGCTCAGCAGGCCAATTAAGGGCCACCCGGCAACAGGTGACATCACAGATTGAAATTTCATCTGTCAAGACCTTTTGACAGATGAAATATCAGCGTTTCACAGCTGTTTGAAGCTGTCAAACACTGACAATCTATACTCCAGGTTAATTCCTTCCTCTCAGGATGATTTAGAGATCTCCCCGGAACAGAAAGCAGAGGCTGCAACTTTTGACAGCTGGCGGCCATTCTGCTTTCTGTGCCGGTGAGATGAGGGACTCCCGAGACCTGAAGGAAGGAAGGCTGTAAAGATAAGTAAAGGTTAGTAGAACTTCTTTAAACACTTTACACAGACCAAACACACTTACCTCTGCACTCATGCACCCATCACTCACCTGAACACCGGACATCTCGACCCCTCCAAGCCCTTCATCCCGACGGCCCGCCTTGCTAACTTGGCATGGTCTGGAGCCGTCGGGAATCCTACATTTCAACAATGAAAATAGGGATTAGGCTAAAAACTGCCTGTTAACTACCTGTTAACAGGCAGTTAATTGGCACTAATCCCCTTCCCACCTCGGGTAGACGGGTCCCAGTGCGGGGCGGGTACCCGCCTCCTTTGAAACTGCCATGGAGGCGGGTTGGGGGCGGGATGGGGTCGGGACCCCCGATTTCGGGATTTTAAACCCCCGCATGCCTCCAATCCCGCCTCCACGGCCCAATGAAAATCCTGCCCATCTTCTCTACGTCTAACTCTATCGAACCCCTTCATAATTTTAAAGACCTCAATCCGGTCACCCCTGAGCCTTCTCTTTTCTAGAGAATAGATCCCCAGCCTGTTCAGTCTTTCCTGAGATGTGTAACCTCTCAGTTCTGGTCTCATACTTTATCAGTTTTATTGCCTTGTAATGCAACATAAAAGGCTGGATTCGATCAGGAAAAAAATGTACGGTGACAACCTTTTGAAGTCTGCAAAATGCTTTCGCTCATCTAAACTCCTTGGTCACCCAGAGGCACAATTCTTTTATAGAAATCATAGAATCGTAGAAACTTACGGCACAGAAGGAGGCCATTCGGCCCGTCGGACCTGTGCCGGCCCTTTGAAAGAGCGGTCGTACTCAGTCCCCCATCCCCCGCTTTTTGTCCACAACCCTGTGAGCTCCTCATCCTCAAGAACCTGTCCGACTCCCTTTCAAAATGATTGATGGAATCAACTTCCACCACCTTTTCAGGTCGGGCGTTCCTGATCCTCGCAAGCATCTCCCCGTCTAGATCTCTTTCCAATGATTGGGAACCTATGACCTCTAGTTATTGACCCACTCGCCAGAGGGAATATTTTTTCCTTATTTACTCCATCAAAACCTTTCAACATCTTGAAAACCTCTTCTGCGACTGTTAATTATGTAACGAACCACTCACAGCAATCAATCACTCAAACACAATACTGAGAAACTAACAACAACAACAACTTGTATTTATATAGCACCTTTAACGTAGTAAAACGTCCCAAGGCGCGGCACAGGAGTATTGTAAGACAAAAAATTTGACACCGAGAAGGATAAATTAGTGCAGGTGATCAAAAGCTTGGTCAAAGAGGTAGGTTTTAAGGAGCGTCTTAAAGGAGGAAAGAGAGGTAGAGAGGTTTAGGGAGGGAATTCCAGAGCTTAGGGCCCAGCAACAGAAGGCACGGCCACAAATGCTTGAGCGATTAAAATCAGGGGTGCTCAAGAGGGCAGAATTGGAGGAGCGCAGATAACTCAGGGGGGTTATGGGGCTGAAGGAGATTACAGAGATAGGGAGGGGCGAGGCCATGGAGGGATTTGGAAACAAGGATGAGAATTTTGAAATCGAGGCGCTGCTTAACCGGGAGCCAATGTAGGTCAGTGAGCACAGGGGGGAATAACCAGAATGGAACGCAGATGTCTAGAAATCCCCAGGTCAAACAAAGCTTTCGGGGAAAATAGAATCCTTTGCAATGCAGTAAATGCAGTTTTTAATCCATGAAAGTGAATGAACATGGAAACAGGAGTAGGTTATTCAGCCCCTCCAGCCTGCTCCACCATTCAGTGTCAAACCGTGGCTCAGTGGGCAGCGCTCTCGCCTCTGAGCCAGAAGATTGTATGGTTCAACTCCCACTTCACCAGACTTGAGCACATAAAACTAGGTCTGACACTAGTGACATACTGAGGGAGCGCTGCGCTGTCAGAGGTGCCGTCTTTTGGATGAGACGTTAAACCGAGGCCCCGCCTGCTCTCTCAGGTGGATGTAAAAGATCCCATGGCCACTATTTCGAAGAAGTGCAGGGGAGTTCTCCCCGATGTCCTGGCCAATATTTATCCCTCAAACATCACCGCTAAAAAACAGATTATCCGGTCATTATCACATTGCTGTTTGTGGGAGCTTGCTGTGCGCAAATTGGCTGCCGCGTTTCCTACATTACAACAGTGACTACACTTCAAAAGTACTTCATTGGCTGTAAAGATCTTTGGGATGTCCTGAAGTCGTGAAAGGTTCTGTAGAAATGTACGGCTTTCGTTCCTTCTTTTCAATGACGGGGGAGGGTGGTGGAGGAGAGGAGAGCCAGCGTGAGCTGGGGGACAGGGAGATGGGTGGGGGACGGGGAGGAGAGCCAGCGTGAGCTGGGGGACAGGGAGCTGGGTGGGGGACAGGGAGGAGAGCCAGCGTGAACTGGGGGACGGGGAGCTGGGTGGGGGACAGGGAGGAGAGCCAGCGTGAACTGGGGGACGGGGAGCTGGGTGGGGGACGGGGAGGAGAGCCAGCGTGAACTGGGGGACGGGGAGCTGGGTGGGGGACAGGGAGGAGAGCCAGTGTGAACTGGGGGACAGGGAGCTGGGTGGGGGACAGGGAGGAGAGCCAGCGTGAGCTGGGGGACGGGGAGCTGGGTGGGGGACGGGGAGGAGAGCCAGTGTGAACTGGGGGACGGGGAGCTGGGTGGGGGACGGGGAGGAGAGCCAGTGTGAACTGGGAGACGGGGAGCTGGGTGGGGGACGGGGAGGAGAGCCAGTGTGAACTGGGGGACGGGGAGCTGGGTGGGGGACAGGGAGGAGAGCCAGTGCGAACTGGGGGACGGGGAGCTGGGTGGGGGACAGGGAGGAGAGCCAGTGTGAACTGGGGGACGGGGAGCTGGGTGGGGGACAGGGAGGAGAGCCAGCGTGAGCTGGGGGACGGGGAGCTGGGTGGGGGACGGGGAGGAGAGCCAGTGTGAACTGGGAGATGGGGAGCTGGGTGGGGGACGGGGAGGAGAGCCAGTGTGAACTGGGGGACGGGGAGCTGGGTGGGGGACAGGGAGGAGAGCCAGTGTGAACTGGGGGACGGGGAGCTGGGTGGGGGACGGGGAGGAGAGCCAGTGTGAACTGGGGGACGGGGAGCTGGGTGGGGGACAGGGAGGAGAGCCAGTGCGAACTGGGGGACGGGGAGCTGGGTGGGGGACGGGGAGGAGAGCCAGCGTGAGCTGTGGGAGGAAACTCATTAGTGTCAGCAGCAGAGGAGTTTGGTGGGCGCAAACATTCCGCCAAAGTGGAGGAGCTCACCTGATACAGCGAGGTGCAACGTAAGATTGTACCTGAGTTATTCTGGGAGTAACTTCACTCCGGTTTGCTCTCTCAAGACTGTCATTGCTGAAGTGAAGATGTTTATTTTTTTCTGTTGGGAACTTTAGTCTTCCAGCAAGAGCAGGTTATTTTTGTTATCCTTCTTTTCGAATCCCTCCGCGGCCTCACCCCTCCCTACCTCTGTAGCCCCCTGCAGTCCTGCAACCAACGTTCCCTATAAGGTGCGCGGCGGCGCTCCTCTCTGTCGGTCTCGCGCAGCCCAGGACCGGCTTTTTCAATGTACAGTTTCACGGGCCACACAACTCCTTAAAGGACAAAAAAATAAGAGGGAACATTGCCTGCAACCCTCCGAGGTCTCTGCGCTCCTCTAATTCTGGCCTCTGCGCATCCCTGATTTCCATCGCTCCACCATTGGCGGCCGTGCCTTCAGCTGCCTGGGCCCTAAGCTCTGGAATTCCCTCTCTAAACCTCTCCTTATGTGGCTCGGTGTCAAATTTCATTTGATAATCGCTCCTGTGAAGCGCCTTGGGACGTTTTTCTACGTTAAAGGCGCTATAGAAATACAAGTTGTCGTTGTAACTATCATTCCGTTTAGCTATTTATTACATTTGACCTAAATGAAACCATATAGACATGGTAGAATTGGCCGTACAGAAATTATGCAGATAACATCTCTTGTGTCCACCTACAATATATCACTCAGCTTTATTTTGCTAAATTATATTATAGTGTGTGTTCACGCTCACAAGATCAGCAAGACAAGAGTGTCAGCCATGGCTCAGTGGGTAGCACTCTCTAGGAGGGGCTAGGAGTGAGCAGGTGTTACCGGTTGCCTGATTGCAGCAGGGAGTTGGAGTGAGTTTGTAAAAAGTTGGTGGTGGGTTTTTGGTATTTTTTTCAGGTTTTACAGTCTTTTTGGCCCATAAACAACAGCCAGATGGCTGCTGAGGGGTCCGGAGTGCTGGGCCACTCAGAGGACAGTGTCCCAAGATGAATTTAATTAGGGGAGAAACTGTGGTTGGAAGGGAAAGAAAAAGGCCCAAAGGTTTGGGCCGGGACCCCAGGAGGTTTGGAAAAGAAAACACGGTGGTGGTTCAGTGCGAGGATAAGGAGATACGAGCTTGGGATATTATCCGAGCGGTACATGAGGACTGTGGTGAGGGAAGCTGCTTTGCCTGCCGACCAAAGCCGAATGTTGGGTTCGAGGTGACAGTCAGTGGCCGAGAGGAGATGGAAAGACTTTTACTCAGTTTGAAAGTTGGCGATAAGTTCTTGGAGGTATCTCTGCTATATTCGGAAGAGGTGGTGGTCTCATTCTTAAACTTGCCAGTTTATATTGAGGACGATGTGCTGATCAAAAAGTTGGAGTCGTGGTACATTAAAATTTGCTCAGCAATAAAGAGGAAATACTATCCAGGAACACGGGTAGCAGATGGAACCCGTTACGTAAAGGTGCAGTTCCCAGAGGGGGTGAAGTCATTACCGTACAGCATGAAATTCGAGACAATGGAAGGAGTGCAGTACTTTCGTGTGCTGCACGATAACCAAATGAAGGTTTGTTATTATTGTCTTGGAAATGACCATCTTGTAAGAAACTGTCCAAACTTGTACTGTTATAATTGCGGCGAGTCTGGACACATCGCTCGGAGCTGCAAGGCGGAGAGCTGTGGGGTGTGCCTGATTGCAGCAGGGAGTTGGAGTGAGTTTGTAAAAAGTTGGTGGTGGGTTTTTGGTACTTTTTTCAGGTGAGTGTGAGGCAGAAGGAAGCTCTATGAGTGACGAGGAGATGGGAGAAGGAGCAGGAGGTGTGAGTGGAACGGCCGGAGGAGCGGAGCAGTCGGAGGGCACAGCTGGTAAATTGAAAGAGAAAAGAGCGCAGGAAGAGGCAGAAAATTGCGGAGCAGAGAACAGGATGGAGATGGTGGAAAACACACCAAGCACAGTGGAAAAGAACAAAGACAGTAGAGGGCAACAAGGGTCGAGTGCAGACTCGAGCCTTAATACGGTTCAGCTCTCCCTAAAGTCCGCGGGGGGAGAGGAGGCAGGAGCGGGGTGCGTGGTAAATGTAAGTGCAGGAAACTCTTTCTTATCCGGCACAGACAGGACCAGCGTGGTGCCGGTTTATCAAAAAGTCCAGATTACAGAGAGTTATAGTTAAAAGGTACGAGAGCTCCGTACACAGCAACAAATCCAAGCTTCCCTGTTGCTTAGCAACAGCTGCAAGAAGCCCGACCACAGACCAAGCGTCCCTGTTGCTTAGTAACAAGTGCAGGAACCTCCGATTACACAGCCAAGAATCTAGAAACGGCCACTAATATGAAGAAAAACTTAACTGAACCTACTCCTGAATTTTGCCGGTTAACCGAGATTTCCGGTTGTTTGGGTGCCGGTAAATCGAGAGTTTCCTGTACTCCAAAGAAAGACGGGGAGTTGGACAGCTCAGTGAGCAGGAGGGGGCAAGACAAGGAGACGGTGCAAGAGGCAGGAGCCTTAAAGGGGCAGCAGGACGGGAGCGGCGAGACAAAGACACCAGAAGGGAGCAATATAGGTGCACCATTGTCCCAGAGAGAGAAGGGTCAAGGAGCAAGGGTCAGAGGTGGAGATGAGGTCGAAGGGAGCAGCACTGTTGGAGAAACCGCGACAGCAGGAAGACTCTCTTTGGGAGATGATGCACCTGACGGGGAGCAGGATTATGTATCGGACGGGGAGCAGGCACAGAGGGTTACAGAAGAGCTTGAGAGTGAGGAATTAGAGGGGGACAGAGACATGGAAGTGGGGTGTGGGGTGGCATCGTGTGGAAAGGGAAAGGTTAGTGAGGGGCAGAAGGGGGGAGAAGGGGCAGCTTCTTGTCCCAAACCTAATGCAGGGAAGAGGCTGAAACAGCAGGGAAGGTTCAAACAGGAGGTGAAGAAGAGCCGGAGGCTGTAGGAAAAAGCAACAGCTGCCCGAAAAGTTGGGAAGGAGCATGAGAGGAGGGAAGGGCCAGAGATTAAATGATGGGGAGATTATCAGGCATACTTCCCCTCTACAGAGCCATGATTACATTGGTCTCAATTAATGTGAACGGACTGAGGGGTGAGAAGAAATTGCAGCAGTTGTTGCAGGGTTTTAAAGGCCCGGACTTGTTGTGTCTGCAAGAAACCTTTTGGGATGAGGATATCCTAGCAAGAGTTCAGAAGGTTTGGAAGGGAGAGGTGTTTGCAAGTTGTGCAAACAATAACCGTAGAGGGGTGGCTGTTTTGGTGAGTCCATCCATAAAAGAGAACATTGCCTTGGTGGACAAGGACACTGAGGGGAGATTTTTACAGCTAAGGGTAAAAATGGAGGAATTTAATTGTGATCTCTTTAATATCTATGCACCGAGCGACCATTGCAAGCGTCGCGAGTTTTTTCGGGGGTTATTCACTGAAGCGGCAGAGGTGGAAAATCCTTATATAGTGGGGGATTTTAATGTATTTTTATCTCGGATGGACATTTCAGCCCAGGTGACCTTTAAGGATGATAACTCCAGAGGGATGATTGTAAAAATGATGGCAAATTTAAATTTGAGAGACTTATGGAGGGACCGGAACCCCATAAAAAGGGAGTTCTCCAGAACAGGTTGGGTGGGTGATGTTTTAAAACAGAGCCGAATAGATTTTGTGTTAATGCAGGAAGGGTTAAGTTCTGAGGTGATGGAGATTTATTATAAAAAAGTATTTCTTAGTAATCACTCGGCTTTGGTTCTTAGAATTAGGAACAGCAGAGTTAAGATCGGTTCGGGGTGTGGATTTTAAACAATCAATACCTGAAAGAAATTGCTTATAAAGAAGGGATTTTAAATATAATAAAGAATGCTCGGAAACAACCTTTGTTCTTGAAAGAAAGAAGAGTTTGGTGGGACAATTTCAAATATGAGGTAAAAGTTTTTTCGGTACGTTACGGGGAAAAGAGAGCGGCAGCTAACCGGCATCGAGAAGAGAATATAAACAAAAAGTTTACAGATGTCTGTAAAGCAGTTGACGGAGGGGATAAGGGAGCTGGGACTAAGTTCCAGGTTCTAAAGGAAGAGTGGGAATTATTGCAAGCTGAAAAATGCAAGGGGGCCATTCACCGTGCAAAGGCTAGAGATACATTGGAGGGCGAAAGATGCACTAGATATTTTCTAGAGCAAGAGAAGCTGCGACACAGATTATCGTTAATTGGAGAGTTGAAGGTTGGGGAGAAGATCATTCATGAAAGTGGGGAGATTTTAGAGGCGGCTAGCAGCTTTTATCAAGAGTTATATGCAAAAGAAGACATTTCCAATTTGGCGATGGAGAAGGTTACTGCTTTTATTGAAAAGGGTTTAAAGGAGGATGAGAGAAGCACGTGTGACAAAGAAGTAGGATTAGCGGAAATAAAAGTAGCAATAAGTGGAATGAAGGGGGGGAAAAGCCCAGGGTCCGATGGACTAATTGCAGAATTTTATAAAGAATTTTTCGAGATTTTAAGTCCATTGCTCTTAGAAGTTTTTAAGAAAATTAAAATTGAGGGAAGCCTGGCCCCATCTATGAGGAGAGGTATCATAAGCTTAGCTTATATAAAAATAAAGAGGATAGACGGGATCTGAAGAATTGGAGGCCCATCACATTATTAAATGTGGATTATAAGATCTTGGCGAGGGTTATGGCAAATCGTTTGAAGGAGGTGTTGCCGCAGATAGTTTTGCCCTCTCAGTCCTATGGAGTCATAGGCCGGGACATCGCAGACTCTGTGGTCTCAATCCGAGATGCGATAGAACTCATGGAAGAGAGTGGGAGGGAGGCTTATGTATTAAAAATAGATCAAGAGAAAGCCTTTGATAGGGTCTCTCGTGAGTTTTCATTGAAGGTTTTGGAAGCATTTGGTTTCGGGGAAAATTTAATTGAGTGGATAAGGATTTTTTATTCAAACAGCTGTGTTAAATGTAATGGTTTTTTATCCAAGTATTTTCCAATACAGAGATCAGTGAGACAGGGTTGTCCCCTGTCCCCATTGTTGTACACATTGGTAGCAGAACCATTAGGTTACATGATGCGAAAGAAACAAGGTGTAGTTGGGATTGTGGTCCCCAGTTCTGGGCTGGTGTCGGTGATACACCAATATGCAGATGACACAACCTAAACATTGAGAAATGGGGAGTCAGTGAGGAAAGCTATGGATGTAGTGGAGGAATATTGTAGAGCTTCAGGAGCCAGATTGAATTATAGTACCTCCCAATGCCTGGTTGCAGGAAGGGGTATGGTGGAATGGTTGGGGGAAAGTCCCTTTAAGGTGGTGGAGGTTTTAGAAGTTCTGGGGGTGCATATGGGGTGCAAGAAAGACAGGGATGAAGTGGATCGATTAAATTGGGAACCGAAGGTTATGAAAATTAAAAAGATTTTGGGAAGATGGGAAAGAAGGTGGTTGAAAGTACAAGGAAGAACGACAGTGGTGTCTGCTCTCCTGCTATCTAAGCTATGGTACTTATTGACGGTGGAGGATATTCCTGAGTGGGCAGAAAAGTCCATCCAAGAGGCTTGTGTGAGGTTTTTATGGGAAGGGAAACCAGCCTTGGTGGCTTACAATACCATCATTGGACGGAGAAATCAGGGAGGACTCAATTTCCCAGATATTGATTTGAAGAAAAAATCCTTTAGAATCAAATGGGTGAAGAGATTTCTTCAGAAGTCAAATACAAGTTTTTAGAAGAGTTGTTTTGAGCATTTTTTTAAAACGAAGTGGGATAGAAGGGCAGGGGATATTGTATATGGAATACAATAATATGTTTTTGAAATCGACTAAACTTTTCCCTAGGTTTTATAAGGGGGTTGTAGAGACTTGGGCCCAATTTTTAAAAAGTGTGCAGTTTATGCCCAAGGGGGCTGAGGAATTTCTAGAACAGCCCTTATTTTTGAACAGGTGGGTCAACATTGAAGGAGAGGTTTTATTTAATCAAGCTTTTATAAAAGCTGGTATTATATGTGTGAAAGATGTATTATACGAGGTAATTCCAGGTTGGTTGCCGGAAGCGATAGTGAGGGACATGGAGTGGGAGGAGGATCAGGAGGTAGAGGAAAAAGCAATAGGGATCATGTATGAGAAGATTGTGAGGGCAATGCCACAGGATTGGATGGAAGAAATAAATGCGGAAATCTCCAAAAAAAGTAAAATGCGTCCCGCTTTTCCAAGCTTTCTGCTGGGCCAATACTTATCCCTCAATCAACATCACTAAAACAGATTATCTGGTCATTATCATCACATTGCTGTTTGTGGGAGCTTGCTGTGCGCAAATTGGCTGCTGCGTTTCCTACATTACAACAGTGACTACACTTCGAAAAGTACTTCATTGGTTGTTAAACGTTTTGGGACATCTGGTGGTCGTGAAAGGCGCTATAGAAATGCAAGTCTATCTTTTGCGATCACGCACCGTGCTGCATTTAGATAACACATTGCCGTCACGATTGCGATGGCTCTGGTGTCTGTAGCAAGCGTTTGATTTACCTTCACACTGCTACAACATATATCAAAGGACATCATTGGCAACCATAGATAAATCCTTTAACATTCCTGGAATAGCAGGGTACAATATGCAAGGCATTATACCTGACTTGGAAACATGAGCTCTGTGTAAATTGAGCCTGTTACCTAAATTTTAGCGTTAGATCTTGTATATCTTGATTAACCTATAGAACAGCCCGGTTCAGGTTATGACTCAAACAACAAATGCTGTTTGTTAAGGATTTGCAATCACACTTTTATTGATCAATCACATTAAGGGCAGTTATTCAATAGAATTTGATTGTTACAAGCACAACAGAAATGATTAATGAAATAATCAATCATCAAAGATGATCGAAATAGGTACCTTTGAACAGTTAGAATCATAGAATAATACAGCACAGAAAGAGGCCATTCGGCCCATCGTGCCTGTGCCGGCTCTTTGAAAGAGCTCTCCAATTAATCCCACTCCCCCACTCTTTCCCCAGAGCCCTGCAAATATCTCCTTTTCAAATATTTATCCAGTTCCCTTTTGAAAGTTACTATTGAATCTGCTTCCACCGCCCTTTCAGGCAGCGCATTCCAGATCACAACAACTCGCTGCGTAAAAACATCTCTCCTCATCTCCCCTCTGGTTCTTTTGGCAATCACCGTTAATCTGTGTCCTCTGGTTACCGACCCTCCTGCCACTGGAAACAGTTTCTCCTTATTTACTCTATCAAAACCCTTCATAATTTTGAACATCTCTATTAAATTGCCTCTTAACCTTCTCTGCTCTAAGGAGAACAATCCTAGCTTCTTCAGTCTCTCCACATAACTGAAGTCCCTCATCCCTGGCACCATTCTGGCAAATCTCCTCTGCACCCTCTCCAAGGCCTTGACATCCTTCCTAAAGTGCGGTGCCCAGAATTGGACACAATGGCCCAGATTTTCCGATCCTGCGTGCGGAGGCCTCCGATCTGGAAGAAATCTACACCCTTACCTGAGGGCTCCCGAGGTCCGGACATTTCCGATCCTGGGCCTCTCCACGACGAAATGCGCAGGGCCCAGGTATCCCAGGGGCGCAGGTGGTTCGCAAACATCCCTGGGATCACGTGGGCCATGGGGAGCCAATGGGAGAAGGGAATCCCCCTTCAAACTTTTGACAGGTCTCTCAGCTTAGGCCCGTCAAAAGTATGAATGGAGATCACTCCAAAAAGACATCAAAACATTAAATAAATTTTTAAAAATCCACGTTTTTAAAATTAGTTAAAATTACATTAAAATAAATATTTTAAACAAAAATTAAATTTTTTGAAAAAAAAAATTAACGTTTTTTACGGGGCTAACAATAAACTTACCTTTTTAAAAAGTATTTTTAAATGATAAATGAGTGAAAAAAATTAGATTTTTACTTTTTCAGACTCTTATGCTGGTGAAAGCAGGCCTTAAACAGGCTTTTACCAGGTGTAAGATTTCTAAGGATTTTCAGCGGGCGGAGGTTCTGCAGAAAGTGGAAATCCCCCCCCCCGCAGAGGCCCTTCTCCAGGGCAGGCGTCCGATCTGTCAAGAGGATTCTCCACAGGTTCGAAATGCCGGTTTTCAGCGCGTGCGCTTCGCATGCCTGAAACCGGCACTTGCGAGGCCCCTACGGGTGTGTACACAGCGCGTACCCACCATCGGCATCGTAAATTACAGGCCAATACTGCAGCTGGGGCCTAACCAGTGATTTATTATAGGTTTAGCAGAACTTCCTGGCTTTAGTACTCTATGGGCTGGATTTTCATTCAGGAGTCGGGTGGGAGGCAGGACTACAACTTTCGGGGTTGTAGTCCCGCCTCCATCGAGATGCGGCCAATCCACGCGATTTTAACTTGATTGACCTTGTTGAGCCCGCCCACCAGGCTCAGCAGGCCAATTAAGGGCCACCCGGCAACAGGTGACGTCACAGACTGAAATTTCATCTGTCAAGAGCTTTTGACAGATGAAATATCAGCGTTTCACAGCTGTTTGAAGCTGTCAAACACTGACAGTCTTACTTCTAACCTGAGTCCTTCTCCACAGACTCAGTTAGAAATCTCTCCGGCACAGAAAGCTGCAGGCTGTCACTTTTGACAGTTCGCAGCCATTCTGCTTTCTGTGCCGGTGAGATGAGGGACTCCCGAGACCTAAAGGAAGGAAGGCTGAAAAGGTAAGAAAAGGTATGTAAAACTTATTTAATCACTTTAGACACACCAAACACACTTACCTTTGCACTCATGCACACATCACTCACCTGAACACTGACATCTCGACCCCTCCAAGTTCTTCAACCCGACGGCCCGCCTCCTCTAACTTGGCGTGGTTTGGAGCCGTCGGGAATCCCACACTTCAACCTTAAAAATAGGGATTAGTCTAAAAACTGCCGGTTAACTACCTGTTAACAGGCAGTTAATTGGCACTAATCCCTTCCTGCCTTGGGTAGGCGGGTCCCAGTGTGGGGCGGGTACCCGCCTCCTTTGAAACTGGCATGGAGGTGGATTGGGGGCGGGACCCCTGATTTCGGGATTTTAACCCCCCCCCCCCCCGCCACGCCTCCAATCCCAACTCCACGGCCCAATGAAAATCCTGCCCTGTGCCTCTATTTATAAAGTTGTTGCAATTTCTTTCTGCAAATACTTGTCAATTGTATTTACTAAGCTACCAAGTGGCTGCTGTTTGTATTGAAATACATCGCATCAGGGGTCACAAATTTAAGTTGTACAAGCCTAGATCGAGGTTAGATGGCAGGAGGTGGTTCTTTTCCCTGAGAATAGCGGACCTCCGGAACAGGCTGCCAGCTCGTGGGATGGACTCGGACTCGATGAATCCCTTCGAGCGAGAGCTGGACCTGTTTCTGGCTGGGGCGGAGATCACCTCGTGCAAGATGGAGGTACTGCAGGGAGTTCAGGGCCAGAGTGATCTCCTGGACTAGTTTCGATCACCTAACGGAGTCGGAGAGGAATGCTCCAGGTTTTTTCCTCCAAATTGGCCGTGGTTTTTTTTTACCTGTTTTTTTTGTCTCTCCCAGGAGGTCATATGGTTTGGGGTGGGGTGCAGCGTATATGTTGTGACACACAAGGTATTGGAATCGTGTGGGGCAGGCTGGATGGACCAGAGGGTCTTTACCTGTCTGTCATTGTTCGTGTGCTCGTAGATGACTCGGAGAGACTGGAGAAGCTGGGATTGTTCTCCTTAGAGCAGAGAAGATTCAGGGGAGATTAGATAGAGGTGTTAAAAATCATGAGGGGAATTTGATAGGGAAACTCTTTCTTCTGCCAAGTGGGTCGGTAACCAGTGATCTCAGGTTTAAAATATCTGGCAAAAGAACTAGAGGGGAAATGAGGAGAAATGTCTTCACACAGAGGGTTGTTGTGATCTGGAACGCACGGCCTGAAAGGGCGGTGGAAGCAGATTCCACAGGAACTTTCAAAATACCATTGGACATGTACCTGACGAGGACTAATTTGCAGGGTTATGGGGGAATAAAATCTGGGAAGAGTGGGACTAATTAGACAGTTCTTTCAAAGGGCCAGCACAGGCACGATGGGCCAAATGGCCTCCTACTGTGCTGTAAGGTTCTTTGATTCTGTGACATAAGCCATGAATGGAAGCGTTTTTAACAAGTTCATTCATTACTAAGAGACGTCCTTGTCTGGGTGGAGCACTTCAAACACTGTTAGAGACTTGCATTAACCATTTAAGAAGAGTCACTGCACCAATTGACTATTTAAAACAAAGGCCAGATGTATTATTGCCTGATGCATCAAGGAATGAATGAAGATGGAAGGATGGTACACATAGTTGCCAATCGTTTGCTTTCTGTGTATAATATTCAGCAATTCTCCACACCGTGCATGCTGCTCACACTGGGACCCTACAGCCAGATATTATTTTCAGGAGGTGGGGGGTATGGAGGGTGTTGAGATTACAGGCACTACTGATGGTGTATCGAACCTTGGTTAGACCACACTTGGAGTACTGCGTACAATTCTGGTCACCATATTATAAAAAGGATATAGAGGCACTGGAGAGGGTGCAGAGAAGATTTACAAGGATGATACCAGAAATGAGAGGTTATACCTATCAGGAAAGGATGAACAGGCTGGGTCTCTTTTCTCTTGTAAAAAGAAGGCTGAGGGGTGACCTAATAGAGGTCTTTAAGATTATGAAAGGTTTTGATAGAGTAGATACAGAGAGAGTGTTTCCACTTGTGGGGAAGAGCATAACTAGAGGCCGTCAATATAAGATAGTCACCAAGAAATCAAATGGGGAATTCAGAAGAAACTTCTTTACCCAGAGAGTGGTGAGAATGTGGAACTCGCTACCACAGGGAGTGGTTGAAGTGAATAGTATAGATGCATTTAAGGGGGGGCTGGACAAACATATGAGGGAGAAGGGAATAGAGGGTTACGCTGATAGAGTTAGATGAGGAAAGACGGGAGGAGGCTCGAGTGGAGCATAAATGCTGGCATGGGCTGGTTGGGCCGAATGGCCTGTTTCTGTGCCGTATATCCTATGTACTCCTATGTTTTCGGTAAGAGTTACAAGCGCAGTCTGCACCATGATCGTTTTACACAGGTGGATCAACTGAAAGACGGCAGCAACAACAACTTGCCTTTAACATAGTAAAACATCCCAAGGTGCTTCACAAAAGCATTATCAAGCAAAATTTGACACCAGGCCACATAAGGACATAATAGGATAGGACTTGGTCAAAGAGGTAGGTTTTAAGGAGCGTCTTAAAGGAGGAGAGAGAAGCGGAGAGGAAATTCTGGAGCTTGGGGCCCAGGCGGCTGAAGGCACGGCCACCAATGGCAGAGCGATTGAAATCGGGGATGGGCAAGAGGCCAGAATTGGAGGAGCGCAGAGATCTCGGAGGGTTGTAGGGTCGGAGGAGGTTACAGAGATAGGGAGGGGCCGAGGAGGCCGTGGGTGGGTTTGAAAACAAGGATGAGAATTTTAAAATTGCGGCGTTGTCGGACAGGGAGCTAAGGTCGGTCAGCGAGCGCAGGGGATGCTGGGCAATCATAGCGATAAAAGGTTCTTTTTCCCCTAGTGTTAAATTAAGGTACAAAGATTGATGGCTTTTGTTGCACCGTGACTCACTGAGAAATGACAAGGCGATTAATCCAGCTGCCATGAATGATTCATTACACAGACAGGTGACATGTGATATTAGCGCTAAAGGAGACTCTCAACATAACTGGTTTGTCCAGCTTCAGATTCTTTTAACAGGCATGTTGTGTGTCATGCTGCAACCAGTATATATTCATTGATGTGTTGTCTATATAAAAACCACTGACTGCACTTCAAAAGCAACCAATTGGTTGTTAAGCACTTTAGGATGTCCTAAGGATGCAATAAGTCACCACACAAACACCAGCTCAATTGATGCTTTGCTCTCTTTTACTCGTCACTTTTAATGGTATAAGCTACTTTATACTTAATAATTTAAATTACAGTCTTGCTGGTAATTGGCAATTTTTTTGCCTTATTTTAGACTCTGTGCTTTTTTTCCAGTGTGGTAAGTTAACCACAATTTTATGATACTTTTCTGTTAATTAACTGTAAGAAGTTTTCGCTCGGAGTCCTTTGTCAGTTTCATCGACTGTCTCCGCCCCCGCCTCACCCATGCCTTTGTTACCTCTAGACTTGACTATTCCAACGCACTCCTGGCTGGCCTCCCACATTCTACCCGACGTAAACTTGAGGTCATCCAAAACTCTGCTGCCCGTGTTCTGACTCACACCCAGTCCCGTTCGCCCATCACCCCCTGTGCTCACTGCCCCGTGTCCTAACTCACACCCAGTCCCGTTCACCCATCACCCCCTGTGCTCACTGCCCCGTGTCCTAACTCACACCCAGTCCCGTTCGCCCATCACCCCCTGTGCTCGCTGCCCCGTGTCCTAACTCACACCAAGTCCCGTTCGCCCATCACCCCCTGTGCTCACTGCCCCGTGTCCTAACTCACACCCAGTCCCGTTCACCCATCACCCCCTGTGCTCACTGCCCCGTGTCCTAACTCACACCCAGTCCCGTTCACCCATCACCCCCTGTGCTCACTGTCCCGTGTCCTAACTCACACCCAGTCCCGTTCACCCATCACCCCCTGTGCTCACTGCCCCGTGTTCTGACTCACACCAAGTCCCGTTCGCCCATCACCCCCTGTGCTCACTGCCCCGTGTCCTAACTCACACCCAGTCCCGTTCACCCATCACCCCCTGTGCTCACTGCCCCGTGTCCTAACTCACACCCAGTCCCGTTCACCCATCACCCCCTGTGCTCACTGCCCTGTGCCCTAACTCACACCAAGTCCCGTTCACCCATCACCCCCTGTGCTCACTGCCCCGTGTCCTAACTCACACCCAGTCCCGTTCACCCATCACCCCCTGTGCTCACTGCCCCGTGTCCTAACTCACACCCAGTCCCGTTCACCCCTCACCCCCTGTGCTCACTGCCCCGTGTCCTAACTCACACCCAGTCCCGTTCACCCATCACCCCCTGTGCTCACTGCCCCGTGTCCTAACTCACACCCAGTCCCGTTCACCCATCACCCCCTGTGCTCACTGCCCCGTGTCCTGACTCACACCAAGTCCCGTTCACCCATCACCCCCTGTGCTCGCTGACCTACATTGGCTCCCGGTCCGGCAACGCCTCGATTTTAGAATTCTCATCCTTGTTTTCAAATCCCTCCACGGCCCCGCCCTCTTCCTATCCCTGTAATCTCCTCCGGCCCCACAACCCCCCGAGATGCCTGCGCTCCTCCAATTCTGGCATCTTGAGCATCCCTGATTATAATCGCTCCACCATTGGCGGCCGTGCCTTCAGCTGCCTGGGCCCTAAGCTCTGGAATTCCCTCCCTAAACCTCTCTGCCTCTCTTTCCTCCTATAAGATGCTCCTTAGAACCGACCTCTTTGACCAAACACCTGTCCTAATATCTCCTCATGTGGCTCGGTGTCAAATTTTGTTTGATAATCGCTCCTGTGAAGCGGCTTGGGACATTTTACTACGTTAAAGGGGCTATATAAATGCAAGTTGTTGTTGTTTTTATGTGTCAGGTGAATGTGTTGCCCGATGTACCAAGTATAGATCTGGGTTTTCATTGACACTGACTGGAAGCTTTATTCTAGCCTAAACACATAGAGGGCTACATAGATACATAGAGATAGGAACAGGAGTAGGCCATTCGGCCCTTCGAGCCTGCTCCGCCATTCAATGAGATCATGGCTGATCTTCGTCTGAGATCATAGCTGATCTTACCAGTTCAGTACCCCGTCCCCGCCTTTTCTCCGTAACCCTTAATCCCCTTAGCCTTCAGAAATATATCCAATTCTCTCTTGAAAATATTTATTGAATTAGCCTTCACAGCCCTCTGTGGCAGGGAATTCCACAGGCTCACCACTCTTTGAGTGAAGAAATTCTTCCTCATCTCTGTTTTAAATGATTTGCCCGCTATTTTTAGACTGTGGCCCCTGGTTCTGTGCTCCCCGGCCATTGGAAACATTCTCTCTGAATTCAGCCTGTCCAGGCCTGCCATAATTTTATATGTTTCGATGAGATATCGAGCAACACCACTATTCCCAGACAGAATGCAGATGATTGGATAATTCCTCCATCAATCACTGCTGTAAGTGACTGCATAAGCCCCGCCCCAGAACCAACTCACTGGCTGAACACAGTCCAACTGATTGGCTGAGCGCAGTGGTGTCAAGCGACATAACAGTGCATCAAAAAGTTCCGCTGCTTATGACACCCATGGGGAGGGGAAGCAAGTTGATGTTTTGAGGTGAAGAGGCTTCATCAGAGCATTTGGCTGGTGGGGTTCTGAGCCTGTGGTGTGGGCCACATAAATCATTCCTGAATAAATAGCCTTTAGCTTCCAAATGTTGAATCGCAGCACACCTCACACTTTAGTCTCGTAGGCCTCTACGCTTTTAGACATTTTACAGTCACGGGGGGGGCAAAATACACGAACCAATAGCAGCACCCCCCGATAAGTAAAAAAGGAGAAAATTACAGAATATTCGTGATCGGGGATGAAAGTTCCCGGAGCATTGAAAGCGCAGCGAGGTTAACAGGAACTCCGCGGGACAAACACTTACACCGGCCGGCCCAGAATGTGCTGGCATTATAATGGTGGGTTCACAGCACACGGCGCCATTAGTGCGTAAATAACCCGGCGATTTGTGGCGAGGAAGAGACCCGGCGCGAGTCGCGAATTGCCGCAAACTGCCGGACACCACCAACCACCCCATAAATTTCAAGAAGTCGCTGCCTTTTGCGGCCTAAATACGAATGAATCTCACGGCAGGTATTCAGGCCATGTGGTAAGGGCCCTGTTAATGACGTGATTTATGATCCCGACGTGAAAATCTACGCTGGAGGCCCTGAAAAATGAAAGAATGATAGGGAAACAATTGCAAGTGTGGAGTCTCATTCCTGCAGGTAGTAAATTTTATCTAGAAGCTTTCCTAAATTATAAATTTAAGATTTTTACATTTTTTCTTTTTTTTTCCCTTCCGTCTCTTTTCCTTCTCTCTCTTAATCCAATCTTTCTTTCCCTCTCTTTATTTCTCTTTCTGCACCTAATTTAACTCCAATTCACCCTCCTTCCTTCTCCCTCGTTCCTCTGTTTCTTGCTCAATCTCATTGGTTAAGGAAATACCCTGTCGGACCCGATGTTCACTAAGGTCCCAGATGCCACGTTGCCACACCGTTATCAGCTCGCACTTCCAGTACGTTACAACGTAAAGATAATATGACCTGAAGAGTTAGGGAAACAGTCGGACCAGTCACATAAATGCTGTGGCAACAAGAGCAGGTCAGAGGCTGGGTATTCTCGACGCCCACATCCCGAGAATGAATTTTAAAGTATTGACGGCGCTCGCTGTGAGATACCCCCCGCCAGCAAATCCTGGGCCACCGTCTCACAGTCAGCTGCTCTTAAACCTGTAAATGTCCTTCTGGCATCAGTTGGTATATGAGCCATCGTGAGAAATCCTTGGACTGAACGCACCAGCCATCCTTTGATATTTTAGACTGAGGGGGTGGAGTAGGTCATTAAAGAGACCACAGGGATAAAATGGCAAATTTGGTAGAAAGCGGAACTGGAATAGAATTCAGGATTTCATGCAGTCAACCCTGAGCACCTTTGCAGGTTTTCAGATAAAAAGATAAATGGAGATTTATAACTTTTAAAAAAACACCTATTAAAATGTTACTAATTGTGCTCTCGTTCACTCCCACTCCAGTCTTGAGTTGAGAGCTGCATTATCGGAGGTGCTCTCCTCCAGATAAGGGGGTAAAAATTCAGTTGCTTTCCGCCTCCCATTAGCGCCCTAAGAGAGCGCAAAGCAACTAGCGCCCGGGCGCGGCGCCGCATACACCTCCCGCGAAATTCAGCGGGTGGTTAGCGGCGGCGCTAACCAGTAGCACTCCACAGCACTGCGCTGCCAGCGATGACGTCATTACCGTGCGCAGCGCCCCGCTCGCGCCCCGGCTGCGATCTTCGGGAGTGCCCCCTGGCTTACCGCCGGACGCTGTGTCTGACGGGGTCGGGGGGGCCTATCTGCGGCCGGGGAGGCGCAAATTAAAGGGGAGGTGCGGAGCGGCCATTTTTGTTGCCAGCACCCACCTGCGCTCCCGTCCCCTACCTCCTTACCCACCCCCCCCCCCCACCCCCTGCGGAGTGCCGGCTGCGCTCCGTGAGCCCGGCACTTCTCTTGAGTGCCGGGCTTTTTTGCCGGCACTCCTGATCCCCGGGGGCCCAGCTGGGCCCCAGGTCACGCTGCGCAAGGCCCCTCCCCTTTAAGAAGGGGAGGAAGGCCTGCAATTCCGCAGCGCTGCGGTACGTAGCACCACGATATTGACTCACGGCGCCCCAAGAGGGATGCGGGGCGCTTCCAGTAGTGCCCCGCTTCCCTCTTGGGAGCGCAAGCACTCAATTTCCGGCGCAGGGGCGCTAATCTTTTGGGGCGCTCGAAGTTAGCGCCCCAAATGAGGCACTACTCAATTTTTATAGCCCAAGATGTTTAAACTAAACCTGTCGAGCAGGGCGCAACGCATTTCTGTAGCACGCCCCATGCCCATGGAGGTATCTGTATCTTATGGAGGAAGAAAACAGTGGATGACAAACGGCAAGCTAAAAAGGGAAATAATGGAGAAGGTTTGAGAGGGAGCCTAAGCAATCTTCCCTCTATTTTTTTTCTCGTGCGCTGTCCCTTTAAATTTCCCGCGCGGTATCTCTCCCAGCTGGCGAGCGGCCTGCGCGGGTCCTCCCGATTGCTGCGCAGCCACGCGCCCATGCACCTTAGGGGGGGAACGTTGAGCCTGAGGTATTTATTCTATTTATTCATTCATTCTAGGGGATGTGGGTGTGGCTGGCAAGGCCGGCATTTATTGCCCATCCCCAGTTGCCCCTGAAAGGGCGGTGGAGTCAGATTCATTAATAACTTTCAAACGGTTAAATACTTGAAAAGGAGAAAATGCACAGGACTATGGGGAAAGAGCAGGGCGGGGTGGGACTAATTAGAGAGCTCGACCAAAGAGCCGGCACAGGCACAATGGGCCGAATGCAGTGGTACAGGGCCTTGGTGAGACCACACCTTGAGTATTGTGTGCAGTTTTGGTCGCCTTATCTGAGGAAGGATGTTCTTGCCATGGAAGGAGTGCAGCGAAGATTCACCAGGCTGATACCTGGGATGGCAGGAATGACGTATGAGGAAAGATTGGGTCGATTGGGCTTATACTCGCTGGAGTTTAGAAGAATGAGAGGGGATCTCATTGAAACTTATAAAATTCTGACAGGACTGGACAGACTAGATGCAGGAAGGATGTTCCCGATGGTGGGGGAGTCCAGAACCAGGGGTCACAGTCTAAGGATAAGGGGTAGGCCTTTTAGGACAGAGATGAGGAGGAATTTCTTCACCCAGAGAGTGGTGAACCTGTGGAATTCTCTACCACAGAAGGCAGTAGAGGCCAATTCATTAAAGATATTCAAGAAGGAGTTAGATATATTTCTTAAGGCTAAAGGGATCAAGGGATATGGGGAGAAAGCAGGGACAGGGTACTGAGTTTGGATGATCAGCCATGATCTCATTGAATGGTGGAGAAGGCTCGAGGGGCCGAATGGCCTACTCCTGCTCCTATCTTCTATGTTTCTATGTTTCTTCTGTACTGTGAGATTCTACGATTTACTGAGCATTACTCACTATTTTCTCTGATCTCAAATGGAATTTCTACCCCTTCTCCTTTGGTAAAGCAGCCCCCCAAAAGATTCAGAGCTGTGATCGCACTTTAACTTAGAACTTGTATGGCTGAATTTATAATACTGTAGCGGTTCGTGTAGATCGCCACTAAATAAGAGAGTTTGACTTCGACGAACTATTAACAAGTTGTTTATTTACAGGAACAGACTAATTACATCAGGTAAGATGGCTGACTGTAGGAGCACCGTGGTATAGGTCTTGTCCCAGCGGGGACTCCACGAGGACTGAGTTCGCAGTCCTGTGGGGAGCGTGATGACGTCATCGCGTTTGTGTTGTGACGTCATCATGTTGTTCGCGTTTCCCGCGCTTAGGGCGTCACATGATGCGCGTCGTTGCGTCGCTGGCCGTTGAGGCCGAGGTTGCGAGGCCGGGCTGTGCCGGTGCTTGCCGCGGGAGCGGAAGATCGCGTTGCTCCCATCGGCTGGTCGTTTGCGGCCGAAGACGCTAGGCCGGGCTGTGCCAGCGGCCGTCCTGGAAGGCCGAGTCGGGCCGGCAGCCGCCGCACGCACGTCACGTCGTACGTGACGTGACGTCAGCATGCTAGGGCGCGTCTTAAAGGGGCAATGGCCCCAACAGGTAAGTTAAAAGGGCAACGGCCCCAAAAGGTAAGTTAAACATACAGTAAGGTAAGTTAAAGGGAATTATGTATCTCAATGTAAGGGACAACCAGTGGTACCGCCACAATACCATAAAAAGTGTCAAGTGATGGAAAGAGTCTGTGCTGGAGCGTCAACTAAATTAATTTAGCATTAAATGTAAATATTAGGGTCATTTTTAATTAATGAGGTCATTAATTTAATATTAAATCAACAACAACTTGAATTTCTACAACACCTTTAACGTAGTAAAACGTCCGAAGGTGCTTCACCGCAGCCTCAGCAAACAAAATTTGACAGCGAGCCACATAAGGAGATATTAGGGACAGGCGATTAAAAGCTCGGTCAAAGAGGTCGGTTTTAAGGAGCGTCTTAAAGGAGGAGAGAGAGGTGGAGAGGTTTAGGGAGGGAATTCCAGAGCTTAGGGCCCAGGCAGCTGAAGGCACGGCCGCCAATGGTGGACAACAGAAAGATTCATTTTTCACAGAATCATAAAACTTTACGGCACAGAAGGAGGCCATTCGGCCCATCGTGTGTGTGCCGGCCGAAAAAGAGCTCTCCAGCCAATCCCACTTTCCAGCTCTTGGTCCGTAGCCCTGTCGGTTGCGGCACTTCAAGTGCGTATCCAAGTACTTTTTAAATGTGATGAGGGTTTCTGCCTCTACCACCCTTTCAGGCAGTGAGTTCCAGACCCCCACCACCCTCTGGGTGAAAACATTTCTCCTCAACTCCCCTCTAATCCTTCTACAGGAAACTTTGTGTTATCCGGAGGCGAACCGTCCGGCAAGCTCGAGCCACCGGCAAAAATCAGGAGCCGTTTTTTATTCTTTTCGTTTCTTTTCTTTGCTTTTTTTGAACAGTCAAGCTCTGCAAGGTCTGTAGCTAAGCAACAGCTTCAGCTAGAGACGCTACAGAGACGCTTGCTGACTGTTTAGAGGCTGTTGCAGGGTTTGTTGATTCATACGGAGATGAAAATCTCCGTATGTTTCAACATTAGCTCTGGAGTGTCCGGCAGTTTTGAGGGAACGGCAGCAGCGCGGTCCCGTCGGTGCCGGATAGCACAAAGTTTCCTGTACCAATTACTTTAAATCTATGCCCCCTGGTTATTAATCTCTCCGCTAAGAAAAGAAAGACTTGCATTTATATAGCGCCTTTCACAACCACCGGACGTCTCAAAGCGCTTTACAGCCAATGAAGTACTTTTGGAGTGTAGTCACTGTTCTAATGTGGGAAACGCGGCAGCCAATTTGCGCACAGCAAGCTCCCACAAACAGCAAATGTGATAATGACCAGATAATCTGTTTTTGTTATGTGGGTTGAGGGATAAATATTGGCCAGGACACCGGGGAGAACTCCCCTGCTCTTCTTCGAAATAGTGCCTTAGGATTTTTTACGTCCACCTGAGAGAGCAGACGGGGCCTCGATTTAACATCTCATCCAAAAGACTGCACCTCCGACAGTGCAGCACTCCCTCAGTACTGCACTGGAGTGTCAGCTTAAGTTTTATGTACTACAGGTACACTATCCCTTATCCGAAAGCCTTGGGACCAGCTGAGTTTCGGTTTTCGGAATTTTTCGGATTTCAGAAGGTATTATTATAAGACTGGGAAATTTGTATTTAATATAAATTGTAAAAGTTCAGGCTACCTCTTGCGACTGTTCCGTGTCTCATTCCCCTTCCTGCTTCTCTGGAAAGCCGGATATCGGCTGACTCCTACTAAGCTGGCCCGCAAATCAGGTCGGGGGGGAGAAAAGAATATCGGACGGGCCGCGGTTCGGGTCGGGCCGGGATAAAAGAATATCGGACGGGCCGCGGTTCGGTTCGGGTCGGGTCGGGGGGAGAAAAGAATATCGGATGGGCCGCTGCAGCTATCGGACGGGCCGCTGTATTGTTGGGTTCACTCTCCCGGTACCTCCTTCACACTGCCCGGCTCGGCCTGCAATCTCCTACGCAGGAGGGAACTCTGTGACTCTCTGCCCTGCTCAGCGTAAGTCATGCGCCACTCTGGTCATGTCGTGCGCACGACTTACACTGAACAAAAAAACTTTCGGTTTTTGGAAGTTCGGATAAAGGATAGTCTACCTGTACAAGTTCCTGGAGTGGGACCTGAACCCACAACCTTCTGACTCAGAAGCGAGTGTGCTACTAACTGAGGCACAGCTCAATCAGCTAAGGGAAATAGGTCCTTCCTATCCACTCTATCTCGGCCCCTCATAATTTTATACATCTCAATCAAGTCTCCCCTCAGCCTCCCTGGTTCCAAAGAAAACAACCCCGGCCTATCCAATCATTCCTTATAAGCTAAAATTCCCTAGCCCTGAATACTCGAGGTGAATTTACTAAAAGCTGAACAAAGGAGTGTTTATAAGGATATTACTCCACATGAAAGACCAAATATAATGTTTGTGCTAAGCCGTTCTGCACATAGTGTCTGATAAAAACTGGTGTGCATACTGTTTGCAGCTGTGTGTTTAACGCCACAGGTGGACATCACTGAAGCTTCTCAGTGAAGACCCTCACCATCTCACCATCTGGCTGCCAGACGCACCCAATAAATTATTTACTATCTGGGAAATTAGGTTTAACACTGCTGAAATACCAACAGTAAGATATGAGGAATCTTGCAGTAACACTTATAGTTATGTTGAACCTTTATAAAGCGCTGGTTAGGCCACAACTGGAGTATTGCGTCCAGTTCTGGTCCCCACACTTTAAGGAAGGATGTGAAGGCCCTGGAGAGGGTGCAGAGGAGATTTACCAGAATGGTTCCGGGGATGGGGGATCTTAGCTACAAGGACAGGTTGGAGAAGCGGGATTTGTTTTCATTAGAGCAAAGGAGGTTGAGGGGGAGGTGTACAAGATTATGACGGGTTTGGATAGGCTAGACGGGGAAAGGCTGTTCCCACTAGCTGATGGTACAAGGACTAGGGGACACAGATTTAAGGTTTTGAGCGAGAGATACAGGAGGGAATGTGAGGGAAAACCTTTTTACGCAGCGAGTGGTGAGGACCTGGAACTCGCTGCCGACGGAAGTGGTGGAAGCGGAGACACTCAATGTTTTCAAGGGGAGACTGGATAGGCACTTGAGGGAAATAAACTTGCAGGGCTCCGGGGATAGAGCGGGGGAATGGGACTGACTGGATTGCTCTACAGAGAGCCGGCACGGACTCGATGGGCCGAATGGCCTCCTTCTGTGCCGTAATGACTCCATGGGGGAGAAATTCAGTATCGCCCCATTTGGGGCGCAATTATCGGCCGGGCGCAAAGTTTAGCGCCTGGCGCTAATTATCGCCTCCGACTGCAAACTTGGCTTCTATCGCCCCTGGAGGTGATTGGAGCGCTAAATCAGGTGCTACACACCTCTCTTAAGGCGGTAACGCCGAGGAGCGAGGCGCTACCTCAGAGCGCTGGCGAAGCTCATGTGATGTCAGTCAGCAATGGAACACAGACACACTGGCGCTGGCCAGTTCTTAAAGGGGAGGGTCGATCTTGCACCCCACCCTGCTCATTGCAGCCTTGAATCTCGGCCTGGAGAGACCTGTACATCAAATCTGCTGGAAAGAACAATGGAGAGGCCCAGGGAAAGAGCTCAGAGTGCAGCCCCCATAGTCTCTTCTAAATCGATGCAAGGAAGGTCAAATCAAAATGAACCTGCAAAGTGCTGCTCAGTACCCAAAACTCTGTCACACAGCGTTGAATCTCTCCAGAAGTCTCTCTCTCTCTCAGAATGCGTGGTGCAAAAATGTCACCAACAAAAAAAGGCAGGAAGCGGTCGCAATTAAATAGCGCTCCCCCAGTCCCTTCCTGACTGCAAAATGCTCCCCTCTAACTGTCATTGCTAGCGGCAGGCGGTAAGGCAGGGGGCGCCACTCAATATCCGGTCCCGGGCGCTAACGGGGCGTTGCGCACTCGACTGACGTCACGATCTGCCGGCGCAGGAGATCGTGGCGGTAGTGTTTAGCGCCGCCGCAAAATGTCTAGTTAATTTCGTGAGCGGCGCAAACATTGCCGCGCCCGGGCACCAGTTGCTTTACGCCCCATTAGCGCCCTCTTATGGCGCTAACGGGAGGCACAAACGAACTGAATTTTTCCCCTATGACTCTATTTATATCACACACACCATCCTTCCCCAAAGAAATTGGTCATTTTGAATGGAAGCACAAAATACGAATATTGTAAACGGACTGTACAAAGTGTAATTATGTTCTTTGTTGCAGGATTACCGCACCTTTTCAACTAATGTTAACGGTAAAGTTTTCTATTTGGCAGCACTGGGGATTGGGGGTAGGATTGGGATATCATTCAGCGTCAAGTCTCGTCTCTTCCTCAAGATGGTGCGTAAAACCTTTGCCCTGAAATGATACCACAAAGCCTTGGTCCTATAATAAATGGGTGAATGGCTCCATTCAAATACCGAAACTCCAGAAACGCACACACTGCTATCTCCAATTTCAAAGCAATTTAATAATTTTGGGCCACTGCACAGAAAGTTTCCCATATCATTTAAAGAAAGATTTGCATTTCTATAGCGCCTTTCATGGCCTCAGGACGTCCCAAAGCGCTTTAAAGCCAATGAAGTACTTTTCAAGTCACTGTTGCAATGTAGGAAAAGCGGCGGCCAATTTGCGCACAGCATGATCCCACAAACAGCAACGTGATAATGAGCAGATAATCTGTTTTAGTGACGTTGGTTGATAAATATTGTCCAAGACACGAGGGAGGACACCCCTCCCCACGGGCTCTTTTACACCCGCCTGAGAGAGCAGACGGGGCCTCAGTTTAATGTCTCATTGGAAGGACGGCACCTCCGACAGTGCAGCGCTCCCTCAGTACTGCCCCTCCGACAGTGCAGCACTCCCTCAGTACTGCCCTTCCGACAGTGCAGCGCTCCCTCAGTACTGCCCCTCCGACAGTGCAGCGCTCCCTCAGTACTGCCCCTCCGACAGTGCAGCGCTCCCTCAGTACTGCCCCTCCGACAGTGCAGCGCTCCCTCAGGGCTGCCCCTCGACAGTGCAGCTCTCCCTCAGTACTGACCCTCCGACAGTGCAGCGCTCCCTCAGTACTGCCCCTCCAACAGTGCAGCGCTCCCTCAGTACTGCCCCTCCGACAGTGCAGCGCTCCCTCAGTACTGCCCCTCCGACAGTGCAGCGCTCCCTCAGTACTACCCCTCGACAGTGCAGCGCTCCCTCAGTACTGCCCCTCCGACAGTGCAGCGCTCCCTCAGTACTGCCCCTCCGACAGTGCAGCGCTCCCTCAGTACTGACCCTCTGACAGTGCAGCGCTCCCTCAGTACTGCCCCTCCGACAGTGCAGCGCTCCCTCAGTATTGCCCCTCCATCAGTGCGGAGCTCCCTCAGTACGGCCCCTCCGACAGTGCAGCGCTCCCTCAGTACTGCCCCTCCGACAGTGCAGCGCTCCCTCAGTACTGCCCCTCTGACAGTGCAGCGCTCCCTCAGTACTGCCCCTCCGACAGTGCGGCGCTCCCTCAGTACGGCCCCTCTGACAGTGCAGCGCTCCCTCAGTACGGCCCCTCCGACAGTGCAGCACTCCCTCAGTACTGCCCCTCCGACAGTGCAGCGCCCCCTCAGTACTGCACTGGGAGTGTCAGCCTAGATTTGTGTGCTCAAGTCTTTGGAGTGGGACTTGAACCCATGACCTTCTGACTCAGGGTAGAGAGCGCTGCCCACTGAGCCACGGCCGACACTTTTAAATCAGTTACAAAAGGACGGCCACTCTGGTGAAGATAAAATCTAACTTTCTCTTGTTGAAATGTTCTAAAGTTGCCATGAATGCGAGCACGGCGTTTTCAGGTGGATTTAGGGTTTTCCAGTAAAGGTTGTACAGATCCTAGGGATGAGATTTTCAATCATGGGTTTTCTACCTAAGGCAAAGCTCATGCCAAGGTGTTTAAAATCAGCATAGAATCTACAGCGCAGAGAGAGGCCATTCAGTCCCACTGGTCCGTGCCGGTGTTTATGCTCCACACCAGCCTCCTCTTCATCACCCCTTCAACATATCCGTCTAAACTGTGAAGGCACTTTACAGCCTTCCAGCCTCATCATCAAGTTCAACAATTTCAGATCATAACCACCGCTCCCATTTTCTCGGAGAGCAGGTGTCGGTAATGATTCTTCTGTTGCCATTTACACCTCCTCTGGACCCGTCTTTTCACAGAATCACAGAAATCACAGAAACCCCACAGTGCAGATAGAGGCCATTTCGGCCCATCGAGCCTGCACCGACACATAATCCCACTCTATCCCCGTAACCCCACGTATTTAATCCCCCTAACACTAAGGGTCAATTTATCATAGCCAATCAACCTAACCCGCACATCTTTGGACTGTGGGAGGAAACCGGAGCACCCGGAGGAAACCCACGCAAACACGGCCTCACACCATCATCTCTTTTGTCATTTAATCTCTCCTGCCTTCCACCCTAACACAGACCTTCCCTTTTGTACTTCCCTCCCCTCCTCCCGCCTTTCCCAGCCTCTGTACTTGCTTAAAACCTGTTACATCTCTAACTTTTTCCAGTTCTGATGAAAGCTTATGGAGCTGAAACGTTGACTCTGTTTCCCTCTCCACGATGCTGCCTGACCTGCTGAGCATTCCCAGCATACATAGTTACATAGAAACATAGAAGATAGGAGCAGGAGTAGGCCATTCGGCCCCTTCGAGCCTGCTCCGCCATTCAATGCGATCATGGCTGATCATCCAAAGTCAGTACCCTGTCCCTGCTTTCTCCCCATATCCCTTGATCCCTTTAGCCTTAAGAAATATATCCAACTCCTTCTTGAATATATTTAATGAATTGGCCTCCACTGCCTTCTGTGGTAGAGAATTCCACAGGTTCACCACTCTCTGGGTGAAGAAATTCCTCCTCATCTCTGTCCTAAATGGCTTACCCCTTATCCTTAGACTGTGACCCCTGGTTCTGGACTCCCCTGCCATCGGGAACATCCTTCCTGCATTTACAGTTTTTATTCCTTCTAAGCTGAGTGTGTCAAAGAGGCTGGTCAAGTGACAATAATAGCATAATTTTTCACTCCACTTTCTAAGAACATAAGAAACAACAGCAGGAGTCGGCCATGCGGCCCCTCGAGCCAGCTCCGTCATACGGCCCCTCGAGCCTGCTCCGCCATACGGCCCCTCGAGTCTGCTCCACCATACGGCCCCTCGAGCCTGCTCCGCCATACGGCCCCTCGAGCCTGCTCCGCCACATGGCCCCTTGAGCCTGCTCCACCATACAGCCCCTCGAGCCAGCGCCACCATACGGCCCCTCAAGCCAGCTCCGTCATACGGCCCCTCGAGCCTGCTCCGTCATACGGCCCCTCGGGCCTGCTCCACCATACTGCCCCTCGAGCCTGCTCCGCCATACGGCCCCTCGAGCCTGCTCCACCATACAGCCCCTCGAGCCAGCGCCACCATACGGCCCCTCAAGCCAGCTCCGTCATACGGCCCCTCGAGCCTGCTCCGTCATACGGCCCCTCGGGCCTGCTCCACCATACTGCCCCTCGAGCCTGCTCCGCCATACGGCCCCTCGAGCCTGCTCCGCCATACGACCCCTTGAGCCTGCTCCGCCACACGGCCCCTCGAGCCCGCTGCGCCATGCAATAAGATTATGGCTGAACTTTGACACCACCAAGTCCACTTTCCTGCCCGATCTCCATATCACTTGATTCCCCATGTCTTTCAAATGAGACGTTAAACCGAGGCCCGGTCTGCTCTCTCTCAGCTGGACGTAAAAGATTCCACGGCACTATTTCGAAGAAGAGCAGGGGAGTTCTCCCCGGTGTCCTGGGGCCAATATTTATCCCTCAACCAACATCACTAAAACAGATTATCTGGTCATTATCACGTTGCTGTTTGTGGGAGCTTGCTGTGCACAAATTGGCTGCCGTGTTTCCCACATTACAACAGTGACTACACTCCAAAAGTACTTCATTGGCTGTAAAGTGCTTTGAGACATCCGGTGGTCGTGAAAGGCGCTATATAAATGCAAGTCTTTCTTTCTTTTTAGAGCCCAAAAATCTATCGCTCTCAGCCTTGAATATAGTCAACGACACAGCATTCACAGCCCTCTGGGGCAGAGAATCCCAAAGATTCACCACCCTCCTCATCTCAGTCTTAAATGGCCGACCTGAAATCCTGAGACTGTAACCCCTAGTTCCAGACTCTCCAGCCAGGGAAAGCAGCCTCTCAGCATCTACCCTGTCCAAATGACAAAAGAGATGTTTTGCTTTTCTTAACTTTCCCCAGTGGGATTTCCTGTCCTCGCCCATTAATGTGTCAGACCTCCAGCACAGGAGGCTTCTGGTTGTTGACGGAGATCAGTAACCAGAAGGTCCTAATTTAATTGGAAGATCCTAGGGGGGGTTGAGGAGGGGGGGGGGGGAAATGGGGCTAGGACTCAGCATCATACTGCTGCAGGCTTACATGTGCTGGAGTGCTTGCTGAGCGGTTCAGCAGGAAAATAAAGTGGGGAGGCCAGGAACACCTCCTTGTGTCTCAGTAGCGAGGGAACTATAGGTTTGGACTGTCCTGGCCACTGCTGAGATTTAAAAACCCGTGAGAAACATCATAAGGGCATTAAAATAAATGTTCTTTGAACACTTTTGTTGATTCGTTATGAAAAATATTGGCATGGACTGGTTGGGCCGAATGGCCTGTTTCTGTGCCGTATATCCTATGTCATCCTATGTATGTAGAAGGAGGCCATTCGGCCCATCGTGCCTGTACTGGCTCTTTGAAAGGGCTCTCCCATTAGTCCCACTCCCCTAAAGCACCGAAGATTTTATTTATTTGTTGTCCTGTTTAATAGGACAGACCTCGAACTATTTTCGCCCAGAATTTACTGTCAAAATAACGGTGAGGCTAATGGCGTTCGCCGTGGTTTATGCGCAAATGGTACAGCAACTTCAGGCGAGGGGCAGATGCGCGGTTAACTGAAATATCCAAAAGTTGTGTCCGAGTCGTTAACTTCGCGAAAACGGCATCTCTCTATCTGCCTCACCATTGAAATACATCGCCCGCTTTCACCCCCGCCTCAGCTCATCCGCTGCAGAAACCCTCCTCCATGCCTTTGTTACCTCTAGACTTGACTATTCCAATGCACTCCTGGCTGGCCTCCCACATTCCACCCTACATAAACTTCAGCTCATCCAAAACTCTGCTGCCCCGTGTTCTAACTTGCACCAAGTCCCGTTCACCCATCACCCCCTGTGCTCACTGACCTACATTGGCTCCCAGTTAAGCAACGCCTCGATTTTAAAATTCTCATCCTTGTTTTCAAATCCCTCCATGGCCTCGCCCCTCCCTATCTCTGTAATCTCCTCCAACCCCTACAACCCTCCGAGATCTCTGCACTCCTCCAATTCTGGCCTCTTACGTATCCCTGATTATAATCGCTCCACCATTGGCGGCCGTGCCTTCAGCTGCCTGGGCCCTAAGCTCTGGAATTCCCTCCCTAAACCTCTCCGCCTCTCTCTCCTCCTTTAAGACGCTCCTTAAAACCTACATCTTTGACCAATCTTTTGGTCACCTGTCCTAATATTTTGTTATGTGGCTCGCTGTCAAACTTTGTTTGATAATTGCTCCTGTGAAGCACCTTGGGACGTTTTACCACGTTAAAGGCGCTATATAAATGCACATTGTTGTTGAACGGCGTGAAATTGCTGTATTTGCGCGGTAGATAACAACTAAACTCGTCACAACTGCTCACGATGCGGTCTCCTCTACATTGTGGAGACCAAACGCAGATTGGGCGACCGCTTTGCGGAACACCTCCGTTCAGTCCGTAAGGGTGACCCCGAGCTTCCGGTCGCCCGCCATTTTAATTCACCGCTCCATTCCCACTCGGACCTCACCGTCCTTGGCCTCTTGTATTGTTCCACAGAAGCTCAACGTAAACTCGAGGAACAGCACCTCATCTTCCGATTAGGCACTTTGCAGCCTTCCGGACTCAATATCGAGTTCAACAATTTCAGATCATAACCTCGGCCCCTATTAATTTTTTACCTGTAATTTTTCCACTCCTTTCCCCCCTCCCCTTTCCTTTTGTTTCTCTCTCCCACCTGGCAGCTATCTCTTGCCCTGCCAGTACACTTCACACCTAATCTCAGCCTATTACCATCTCGTCTGGCTTCGAACACCTTTTATTGTCTCTTCTACTTCTTTTGTCTCTTTCACTTCTTTTGTCCGATCGCAGCCCTGCCTTCGATCTATTTTCTTTTCTTTCCAGTTTTGAAGAAGGGTTCGACCTGAAACGTCAACTCAAATTTCTCTCCATGGATGTTGCCTGATCTGCTGAGTTTTTCCAGCATTTTCTGTTGTTATTTCGGATTTCCAACATCTGCAGTATTTTGCTATCGTACAGAAAGCTAAGTCTTGTCCATTTCAGTCTAAGTAACCAGTTAATGACATGATAAGTGTTAATTACTGCCAGCCAACCTCTCTGTCACTGCAAGCTAACTATTACAAGTGTGGATTCTCAGTCCATCATCTTTTGAATTTTTCGGGGCGATTTTAAAAATGTCAAATTTAAAATGTAATATTGTTTTTCTCTCATTTCCTTTCTGTCTCTTTTTTCTTCTCTCTCTTAATCCAATCTTTCTCTTCCCCTCTCTTTATTTCTCTTTCTGTACCTGATTTGACGTTGAATTCACCCACTCTACTTCACACTTCCTGGTTCACAATCCTTCAATCTGATTGGTGAAGGAGATACCCTGTTGCTTGCCCCTGTTCACTCAGGCCCCCAGATGCCCTGTTTCCCCTCGCTGCGCCGTTATCAGCTCGCACTTTCAGCAACGTGCCACGCAAAAAGATTTTAAAAACTAACAGTGCAAGGGACGAGTCTGACTAGGCAAACACCGTTCGATGCACTGCTGCAGAAAAGTCTGGGCCCTTTATTTCACATCAGCAACACGGGTGCATTTTTCTTGACATATTACTGGTACCGTTATACCACAGATACTGACTTCTCTATACATTAATCTGTGTACGTATAGCACATTTGCCTTTTCTTCAAGAATGCAGATGAGTGTCGGCTGTGGCTCAGTGGGTGGCACTCTCGCCTCTGAGTCAGAAGGTTGTAGGTTAAGTCCTACTCCAGAGCCTTGAGCATAAAAATCCATGCTGACACTCCCAGTGCATTACTGAGGGAGTGCTGCACTGTCGGAGGTGCCGTCTTTTGGATGAGACGTTAAACTGAGGCCACGTCTTCTCTCTCATGTGGCGTAAAAGATCCCATGGCAGTATTTCGAAGTTATCCCCGGTGTTCTGGCCAATATTTATCCCTCAATCAATATCACTAAAACAGATTATCTTTTTTTTTATTCGTTTATGGGGTGTGGGCATCGCTGGCAATGCCAGCATTTTGTTGCCCATCCTTAGTTGCCCTTGAGAAGGTGGTGGTGAGCCGCCTTCTTGAACCGCTGCAGTCCGTGTGGTGAAGGTGCTCCCACAGTGCTGTTACGGAGGGAGTTCCAGGATTTTGACCCAGCGACGATGAAGGAACGGCCGATATATTTCCAAGTCAGGATGGTGTGAGACTTGGAGGGGAACTTGGAGGCGGTGGTGTTCCCGTGCGCCTGCTGGCTCTTGTCCTTCTAGGTGGTAGAGGTCGCGGGTTTGGGAGGTGCTGTCGAAGAAGCCTTGGTGAGTTGCTGCAGTGCATCTTGTAGATGGTACACACTGCAGCCACGGTACGCCGGTGGTGGTGGGAGTGAATGTTTAAGGTGGTGGATGGGGTACCAATCAAGCGGGCTGATTTGTCCTGGATGGTGTCGAGCTTCTTGAGTGTTGTTGGAGCTGCACTCATCCAGGCAAGTGGAGAGTATTCCATCACACTCCTTACTTGTGCATTGCAGATGGTGGAAAGGCTTTGGGGAGTCAGGAGGTGAGACACTCGCCGCAGAATACCCAGCCTCTGACCTGCTCTTGTTGCTGGTCATTATCACATTGCTGTTTGTGGGACCTTGCTGAGCGCAAACTGGCTGCAGCGTTTCCTACATTACAACACGCTTTGGGTCATCCTGAGGTTGTGAAAGGTAATGTATAAATGCAAGCCTTTCTTTATTTAAACAGTTCTTGGATGCAATTATCCCGCTGTCTAAATTACTAATGCTTGACTAACAAGAAGAGTGGGGGGTGAAATACAGGAAGTCTTGCAGTATTGCCCTGTGGGTAATGCAAAATTAACACAGTTAATGAACTTCAAGGGTTGATCTGCTCGGAGCATGAGCCTTTGTAGTGCGTGACCACCTCTGCTATTTAGTCTGGGTAATGTCTCGCACACATCAGGAAGACCATCAATAGTCCGTCAATTTTCCAGACTGCTCTATCCTTACTTCCTTTGATATTCTGTTTGTGATTATGTGGTAAAGTGCGGCTGGGGATGAAGTGGCGAAGGCTGTTCTTTATAAAGATTTATTCAATGCGTCCTTTCAAAAGTCTCTTTACATCAGCTTACACCAGATATACGGCACAGAAACAGGCCATTCGGCCCAACCAGTCCATGCCGGCGTTTATGCTCCACTCGAGCCTCCTCCTGTCTTTCCTCATCTAACTCTATCAGTGTAACCCTCTATTCCCTTCTCCCTCATATGCTTGTCCAGCCTCCCCTTAAATGCCTCTATACTATTCGCCTCAACCACTCCCTGTGGTAGCGAGTTCCACATTCTCACCACTCTCTGGGTAAAGAAGTTTCTCCTGAATTCCCTATTTGATTTGTTGGTGACGATCTTATATTGATGGCCTCTAGTTATGCTCTTCCCCACAAGTGGAAACACTCTCTCTGTATCCGCTCTATCAAAACCTTTCATAATTTTAAAGATCTCTATTAGGTCACCCCTCAGCCTTCTCTTTTCAAGAGAAATGAGACCCAGCCTGTTCATCCTTTCCTGATATGTATACCCTCGCATTTCTGGTATCATCCTTGTAAATCTTCTCTGCACCCTCTCCAGTGCCTCTATATCCTTTTTATAATATGGCGACCAGAACTGTACACAGTGCAGACCATTTACAGCAGGCACCTCAAAGCACTGGAGAGGTACCACCAACGCTGCCTCCGCAAGATCCTGCAAATCCATTGGCAGGATAGGCGCACCAACGTCAGTGTTCTTGCTCAGGCCAACATCCCCAGCATTGAAGCTTTGACCACGCTCGATCAGCTCCAATGGACGGGTCACATTGTCCGCATGCCCGATACGAGACTCCCAAAACAAGCGCTCTACTCGGAGCTCCGGCACGGCAAGAGAGCCCCAGGTGGGCAGAGGAAACGCTTCAAGGACACCCTCAAAGCCTCCTTGAAAAAGTGTAACATCCCCACCGACACCTGGGAATCCCTGGCCCAAGACCGCACAAACTGGAGGAGAAGCATCCGGGAAGGGGGGTAGGGAAAAAGCAGGTAATTACAGACCTGTAAGCCTTACATCAGTTGTGGGCAAAATGCTGGAGTCCATCATTAAGGATGAAATAGCGGAGCACTTAGCAAATGGGGACAGGACAGGATAGGACAGAGTCAACATGGATTTACAAAGGGTAAATCGTGCTTGACTAATCTATTGGAATTTTTTGAGGGAGTAACTGGTAGAATAGATGGGGGAGAGCCAGTAGATGTGGTGTACCTGGACTTCCAAAAGGCCTTCGATAAGGTCCCACATAAAAGATTAGCATGGAAAATTGAGGCTCATGGGATAAAGGGGAAAGTTTTGGCGTGGATAGGGAACTGGCTGTCAGATAGAAAACAGAGAGTTGGAATAAACGGCTCATTTTCTGAATGGCAGGCAGTAACAAGTGGGGTACCACAGGGATCTGTCCTGGGCCCCCAGCTGTTCACAATTTACATTAATGACCTGGATCAGGGAGTCGGATGCAGCATTTCCAAATTTGCAGACGACACTAAACTAGGAGGGGGGGTGGGCTCAGAGGAAGAGACCAGGAAGCTCCAGAGCGATTTGGACAGACTGGGCGATTGGGCGGATAAATGGCAGATGCACTATAATGTGGACAAGTGCGAAGTTATCCACCTTGGGTGCAGGAACGGGAGGGCAAATTATTATTTAAATGGCAATAGATTGGGAGAGGGGGAAGTACAGAGAGACCTGGGTGTTCTTGTACACCAGTCACTGAAGGCGAGCATGCAGGTGCAACAGGCGGTCAAGAAGGCAAACGGTATGCTGGCCTTCATAGCAAAAGGGTTAGAATACAGGAACAGGGATACCTTGCTGCAGCTGTACAGGGCACTGGTGAGACCACACCTCGAGTACTGTGTACAGTTTTGGTCGCCTCATCTGAGGAAGGATGTTCTTGCCATGGAGGGGGTGCAGCGGCGATTCACCAGGCTGATACCAGGAATGGCGGGAATGACCTATGAGGAGAGACTATGTAGTTTAGGGATGTACACACTGGAGTTTAGAAGATTGAGAGGGGACCTCATAGAAGTGTATAAAATTCTGACAGGTCTAGACAGACTGGATGCAGAAGGAATGTTTCCCTTGGCGGGTGAGAGCAGAACTAGAGGACATAATTTAAGGATAAGGGCTAAACCATTTAGGACAGAGATGAGGGGGAATTTCTTCACTCAGAGAGTGGTGAACCTGTGGAACTCATTGCCACAGAGGGCAGTGTACGCCAGCTCATTAAATATATTTAAGAGGGAATTAGATATATTTCTACGGGCAAAAGGGGTTAAGGGTTACGGAGAGAAGGCGGGGACGGGATACTGAATTAAAGGATCAGCCATGATCTCATCGAATGGCGGAGCAGGCACGAAGGGCCGAATGGCCTACTCCTGCTCCTATCTTCTATGTATCTATGTATCTATGAACACCTCGAGTCTCTTCGCCGGGAGCAAGCGGAAGCCAAGCGTAGGCAGCGCAAGGAGCGAAAGTCAACTCAAGCACCCCACCCACCTGCCCCTTCAACCACCGTCTGCCCCACCTGTGACAGAGACTGTAGGTCCCGCATTGGACTCATCAGTCACCTGAGAACTCATTTTTAATGTGGAAGCAAGTCATCCTCAGTTCCGAGGGACTGCCTAAGAGAGAAGAGACACAGTACTCTAAGTGTGGTCTAACCAAGGTTCGATACAGATTTAGCATAACTTCCCTACTTTTCAATTCTATCCCTCTAGAAATAAACCCTAGTGCTTGGTTTGCTTTTTTCATAGCCTTGCTAACCTGTAGCACAACTTCTAGTGATTTGTGTATTTGTTCTCCAAGATCCCTTTGTTCCTCTACCCCACCTAGACTCGCACCCTCCAAGTGATAAGTGACCTCCCTACCAAAATGTAATACCTCACATTTGTCTGTGTTGAACTTCATTTGCCAATTATTTGCCCATTCTGCAATTTATTAATGTCCTCCTGTAATTTGTTGCAGTCCTTCTCAGTACTGACTATCCACCCCCCCAATTTTGTATCATCTGCAAATTTAGAAGTTGTGTTTTTCATTCCAAAGTCGAAATAGTTAATGTAAATTGTGAACAACAGCGATTCCCAGCACTGATCCTTGTGGAACACCACTGCCCACCCACCCTCTGTGCTGTATGATTTGATAATTACTTTGTTTTCCACACAACCATCCCGTTAAAACTTCCGAGTATGCTGGAAATGCAATTTGACTTGAGGTTAGTTTCCTCCGCAAGTTTCAACAAATGCTCAACCTGCCTTGTGTAGATCCAAAGTTAAGGCACCAATCCAACATCAAAGTGCACAGCCAGACTTATTTATTCTACACAGGGTTCAAAGTGGATCGTTTTACTTACCTTTGTACAATATATTTGCATGCATGCCTACCTTGAAAACTTGAAAAAACTGATGAACTGGTTCAAAATGTTGACACAACCCCAAAAGAGGCTGACAACTCAAAAAATAACCAACAAAACACCAACAACTTGTATTTATATAGTGCCTTTAACGTAGTAAAACGTCCCAAGGCGCTTCACAGGAGCGATTATCAAATAAAATTTGACACCGAGCCACATCAGGAGATATTAGGACAGGTGACCAGAAGCTTGGCCAAAGAGGGAGGTTTTAAGGAGCGTCTTAAGGGAGGAGAGCGAGGCGGAGAAGTTTAGGGAGGGAATTCCAGAGCTTGGGGCCCAGGCAGCTGAAGGCACGGCCGCCAATGGTGGAGCGATTAAATCAGGGATGGACTAGAGACCAGAATTGGAGGAGTGCAGAGATCTCGAAAGGGTTGTGGGGCTGGAGGAGGTTTCAGAGACAGGGAGGGGTGAGGAGGCCATGGAGGGATTTGAACACAAGGATGAGAATTTTAAAATCGAGGCGTTGCTGGACCGGGAGCCAATGTAGGTCAGTGAGCACAGGGGGTGATGGGTGTGAGTTCGGACACGGGGCAGTGAGCACAGGGGGTGATGGGTGAACGGGACTGGGTGTGAGTTAGGACACGGGGCAGTGAGCACAGGGGGTGATGGGTGAACGGGACTGGGTGCGAGTTAGGACACGGGGCGGTGAGCACAGGGGGTGATGGGTGAACGGGACTGGGTGCGAGTTAGGACACGGGGCAGTGAGCACAGGGGGTGATGGGTGAACGGGACTGGGTGTGAGTTAGGACACGGGGCAGTGAGCACAGGGGGTGATGGGTGAACGGGACTGGGTGTGAGCTAGGACACGGGGCAGTGAGCACAGGGGGTGATGGGTGAACGGGACTGGGTGCGAGTTAGGACACGGGGCGGTGAGCACAGGGGGTGATGGGTGAACGGGACTGGGTGCAAGTTAGGACACGGGGCAGTGAGCACAGGTGGTGATGGGTGAACGGGACTGGGTGTGAGTTAGGACACGGGGCAGTGAGCACAGGGGGTGATGGGTGAATGGGACTGGGTGCGAGTTAGGACACGGGGCAGTGAGCGCAGAGGGCGATGGGTGAACGGGACTTGGTGCGAGTTAGGACACGGGGCAGTGAGCACAGGGGGTGATGGGTGAATGGGACTGGGTGCGAGTTGGGACATGGAGCAGTGAGCACAGGGGGTGATGGGTGAACGGGACTGGGTGCGACTTAGGACATGGGGCAGTGAGCACAGTGGGTGATGGGTGAACGGGACTGGGTGTGAGTTAGGACACGGGGCAGTGAGCACAGGGAGTGATGGGTGAACGAGACTTGGTGCGAGTTGGGACACGGGGCAGTGAGCACATGGGGTGTTGGGTGAACGGGACTTGGTGCGATTTGGGACACGGGGCAGTGAGCACAGGGGGTGATGGGTGAACGGGACTTGGTGCGATTTGGGACACGGGGCAGTGAGCACAGGGGGTGATGGGCGAACGGGACTTGGTGCGAGTTAGGACACGGGGCAGTGAGCACAGGGGGTGATGGGTGAACGGGACTGGGTGTGATTTAGGACACGGGGCAGTGAGCACAGGGGGTGATGGGTGAACGGGACTGGGTGTGATTTAGGACACGGGGCAGTGAGCACAGGGGGTGATGGGCGAACGGGACTTGGTGCGAGTTAGGACATGGGGCAGTGAGCACAGGGGGTGATGGGCGAACGGGACTTGGTGCGAGTTAGGACAGCCGAGTTTTGGATGTGCTCAGATTTACGGAGGGTGCAAGGCGGAACATGTGGAACCTGACGCTGTGTTTTCGGATGATGTCGCCGAGGGGCAGCACGTAGATGTGAAACGGGGGCGGGGGGCCAAGGAGAGCTCATTGGGGGCTTCCAGAGGTAATGGTGCTGGAGCGGGAAGAGGAGCCATTGCAGGGGGTTCTCTGGCTACCACTGGAGAAATAGGAATGGACACCAGACGAGTGCAGTCCCATCCAGCTGGACAACGGTGGAGAGCCACTGGAGGAGGAAATTGTGGCCAACCGTGTCAAAGGCTGCAGACAGGTCGAGAAGGATGAGGAGGGATAGCTTACCACGGTCGCAGTCACATAGGATAGAAACATGGAAACATAGAAGATAGGAGCAGGAGTCGGCCATTTGGCCCCTCGAGCCTGCTCCGCCATTCAATGAGATTATGGCTGATCATCCAAATTCAGTACCCTGTCCCTGCTTTCTCCCCATATCCCTTGATCCCTTTAGCCTTAAGAAATATATCTAACTCCTTCTTGAATATATTTAATGAATTGGCCTCAACTGCCTTCTGTGGTAGAGAATTCCACAGGTCACCACTCTCTGGGTGAAGAAATTCCTCCTCATCTCTGTCCTAAATGGCTTACCCCTTATCTTTAGACTGTGACCCCTGGTTCTGGACTTCCCGACCATCAGGAACATCCTTCCTATATCTAGTCTGTCTAGTCCTGTTCGAATTTTATAAGTTTCAATGCGATCCCCTCTCATTCTTCTAAACTCTAGCGAATATAAGCCTAATCGACCCAATCTCTCCTCATACGTCATTCCTGCCATCCCAGGTATCAGTCTGGTGAATCTTCGCTGCACTCCTTCCATGGCAAGAACATCCTTCCTCAGATAAGGCGACCAAAACTACACACAATACTCAAGGTGTGGTCTCACCAAGGCCCTGTACAACTGCAGCAAGACATCCTTGCTCCTGATGTCATTTGTGGCTTTGATAAGGGCCGTTTCGGTACTGTGGCAGGGGCAGACACCTGATTGGAGGGATCCAATCATTGCGTTGCGGGAAAGATGGGCACGGATTTGGGCGGCGCCAACACGTTCAAGGGCTTTGGAGAGGAAATGGAGGCCGGAGATGGGGCGGTAGTTTACCAGGACAGAGGAGTGGAGGGTTTTTTTTGAGGAGGGAGGTGACGATGGCAGATTTAAAGGGGAGGGGACAGTACCTGAGTAGAGAGAACCGGTAACAATATCAGCTAACACGGGGGCCAAAAAGGGAAGTTAGGTGGTCAGCAACTTGGTGGGAATAGGGCCGAGGGAGCAGGAGGTGGGTCTCATGGACAGGATAGGCGTGGAGAGGTCAAGAGGGGAGCTCAGAGAGAAACTGGAGAAAGATGTGAGCTCAGGGCTAGGGCAGGGGGGGAACCTTAGAGGAAGTTTGGCCCAGTGGGCTAGGGGAAAGGAGCGAAGTGGCAGCGCAGCTGAACGGGTAGTCTCCATCTTAGTGACAAAGAAATCCATGAACTCCTCGCACTTGTTGCTGGAGGTGAGGGTTGAGGGGGCAGGGGTGAGACGATAGGCTAGCAGACTACCTCCCAAAACAGGTCTAATGGCATCTGAGCCAATACTTTGCTGACCAGCTGGGTATCATCTTTACTGGCAACAGACAACCTTATTACCGGCTGAAATCCAGAGTGCTCCTGTTTCCAATTCCAATAGGTCTGCAATGGTGTCAGCTGTGGCTCAGTGGGTCGCACTCTCAGCCTCGGAGTCAGAAAGCTGTGGGTTCAAGTCCCACTCCAGATAATTGAGTGCAAAATCTAGGCTGACACTCCTAGTGCAGTACTGAGGGAGTGCTGCACTGTCAAAGGGGCAGTGCTGAGGGAGCACTGCACTGTCGGAGGGGCAGTACTGAGGGAGCGCTGCACTGTCGGAGGGGCAGTACTGAGGGAGCGCTGCACTGTCGGAGCGACAGTACTGAGGGCGCGCTGCACTGTCAGAGGGGCAGTGCTGAGGGAGCACTGCACTGTCGGAGGGGCAGTACTGAGGGAGTGCTGCACTGTCGGAGCGACAGTACTGAGGGCGCGCTGCACTGTCAGAGGGCAGTACTGAGGGAGCGCCGCACTGTCGGAGGGGCAGTAGTGAGGGAGCGCTGCACTGTCGGAGCGACAGTACTGAGGGCGCGCTGCACTGTCAGAGGGGCAGTGCTGAGGGAGCACTGCACTGTTGGAGGGGCAGTACTGAGGGAGCACCGCACTGTCAGAGGGGCAGTACTGAGGGAGCGCTGCACTGTCGGAGAGACAGTACTGAGGGTGCGCTGCACTGTCAAAGGGGCAGTGCTGAGGGAGCACTGCACTGTCGGAGGGGCAGTACTGAGGGAGCGCTGCACTGTCGGAGGGGCAGTACTGAGGGAGCGCTGCACTGTCGGAGCGACAGTACTGAGGGCGCGCTGCACTGTCAGAGGGGCAGTGCTGTGGGAGTACTGCACTGTCGGAGGGGCAGTACTGAGGGAGTGCTGCACTGTCGGAGCGACAGTACTGAGGGCGCGCTGCACTGTCAGAGGGCAGTACTGAGGGAGCGCCGCACTGTCGGAGGGGCAGTGCTGAGGGAGCACTGCACTGTTGGAGGGGCAGTACTGAGGGAGCACCGCACTGTCAGAGGGGCAGTACTGAGGGAGCGCTGCACTGTCGGAGCGACAATACTGAGGGTGCGCTGCACTGTCGGAGGGGCAGTACTGAGGGAGCGCCGCACTGTCGGAGGGGCAGTACTGAGGGACCGCTGCACTGTCGGAGGGGCAGTACTGAGGGAGCGCCGCACTGTCGGAGGGGCAGTACTGAGGGAGCACTGCACTGTCGGAGGGACAGTACTGAAGGAGCGCTGCACTGTCGGAGTGGCAGTACTGAGGGAGCGCTGCACTGTCGGAGGGGCAGTACTGAGGGAGCGCTGCACTGTCGGAGGGGCAGTACTGAGGGAGCGCTGCACTGCCGGAGGGACAGTACTGAGGGAGCGCTGCACTGTCGGAGGGGCAGTACTGAGGGAGCGCTGCACTGTCGGAGGGGCAGTACTGAGGGAGCGCTGCACTGCCGGAGGGACAGTACTGAGGGAGCGCTGCACTGTCGGAGGGGCAGTACTGAGGGAGCGCTGCACTGTCGGAGGGGTAGTACTGAGGGAGCGCTGCACTGCCAGAGGGACAGTACTGAGGGAGCGCTGCACTGTCGGAGGGGCAGTACTGAGGGAGCGCTGCACTGCCGGAGGGGCAGTACTGAGGGAGCGCCGCACTGTCGGAGGGGCAGTACTGAGGGAGAGCTGCACTGTCGGAGGGGCAGTACTGAGGGAGAGCTGCACTGTCGGAGGGGCAGTACTGAGGGAGCGCCGCACTGTCGGAGGGACAGTACTGAGGGAGCGCTGCACTCTCGGAGGGGCAGTACTGAGGGAGCGCTGCACTGTCGGAGGGGCAGTACTGAGGGAGCGCTGCACTGTTGGAGGGGCAGTACTGAGGGAGCGCTGCACTGCCGGAGGTGCCGTCTCTCAGGTGAGACGTTAAACCGAGGCCCCGTCTGCTCTCTCTCAGGTGGGTACAAAAGATCCCACGGCCACTATTTGGAAGAAGAGCAGGGGAGTTCTCCCCGGTCTTCCGAACAATATTTATCCCTCAACCAACATCACTGAAAACAGATTACCTGGTCATTTATCTCATTGCTGTTTGTGGGAGCTTGCTGTGCGCATATTGTCTGCTGTGTTTCCTACATTGCAACATGACTACACTTCAAAACATTACATCATTGGATGTAAAGCACTGTGGGACGTCCTGAGGTTGTAAAAATCCTTCCTTTCTTCTATTATACTCAAGACAAAGCAAAGCTATTCACCTTTACATCTGAACAACATTAACATCTTTGCGATGAATCATTCTAAACTCAATTGCATTAAACTGATTCAATCTGTATTTAACTGGTTACATTTGCCGAAGGAAGTTTTCACATTGTACAGTCAAAGTCTCCCGCAAACATATTTAAAGGTATCTAGAAAGGCAGACTGGCGGCTGATTGGGATGATATCATTCCTCCTCCATCAACGCCTATGTATTGCCACAAGCTCAAGCCTTTTGTAGTGACTGAAAAACATCTTCAGACCAGAACAAGTTACGAGTATCAAAGTCATTTTGTGGTCTAAAATGCAACGTTTATATTCATTTGACCCTGCTTCTCCTGCTCGTTTCCCCCTACATAGACTACATACATAGTGCTGACCCTGCATTTAATGTTGTGGCAGATAATTCCAGGGAGTTCAATACCGACAGTGGAACCCTGATTATCCGCATTGCCGTCCATGTCTGCCGTGGCTCAGTGGGCAGCACCCTCGCCTCCGAGTCAGAAGATCGTGGGTTCAAGTCCCACTCCAGAGGCTTGAGCACCAAAAATGTGGGCTAGAACTCCAGCACAGTACTAATGGAGCGCTGCACTGTCGGAGGGTCAGTACTGAGGGAGCGCTGCACTGTCGGAGGGGCAGTACTAATGGAGCGCCGCACTGTCGGAGGGGCAGTACTGAGGGAGTGCTGCACTGTCGGAGGGGCAGTACTAATGGAGCGCCGCACTGTCGGAGGGGCAGTACTGAGGGAGTGCTGCACTGTCGGAGGGGCAGTACTAATGGAGCGCCGCACTGTCGGAGGAGCAGTACTAAGGGAGTGCTGCACTGTCAGAGGGGCAGTACTGAGGGAGTGCTGCACTGTCGGAGGGACAGTACTGAGGGAGTGCTGCACTGTCAGAGGGGCAGTACTGAGGGAGTGCTGCACTGTCGGAGGGGCAGTACTGAGGGAGCGCTGCACTGTCGGAGGGGCAGTACTGAGGGAGTGCTGCACTGTCGGAGGGGCAGTACTGAGGGAGCGCTGCACTGTCGGAGGGGCAGTACTGAGGGAGTGCTGCACTGTCGGAGGGGCAGTACTGAGGGAGCGTTGCACTGTCAGAGGGGCAGTACTGAGGGAGAGCTGCACTGTCGGAGGGTCAGTACTGAGGGAGTGC
Organism: Somniosus microcephalus; assembly: GCF_052327205.1. NCBI lineage: Eukaryota > Metazoa > Chordata > Chondrichthyes > Squaliformes > Somniosidae > Somniosus > Somniosus microcephalus. Next base: position 367,306,295 of record NC_140989.1, read on the forward strand.
TGCACTGTCGGAGGGGCAGTACTGAGGGAGCGCTGCACTGTCGGAGGGACAGTACTGAGGGAGCGCTGCACTGTCGGTGGGGCAGTACTGAGGGAGCGCTGCACTGTCGGTGGGGCAGTACTGAGGGAGTGCTGCACTGTCGGAGGGGCAGTACTGAGGGAGTGCTGCACTGTCGGAGGGGCAGTACTGAGGGAGCGCAGCACTGTCGGAGGGGCAGTACTGAGGGAGCGCAGCACTGTCGGAGGGGCAGTACTGAGGGAGCGCTGAACTGTCGGAGGGGCAGTACTGAGGGAGCGCTGCACTGTCGAAGGGGCAGTACTGAGGGAGTGCTGCACTGTCGGAGGGGCAGTACTGAGGGAGAGCTGCACTGTCGGAGGGGCAGTACTGAGGGAGCGCAGCACTGTCGGAGGGGCAGTACTGAGGGAGCGCAGCACTGTCGGAGGGGCAGTACTGAGGGAGCGCTGCACTGTCGGAGGGGCTGTACTGAGGGAGCGCAGCACTGTCGGAGGGGCAGTACTGAGGGAGCGCAGCACTGTTGGAGGGGCAGTAGTGAGGGAGCGCCGTACTGTCGGAGGGGCAGCACTGAGGGAGTGCTGCACTGTTGGAGGGGCAGTAGTGAGGGAGCGCCGTACTGTCGGAGGGGCCATCTTGTAGAAAAGGAGTGGTTGTCCGACCTTTAGTCTTGCTTGTGAGGTGCAGCAATATCCTAAGGACAAGAGTGAAGACAAGTAAGATACAAGAAACAGAGGGGGAGACATTGGCCTCCTTTGTGCCTCCCGTTAGTGCCTGCGGGGGGCGATAGTGGGGCGCTAAGGGCTTACCGACCGGGCACGGTGAAATTACCCGCAATCTTCCACGGCGGATTAGCACTAAAACCTACCGCCTCGATCTCCTGCGCCCCAGAGATCCTGACGTCATCCGGTGCGCAGCGCCCCGTTATCGACCCGGATGTAGAATCCGCTTCCGCCCCCTGCAGCATCGCCGGGGGGGTCAACAACAGCAGCTACAGGGGGCCTTGTCCCCTCGGCCGGTCGGCTGCTTGGGGAGCGCTAACTAAAGGCAGTGATGGTCGGGTCAGCCAACGTTTAATAATGTCCCCAGTGTGCTGTATTTTGGTTGTTTCCCAGCCCGCGATTGATCAGCCCTGCGCTCTCTCGCGCGCTCTCAGAGTGCTCGGGGCTGCTGTGTGCGTATCACAGGTGCCGTCGACGACCATTCCCAGCCTCAGCCTTCAGTGACCGCAGCATCGGGCCTTCCCTTTAAGGGACGGATGGAGCCTGTAAAACCGGCGGCGCTGCACGGGACATTGCTCTGCGCTCTACCGCCCCCTCTCGTTTCCTTTAGCACTCTAAGGGAAGTGGTAGCGCTTGATTTAGCCCCACTTCCCTCTCGGAGCGCTAAGCCGCAAGTTCGCATCGGAATCAATTGTGTAGTGCCCGCCGATACTTTGTGCTCCCGCAAATGTTATCCCCCCAAACGGGGCGCTACGCAATTTCTAACCCATAGTTTTATTCACCCAAGAAAAGGGGGCGAAACATAAAGAACAACAGAAGCTGCACAATGGAGCAGTGTCTGACACAAGGCTCGGTCCTTGTGTATAATGGAAGGAAAGACTTGCATTTCTATAGCGTATTTCATGACCTCAGCGCGTTCCAAACAAGCTTTTGGTCACCTGCCCTAATTTCTCCTCATGTGGCTCGGTGTCAATCTTTGGTCTGATAATCGCTCCTGTGCCACGCCTTGGGACGTTTTACTACGTTAAAGGCGCTATATAAATCCATTGGCAGGATAGGCGCACCAACGTCAGTGCTCTCGCTCAGGCCAACATCCCCAGCATCGAAGCTCTGACCACGCTCGATCAGCTCCAATGGACGGGTCACATCGTCCGCATGCCCGATACGAGACTCCCAAAACAAGCGCTCTACTCGGAGCTCCGACACGGCAAGAGAGCCCCAGGCGGGCAGAGGAAACGCTTCAAGGACACCCTCAGACTCCTTGAAAAAGTGTAACATCCCCACCGACACCTGGGAATCCCTGGCCCAAGACCGCACAAAGTGGAGGAGAAGCATCCGGGAAGGCGCCGAACACCTCGAGTCTCTTCGCCGGGAGCAAGCGGAAGCCAAGCGCAGGCAGCGCAAGGAGCGCACGTCAACCCAAGCACCCGCCCCTTCAACCACCGTCTGCCCCACCTGTGACAGAGCCTGTAGGTCCCGCATTGGACTCATCAATCACCCGAGAACTCATTTTTAATGTGGAAGCAAGTCATCCTCGGTTCTGAGGGACTGCCTAAGAGAGAGTGTAAATAGAAGATGTTGTTTACAGCCAACGAAGAACTTTTTGAAGTGCAGTCGCTGTTGTAATGTGGGAAACGCGGCAGCCAATTTGCGAACAGCAAGATCCCACCAACAACAATGAGTTAAGGGAGCAGATCATCTGCTTTTCAGCGACGTCGGTTGAGGGATAAATATTGTCCAGGACACCGGGGATAACTCCCCCTGCTCTTCTTCCAAATAGTGGCCGTGGGATCTTTTGCGTCCGCCTGAGAGGTGGCAGGCGGGCCCTCGGTTTTAACGTCCCGTCCGAAAGTTACGAATCCTATTTGAAGAAGGCCGGACTGCCCATCTCTTGTTCATATTCAAACTAGCTGCAACTGCTGGCCAGATTTCCAGCTGGGAGTCATTACGGACAGTCAGGCGGCTTCACAATGCTTTCCGTTATGAAGCTACCATCCTGGTATTAATCAATGATCTGGCCATTCTTTACCACTGAAACCAATCAAAGGTTTGCTACAAAATCTTAGTTGTGCAATATAAACCCAGGTCCCACAATCATTTCTCCGACAGATGACGCCTCCTTATTGTAACATCCACGATACACACGGATTCAGCTACCTGAGGGTAATACTCCCTGCCTAGAAATTTGACGGCACCGCGTGCGTTTTACGGGCGCTAAACGTGCGACTAAACTTCCAACACGGCGGGCAGCAAGCGCAGGCTTGTTACCAGCCGGCAACGCCTCAACCGCCATAACGATGCAGGCACCAAAAAAAAACTAGGCGTCCAGAGCGCCCCGCGACTGAAACAAGCGCTAGGCACTTTGCACATGCAATGAAGGGGCCGAACTCCAGTTTTCGGGACCGCTCTGAGGCAGCCAGAGCCGGCAGCACTCAGGGGCACCCGTGCAAGAGCAAAAATACTGCGGAGGCTGGAAATCTGAAATAAAAACAGTAAAATGCTGGAAACACTCAGCAGGTCAGGCAGCGTCTGTGGAGAGAGAGAAACAGAGTTAATGGCCCGGATATTCCGATCGCAGGACTCCTGCAGGCGGAGGGCTGCGATCTGGAAAAAACCTGCGCCAAGACCGGAGGGCTCCCGGGAGGCGCACAATTCCGATGCTGGGCCTCTCCAAACTTCAAGTGTGCAGGGCCCACGTATCCCAGAGGCGCAGAAAGGGCTGCCCTTTCAAAACTGAGATGAGGAGGAACTTCTTCACTCAGAGGGTAGTAAATCTATGGAATTTGCTACCCCAGAGAGCTGTGGAAGCTGCGACATTAAATAAATTTAAAATGGAGATAGACATTGTCCTAGCAGATAAGGGAATTAGGGGTTACGGGGAGAGGGCAGGGAAGTGGACGTGAGTCTAGGTTCAGATCAGCCATGATCCTATTGAATGGCGGAGCAGGCCCGAGGGGCCGTATGGCCTACTCCTGCTCCTACTTCTTATGTTCTTATGTTCTTATGGGACATGGGGAGCCAATCACAGAAGGGAATCTCCCTTCATACATTTGACAGGAAGACCTGTCAGTTTAATGAATGGAGTTCATCCCCAAAACATAGTAAAACTTTAAATACATTTTTTTTTAAATCAAATTTTTTAAATGACTTGAAATTACATAAATTAACTATTTTAAACAAAAATTTAAATTTTTGAAAAAAATCATTAAAGTTTTTAACGGGGCTAAAAATAAACTTACCTTTTTTAAAAAATATTTTTAAATGATAAATCAGAGCAAATTATTATTTTTTAAACTTTTTTTCAACTCTTATCCTGGTAAAAGCAGCCCTTGCACCTGCTTTTACCAGGCGCAAGAATTGTAAGTGTTTTCTGCGGGCGGAGGGTCTCCAAAAAGCGGAACGCTCCGCCCGCAGAGGCCCTTCTCCCGGGCAGGCGGAGGATCTGTCAAGAGCTTTCTTGGCAGATCGGAAATGCCGGTTTCCAGCACTTGCGCAGTGCATGCCTGAAACCGGCATTTCCGATGTCCCTACGAGTGGGTACACAGCGTGTACCCACCCGTAGGGATCGGAATATCCGGCCCATTGTTTCAGGTCGATGACCCTTCGTCAGAACTGGAAAAAGTTGGAGATGGAACGGGTTTTTAAGCAAGTGTAGGGGCAGGGAGAGGGGGGAGGGGAGGAAAGAACAAAAGGGAAGGTCTGTGATAGGGTGGAAGGCAGGAGAGATTAGGAGACAAAAGGGATGATGGTGCGAGGCAAAAGGAGATGGTAATGGGACAAGTTAAGAAACAAAAGATGACTCTAGATGAAGCGTAAATGGTGATGGCAGAATGATTGACAGCTGCCATTTTTTTTCTCGCTCTCACATGTACGCTAACGATACCCAGCTCTACCTTTGAGTTCAGGAACAAGGATGTCTTGCTGCAGTTGTACAGGGTCTTGGTGCGACCACATCTTGAGTGTTGTGTGCAGTTTTGGTCGCCTTACCTGAGGAAGGACGTTCTTGCCATCGAGAGAGTGCAGCGAAGATTCACCAGGCTGATACCTGGGATGGCAGGAATGACGTATGAGGAGAGATTGGGTCGATTGGGCTTGTACTCACTGGAGTTTAGAAGAATGAGAGGGGATCTCATTGAAACTTATAAAATTCTGACAGGACTGGGCAGACTAGATGCAGGAAGGATGTTCCCGATGATCGGGGAGTCCAGAACCAGGGGGTCACAGTCTAAGGATAAGGGGTAAGCCATTTAGGACAGAGATGAGGAGGAATTTCTTCACCCAGAGAGTGGTGAACCTGTGGAATTCTCTACCACAGAAGGCAGTAGAGGCCAATTCATTAAATATATTCAAGAAGGAGTTGGATATATTTCTTAAGGCTAAAGGGGTCAAGGGATATGGGGAGAAAGCAGGGACAGGGTACTGAATTTGGATGATCAGCCATGATCGCATTGAATGGCGGAGCAGGCTCGAGGGGCCGAATGGCCTACTCCTGCTCCTATCTTCTATGTTTCTATGTTTACCTGTCCATCACTTCTCGCGACCCCTCCACAGTCTCTAAATTGTCAGGCTGCTTGTCCGACATCCAGTTCTGGCTGAGCAGAAGCTGTCTGCAATTAAATATTGGGAAGACTGAAGCCATTGTTTTCGGTCCCCGCCACAAACTCCATTCTCTAGCCACCGACTCCATCCCTCTCCCTAACATCTGTCTGAGGCTGAACCACACTTGGTGTCATATTTGACCCTGAAATGAGCTTCCGACCACATTGCTGCGGCATAACAAAGACCGCCTATTTCCACCTCCATAACAAAAGGATATACTTGCCATAGAGGGAGTGCAGCGAAGGTTCACCAGACTGATTCCTGGGATGGCAGGACTGTTGTATGAGGAGAGATTGGGTCGGCTAGGCCTGTATTCACTAGAGTTTAGAAGAATGAGAGGGAACCTCATTGAAAAGTATAAAATTCTGACAGAGCTGGACAGGCTGGATGCAGGGAGGATGTTTCCCCTGGCTGGGGGGGTCTAGAATGAGGGGTCACAGTCTCAGGATATGGGGTAGGACATTTAGGACTGAGATGAGGAGAAATTTCTTCACTCAGATGGTGGTGAACCTGTGGAATTCTCTACCACAGAAGGCTGTGGAGGCCAAGTCCCTAAATATATTTAAGAAGGAGATAGATAGATTTCTAGACACAAAAGGCATCAATGGGTATGGGGAGAGAGCGTGAATATGGTATTGAGATAGAGGATCAGCCATGATCATATTGAATGGCGGAGCAGGCTCGAAGGGCCAAATGGCCGACTCCTGCTCCTATTTTTCTATGTTTCTATGTTTCTATCGCCCGTCTCCGCCCTTGCCTCAGCTCATCCGCTGCTGAAACCCTCACCCATGCCTTTGTTACCTCTAGACTTGACTATTCCAACACACTCCTGGCTGGCCTCCGACATTCCACCCTACGTAAACTTGAGGTCATCCAAAACTCGGCTGCCCGTGTCCTAACTCGCACCAAGTCCCGTTCATCCATCACCCCCATGCTCGCTGACCTACATTGGCTCTCGATCCGGCTACACTTCAATTTCAAAATTCTCATCATTCCATGGCCTCGCCCCTCCCTACACCTGTGATCTGCTCCAGCCCCACAACCCTCCGAGATCTCTGCGCGCCTCTAATTCTGCCCTCTTGAACATCCCTGATTATTATCGCTCAACCATTGGTGGCCGTGCCTTCTGCTGCCTGGGCCCTAAGCTCTGGAATTCCCTGCCTAAACCTCTCCACCTCTCCCTCCTTTAAGATGCTGCTTAAAACCTACCTCTTTGACCAAGCTTTTGGTCATCAGCCCTAATTTCTCCTTATGTGGCTCAGCGTCAAATTTTGTGTCTTACAGTACTCCTGTGAAGCGCCGTGGGACGTTTTACTACGTTAAAGGCGCTATATAAATACACGTTGTTGTTGTTGTTGTTGTAACAGGCGGTTCTTAAAGGGACCGCTGCAGACCGCCACCAACAAGATAAGTTTGTTACAAATGCTACTCTCAACCCCACATCAAAACCGTCGATCACTGCTGACCTCCACTCGCCACCCTGCCCCCAATTCTGACAGTGATCTGGAACTGCCCCTCCTGACCGCCACCTCATCCCCTTCATCCCGATCATCCCAGCCTCCCCCCTGGGTCCCATAGTCTAAGGATAAGGGGTAAGCCATTTAGGACTGAAATGAGGAGGAATTTCTTCACCCAGAGAGTGGTGAACCTGTGGAATTCTCTGCCACAGAGGGCGGTGGAGGCCAGTTCATTAAATATATTCAAAAAAGAGTTGGATATATTTCTTAAGGCTAAAGGGATCAAGGGATATGGGGAGAAGGCAGGGACAGGGTACTGAATTTGGATGATCAGCCATGATCTCATTGAATGGCGGAGCAGGCTCGAAGGGCCGAATGGCCTACTCCTGCTCCTATCTTCTATGTTTCTATGTTTCCGCTCGCCCTCCCCTCCCCGAATGCTTGCACTTTAACGCCCTACTCTTTTACCCGAGGCCCAATACCGGGTGTCCCCTCGGGCCTGCCCGGCCGCCCAGCTCGCACCATCCTGCCTGCCCCGGCTCGAATGGCCACGTCCTTGAGTTTACACACGGGTAGCTGTGCAACCGCAACCTGCGCGAAGCAAGCTACTATAAAACATCAAAACGTTTCCACAGACTGCCTTTCATGTTTTAATGTATGCAGTCCCCGCTGGTTCCTGTCCAACATTAATAAGGTCACTGTGCAATGCTTTCTCCTGGTCTCATGGTACCGTGGAATTAGTAACATAAATCCATGCAGCTCAGCTCTAGAGCTGGCACAGCTCTAGAATCAGTATCCTCTTTATAACAACTATTTAAAAAAATTGCTGAAACATCTAGGAAAAGCCACAACACCAAATGAACAGTCACAAGTCATTGCTGGCTAATGTTATCAGCGCAAACAAATTGGCCCTTAGCTCTCCCAGTCCATCAGCCGGCATCTCTGGTTTACATCCTCACTTTATTGATTTTGATAGACTAAATAAGGAGAAACTGTTTCCACTGGCAGGAGGGTCGGTAACCAGAAGACTCAGATTCAAGGTCACAGAACCATAGAACCATAGAAATGTACAGCACAGAAGGAGGCCATTTGGCCCATCGTGTTCGTGATGGTCAACAAAGAGCTCTCCAGCCTAATCCCACTTTCCAGCTCTTGGTCCGTAGCCCTGTAGGTTACGGCACTTCAAGTGCACATCAAAGTACCTTTTAAATGTGATGAGGGTTTCTGCCTCTCCCACCCTTTCAGGCAGTGAGTTCCAGACCCCCACCACCCTCTGGGTGAAAAATCTTCTCCTCAACTCCCCTCTAAACCTCCGACCAATTACTTTAAATCTATGCCTCCTGGTTATTGACCCTTCTGCTAAGGGAAATAGGTCCTTCCTATCCATTCTATCTCGGCCCCTTATCATTTTATACACCTCAATAAGGCCTCCCCTCAGCCTCCTCTGTTCCAAAGAAAACAACCCCAGCCTATCCAATCTTTCCTCATAGCTAAAATTCCCCAGCCCAGGCAACATCCTTGTAAATCTCCTCCTAGTGCAATCACATCTTTCCTGTAATGTGGTGACCAGAACTGCACGCAGTACTCTAGCTGAGGCCTAACTCGTGTTTTATACAGTTGAAGCATAACCTCCCTGCTCTTATTTTATATCCCTCAGTTAATAAAAGTATTCCTTATGCCTTCTTAACCACCTTATCTACCTGGCCTGCTACCTTCAGGGATCTGTGGACATGCACTCCAAGGTCCCTTTGTTCCTCTACACTTCTCAGTGTCCTACCATTTAATGTGTATTCCCTTGCCTTATTAGCCCTCCCCAAATGCATTACCTCACACTTCTCCGGATTGAATTCCATTTGCCACTTTTCTGCCCACCTGACCAGTCCATTGATATCTTCCTGCAGTCTACAGCTTTCTTCCTCACTATCAACCACATGGCCAATTTTTGTATCATCTGAAAACCTCTTAATCATGCCCCCCCTACATTAAAGTCTAAATCATTGATATATACCACAAAAAGCAAGGGACCCAGTACTGAGCCCTGTGGAACCCCACTGGAAACAGCCTTCCAGTCACAAAAACTCCTGTCAACCATTACCCTTTGCTTCCTGCCACTGAGCCAATTTTGGATCCATCTTTTCCTTGGATCCCATGGGCTTTTACTTTTCGCGACCAGTCTACCATGTGGGACCTTGTCAAAAGTCTTGCTAAAATCCATGTAGACTACATCAAACACACTACCCTCATCAACCCTCCTTGTTACCTCCTCAAAATATTCAATCAAGTTAGTCAGACACGGCCTCCCCTTAACAAATCCATGCTGACTGTCCTTGATTAATCCGTGTCTTTCTAAATGACGATTAATACTGTCCCTCAGAATTTTTTCCAACAATTTGCCCACCACCGAGGTTAGGCTGGCTGGCCTTTAATTATTCGGTCTATCCTGTTCTCCCTTTTTAAACAACGGTACCACGTTAGCAGTCCTCCGGCACCACACCTGTAGCCAGAGAGGATTGGAAAATGATGGTCAGAGCCTCCGCTATGTCCTCCCTTGCTTCTATTAACAGTCTGGGATACATTTCATCCGGGCCTGGCGATTTATCAACTTTCAAAGATGCGAAACCCCTTAATAGTTCCTCTCTCACTAGAACATAAGAACATAAGAAATAGGAGCAGGAATAGGCCACTTGGCCCCTCGAGCCCGCTCCGCCATTCATAGTTTACATAGTTTACATAGAGATAGGAACAGGAGTAGGCCATTCGGCCCTTCGAGCCTGCTCCGCCATTCAATGAGATCATGGCTGATCTTCGTCTGAGATCATAGCTGATCTTACCAGTTCAGTACCCCGTCCCCGCCTTTTCTCCGTAACCCTTAATCCCCTTAGCCTTCAGAAATATATCCAATCCTCTCTTGAAAATATTTATTGAATTAGCCTTCACAGCCCTCTGTGGCAGGGAATTCCACAGGCTCACCACTCTTTGAGTGAAGAAATTCTTCCTCATCTCTGTTTTAAATGATTTGCCCGCTATTTTTAGACTGTGGCCCCTGGTTCTGTGCTCCCCGGCCATTGGAAACATTCTCTCTGAATTCAGCCTGTCCAGGCCTGCCATAATTTTATATGTTTCGATGAGATCCCCTCTCAATCTTCTAAACTCCAGTGAGTACAAGCCCAAACTATTTAATCTCTCTTCGTAGGTCATTCCCGCCATTCCAGGTATCAGCCTGGTGAATCGCCGTTGCACTCTTTCCATGGCAAGAACATCCTTCCGCAGATGGGGCGACCAAAACTGTACACAATACTCCAGATGCGGTCTCACCAGCACCTTGTACAGCTGTAGTAAGGTATCCCTATTCCTATACTCGAACCCCCTTGATATGAAGGCCAACATACCATTTGCCTTCTTAATCGCCTGTTGCACCTGCATGCTCTCCTTCAGTGACTGGTGCACAAGAACACCCAGGTCCCTCTGCACTTCCCCATCTCCCAATCTATTGCCATTTAGATAATAATCTACCCTCCTGTTTTTACCCCCAAAGTGGATAACCTCGCATTTATCCACATTATAGTGCATCTGCCACGTATCCGCCCATTCCCCCAACCTGTCCAAATCACACTGTAGCCTCCTGACATCCTCATCAGAGCCCACCCCTCCTCCTAGTTTAGTGTCGTCAGCGAATTTGGAAATATTGCATCCAATTCCCTGATCCAGATCATTTATATATATTGTGAACAGCTGGGGTCCCAGGACAGATCCTTGCGGCACCCCGCTGGTCACTGCCTGCCACTCCGAAAACGAGCCGTTTATTCCAACTCTCTGTTTTCTATCCGCCAGCCAGTTCTCTATCCACGTTAATACTTTGCCCCCAATCCCATGAGCCTTAATTTTGCATGATAATCTTTTGTGTGGAACCTTATCGAAGGCTTTCTGGAAGTCAAGGTACACCACATCCACTGGCTCTCCCCCATCTATTCTACCAGTTACCTCCTCAAAAAATTCCAGCAGATTAGTCAAACACGATTTACCCTTTGTAAATCCATGTTGACTCTGTCCGATCCTTTCCCCATTTGTCAAGTGCTCCGCTATTTTATCCTTAATAATGGACTCTAGCATTTTGCCCACAACCGATGTAAGGCTTACTGGTCTATAATTCCCTGCTTTCTCTCTACCCCCCTTTTTAAATATTGGGGTAACATTAGCTACCCTCCAATCCACGGGTACTGTTCCCGAGTCAATGGAGTTCCGGAAGATGATCCTTAGAGCATCTGCTATCTCCAGGGCAACCTCCTTAAGTACCCTAGGATGTAGTTTATCAGGCCCCGGGGATTTGTCGGCCTTCAGTCCCCTCAACTTACCCAACACCATATCCCTAGAGATACTAATTTCTGTCAGCTCCTCCCTCTCATTAGTCCCTATGTTTGCCGATATTCCTGGGAGGTTATTTGTGTCCTCCTTTGTGAATACAGAACCAAAGTATGAGTTTAATTGGTCTGCCATTTCCTTATTCTCCATTATATATTCTCCCGAATCAGACTGCAAGGGACCGACTTGGGATTTTACCAGTCTTTTCCTCCTGATATACCGATAAAAGCTTTTGCAGTCTGTCTTTATGTTTGCTGCAAGTTTACTTTCGTATTCTATTTTCCCCTTCCTGATTAATCCCTTTGTCCTCTTTTGCTGTATCCTGTACTGCCCCCAATCTTCCGGTCTGGTGCTTTTTTTTGCCAGTTGATATGCCCTTTTTTTTGATTTTATGCTGTCCCTAATTTCCCTCGTTATCCACGGTTGAGTCACCTTTTTAGGTTTATTTTTATGCCAAACCGGTATAAACATGTTCTGGAATTCTTCCATTCTATCTTTGAATGCTTGCCATTGTCTATCCACTGTCAATCCCCCCAGAAACACCACCCAATCAATCTTACCCAATTCCCGTCTCATACCCTCGTAATTCCCTTTATTTAAGTTCTGGACCTTAGTCTCTGATTCAATTTCCTCACTCTCCATCTCGACTGAGAGCTCGATCATATTATGATCGCTCTGACCCAAGGGGCCTCGTACAAGAAGATTGCTGATAAGTCCCTTCAATAAGATCATGGCTGATCTTGGGCTCAAAGCCACTTCCCCGCCCGCTCCCCATAACCCTTCACTCCCTTATCTTGCAAAAATCTGTCTATCTCCATCTTAAATATATTTAATGACCCAGCCTCCATGGCTCTCTGGGGCAGAGAATTCCACAGATTTACGACCCTCTGAGAGAAGAAATTCCTCCTCATCTCAGTTCTAAAAGGGCGACCCTTTATTCTAAAACTGTGCCCCCGCATTCTAGATTTCCCCACGAGGGGAAGCATCCTCTCTGCATCTACCTGGTCGAGCCCCCTCAGTATCTTATATGTTTCAATAAGATCACCTCTCATTCTTCTAAATTCCAATGCGTATAGGCCCAACCTGCTCAACCTTTCTTCATAAGTCAACCCCCTCATCTCAGGAATCAACCGAGTGAATCATCTCTGAACTGCCTCCAATGCGAGTATATCCTTCCTTAAGTAAGGAGACCAAAACTGTACGCAGTACTCCAGGTGCGGTCTCACCAATACCCTGTACAGTTGTAGCAGGACTTCCCTGCTTTTATACTCCAACCGCCTTGCAATAAAGGCCAACATTCCATTTGCCTTTTTGATTACTTGCTGTACCTGCATGCTAACTTTTTGTGTTTCATGCACAAGGACCCCCAGGTCCCTCTGAACTGTAGCATTTTGTAATCTCTCTCCATTTAAATAATAGTTTGCTTTTTTATTTTTCCTGCCAAAGTGGATAACCTCGCACTTTCCCACATTATACTCCATCTGCCAAATGTTTGCCCACTCACTTAGCCTCACTATGTTTATCTCATCTAATATTTCACACTCCTCCTCCTTAACTACAATGTCTGCATCATTCCTCCCTTTTGTGAAGACAGACGTAAAGTATTCATTAGGAACCATACCCACGTCCTCCGCCTCCACACACAAGCTTCCTTTTTGGTCTCTAATAGGCCCTACTCTTTCCTTAGTTATCCTCTTGCTCTTTATGTATTTATAAAACATCTTTGGGTTTTCTTTGATTTTACTTGCCAATATTTTTCATGTCCTCTCTTTGCTTTCCTAATTTGCTTTTTAATTTCACCCCCCTGCACTTTCTATACTCCTCTCGGCTTTCTGCAGCATTTAGCTCTCAGTGTCTGACATAAGCTTCCCTTTTTTACCTTGTAAGCCCTTTGACATCCAGAAGGCTCTAGATTTGGGAGTCTGGCCCTTTTTCTTTAAGGGAACATACTTGCTCTGAACCCTCACTATCTCCTCCTTGAATGCCTCCCTCTGCTCTGACACTGATTTACCTTCAAGTTTCTGTCTCCAGTCCACTTTGGCTAAATCACATCTCAGCTTAGTAAAATTGGCCTTTCCCCAATTGAGAAATTTTATTCCTGGTCTATCTTTGTCCTTTTCCATAACTACCCTAAATCTAACTAAATTATCATCACTAGCACCAAAATACTCTCCCACTGATACCCCTTCTACCTGCCCAGCTTAATTCCGTAAAACTATGTCCAGAACTGCCCCCTCTCTTGTTGGGCTTGCTACGTACTGGCTAAAAAAGTTCTCTTGAATGCATTTTAAGAATTCCGCACCCTCTATACCTTTAACACTGATTCTATCCCAGTTAATATTGGGGTAGTTGCAATCCCCTACTATTACTGCCCGATTGTTTTTGCACTTATCAGAAATTTGCCTACATACAGTACTTACTCTTCTATCTCCCTCTGACTGTTTGGGGGTCTATAGTACACTCCCAGCAGTGTGATCGCCCCTTTTTGTTCTTCAGTTCAACCCACATGGCCTCATTTGATGATCCTTCTAATATGTCATCCCCCCTCACAGCTGTAATTGTTTCTTTAAGCAAAATTGCAACCCCCCCCCCGTCTTTTTTTTATCCCCCTCTCTATCCCGTCTGAAAACCTTCCCCAGAGCCAGTCATTGGCAAAAGAACCAGAAGGAGGAGTTTGTTTTACGCAGCGAGTTGTTGTGATCTGGAATGCGCTGCCTGAAAGGGCGGTGGAAGCAGATTCAATAGGAACTTTTGTGGTAAACCACTGTTATACCTGCCTGTATGAGTGTTTGTATTCCACTGTGTACATTTCTGTACATGCCTCGGCTGACTCCTCCCACGAGTCCAGGTATAAAGGTGACTGCTCCACAGTCCCTCTGTATTCTGGACCGGTCGACCACTCGAGGCACACCTTCATTCTCTTGTTAATAAAAGCCTGTTAGTTACTCGCTTAACCTCAGTCTTTTGAGTGATTGATAGCGCATCAACTTTCAAAAGGGAACTGGAGAAATACTTGAAGGGGATAAATTTGCAGAGCTTTGGGGAAAGAGCAGGGGAGTGAAAGAAAAAAAGACTTGCAATTATCTCGCGACTTCCACACATCCCAAAGTACTTCACAGCCAATACAATACTTTGTATTTAAAGTGCAGTCACTATTGTAACATAGGAAATGAAGCAGCCAGTTTGAGCACAGCAAGCTCCCACAAACAGCAATGTGATAATGACCCGATAATCAAGGTTAGGTGTTGATTGAGGGATAAACATTGGCCAGGACGCCGGGGAGAACCCCCCTGCTCTTCTCTGAAATAGAGCCCTGGGATCTTTTACGTGCACCTGAGAGAGCAAACAGGGCCTCAGTTTAACATCTCATCCGAAAGATGGCATCTCCGACAGTGCAGCACTCCCTCAGTACTGACCCTCCGACAGTGCAGCGCGCCCTCAGTACTGCCCCTCCGACAGTGCAGTGCTCCCTCAGTACTGCCCCTCCGACAGTGCAGCACTCCCTCAGTACTGCCCCTCCGACAGTGCAGCACTCCCTCAGTACTGCCCCTCTGACAGTGCAGCGCTCACTCAGTACTGCCCCTCCGACAGTGCAGCGCTCCCTCAGTACTGCCCCTCTGACAGTGCAGCACTCCCTCTATACTGCCCCTCTGACAGTGCAGCACTCCCTCAGTACTGCACCTCCAACAGTGCAGCACTCCCTCACTACTGCACCACCAACAGTGCAGCGCTCCCTCAGTACTGACCCTCCGACAGTGCAGAGCTCCCTCAGTACTGCCCCTCCGACAGTGCAGCACTCCCTCAGTACTGCCCCTCCAACAGTGCAGCACTCCCTCAGTACTGACCCTCCGACAGTGCAGAGCTCCCTCAGTACTGCCCCTCCGACAGTGCAGCACTCCCTCAGTACTGCCCCTCTGACAGTGCAGCACTCCCTCAGTACTGCCCCTCCGACAGTGCAGCGCTCCCTCAGTACTGCCCCTCCGACAGTGCAGCACTCCCTCAGTACTGCCCCTCTGACAGTGCGGCACTCCCTCAGTACTGCACTGGGAGAGTCAGCCTAGCTTTATGTGCTCAAGTCCCTGGAGTGGGACTTGAACCACACAACCTTCTGACTCAGAGGCGAGTGTGCTACCCACTGAGCCACGGCTGACTCACAGTGGGAGTAATTGGATTGCTCTTTCAAAAGAGCCAGCATAGGCATGAAGGGTCGAATGGCCTGCTTCTGTGCAGTATCATTCTATGATTTACTTTGGCATGATAGGCATCAAGGAGCAGAAGCAATTTGCATGAAGAGACATGGAGACACTGAAGGTAAAACAAACGTGACTAAGAATGGGCACGATGGGCCAAATGACCTCCTTCCATGCTGTATGATTCTAATAGACAAGAACCAGAACAGGTGAACATCCCAGAATGTCGGAAATGTCAAAAGGAAAAATGTAAAAGACAAAGGACCACATTTAATGTATCTAAAATATATAATTATACATACATACATATATATAAAATATATCTATAGTATATAATATATGCTTAATATATGATTTCCCCTGGCTGGGGAGTCTAGAACCAGGGGTCACAGTCTCAGAATAAGGAGTCGGCCATTTGGGACTGAGATGAGGAGAAATTTCTTCACTCAGAGGGTGGTGAATCTTTGGAATTCTCTACCCCAGAGGGCTGTGGAGGCTCAGTCGTTGAGTATATTCAAGACCGAGATCGATAGATTTTTTGGACTCTAGGGGAATCAAGGGTTATGGGGATTGGGCGGGAAAGTGGAGTTGAGGTCGATGATCAGCCATGATCTCATTGAATGGCGGAGCAGGCTCGAGGGGCCGAATGGCCGACTCCTGCTGCTATTTCTTATGTTCTGTTTTTTTTATTCGTTTATGGGATGTGGGCGTCGCTGGCAAGGCCAGCATTTATTGCCCATCCCTAGTTGCCCTTTGAGAAGGTGGTGGTGAGCCGCCTTCTTGAACCGCTGCAGTCCGTGTGGTGAAGGTACTCCCACAGTGCTGTTAGGGAGGGAGTTCCAGGATTTTGACCCAGCGACAATGAAGGATCGGCCGATATATTTCTAAGTCAGGGTGGTGTGTGATTTGGAGGGGAACTTGGAGGTGGTGGTGTTCCCATGCGCCTGCTACGCTTCTTATGTAATATATATAAAATATCTAATTTATTCAAGATCTGTATAAAATATATAACATATCTAAAGTATCTAAAATATCTCATCTATATATAACGTATACAAACCGTTGGGGTGAATATGGAGTAAAATGAATGGTTGGATCATGGAATGGGTGAACCCAAATTTCTGATGTGTGTTTCTGCGGAGTGAGGTTCTCCACTGGGAGCACAAGGCTGGGAGGTTGCCCCGTATATCTACAAATACTAGCCCGCGGCAGCTTTGGGTCACAGGAATGATCGGGTGCGAGGCTAAAACATATTGGGGAGAATCTCCACACTGTTTTCAGTGCAATTCCAGCACAGAATCGGAGCAAGAAACTTTCTGTGTTCCAATCCCAATTTTAAAATTCTCACCCATGTCTTCAAATCTCTCTGTGACCTCACCACTCCCTATCTCTGTAACCTCCTCCACCTCTACAACGCCCCCCCCCCCACTCCGAGATCTCTGGGCTCCTCCGATTCTGGCCTCTTGCGCATCCCTGATTTCCATCGCTCCACCATTGGCGGCTGTGCCTTCAGCTGCCTGGGCCCTAAGTTCTGGAATTCCCTCCCTAAATCTCTCCGCCTCTCTCTCCTCTTTTAAGACGCTCCTTAAAACCTACCTCTTTGGTCAAGCTTTTGGTCACCTGCCCTATTATCTCCTTATGTGGCTCAGTGTCAAATTTTGTCTGATTTACACTCCTGTGAAGCACCTCAAGATGTTTTACTATGTTAAAGGCACTGGATAAATAGTAGTTGCTGTTGACGTTGTCACGGTGAATTCATACTTCATAGGCGCATAAGGCCTTGGTTAGGCCTCATCTAGAATACAGTGTCCAGTTTTCGAGATACTTTGCTTAAAGGCCCTTAGTTAGCACATTTAGTTTAGAAAGCTGGGTTTTTTTACTCTTGGAATGTGTAGATGGAGAGATTCAATGGAGGTCTTTAAAATAAGGAAGGGACTAGACTCTGTCCATGTGTTAGAGGCAGGATGTTTCCAACGTAAGCTCGAGGAACAGCACCTCATCGTTCTATTAGGCACTTTGCAGCCTTCAGGACTCAAAATTGAGTTCAACAATTTCAGACTATAACCTCAGCCCCTGTATTTCTTCATATTTTTTTATTTTTTTCTTTGGTTTTCTCACATGGTAGCTGTTGATCATTCTGCCATAATCATTCGCACTTCATCTAGAGTCATCTTTTGTTTCTTAACTTGTCCCATTACCTCTCTCCTTTTGCCTTGAACTATCATCCCTATTGTCAGTCATTCTCTCCTGCCTTCCTTCTTCTTATCACCCTATCACAGACCTTCCCTTTGTTCTGGGGTATGGCAGCGCAGTGGTTATGTAATCCAGAAGCCTGGACTAATGATCCAGAGATATGAGTTCAAATCCCAGCACGGCAGCTGGGGAATTTAAATTCAGTTAATTAAATAAATCTGAAATAAAAAGCTCGTATCAGTAATGGTGACCATGAAACTACCAGATTGCCGTAAAAACTCATCTGGTTCACGAATGGCCTTTAGGGAAGGAAATCTGCCTCCCTTACCCGGTCTGGCCTATATGTGACTCCAGACCCACAGCAATGTGCTGGACTCTTAACTGCCCTCTGAAATAGCCGAGCGAACCACTGAGGTGAAACAAACCGCTACAAAGACTGCAGCGGTTCAAGAAGGCGGCCCACTACCACCTTCTCAAGGGCAATTAGGGATGGGCAATAAATGCCGGCCTTGCCAGCGACGCCGACATCCCGTGAACGAATAAAAAACAAAAACAATCTTTCCTCCCTGCCCCTGCTTAAAAATCTCTCTTCTCTAACCTTTTCCAGTTCTGACGGAGGGTCCCCGACCCGAAACGTTGACTCTGTTTCTCTCTCTCCTCGATGCTGCCTGACCTGCCGAGTGTTTCCAGCATTCCCGGTTGTTATTTCTTACGTATAAGTTACTCCTCAGCACAGAATCACGCCATTCGGTCCAACTAGCCTGTGCTGGTGTTTATACTCCGCACGTGTCTCCTCCCATTCCGTCTACCTCAGCTCAGCCTTGCAACATATCTTTCTGTTCCCTTTTCTCTCAGGAACTCGTCTAGTTTCCTTTTGAAAGCATCTGTACTATTGGCCTCCACCCCTCCCTGTGGGGGCGAGTTCCACATTCTCACCACTCTCCGGGTAAAGACGTTTCTCCTGAATTCCCCATTGGATTTATTAGTCACTATCTTGTCTTTACGGCCCCGGGTGGATATACGATAACTACTGTTGCCTATAATTAAACATACAGCAGCACTTACGAGTTTTTAACCCGGAGAATCCAGACGTTAACCACAAAATGGTCGGCTGATCAGACCTCATCGAATTCCGAGCTCTCTCTTCCCACACCCGCTGTTTTATATCGGTTTTTCCCCCAAAACTGTTCCTTTCATGTCTTTTATAAGAACATAAGAAATAGGAGCAGGAGTCGGCCATTCGGCCCCTCGAGCCTGCTCCACCATTCAATGAGATCATGGCTGATCTGATCTTGGCCGCAACTCCACTTTCCCGCCCGCTCCCCATTACCCTCGACTCCCCTGTAGCTCAAATATCTGTCTATCTCCACCTTAAATATATTCAATGACCCAGCCTCCACAGCTCTCTGGGGTAGAGAATTCCAAAGATTCACGACCCTCTGAGAGAAGAAATTCCTCCTCATCTCCGTTTTAAATGGGCGACCCCTTGTCCTGAAACTATGCCCCCTAGTTCTAGATTCCCCCACGAGGGGAAACATCCTCCCTTCATCTACCCTGTTAAGCCCCCTCAGAATCTTATACGTTTCAATAAGATCACCTCTCATTCTTCTAAACTCCAATGAGTATAGGCCCAACCTGCTCAACCTTTCTTCATACGGCAACCCCTTCATCTCAGGAATTAACCTAGTGAATCGTCTCTGAACTGCCTCCAATGCAAGTATATCCTTCCTTAAATAAGGAGACCAAAACTGTACGCAGTACTCCAGGTGTGGTCTCACCAATACCCTGTACAGTTGTAGCAGGACTTCCCTGCTTTTATACTCCAACCCCCTTGCAATAAAGGCCAACATTCCATTTGCCTTCCTGATTACTTGCCATGCTGTACCTGCATGCTAACTTTTTGTGTTTCATGTACGAGGACCCCCAGTTTTATTTTATGCTCTCTGCCAAATGACTTACACCTCCTGGTTGATCCGGCAATCAAATCCTCAGGGTGCAGTCAGTTACCGAACCATCAAAGGCCTTCCAACACTCCTGTGCACGTGTTACTTTTCTCCCGCCCTCGGCCGCATGCCTTCCAGCAGATGTTGCCTTCTGAGGCGGCCACTGCGTACAGCTGTTTACGTATCAATACAACCACCTCCAGCTTTACAGGCTCCTAACCCCCGCGAAATTGTCGCACCTCTCTCGTGCCGCTGCGAAGGAAGCACTCTGTCTGTATCCCCACTCGCACCGACAACCACTCAAGGTCCTGTTACAGGATCCATCTATATCAAAGGGATAATCAGACTGCTAGTGAGATCGCTCCCAATTGAAAAGTTACTGGACACAGTTAAATTAATATATGGAGAAATCAATAGCAAGCCCATTTGATTCACTTTTCGCTAACACATGTGGATAGACTATAGGAAACTCTTTATTATCCGGCACTGACGGGACCGGCGTGGTGCCGGTTTATCAAAGAGTCTGGATTACAGAGAGGTATAGTTAAAAGGTACAAAAGCTCCGTACACAGCAACAAATCCAGACTTCCCTGTTGCTTAGCAACATGTGCAGGAACTCCGGCCACAGACCAAGCGTCCCTGTTGCTTAGCAACAAGTGCATGAACCCCAGTTTCACAGCCACAGATCCAGGAACTGCTACTAATATGAAGTAAAACTTACCTGAACCTACTCCTGAATTTTGCCGGTTAAAAGAGAGTTTCCTGTATTTGATTTAGCGAGGTTAAGAAGGACCAGGGGATAAGCATACGTTACGCCGGCCGTGACTCAGTGGGTAGCACTCTTGTCTCTTGGTTAGAAGGTTGTGGGTTCAACTCCTTTCAACTGGAGACTTGAGCACGAAATCTAGGCTGACACTCCCAGTGCAGTACTGAGGGGGTGGGGGTCATGGTCTGCTGGTGTAGGGTGGGGGTGTTCATGGTCTGTGGAGCTGTTCATGTCTGCTGGCTTAGGTGGTGGGGGTGTTGGCAATCACAGTTGTTCTCCTTCGAGCAGAGAAAATCATGAAGGATTTAGAGAGAGTAAATAAAGAGAAACTGGTTCCAGTGGCTGAAGGGTCGATTACCAGAGGGCACAGATTTAAGGTGATTGGCAAAAGAACCAGAGGCGAGATGAGGAAAAACATTTTTATGCAGCGAGTGGTTAGGATTTGGAATGCGCTGCCTGATAGGGCGGTGGATACAGATTCAATAGTAGCTTCAAAAAGGAGTTGGATAAATACTTGAAGGAGAAAAAATTGCAGGGATCTGGGGAACGAGCGGGGGAGTGGGACTAACTGGATTGCTCTTCGAAAGAGCCGGCGCATGGCCTCCTGTGCTGTACTGTTCTGTGGTCCTATGATGCTCAGCCGCTCCATGGCGGCATGGGGGCCGACTCAATGGACCACCTAATCTTTCCCTGTCTGTCATTTTCGGAGGGTTCCAATGTCTCATCTGAAGAGCCACATGCAATAATACAAGACCGCTGTTCGGTTGACTCGGGCGCATGTGTTTAATTGTTAAAATTTGTTTCCTTAGTTATATCACACTGACCATATTCCAGCAATGTTGCAGCAGGGGCAGAAGTGTCAGCGTGATGACTGCATTATTGTAATTGAAAGCATAAGCGGGGAAGGCAGATGTCTGGAACGGAAGAGTTCCCCCTGCGCCAATAGCACTGGCAGAGTTTGATCTCACACGCCAGCAACACCTGCACTCCTGGCCAATCGGTGGAAACAACTGGAGGCCAGAAATGTCATCTCCTAGTATACTCGGGAGATCGGCTGCGTGGTGGGAAAAGACAAGGGGCCGGATATTCCGATCCCTACGGGTGGGTACGCGCCGTGCACACACCCGTAGGGGCCTCGCAAGTACCGGTTTCAGGCGTGCACAACGCGTGCGCTGGAAACCGGCATTTCCGATCTGTCGAGAGTCCTCTTGACAGATCATCCGCCTGCCCTGGAGAAGGGGCCTCTGCGGGGGGGGGAGTTCCGCTTTCTGCAGAACCTCCGCCCGCTGAAAACCCTTAGAAATCTCACGCCTGGTAAAAGCAGGTGTAAGGCCTGCTTTTACCAGCATAAGTGTTGAAAAAAGTTTTTTTTTAAATTTCACTCATTTATCATTTAAAAATGCTTTTAAAAAAGTGTATTTTTAGCCCCGTAAAAAACTTTAATTTTTTTTTCAAAAAATTAAATTTTTGTTTTTGAAATATTGGCCCAGAAATTCGGGTCGGGGGCTTCCCGCGGGTGCAAGCCCCCGACCTGCACTTACCTTGCGCGCCGGCCGTTGAGCTGTAGGCCCGTGTGGGATTCCGATCCTGGGCCTCCTCCATCTACCGGCACGCAGTGCTTGCGTATCCCAGGGGCGCAGTTAGTTCGAAGCGTCCCCTGGGATCACGTGGGCCATGAAGAGCCAATGGTAGCAGGGAAATGCCCATTCATAAATTTGACAGGAAGACCTGTCAAATCTATAAATACTATAAGCCCCAAAACATCACTAAAACTTCAAATAAATTTTTTTTAAATCACATTTTTAAAATAACTATAAATTACATAAAATAACTATTTTAAACAATAATTTAAATTTTTGAAAAAATTAATTGCATTTTCTAATGGGGCTAAAAATAAACTTACCTTTCTTTAAAGTATTTAAAAATAATAAAACTGTGGAAAAAAATGTTTTAACTTTAATTAATTCACCACTTACCTTGTTAAAAGCAGGCCTTGCGACTGCTTTTTACATGTCTAACTCCTGGAGACTTATCCTCCCGGAGAAACCTGGAAAAAAACCGGAAGTTCCAGGCGCACGCGCTGCCTCTCCGGCGCACGCGTTCGACCTGTGAACCCCTTCCTTTAAGGGAACGGAAGTTCCGGTTTCCCACGCATGTGCAGTGCGTGCACGAAACCGGCACTTCCGTTGGGCCTACGCATGAGTACCCCGTGCGTACTCACCCGTGGAGACCTGAATTTCTGGGCCATTTAATTTATTGTAATTTCAACTAATTTTAAAAATGTGATTTTTTATTTATTTATTTAATGTTTTAGTGTGTTTTTGGGGTGATCTCCATTCATATATTTGACGGGTCTATCTGTCAAGTGTATGAAGGGAGATTCCCTTCTCCTATTGGCTCCTCATGGCCCACGTGATCCCAGGGACACTGCGAACCGCCTGCGCCCCTGGGATACGTGGGCCCTGCGCATTTCGAGTTGGAGAGGCCCAGGAGCGGAAGTATTTCGAGTTTGGAGAGGCCCAGGAGCGGAAGTGTCCGGACCTTGGGAGCCCTCAGGTAAGTGCGTAGATTTTTTCCAGATCGGAGGCCTCCGCACGCAGGAAGCCTCCGTTCGGAAAATACGGCCCAATAGCAAAGCCTCAGGAATAAATCAATAGCGTGTTTCCCTGCAGCCTTAAGAGACTAGTGACAGGAATGCTGCTCAATGCTTTCAAAGGCTGTCCTGCTTCTTATTGACAAAATCCCTACCTGTGATCGTGTAACGGCCCAGAACTTTCTGGGAATGCAAGGGCGAGTTTAACGGCGCTTGCCGTTATTAATAACCCAGCAACTCGTGGCGAGGGAGAGTCACCCCGTGAGTTGCAAATCGCCACAGGTTGCGGCAGGATTGGCATCGTTCCGCCGTTAGCCTCGCGAAAACGGCATCTCGCCCTCAACTCCCCGTGAGTTTCAGCAAGTGGCTGCATTTGCGCTTTGGGACGTCCCGAGGTTGTGAAAGGCGCTATACGAGCTCTTTCTTTTACAAGTTTTCAATCTGCTGACTCAGCTCCCAGATCAATAAAAGCCCACAAACGCTCAGAATTTAATAGAGACCCCAGTTTTAGCTCCCCGATGAATGAGCAAGCTTGTCCTGCGACTACCCGAAGCCATTCAGGCCATGGACTCCCAGCTTTAATCCCAAGTCTGTGCTCTCAGCTCAGGCAGATGCACGGCTGCCAGACTTTGCTTCAGCAGCCCTGGGCAAGGGAGCGAGAGAAAGTCGGCCAACATACCTGGTTCTGATCTCTATCCAGTCAGCACTGTTAGAAAAGAGCAAAGTCTGGACACCAGATGAGGAAAGAACGAGGCTTAGATGATGCCCCCATTGCCGAATAGCCTACCAGCACTCATTACCAAGGATCACGCATGAATAATGGCGATTTGAGGAAGGATCCCAAGAGCTCTTGGCCCCCATGGAATTCTATTCTTTGAATACTTCTGTTTGTTAGTTATAAAAATTCTGGAGATGATGAAGAAAGAGGCTGTTTGACTGACAGTCCAGAAACATCCAATCAGATAAGGAAGAGTCTATTCGCTTTCCAATTGGCCGCGAGGATGAACGTATTGGGCGATCAATGGCGGGTGAGTGGGGGGGAAGTGATCGAGGCAGCGACCAAGCCACCAGCTATTTCAGAGTTCTGCCTGGCTGCTGCCACGCAATGTAGTTCAAGGAGCTAAAACTGGGAAGGAAATGGCTCAACGTAAACATTAGGGCCTAGAAATTCAGTTGGCGCCGCGCCAGGGCTTTAGCGCCGGAAAGTTAGCGCCGGCGCTAAGTCCCCCTGCGCGCGCCAAAAATTCAGTAGCGCCGCGCCCAAACGGCTGCCGGCGCTACTGAAGGGTGTTTGCGCCTGAAAACTGGCGCTATGCGCCGCATTGCGGCGCTATTCCGGCGCCCGATGCGGTGTGGCAGGCTCGGGAAGTGCAGGCCTCCTCCTTCAGTTAAGGAGGAGCTGCCTGCACCCGCCCGCTGGCCGGTAAAATCGCCACAAAAATGAGCCCGGCACCTCGGGGAAGTGCCGGGCTCGCAGCCGAGAAGCATCTGTTCCGCGGGGGGGTGGGGGGAGTCCGGGGAGGGAGGTGCGGGCAGGCGGCCGGCGGGAAAGCGGCCGGCCGCCGCTCCACCTTTATGCGCCGGCGCAAAGTCGTGTAAGACTCTGTTGCCAGAGTCTTAGTTGCGGCTGCCACGGGCAAGGCGGCCGCAACTGAATTTCGGCGCTGGGGCCCGTCGGCATGGCAACCGGGACGCTGCGCACACCGATGACATCATCGGTGCCGGCGCAGCGCTACCGGTCTACCGCCGATTCCAGGGCCCCAGGGAATTTTTAAACTGGCCATAACTCCGGCGCTAGGCCCTCCAGCGCCCCAAATGGGGCGCTAGGCCTACTGAATTTCTAGGCCTAGACCTTTGAGGCAAAATAGCAGAGAGACTTTGGGGGAGAAATTCGGTATTGCCCCATTTGGGGCGCAAATGTTGGCTGGGCGCAAAGATTAGCGCCTGGCGCTAATTATCGCCTCCCACTGCAAACTTGGCTTTTATCACCCCTGGAGGTGATTGGAGCGCTAAATCAGGCGCTTCACATCTGTCTTAAGGCGCAAAGGCCAAGGAGCGAGGCGCTACCTCAGAGCGCTGGCGAAGCTCATGTGATGTCAGTCAGCAATGGAACACAGACACACTGGCACCGGCCAGTTCTTAAAGGGGAGTTCTGATGAATGGTCATCGACCTGAAACGCTAACTCTGTTTCTCTCTTCACAGATGCTGCTTGACCTGCTGAATTTCTCCAGCATTTTCTGTTTTTATCTTAAAGGGGAGGGTTGATCTTGCTCTCCATCCACATCCTGCTCATTGCAGCCTTGAATCTCGGCCTGGAGAGACCTGTACATCAAATCTGCTGGAAAGAACAATGGAGAGGCCCAGGGAAAGAGCTCAGAGTGCAGCCCCCACAGTCTCTTCTAAATCGATACAAGGAAGGGCAAATCAAAATGAACCCGCAAAGTGCTGCTCAGTACCCAAAACTCCTTCACACAGCGTTGAATCTCTCCAGAAGTCTCTCTCTCTCTCTCTCTCAGAATGTGCGGTGCAAAAATGTCACCAACAAAAAAAGGCAGGAAGCGGTCGCCTTTAAATAGCGCTCCCCCAGTCCCTTCCCGACTGCAAAATGCTCCCCTCGACCTGTCATTGCCAGCGGCAGGCGTTAAGGCAGGGGGCGCCACTCAATTTCCAGTCCGGGGCGCTACCGGGGCGTTGCGCACTCGACTGACGTCACGATCTGCCGGAGCAGGAGATCGTGGCGGTAGTGTTTAGCGCCGCCGCAAAATGTCCGGTCAATTTTGCGAGAGGCACAGATATCGCCGCGCCTGGGCGCTAGTTGGTTTGCGCCGCACTTAGCGCCCTCTTAAGGCGCTAACGGGTGGCGCTACCAACTGAATTTTCCCCCCTTTATTTGGGGGCGGGTGCTGTGAACATTTAAACAAGGTAAGAAGTTGAATCCCAAATGCAAGAATTTTAGCCATGAGGAAAGACTGGATAGGCTGGGGTTGTTTTATTTGGAACAGAGGAGGCTGAGGGGAGATTTAATTGAGGTGTATAAAATTATGAGGGGCCTAGATAGAGTGGATAGGAAGGACCTATTTCCCTCAGCAGAGAGGTCAATAACCAGGGGGCAGAGATTTAAAGTAATTGCTCGAAGGATTAGAGAGGATTTAAGGAGAACTTTTTTCACCCAGAGGGTGGTGGGGGTCTGGAACTCACTGCCTGAAAGGGTGGTCGAGGCAGAAACCCTCATCACATTTAAACAGTACTTGGATACGCACTGGAAGTGCCGTAACCTACAGGGCTACGGACCAAGAGCTGGAAAGTGGGATTAGGCTGGGTTGCTCTTTTTCGGCCGGCACAGACACGATGGGCCGAATGGCCGTAAATTTCTATGATTCTATGATTCAAAGGCAGTTGAGCCTGACTGGATTGCTGAAACTTGGCCAGCTCACTGACTCCCATTTGGAAGCAAAGCAATTTATTGGAACTCTATCCAGTGCCATTTAAAATTAATGGATTAGCATTTTAACATTTAAACAAAAACTTGCTCTTCAAGAGGATCAACCAACATATAGGTTACATGACTCAAATAATCCTTTGCTGTCAAGCAGCAGCAAGTCATGGCAGATCCAAACCCACAGCTATTGTGTGGTCTTTGTTACCACCTTCCGGCTTGCTCTTCCCGCAACCAACCCCAATCCTTCAAATGTCCTGAGCTTCTCAGTGTAGCTTACAATGGAACTAAATATAGAACACAATCATCCTGCATGCAGACATTTCCAGATAATAACAGTCTCACTGGAGCAAAGGCCCATCAGTGCCACAGCCTGCTAAAGAAATCTCTCCAGTGATATTGGAAAGTCTCTAAAGAAAGTCTTGCATTTCTATAAACACCTTTCACAAACCTCAGGACATCCCAAGGCGCATTTATACAGTGCCTTTAACATAGTAAAACGTCCCAAGGTGCTTCACAGGAGCGATTACCAAACAAATTCGACACGAGCCACATCAGGAGATATTAGGACAGGTGACCAAAAGCTTGGCCAAAGAGGTCGGTTTTAAGGAGCATCTTAAAGGAGGAGGGAGAGGCGGAGAGGTTTAGGGAGGGAATTCCAGAGCTTAGGGCCCAGGCAGCTGAAGGCACGGCCGCCAATGGTGGAGCGATTCAAATCAGGGATGCGCAAAAAGCCAGAATTGGAGGAGCGCGGAGATCTCGGAGGGTTGGAGAAGGTTACAGAGATTGGGTTATCACCATCATGCGAATGGATTAAATTGTTTAACTTACCAATAGTCACTTCTACTAAGGAAGGCATCGTCCAAAAAGTCCTCTGTTACATTTAGCAACAGGGAAACAGTTAACTAGTTAGAACTTCGGAACCCCACGGGTGAGTACACGCTGGGTACTCACGCGTAGGCCCAACGAAAGTGCCGGTTTCGTGCATGCACTGCGCATGCGCGGGAAACCGGAACTTCCGTTCCCTTAAAGGAAGGGGTTCACAGGTCGAACGCGTGCGCCGGAGAGGCAGCGGGTACGCCTGGACCTTCTGTTTTTTTGCAGGTTTCTCCGGGAGTGTAAGTCTCCAGCAGCTACGCTTGTAAAAAGCAGTCACAAGGCCTGCTTTTAACAAGGCAAGTGGTGAATTAAGTTAAATTAAAAAAAAATTTCCACAAGTTTATTATTTTTAAATACTTTAAAGAAAGGTAAGTTTATTTTTAGTCCTGTTAGAAACAGGAATTAAGTTTTTCAAAAATTTAAATTATTGTTTAAAATAGTTATTTTATGTAATTTAGTTATTTTAAAAATGTGATTTAAAAAAAAATTTATTTGAAGTTTTAGTGATGTTTTGGGGCTGAATTGTATTCATAGATTTGACAGCTCTTCCTGTCAAATCTATGAATAGAGATTCCCTGCTACCATTGGCTCCCCGTGGCCCATGTGATCCCAGGGGATGCATCGAACTAACTGCGCCCCTGGGAGACACAAGCACTGCGCGCCGGCAGTTGGAGGAGGCCCAGGATCGGAATCCCACGCGGGCCCACAGCTCAACGGCCGGCGCGTTAGGTAAGTGCACGTCGGGGGCTTGCACCCGCGGGAAGCCCCCGACCCGAATTTCTGGGCCAATATTATTTGCAGCGTTGATCCCCAATCTTACATCTCCGATTATCGTTCATGAGCATGGACATTGCAATGCAGCAATTTACCACTACAGGGGGAAGATTGAACAGGCTGGGGCTCTGTTCTCTAGAAAAGAGAAGGCTGAGGGGTGACCTGATAGAGGTCTTTAAGATTATGGAAGGGTTCGATCAGGTAGACGTAGAGAAGATGTTTCCACTTGTGGGGGAGACCAGAACTAGGGGCCATCAATATAAGATAGTCACTAATAAATCCAATCGGGAATTCAGGAGAAACTTCTTTACCCAAAGAGTGGTGACAATGTGGAACTTGCTACCACAGGGAGTGGTTGAGGCGAATAGCAGAGGTGCATTTAAAGGGAAGTTAGATAAACACACGAGGGAGAAAGGAATAGAAGGATATGGTGATCGGGTGAGATGAAGAGGGGTGGGAGGAGGCCGGTGTGGAGCATAAACACCGGCACGGACCAGTTGGGCTGTAAATTCTGTGTAATTCTATGTAAAAAAAACACATGTGGAAAAGGGGATGTAGCGGACCAGAAACAACAATTGCAGTTCAGCTGGCCGGTGCCAAACTTGTAAAAAAGAAACATGCTGCATTGTCGCTCTTAAATTCCTAAAAAAAAAACTTTTATCTGCCAAAAACTATCTGCCTCCTTCTTGAATTTAACTGAAGCTATCTGTCTCCACATATCAGCCTGGAACAATGATATTGAAACAGTCTGTTGGCCTTTCCTATACTGAGCTGAGCTCCCGCCCATGCTCCCTAGTTACAGAGCTTATTGTCGTCTTGATCTATAGCCCTTAAGATCTTGAAAACTTTGATAAAGTCTCCGCTGAATTCTCTTTTTCCCATTACAAGCACTTCTAGCTTTGGAATTTTCCCCTTAAAGCTCAGGTGATACAATTTTAAAAGGGGGTGCAGGAACAGAGAGACCTGGGGGGTGTACGCGCACAAATCATTGAAGGCAGCAGAACAAGTCGAGAAGGCTGTTAAAAAGGGATATGGAATCCTTGGGGTCGATTTTCCTGAAGCTGTCGGGAAGAAGGCGGGACTGCAACTTTTGGGTTTTAGACCCGCCTACTTCGACGTCCGGCCAATCCGCGCGATTTCCCCTTGATTGACCTTGTTGAGCCCGCCCAGCGGGCTCAGCAGGCCAATTAAGGGCCACCCGGCAACAGGTGATGTCACAGACAGCAATTTCATCTGTCAAGAGTTCTTGACAGATGAAATATCAGTGTTTCACAGCTGTTTGAAGCTGTCAAACACTGACAGTCTGAGTTCTAACATGAGTCCTTCTGCACAGACTCAGTTAGAACTCTCAGCAGCACTCAAAGCTGAAGGCTGTCACTTTTCACAGATCGCAGCCGTTCAGCTTTAAGTGCCGGCTGAGTGATGGACTCCCGACGGCTACAGGAAGAAAGGCTGTTAAGGCAAGTACAGGTAAGTAAAAGTTCTTTACACACTTTAGACACACCAAACACACTTACCTTTGCACTCATGCACCCATCACTCACCTGAGCACTGACATCGCGACCCCTCCAACTCTTTCAACCCAACGGCCCGCCTGCTCTAACCTGGCGTGGTTTGGAGCCATCGGGAATCCCACACGACACCCCTCAAAATAGGGATTAGGCTAAAAACTGCCTGTTAACTACCTGTTAACAAGCAGTTAATTGGCACTAATCCCTTCCCGCCTGGTTTCGGCGGGTCCCAGTGCGGGGCGGGTACCCACCGCCCCTGAAACTTGCGTGGGGCGGGGTTTTGGGCGGGATGGTGTCGGGACCCCCAAATTCAGGATTTTCCCCCCCCACACACCTGAAACCCCGCCTGACGGCTCCAGGAAAATCGACCCCCTTGTCTTTATTAATAGAATACAAAAGCAAGGAAGCTATGCTATACCTTTATAAATCACTGGTTCGGCATCAGCTGGAGTATTGTAATCAGTTCTGGGCATCACACTTTAGGAAGGATGTCAAAGCCTTGGACAGGGTGCAGAGATTTACAAGAATGGTACCGGGGATGAGGGACTTCAGATATGTGAAGTAACTGGAGAAACTAGAGTTGATCTCCTTGGAGCAGAGAAGGTCAAGGGGAGATTGGATAGAGGTGTTCAAAATTATGAAGGGTTTTGATAGAGTAAATAATGAGAAACTGTTTCCATTGGCAGAAGGGCCTGTAACCAGAGGACACAGAGTGAAGATAATTGGCAAAAGAACCAGAGGGGAGATGAAGAAATCTCTTCTGTCTCTTATTTTTCTCTTTCTTAATCCAATCTTCTTTCCCTCTATTTATTTCTCTTTCAGTACCTGATTTCACTATTTCCTGCTCTGTCGTTCCTGTTTCTTCCTCTATCCTTAAACCTCATGGGTTAAGGAGATGGTCCCGTTGTTCACCCAGGTCCCAGATGCCCCATTGCCCTCGCTGCGCCGTTATCAGCTCGCACTCCCAGCAACTTACAGAGCAAAAAGAGCTGAAGGGTGAGGGCAAATGTCTAACTAACTGAAGTCTAATTTGCCCTGCTCCGGCAAATTCGGGGGCAAACAGTCTGAAGCCATTGTACTGCCAAACCTTCCCTAGACATAGCAGCCCACCCATGTTAATGTACAGGAAACTTTTTTTTATCCGGCACGGACGGGACCGACGTGGTGCTGGTTCATCAAAAATTCCGGATAACCGAAAGCTATAGTAAAAGATACGGAGAGCTGATAGCTCCGTATAAAGCAACAAACCCTGTTGCTTAGCAACAGGTTCAGAACAATGGCCACAAGTTGCAAGCGTCTCTGTAGCTTAGCAACAGCTGCAGCCACACCCTTGCACAGCAACAGATGGAGGAAGGCAAGTAATAAAAGTTACCTGAACCTACTCCTGAATTTTGCCGGTTAACCGAGATTTCCGGTTATTTAGGTGCCGGTAAATCGAAAGTTTCCTGTACTGTGGTTCTCAGAAATCACAGAAATCACAGAAACCCCACAGTGCAGACAGAGGCCATTTCGGCCCATCGAGCCTGCACTGACACATATCCCACCCGATCCCCGTAACCCCTACACCAACACATATCCCACCCTATCCCCGTAACCCCACGTATTTAATCCCCCTAACACTAAGTGTCAATTTATCATAGCCAATCAACCTAACCCGCACATCTTTGGACTGTGGGAGGAAACCGGAGCACCCGGAGAAAACCCACGCAAACACGGGGAGAATGTGCAAACTCCACACAGACAGTCGCCCGAGGCCGGATTTGAACCCGGGTCCCTGGTGCTGTGAGGCAACAGTGCTAACCACTATGCCACCGTGCTGCCACCGTTCTAGGAGCGTAAACGATGGAACAGCATGGCGAAGACATCCAGTACAGATACACAATGTGCATTGTAATGGTGAAATTTTAACAGAGTTGAAGGCAATGGGTGTATGAGTGCTTGACATATTGGAGGCAAAAAATTACTCAAGGACTGACATGAATCTTGTCATTCACGTGGAAATGACTTATGAAGTAATACTGGGCGGCCTGCTGGTGGCGCTGTCCAGGGAGAGTATAAATACTCGGGCATGGGCCCAGCTTGCTCAGGACATTCTTTAACAGGAACTAGTGAAGGACACAACTAGACCTCCATGTTGTGAAACAGTTGATTAAAGCCTAGTTTAATACTCAGACCAAGTGCCTAGTAGTTTTCTTACGTCAGGGACTTTGTAGACAACGTGAAAAATTACAGGAAATCTTCCATTTTTCTTTGCGTAGGTTACAGACTGTTGATTAGAGACAGCAAAGTTTTGCAAGCCGAATGATTGGAGATGTCATAAACGAAAATAAGATCTTACCTTCTGTGTGGGCTTGTGCAGTTCCAGCAGCCATACATATTGTAACCAAGATAAGGAGGGATTTCCTAGAGAGAAGCACACTTGAGTTTAGTCGATATTAAAAGTTGCTTAGCATTGTACAAATTTCTGTAGCATTAAAATCCTTTTTACATAGATTTACATAGAATAGAATACAGGGCCTTGGTGAGACCACACCTGGAGTACTGTGCACAGTTTTGGTCTCCTTATCTAAGGAAGGGTATACTTGCCTTGGAGGCGGTGCAACGAAGGTTCACTAGATTGATTCCTGGGATGAAAGGGCCGTCCTATGATGAGAGATTGTGTAGAATGGGCCGATACTCTCTGGAGTTTAGAAGAATGAGAGGTGATCTCATTGAAACATACAAGATTCTGAGGGGGTTTGACAGGGTAGATGCTGAGAGGTTGTTTCCCCTGGCTGGAGTGTCTAGAACTAGGGGTCACAGTCTCAGGATAAGGGGTCGGCCATTTAAGACTGAGATGAGGAGGAATTTCTTCACTCAGAGGGTTGTGAATCTTTGGAATTCTCTGCCCCAGAGGGCTGTGGATGCTGAGTCTTTGAGTATATTCAAGGCTGAAATCGATAGATTTTTGGACTCTAGGGGAATCAAGGGATTTGGAGATCGGGCGGGAAAGTGGAGTTGGGGTCGATGATCTTATTGAATAGCGGAGCAGGCTCGAGGGGCCGTATGGCCGACTCCTGATCTTATGTTCTTATGTTCTAATGTTCCAGCACAGAAACAGGCCATTCAGCCCAACTGGTCCATTCTGCTCCACATGAGCCTCCTCCCACCCTGTCCTTCTATTCCTTCCTCCCTCATGTACCGATCCAGAGTCCACTCAATTGCCACTTGCTTGAACCACTCCGCGTGGCAGCGAGTTGCTCACTCCCGCCACTCTCTGGGACGTTTTATTAAGCATATTTAATTTTATTGAATGCAATTCCAATTTAAGATAACGTTATCTATGAAGGGCTGAGTTCCATGGGAATATCAAATCAAAAAGCATGCTGATAAAGCAGATTAATGAATCAGGCGATTGCTACACATACAAGTTTAAAGGGTCGACATGCAGTAAATATATAGCAATTATATAGGGCCCTGGTGAAACCACACCTGGAGTATTGTGGACAGTTTTGGTCTCCTTTCCTAAGGAAGGATATACCTGCCATAGAGGGAGTGCAACGAAGGTTCACCAGACTGGTTCCTGGGATGGGGGGATTATCCTATGAGGAGAGATTGAGTAGACTAGGCCTATAATCTCTAGAGTTTAGAAGAATGAGAGGTGATCATTGAAACATACAAAACTCTTACAGGGCTTGACAGGGTAGATGCAGGGAGGATGTTTCCCCCTGGCTGGGGAGTCTAGAACCGGGGTCACAGTCTCAGAATAAGGGGTCGGCCATTTAGGACTGAGATGAGGAGAAATTTCTTCACTCAGAGGGTGGTGAATCTTTGGAATTCTCTACCCCAGAGGGCTGTGGAGGCTCAGTCGTTGAGTATATTCAAGACAGAGATCGATAGATTTTTGAATATTAAGGGAATCAAGGGATATGGGGATAGTGCAGGAAAGTGGAGATCAGGTAGAAGATCAGCCATGAGCTTATTGAATGGCAGAGCAGGCTCGAGGGGCCGAATGGCCAACTCCTGTTCCTATTTATTATTATGTTTATGTTCTAAATTAGAGGCATGTGGGTATGATGTATAGCAACTCGGGTCAGACACCTAATCTCATTACTGACATCCTGTTAGCCATGAAATTTCACACATCTTTACAGAAGCTTAACGATATCCAGTTGACGGTATCAGCTATGACTCAGTGGGCAGCACTTTCTTGCCTCGGAGTCAGAAGGTTGTGGGTTGAAGTCACCCTCCAGGGACTTGAGCACAAAAATCTAGGCTGACACTCCCAGTGCAGTGCTGAGGGAGCGCTGCACTGTCGGAGGTGCCATCTTTCGGATGAGATGTTAAACCGAGTCTGCCCTCTCAGGTGGACATAAAAGATCCCACGGCCACTATTTCAAAGAAGAGCAGGGGAGTTCTCCCCGGTGTCCTGGGGCCAATATTTACCCCTCAATCCACAATCATCTGACTCAGAGGTGTGAATGCTATCAAATGGTCCAAGATGGCCGTAGAAGCCATAATATTGTTATACATTCTATTGTTATGTTGAGCTTGTATAGACCACACCTTATTGTCCATCCCTAACTACCCTTATCTGAGTGCCTTGCTATGCCAATTCAGAGGGCTGTTAAGAGTCAACCACATTGCTATGGGTCTGGAGTCGCACATCGGCCAGACCGGGTAAGGGCAGCAGATTTCCTTTCCTAATTTCCTGATGGCCACCCTTACAAGCTTTTTATTCCAGATTTATTTATTTAACTGTATTTAAATTCCCCAGCTGCCATGGCGGGATTCTGAACTCATGTCTAGCTAGATCATTGGTCCTGGCCTCTGGATGACTGGTCCAGTAACATAACCACTATGCTACCAATCCCTTGGTCCCCATAATATAAAAAGGATATTGAAGCCCCGGAGAAGGTGCAAAAAAGCTTTACCAGAATGATACCAGAACTGAGAGGTTATAACTATCAGGAAAGCTTGAACAGGCTGGGGCTCTTTTCTCCAGAAAAGAGAAGACTGAGGGGTGACCCGATAGAGGTCTTTAAGGTTATGAAGGGGTTCGATCGAGTAGACGGAGAGAAGATGTTTCCAACTTGTGGGGGAGACCAGAACTAGGGTCCATAAATATAAGACAGTCACTAATAAATCCAATCGGGAATTCAGGAGAAACTTCTTTACCCAGAGAGTGGTGAGAATGTGGAACTCGCTACCATAGGGAGTGGTTGAGGCGAATAGCAGAGATGGGTTCAAGGGGAAGCTGGATAAACACATGAGGGAGAAAGGAATAGAAGGATATGTTGATGGGGTGAGATGAAGAGGGGTGGGAGGAGGCTCGAGTGGAGCATAAACACCGGCACGGACCAGTCAGGCCGAATGGCCTGTTTCTGTGCTGGACATTCTATGCGACACGATATGCATTTCTCTTCACAACGGGAACCCATCTGAAAGATTTCTAAAGCAAGATCACCTGCTGTTCATGAGTCATTTTTTGCTCTTGCCAAGACGCTTAAGATTTCCCTGAACCGACGGCTTCAACTCCCCAATAGGCTAAGAAATGTAAGGCTGGACCTCACAACATGATGCCGGCGTTATGCTTCACTCCCAATTGACAGCTGAGACCACCAAGGGGTAAGTCAAATAAAAGCAGAATCTGCCAATCCAGAAACTATTATACAACAGCAATTCTCAGAAGAATATTATTTCATTACATATTTAATATTTAACACAGAATTTAATGGTGCTTCCTTGAATTGTTAATAAATATTTTAGTTAAAAAAAAGTCTCTATTTAAAGAAAGGTCTTGCATTTCTCCAGCACCTTTCACTACCTCAGGATGTCCCAAAGCGCTTTACAGCCAATGAAGTACTTCTTTGACGTGCAGTTGCTGTTGGAATGTAGGAAACACGGCAACCAATTTGTGCACAGCAAGCTCCCACAAGCAGCAATGTGATCATGACTGGATAATCTGTTTCAGTGAAGTTGGTTGAAGGATAGGTATTGTCCACGACACTGGGGAGAACTCAGAATAAGGGGTCGGCCATTTAGGACTGAGACGAGGAGGAATTTCTTCACTCAGAGGGTGGTGAATCTTTGGAATTCTCTACCCCAGAGGGCTGTGGAGACTCAGTCGTTGAGTATATTCAAGGCTGAGATCGATAGATTTTTGGACATAGAAACATAGAAGATAGAAGCAGGAGTAGGCCATTCGGCCCCTCGAGCCTGCTCCACCATTCAATGAGATCATGGCTGATCATCCAATTTCAGTACCCTGTCCCTGCCTTCTCCCCATATCCCTTGATCCCTTTAGCCTTAAGAAATATATCCAACTCCTTCTTGAATATATTTAATGAACTGGCCTCCACCGCCCTCTGTGGCAGAGAATTCCACAGGTTCACCACTCTCTGGGTGAAGAATTCCTCCATATCTCAGTCCTAAATGGCTTACCCCTTATCCTTAGATTATGACCCCTGGTTCTGGACTCCCCGGCCATCGGGAACATCCTTCCTGCATCTAGTCTGTCCAGGCCTGACAGAATTTTATAGGTTTCGATGAGATCCCCTCTCAATCTTCTAGACTCCAGTGAGTATAAGCCCAATCGACACAATCTCTCCTCATACGTCATTCCTGCCATTCTTGGTATCAGCCTGGTGAATCTTCGCTGCACTCCTTCCGTGGCAAGAACATCCTTCCTCAGATAAGGCGACCAAAACTGCACACAATACTCAAGGTGCGGTCTCATCAAGGCCCTGTACAACTGCAGCAAGACATCCTTGTTCCTGAACTCGAACCCTCTTGCTACGAAGGCCAACATACCATTTGCCTTCTTAACTGCCTGCTGTCGGAAGGGGCAGTATTGAGGGAGTGCTGCACTGTCGGAGGGACAGTACCGAGGGAGCGCTGCACTGTCGGAGGGGCAGTACTGAGGGAGCGCTGCACTGTTGGAGGGGCCGTACTGAGGGAGTGCTGCACTGTCAGAGGGGCAGTACTGAGGGAGCACTATATTGTCGGAGGGGCAGTACTGAGGGCGCGCTGCACTGTCGGAGGGGCAATACTGAGGGAGCGCTGCACTGTCGGAGGGGCAGTACTGAGGGGGCGCTGCACTGTCGGAGGGGCAATACTGAGGGAGCTCTGCATTGTTGGAGGGGCAGTACTGAGGGAGAATCAAGGGATATGGGGATCGGGCGGGAAAGTGGAGTTGAGGTCGATGATCAGCCATGATCTTATTGAATGATGGAGCAGGCTCAAAGGGCCAAATGGCCGACTCCTGCTCCTATTTCTTATGTTCTTATAACTCCGCTGCTCTTCTTCAATAAAGCATCATGGGATCTTTTACGTCCACATGAGCAGACGGGGCCTTGGTTCAACATCTCATCTGAAAAACAGCACCTCCGACAGTGCAGCACTCCCTCAGTACGGCCCCTCCGACAGTGCAGCACTCCCTCAGTACTGCCCCTCCGACAGTGCAGCGCCCCCTCAGTACTGCCCCTCCGACAGTGCAGCGCGCCCTCAGTACTGCCCCTCCGACAATATAGTGCTCTCTCAGTACTGCCACTCCAACAGTGCAGCGCTCCCTCAGTATTGCCCCTCCGACAATATAGTGCTCCCTCAATACTGCCCCTTCCGACAGGGCAGCAGCCCCTCAGTATGGCCCCTCCGACAGTGCAGCGCTCCCTCAGTACTGCCCTGGACTGTCAGCCTAGATTTTTGTGCTCAAGTCCCTGGAGTGGGACTTTGAACCCACAACCTTCTAGACTCAAGAGATGAGGGTGCTACCAACTGAGCCACAGCTGACTTTCTTCAGATTCTCTTCAGAAATTATATATTATTGCAGTGTAGTTTATTTTAAAAAAACCTATGGCCTGGATTCTGCAACAGGAATAACGGTGAGGCTAAATTGAGTCAGTTAAACAGGGAAATCCGGAAGTTGCTGACTGATTTACCCTACTCCTCCACAAGTTTCGCTATGCCAGTATCTCGCCGAGAGATTCGGCATTCAAATACATGAAGGGCATGAAGGTGCTGTACATACCCACTAGTAACGCCAGAAATAGTTAGGGCTGGTGCATTCAGGTGTAAGTGAATTTTTAACAGCGTGCTAAGTCTTAATTACAGCCAAACAACCTCTCTGGCCCTGAAAATTTAAATTTACAAGTGTGGAGTCTCATTCCTTCAGAACTTAATTATTGTTGGAGATATAAAAAAAATTAAAATTAAAGTAACTGCTTTTTTGTACTTTTTCTTTCTGTCTCTTTTATCTCTCTCTCTCTCTCTCAATCCCATCTTGCTTTTTCTCTCTTTATTTCGCTTTTTTTTAACCTGATTTTTACATTGAATTAAATATTCTAACTTACACTTCCTGGTTTAGACTATGTCTCAGTGAGGATTCTTCAATCTGATTGGTTGAAGAGACACTGTTTTGCTTGTCTCACACAGGCGGCAGATCCCCTGTAGAGGGCGCCGCGCTGAACTGGATTTCTAATTACCATAATTGCCGCGCAAAAGACCGGAAAAATTCTGGGCCTTTGTTTAATCCAGTGCACACATGACTGCTAGTGGGGGTAATTATTCCTCCTCATGTCATGGACAGCTTTAACTTCACAGCGTCCGTCTTTTGGCCCTGACAGGTTCCCCGCCTGGAAGTCAGCCTGATTGGCAGGCCGCAGGACCAGGCAGGTCCAATCCCCGACCTGGGGGGCGGGGGGGGATCCGATTCCCTGACCCCGAGGCGGTGACCGATCCCAGGGAGGGTCCTATCACCGATCCTGAGGCGGGGGTGATCCAATTCCCTGACCCTGGGGCAGTGACCGATCCCCAGGGAGGGTCCTATCACCAATCCTGGGGGGAGAGGGGGGGTGGAGGCGGGGGGATGCGATTCCCCAACCCCGGGGTGTGTCTCATCCACAGGGAGGGTCCTATCACCGATCCCGGGGGCAGAGGGGATCCAATTCCCCAACCCTGGGGCAGTGACCGATCCCCAGGGAGGGTCCTATCACCAATCCCGGTGGGGCAGGAGGTAGAGGCGGGGGGATGTGATTCCCCGACCCTGGGGCAGTGACCGATCCCCAGGGAGGGTCCTATCACCAATCCCGGGGGGAGAGGGGGGGCGGTGGAGGTGGGGGGATGTGATTCCCCGACCCCGGGGCGGTGACCGATCCCCAGGGAGGGTCCTATCACTGATCCCAGAGGAGTCTGATACCCAACTCTGGGGGGAAAGGTCCTCACCTCGCTGCAGCTGCTGGGTTTCCCGAGGCCTGGGAATCCCAGGCCGGCCGCAGTAAAAGATGCAAAGCAGGATAAATCACAGACTGCTAGCCTCATTAACATACCTGAAATGCCAACCCACCTTCTGGGCACGGGTTGGCTGCCCGCCTCTTGCCCCGCCTCCGTAAAGCCCGGACGTCGGCGGGTCGGAACTGGCTTTTCGACACGCTCGGAATTTTTCTCGATTTAACCCTCTCACCCGCACCCAATCCCACACGTCACCCATGTTAAAATACCCTCCGTGTTTTTATTAACAAAGAGAACTCAAGATGTCAAACAACAAAATTGGGCCTCTTCATAACACCACACACGATTTGCTGTTGTGGTGATTATTATGCCTATTCAGTGGGTTATATTCTCTTACATTAACACTGATGTTAGTTATACACATATTAAAGTCCCGAATGCTAGAAAATACGTCCATTAAAATCATTAGGCTCAACTTTTTCAGAGGGAGGGGAGAATGCCTCTAAGCATCCTTGTGCCTTCAGAAATTTCCCAATTTGCCACTGATCTCAAGCGGCTTCAGCTCATGATATTGTGTTTTATAATCCATCGCAGGCCCATGCTCTTCATTTATATATATATATCATTTTATTATTTGTTCCTGGGATGTGGGCATCGCTGACAAGGCCAGCATTTATTGCCCATCCCTAGTTGCCCCTTGAGAAGGCGGTGGTGAGCCATCTTCTTGAACCGCTGCAGTCCGTGTGGTGAAGGTGCTCCCACAGTGCTGTTAGGGAGGGAGTTCCAGGATTGTGACCCAGCGACGATGAAGGATCGGCCGATATATTTCCAAGTCAGGATGGTGCGTGACTCGGAGGGCAACTTGGAGGTGGTGGTGTTCCCATGCGCCTGCTGCCCTTGTCCTTCTAGGTGGAAGAGGTCGTGGGTTTGGGAGGTGCTGCCGAAGAAGCCTTGGCGAGTTGCTGCAGTGCATCTTGTGTGAATATATATAAATCATACAGCTCAGAAGGAGGCCAT
Source organism: Somniosus microcephalus (assembly GCF_052327205.1). Lineage (NCBI taxonomy): Eukaryota > Metazoa > Chordata > Chondrichthyes > Squaliformes > Somniosidae > Somniosus > Somniosus microcephalus. The sequence continues at coordinate 367,345,954 of NC_140989.1, forward strand.
TCAGCCCATCGTGCCTGTGCCGGCTCTTTGAAAGAGCTCTCCAATTAGTCCCACGCCCCCTGCTCTTTCCCCAGAGCCCTGCCATTTTTTTTCTTTTCAAGTATTTTACTATTGAATCTATTTTACTTTCAGGTAGTGTTATTCCAGATCACAACATGGCGCTGCTCGTCTCCTCCCCAGGCATTTTTTTTTACCAGTTATCTTAAATATAATATATATACATTGGGAGATGGAGAGCGGACAAGACATCCTATGTTGTTCGTAGTTGCCAACTGCCTGCCTTTTGTGTGGATGATCAGCGCTTCCAGCCCCTATTTTCTCTGTTCCCCTGGGCGGGCCCCCTGAAATCAGATGTTTTCAAGATCGCACAAATTGCTCCACAATCCATCACGATTGTGTGCACGAGTCACATTGATTATGGGATGAGTAGAGCACACTCCGACACAGCTGGTTCTCGGGCCGCCCTGCGAAAAGGGCTGGAGACTGTTGTTAGCGGACGGAGCAACGGAAAGGCATTTTAATACGGCTGCACCCGCTTATTTTGGTCGAAAACATACTCGCGCCACTCTCAGTGTAAAAAGGATTCCTCCTAAATTCGTCATTTGATCTGTTCGTGGCTATCTTGTAATTAGGCTGCCCCCTTGCTCTCGAATTGCCCACAAGAGGAAACAGTTGTTTTAAATCACGGCTAAAATTACAAAGCCTAAAAGATTAGACAAATCTACGGTTAGGGGGCTGGGTATGTCACCTCAACAAATTCTCCTGTAACTAAGGAATAGAACGCTGCTGCACAAACTCACACGCAACTTATTTTACCTGTAGTTCCCATCTCCCGTGGCTCAGTGGGCAGCGCCCTCGCCTCTGAGTCAGAAAATTGTGGGTTCGCAATCCCACTCCAGTGACTTGAGCACATAATCCAGGCTGACACTCCAGTGCAGTGCTGAGGGTGCGTTGCACTGTCAGGGGGGCAGTATTGAGGGAGTGCTGCACTGTCAGAGGGGCAGTACTGAGGGAGTGCTGCACTGTCAGGGGGGCAGTATTGAGGGAGTGCTGCACTGTCGGAGGGGCAGTACTGAGGGAGTGCTGCACTGTCGGAGGGGCAGTACTGAGGGAGCGCTGCACTGTCGGAGGGGCAGTACTGAGGGAGCACTGCACTGTCGGAGGGGCAGTACTGAGGGAGCGCTGCACTGTCGGAGGGGCAGGACTGAAGGAGTGCTGCACTGTCGGAGGGGCAGTACTGAGGGAGTGCTGCACTGTCAGAGGGGCAGTATTGAGGGAGTGCTGCACTGTCGGAGGGGCAGTACTGAGGGAGTTCCGCACTGTCGGAGGGGCAGTACTGAGGGAGTTCCGCACTGTCGGAGGGGCAGTACTGAGGGAGTTCTGCATTGTCAGAGGGGCAGTACTGAGGGAGTTCCGCACTGTCGGAGGGGCAGTACTGAGGGAGTTCTGCATTGTCAGAGGGGCAGTACTGAGGGAGTTCCGCACTGTCGGAGGGGCAGTACTGAGGGAGTTCTGCATTGTCAGAGGGGCAGTACTGAGGCAGTTCCGCACTGTCGGAGGGGCAGTACTGAGGGAGTTCTGCATTGTCAAAGGGGCAGTACTGAGGGAGCGCTGCACTGTCAGAGGTGCCGTCTTTCGGATGAGACGTTAAACCAAAACCCCGTCTGCTCTCTCAGGTGGACGTAAAAGATCCCATGACACTTTACTGAAGTAGAGCAGGGGAGTTCTCCCCAGTGACCTGGCCAATATTTATCCCTCAATCAACTTCACTTGAACAGATTATCTGGTCTTTTATCACATTGTTGTTTGTGGGAGCTTGCTGTGTGCAAATTGGCTGCCGCGTTTCCTACATTACAACAGTGACTACACTCCAAAAGTACTTCATTGGCTGTAAACCGCTTTGGGACGTCCTGAGGTCATGAAAGGCGCTATAGAAATGCAAGTCTTTCATTTTCCAGCCTTATCCCCTTCATCTTTTGGTTTCTGATTGAAACCTAAATTCCACCTCTTCCCCTTCCTAATTCCCCACAAACGCTTGTACTTCCCAATGTCCCTGGTATTTGCCGTATTGCCGTACCTCCTTTCAATCACCGACTGTAACTAAAATCAGAAAGCAACCTCTGCAATACCTGGCGGGGAGAAAGTTGAATGAAAGCACTGGGAAGGGTACAGGAACGTGCAAAAACAATGGGCCAGAATTTGCAGCCAAAATAACGGGTGAGGCGCTAATGGCGCTCGCCGTTATTTCTGGGCTCATGGCGCAGCAACTTCAGGGAAGGGACAGAATCGCGGTTAAACTCGAATATCCAGAAGTTGTTGTCCGAGTTGCTTCGCGAAAACCGGCATCTCGTCGTCTGGCTCACCAGTGAAACGCACTGAATGTCGTGAGGTTCCTGTATTTGCGCGGTAGGTTTGAACTAAACTCGTCACAGGTATTTAGGGCGAGTAATTAGTAGCGCGGGTACCCTTTTCACGCCGTGCTAAGTGTTGATTACTGCCAATCAACCCTGACGTAAGAAAACTACGAGGCACTTGGTCTGAGCGTTAAACAAAGCTTTAATCAACTGTTTTTCAACATGGAGATCTAGTTGTGTCCTTCACTAGTTCCTGTTAAAGAATGTCCTGAGCAAGCTGGGCCCATGCCCGAGTATTTATACTCTCCCTGGACAGCGCCACCAGCAGGCCGCTCAGTATCATTTCATAAGTCATTTCCACATGAATGACAAGATTCGTGTCAAAACCCTCTGGCACTGAAAATTAACTGTTACAATTCCTTCGGGTTGTGAATTTTTTGTGGGGGGGGGGAGATGTTAAAGATAACACATTTTAAATTTTAAAATGTTCTTTTCTTTACTTTTCCTCTCTGTCTCTTTTTTTTGTTCTCTCTCTCTCTTAATCCAGAGATACCCTGTTGCTTGCCCCCCATTCACTCGGGTCCCAGATGCCCTGGTTGCTCTCGCTGGGCCGTTATCACCTCGCACTTTCAGCAACCTTGTGAGCACAACTGTTTGGAGCTGAGGGGTGCGGGGGACAAGTCTGACGGACGGCAGACGCCGTGAGATGCCCCGCCACGGCCAAATCTGGCCAATGCTTAAAAAAAAAGGGCGATTAGACGCAGAAAAGAAGCATAGCTAGAAGCCAAATATAACAGTTTTTAAAAAAATCGAATATTATAATAGTACACGAGGGTTATCAAAATAAATTGGAATTCCTTAAGGATGTAAATGGGATTGAAGCAAATGAAGTGATGTTAGTTAACGCGGTTAAATGTTTTTCTTCCAGGACACCCACCACAGGAGCTTCTACTGCTAACTTAACAACCTCAACATCACTTGTGCGGACGTCCTAGATAAGCTTAAGGGCCCCAAGCCAATAAATCCCCGCAGACAGCTGCTATTTACTGGAAGGGTGTTAAGTGAGACTCGGGACAAAGTGCTGACAGTCATCACAAGGGAGTCAGTGAATACGGAGGAGGTGCTACTGGATTGCAAACCAGAAGAGCACGGTACCTATTTTCAGGAAAGGCAATAAATCAAGCCTGGGCAGTCTTTACTCTGCTCGTAACGGACACAAAATAAAAGTGGAATCGACCATTATTAGCATAGTTGACATCTGTTTTTGGAGCAGGAATTCAGCACTTCCAGCCCATAGAAACATAGAAGATAGGAGCAGGAGTAGGCCATTCGGCCCCTCGAGCCTGCTCCGCCATTCAATGCGATCATGGCTGATCATCCAAACTCAGTACCCGGTCCCTGCCTTCTCTCCATATCCATTGATCCCTTTAGCCTTAAGAAATATATCCAACTCTTTCTTGAATATATTTAATGAACTGGCCTCCACCGCCTTCTGTGGCAGAGAATTCCACAGGTTCACCACTCTCTGGGTGAAGAAATTCCTCCTCATTTCAGTCCTAAATGGATTACCCCTTATCCTTAGACTGTGACCCTGGTTCTGGACTCCCCGACCATCAGAAACATCCTTCCTGCATCTAGTCTGTCCAGGCCTGTTAGAATTTTACAAGTTTCAATGAGATCCCCTCTCATTCTTCTAAACTCCAGCGAGTACAAGCCCAATCGACCCAATCTCTCCTCATACGTCATTCCTGCCATCCCAGGTATCAGCCTGGTGAATCTTCGCTGAACTCCTTCCATGGCAAGAACATCCTTCCTCAGATAAGGCGACCAAAACTGCACACAATACTCAAGGTGTGGTCTCACCAAGGCCCTGTATAACTGCAGCAAGACATCCTTGTTCCTGTACTCAAACCCTCTCGCTACGAAGGCCAACATGCCATTTGCCTTCTTAACCGCCTGCTGCACCTGCATGCTTACCTTCAGCGACTGGTGCACAAGAACACCCAGGTCTTGTTGCACTTCCCCTTCTCCCAATCTATTGCCATTCAGATAATAATCTGCCTTCCTGTTTTTGCCACCAAAGTGGATAACCTCACATTTATCCACGTTATATTGCATCTGCCATGCTTTTGCCCAATCACCCAACCTGTCCAAATCATCCTGGAGTTTCTCGGCATCCTCCTCACAGCACACATGCCCACCCAGCTTTGTGTCGTCTGCAAATTTGGAGATATTACATCTAGTTCCCTTGTCTAGATCATTAATATATATTGTGAATAGCTGGGGTCCAAGGACCAATCCCTGCGGTACCCCACTAGTCACTGCCTGCCACTCGGAAAAAGACCCGTTTATTCCAACTCTTTGCTTTCTGTCTGCCAACCAGTTCTCTATCCAAGTCAGTACCTTGCCCCCAATCCCATGTGCCTTAACTTTACACGCTTATCTCTTATGCGGGACCTTATCGAAAGCCTTCTGAAAGTCCAAATACACCACATCCACTGGTTCTCCCTTATCTATTTTACCAGGTACATCATCAAAAAATTCCAGTAGATTAGTCAAGCACGATTTACCTTTTGTAAATCCATGCTGACTTTGTCCGATCCTGTCACTGTTTTCCAAGTGCTCTGCTATTACATCTTTTATAATGGACTCTAGTATTTTCCCCACTACCGATGACTACCGGTCTGTAATTCCCCGTTTTCTCTCTACCACCTTTTTTGAATAGTAGGGTAACATTAGCTACCCTCCAATCCATGTTTTCTCTGTAACCTCCTCCAGCCCTACAATCCTCCGAGATCTCTGCGCTCCTCCAACTCTGGCCTCCTGCAAATCCCTGATTTTCATCGCTCCACCATTGGCAGCCTGGGCTCTCTCTTTTCTCCTTTAAGACCCTCCTTAAAACCTGCCTCTTTGACCAAGCTTTTGCTCACCTGCCCTAATATCTCCTTATATGGCTCGGTGTCAAATTTTGTATGATAATCGCTCCTGTGAAGCACCTTGGAACGTTTTACTACATTAAAGGCTCTATATAAATGCAAGTTGTGGTTTGCTTGGGGAAAGGGGGGCGGGCCTGGACAACAGCTGATTGGGGGATGGGGGGACTGCTCAGTCCTCAGAGGATCTGCTTGAGTTCCTGGTTTGTTTTCGCTCTGCTGGATCTTACTGGGCCCTATATCCGTAGCTCTTCTACGCCAGAGCTGATGAAAGACAGCCTGGAAATGGAACTTGAGCATGTTGGAGAAAGTGTCGAATGTTCCCCACGTTGGGAACAATGGGGGGGGGGACGGAATTGGCTTGCACCCCCTTTGGGGTGATAACTATCTTAGCGCCCCGAAAAAGTTAGCGTCCCAGCGCCCAAAATTGAATGGTAGCGCCACAAGCGGGAGGCGGGGCGCTACTGGAAGCACTCCTCCTCCCTCTTGGGGCGCTCCCATTGAATATCGCGGCGCTACGTGCAACAGCGCCACCCGTGTCGGCACGTAGCGCCGCGGTACTGCAGGCCTCCCTCCCCTGGTTAAAGGGGAGGGGCCTAGCGCTGAGCACACCGGGACCCTGCTGGACCACCAGGGGTGCGGGGTGCCGGGAAAAGAGCCCGGCACTCAAGAGGAGCGCCTGGCTAAGCGATCGCGGCCGGCACCCCGTAGGAGGAGGCCAGAGGGGGCAGGTGCTGGCAGGCGGCCCAAAAAAAATGGCCGCCTGGCACCTGCCCTTTAATTATCGCCGCCCCAGCCACAAAAACGCCACCCTGACCCTGTCGGACATGGCATCCAGCGGTAGGTCAGGGGGTGTGGGCCAAGTTTGTGCACGGAGCGTTGCGCGCGGCGATGACGTCATCGCTGGAGGTGCAGCGCCGCGGGGTGCTAACGGTTACCGCCGCCGCTAACCACCCGTTGAATTTCGCGGGAGGTGTTAGTGATGCCGCGCCCGGGCGCTAGGTGCTTTGTGCCCCGTTAACATCCCCTCGGGGTGCTAACAGGAGAGGCAAAGCAACCAAATTTCTGCCCCATCGTTTCCTTCTGTGCTGAAAGCACCGTCGATGGCTCTCTCAACACTCAAGGATGAAGATAGATTTTTATAAGTTCCGTCAGTACCTCATTAAAAACTTTGAAAACAAAACTTGGGAGGTCATTTCAAAATTCTGGCACGGTAACCTCCTTATGTGAAGAAAACTATTTTCTTTGACGTCTTCTTACGGACTCTAAGCTCTGGAACTCCCACCCCTCAGCATCTCCTCCAGCCCGACGACCCTCCGAGAGCTCTGCGCTCCACTCTGGCCTCTCGCGCATCCCCGATTTAAATCGCTCCACCATTGACAACCTGGGCCCTAAGCTCTGGAATTCCCTGCCTAAACCTCTCTCTCTCTACCTCTCTCTCTCCTCCCTTAAGACGCTCCTTAAAACCGACCTCTTTGACCAATCTCCTTATGTGGCTCGGTGTCAAATTTTGTTTGATAATCGCTCCTGTGAAGCGCCCTGGGACGTTTTACTACGTTAAAGGCACTATAGAAATGCAGATTGTTGTAGTTGCCTTTAGTCCAAGGCATTTAGTCAGGGTTGTTTTTCACTTGTGTTTTGTTTTGAGTTAACATTGATTTTTTGGCGGAGGGGGAACTGTCAGCTTTTTTTAAAAAGCTGCTCGTTAGCTTTTCTGAGTTTTGTAGGTTGGCATCAATGGTTGTTCTACTTGCAGACCAAGTGGTGACTATTGCTGCTTCCCTGTACCTGGGTCCATCACTTCCTGAAAGAGTATGTACCTTCAAGTGATGTCTTGACTCCACACCTTCAGACCACCCTATTGGCAATTCCCAGGCAGTTCTATCATTTTTAGTTCTACCAGACTCTAAAGAAACGTAGCAACATAGGAGCAGGAGGAGGCCATTCAGCTCCTCGAGCCTGTTCCGTCATTCAGTGAGATCGGGGCTGATCTGTACACAGGAACAGGAGGAGGCCATTCAGCCCCTGGAGTCTGCTCCACCATTCAATGAGATCATGGCTGGTCTGTACACTGGAGCAGGAGCAGGCCATTCAGCCCCTCGAGCCTGCTCCGCCATTCATTGAGATCATGGCTGGTCTGTACACTGGAGCAGGAGGAGGCCATTCAGCCCCTCGAGTCTGCTCCGCCATTCAATGAGATCATGGGCTGATCTGTACACAGGAACAGGAGGAGGCCATTCAGCCCCTGGAGTCTGCTCCACCATTCAATGAGATCATGGTTGATCTGTACACTGGAGCAAGAGGAGACCATTCAGCCCCTCGAGCCTGCACCACCATTCAATGAGATCGGGGTTGATCTGTACACTGGAGCAAGAGGAGACCATTCAGCCCCTCACGCCTGCACCACCATTCAATGAGATCGGGGTTGATCTGTACACTGGAGCAAGAGGAGACCATTCAGCCCCTCGAGCCTGCACCGCCATTCAATGAGATCGGGGTTGATCTGTACACTGGAGCAAGAGGAGACCATTCAGCCCCTCGAGCCTGCTCCGCCATTCAATGAGATCGGGGTTGATCTGTACACTGGAGCAAGAGGAGACCATTCAGCCCCTCGAGCCTGTTCCGCCATTCAATTAGGTCACGGCTGATCTGTATCTGAACTCCATCTACCCGCCTTGGTTCCGTATCCCTTGCCCAACATAAATCCATCAATCTCAGTCTTGAAATTTTCAATTGACTCGCAGCCTCAACAGCTTTTGGGGGGGGAGAGAGTTCCAGATTTCCACCACCCTTTGTGTGAAGAAGTGCTTCCTGACATCACCCCTGAACAGCCTGGCTCTAATTTTAAGGTTCTGCCCCCTTGTTCTGGACTCCCCCCACCAGAGGAAATAGATTCTCTCTATCGACCCGATCAACTCCTTTAATCATCTTAAACTCCTCAACTAGATCGCCCCTTATTCTTCTCTACCATGCTTCATTACTGATGCCATTTTTAATCATACAGTATCTCTCTCTGCTTGCAAGTATTTCACATCCTCACTGGAGCCGCTGTCAATAAAAGCCTTTAAAAAAACTGCCACAAGCCTCCTGTTGTATCATTCTGCCATCTACTTTAATTGCAGGGCTCTGGGGAAAGGACAGGGGGAGTGGGATTAATTGGATAGCCCTTTCATAGAGCTGGCACAGGCACGATGGGCCGAACGGCCTCCTCCTGTGCTTTAAATGGTGAGAGATTGAGAAATGTTGGTGTCCAGAGGGACCTGGGTGTCCTTGTACACGAATCACTGAAAGTTAACATGCAGGTACAGCAAGGCAATTAGGAACACAAATGGTATGTTGGCCTTTATTATACGAGGATTTGAGTATAAGAGTAAAGACGTCTAACTGCAATTATATTGGGCCCCGGTGAGGCCACGCCTGGAGTATTGTGCAGAGTTTTGGTCTCCTTTCCTAAGGAAGGATATACTTACCATAGAGGGAGTGCAACGAAGGTTCACCAGACTGGTTCCTGGGATGGGGGGATTGTCCTATGAGGAGAGATTGAGTAGACTAGGCCTATATTCTCTAGAGTTTAGAAGAATGAGAGGTGATCTCATTGAAACATACAAAATTCTTACAGGGCTTGACAGGGTAGATGCAGGGAGGATGTTTCCCCTGGCTGGGGAGTCTCGAACCAGGGGTCACAGTCTCAGGATAAGGGGTCGGCCATTTAGGACTGAGATGAGGAGAAATTTCTTCACTCAGAGGGTGGTGAATCTTTGGAATTCTCTACCCCAGAGGGCTGTGGAGGCTCAGTCGTTGAGTATATTCAAGACAGAGATCGATAGATTTTGAAAAATTAAGGGAATCAAGGGATATGGGGATAGGGCCGGTGAATGGAGTTGAGGCAGAAGATCGGCCATGGTCTTATTGAATGGCGGAGCAGGCTCAAGGGGCCGAATTGGCCGACTCCTGCTCCTATTTCTTATGTTCTTATAAGATTCTATGGGGGCGAAATTCGGTATCGCCCCGTTTGGGGCGCTAGTATTGGCGGTGCGCAAAGTTTAGCGCCAGGCGCAAATTATCGCCACCTCCTGCGAAATTGGGTACCTTCGCCTCGGAGGGTGATTGCGGCGCTAAATCAGGCGCTGCACAGCAGTCTTAAGGCGCTAACCTTGCAGAGCGAGGCGCTACCTCACAGTGCTGGCGAAGCTCATGTGATTTCAGTCAGCAATGGAACACAGACACACTGGCACCGTCCAATTATTAAAGGGGAGTTCTGACGAATGGTCATCGACCTGAAACATTAAATCTGTTTCTCTCTTCACAGATGCTGCTTGACCTGCTGAGTTTCTCCAGCATTTTGTTTTTTTCTTAAAGGGGAGGGTTGATCTTGCTCTCCATCCACATCCTGCTCATTGCAGCCTTGAACCTCGGCCTGAATCTCAGCCTGGAGAGACCTGTACATCTAATCTGCTGGAAAGAACAATGGAGAGAACCAGGGAAAGATCTCAGAGTGCAGACCCCACAGTCTCTTCTAATTCGATACAAGGAAGGGCAAATCAAAACCAACCTGCAAAACTCCTTCACACAGCGTGGAATCTCTCCAGAAGTCTGTCTCTCTCTCTCACGATGTGTGGTGCAAAACTGTCACCTTCAAAAAAAGGCAGGAGGTGTTCCCCTTTAAATAGCGCTCCCCTAGTCCCTTTCAGACAGCATAACGGTCCCCTCAACCAGTCGTTGCTAGCGCCAGGCGGTAAGACAGGGGGCGCCACTGAATTTCCGGACCGGGGCGCCCCAAGGGCGTTGCACTCTGGAATGACGTCATGATCTGCGTGCGCCGGTGAGCGGGCGCTACGGTTTAGCGCCGGCGCTAAATGTCCGCTCAATTTGGGAAGGGGCGCAGGGTTTGCTGCGCCCGGGCGCTAGTTGGTTAGCGCCCCACTTCTTGACCCCTTTAGGCGCTAATGGGTGGCGCAACCAACCAAACATTTCCCCCTATGATTCTAACTAAAGACAGACAACAAAATCTACTTAACTGAAGAGTTACAGAATAATATGGCGTAATGAATCACAACAGACACTTAACAACTGTACAGGTCTACTAAACTCCTGAACATTTATAGAACAGCAGAGTCTAGTGAGCTGTGTTTTTACAAAAAATAGTTGGCTTAACTACTGTACTTACCGAAGCTAAAGTTAGACTAAGCACAGTACTTACAGAACCAAGCAATTTATACGCCCAGTCTGCTCTGCTGCAGACTAACAAATATAGTTTGACCGTACATTCCGCTGAACCTTGAGTTTTGACATCGATGCAATCTGTTAACGTAGATAATAGAACTATGGAACAGGGGGTTGGTCGCAGGAGTTCAAGGGGAAATGCGTTGCTTGGATTAGAGATGGATTGGAAGTGGTGTACCCCAGAGGGACCACTTATGTTCTGTTTATGTAGCGCCTTTCTCGTCCTCAGGACATCCCAAAGCGCTTCGCAGCCAATGCAGTACTTTAGAATGTAGGAAATGCAGCAGCCAATTTGCGCACAGCAAGATCCCACGAGCAGCAATGTGATGGCGACCAGATAATCTGCAATTTTTTTTTTTTTTAGTGATGTCGATTGAGGGGCACATATTGGCCAGGAGGAGATTGACCGGGGGAGAACTCCCCTGGGCCCCTAATAACAACAGAAAATGCTGGAAAAACTCAGCAGGCCAGGCAACATCCGTGGAGAGAAAATAGAGTCAACGTTTCGGGTAAACCCTTCGTCAAGGCTGAAGAAGCACAGGAAATGAAACAAATTAAAAGGCCAGTTTGGGGGGTGGGAAATGGGGATGAGAGAACAAAAGAGAAGTGAAGAGACATTAAGAGGTATTCAAAACCAGACGAGATGGTGATCGGACTAGTGGAGACAAAAGACGGCTCTAGATTAGGTGTGAAATGCGCTGGCAGAATGGGAGACAGCTGGTGCCTGGGCTTGGGCCCCTCTTCAAAATAGTGGCCATGGGATCTTTCACGTCCACCCGACAGGGCAGACGGGGGCTGACGTAAGAAAACTACTAGGCACTTGGTCTGAGTGTTAAACAAAGCTTTAATCAACTGTTTTACAACATGGAGGTCTAGTTGTGTCCTTCACTAGTTTCTGTTAAGAATGTCCTGTGCAAGCTGGGCCCGTGCCCGAGTATTTATACTCTCCCTGGACAGCGCCGCCCGCAGGCCGCTCAGTATTATTTCATAAGTCTTTCTTTCATGAATGACTGATTCATGTCAGGGGCCTCGGTTTAAAGTCTCATTCTGAAATGGAGTGAAACTTTATTGTAAGCTTCCTTCAAGGGAACCCACCCAGCAACGAAAAAGATATGTTCCTCAAAACGCACTGCTATTTTCAGTCTAGTCGCAGGGCTAAATTGCTGAAGTTTGTGCGAGGGATAGTCAACACCATACAATTAGATCCTGCGTGGTAATGGTATAAATGCTGTAGAGGGGGGGGAAGGGAGTCACAGAATTACTACTCAACGCAGGTGTGGGGTTTCAGGTGTTGCCGGGTCAGGTTCAATTACCAGGAAATTCCTGAGAAAGTAAGATTTTATTGCCAAAGGTTTCGACTGGCAGTCCTTCAAGCGCGTGCTCTAGACGCGTTATCCCCCCAGGGCGGGTTTGGTGCAGTCATAAAGAATTAGTCGCTCGTATTCCCAGGGACAAGGTGTCAAGATTGTCGAAATGAAGCTGGGGTTGTGTAGTCGCGCCTCCCAGCAAGCTTCAAAAAACCGCGAGCCCCCAAAAACAGGGCAATGCAATAGTCTGATGAGCTACTGAAGATAAGAAGGCTTCAACAACTAATGGTGGGAATAAGCTACCCCAGCAATTTATAACAAGATCATTTTCTTTTTAAATGTAATAACTACAAGAGAGTGGAAAACATAATTACATACGGCACAGAAAGAGGCCATTCGGCCCGACTGGTCCGTGCCGGTGTTTATGCTCCACACAAGCCTCCTCCCACCCCTCTTCATCTCACCCCATCAGCTTATCCTTCTATTCCTTTCTCCCTCATGTGTTTATCCAGCTTCCCCTTAAATGTATCAACACTATTCACCTCCACCACTCCCTGTGGTAGTGAGGCCCACATTCTCACCACTCTCTGAGTAAAGAAGTTTCTCCTGAATTCCCTATTGGATTAATTAGAGACTGTCTTATATTTTTGGCCCCTAGTTTTGCACACCCTGATTAAAAATGCTTATTTTTTTGGTGATAAATCCATATTCAGCTGGATTAAGAAAGCTGCTCTTAAATACATCAAGGAATACTTCTTACTGGAAATCTAAAAAAAAGTAACGATTACGATCTCTTACCCTGCCCGATTGCACTGGTTCGTGGACGGCTTTACGTTTGTGATTATGCAAATGAACTTGATGCCTAATCTAACCAGCACAATTTCAAGGGCTTTTTGGGGGGGAATTTCCCGATTACAGCCAAAGCAGAAACTCTACACCTGTGCATTTTGCTTGATTTTCTTTTGTATTGTTGGTCCTAGATCTGTCATTTTCCCCTTTGTCGTCTTTCGGATGAGACGTTAAACCGAGGCCCCGTCTGCTCTCTTGGATGGACGTAAAAGATCCCACGGCCACTATTCAAAGAAGAGCAGGGGAGTTCTCCCCGGTGTCCTGGCCAATATTTATCCCTCAATCAACATCACACAAACAGATTATCTGATCATTATCACATTGCTGTTTGTGGGAGCTTCCTTTGTGCAAGTTGGATGCCGTGTTTCCCACATTACAACAGTGACTACACTTCAAAAGTACTTCATTGGCTGTAAAGCGCTTTGGGACGTCCTGAGGTCATGAGAGGCGCTGTATAAATGCAAGTCTTTCTCTTTTAAATAATCATTTTAATTGCTTAATCATCCACGGAACGTCGGCTTTTGCTGCGCCACTTTTACATATATATATATATATATCTGGACTGTAAGCTAATTGTTTCCTGTTTGGGAATGGTCTTATTTGCCAGTTTTGCTCTTTCCAAATTGATTTGGGCTAGCTCCCTTTTCACCTCATTGAAATGGGCTTTATTCCAGTCAATACCCTTTATCTATGACTGCCACCCTCCCTCCTTTTCAATGGTCAGAATCGAGCTTAACGTTACGTTATGGAGCGAGGTTCCTAGATGCCCCCACCCTTACATAACCTACATGTCTCACTCCATTTCCTAGAACTACTGTGTTGCTAGGAACACACTAACCCGTAAAACCCTCTCCTTCTTTGCCACTTACGTTAATCTTTCAGCAGTACACCTTCAGACAATTGAAATCACTTGTTTTACGGCCCTGTTGCCACCGAGGCCCCGTGTTAGGAACGCGTCCGGTTGCCTGGCAGCCGCGTTTCCGCGGCAGGCTACAGGTCAAGCACGCTCTCAATATCTGTCAAGCCAGGTCCCCCCAGGAGCCTGCTTCAGTTTTTGCAACATTTCCCACCCTCAGCCGGACCCTCCTGGATAGAACCGCAGGTCTCTACAGTACAGAAGGAGGCCATTCAGCCCACCGTGTCTTAGCCAGCGCAATCCCACTGCCCAGCATTCACCCTTTATCTCCCTCTGCTTCAATATAGGTAAGTGCGAGGTGGGACAATTTGGTAGGAAGAATAAGGAGGCCACATACTCCTTGGAAAATAAGTGTCTAAATGGGGTAGAGGAAGAGGGGGATCTGGGGCTACAGATACACAAATCACTACAATTGGGGCCGCAGGTTAATAAGGCCATAAAAAAAGCATGTGCGCTGGAGTTAATTTCTAGAGGGATAGGAGCGAAAAGCAGAGAAGTGATGTTAAACCTTTATCGAACCTTGGCTAGGCCACACTTGGAGCACTGTGCACAGTTCTGGTCTCCAGATTATAAAAAGGATATAGAGGCACTGGAGACGGTGCAGAGAAGGTTGACTAGAATTACACCAGAACTGCGAGGTGAAAACGGTCAGGAAAGGCTGAACAGGCTGGGGCACTTTTCTCCAGAAAACATAGAAACATAGAAGATAGGAGCAGGAGTAGGCCATTCGGCCCCTCGGGCCTGCTCCGCCATTCAATGCGATCATGGCTGATCATCCAAATTCAGTACCCTGTCCCTGCCTTTTCCCCATATCCCTTGATCCCTTTAGCCTTAAGAAATATATCCAACTCCTTCTTGAATATATTTAATAAGTTGGCCTCAACTGCCTTCAGTGGTAGAGAATTCCACAGGTTCACCACTCTCTGGGTGAAGAAATTCCTCCTCATCTCTATCCTAAATGGCTTACCCCTTATCCTTAGACTGTGACCCCTGGTTCTGGACTCCCCGACTATCGGGAACATCCTTACTGCATCTAGTCTGTCTAGTCCTGTTAGAATTTTATAAGTTTCAATGAGATCCCCTCTCATTCTTCTAAACTCCAGCAAGTATAAGCCCAATCGACCCAATCTCTCCTCATACGTCATTCCTGCCAACCCAGGTGGAAGAGAAGGCTGAGGGGTGACCTGATAGAGGACTTTAAGATTATGAAAGTGGTTTGATAGGGTAGACGTAGAGAAGATGCTTCCACTTGTGGGGGAGACCAGAACTAGGGGCCACGGGGAACTGATCCAGGGGCAGTGAAGCCAATTGTAACACTCCCGAGTCCTCAAATGAGCTTAACCAGCGCAAAGGAGCAGTCAGACCTGGGACCCTGCTGGTTCGTATGGCTTAGAAAGTCCGTACATAAGCCCGCTGAACCGCGGGAGGGGGAGTTTCTGTAAACACTGACATTTAAAGACCAGAGAGAGAAATAATGGCATGGCTGGCCTAAATTGTTCTGGGCAAATCTACAGGGTGCAACATTTAATGAGATAATAAGGTGCAGCTTTTCAAAGACCCCTTTGAAGGCACACCTCATAAGTGCAATTCACACAAAGGCGGTTATCAGCGAGTTTTGCTTTCCAGCAAATAGAAACAGGGTCATCTTTTTAAGAGGAAGGGAATTCCTTTACTAAAAGAAAGAAAGACTTGCATTTCTATAGCGCCTTTCCCGACCACCGGACTTCCCAAAACTATTTACAGCCAAAGAAGTACTTTTTGAAGTGTAGTCACTGTTGTAATGTGGGAAACGCGGCAGCCAATTGCACACAGCAAGCTCCCACACACAGCAACATGATAATGACCAATCATCTGTTTTAGTAATGTTTGTTGAGGGATAAATATTGGCCCAGGACACCGGGGAGAACTCCTCTGCTCTTATTCAAAATAGTGCCGTGGGATCTTTGATTCGACCCGAGAGAGCAGGCTTGGTTGAACGTCTCATTAAAAGGACAGCACCTCCGACAGTGCAGCTCTCCCTCAGTACTGCCCCTCCGACAGTGCAGCGCTCCCTCAGTACTGCCCCTCCGACAGTGCAGCACTCCCTCAGTACTGCCCCTCCGACAGTGCAGCGCTCCCTCAGTACTGCCCCTCCGACAGTGCAGCTCTCCCTCAGTACTGCCCCTCCGATAGTGCAGCACTCCCTCAGTACTGCCTCTCCGACAGTGCAGCGCTCCCTCAGTACTGCCCCTCCGACAGTGCAGCACTCCCTCAGTACTGCCCCTCCGACAGTGCAGCGCGCCCTCAGTACTGCCCCTCCGACAGTGCAGCTCTCCCTCAGTACTGCCACTCCGACAGTGCAGCGCTCCCTCAGTACTGCCCCTCCGACAGTGCAGCGCTCCCTCAGTGCTGCCCCTCCGACAGTGCAGCACTCCCTCAGTACTGCCCCTCCGTCAGTGCAGCGCTCCCTCAGTACTGCCCCTCCGACAGTGCAGCACTCCCTCAGTACTGCCCCTCCGACAGGGCAGCGCTCCCTCAATATTGCCCCTCCGACAGTGCAGCGCTCCCTCAGTACTGCCCCTCCGACAGTGCAGCGCTCCCTCAGTATTGCCCCTCCGACAGTGCAGCACTCCCTCAGTACGGACCCTCCGACAGTGCAGCGCTCCCTCAGTACTGCCCCTCCGACAGTGCGGCGCTCCCTCAGTACTGCCCCTCCGACAGTGCGGCGCTCCCTCAGTACTGCCCCTCCAAGAGTGCAGCGCTCCCTCAGTGCTGAACCTCTGACAGTGCAGCACTCCCTCAGTACTGCCCCTCTGAAAGTGCAGCACTCCTTCAGTACTGCCCCTCCGACAGTGCAGCGCTCCCTCAGTACTGCCCCTCCGACAGTGCGGCACACCCTCAGTACTGCCCCCCGACAGTGCAGCACTCCCTCAGTACTGCCCCCCCGACAGTGTAGCGCTCCCTCAGTACTGCCCCTCCAACAGTGCAGCACTCCCGCAGTACTGCCCCTCTGACGGTGCAGCACTCCCTCAGTACTGCCCCTCCGACAGTGCAGCACTCCCTCAGTACTGCCCCTTCGACAGTGCAGAACTCCCTCAGTACTGCCCCTCCGACAGTGCAGCACTCCCTCAGTACTGCCCCTCCGACAGTGCAGCACTCCCTCAGTACTGCCACCCTGACAGTGCAGCACTCCCTCAGTACTGCCCCCTGACAGTACAGCACTCCCGCAGTACTGCCCCTCCGACAGTGCAGCACTTCCTCAGTACTGCCCCTCCAACAGTGCAGCACTCCCTCAGTACTGCCCCTCCGACAGTGCAGCGCTCCCTCAGTACTGCCCCTCCGACAGTGCGGCGCTCCCTCAGTACTGCCCCTCCGACAGTGCAGCACTCCCTCAGTACTGCCCCTCCGACAGTGCAGTGCTCCTGTTCCTGTTCCTGTTTGTTAATCGCTCCTGTGCAGCGCCTTGGGACCTTTTACTACTTTAAAGGCGCTATATAAATGCAAGTTGTTTTTGTACAGAAGGGCCTCCATACCTTTAAGAAATATTTTTAAGAAATCAGGATAGAACAAAATACACCTGAGCTAAAACGCGACCGAGGATTGTTGAAGTGAGAATTGAAATTAGAAAAATAAATTATGATAGACGTAATGGGGAAGACTTTTTTTCAACTTGGTTATGTTTGTAAATGGTGTAACCCGCTGACAGACATTATCACTAAAAACTCGTGGACAGGTACAGAATATCATTAAAAAGACGAATAGAATGTTGGCCTTCATCTCAAGGCAGCTGGAGTACAAAGGCCTGGAAGTTACGCTTCAGTTATATAAAGCTCTGGTCAGACCCCATTTAGAGCTCTGGGTTCAGTTCAGGGCCCCGAACCTCAGGGAGGATATGTTGACCTTGCAGGGGGAGCAGCGCAGGTTCACCAGAATGATGGTGAACCAGGGGCTAAAGGGGTTAAATTATGAGGACAGGTTAATAAGAACACAAGAACATAAGAAACAGGAGCAGGAGTCGGCCATTCGGCCCCTCGAGCCTGCTCCGCCATTCAGTAAGCTCATCTGATCTTGGCCTCAACTCCACTTTCCCGCCCGCTCCCCATTACCCTCGATTCCCCTGTTTTTCAAATATCTGTCTATCTCCGCCTTGACTATATTCAATGACTCCGTCTCCACAGCTCTCTGCGGCAGAGAATTCCAAAGATTCACCACCCTCAGAGAGAAGAAATTCCTCCTCATCTCCGTTTTAATTGGGCGACCCCTTATTCTGAAACTGTGCCCCCGAGTTCTAGATTCCCCCACGAGGGGAAACATCCTCTCAGCATCTACCCTGTCCAGCCCCTTCAGAATCTTATATGTTTCAATAAGATCACCTCTCATTCTTCTAAACTCCAATGAGTATAGGCCCAACCTGCTCGACCTTTCGTCATACGTCAACCCCTTCATCTCAGGAATCAACCTCGTGAACCTTCTCTGAACTGCCTCCAATGCAAGTAAATCCCTCCTTAAATAAGGAGAGCAAAACTGTACGCAGTACTCCAGGTGTGGTCTCACCACATTTGGCTTGTATTCCCTCAATTATGGACAACAACAACAACAACTTGTATTTATTTAGCATCTTTAACACAGTAAAACATCCCAAGGTGCCTCACAGTCATGTTGTCAAACAAAATTTGGCACGTAGAGGTTTAGGGAGGGAATTCCAGAGCTTAGGGCCCAGGCAGCTGAAGGCACGGCCGCCAATGGTGGAGCGATTAAAATCGGGGATGCACAAGAGGCCAGAATCGGAGGAGCGCAGAGATCACGGAGGATTGCAGGGCTGGAGGAGGTTACAGAGATAGGGAGGGGTGAGGCCATTTGGGATTTGAACACTGTTAGATCCGTGGTTCAGTGGATAAATAATCACACGGATGCTGTACATGAACAAATAACAGGTCTTTACTGGAGGAGGGTAGTTTCTAGACTGGGGTACCGAGGCATGTGCAAAGCTTATATACCAGTGTGGTCACTGCCGGTACTACAGTATACAGGAGCTGTAAAAGTAGTTCTGACTTAAAGGCACATACGCGACAATTCCTCCGCTTTTAGATTAGTAATACCCCTAATATTCAAATAACAATTCACATTTCAACATGTACATTAAACTACAAAAGTCCATTTACACATTCAGTCTTTGGGGCGGCTTCCTGACCCTGTCGGGATAGCGCCTTTCCAGAGGTTCTTGTTCTTGGTGCAGAGGCGATTCTGACCCCTTTTCATCGGGTAGTTCATCGGGTTCCACTGCTACTGGGTCTGAAGTAGATGCTACCGGTATGTCAGGTTCATCCCCAGGTACTCGAGACATGGGGTTGACGCGTTCCTGTGACGCTAAGATCTGATCGACGTTGCGTCTCACAATGTTCTCCCCGACATCCACTGTGTACATTAATGGCCCCTGCCTTGTACATATCGTTCCGGGTTGCCACTTCTCTGTTCGATAGTCACGGGCCAAGACTGGTTGCCCTACATTGAAGCTCCTTGTCGGCTTCTCATTGATGTGCTGGAATTGTTTGTCCTCAACATTTCTTCGCACATTTGGTCTGAGCAAGTCCAGACGAGATCTCAACCTTCGGTTAAAGAACATCATGGCCGGGGTCTGGTTGGTAACTGCATGTGTCGCGTTTCGGTAGGCTAATAAGAAATTGTCCATCTTCTGCTGTAGTGGAATTTCATCGTCACACATGGCCTTTATCGCCTTCTTAAAGGTTTGTACGAACCTCTCAGCCAATCCATTTGTGGCTGGATGATACGGGGCGGATGTGTAATGCCTTACCCCATTCCTTTTCATGAATTTTTGGAACTCGTCGGACACAAACTGTGGTCCATTATCAGAGCAAATCTGCTCTGGCAAACCGTTTCTGGCAAATATGGTCCGTAGGACTGCAATCGTTTTCTCTGTAGTGGTCGAAGACATTTTTATCACCTCAGGCCACTTTGAATGAGCATCCACTGCTATTAAGAACATTGAGTCCATGAATGGACCAGCGAAATCAATATGCACCCGTTGCCATGGAGAGGAGGGCCACTCCCATGGGTGTAGAGGGGCATGTGGTGGTGCATTTTGGACCTTCTGGCATCCTAAGCAGCTTAGTTAGGTCTTCGATTTGTTGATCGATTCCCGGCCACCACACATAAGCCCTAGCAAGGCTTTTCATTTTCACTCCCCCCAGATGACCTTCATGTAGCTCATTTAGCACTCTCTCCCTTAACTTGGGCGGAATCACCACTCTGGATCCACATATCACTGTCCCCTGGCATACTGACAGCTGTTCTCTTCTGGATGAGAATGCTGGCAACAGTGAGTCGCCATGTGTTGGCCATCCCCTCACCGTCAATTCATATACCCGTGACAGCGTCGGATCATTGCGGGTCTCCTTCTCTATATCCGCGTTTGTTACTGGCAATCGTTCAATTATTGACGAATAAAATATCTCGATAGGGTCCACTGCTGGTGCTTCCTCCACAGTAGGCAGTGGCAGGCGCGATAGCCCATCAGCGTTCCCATGCTGTTTCGTGCCTTTATATTCTATTTCATATTGATTCGCCCCTAGAAACAGGGACCATCTTTGTAACCGTTGTGCAGTCATCTCTGGAACGCCCTTCTTAGGATTAAAGATGGAGACAAGTGGTTGGTGGTCAGTCAGCAAGGTGAACTTCTGCCCATGCAGATAGTGGTTGAATTTTTTTACTCCCCATACTAGGCTGAGGGCCTCCCTGTCAATCTGGGCGTAGTTGCGCTCGGCTGAGGTTAGTGACCGAGACGCAAAGGCTACTGGCCTCTCCAACCCGTCTGGGAATTTGTGCGACAGCACCGCACCAATACCGTAGGGTGATGCATCACATGCCAAACGAATTGGTAGTGCTGGGTTGAAATGGGCCAACACCTCTTTTGATGTGATCAATTCTTTACACTTCTGGAAAGCTCGTCTACGTCCGTCATCCCACTTCCATGGTACCCCTGTTTGCAGTAGGGTGTTCAGCGGGTGTAATACCGTAGACAAATTTGGTAAGAACTTGTGGTAGTAGTTTACCAGCCCGAGGAACGACCTCAGTTGTGACACATTTTCCGGTGCTGGAGCCTTGACTACTGCCTCAATCTTGTTAGGGGACTTATGTAACCCCTCTTCATCGATGACGTGGCCACAATACGAGATCTGTTTCTGGAAAAACTCGCACTTGTGGCGATTAGCTCGTAGCCCATACTCCTTTAATCTGGTGAGCACCTTCTCCAAGTTGGCGAGGTGATCACCGTCATTTTTGCCCGTGACCAAGATGTCGTCCAAATAACACTGGGTCCCTGGAATCCCTTGCAGGACCTGATCCATCGCCCTTTGCCAGATAGCCGGAGCCGAGGCTACTCCAAACACCAGCCGGTTGTATTGATAGAGACCTTTATGAGTGTTGATCGTAAGGTAATGTTTCGAAGCTTCTTCTACCTCCATTTGCAAGTACGCCTGGGCTAGATCAATTTTGGTGAAGCGTTTACCTCCAGATAGCGAAGCAAAAATATCCGCAATTCGTGGAAGCGAATATTGCACCATGTGAAGGACTGGGTTCACTGTCACCTTAAAATCCCCACAGTTGCGGACCTTCTTTGGTTCCCCAGGCGTATTACTCAACGACCTCTTCATTACAGGAACGATGGGTGTAGCCCACTCGCTCCAGTCCACTTTGGACAGTACTCCTGAACGTTCCAACCCTTCCAGCTCTGCTTCAACAGCTGGTCTGATCGCATAAGGCACTGGTCTGGCCTTCAGAAACTTTGGGCTTGCATTTTCCTCTATTTTAATCGTTGCTGTTATTCCTTTTAGTGTTCCTAGTCCCTCCTGGAACACTTCTTTTGCATCAGTTAGCATTTTTGACAGTCGTCCAGGTGTGACGTCGTCATCCTTTTTGGCCTCAACCTTCAGTGCTTGTATGGAATGCCAATCTAATTGTATCTTCCGGATCCATTCACGTCCTAGCAGTGGTGGTCCTCCATCTGGCAATACATATATATCCATTTTAGGTATTTCCTGGCCTTTATATATCACTTTCACCCTTATTTTTCCTTTGGGGTAGACTTTTTGCCCCGTATACGTCTTCAAGACAATCTCTGTAGCTTTCAAGGGTATGTGTGAAAATAGCCGCTTGTAGTCTCTTTGATTTATGACTGTTAGAGCTGACCCTGTGTCCAATTCCATTTCCACTTGGACTCCGTCTATCTTGAGTGTAACCCAGAGTCTGGTGATCCTCCATTTCGGTTACCTTATGTAGTTTCAGACAACCCAGCTCCTTGCTTCCGGAGTCTGTGTCACTTTTCTGTTCATCTGAACCACTGTCCATCACCTGGTGTACCTTTTTGTACTTCTCCTGTGGAGATTTCTTACTGTTGGTTTTCTTCCCAGACCTGCAGACTCTTGCTATGTGTCCTGCTTTCCCACACTGTCTGCACACTTGGTCCTTGAACCAACAATCTTTCTGGTCATGTGTTGTTCTGCCGCAGCGATAGCACTTCCCTGTTCCATAGGACATTTCATTGGTGCCATATTCTTGCGGTCTCCGTTGTATCTCTGCAGCGCCCCTTGCGGCTGCTTCGTGTGATACTGCCATACTGAAAGCTTTGTCCAGCGTAAGGTCCTTTTCTGATAGAAGCCGTTTCTGGGTTCCTTCACTTTGTAGCCCACACACAAACTTGTCCCTTAACGTGTCTGCTAGTCCCTCTCCAAACTGGCAGTGTTTCGATAGCTTGCGCAGTTCCGTTAGGTACTCAGCATTGCTTTCGTCTTTGTGTTGATTCCTTTTATGGAACTTAAATCGTTCTGCTATCAGCAGCGGTGTGGGGTTTAAGTGGTCCTGTAGGATTTCTGCTATGCTTTCAAAATTCTTGTTTACCGGCTTCTCTGGGGTTATTAGATTTCGCAGTAACCCATAAGTTTTTGTACCCATGGAATTTAACAGAACCAGTGCTTTATTAGCATCTGGCACTTCATTCGCCCTGCAGTACACCTCAATGCGTTCCACATATGTCGCCCAATCTTCGACTTCATTGTCGAACGTAGAGATACTGCCACTCTTCGGCATCCTTGGGTGTGCGTTAACTATCACAAATGGCGCCTCCTGCGCTTCCCCTTCTTCTCCGCTGGCACAAAATGGCGTCTCCCGCGCTTTCCTTCCTTCCAGCGCTCGCCCTTCTTCTCCGCTGCGGCTTCTAAAAATGGCGTCTCCCACGCTCTTCCTTCTTCTCCGCGGCTCAATGGCGTCTCCCGCGCTCTCCCTTCTTCTCCGCGGCTCAATGGCGTCTCCCACGCTCTCCCTTCTTCTCCGCGGCTCAATGGCGCCTCCCGCGCTCTTCCTTCTTCTCCGCGGCTCAATGGCGTCTCCCCTTTCTTCGCCCCGCGGACCCTGTTCAGCCCATGAGCACTGGCTGTGCTCTGCGTGTTCTTCTTTTTATATTTTTCGACGCCGCTCAGTCTAGAACCCGGCTGTTTCTTACCCTCTCTCTCTCCGGTTTGCTTAATTTTCCTCGACGCCGCTCGGTGTTCAACCCCCGGCTGCGCCCTGCGCTCTTCACCCTCTGTCTTACCCCGTCGACGCTGCTCGGCTCTCTCTCCGCTGTCGGTCGGCTCCAGCCGCCGTTGCTCGGGAAGGGTCTGCGCTGGACCTGTCGTCGGTCTCTTACTGCTCGTTGCGGCTGGGGAACCAAGCCCGGCTCTCCACAGCCTCCCCTGCGAAGTTGGATCTCTGCCTGACTGCTGGGCGGTTGCTCGTGGTCGACGCCCGTGTTCCTGGCCTCGACTATTTTTTTAAAAAAAAATTTATGTTGCAGATAGATTCGAATCGACACTCGTCGCCACTGTTAGAGCCATGGTTCAGTGGATAAATAATCACACGGATGGTGTACATTAACAAATAACAGGTCTTTACTGGAGGAGGGTAGTTTCTGGACTGGGGTACCGAGGCATGCACAAAGTACCGGTGTGGTCACTGCTGGTACTACAGTATACAGGAGCTGTAAAAGTAGTTCTGACTTAAAGGCACATACGCTACAAACACAAGGATAAAAATTTTGAAATCGAGGCATTGCTTAACTGGGAGCTATTGCGAGCACAGGGGTGATGGGTGAACGGGACTTGGTGCGATGTTTAAGGGTGATCTAATTGAGCTGCTTAAAATAATTAAAGGATTTGATAGGGTAGATAGAGAAACTATTTCCTCTGGTGGGTGGTGGGAGGGAGTCCAGAACAAGGGGGCAGAACCTTAAAATAGAGCCAGGCCGTTCAGGAGTGAAGTCAGGAAGCACGTCTTCACACAAAGGGTAGTGGAAATCTGGAACTCTCTCCCCCAAAAAAGCTGTTGAGGCTGGGGGGGTCAATTGAAAATTTCAAAACTGAGATCGATAGATTTTTGTTAGGCCAGGGTATGAAGGGTTACGGAACCAAGGCGATTAAGATACAGATCAGCCCATGATCTAATAGAAAGGCGGATCAGGCTCGAGGGGCTGAATGGCCTGCTCCTGTTCCTATCAAAACTCGTACAAGAATAATGGCCACTTGTCTGAGGTACAGGAGGACTTGCAACCATAGAATTGCATTCTAGCAAGCACAGTAGTTCAAGGGCTTTGGGACGACCTGAGGTTGTGAAAGGCGCCATATAAATGCAAATCTTTCCTTTATGTTTAAATTTGGAAACATTTCGATAACAACATAAAAATAGTGACCCACGAAAGCGTAAATGAATCCCTCAGATAATGTAAATCCTAGTCACAACTTACAGTTTAAAGGTAGCACAAACTTTAGCAAATAACTTGTGCTGCCAATAAAATAAACCTTTCATGCACAGCATAAAAGATTGAGCAGGGGCTGGCGAGAACCACACGCCAATAAATATATTCTGACTATTTTTTTGTAAATCGTTGCTGCACGTGCAAGTTTCAATTGCTGAAAACAGTAAATTTTCTCCCCCCTCACTTCGGAATCACAGTGCTCGCTCCAGCAAAGTGAAATCAAGGGGTCAGCAAGGTTCCGTGAGGGTGACCCCGAGCTTCCGGTCGCCTGTCACTTTAATTCTCCGCTCCACTCCCACTCTGACCTTTCCGTCCGCGGCCTCTTACACTGTTCCAATGAAGCTCAGCGTAAGCTCGAGGAACAGCACCTCATCTTTCGATTAGGCACTTTACAGCCTGATGTGCCTCAACATAGAGTTCAACAATTTCAGATCATAACCTCAGCCCCTAACATTTTTTCCTTTCTTTCCCTCTCTCTCTCTCTCACATGGCAGCTGTCGATCATTCTGCCATTCCCATTTGCACCTCTTCTAGACTCATCTTTTGCTTCTTAACTTGTCCCATTACCATCTCCTTTTGCCTCACACCATCAGCCCTTTTGTCTTTTAATCTCTCCTGCCTTCCACCCTATCACAGACCTTCCCTTTTGTTCTTTCCTCCCCTCCCCCTTTCCCTGCCCCCGCACTTGCTTAAAAACCTGTTCCATCTCCAGCTTCTTCCAGTTCTGACGAAGGGTCATCGACCTGAAACGTTAACTCTGTTTCTCTCTCCACGG
This sequence comes from Somniosus microcephalus, assembly GCF_052327205.1. Taxonomy (NCBI): domain Eukaryota; kingdom Metazoa; phylum Chordata; class Chondrichthyes; order Squaliformes; family Somniosidae; genus Somniosus; species Somniosus microcephalus. Next base: position 367,371,094 of record NC_140989.1, read on the forward strand.
ATGCTGCCTGGCCTGCTGAGTATTTCCAGCATTTTCTGTTTTTATTTCAGATTTCCAGCATCCGCAGTACAGGAAACTCTTTCTTATCCGGCACCGACGGGACCGGCGTGGTGCCGGTTTATCAAAAAGTCCGGATTACAGAGAGGTATAGTAAAAGGTACGAGAGCCCCGTACACAGCAACAAATCCAGGCTTCCCTGTTGCTTAGCAACAGGTGCAGGAACCCCGGTTACACGGCCACAGGTCCAGGAATGGCCACTAATATGAAGTAAAACTTACCTGAACCTACTCCTGAATTTTGCCGGTTAACAGAGATTTCCGGTTATTTAGGTGCCGGTAAATCGAGAGTTTCCTCTATGTTGCTCTTGTGGTGCGTGAGCAATATCCACTCAGGACGTTGCTCACAACCAGTTTAAAGTTTGCAGACTGTGTCCGGGTTTGCGGAGGGGAACCAAACTGTTGCTCAACTTTCGAAGGCTGAGTATTAGCGAGTGCCAAGGACAAGAATCGAGTCCAGTGTGGTTTGTGCCGTTTGCCAAAAGTTATATTTGGGTGTAAAAAACCGCTCACTTCATCCCCGCTCTGCCAATAGCTTCCCTTTATAAATGCTGTAATCTGAACTGCACGGGAAAGCTGAGAGAGCTTCCCTCGCCCCTTCTTCATTGAGGAATCGGCCAGACACAAGCAAATTGCACATTTGCACGGAGGGACCCAGCCACAGCGTGGAGTGCTGGGCTCAGTCTGTCGCCGGCCTGATTGGTAGTGAAAAGCCCTGCAAATATTTGCCTAGGGCTAATCGCCTGATCAAGTATATTCTCGGCACAGTCTGTTGCATTACTCATTGCAGCCCAGGGACAGCTTCATTCACACTGCTGGGCAGGAAAAGCAAATAGACCGTTTTAAAACACAAACTGTGTCGCAGATTTAAAGACGTGTATCAGCAAAGTGTCCGAGTGAAGGATGCACTTCGTGGTTTCCCCTTTTCTCGAATTTAAAAACTTTTTACATTTTGTTTTCCGTGGCTGGAATCCCACATCGCACAATGGCATTACTGCCCCCATTAGTGGGTGAGGGGTGATGACTGGGCACACAGACCAGAGTCAAAGGGTCCTGCTCCCTGGCACGGTCGAATCACAGGCCATTCACACTCACACACTCACACATTTACAAAATCAATCAATCACACCCTCACACACAAACCCACACACACAAACACCAACACACACACACACCAACACACACACACTCACACACACACACACTCACACACCAACACACACACACACACAATCAACACACACACACATCAACACACACACACACATCAACACACATACACATCAACACACACACACACACCAACACACACAAACACCAACACACACACAAACACCAACACACACACACCAGCACACACACACAAACACACACACACCAACACACACAGACTCACACACACTCACAGACCAACACACACAGACTCACACACACATCAACACACACAGCGGAAGTGCAACGAGACCTGGGTGTCCTTGTGCACCAGTCACTGAAGGTAAGCATGCAGGTGCAGGAGGCGGTTAAGAAGGCAAATGGTATGTTGGCCTTCATAGCGAGAGGATTCGAGTACAGGAGCAAGGATGTCTTGCTGCAGTTGTACAGGGCCTTGGTGACACCACACCTTGAGTATTGTGTGCAGTTTTGGTCACCTTATCTGAGGAAGGATGTTCTTGCCATGGAGGGAGTGCAGCGAAGATTCATCAGACTGATACCTGGGATGGCAGGAATGACGTATGAGGAGAGATTGGGTTGATTGGGCTTATATTCGCTAGAGTTTAGAAGAATGAGAGGGGATCGCATTGAAACTTATAAAATTCTATCAGGACTAGACAGACTAGATGCAGGAAGGATGTTCCCGATGGTCGGGGAGTCCAGAACCAGGGGTCACAGTCTAAGGATAAGGGGTAAGCCATTTAGGACTGAGATGAGGAGGAATTTCTTCACCCAGAGAGTGGTGAACCTGTGGAATTCTCTACCACAGAAGGCAGTTGAGGCCAATTCATTAAATATATTCAAGAAGGAGTTAGATATATTTCGTAAAGCTAAAGGGATCAAGGAATATGGGGAGAAAGCAGGGATAGGGTACTGAATTTGGATGATCAACCATGATCTCATTAAATGGCAGAGCAGGCTCGAGGGGCCGAATGGCCTACTCCTGCTCCTATCTTCTATGCTTCTATGTTTCACACATAGTCATACACACATACACCAACACTCACACACCAACACACACCAATACACACACTCACACACACACACCAACACACACACACCCACACACACACACACACACACCAACACACACACACCAACACACACCAACACACACACACACACACACACACCAACACACACACACACACCAACACACACACACACACACACCAACACACACACACACTCACACACACCAACACACTCACACACACACACCAACACACACACACAAATACACACACTCACACACACACACACCAACACACACACACCAACACACACACACACACACCAACACACTCACACACACACACCAACACTCACACACACCAACACACACACACAAATACACACACTCACACACACACACACCAACACACACACCAACACACACACACCAGCACACACACACACACACAGACTAACACACACACACACATACACACACAGACCAACACACACACACACAGACCAACACACACACACCCCCACTCACACAAATAAAAACACACACTCACACACACACACCAACACACACTCACACACACACTCTCACACACACACACACACCAACACACACACACTCACAGACCAACACACCAACACACACACGCCAACACACACACACCAGCACACACACACACACCAACACACACACACACACTCACACAACCAACACACACAGACTCACAGACCAACACATACAGACATACACACACACACACTCACAGACCAACACACACAGACTCACACACACCAACACACACAGCGGAAGTGCAACGAGACCTGGGTGTCCTTGTGCACCAGTCACTGAAGGTAAGCATGCAGGTGCAGCAGGCGGTTAAGAAGGCAAATGGTATGTTGGCCTTCGTAGCGAGAGGGTTTGAGTACAGGAACAAGGATGTCTTGCTGCAGTTGTACAGGGCCTTGGTGAGACCACATCTTGAGTATTGTGTGCAGTTTTGGTCGCCTTATCTGAGGAAGGATGTTCTTGCCATGGAAGGAGTTCAGCAAAGATTCCCCAGACTGATACCTGGGATGGCAGGAATGACGTATGAGGAGAGATTGGGTCGATTGGGCTTATATTCGCTAGAGTTTAGAAGAATGAGAGGGGATCTCATTGAAACTTATAAAATTCTATCAGGACTAGACAGACTAGATGCAGGAAGGATGTTCCCGATGGTCGGGGAGTCCAGAACCAGGGGTCACAGTCTAAGGATAAGGGGTAAGCCATTTAGGACTGAGATGAGGAGGAATTTCTTCACCCAGAGAGTGGTGAACCTGTGGAATTCTCTACCACAGAAGGCAGTGGAGGCCAATTCATGAAATATATTCAAGAAGGAGTTGGATATATTTCTTAAGGCTAAAGGGATCAAGGGATATGGGGAGAAAGCAGGGACAGGGTATTGAATTTGGATGATCAACCATGATCTCATTAAATGGCGGAGCAGGCTCGAGGGGCCGAATGGCCTACTCCTGCTCCTATCTTCTATGTTTCTATGTTTCACACATAGCCACACACACACACACCAACACACACACACCAACACACACACATACACACCAACATACACAGCGGAAGTGCAATGAGACCTGGGTGTCCTTTTGCACCAGTCACTGAAGGTAAGCATGCAGGTGCAGCAGGCGGTTAAGAAGGCAAATGGTATGTTGGCCTTTGTAGCGAGAGGATTTGAGTACAGGAACAAGGATGTCTTGCTGCAGTTGTACAGGGCCTTGGTGAGACCACACCTTGAGTATTGTGTGCAGTTTTGGTCGCCTTATCTGAGGAAGGATGTTCTTGCCATGGAAGGAGTGCAGCGAAGATTCACCAGACTGATACCTGGGATGGCAGGAATGATGTATGAGGAGAGATTGGGTCGATTGGGCTTATATTCGCTAGAGTTTAGAAGAATGAGAGGGGATCTCATTGAAACTTATAAAATTCTATCAGGACTAGGCAGACTAGATGCAGGAAGGATGTTCCCGATGGCGGGGGAGTCCAGAACCAGGGGTCACAGTCTAAGGATAAGGGGTAAGCCATTTAGGACTGAGATGAGGAGGAATTTCTTCACCCAGAGAATGGCCTACTTCTGCTCCTATGTTTCTATGTTTCACACACACCAACACACACACACCAACACACACTCGCACACACACACATACACACCAACACACACACACCAACACACACTCGCACACACACACCAACACACACATACACACCAACACACACACACACCAACACACACATACACACCAACACACACACCAACACACACTCACACACCAATAAACACACTCACACACACAAGAACACACCGACACACACACGCACACCAACATACACACACCAACACACACACACTCACAGACCAACACACTCACCAACACACACACACACCAACAGACACACACTCTCACACTCACCAACACACACACACACCAACACACACACTCACCAACACACACACTCACCAACACACACACTCACCAACACACACACTCACCAACAGACACACACTCTCACACTCACCAACACACACACACACCAACACACACACTCACCAACACACACACTCACCAACACACACACTCACCAACACACACACTCACCAACACACACACTCACCAACAGACACACACTCTCACACTCACCAACACACACACACACCAACACACACACTCACCAACACACACACTCACCAACACACACTCACCAACACACACACACACCAACATACGGCAACCAACACACACCAAACACACCAATACACACACACAGCAACACACACACATTAACCAACACACACACACACCAACACATGCCAACCAACACATACCAACACACACACACTCACATACACACCCACACACACTCACAAACACACACCAACACACACACTTGCACACACTCACAGACCAACACACACACACCAACACACACACACACCAACACATACACCAACACACACACACACCAACACATACACCAACACACACACACACCAACACATACACCAACACACACACACCAACACACACACACCAATACACACACACACACACCAACACACACACACCAACACTCACACACCAACACACACTCTCTCACACACACACACACACAGACACCCACACACCAACAAACACAAACACACACACAGCAACACACACACATTAACCAACACACACACACACCAACCAACACACACCAAACACACCAATACACACACACAGCAACACACACACATTAACCAACACACACACACACCAACACATGCCAACCAACACATACCAACACACACACGCACACACACACCCACACACACTCACACACACACAAACACACACCAACACACACCAACACACACACTTGCACACACTCACAGACCAACACACACACACCAACACACACACTTGCACACACTCACAGACCAACACACACACACACCAACACACACACATTAACCAACACATGCCAACCAACACACACCAAACACACCAACACACACATACAGCAACACACACACATTAACCAACACACACACACCAACACACACACACACCAACACATACACCCACACACACCAACACACACACACACCAACACACACACACACCAACACACACACACACACACCAACACATACACCCACACATACACACCAACACACACACCAACACACACACACACCAACACACACACACACCAACACATACACCGAAGCCCACAGCCCCGAGACCGGAGAAGCAGCAGACCTGCGCGGGAGCAGCCCGAGGCGGGAGAGCTTAAAGGCTTGAGAGGGAGCAGTCAGAGGCACCGAGGCCCACAGCCCCGAGACCGGAGAAGCAGCGGACCTGCGCGGGAGCAGCCCGAGGCGGGAGAGCTTAAAGGCTTGAGAGGGAGCAGTCAGAGGCACCGAGGCCCACAGCCCCGAGACCGGAGAAGCAGCGGACCTGCGCGGGAGCAGCCCGAGGCGGGAGAGCTTAAAGGCTTGAGAGGGAGCAGTCAGAGGCACCGACCAATCCAGGTTCCAGGAGAGAGGTAAAAAGTAATCCAAGTGTGACGTCACCAGGGAGCAGGTAAGTGATTGGTTGGTGAGTATTTCTCTCTTTTCAATACAAGCTTGAATTCTGTGGTGTTAAATTTCTGTGGTGTAGTGGGGACAGTTGGTAAATAAAGCGCCCTAGAGTATACCTGTAACTGGGGTATTGAATAAATTTTTTAATTAATTAAAGGAGTAAGTCATGGCAGGAGAGTTCAGACCCGTGTTCTGCTCCTCCTGCACTATGTGGGAAGTCAGGGACGCTGCCAGTGTCCCTGACGACCATGTGTGCGGGAAATGCATCCAGCTGCAGCTACTTGTAGACCGCATTGCGGCGCTCGAGCTGCGGGTGGATGAATTTTGGAGCATGCGCGATGCTGAGAGGGTCGTGGATAGCACGTTTAGCGAGTTGTTCACGCCTCAGGGTAGGGCAGCACAGGGGGTGACCATCAGGCGGAGCAACAAAGGCAGGCAGGTAGTGCAGGGAACCCCTGCGGACATCCCCCTTTCAAACAGGTATACCAAGTTGGATACTGTTGAGGGGGATGACTCACCAGGGGAAGGCAGCAGCAGCCAGCTTCCTGGCACCAGGGACGCTTCTGCTGCTCAGGAAGGGAGGAAAAAGAGTGGGAGAGCAATAGTGGTAGGGGATTCTATCGTAAGGGGAACAGATAGGCGTTTCTGTGGCCGCAAACGTGACTCCAGGATGGTTTGTTGCCTCCCTGGGGCCAGGGTCAGGGATGTCACTGAGCGGCTACAGGGCATTCTTAAGGGGGAGGGGGAGCAGGCAGAGGTCGTGGTCCACATTGGGACCAACGACATAGGTAGGAAGGGGGATGAGGTCCTGCATCAAGAATTTAGGGAGCTAGGTAACAGATTAAAGAGCAGGACCTCAAAGGTTGTAATCTCTGGATTACTCCCAGTGCCACGTGCTAGTGAGTATAGGAATGGGAGGATAGAGCAGATGAATGCGTGGCTAAAGAGTTGGTGTAGGGGGGAGGGTTTTACTTTCCTGGATCACTGGGCCTGCTTCTGGGAAAGGTGGGACTTGTACAAGTCGGACGGGTTGCACCTGAACCAGAGCGGGACAAATATCCTTGCGGGGAGGTTTGCTAGCACTGTTGGGGGGGGGTTTAAACTAACTTGGCAGGGGGATGGGATACAGAGGGGAGCTGAAATAGGGGGTGATGTGCTGCCAATTATAGAGAAAAAAACAAGTCAGCTTGGTAGACAGGGCAAATATATAAGGGCAAGGCTGGATGGCATCTATTTTAATGCAAGGAGTCTTGCAAATAAGGTGGATGAACTGAAGGTGTTGATAAACACATGGGAGTATGATATTGTTGCTGTCACGGAGACATGGTTGAGGGAGGGGCAAGACTGGCAGCTCAATATTCCGGGGTACAGAATCTTCAGGCGAGACAGAGGGGGAGGTATAAGAGGAGGGGGTGTCGCAATATTAATTAAGGAGTCAATTACTGCAGTAAGGAGGGATGATATATTAGCAGGTTCCTCTAATGAGGCCATATGGGTGGAGCTTAAAAACAAAAAGGGGGCAAGCACTTTGCTGCTCCAAACAGTCAGGGGGAGATAGAGGAACAGATATGTAGGCAAATCTCAGAGAAATCACAGAATCACAGAATCACAGAAACCCCACAGTGCAGATAGAGGCCATTTCGGCCCATTGAGCCTGCACTGACACATATCCCACCCGATCCCCGTAACCCCTACACCAACACATGTCCCACCCTATCCCTGTAACCCCACGTATTTAATCCCCCTAACACTAAGGGTCAATTTATCATAGCCAATCAACCTAACCCGCACATCTTTGGACTGTGGGAGGAAACCGGAGCACCCGGAGAAAACCCACGCAAACACGGGGAGAATGTGCAAACTCCACACAGACAGTCGCCCGAGGCCGGATTCGAACCCGGGTCTCTGGCGCTGTGAGGCAACAGTGCTAACCACTATGCAAATAACTAACAAATGTGCAAATAATAGGGTAATAATAATGGGGGATTTCAACTTCCCCAATATTAACTGGGATAGTCAGAGTGTGAAAGGCTTAGAGGGTGTAGAATTCTTAAAGTGCATCCAGGAGAGCTTTTTGAGCCAGCATGTAGAAAGTCCTACAAGAGAGGGGGCGGTACTGGACCTAATTCTAGGGAATGTGGCCGGCCAAGTGGAAAAAGTGCTAGTAGGTGAGCACTTTGGTGACAGTGACCATAATATGGTAAGATTTAAGGTGGTCATGGAAAAGGACAGGGATGGGCCGGAAATAAAGGTTCTAAATTGGGGGAAGGCCGATTTTAATAGGATAAGGCAGGATCTGGCCAAAATGGACTGGGATCAGCTACTTGTAGGAAAATCCGCATCAGAGCAATGGGAGGCTTTCAGAAGGGAGATTGGGATCATACAATGGCAACATGTTCCCGTAAAGGTCAAGGGTGGTTCCAAAAACCACAGGGAACCTTGGATGTCAGGGGATATACGAGAATGGATTAGGAAAAAAAGGAGGGCTTTTGGCAGATACAAAAGGCTAAAGACGGAGGAAGCCCTAGAGGAGTACAAAAAGTGCAGGGGGATACTTAAAAAAGAAATTAGGAGATCAAGGAGGGGCCATGAAATAACACTGGCGAGCAAAATAAAGGAAAATCCTAAGATGTTTTATAAGTATATTAAGGGTAAGAGGATAACTAGGGAAAAAATAGGGCCCATTAGGGACAAAAGTGGCAATCTGTGTGTGGAGCCGGAAGATGTAGGAGGGGTTCTAAATGAATTTTTTGCATCTGTTTTCACTATGGAGAAGGACGATGTAGACATAGAAATAGGGCGGGGGACTGTGATATGCTCGAACATATTAACATCGAGAGGGAGGAGGTATTGGCGGTTTTAGCTGGCCTAAAAATGGATAAATCCCCAGGCCCGGATGAAATGTATCCCAGGCTGCTGTGTGAGGCAAAGGAAGAGATTGCGGGGGCTCTAACACATATGCTCTAACACATATATTCAGGACCTCTCTGGCCGCAGGGGATGTGCCAGAGGACTGGAGAACCGCTAATGTAGTACCATTATTCAAGAAGGGAAGTAGGGAAAAACCGGGGAACTACAGGCCAGTGAGCCTAACATCAGCGGTAGGAAAATTATTGGAAAAAATTCTGAGGGACAAAATTTGTCTCCACTTGGAGAGGCAAGGATTAATCAGGGATAGTCAACATGGCTTTGTCAAGGGAAGATCATGTCTGACTAATTTGATTGAATTTTTTGAGGGGGTGACTAGGTGTGTGGATGAGGGTAACGCAGTGGATGTGGTATACATGGATTTCAGTAAGGCCTTCGATAAAGTCCCGCACAGGAGACTGGTCAAGAAGGTAAGAGCCCATGGAATCCAGGGTGCCTTGGCACATTGGATGCAAAACTGGCTTAGTGACAGAAGGCAGAGGGTGATGGTCGAAGGTTGTTTTTGTGACTGGAAGCCTGTGGCCAGTGGGGTACCACAGGGATCGGTGCTGGGTCCCTTGCTGTTTGTGGTCTACATTAATGACTTGGATATGAATGTAAAAGGTATGATCAGTAAGTTCGCGGATGATACAAAAATTGGTAGGGTGGTAAATAGCGAGGAGGGTAGCCTCAGTCTGCAGGACGATATAGATGGGTTGGTCAGATGGGCGGAACAGTGGCAAATGGAATTTAACCCGGAAAAGTGCGAGGTGATGCACTTTGGGGGGACTAACAAGGCAAGGGAATACACAATGAATGGTAAGACCCTAGGCAAGATGGAGGGTCAGAGGGATCTGGGTGTGCAAGTACACAGATCCCTGAAGGCGGCGGAACAGGTGGATAAGGTGGTAAAAAAGGCATATGGGATACTTGCCTTCATTAGCCGAGGCATTGAATATAAGAGCAAGGAGGTTATGATGGAACTGTATAAAACACTGGTTAGGCCACAGCTGGAATACTGTGTGCAGTTCTGGTCGCCACACTACAGGAAGGATGTGATCGCGTTGGAGAGGGTGCAGAGGAGGTTCACCAGGATGTTACCGGGGCTGGAGCGCTTCAGCTATGAAGAGAGACTGGGCAGATTGGGTTTGTTTTCCTTGGAGCAGAGGAGGCTGAGGGGGGACATGATTGAGGTGTACAAAATTATGAGGGGCATAGATAGGATGGATGCTGAGGAGCTTTTTCCCTTAGTAGAGGGGTCAATAACTAGGGGGCATAGATTCAAGGTAAAGGGCGGGAGGTTTAGAGGGGATTTGAGAAAGAACTTTTTCACCCAGAGGGTGGTTGGAGTCTGGAACTCACTGCCTGAAAGGGTTGTGGAGGCAGGAACCCTCACAACATTTAAGAAGCATTTGGATGAGCACTTGAAATGCCATAGCATACAAGGCTACGAACCAAATGCTGGAATATGGGATTAGATCAGACAGGGCTTGATGGCCGGCGCGGACACGATGGGCCGAAGGGCCTCTATCCGTGCTGTATAACTCTATGACTCTATGACTCTATGACCCACACACACACCAACACACACACACACCAACACACACACACACACCAACACACACACACACCAACACACACACAAACACACACACCAACACATACACACCTACCTTCATTCATCTCTGAGTCTCTCATCCTCTTCTTTTCAGCAACACCACTACAACAACAGCTTGCATTAATGTAGCGCCTTTAAGGTAGTAAAATGTCCCAAGACGCTTCACAATTTGGCACCGAGCCACAGAAGCAGATATTGGGAGAGGCGACCCAAAGCTGGTGGGATTTAAGGAGAGTCGTAAAGGAGGAGAGAGAGGTGGAGAGGTTTAGGGAGGGAATTCCAGAGCTTAGGGCCCAGGCAGCTGAAGGCATGGCCGGCAATGGTGGAGCGATTGAAATCGGTGATGTGCTAGAGGCCAGAATTGGAGGAGCGCAGAGATCTTGGAGGGTTGCAGACAATGTTCCCTCTAATTGTTTTTTCCCAGCGCGGGCCGTTGAAATTGGCTCCGCAGCCGCTCGTCCAGCAGCAGCTGATGAGCGGCCTGCGCGGGACCTCGTGATCAGTGCGCGGGACCTCGTGATCAGTGCGCGGGACCTCGTGAGCAGTGCGCGGGACCTCGTGAGCAGTGCGCGGGACCTCGTGATCAGTGCGCGGGACCTCGTGATCAGTGCGCGGGACCTCGTGATCAGTGCGCGGGACCTCGTGATCAGTGCGCGGGACCTCGTGATCAGTGCGCGGGACATCGTGATCAGTGCGCGGGACCTCGTGATCAGTGCGCGGGACCTTGTGATCAGTGCGCGGGACCTCGTGATCAGTGCGTGGGACCTCATGATCACTGTGCGGCCACATGGCTGCGATTCTTCGGGGGATCATTGGTTGTGGGGCTGGAAGAGATTACAGAGATAGGGAGGGGTGAGGCCATGGAAGGATTTGAACACAAGGATGATAATTTCAAAATCGAGGCGTTGCCGGACCGGGAGCCAATGTAGGTCAGCGAGCACAGGGGGTGATGGGTGAACGGGACTTGGTGCATGTTAGGACACGGGCAGCAGTGTTTCGGATGAACTCAGCTTCACAGATAGTGCAAGGTGTTAACCAGCTCCCTCAGTACTGCCCCTCCGACAGTGCAGCGCTGCCTCAAGACTGCCCTTCCGACAGTGTAGTGTTCCCTCAGTACTGATCCTTCGACAGTGCAGCGCTCCTTCAGTACTGCCCTTCCGACAGTGTAGAGTTCCCTCAGTCCTGCCCCTCCGACAGTGTGGCGCTCCCTCAGCACTGCCCCTCCGAAAGTGCAGCACTCCCTCAGTACTGCCCCTCCAACAATGCAGCGCTCCCTCAGTACTGCCCCTCCGACGGTGCAGCACTCCCTCAGTACTGCCCCTCCGACAGTGCAGCACTCCCTCAGTACTGACCCTCCGACAGTGCAGCGCTCCCTCAGTACTGACCCTCCGACAGTGCAGCACTCCCTCAGTACTGCCCCTCTGACAGTGCAGCGCTCCCTCAGTACTGCCCCTCCGACAGTGCAGCGCTCCCTCAGTACTGCCCCTCCGACAGTGCAGTGCTCCCTCAGTACTGCCCCTGTGACAGTGCAGCACTCCCTCAGTACTGCCCCTCCGACAGTGAGCATTCCCTCAGTACTGCCCCTCCGACAATGCGGCACTCCCTCAGTATTGCCCCACCGACAGTGCGGCACTCCCTCAGTACTGTCCCTCTGACAGTGCAGCGCTCCCTCAGTACTGCCCCTCCGACAGTGCAGTGCTCCCTCAGTACTGCCCCTGTGACAGTGCAGCACTCCCTCAGTACTGCCCCTCCGACAGTGAGCATTCTCTCAGTACTGCCGCTCCGACAATGCGGCACTCCCTCAGTATTGCCCCACCGACAGTGCGGCACTCCCTCAGTACTGTCCCTCCGACAGTGCAGCGCTCCCTCAGTACTGCCCCTCCGACAGTGCAGCGCTCCCTCAGTACTGCCCCTCCGACAGTGCAGCGCTCCCTCAGTACTGTCCCTCCGACAGTGCAGCGCTCCCTCAGTACTGTCCCTCCGACAGTGCAGCGCTCCCTCAGTACTGCCCCTCCGACAGTGCAGCGCTCCCTCAGTACTGCCCCTCTGACAGTGCGGCGCTCCCTCAGTACTGTCCCTCCAACAGTGCAGCGCTCCCTCAGTACTGCCCCTCCGACAGTGCAGCGCTCCCTCAGTACTGCCCCTCCGACAGTGCAGCGCTCCCTCAGTACTGTCCCTCCGACAGTGCAGCGCTCCCTCAGTACTGCCCCTCCGACAGTGCAGCGCTCCCTCAGTACTGCCCCTCCGACAGTGCAGTGCTCCCTCAGTACTGCCCCTCCGACAGTGCAGCGCTCTCTCAGTACTGTCCCTCCGACAGTGCAGCGCTCCCTCAGTACTGCCCCTCCGACAGTGCAGCACTCCCTCAGTACTGCCCCTCCGACAGTGCAGCGCTCCCTCAGTACTGCCCCTCCGACAGTGCAGCGCTCCCTCAGTACTGTCCCTCCGACAGTGCAGCACTCCCTCAGTACTGCTCATGTCTTTGGAGTGGGACTTGAACCCATGACCTTCTGACTCAGAAGGTGAAAGTACTACCCATTGAGGACAGGTCATGTGGTGTGACTGTTTATTCGATTGGATCAAACGGACTGTATTTACAAAATGCTTCACGAGATTAATCAATAACTAAAAGAAAGGTGTAGAGTTTTACCGGCTCACACCAAGATACCCACCCCAATTCAAGCGGGGCGGTTGGAGGTTCCCGTCCTCCATGGAATGTCACGATAGGTTTGAAGGAAGATACGTTACTTTCCAGGTGCTGCATTGTCAACTGCCTGAGATGTTATTTGCAGGCTTCCCATAACAGCGCTTTGGAGCTCCGTCACCTGGAATCAATTACGTTATAAGCCAAAAGAATTCACCGCCGGCTTTTTCATTGTCGATGGTGCCAGAGTCCCCTTCAAATTAGTAACACACGTTAATAGCAGCGGTTGACAGAGCGCACAAGCCAGTGTTTATCAGTAGAGAGAGCGCACATGCCAGTGTTTATCAGTAGAGAGAGCGCACATGCCAGTGTTTATCAGTAGAGAGAGCGCACAAGCCAGTGTTTATCAGTAGAGAGAGCGCACAATCCAGTGTTTATCAGTAGAGAGAGCGCACAATCCAGTGTTTATCAGTAGAGAGAGCGCACATGCCAGTGTTTATCAGTAGAGAGAGCGCACAAGCCAGTGTTTATCAGTAGAGAGAGCGCACATGCCAGTGTTTATCAGTAGAGAGAGCGCACAAGCCAGTGTTTATCAGTAGAGAGAGCGCACATGCCAGTGTTTATCAGTAGAGAGAGCGCACAATCCAGTGTTTATCAGTAGAGAGAGCGCACATGCCAGTGTTTATCAGTAGAGAGAGCGCACAAGCCAGTGTTTATCAGTAGAGAGAGCGCATGATATACCTATCAATTCGTCCAATAAAAGGCGACGAGTTAAGAACGTAACTAAAGGTTTTTATTGACTAAATAACAGAGCCCACCCTCGTGGGTGATCGGGTCCAACAAGGAGGAATACCAGCCAGTCGACTACCTTTATACCTGGGCAGGTAGGTGGAGCCATGGGCGGAGTCGGAGGTGGTCAGCCCAGGTATAACAGCGCGACAAGAGGCGACCTCGTATCGTGATACAACGGTGATAACAATACAACAGTGATAACTATAGTGTAACGATAAAGTGGTTTACCACAGCGCACAAGCCAGTGTTTATCAGTAGAGAGAGCACACAAGCCAGTGTTTATCGGTAGAGAGAGAGCACAAGCCAGTGTTTATCAGTAGAGAGAGCGCACAAGCCAGTGTTTATCAGTAGAGAGATCACACGCCAGTGTTTATCAGTAGAGAGAGCACAAGCCAGTGTTTATCAGTAGAGAGAGCACACAAGCCAGTGTTTATCAGTAGAGAGAGCGCACATGCCAGTGTTTATCAGTAGAGAGAGCGCACAAGCCAGTGTTTATCAGTAGAGAGAAAGCACAAGCCAGTGTTTATCAGTAGAGAGAGCGCACAATCCAGTGTTTATCGGTAGAGAGAGAGCACAAGCCAGTGTTTATCAGTAGAGAGAGCGCACAAGCCAGTGTTTATCAGTAGAGAGAGCACACAAGCCAGTGTTTATCGGTAGAGAGAGCACACAAGCCAGTGTTTATCGGTAGAGAGAGCACACAAGCCAGTGTTTATCGGTAGAGAGAGCACACAAGCCAGTGTTTATCGGTAGAGAGAGCACACAAGCCAGTGTTTATCAGTAGAGAGAGCACACAAGCCAGTGTTTATCGGTAGAGAGAGCACACAAGCCAGTGTTTATCGGTAGAGAGAGCACACAAGCCAGTGTTTATCGGTAGAGAGAGCACACAAGCCAGTGTTTATCAGTAGAGAGAGCACACAAGCCAGTGTTTATCGGTAGAGAGAGCACACAAGCCAGTGTTTATCGGTAGAGAGAGCACACAAGCCAGTGTTTATCAGTAGAGAGAGCACACAAGCCAGTGTTTATCAGTAGAGAGAGCGCACAAGCCAGTGTTTATCAGTAGAGAGAGTGCACAAGCCAGTGTTTATCAGTATAGAGAGCACACAAGCCAGTGTTTATCAGTAGAGAGAGCGCACAAGCCAGTGTTTATCAGTAGAGAGAGCACACAAGCCACTGTTTATCGGTAGAGAGAGTGCACAAGCCAGTGTTTAGCAGTGGAGAGAAAGCACAAGCCAGTGTTTATCAGTAGAGGGAGAGCACAAGCCAGTGTTTAGCAGTGGAGAGAAAGCACAAGCCAGTGTTTATCAGTAGACAGAGCACACAAGCCAGTGTTTATCGGTAGAGAGAGTGCACAAGCCAGTGTTTAGCAGTGGAGAGAAAGCACAAGCCAGTGTTTATCAGTAGAGAGAGCACACAAGCCAGTGTTTATCAACAGAGAGAGCGCACAAGCCAGTGTTTATCAGTAGAGAGCGCACAAGCCAGTGTTTAGCAGTGGAGAGAAAGCACAAGCCAGTGTTTATCAGTAGACAGAGCGCACAAGCCAGTGTTTATCAGTAGACAGAGCGCACAAGCCAGTGTTTATCAGCAGAGAGAGCGCACATGCCAGTGTTTATCAGTAGAGAGATCACAATCCACTGTTTATCGGTAGAGAGAGCGCACAAGCCAGTGTTTATCAGTAGAGAGAGTGCACAAGCCAGTGTTTAGCAGTGGAGAGAGCACACAAACCAGTGTTTATCGGTAGAGAGAGTGCACAAGCCAGTGTTTATCAGAAGAGAGAGTGCACTAGCTAGTGCTTAGCAATGGAGAGAGCGCACCAGCCAGTGTTTATCACTAGAGAGATCACAAACTAGTGTTTATCGGTAGAGAGATCACAAGCCAGTGTTTATAAGTAGAATGAGTGCACAAGCCAGTGTTTATCAGTGGCGAGAGCGCACAAGCCAGTGTTTAGCAGTAGAGAGAGCGCACAAGCCAGTGTTTATCAGTAGAGAGCGCGCACAAGCCAGTGTTTATCAGGGGAGAGAGCACACAAGCCAGTGTTTATCAGTGGAGAGAATTCACAAGCCAGTGTTTATCAGTGGAGAGACAACACAAGCCAGTGTTTAGCAGTGGAGAGAGCGCACAAGCCAGTGTTTAGCAGTGGAGAGACAGCACAAGCATGTGTTCAGCAGTAGAGAGTGCGCATAAGCCAGTGTTTAGCAGTAGAAAGAGCGCACAAGCCAGTGTTTATCAGTAGAGAGCACACAAGCCAGTGATTATCGGTAGAGAGATCACAAGCCAGTTTTTAGCAGTGGAGAGAGCGCACAAGCCAGTGTTTAGCAGTGGAGAGAGCACAAGCCAGTGTTTACCAGTAGAGAGAGTGCAAAAGCCAGTGTTTATCAGTAGAGAGAGCACACAAGCCAGTGTTTATCGGTAGGGAGAGTGCACAAGCCAGTGTTTAGCAGTGGAGAGGGTGCAGAAGCCAGTGTTTAGCAGTGCAGAGAGCACACAAGCCTGTGTTTATCAGTAGAGAGAACGCAAAAGCCAGTGTTTATCAGTAGAGAGAGCACACAAGCCAGTGTTTAGCAGTGGAGAGAGCACACAAGCCAGTGTTTAGCAGTAGAGAGAGCACACAAGCCAGTGCTTATCAGTATAGAGAGCACACAAGCCAGTGCTTATCAGTATAGAGAGCACACAAGCCAGTGTTTATCAGTAGAGAGAGAGCACAAGCCAGTGTTTATCAGTAGAGAGAACACATGCCAGTGTTTATCAGTGGAGAGAGTGCACAAGCCAGTGTTTAGCAGTGGAGAGGGTGCACGAGCCAGTGTTTAGCAGTGGAGAGAGCACACAAGCCAGTGTTTAGCAGTAGAGAGAGCACACAAGCCAGTGTTTATCAGTGGAGAGAGCGCACAAGCCAGTGTTTAGCACTAAAGAGAGCACACAAGCCAGTGTTTATCAGTAGAGAGAGCGCACAAGCCAGTGTTTATCAGTAGAGTGAGTGCACAAGCCAATGGTTATCAGTAGAGAGCACACAAGCCAGTGTATATCGGTACAGAGATCACAAGCCAGTGTTTATCGGTAGAGAGAGCGCACAAGCCAGTGTTTATTGGTAGAGAGAGCGCACAAGCCAGTGTTTAGCAGTGGAGAGACAACACAAGCCAGTGTTTAGCAGTGGAGAGACAACACAAGCCAGTGTTTATCAGTGGAGAGACACCACAAGCCAGTGTTTGGCAGTAGAGAGAGCGGACAAGCCAGTGTTTAGCAGTGGAGAGACAGCACAAGCCAGTGTTTAGCAGTAGAGAGTGCGCATAAGCCTGTGTTTAGCAGTAGAGAGCACGCAAGCCAGTGTTTTTCAGTGAAGAGAGCGCACAAGCCAGTGCTTATCAGTAGAGGGAGAGCACAAGCCAGTGTTTTTCAGTGGAGAGAGCACACAAGTCAGTGTTTATCGGTAAAGAGAGCGCACAAGCGAGTGTTTATCAGTAGAGAGAGTGCACAAGCCAGTGTTTATCAGTAGAGAGAGTGCACAAGCCAGTGTTTAGCAATGGAGAGAGCACACAAGCCAGTGTTTTTCAGTGGAGAGAAAGCACAAGCCAGTTTATATCAGTAGAGAGCGCGCAAGCCAGTGTTTATCAGTGGACAGAGCGCACAAGCCAGAGTTTAGCAGTAGAGAGAGCACACAAGCCAGTGTTTAATCAGTGGAGAGAGCGCACAAGCCAGTGTTTAGCACTAGAGAGCGCACAAGCCAGTGTTTAGCAGTGGAGAGAGCACACAAGCCAGTGTTTAGCAGTAGAGAGAGCACACAAGCCAGTGTTTAATCAGTGGAGAGAACGCACAAGCCACTGTTTAGCACTAGAGAGAGCACACAAGCCAGTGTTTATCAGTAGAGAGAGCGCACAAGCCAGTGTTTATCCGTGGAGAGATCACAAGGTAGTGTATTTCAGTAGAGAGAGCGCACAAGCCAGTGTTTATCCGTGGAGAGAGCGCACAAGCCAGTGTTTATCAGTGGAGAGACAACACAAGCCAGTGTTTAGCAGTGGAGAGAGCGCACAAGCCAGTGTTTAGCAGTGGAGAGAGCGCACAAGCCACTGTTTATCAGTAGAGAGCGCACAAGCCAGTGTTTATCAGTAGAGAGCGCACAAGCCAGTGTTTATCCGTGGAGAGAGCACACAAGCCAGTGTTTATCCATGGAGAGAGCGCACAAGCCAGTGTTTATCAGTGGAGAGACAACACAAGCCAGTGTTTATCAGTAGAGAGAGCACACAAGCCAGTGTTTATCAGTGGAGAGACAACACAAGCCAGTGTTTAGCAGTGGAGAGAGCGCACAAGCCAGTGTTTAGCAGTGGAGAGACAACACAAGCCAGTGTTTATCAGTGGAGAGACAACACAAGCCAGTGTTTAGCAGTGGAGAGAGCGGACAAGCCAGTGTTTAGCAGTGGCGAGACAGCACAAGCCAGTGTTTAGCAGTAGAGACTGCGCATAAGCCTGTGTTTAGCAGTAGAGAGCACGCAAGCCAGTGTTTTTCAGTGGAGAGAGCACAAGCCAGTCTTTATCAGTAGAGAGAGCGCACAAGCCAGTGTTGAGCAGTGGCGAGAGCGCACAAGCCAGTGCTTATCAGTAGAGGGAGAGCACAAGCCAGTGTTTTTCAGTGGAGAGAGAGCACAACCCAGTGTTTATCAGTAGAGAGAGTGCACAAGCCAGTGTTTAGCAATGGAGAGAGCACACAAGCCAGTGTTTCTCAGTGGAGAGAAAGCACAAGCCAGTGTATATCAGTAGAGGGAGAGCACAAGCCAGTGTTTTTCAGTGGAGAGAGCACACAAGTCAGTGTTTATCGGTAAAGAGAGCGCACAAGCGAGTGTTTATCAGTAGAGAGAGCGCACAAGCCAGTGTTTAGCAATGGAGAGAGCACACAAGCCAGTGTTTTTCAGTGGAGAGAAAGCACAAGCCAGTTTATATCAGTAGAGAGCGCACAAGCCAGTGTTTAGCAGTGGAGAGAGCACACAAGCCAGTGTTTATCACTAGAGAGATCACAAGCCAGTGTTTATCGGTAGAGATTTCACATGCCAGTGTTTATCAGTAGAGAGAGCGCACAAGCCAGTGTTTAGCAGTGGAGAGAGCACACAAGCCAGTGTTTATCACTAGAGAGATCACAAGCCAGCGTTTATCAGTAGAGTGCACACAAGCCAGTGTTTATCGGTAGAGAGATCACAAGCCAGTGTTTATCAGTAGAGAGAGCGCACAAGCCAGTGTTTAGCAGTGGAGAGAGCGCACAAGCCAGTGTTTACCAGTAGAGAGAGTGCAAAAGCCAGTGTTTATCAGTAGAGAGATCACAAGCCAGTGTTTATCAGTAGAGAGAGTGCACAAGCCAGTGTTTAGCAGTGGAGAGAGCGCACAAGCCAGTGTTTAGCAGTGGAGAGAGCACAAGCCAGTGTTTACCAGTAGAGAGAGTGCAAAAGCCAGTGTTTATCAGTGGAGAGAGCACACAAGCCAGTGTTTATCAGTAGAGAGAACACAAGCCAGTGTTTAGCAGTAGAGAGAGCACACAAGCCAGTGTTTATCAGTGGAGAGAGCGCACAAGCCAGTGTTTAGCACTAAAGAGAGCACACAAGCCAGTGTTTATCAGTAGAGAGAGCGCACAAGCCAGTGTTTATCAGTAGAGTGAGTGCACAAGCCAATGTTTATCAGTAGAGAGCACACAAGCCAGTGTATATCGGTACAGAGATCACAAGCCAGTGTTTATCGGTAGAGAGAGCGCACAAGCCAGTGTTTATTGGTAGAGAGAGCGCACAAGCCAGTGTTTAGCAGTGTAGAGACAACACAAGCCAGTGTTTAGCAGTGGAGAGACAACAAAAGCCAGTGTTTATCAGTGGAGAGACAACACAAGCCAGTGTTTAGCAGTGGAGAGAGCAGACAAGCCAGTGTTTAGCAGTGGAGAGACAGCACAAGCCTGTGTTTAGCAGCAGAGAGCACGCAAGCCAGTGTTTTTCAGTGGAGATAGCGCACACAAGCCAGTGTTTAACAGTAGAGAGAGCACAAGCCAGTCTTTATCAGTAGAGAGAGCGCACAAGCCAGTGTTGAGCAGTGGAGACAGCGCACAAGCCAGTGTTTATCAGTAGAGAAAGCACACAAGCCAGTGGTTATCAGTAGAGGGAGAGCACAAGCCACTGTTTTTCAGTGGAGAGACAACACAAACCAGTGTTTAGCAGTGGCGAGAGCACACAACTCAGTGTTTATCGGTAAAGAGAGCACACAAGCGAGTGTTTATCAGTAGAGAGAGTGCACAAGCCAGTGTATATCAGTAGAGAGAGCGCACAAGCCAGAGTTTAGCAATGGAGAGACAACACAAGCCAGTGTTTTTCAGTGGAGAGAAAGCACAAGCCAGTGTATACCAGTAGAGAGCGCACAAGCCAGTGTTTATCAGTGGAGAGAGCGCACAAGCCAGAGTTTAGCAGTAGAGATAGCACAAGCCAGTGTTTAGCAGTGGAGAGAGCACACAAGCCAGTGTTTAGCAGTGGAGAGAGCACACAAGCCAGTGTTTAATCAGTGGAGAGAGCGCACAAGCCAGTGTTTAGCACTAGAGAGAGCACACAAGCCAGTGTTTATCAGTAGAGAGAGCGCACAAGCCTGTGTTTATCAGTGGAGAGAGCGCACAAGCCAGTGTTTATCAGCAGAGAGCGCACAAGCCAGTGTTTATCAGTAGAGAACGCACAAGCCAGTGTTTATCCGTGGAGAGAGCGCACAAGCCAGTGTTTATCCGTGGAGAGAGCGCACAAGCCAGTGTTTATCAGTGGAGAGACAACACAAGCCAGTGTTTAACAGTGGAGAGAGCGCACAAGCCAGTGTTTAGCAGTGGAGAGAGCGCACAAGCCAGTGTTTAGCAGTGGAGAGAGCGCACAAGCCAGTGTTTATCAGTAGAGAGCGCACAAGCCAGTGTTTATCAGTAGAGAGAGCGCACAAGCCAGTGTTTATCAGTGGAGAGACAACACAAGCCAGTGTTTAACAGTGGAGAGAGCGCACAAGCCAGTGTTTAGCAGTGGAGAGAGCGCACAAGCCAGTGTTTAGCAGTGGAGAGAGCGCACAAGCCAGTGTTTATCAGTAGAGAGCGCACAAGCCAGTGTTTATCCGTGGAGAGAGCGCACAAGCCAGTGTTTATCAGTGGAGAGACAACACAAGCCAGTGTTTATCAGTAGAGAGGGCACACAAGCCAGTGTTTATCAGTGGAGAGACAACACAAGCCAGTGTTTAGCAGTGGAGAGAGCGCACAAGCCAGTGTTTAGCAGTGGAGAGAGCGCACAAGCCAGTGTTTATCACTAGAGAGATCACAAGCCAGTGTTTATCGGTAGAGATTTCACATGCCACTGTTTATCAGTAGAGAGAGCGCACAAGCCAGTGTTTAGCAGTGGAGAGAGCACACAAGCCAGTGTTTATCACTAGAGAGATCACAAGCCAGTGTTTATCGGTAGAGAGAGCACACAAGCCAGTGTTTATCGGTAGAGAGATCACAAGCCAGTGTTTATCAGTAGAGTGCACAAGCCAGTGTTTAGCAGTGGAGAGAGCGCACAAGCCAGTGTTTATCAGTAGAGAGAGCGCACAAGCCAGTGTTTATCAGTAGAGAGAGCACACAAGCCAGTGTTTATCGGTAGAGAGATCACAAGCCAGTGTTTATCAGTAGAGAGAGTGCACAAGCCAGTGTTTAGCAGTGGAGAGAGCGCACAAGCCAGTGTTTATCACTAGAGAGATCACAAGCCAGTGTTTATCGGTAGAGATTTCACATGCCACTGTTTATCAGTAGAGAGAGCGCACAAGCCAGTGTTTAGCAGTGGAGAGAGCACACAAGCCAGTGTTTATCACTAGAGAGATCACAAGCCAGTGTTTATCGGTAGAGAGAGCACACAAGCCAGTGTTTATCGGTAGAGAGATCACAAGCCAGTGTTTATCAGTAGAAAGAGTGCACAAGCCAGTGTTTAGCAGTGGAGAGTGCGCACAAGCCAGTGTTTATCAGTAGAGAGAGTGCACAAGCCAGTGTTTATCAGTAGAGAGAGCACACAAGCTAGTGTTTATCAGTAGAGAGGGCGCACAAGCCAGTGTTTATCAGTAGAGAGAGCGCACAAGCCAGTGTTTATCAGTAGAGTGAGTGCACAAGCCAGTGTTTATCAGTAGAGAGAGCGCACAAGCCAGTGTTTATCAGTAGAGTGAGTGCACAAGCCAATGTTTATCAGTAGAGAGCACACAAGCCAGTGTATATCGGTAGAGAGATCACAAGCCAGTGTTTATCGGTAGAGAGAGCGCACAAGCCAGTGTTTATTGGTAGAGAGAGCGCACAAGCCAGTGTTTAGCAGTGGAGAGACAACACAAGCCAGTGTTTATTGGTAGAGAGAGCGCACAAGCCAGTGTTTAGCAGTGGAGAGACAACACAAGCCAGTGTTTATCAGTGGAGAGACAACACAAGCCAGTGTTTAGCAGTGGAGAGAGCGGACAAGCCAGTGTTTAGCAGTGGAGAGACAGCACAAGCCAGTGTTTAGCAGTAGAGAGTGCGCATAAGCCAGTGTTTAGCAGTAGAGAGCACGCAAGCCAGTGTTTTTCGGTGGAGAGAGCGCACACAAGCCAGTGTTTATCAGTAGAGAGAGCACAAGCCAGTCTTTATCAGTAGAGAGAGCGCAAAAGCCAGTGTTGAGCAGTGGAGAGAGCGCACAAGCCAGTGCTTATCAGTAGAGAGAGCACACAAGCCAGTGTTTATCAGTAGAGGGAGAGCACAAGCCAGTGTTTTTCACTGGAGAGAGCGCACACAAGCCAGTGTTTTTCAGTGGAGAGAGCGCAAAAGCCAGCGTTGAGCAGTGCAGAGAGCGCACAAGCCAGTCTTTATCAGTAGAGAGCGCACACAAGCCAGTCTTTATCAGTAGAGATAGCGCACAAGCCAGTGTTCATCAGTAGAGAGAGCACACAAGCCAGTGTTTATCAGTAGAGAGGGCGCACAAGCCAGTGCTTAGCAGTGGAGAGGGCACACAAGCCAGTGTTTATCAGTAGAGAGAGCGCACAAGCCAGTGTTTAGCAGTGGAGAGCATGCACAAGCCAGTGTTTATCATTGGAGAGACAACACAAGCCAGTGTTTAGCAGTGGAGAGACAACACAAGCCAGTGTTTATCAGTGGAGAGACAACACAAGCCAGTGTTTAGCAGTGGAGAGAGCGCACAAGCCAGTGTTTAGCAGTGGAGCGAGCGCACAAGCCAGTGTTTATCACTAGAGAGATCACAAGCCAGTGTTTATCGGTAGAGATTTCACATGCCAGTGTTTATCGGTAGAGAGAGCACACAAGCCAGTGTTTATCAGTAGAGAGATCACAAGCCAGTTTTTATCAGTGGAGAGAGCGCACAAGCCAGTGTTTAGCAGTGGAGAGAGCACAAGCCAGTGTTTACCAGTAGAGAGAGCGCAAAAGCCAGTGTTTATCAGTAGAGAGAGCACACAAGCCAGTGTTTATCAGTAGAGAGCGCACACAAGCCAGTGTTTATCAGTAGAGAGAGCACACAAGCCAGTGTTTATCAGTAGAGAGAGCACACAAGCCAGTGTTTATCAGTAGAGAGAGCACACAAGCCAGTGTTTATCAGTAGAGAGAGCGCACAAGCCAGTGTTTATCAGTAGAGAGAGCGCACAAGCCAGTGTTTATCAGTAGAGAGAGCGCACAAGCCAGTGCTTAGCAGTGGAGAGAGCACACATCTGAGGAAGGATGTACTTACCATGGAAGGAGTGCAGCGAAGATTCACCAGGCTAATACCTGGGATGGCAGGAATGGCGTACGAGGAGAGATTGGGTCGATTGGGCTTGTACTCACTGGAGTTTAGAAGATTGAGAGGGGATCTCATCGAAACCTATAAAATTCTGTCAGGCCTGGACAGACTAGATGCAGGAAGGATGTTCCCGATGGCCGGGGAGTCCAGAACTAGGGGTCATAGTCTAAGGATAAGGGGTAAGCCATTTAGGACAGAGATGAGGAGGAATTTCTTCACCCAGAGAGTGCTTGTAGAAAATATCAGGGCATAAGGGAGAATTTCTACCCAAAATTCACAAAAATATGCCCGGAATTCAGAAATTTGAATGACGACCAAAAACTCCCATACCTACTAGGGGAAGAGAGAAATTGTGTAACCTTAGTGGCACACTATGTTACAGCTTGCCATAAACAGAGGGACAACCACTAAATATAAGAAAAGAGTATATACAAATTATATGAATGTATATTGATACACTCAGGGATATATCTGTTTATACACTGTATGGATAGATTTGTGTTTATGTGTTCAACCATAAATGTTTTTCGATGCTTTGGCAACATAAGATGTACCTTGTCATGCCAATAAAGCGATTTGAATTGAATTGAATTGAATCGAGCGGTGAACCTGTGGAATTCTCTACCACAGAAGGCAGTTGAGGCCAATTCATTAGATATATTCAAGAAGGAGTTAGATATATTTCTTAAGGCTAAAGGGATCAAGGGATATGAGGAGAAGGCAGGGACAGGGTACTGAAATTGGATGATCAGCCATGATCTCATTGAATGGTGGAGCAGGCTCGAGGGGCCGAATGGCCTACTCCTGCTCCTATCTTCTATGTTTCTATGTTGCTATGTTTCTACAAGCCAGTGTTTATCAGTAGAGAAATAAAGATTCGCATTTCTATAACGTCTTTCATGACCACCGGACATCCCGAAGCGCTTTACAGCCAATGAAGTATTTTTGCAGTGGAGTCACTGTTGTTATGTGGGAAATGCAGCAGCCAATTTGCGCACAGCAAGATCCCACAAACAGCAATGTGATAATGACCAGATAATCTGTTTTTTTTTAATATTGGTTGAGGGATAAATATTGGCCAGGACACCGGGGTAGTTTATCAGTAGAGAGAGCACACAAGCCAGTGTTTAGCTGTAGAGAGAGCGCACAAGCCAGTGTTTAGCTGTAGAGAGAGCACACAAGCCAGTGTTTATCAGTAGAGAGAGCACAAGCCAGTGTTTATCAGTAGCGAGAACACAAGCCAGTGTTTTTCAGGAGACAGCGCACAAGCCAGTGTTTATCAGTAGAGAGCGCACAAGCCAGTGTTTTTCAGTGGAGAGAGCGCACAATAAGAACATAAGAACATAAGAAATAGGAGCAGGAGTAGGCCAATCGGCCCCTCGAGCCTGCTCCGCCATTCAATAAGATCATGGCTGATCTGATCCTAACCGCCAATCCACTATCACAGAACCATCTCCTGAATCTAACAGAATTAGACACACGAAATAGGAGCAGGATCAGGCTACACGGCCCCTGGGCCCGCTCCGCTACCCACAGGGCCATGACCGATCCGAACCTAGACTCATGTCCAAATTCCTGCCCGCTCCCCGTAACCCTTAATTCCCTTTACTTCTAGGAAACTGTCTATTTCTGTTTTAAATTTATGTAATGATGTAGCTTCTACAGCTTTTTGGGGCAGCATATTCCATGGACCTACCACCCTCTGAGTGAAGTAGTTCCTCCTCATCTCAGTTTTGAAAGAGCAGCCCCTTATTCTAAGACTATGCCCCCCTAGTTCTAGTTTCACCCATCATCGGGAACATCTTCCCCGCATCCACCCGATCCAACCCCTTCACAATCTTATATGTTTCAATAAGATCGCCTCTCATTCTTCTGAACTCCAATGAGTAGAGTCCCAATCTACTCAACCTCTCCTCATATGTCCATCCCCTCATCCCCGGGATTAACCGAGTGAACCTTCTTTGTACTGACTCGAGAGCAAGTATGTCCTTTCTTAAGTATGGACACCAAAACTGTACGCAGTATTCCAGGTGCGGTCTCACCAATACCTTGTACAACTGAAGCAATACCTCCCTATTTTTATAATCTATCCCCCTAGCAATGAAAGCCAACATTCCATTGGCCTTCTTAATCACTTGCTGCACCTGCATACTAACCTTTTGAGTTTCGTGCACCAGGACCCCCAGATCCCTTTGTACTTCAGTACTTTCCAGTTTCTTGCCATTAAGATAATAACTTGCTCTACGATTTTTCCTGCCAAAGTGCATAACCTCACACTTTCCAGTATTGTATTCCATCTGCCAAATCTCTGCCCACTTACTTAGCCTGTCTATGTCCCCTTGCAGGTTTTTTATGTCCTCCTCACTCACTACTTTCCCTCCCATCTTAGTATCATCTGCAAACTTTGATATGTTACACTCGGTCCCCTCCTCCAAATCGTTAATATAGATTGTAAAGAGTTGGGGACCCAGCACTGACCCCTGCGGAACACCATTAGTTACTGATTGCCAGTCTGAGAATGAACCATTTATCCCAACTCTCTGCCTTCTGTTAGATAGCCAATCCTCTATCCATGCCAGAATATTACCCCCAATCCCGTGATTTTTTATCTTAAGCAATAATCTTTTGTGTGGCACCTTGTCAAATGCCTTTTGGAAGTTTAAATACACTACGTCCACTGGTTCCCCTTTATCCACCCTATATGTTACTTCCTCAAAGAACTCCAGCAAATTTGTCAAACATGACTTCCCCCTTCATAAAACCATGCTGACTTTGTCCTATTAAATTATGATTATCCAAATGTCCTGTTACTGTCTCCTTAATAATGGACTCCAAAATTTTACCTACCACAGATGTTAGGCTAACCGGTCTATAGTTTCCAGCCTTCTGTCTACTGCCCTTTTTAAATAAGGGTGTTACATTAGCAGTTTTCCAGTCTGCCGGGACCTTTGCCGAGTCCAGGGAGTTTTGGAAAATTATTACCAATGCATCCACAATCCCTACCGCCACTTCCCTCAAGACCCTAGGATGTAAGCCATCAGGTCCAGGTGATTTATCCGCCTTGAGTCCCATTATTTTACCGAGTACCACTTCCTTAGTGATTTTGATCGTGTTTAGCTTCTCCCCCCCTTTAGCCCCCTGTTTGTCCAGTGTTGGGATATTCTTAGTGTCTTCTACTGTAAAGACTGATATAAAATATTCATTCAGTGTTTTTGCCATCTCCATATTTCCCACCATTAATTTCCTGGTCTCATCCTCTAAGGGACCAACATTTACTTTAGCCACCCTTTTTCTTTTTATATAACTATAAAAACTCTTACTATCTGTTTTTATATTTTTTGCTAATTTACTTTCACAATCTATCTTCCCTTTCTTAATCAATCTTTTTGTTATTTTTTGCTGTCTTTTAAAGTTTTCCCAATCCTCTATCCTCCCACTAGATTTGGCTACCTTATATGCCCTTGTTTTTAGTCGAATACTATCCTTAATTTCTTTACTTATCCACGGATAGCTGTCTTTTCTTTTACACCCTTTTCTTCTCAGTGGAATATATATTTTTTGGAAGTTGTAAAACAACTCCTTAAATGTACACCACTGATCATGTATCGTCTTACCCTTTAATCTATTTTCCCAATCCACTCTACCCAATTCCGCTCTCATATCTTCATAGTATCCTTTATTCAAGCTTAGCACGCTTGTTTGAGATCCAACCTTCTCACCCTCTAATTGAATATGGAATTCAACCATGTTATGGTCACTCATTCCAAGGGGATCCTTTACTAGGACATTTTTAATTAATCCTGTCTCGTTACACAGGACCAGATCTAAGGTTGCTTGCCCCCTGGTCGGTTCAGTTACATACTGCTCAAGAAACCCATCCCTAATACACTCAATGAACTCATCCTCAAGGCAGCCCTGCCCAATTTGATTTGTCCAATTAATATGATAGTTAAAATCCCCCATAATTATAGATGTTCCCTTATTACAAGCCTCAACAATTTCCTGATTGATACTCCGTCCAAGCCAGTGTATATCAGTAGAGAGAGCACACAAGCCAGTGTTTATCAGTAGAGAGAGCACAAGCCAGTGTTTATCAGTAGAGAGAGCACACAAGCCAGTGTTTATCACTAGAGAGAGCACACAAGCCAGTGTTTAGCAGTGGAGAGAAAGCACAAGCCAGTGTTTATCAGTAGAGAGAGCACACAAGCCAGTGTTTATCAGTAGAGAGAGCACACAAGCCAGTGTTTATCAGTAGAGAGAGCACACAAGCCAGTGTTTAGCAGTGGAGAGAAAGCACAAGCCAGTGTTTATCAGTAGAGAGAGCACACAAGCCAGTGTTTATCAGTAGAGAGAGCACACAAGCCAGTGTTTAGCAGTGGAGAGAAAGCACAAGCCAGTGTTTATCAGTAGAGAGAGCACACAAGCCAGTGTTTATCAGTAGAGAGAGCACACAAGCCAGTGGTTAGCAGTGGAGAGAAAGCACAAGCCAGTGTTTATCAGTAGAGAGAGCACACAAGCCAGTGTTTATCAGTAGAGAGAGCACACAAGCCAGTGTTTAGCAGTGGAGAGAGCGCACAAGCCAGTGTTTATCAGTAGAGAGAGCACACAAGCCAGTGTTTAGCAATGGAGAGGAAAGCACAAGCCAGTGTTTATCAGTAGAGAGAGCACACAAGCCAGTGTTTATCAGTAGAGAGAGCACACAAGCCAGTGTTTAGCAGTGGAGAGAGCACACAAGCCAGTGTTTATCAGTAGAGAGAGACGACAAGCCAGTGTTTAGCAGTGGAGGGAAAGCACAAGCCAGTGTTTATCAGTAGAGAGAACACGAGCCAGTGTTTATCAGTAGAGAGAGAGCACAAGCCAGTGTTTAGCAGTGGAGGGAAAGCACAAGCCAGTGTTTATCAGTAGAGAGAACACAAGCCAGTGTTTATCAGTAGAGAGAGAGCACAAGCCAGTGTATATCAGTAGAGAGCGCACAAGCCAGTGTTTATCAGTAGAGAGAACACAAGCCAGTGTTTATCCTGTGGAGAGAGCGCACAAACCAGTGTTTATCAGTAGAGAGAGAACACAAGCCAGTGTTTATCAGCAGGGAGAGCGCACAAGCCAGTGTTTATCAGTAGCGAGAGCACACAAGCCAGTGTTTATCGGTAGAGAGCGCACACAAAGCCAGTGTTTATCAGTAGAGAGAGCGCACAGCCAGTGTTTATCAGTAGAGAGAAAGCACAAGCCAGTGTTTATCAGTAGAGCGCACAAGCCAGTGTTTATCAGTAGAGAGTGCACAAGCCAGTGTTTTTCAGTGGAGAGAGCACACAAGCCAGTGTTTGTCAGTAGAGAGAGCACACAAGCCAGTGTTATCAGTAGAGAGAGCACAAGCCAGTGTTTTTCAGTAGAGAGAGTGCACAAGCCAGTGTTTAGCTGTAGAGAGAGAGCACAAGCCAGTGTTTATCAGTAGAGAGAGTGCACAAGCCAGTGTTTAGCTGTAGAGAGAGAGCACAAGCCAGTGTTTATCAGTAGAGAGAGTGCACAAGCCAGTGTTTAGCTGTAGAGAGAGAGCACAAGCCAGTGTTTATCAGTAGAGAGAGTGCACAAGCCAGTGTTTAGCTGTAGAGAGAGAGCACAAGCCAGTGTTTATCGGTAGAGGGAGTGCACAACCCAGTGGTTAGCAGTAGAGAGAGAGCACAAGCCAGTGTTTATCAGTAGACTGCACAAGCCAGTGTTTATTGTAGAGAGAGTGCACAACCCAGTGTTTATCAGTAGAGAGAGTGCACAAGCCAGTGTTTAGCAGTAGAGAGAGCGCGCACGCCAGTGTTTAGTCGTGGAAAGAGCATACAAGCCAGTGTTTATCAGTAGAGAGAGCACACAAGGAAGTGTTTATCGGTAGAGGAGCACACAATCCAGTGTTTAGCAGTGGAGAGAGCGCACAAGCCAGTGTTTATCAGTAAAGAGAGCACTCAAGCCAGTGTTTAGCAGTGGAGAGAGCGCACACGCCAGTGTTTATCAGTAGAGGGAGCACACAATCCAGTGTTTAGCAATGGAGAGAGCACACAAGCCAGTAGCCAGTGTTTATCGGTAGAGGGAGCACACAATCCAGTGTTTAGCAGTGGAGAGAGCGCACAAGCCAGTGTTTATCGGTAGAGGGGAGCACACAATCCAGTGTTTAACAGTGGAGAGAGCGCACAAGCCAGTGTTTATCAGTAGAGGGAGCACACAATCCAGTGTTTAGCAGTGGAGAGAGCGCACAAGCCAGTGTTTATCAGTAGAGGGAGCACACAATCCAGTGTTTAGCAGTGGAGAGAGCGCACAAGCCACTGTTTATTAGTAGAGGGAGCACACAATCCAGTGTTTAACAGTGGAGAGAGCGCACAAGCCAGTGTTTATCGGTAGAGGGAGCACACAATCCAGTGTTTAGCAGTGGAGAGAGCGCACAAGCCAGTGTTTATCGGTAGAGGGAGCACACAATCCAGTGTTTAGCAATGGAGAGAGCGCACAAGCCAGTAGCCAGTGTTTATCGGTAGAGGAGCACACAATCCAGTGTTTAGCAGTGGAGAGAGCGCACAAGCCAGTGTTTATCGGTAGAGGGAGCACACAATCCAGTGTTTAACAGTGGAGAGAGCGCACAAGCCAGTGTTTATCAGTAGAGGGAGCACACATCCAGTGTTTAGCAGTGGAGAGAGGCGCACAAGCCAGTGTTTATCAGTAGAGGGAGCACACAATCCAGTGTTTAGCAGTGGAGAGAGCGCACAAGCCCACTGTTTATTAGTAGAGGGAGCACACAATCCAGTGTTTAACAGTGGAGAGAGCGCACAAGCCAGTGTTTATCGGTAGAGGGAGCACACAATCCAGTGTTTAGCAGTGGAGAGAGCGCACAAGCCAGTGTTTATCAGTAGAGGGAGCACACAATCCAGTGTTTAACAGTGGAGAGAGCACACAAGCCAGTGTTTATCGGTAGAGGGAGCACACAATCCAGTGTTTAGCAGTGGAGAGAGCGCACAAGCCAGTGTTTATCAGTAGAGGGAGCACACAATCCAGTGTTTAGCAGTGGAGAGAGCGCACAAGCCAGTGTTTATCAGTAGAGGGAGCACACAATCCAGTGTTTAGCAGTGGAGAGAGCACACAAGCAAGTGTTTATCGGTAGAGGGAGCACACAATCCAGTGTTTATCAGTGGAGAGAGCGCACAAGCCAGTGTTTATCGGTAGAGAGAGCACACAATCCAGTGTTTATCAGTAGAGAGAGCACACAAGCAAGTGTTTATCAGTAGAGGGAGCACACAATCCAGTGTTTAGCAGTGGAGAGAGCTCACAAGCCAGTGTTTATCGGTAGAGGGAGCACACAATCCAGTGTTTAGCAGTGGAGAGAGCGCACAAGCCAGTGTTTATCAGTAGAGGGAGCACACAATCCAGTGTTTAGCAGTGGAGAGAGCGCACAAGCCAGTGTTTATCAGTAGAGGGAGCACACAATCCAGTGTTTAGCAGTGGAGAGAGCACACAAGCAAGTGTTTATCGGTAGAGGGAGCACACAATCCAGTGTTTATCAGTGGAGAGAGCGCACAAGCCAGTGTTTATCGGTAGAGAGAGCACACAATCCAGTGTTTATTAGTAGAGGGAGCACACAATCCAGTGTTTAACAGTGGAGAGAGCGCACAAGCCAGTGTTTATCGGTAGAGGGAGCACACAATCCAGTGTTTAGCAGTGGAGAGAGCGCACAAGCCAGTGTTTATCGGTAGAGGGAACACACAATCCAGTGTTTAGCAATGGAGAGAGCGCACAAGCCAGTAGCCAGTGTTTATCGGTAGAGGGAGCACACAATCCAGTGTTTAGCAGTGGAGAGAGCGCACAAGCCAGTGTTTATCGGTAGAGGGAGCACACAATCCAGTGTTTAACAGTGGAGAGAGCGCACAAGCCAGTGTTTATCAGTAGAGGGAGCACACAATCCAGTGTTTAGCAGTGGAGAGAGCGCACAAGCCAGTGTTTATCAGTAGAGGGAGCACACAATCCAGTGTTTAGCAGTGGAGAGAGCGCACAAGCCACTGTTTATTAGTAGAGGGAGCACACAATCCAGTGTTTAACAGTGGAGAGAGCGCACAAGCCAGTGTTTATCGGTAGAGGGAGCACACAATCCAGTGTTTAGCAGTGGAGAGAGCGCACAAGCCAGTGTTTATCAGTAGAGGGAGCACACAATCCAGTGTTTAACAGTGGAGAGAGCACACAAGCCAGTGTTTATCGGTAGAGGGAGCACACAATCCAGTGTTTAGCAGTGGAGAGAGCGCACAAGCCAGTGTTTATCAGTAGAGGGAGCACACAATCCAGTGTTTAGCAGTGGAGAGAGCGCACAAGCCAGTGTTTATCAGTAGAGGGAGCACACAATCCAGTGTTTAGCAGTGGAGAGAGCACACAAGCAAGTGTTTATCGGTAGAGGGAGCACACAATCCAGTGTTTATCAGTGGAGAGAGCGCACAAGCCAGTGTTTATCGGTAGAGAGAGCACACAAGCCAGTGTTTAGCAGTGGAGAGAAAGCACAAGCCAGTGTTTATCAGTAGAGAGAGCACACAAGCCAGTGTTTATCAGTAGAGAGAGCACACAAGCCAGTGTTTATCAGTAGAGAGAGCACACAAGCCAGTGTTTAGCAGTGGAGAGAAAGCACAAGCCAGTGTTTATCAGTAGAGAGAGCACACAAGCCAGTGTTTATCAGTGGAGAGAGCGCACAAGCCAGTGTTTATCAGTAGAGAGAGCACACAAGCCAGTGTTTAGCAATGGAGAGAAAGCACAAGCCAGTGTTTATCAGTAGAGAGAGCACACAAGCCAGTGTTTATCAGTAGAGAGAGCACACAAGCCAGTGTTTAGCAGTGGAGAGAAAGCACAAGCCAGTGTTTATCAGTAGAGAGAGCACACAAGCCAGTGTTTAGCTGTAGAGAGAGCACACAAGCCAGTGTTTATCAGTAGAGAGAGACGACAAGCCAGTGTTTAGCAGTGGAGGGAAAGCACAAGCCAGTGTTTATCAGTAGAGAGAACACGAGCCAGTGTTTATCAGTAGAGAGAGAGCACAAGCCAGTGTTTATCAGTAGAGAGAGAGAGCACAAGCCAGTGTTTAGCAGTGGAGGGAAAGCACAAGCCAGTGTTTATCAGTAGAGAGAACACAAGCCAGTGTTTATCAGTAGAGAGAGAGCACAAGCCAGTGTATATCAGTAGAGAGCGCACAAGCCAGTGTTTATCAGTAGAGAGAACACAAGCCAGTGTTTATCCGTGGAGAGAGCGCACAAACCAGTGTTTATCAGTAGAGAGAGAACACAAGCCAGTGTTTATCAGCAGAGAGAGCGCACAAGCCAGTGTTTATCAGTAGCGAGAGCACACAAGCCAGTGTTTATCGGTAGAGAGCGCACACAAGCCAGTGTTTATCAGTAGAGAGAGCGCACAAGCCAGTGTTTATCAGTAGAGAGAAAGCACAAGCCAGTGTTTATCAGTAGAGAGCACAAGCCAGTGTTTATCAGTAGAGAGAGCACACAAGCCAGTGTTTGTCAGTAGAGAGAGCACACAAGCCAGTGTTATCAGTAGAGAGAGCACAAGCCAGTGTTTTTCAGTAGAGAGAGTGCACAAGCCAGTGTTTTTCAGTAGAGAGAGTGCACAAGCCAGTGTTTAGCTGTAGAGAGAGAGCACAAGCCAGTGTTTATCAGTAGAGAGAGTGCACAAGCCAGTGTTTAGCTGTAGAGAGAGAGCACAAGCCAGTGTTTATCAGTAGAGAGAGTGCACAAGCCAGTGTTTAGCTGTAGAGAGAGAGCACAAGCCAGTGTTTATCAGTAGAGAGAGTGCACAAGCCAGTGTTTAGCTGTAGAGAGAGAGCACAAGCCAGTGTTTATCGGTAGAGGGAGTGCACAACCCAGTGGTTAGCAGTAGAGAGAGAGCACAAGCCAGTGTTTATCAGTAGACTGCACAAGCCAGTGTTTATTGTAGAGAGAGTGCACAACCCAGTGTTTATCAGTAGAGAGAGTGCACAAGCCAGTGTTTAGCAGTAGAGAGAGCGCGCACGCCAGTGTTTAGTCGTGGAAAGAGCATACAAGCCAGTGTTTATCAGTAGAGAGAGCACACAAGGAAGTGTTTATCGGTAGAGGGAGCACACAATCCAGTGTTTAGCAGTGGAGAGAGCGCACAAGCCAGTGTTTATCAGTAAAGAGAGCACTCAAGCCAGTGTTTAGCAGTGGAGAGAGCGCACAAGCCAGTGTTTATCGGTAGAGGGAGCACACAATCCAGCGTTTAGCAATGGAGAGAGCGCACAAGCCAGTAGCCAGTGTTTATCGGTAGAGGGAGCACACAATCCAGTGTTTAGCAGTGGAGAGAGCGCACAAGCCAGTGTTTATCGGTAGAGGGAGCACACAATCCAGTGTTTAACAGTGGAGAGAGCGCACAAGCCAGTGTTTATCAGTAGAGGGAGCACACAATCCAGTGTTTAGCAGTGGAGAGAGCGCACAAGCCAGTGTTTATCAGTAGAGGGAGCACACAATCCAGTGTTTAGCAGTGGAGAGAGCGCACAAGCCACTGTTTATTAGTAGAGGGAGCACACAATCCAGTGTTTAACAGTGGAGAGAGCGCACAAGCCAGTGTTTATCGGTAGAGGGAGCACACAATCCAGTGTTTAGCAGTGGAGAGAGCGCACAAGCCAGTGTTTATCGGTAGAGGGAACACACAATCCAGTGTTTAGCAATGGAGAGAGCGCACAAGCCAGTAGCCAGTGTTTATCGGTAGAGGGAGCACACAATCCAGTGTTTAGCAGTGGAGAGAGCGCACAAGCCAGTGTTTATCGGTAGAGGGAGCACACAATCCAGTGTTTAACAGTGGAGAGAGCGCACAAGCCAGTGTTTATCAGTAGAGGGAGCACACAATCCAGTGTTTAGCAGTGGAGAGAGCGCACAAGCCAGTGTTTATCAGTAGAGGGAGCACACAATCCAGTGTTTAGCAGTGGAGAGAGCGCACAAGCCACTGTTTATTAGTAGAGGGAGCACACAATCCAGTGTTTAACAGTGGAGAGAGCGCACAAGCCAGTGTTTATCGGTAGAGGGAGCACACAATCCAGTGTTTAGCAGTGGAGAGAGCGCACAAGCCAGTGTTTATCAGTAGAGGGAGCACACAATCCAGTGTTTAACAGTGGAGAGAGCACACAAGCCAGTGTTTATCGGTAGAGGGAGCACACAATCCAGTGTTTAGCAGTGGAGAGAGCGCACAAGCCAGTGTTTATCAGTAGAGGGAGCACACAATCCAGTGTTTAGCAGTGGAGAGAGCGCACAAGCCAGTGTTTATCAGTAGAGGGAGCACACAATCCAGTGTTTAGCAGTGGAGAGAGCACACAAGCAAGTGTTTATCGGTAGAGGGAGCACACAATCCAGTGTTTATCAGTGGAGAGAGCGCACAAGCCAGTGTTTATCGGTAGAGAGAGCACACAATCCAGTGTTTATCAGTAGAGAGAGCACACAAGCAAGTGTTTATCAGTAGAGGGAGCACACAATCCAGTGTTTAGCAGTGGAGAGAGCGCACAAGCCAGTGTTTATCGGTAGAGGGAGCACACAATCCAGTGTTTAGCAGTGGAGAGAGCGCACAAGCCAGTGTTTATCAGTAGAGGGAGCACACAATCCAGTGTTTAGCAGTGGAGAGAGCGCACAAGCCAGTGTTTATCAGTAGAGGGAGCACACAATCCAGTGTTTAGCAGTGGAGAGAGCACACAAGCAAGTGTTTATCGGTAGAGGGAGCACACAATCCAGTGTTTATCAGTGGAGAGAGCGCACAAGCCAGTGTTTATCGGTAGAGAGAGCACACAATCCAGTGTTTATTAGTAGAGGGAGCACACAATCCAGTGTTTAACAGTGGAGAGAGCGCACAAGCCAGTGTTTATCGGTAGAGGGAGCACACAATCCAGTGTTTAGCAGTGGAGAGAGCGCACAAGCCAGTGTTTATCGGTAGAGGGAACACACAATCCAGTGTTTAGCAATGGAGAGAGCGCACAAGCCAGTAGCCAGTGTTTATCGGTAGAGGGAGCACACAATCCAGTGTTTAGCAGTGGAGAGAGCGCACAAGCCAGTGTTTATCGGTAGAGGGAGCACACAATCCAGTGTTTAACAGTGGAGAGAGCGCACAAGCCAGTGTTTATCAGTAGAGGGAGCACACAATCCAGTGTTTAGCAGTGGAGAGAGCGCACAAGCCAGTGTTTATCAGTAGAGGGAGCACACAATCCAGTGTTTAGCAGTGGAGAGAGCGCACAAGCCACTGTTTATTAGTAGAGGGAGCACACAATCCAGTGTTTAACAGTGGAGAGAGCGCACAAGCCAGTGTTTATCGGTAGAGGGAGCACACAATCCAGTGTTTAGCAGTGGAGAGAGCGCACAAGCCAGTGTTTATCAGTAGAGGGAGCACACAATCCAGTGTTTAACAGTGGAGAGAGCACACAAGCCAGTGTTTATCGGTAGAGGGAGCACACAATCCAGTGTTTAGCAGTGGAGAGAGCGCACAAGCCAGTGTTTATCAGTAGAGGGAGCACACAATCCAGTGTTTAGCAGTGGAGAGAGCGCACAAGCCAGTGTTTATCAGTAGAGGGAGCACACAATCCAGTGTTTAGCAGTGGAGAGAGCACACAAGCAAGTGTTTATCGGTAGAGGGAGCACACAATCCAGTGTTTATCAGTGGAGAGAGCGCACAAGCCAGTGTTTATCGGTAGAGAGAGCACACAATCCAGTGTTTATCAGTAGAGAGAGCACACAAGCAAGTGTTTATCAGTAGAGGGAGCACACAATCCAGTGTTTAGCAGTGGAGAGAGCGCACAAGCCAGTGTTTATCGGTAGAGGGAGCACACAATCCAGTGTTTAGCAGTGGAGAGAGCGCACAAGCCAGTGTTTATCAGTAGAGGGAGCACACAATCCAGTGTTTAGCAGTGGAGAGAGCGCACAAGCCAGTGTTTATCAGTAGAGGGAGCACACAATCCAGTGTTTAGCAGTGGAGAGAGCACACAAGCAAGTGTTTATCGGTAGAGGGAGCACACAATCCAGTGTTTATCAGTGGAGAGAGCGCACAAGCCAGTGTTTATCGGTAGAGAGAGCACACAATCCAGTGTTTATCAGTAGAGAGAGCACACAAGCAAGTGTTTATCAGTAGAGGGAGCACACAATCCAGTGTTTAGCAGTGGAGAGAGCGCACAAGCCAGTGTTTATCAGTAGAGGGAGCACACAATCCAGTGTTTAGCAGTGGAGAGAGCACACAAGCAAGTGTTTATCGGTAGAGGGAGCACACAATCCAGTGTTTATCAGTGGAGAGAGCGCACAAGCCAGTGTTTATCGGTAGAGAGAGCACACAATCCAGTGTTTATCAGTAGAGAGAGCACACAAGCAAGTGTTTATCAGTAGAGGGAGCACACAATCCAGTGTTTAGCAGTGGAGAGAGCGCACAAGCCAGTGTTTATCGGTAGAGGGAGCACACAATCCAGTGTTTAGCAGTGGAGAGTGCGCACAAGCCAGTGTTTATCAGTAGAGGGAGCACACAATCCAGTGATAGCAGTGGAGAGAGCACACAATCCAGTGTTTATCGGTAGAGGGAGCACACAATCCAGTGTTTAGCAGTGGAGAGAGCGAGCAAGCAAGTGTTTATCGGTAGAGGGAGCACACAATCCAGTGTTTAGCAGTGGAGAGTGCGCACAAGCCAGTGTTTATCAGTAGAGGGAGCACACAATCCAGTGTTTAGCAGTGGAGAGAGCACACAATCCAGTGTTTATCGGTAGAGGGAGCACACAATCCAGTGTTTAGCAGTGGAGAGAGCGAACAAGCAAGTGTTTATCGGTAGAGGGAGCACACAATCCAGTGTTTAGCAGTGGAGAGAGCACACAATCCAGTGTTTAGCAGTGGAGAGAGCGCACAAGCCAGTGTTTATCAGTAGAGGGAGCACACAATCCAGTGTTTAGCAGTGGAGAGAGCGCACAAGCCAGTGTTTATCGGTAGAGGGAGCACACAATCCAGTGTTTAGCAGTGGAGAGAGCACACAAGCAAGTGTTTATCAGTAGAGGGAGCACACAATCCAGTGTTTAGCAGTGGAGAGAGCACACAAGCCAGTGTTTATCAGTAGAGGGAGCACACAAGCCAGTGTTTAGCAGTGGAGAGAGCACACAAGCCAGTGTTTATCAGTAGAGGGAGCACACAAGCAAGTGTTTATCAGTAGAGGGAGCACACAAGCCAGTGTTTAGCAGTGGAGAGAGCACACAAGCAAGTGTTTATCAGTAGAGGGAGCGCACAAGCAAGTGTTTATCCGTAGAGGGAGCACACAATCCAGTGTTTAGCAGTGGAGAGAGCACACAAGCCAGTGTTTATCAGTAGAGGGAGCACACAATCCAGTGTTTAGCAGTGGAGAGAGCACACAACCAGTTGAAAGTGAGGAATTGAATGGTATAAACAGATCGGTCAATATATATTTGAAGACATGTTCACTGTGAGTCAGCGAAGACACACTCAGGGCCCTGGATGCAAAATAAAAGCAGATTGAAACGGAGAGCCCTGAACACGTGTACAAATAAACCCCACGCTGTTATTTATAAACAGCATGAACAGGAACTTGGTTTTGAAACACAGCCCCTGATAAACATCACTCCCCTGCACATGCTGCCAGTCCTGCCATTGAGATCCTATCTCTCTTCCGATCCGCTTTCGCAGAACCATAACAAAGGGTTGAGAGGTGTAAGTTCATGGCATTAGCAGGAGATGCAGAGGTTGTGAGCAATATTTATTGTCTCATTTCCCAGTGCAATCGTTCGGTTTCCTTTATCTTGGCGGCGTTTCTCGCTGGGTGTCACAAGGCAACCCTTCCTTCTTTAACCCTTTGCGTCGCAGTACAGTCAAGCCTCAATCAGTCCTATTCTAACAATGAGCGAATTGGGGGTTCCATCACATTTTTTTTTGAATGGATCATATGGCACAAAGGATGGGGAAAGGGTGAAAGAACGGTATCCGGTGTTGCAAATGTTAAAAGATCACTCCGACATGTCATTGGCAATGCAGAGTAGGAAGTGCATATTCCAAGGTATCATATTTGCAAGTGCCATTCCTGTTAAATAACCAGTTCTTTAGGTATCTCGATGTATGTAACACAAAGTCACCGGGTCAAAATCCTGGCACTCCCTCCCTAACAGCACTGTGGGAGTACCCTCACCACACGGACTGCAGCGGTTCAAGAAGGCGGCTCACCACCACCTTCTCAAGGGGCAACTAGGGATGGGCAATAAATGCTGGCCTTGCCAGTGACGCCCACATCCCATAAACGAATAAATAAAAAGTATGGTTTAAAGTCTCTAATTGGAATGCATCGCCTGGAAGTTAATTTTCAATTGGGTAAATACTTGAAAGGGAAACGCAGGGCTCTGGGGGAAAGAGCAGGGGGGAGTGGGACTAATTGGAGAGCTCTTTCAAAGAGCCAGCACAGGCACGATGGGCCGAATGGCCTCCTTCTGTGCTGTCTGATTCTATGAATTGGCACATACTGCATGTCTCCTCCCCCACACACAGTCTGCAAGGACCAAGCGCCCTGCTCCTGCCCCCTGACAAGGCGATCGGCAGCTGCCCCTTGTGCTTTCAACAGGACGCGTGACCTTCAGTGAAAACCGCATCCACCACAGGGGCTGCCTCTGTCCCGAGATAACAAGTTCATGCGAATATGCATCGGCGGCTTTAGAAGTCCCCACCCGCACCCCCTCCCCCCCAGAAAAAAGTTTCATAACAGAGTCGACTTTATGGGTGTAGGGCCTTTTATTCTGCTTCCAAATCGGTTACACCCACCGGCAGCCAAACTGGAGCAGCGTCAGGAGGGACTTCAGATCGTCCCAGTCCCATCGCCTCGTCCTTTACTGTTCAAACACACAGAGAGGGAGGGAGGGAGGAGAGAGAGAGAGGGGGAGGAGAGAGAGAGAGGGGGGGAGAGAGTGAGAGGGGAGAGAGAGGGAGGAGAGAGAGGGGGAGAGAGAGTGAGAGGGGGGAGAGAGGGAGGAGAGAGAGGGGGAGAGAGAGTGAGAGGGGGGAGAGAGGGAAGGAGGAGAGAGAGGGGGGGGAGAGAGAGAGTGAGAGGGGGAGGGAGGGAAGGAGGAGAGAGAGGGGGGGAGAGAGAGAGTTAGAGGGGGAGGGAGGGAGGAGAGGGGGGAGAGAGAGTGAGAGGGGGGAGAGAGAGGGGGAGAGAGAGTGAGAGGGGGGAGAGAGGGAAGGAGGAGAGAGAGGGAGGGAGAGAGAGAGTGAGAGGGGGGAGGGAGGAGAGAGGGAATGAGAGGGAGGAGAGGGGGAGGAGAGAGAGGGGGGAGAGAGAGTGAGAGGGGAGAGAGAGGGAGGAGAGAGAGGGGGAGAGAGAGTGAGAGGGGGGAGAGAGGGAGGAGAGAGAGGGGGGAGAGAGGGAAGGAGGAGAGAGGGGGGAGAGAGAGAGTGAGAGGGGGGAGGGAGGAGAGAGGGAATGAGAGGGAGGAGAGGGGGAGGAGAGAGAGGGGGAAGAGAGAGAGTGAGAGGGGAGAGCGAGGGAGGGAGGAGAGAGAGAGGGGGAGCGAGAGAGTGAGGGGGGAGAGAGGAGAGAGGGAATGAGAGGGAGGAGAGGGGGAGGAGAGAGAGAGGGAGGGAGAGAGAGTGAGAGGGAGGAGAGAGGGGGGAAAGTGAGAGGGGGAGGGAGGAGAGAGGGAATGAGAGGGAGGAGAGGGGGAGGAGAGAGAGAGGGAGGGAGAGAGAGAGTGAGAGGGAGGAGAGAGAGAGGGGGGAGAGTGAGAGGGGGGAGGGAGGAGAGAGGGAATGAGAGGGGGGAGGGAGGAGAGAGGGAATGAGAGGGAGGAGAGAGTGAGGGGAGAGAGAGAGGGAAGGAGGGAGAGAGGGAAGGAGAGTGAGAGGGGGAAAAGAGGGGGAGGGAAGGAGAGAGGGAGGGAAGGAGAGAGGGAGGGAGGGAGAGAGAGAGAGGGAAGAGAGGAAGGGAGGAGAGAGAGGGGGGGAAGGAGAGAGCGAGGGAAGGAGAGAGAGGGAAAAGAGGGGAAGGAGAGGGAGGAGGGGGGGGGGGGAGAGGAGGGGAAGGAGAGAGGAGGGGGAAGACGGAGAGGTTTGACCCGACAAGTACAGACACCGCTGAACCTTGTGTGCACAGATATAATCGGTGTAATTCTGTGTACTATAAAAGTCTGTTTTGTATTCAAAACAGTCCCTGTGGAGCTGACAGTAATACCGCCCTGGCGCTAATGTGTGTAAGTGGGCCGATCTGATCAATGCTGAAGACCCACAGGCCTTCCTGGCCCCCAGTGTTGGGGTTCTTGTACCTACAGGAGATACTGGGAGCAGAATGCAGCAAGTCGCCCGGTAGCACGGGGTGTATTGCAAGCAGCAGTTTGTGTAATGTGTAAAGCCCCCGCGGTCTGATCCTCAGAGAATGTCGAGCACTGAAACAGCCCCCTGTACTCCACTCCTGCCGGCTCACCCCACCAGCACAGCCTCCTGTGCCTTTCTGCCTGCTGTTCCTATCTAGTCCCCCCACCACACACACACACACACACCTTTAAATCTCACCAGCACTGTGGTCATGAGATTCCCATCTGCCTTGCTCTGTGATTTCACCCACACAAGTACAGCCAGGCTCACAATTACCTGTCTAACCGGAGCGCCGTGAGAGCGTTTTCACCCCCGGGACAAGGTGATCCCTTCCACATCTGCGACCTTCCAGCGACTCAAAGCCACAGGGAAAAGTGCAGAGAATCTAAATCCGCCTGCCTGCTGGAAGTGACTGGAAACTGGCCAGAATCAGCTCGCTTTCCCCCAAATGATTGTCTCAATATCAGTAGGGCAGGGGTTCCTTCATTGGGGGGGGGGGGGGCAGACAGCTTGGGAGATCGAACGAACCAAAAACAATTGAGCAATTCACAATTAAATCTCCTTGCAACTGATTTTAAAAGCAATCTCTCTAATCAAGCTTGCTTCAAGTCTCGGCCAGGTTGTCCCTTCGCCACTTACTTACGTTTTCGAGGTGGCAGAGTCGAATCCACTCCTTGTCCTTTGGGCTCCTAAATACATTTGTATGCATTTGTCCAGACAGCGAACAACCGAAGCGAAAACGGAATCCGGCAGCGATGCTGATTCATGGCCCGCCAGCAGCCAGGGTCTAACTCACCGTCCGCATGTTGCTAGCGGCAGCACTGATCTCAAGAGTGCATACCTCCTCCTGCCAGACACACGCAGACACCGTCTCTCCCTCCCTCTCTCTCTCTCTCACACACTCTCTCTCCACTCCAGCAGACCTGGTGTCAATCGTTCCTTGTTTGCCCTGTGGACGAGCAAAAAAAAGTTTTCAGATTGCACAGGAGGGCTTGAGGGATCGTTGCAAACGTGGATGTCAGGAGCCTTTCTCCAGCTATCGGTGTTTCCCAATGACCGCTTTCTCTCCCACCCAACACCCCCCTCCCCTCCCCTACCCCCCACCTCTTGTCCAGGGATCAACTGCCTTCACTTGCCAGTGAAAGGAGTTGTGGCGAGAATGTCTGATCAGAGCACTCGGTGTTAAATTTCACCAACTGGCTGCTGACATCACAGCCCCCCTATCTGGGCTGCTGCGGCGTCTCTCGCTGAAGACCAGCTTCCATTGATCAGCACAGTAAACTCGGCAATACCAAAGCAAGAGACCTTTATGATTGACAAGATCCAGAGATAGCCAAAAGACTTGCATTTCCACACAGCGCCTTTCACGAACTCAGGACGTCCCAAAGCGCTTCACAAGCCATGCTGTACTTTTTGAAGTGTAGCCACTGTTGTAATGTAGGAAACACGGCAGCCAATTTGCATTACAGCAAGATCCCACGAACAGCAATAAACTAATGAGCAGATAATCTGTTTTTAGTGATGTTGATTGAGGGATAAATATTGGCCAGGTCACCGGGGAGATCTCCCCCTGCTCATCTTCCAATAGTGCCATGGGATCTTTTACGTCCACCTGAGAGGGCAGACGGGGCCTCGGTTTAACGTCTCGTTCGAAAGACGGCATCTCCAACAGTGCGGCACTCCCTCAGTACTGCCCCTCTGACAGTGCGGCGTTCCCTCAGTACTGCCCCTCCGACAGTGCAGCGCTCCCTCAGTACTGCCCCTCCGATAGTGCAGCGCTCCCTGATACTGCCCCTCCGACAGTGCAGCGCTCCCTCAGTATTGCCCCTCCGACAATGTAGTACTCCCTCAGTACTGCCCCTCCGACAGTGCAGCTCTCCCTCTGTACTGCCCCTCCGACAGTGCAGCGCTCTCAGTACTGCCCCTCCGACAGTGCGGTGCTCCCTCAGTACTGCCCCTCAGACAGTGCGGCACTCCCTCAGTACTGCCCCTCCGACGGTGCAGCGCTCCCTCAGTACTGCCCCTCCGACAGTGCAGCACTCCCTCAGTACTGCCCCTCCGACAGTGCAGCGCTCCCTCAGTACTGCTCCTCCGACAGTGCAGCACTCCCTCAGTACTGCCCCTCCGACAGTGCAGCTCTCCCTCTGTACTGCCCCTCCGACAGTGCAGCGCTCTCTCAGTACTGCCCCTCTGACAGTGCAGTGCTCCCTCTGTACTGCCCCTCTGACAGTGCAGTGCTCCCTCTGTACTGCTCCTCCGACAGTGCAGCGCTCTCTCAGTACTGCCCCTCCGACAGTGCAGCTCTCCCTCTGTACTGCCCCTCCGACAGTGCAGCGCTCTCTCAGTACTGCCCCTCCGACAGTGCAGCGCTCCCTCTGTACTGCCCCTCCAACAGTGCAGCGCTCTCTCAGTACTGCCCCTCCGACAGTGCAGCGCTCCCTCTGTACTGCCCCTCCGACAGTGCAGCGCTCGCTCTGTACTGCCCCTCCGACAGTGCAACGCTCTCTCAGTACTGCCCCTCCGACAGTGCAGCGCTCTCTCAGTACTGCCCCTCTGACAGTGCAGCACTCCCTCAGTACTGCCCCTCCGACAGTGCAGTGCTCCCTCAGTACTGCCCCTCCGACAGTGCGGCGCTCCCTCAGTACTGCCCCTCCGACAGTGCAGCACTCCCTCGGTACTGCCCCTCCGACAGTGCAGCGCTCCCTCAGTACTGCCCCTCCGACATTGCAGCGCTCCCTCAGTACTGCCCCTCCGACAGTGCAGTGCTCCCTCGGTACTGCCCCTCCGACAGTACAGCTCTCCCTCAGTACTGCCCCTCCAACAATGTAGTACTCCCTCAGTATCTATCGATCTCAGATTTAACATTATTAATTGAGCCCCGGTATCTACTGCTTTGTGTGGGAGGGAGTTCCACACTTCCACCACCCTTTGTGTGAAGAAGTGTTTCCTAACTTCTCTCCTGAGTGGCCTGGCTCTGATTTGAAGGTTATGTTCACTTGTCCTAGACTCCCACCACCCCAACCCTATCAACTCCTTTCAAAATCCTAAAAACCTCAAACAAATCACCGCTTTACCTTCTCTATTCTGGGGGCTACAAGCCTAGATTTTGTACGGTAGCGTAGTGGTTATGTTGCTGGACTAATAATCTCAGAGATGTGAGTTCAAATCCC
This sequence comes from Somniosus microcephalus, assembly GCF_052327205.1. Classification (NCBI taxonomy): domain Eukaryota; kingdom Metazoa; phylum Chordata; class Chondrichthyes; order Squaliformes; family Somniosidae; genus Somniosus; species Somniosus microcephalus. Next base: position 367,415,659 of record NC_140989.1, read on the forward strand.
AACCATGGCAGCTGGGGAATTTTAAATCAGTTAATTAAATAAATCTGGAATAAAAAGCTAGCGTCAGTAATGGTAACCATGGAACTAGCCGATTGTTGTAAAAATTAGTCTGAGCCATCTGGTTCATTAATGTCCTTTTGGGAAGGAAATCTGCTGTCCTGACCCGGTCTGGCCTATATGTGACTCCAAACCCACAGCAATGTGGTTGACTCTTAACTGCCCTCTGAAATGACAGCTCACCGCCACCTTCTCAAGGGCAGTTAGGGATGGGCAATAAATGCTGGCCTTGCCATCGACGCCCACATCCCGTGAATGAATTTAAAAAAATCACTCCTCATATTACAAGGGTAACGGTTATCTTGACACTGCTTGGTTGGAATTCTGATTCTCCCGCCCATGAGGGGAGCTCTACATTTGAAATGTAAATATTAAATTTCACCCTTTCGAAGCACTGACATTCTTCTTCTTCTTAGGCAGTCCCTCGAAACCGAGGATGACTTGCTTCCACATTAAAAATGAGTTCTCAGGTGACTGATGAGTCCAATGTGGGACCTGCAGTCTCTGTCACAGGTGGGGCAGATGGTGGTTGAAGGGGCGGGTGGGTGGGGTGCTTGGGTTGACGTGCGCTCCTTGCACTACCTGCACTTGGCTTCCGCTTGCTCCCGGCGAAGAAACCTGAGGTGTTCCGTGCCTTAGCAGCACATAGACCCTCCTGGCCTCCATGCTTGCTGCCATTGTAAATGGATCTTTGCTCAGTTACTGTTTCTTTCACTTTTAAAAGCCCCCCCGCCGCACCCCCCCAAAAATTATGTTTCAGTCCCTTCCAACTAAAAAGAAAAGCAAGACTTACATTTCTATAGCACCTTTCATAACCTCCCAAAGCACTTTACAGCCAATGAAGTACTTTTGAAGTGTATTCAATGTTGCAATTAAGTAGGATTACACCGGATATACAGCACAAAAACAGGCCATTCGGCCCAACCAGTCCATGCCGGTGTTTATGCTCCACTTGAGCCTCCTCCCATCTTTCCTCATCTAAATCTATCAGTGTAACCCTCTATTCCCTTCTCCCTCATGTGCTTGTCCAGCCTCCCCTTAAATGCATCGATACTATTCGCTTCAACCACTCCCTGTGGTAGCGAGTTCCACATTCTCACCACTCTCTGGGTAAAGAAGTTTCCTCTGAATTCCCTATTGGATTTCTTGGTGACTTTCTTATATTGATGGCCTCTAGTTTTGCTCTTCCCCACAAGTGGAAACATTCTCTCTGTATCCACTCTATCAAAACCTTTCATAATGTTAAAGACCTCTATTAGGTCACCCCTCAGCCTTCTCTCTTTTCAAGAGAAGAGAGACCCAGCCTGTTCATCCTTTCCTGATAGATATAGCCTCGCAGTTCTGGTATCATCCTTGTAAATCTTTTTTGCAAATTGAGGCGTTGCTGGACCAGGAGCCAAGGTGAGATACAATGTGATCTGCACGTGTTATGAACAGTTACACCACCAGTTCCAAATAAATTCCATAGGTTGCCTCAGACAGGGATGTCAAATGCGTTACCTGTCTAACTACAGGAAACTTTTTTTTATCCGGCACCGACGGGACCGACGTGGTGCCGGTTCATCAAAAATTCCGGATAACCGAGAGCTATAGTAAAAGATACGGAGAGCTGAGAGCTCCGTATAAAGCAACAAACCCTGTTGCTTAGCAACAAGTGCAGAACAATGGCCACAAGTTCCAAGCGTCTCTGTAGCTTAGCAACAGCTGCAGCCACACCCTTGCACAGCAACAGGTCGAGGAAGGCAAGTACAATATGAAGTAAAACTTACCTGAACATACTCCTGAATTTTGCTGGTTAACCGAGATTTCTGGTTATTTAGGTGCCAGTAAATCGAAAGTTTCCTGTACCTGGGATAGACACCTTGCAAGGGCACCGACTACAGGTGATAAAAGGGAACAGTAGCCCCAGTTGGGGTAGTGCAGCGTAACAGACAATTAGGTAAGGGTATCAAGGGATACGGAGCAATGGTAGGAAACTGGAGTTGAGGTGCAGATCAGCCAGGATCTAATGGAATATTCAGCGTGAAACCAATGCATCTCCAACAATGGGTTCTCTTCCTGCCTCCACACAGTTACCTTACGAGTTCTCCTACGATCCATACTTGGCCCACTCCTGTTACTTACCAACATGCTGCCAGTCGGTGAATTCATCCACAAGCATAGTGCCAGTTTCTATGTGCATTCTGATGACCCCCCAGTTCTACCCCTCCACCACTACCCTCAACCATTTCTTTGCTATGAGACTGCCTGTCTGTGAATGAGTCAAAGAATCCTCCACAGGGACATCTGAGAGACTTAACCCACCGTCACCTCTTTTCACTTGCCAGTGACTCAATTTACCCTCCTGACCCTTTGCTCTGGCTGAACCAGATTGTGTGAAACCTCAGCAAGGGTATTGGAACCAAGGCGGGCAGATGTGTACAAGATTATGACGGGTTTGGATAGGCTAGACGGGGAAAAGCTGTTCCCACTAGCTGATGGTACAAGGACTTGGGGACACAGATTTAGGGGGCTAAATTCGGTTGATTTGCGCCTTCCATTAGCGCCCTAAGGGCACTAACGGGGCGCAAATCAACTAGCACCTAGGCGCGGCGCCGCTAACGCCTCCCGTGAAATTCAGTGGGCCCTGGCTGTAATATTGGGTGGCGCCCCCTGACTTACCGCCGGACGCCATGTCCGACAGGGTCAGGAGGGCCTACCTGCGGCCGGGGCGGCTCTAGTTAAAGGGGAGGTGGCGGGCGGTCATTTTTGTTGCTGGCCGCCTGCCAGCACCTGCCCCTGTTGCTGTCCCCGGCCCACGTGAATCCCCCCCACGAGGTGCGGGCTGCTCTCCATGAGCCCGGCACTCCCGATCCCTGGTGGCCCAGCTGGGCACCGGGACGTGCTGCGCCAGGCCCCTCCCCTTTAAGAAGGGGAGGAAGGCCTGCAGTACCGCGGCACATAGCACCGTGGTTTTGGCTCACAGCGCCCCAAGAGGGACGCGGGGCGCTTCCAGTAGCACCCCGCCTCCCTCTCGGGGCGCTACCTGGGAAAATCGGCCGCGGGGACGCTAACTTTTTCCTGGCGAAGGGCGCTACCGAATTTTTACCCCTTAAGGTTTTGGGCAAGAGATACAGGGGGCGATGTGAGGAAAAACTTTTTTACGCAGCGAGTGGTGATGACCTGGAACTCGCTGCCGACGGAGGTGGAAGCGGAGACAGTCAATGGGCCAGAAATTCAGGTCGGAGGCTTCCTGCGGGTGCAAGCCTCTGACCTGCACTTACCTAGCGCGTCAGCCGTTGTGCTGTGGGCCCGCGTGGGATTCCGATCCTGGGCCTCCTCCAGCTGCCGGCACACAGTGCTTGCGTATCCCAGGGGCGCAGTTAGTTCGAAGCGTCCCCTGGGATCACGTGGGCCATGGAGAGCCAATGGTAGCAGGGAATCTGTATTAATAGATTTGACAGGAAGAGCTGTCAAATCTATGAATAGAGTTCGGCCCCAAAACATAACTAAAACTTCAAATACATTTTTTTTAAATCACATTTTTAAAATAACTATAAATTACATAAAATAACTATTACAAACAATAATTTAAATTTTTGAAAAAATTAATTACAGTTTTTAACGGGGCTAAAATAAACTTACCTTTATTTAAAGTATTTAGAAATAATAAACCTGTGGAAAAAATGTTTTAATTTTACTTAATTCACCACTTACCTTGTTAAAAGCAGGCCTCGCGATTGCTTTTTAAAAGCGTAGCTGCTGGAGACTTACCCTCCCAGAGAAACCTGGAAAAAAAACGGAAGTTCGATGCGCACGCGCTGCCTCTCCGGCGCACGCGTTCGGCCTGTGAACCCCTTCCTTCAAGGGAACGGAAGTTCCGGTTTACTGCGCATGCGCAGTGCACGCACGAAACCGGCGCTTTCGTTGGGCCTACGCGTGAGTACCCAGCGCGTACTCACCCGTGGGGACCCGAAGTTCTGGCCCAATATATATATATGACTCTATGGAGTTAAGATACAAATTAGCCATGATCTAATTGAATGGCGGAACAGGCTCGAGGGGCTGAATGGCCTCCTCCTGTTCCTACGTTCCTATCCTGTTCATACCACATCACATCACTCACCAAGGCCATTTACTTTCATCTCTGGAGCATTAACCACCTCTGCCCATACTTCACCCACACTGGCACTGAAACCCTCACCCACACCTTTGTCACTTCTAGACGTGCTTTTTCCAATGTCCTCCTTGCTGGTCTCCATCCCCCACCCTCTGAATTGTTCAAAACTCAACGCCCCCCCTTATCCTGCCCTACAATAAGTAATGCTTGCCCACCAGTCCTGTCTTCGCTGACATACATTAGCTCCAACATGCCGAATGTAGTATCCTCATTTTCTAATCTTTCAAATCTTTCCACGGCTTTCCCCTACCCTCTCTTGTAAATCTCCTTACACTCCCTCCCGCACTCTTCCCGAAACCATAGGTGGCAGAGCCTTCAGTCACATTTCTAAACCTCTTATAGAAACCTTCGCAAAACCTAGCTTTGGGTTACCTCCCCAATTATTATCTATTCCTTTAATTAATTTTGTACTCTCCTCCCCCCATCCTGCCTCCCCACCCCTCGAAAGCACCATTGAGATGTTTCACACATCAAAGGTGCTATATAAATGTGTGTTCCTTAAAAAATATCCAAATGGTCAGCGAACACCCTCAGCAATAGGTCTTTGCACTGAATTAGCAGATTAAGCAGCTGGTGGGGGCACTACAACAACAACTTACATTTATCACAGAAATCACAGAAACCCCACAGTGCAGATAGAGGCCATTTCGGCCCATCGAGCCTGCACCGACACATATCCCACCCGATCCCCGTAACCCCTACACCAACACATATCCCACCCTATCCCTGTAACCCCACGTATTTAATCCCCCTAACACTAAGGATCAATTTTATCATAGCCAATCAACCTAACCCGCACATCTTTGGACTGCGGGAGGAAACCGGAGCACCCGGAGGAAACCCACGCAAACACGGGGAGAATGTGCAAACTCCACACAGACAGTCACCCGAGGCCGGATTCGAACCCGGGTCCCTGGCGCTGTGAAGCAACAGTGCTAACCACTATGCTACCGTGCTATATAGCGCCTATACCATCCCAAGGCACTTCAGAGACAGAATTTGACACCGAGACACATCAGATGATATTAGGGCAGGTGACCAAAAGCTTGGTCGAAGGGGTAGGATTTAAGGAGCGTCTTAAAGGAGGTGAGAGTGGTAGACAGTCGGAGAGAGAGAATTCCAGAGCTTAGGGTGGTAAGCTTCAAAAAAGGTGGTAGAGAGAAAACGAGGAATTACAGACTGGTTAGCCTGACATCGGTAGTGGGGAAAATGCTAGAGTCCATTATAAAAGATGTAACAGCAGAGCACTTGGAAAACAATGACAGGATCGGACAAAGTCAGCATGGATTTACAAAAGGTAAATCGTGCTTGGCTAATCTACTGGAATTTTTTGAGGATGTAACTGATAAAATAGATAAGGGAGAACCAGTGGATGTGGTGTATTTGGACTTTCAAAAGGCTTTTGATAAGGTCCCGCATGAGAGATTAGCGTGTAAAGTTAAGGCACATGGGATTGGGGGCAAGGTATTGTCTTGGATAGAGAACTGGTTGGCAGACAGAAAGCAAAGAGTTGGAATAAACGTTTTTTTTTCCGAGTGGCAGGCAGTGACTAGTGGGGTACCGCAGGGATTGGTCCTTGGACCCCAGCTATTCACAATATATATTAATTATCTAGACGAGGGAACTAGATGTAATATCTCCAAGTTTGCAGACGACACAAAGCTGGGTGGGCGTGTGTGCTGTGAGGAGGATGCTGAGAAACTCCAGTATGATTTGGACAGGTTGGGTGTTTGGGCAGAAGCATGGCAGATGCAATATAACGTGGATAAATGCGAGGTTATCCACTTTGGTGGCAAAAACAGGAAGGCAGATTCTTATCTGAATGGCAATAGATTGGGAGAAGGGGAAGTGCAACGAGACCTGGGTGTGCTTGTGCACCAGTCGCTGAAGGTAAGCATGCAGGTGCAGCAGGCGGTTAAGAAGGCAAATGGCATGTTGGCCTTCATAGCGAGAGGGTTTGAGTACAGGAACAAGGATGTCTTGCTGCACTTATACAGGGCCTTGGTGAGACCACATCTTGAGTATTGTGTGCAGTTTTGGTCACCTTATCTGAGGAAGGATGTTCTTGCCATGGAAGGAGTGCAGCGAAGATTCACCAGGCTGGTACCTGGGATGGCAGGAATGATGTATGAGGAGAGATTGGGTCGATTGGGCTTATACTCGTTGGAGTTTAGATGAATGAGAGGGGATCTCATTGAAACTTATAACATTCTGACAGGACTGGACAGACTAGATGCAGGAAGGATGTTCCCGATGGTCGGGGAGTCCAGAACCAGGGGTCACAGTCTAAGGTTAAGGGGTAAGCCATTTAGGACAGAGATGAGGAGGAATTTCTTCACCCAGAGAGTGGTGAACCTGTGGAATTCTCTACCACAGAAGGCAGTAGAGGCCAATTCATTAAATATATTCAAGAAGGAGTTGGATATATTTCTTAAGGCTATAGGGATCAAGGGATATGGGGAGAAGGCAGGGACAGGGTACTGAATTTGGATGATCAGCCATGATCTCATTGAATGGCGGAGCAGGCTCGAGGGGCCGAATGGCCTACTCCTGCTCCTATCTTCTATGTTTCTATGGCCCAGGCAGTTCAAGGCACGGCCACCAATGTTGGGGCTGCCCAAGAGGCCAGAATTGGAGGAACGCAGAGATCACAGAGGGTTGTAACAAGAAAAGGGAAGGAAGAACTTGCATTTCTATAGCGCCTTTCACAACCTCAGGACGTCCCAAAGCACTTTATGCCCAATGAAGTACTTTTGAAGTGTAGTCACTGTTGTAATGTAGGAAACACGGCAGCCAACTGTCACACAGCAAGCTCCCACAAACTGCAATGTGATAATGACCAGATCATCTGTTTTAGTAATGTTGATTGAGGGATAAATATTGGCCGCAGGACACCGGGGATAACTCCCCTGCTCTTCTTCAAAATAGTGCCATAGGATCTTTTATGTCCACCTGACGGGACCTCGGTTTAACGTCTCTTCCAAAATGCAACACAGTCAGCACTCCCTCAGTACGCTCCCTCAGTACTGACCCTCCGACAGTGCAGCACTCCCTCAGTACTGCCCCTCCGACAGTGCAGCACTCCCTCAGTACTGCCCCTCCGACAGTGCAGCGCTCCCTCAGTACTGCCCCTCCGACAGTGCAGCACTCCCTCAGTACTGCCCCTCCGACAGTGCAGCACTCCCTCAGTACTGCCCCTCCAACAGTGCAACGCTCCGTCAGTACTTCCCCTCCGACAATGCAGCGTTCCCTCAGTACTGCCCCTCCGACAGTGCGGCGCTCCCTCAGTACTGCCCCTCCGACAGTGCAGCACTCCCTCAGTACTGCCCCTCCGACAGTGCAGCGCTCAGTACTGCCCCTCCGACAGTGCGGCGCTCCCTCAGTACTGCCCCTCCGACAGTGCAGCACTCCCTCAGTACTGCCCCTCCGACAGTGCGGCGCTCCCTCAGTACTGCCCCTCCGACAGTGTGGCGCTCCCTCAGTACTGCCCCTCCAACAGTGCGGCGCTCCCTCAGTACTGCCCCTCCGACAGTGCAACGCTCCCTCAGTACTGCCCCTCCGACAGTGCGGCGCTCCCTCAGTACTGCCCCTCCGACAGTGCGGCGCTCCCTCAGTACTGCCCCTCCGACAGTGCAGCGCTCCCTCAGTACTGCCCCTTGTAATGATATCAGCAAATAGTGATGATATTTGTCTGTGTTTGATTACTTATGCCTTACAGCATATTTGTCTGTGTTTTTGATTACTTGTGCCTGACCAGCAGAGGTCATGTGAGAGACAAGCAGTCCAGAGGAGTTTTACTTTCAGTTTCATTCTAGCTGCATCACAGCATAGTGTGTTCTGTAAAAAGCTGTAGAAAGTCTTGAACAAGACTTTAGATTAAACAACATTCTCTTTCAGAAATGAGCCTTTATTGAACCCAAAAAGAAAACAAAACATGATGTCAGAAGTGGCTGAAAGAGAAAAAATCTGAAGTTAGCAACTTGATGGGACAGTGAAAGCAGTTGTGGCAAGTAAGCGAAATCAGCTCTCCACATATTAGCAAGCCAGAAGAGAACATCGTTGCTTACCATTAGAGAATAGCTAACGAAGTGAAAAAATGGAAGGTTTACTCCCACCGGCGACGCTTCAATTGACCGGTAATGTGGCTGAAAATTGGAGGAGATTCAAACAACGTGTAGGGTTGTATTTATCAGCAATCGGAGCTGACGATAAAAGTAATAAACAGAAATCGTCCGTGTTTTTACATGTAGTGGGTGATGCAGCGCTGGAGGTATATAATAATTTCATATTTGCCGTTGATGGAGACAAAATGAAGCTAGATAAAATAATGGAACAGTTTGAGGCCTACTGCATACCTAAACGCAACGTGACCTTTGAGAGGCACAAATTTTTCACATGTGTACAGAAAATCGGAGAGGCTATTGATCAGTATGTGACTGAACTGAGAAACCGGAGCAAATCGTGTGAATTTGGGGGACTCACAGACTCGCTGATAACAGACAGACTGGTGTGTGGTATTCGAGATAATGGTCTAAGGGAAAGACTGCTAAGAGAGCAAGATCTAGACCTGGGAAAAGCCATAGCACTGTGTAGGGTTACCGAGACTGTGAAGTTGCAGGCAAAGGAGCTGTTCAGTGACAATAGCTGCAACGTGGATGCAGTGAAAAAGAATGGATACAAACCATTTAACAAAGAGAGCGCCAATGTGAAAAAAGAGGCGTGGCTAGCAAAAGGAAATGAAAGGGACAATCAGAAGTCATGTAGTCGATGCGGTACACAGCATCCACCAAGAAAGTGTCCAGCATATGGTAAAACATGCTATAGATGCAACAGAAACAACCATTATGCCCGTTGCTGTAAGAACCAAGCGCAACACAGCAAGGTCCATACAGTAGATGAAAGCGAGATAGAGGAATTCAATGTAGATGTCGTGTCTGAAAACAAAAAAGAAAGAGACTGGATGTTGACACTAAAAGTGAACGACATACACATTCCATTTAAATTGGATACTGGAGCACAAGTTAATGTGATATCAGAGACCGATTTTAAGAGAATTAGACCCAGACCAAAGTTACATGGAATACAAGTGAAAGTGATCGGATACTCAGGTACTGATATACCAGTGGAAGGAAAATGCATTGTCAAAGTAACACACAAGGACAGAGAGCACACGCTAGCATTAATCGTGGTGCCAAAGGATGCGCAAGCCATACTAGGTTTAAAAGCCTGTGAGAGACTGAACCTGGTAAAGAGAGTCCTCGTTGTGGAAAGTGAAAGAGAGACAGTCTATGATGAACTGAATGTTGCGTACACACCGGGTAAGCTGATGTATACAGCAGACACGTTGTCCAGAGCTGTTGACCCAAGTGAGCCCGCAAACACCACAATGGATGAAAAAGTGAACGCCTACGTGGACATGATCACAAGTGCACTGCCCATAGCAGATGCAAAAATGGAGCTCATAAAGACTGAGACAAACAAAGATGAAACAATGAGACGACTGAGCAAAAGCATCTTGGATGGATGGCCCAACATGAAGCAAGACTGCTCACCTGATATAGCAGAGTACTGGCACTGCAGGGCGGAACTATCAGTGATCGAAGACATCATCTACAAAGGAAGTAAAATAGTTATCCCAAAGAGTCTGAGAAGAGAGATGCTAAAAAAGATCCATGGAGGACATCTGGGAATCGAAAAGTGTAAGAAAAGAGCACGAGAGGTGATGTACTGGCCACGAATCAACCAAGATGTGACAAATGAGGTGTCAAACTGCACAATATGCCTGAAATATCGAGCAAGCAATCCGGTAGAACCACTAAAGCCACACCCAGCACCAGACAGACCTTACCAGAAGGTAGGCGCTGACCTATTCGTATGTCAAGGGAAGGACTATCTTGTAGTCACAGACTATTACTCCCTGTATCCAGAGGTTTGTAGACTGTACACCACCACTGCAGAAGCTGTGATAAGAAGTATGAAAGCCATATTCTCCAGACATGGCGTGGCAAGCGAGGTCTTCACAGACAACGGACCCCAGTTTAACAATGCAAATTTCCGACACTTTGCCAAAGAGTGGGACTTTGTCCACACAACGTCAAGTCCTCACTATCCACAGTCCAATGGACTAGTGGAAAAATCGGTCCAGACAGTGAAAAGACTGATGTACAAGGCAAAAGACAGTGGAACTGACTTCTACCAAAGCATGCTTGTATACCGCACAACGCCGCTCGAGTGTGGTATGTCACCAGCCCAACTCCTGATGGGACGTCGGCTAAGGTCAAACCTACCCATCCCGGAGAACCTCCTGAAAACAAAAGAGGGGGAGAAAGTGAGGAAGTTCAAAGAACAACAGAAAGAAAAGCAAAAGTACTACTATGACAGAGGAACACAAAACCTACCTGAACTCCACACTGGTGACCAAGTAAGGTTGAAAGACAAAACAAACACATGGACTCAGAAGGGAACTGTCCTGAGTGAAGTTCAACCAAGATCATACACCATTCAGACAGATGAGGGTGCTGTTCTGAGAAGAAATCGTCGAGATCTTCTCATGGGACCAGCCACAGCAGGTCAAGAGACTGATACTGGTGAACAACCTGATCACACAGCTGAGAACCAATCATCTGAGGCAACAACTCAGATTCAAGGACAATCAGTCAGAAAATCCTCAAGACACGTGAAGCCTCCTGAGAGACTCATTGAGCAAATTTAAGGACTATTGTTAAAGAAGGAAGTAATGTTATCTTATTCTTTCTTCAAGTTCTAGTGTATTGACATATTTCATGTGAACACACAAAGCAAGGGTAAAAAACCTTGATCATGATAATGATAATGTAAGTTCATTAAATGTTGTTAGTTAAAAGTAAAATACTTTTGTTTTAAGAAAGGGAGATGTAATGATATCAGCAAATAGTGATGATATTTGTCTGTGTTTGATTACTTATGCCTTACAGCATATTTGTCTGTGTTTTTGATTACTTGTGCCTGACCAGCAGAGGTCATGTGAGAGACAAGCAGTCCAGAGGAGTTTTACTTTCAGTTTCATTCTAGCTGCATCACAGCATAGTGTGTTCTGTAAAAAGCTGTAGAAAGTCTTGAACAAGACTTTAGATTAAACAACATTCTCTTTCAGAAATGAGTCTTTATTGAACCCAAAAAGAAAACAAAACACCCCTCAGACAGTGCAGCGCTCCCTCAGTACTGTCCCTTCGACAGTGTGACGCTCCATCAGTACTGCCCCTCCGACAGTTCGACGCTCCCTCAGTACTGCCCCTCCGACAGTGCAGCGCTCCCTCAGTACTGCCACTCTGACAGTGCAGCGCTCCCTCAGTACTGCCCCTCCGACAGTGCAGCACCCCCTCAGTACTGCCCCCCGGACAGTGCAGCGCTCCCTCAGTACTGCCCCTCCGACAGTACAGCGCTCCCTCAGTACTGCCCCTCCGACAGTGCAGCACTCCCTCAGTACTGCCCCTCCGACAGTACGACGCTCCATCAGTACTGCCCCTCCGACAGTGCAGCACTCCCTCAGTACTGCCCCTCGGACAGTGCAGCGCTCCCTCAGTACTGCCCCTCCGACAGTACAGCACTCCCTCAGTACTGCCCCTCCGACAGTGCAGCACTCCCTCAGTACTGCCCCTCCGACAGTACAGCGCTCCCTCAGTACTGCCCCTCCGACAGTGCAGCACTCCCTCAGTACTGCCCCTCCGACAGTGCGACGCTCCGTCAGTACTGCCCCTCTGACAGTGCAGCACTTCCTCAGTACTGCCCCTCGGACAGTGCAGCGCTCCCTCAGTACTGCCCCTCCGACAGTACAGTGCTCCCTCAGTACTGCCCCTCCGACAGTGCAGCACTCCCTCAGTACTGCCCCTCCGACAGTGCAGCGCTCCCTCAGTACTGCCCCTCCGACAGTGCGACGCTCCGTCAGTACTGCCCCTCCGACAGTGCCGCACTCCCTCAGTACTGACCCTCCAACAGTGCAGCACTCCCTCAGTACTGTCCCTTCGACAGTGCAGCGCTCCCTCAGTACTGCCCCTCTGACAGTGCAGCACTCCCTCAGTACTGCCCCTCGGACAGTGCAGCGCTCCCTCAGTACTGCCCCTCGGACAGTGCAGCGCTCCCTCAGTACTGCCCCTCCGACAGTGCAGCACTCCCTCAGTACTGCCCCTCCGACAGTGCAGTGCTCCCTCAGTACTGCCCCTCCGACAGCACCACTCCCTCAGTACTGCTCTGGGAGTCTCAGCCTGGATTTTCTACTCAAATCTCTGGAGTGGGGACTTGAAACCATGACCTTCTGACTCTGAGGTGAGTGCTACCCACTGAATCATGGCTGACACCTAGGGCTGGAGCAGGTTACAGAGATAGGTAGGGGCGAGGTCACGGAGGGATTTGACCATGGGGATGAAAATTTTAAATTTGAGGCGTTGCCGGACCGGGAGCCAATGTAGGTCAGCGAGCAACAGGGGGTGATGGTTGAACGGGACTGGGTGCGAGGGCAGCAGAGTTTTGGATGAGCTGAAGTTTACAGAGGGTGGAATCTGGGAGGCCAGCCAGGAGAGCGTTGGAATAGTCGCGTCTGGAGGTAACAAAGGCAGGGATGACTACAATTGGCATCAGCGATGCTGGAGCAGAAGGTGGCGATTAAAGCTTACCCACCCATAGTGGTTTACCACACTGGGAATTAATGTGTGAGGCGGTTGAGTGAGGATAGAATCAGGTGCAGCTGAAACACTCCTTCTGACAGGGAATGGCTCGGCTCATACGTGACGGCAAAGAATGGCCAAAGTACATCGAGTTACATTGGGTCTGCAGCACAGAAACACTCGGCCCAACTGCTCCATGCCGGTGTTTATGCTCCACACACTCCCTCAAGAAAACTTTGGGCTGGATTTGGTCAATGGGATCGCGTTGGGGGCGGGACTGCTGGTTGTCGGGTTTCAGTCCCGCCCCCAACGACGTCCAGCCAACCCACGCTATTTTCCCTTGATTGACCTTGACCTAGGCAGCCAATTAAGGGAAAGCTGGTGACAGAGGAAGTCAGCGTATGACGTTTCATCTGTCGAAAATTTTTGACAGATGAATTGTCAGCGTTTGACTGCTTTGAGAACACTGACAATTTCTGTTCTAAGGTGAGCCCTTGCACTGAAGGCTCACCAAAACCTCTACCCTCAGCAGAAATAAGATGGCTGCTGCGTCTGAGAGTACAGCAGCCATTCTGTCATCTCTGCCATTGAGATGAGGCATCTCCGGATCCACAAGGGTTGAAGCCTGCAGAAAGAAGCAAAGGTAAGTAAACTTTTTCCAACACTTGACACTCACCTCTCATACTTACCTCTCCACACTTGCACCCATCACTCACCTCCACAGCGGATTTTTCGATCCCTCTCACCCCCGCAGACCCACGGCTCTCCTCGCTGACCCTGGTGAGGTTCGCTCTAATCCCTTTCCCGCCTCGAGGAGACGGGTCCCTGCGCGAGTCGGGGACCCGCCTCCCGGGAAGGTGGCACGGAGGCGGGTTGGGGGCAGGTTGGGTACCCGCTCCCAGTTTCTGCCATTTTCCCGGCAGTTCCGCCTCCATACCCGCCTCCCCGGGGCTGGGAAAATTCCCACATTTGAGTACATGTGGAACTGCAGCCTAGCAAGGAGTTAAATATCTCCACCAGAGGAAGAAGGGAAGAGGAGTTGTGGGAAGGAAACAGGAAAACACCCATTTAATTAAACATTGCTTCTGTAATGTTTACTTACTCTTTCTATGTTGAGGTAAACACAGTTATCCTACACGTCTGGGCATAAAACCCATCCATCCGTATCAGTTAATCATCTGGACAGGGGGAGTGAGGGAGGAAAGGTTAAAGTTAAATGCACCTATAAAACCAGTGACTTCACTGGGATTGACGGCTCAGGGCTCTCTACTGAGAAATAATTGCCAGTCCAGGACTTATTTATAGGTGAAACAAAGCAGGGCCATGGCAGTAATGCGGGAATAATTAAGATTAACCCGTGACAAGACATCTTTAAAGTTGGTGAGTGACCTCAAGCGACTCAATAGCTTTGACCTGTGACACATTCGCACACACAGCTATCTGTAGAAAGCAAAGCAGCGCTGCCAAACTGCACACCAGCACCGCCCTGGGGAATTGCAATGCACAAACATTTAATTACCCTGGGAGTGAAAGAGTTTCCACTGGACTTTATCGATTTACAGCATGGGCCAATAACGCCGGGCAGTGCCGTTTAGGTTCCATTTATGTCCCGAGTCATATCATAGATATCATATAATTGAAAAGTAGTGAAGTTATGCTAAACCTGTATCGAACCTTGGTTAGACCACACACTGCGTACAGTTCTGGTCACTGTATTATAAAAAGGATATAGAGGCACTGGAGAGGGTGCAGAGAAGATTTACAAGGATGATACCAGAAATGCGAGGGTATAACTATTAAGAAAGGATGAACAGGCTGGGTCTCTTCACTTGAAAAAAGAAGGCTGAGGGGTGACCTAATAGAGGTCTATAAAATTATGAAAGGTTTTGATAGAGTGGATACAGAGAGAATGTTTCCACTTGTGGGGAAGAGCAAAACTAAAGGCCATCAATATAAGATAGTCACCAAGAAATCCAATAGGGAATTCAGAAGAAACTTCTTTACCCAGAGAGCGGTGAGAATGTGGAACTCGCTACCACAGGGAGTGGTTGAAGCGAATAGTGTAGATGCATTTAAGGGGAGGCTGGACAAGTATATGAGGGAGAAGGGGATAGAGGGTTACGCTGATAGAGTTGGATGAGGAAAACGGGAGGAGGCTCGAGTGGAGCATAAACACCGGCATGGACTGGTTGGGCCGAATGGCCTGTTTCAGTGCCGTATATCCGATGTAATCCTATGAGTTACGTTGATTTTTTTTTGCTGGGAGGGTTGCCTTTGTTGTGTTGAAATCCTCGGCACTTGATTTCGCACCCCGCAGCGAGATTAATGGTCAATCGCTCCTCTTCCACCGGTGAAGAAATGAACATCGGTTAATTTCCAGACAAAATTTGCCAACAAAAACAAACAGGATTGTTGGCAGAAATCCCCCCCAAAAAAATCGATACTGGTGTGATAACCTCACATATTAAAACTGTTCCCGACTTGCTTGACCAGTAACTGTCGGTTAGGGGTAGAGGAGCAACGGGGTCTTGGGGGTAGAAGATACACAAATCACTAAAAGTAGCAACGCAGGTTAATAATGGCCCGGAATTTGTGGTGAGTGGTGAAGAGACGGCGCTCGGCGCTGACCTCGAGGAAAGCTGCCCGCAAAGACCCAGCGATCTCTGCGGCGTCGATTTCAGCTCTCCTGGCCTTAGTTGCAATCTGGCGCCAAATCAATTGAACCTCCAGAGCCCAGCAAAAGTGATGTCATCAAACAGGCTGAGCAGCCAATCACATTGAAGAATTCTCGCAGACAGCAAACCAGGAAGTAAAATGCACAGATTATACTTTACTTTTTTATAAATTTTAGGGAGCAAAATAAAGATTGGGAAAAACACAGAGGTTTAAGGTAGAAGCTGAAATATCATAAACAAATGTTTTTTCTAAAAATAATTTTTTTAAAAAGCCATATACTGTAATTCCTAATCATATTAATGGAAAAATTTGACATTCCACAAATATAAAATTAGTTTTCCAGGGCCAGAACAGTCAGTTGTTCAACAGTCAATACGCCATTAAAAACCCAGTTGCACCTCTTTTAACAAGGTTTAACATTTTTTGGGGGGCAGTGGAGGGGGGCGTTTAACAGCAATATTCCAACGTAATAGGGGAAGTTTTTGTCCTTCAGTGTGATTTGGACCATGTACAGCAGGCACCTCAAAGCACTGGAGAGGTACCACCAACGCTGCCTTCGCAAGATCCTGCAAATCCATTGGCAGGATAGGCGCACCAACGTCGGTGTTCTTGCTCAGGCCAACATCCCCAGCATCGAAGCTTTGACCATGCTCGATCAGCTCCAATGGGCGGGTCACATTGTCCGCATGCCCGATACGAGACTCCCAAAACAAGCGCTCTACTTGGAGCTCCGGCACGGCAAGAGAGCCCCAGGTGGGCAGAGGAAATGCTTCAAGGACACCCTCAAAGCCTCCTTGAAAAAGTGTAACACCCCCACCGACACCTGTGAATCCCTGGCCCAAGACCGCACAAAGTGGAGGAGAAGCATCTGGGAAGGCGCTGAACACCTCGAGTCTCTTCGCCGGGAGCAAGCGGAAGCCAAGTGCAGGCAGCGCAAGGAGCGCACAGCAACCCAAGCACTCCACCCACCCGCCCCTTCAACCACCGTCTGCCCCACCCGTGACAGAGACTGTAGGTCCCGCATTGAACTCATCAGTCACCTGAGAACTCATTTTTAATGTGTAAGCAAGTCATCCTCTGTTCCGAGGGACTGTCTAAGAAGAAGAAGGATTTGAATTGGTTGCCAGTTCTGGGGAGTTCCACAGAGCCACCTGTGGCAGAGCAGGGAATGACCGAGCGCAACCTCTGGACTTCCACCTTTGACTGTGCGTGCGCTCGATCCTGAAGTTGCGGTCAGCTTCAGAGGGCGAATGACGGCGAACGCCGACAGTTTCGCCGTCATTACCACCGAAAAATCCGGGACCAATGTGTTTAAAGGAACATCTTAATACAAAGCAAACCAGTACTTTTGAGGTGCAGTCACTGTGTTGTAGGCAAGTGCAGACGGCCAATTTAGCACAGCAAGGTCCCACAAACAGCAATAAGATGAATGACCAGGTAATCTATTATAATGGTGTTAAGAATATAAGAAATACACAGGATTACATAGGGTATACGGCACAGAAACAGGCCATTCGGCCCAACCAGTCCATGCCTGCGTTTATGCTCCACTCGAGCCTCCTCCCATCTTATCATCCTTGTAAATCTTCTCTGCACCCTCTCCTGTGTCTCTATATCCTTTTTATAATATGGCGACTAGGACTTACGCAGTACTCTAAGTGTGGCCTAACCAAGGTTCGATACAGGTTCAGCATAACTTCCCTACTTTTCAATTCTATCCCTCTAGAAATAAACCCTAGTGCTTGGTTTGCTTTTTTTAAGGCCTTTCTAACCTGTGTCTCAACTTTCAGTGATTTGTGTATTTGTACTCCGAGATCCCTTTGTTCCTCTACCCCACCTAGACTCGTACCTTCCAAGTGATAAGTGACCTCCCTATTCTTCCTACCAAAATGTAATACCTCACATTTGTCTGTGTTGAGCTTCATTTGCCAATGATATGCCCATTCTGCAAGTTTATTAATGTCCTCCTGTAATTTGTTGCAGTCCTCTTCAGTATTGACTATCCCCCCCCATTTTGGTCGCATCTGCAAATTTAGAAATTGTGTTTTTGATTCCAAAGTTTAAATCATTAATGTAAATTGTGGCCCCAGTGGTCCCAGCACCGATCCTTGTGGAACACCACTACCCGCCTTCTGCCACTGTGAATAGCTGCCCTTTACCCCTAATCTCTGCTTTTTGTCTTGAAGCCAGTGAGCTATCCATTCTGCTACTTGTCCCCTGACTCCGCATTCTCTGACCTTGTTCATTAGTTGATTATGTGGTAACTTATCGAAAGCCTTTTGAAAATCTAGATAAATTACATCTACTGCATTACCCTTGTCTACTCTCTCTGTTACCTCTTCAAAAAATTCAATTAGGTTGGTCAAGCAAGATTTTCCCTTTTGAAATCCATGCTGACTATTTATTATTATATTGTTGGTTTCTAGATGTTATTCTATTCTCTCCTTTAGTAGGGATTCCATCATTTTTCCTACCACTGATGTTAAGCTGACTGGCCTATAGTTCCCTGGAAATGTTCTATCTCCGTTCTTAAATATAAGTATTACGTTAGCTATCTGCCAGTCCTCTGGCACTGCACCTTTTTCTAACAAATTATTAAATATATGTAGTAATGCCTCTGCTATTGCTTCCCTAGATTCTTTTAAAATGTGCGGATGTAATCCGTCGGGACCAGGGGTTTTTCCTCTTTGAGTTTGATTAGTTTATTTAATATATCTCTTTTTATTTTAAAAGCAGTTATCTCATTTCTAATCTCATCATCAATGTCATGTCCACGTGTTCTGTCTCCCTGGTAAATACTGAAGCAAAGTAATTATTTAATATTTCTGCCATCTCTCTATCGCTGCCTGTGATATTGTCCTGTCCATCCCTTAGTGACACTATTCCCATTCCGACCTTCCTTTTTTTATTTATGTGCTTGTAAAATATTTTACTGTTTTGTTTTATGTTCCTTGATAATTTAATTTCATAGTTCCTTGTTGCCTTTCTAATTGTTTTTTTGGCTTCTCTTCTAATCTCTTCGCATTCTCTCTCGTCATGCTGTCCCCTGCTGTCCATGTACTGAGTTTATGCCTCTTTCCTTACCCTCAATTTTTCCCTTATATCTTTATTCATCCATGGCATCTCATTAGTGTTTAGCTTGTTCTTGGTTTTTAACGGAATAGGAGCAGGAGTAGGCCATTTGGCCCTTCGAGCCTGCTCTGCATTCAATATGATCAGTCGCTGAAGGTAAGCATGCAGGTGCAGCAGGCGATTAAGAAGGCAAATGGTATGTTGGCCTTCGTAGCAAGAGGGTTTGAGTACAGGAACAAGGATGTCTTGCTACAGTTGTACAGGGCCTTGGTGAGACCGCACCTTGAGTATTGTGTGCAGTTTTGGTCACCTTACCTGAGGAAGGACGTTCTTGCCATGGAGGGAGTGCAGCGAAGATTCACCAGGCTGATACCTGGGATGGCAGGAATGACGTATGAGGAGAGATTGTGTCGATTGGGCTTATACTCACTGGAGTTTAGAAGATTGAGAGGGGATCTCATCGAAACCTATAAAATTCTGTCAGGTCTGGACAGACTAGATGCAGGAAGGATGTTTCTGATGGCCGGGGAGTCCAGAACCAGGGGTCATAGTCTAAGGATAAGGGGTAAGCCATTTAGGACTGAAATGAGGAGGAATTTCTTCACCCAGAGAGTGGTGAACCTGTGGAATTCTCTGCCACAGAGGGCGGTGGAGGCTAGTTCATTAAATATATTCAAGAAAGAGTTGGATATATTTCTTGAGGCTAAAGGGATCAAGGGATATGGGGAAAAGGCAGGGACAGGGTACTGAATTTGGATGATCAGCCATGATCACATTGAATGGCGGAGCAGGCTCGAAGGGCCGAATGGCCTACTCCTGCTCCTATCTTCTATGTTTCTATGTTTCTATGGCTGATCTTCTACCTCAGCTCCACTTTCCTGCACTATCCCCATATCCCTTGATTCCCTTAATATTCAAAAATCTATCGATCTCTGTCTTGAATATACTCAACGACTGAGCCTCCACAGCCCTCTGGGGTAGAGAATTCCAAAGATTCACCACCCTCTGAGTGAAGAAATTTCTCCTCATCTCAGTCCTGAATGACTGACCCCTTATTCTGAGACTGTGACCCCTGGTTCTAGAATCCCCAGCCAGGGGAAACAGCCTCCCAGCAACTACTCTGTCAAGCCTTTAAGAATTTTATATGTTTCAATGAGATCACCTCTCATTCTTCTAAACTCCAGAGAATATAGGCCTAGCCTACTCAATCTCTATCATAGGACAATCCCCCCATCCCAGGAATCAGCCTGGTGAACCTTTGTTGCACTCACTCTATGGCAAGTATATCCTTCCTTAGGTAAGGAGACCAAAACTGTACACAATACTCCAGGTGTGGTCTCACCAGGGCCCTATATAATTGCAGTAAGACATCTTTACTCTTATACTCCAATCCTTTTGTAATAAAGGCCAACATACCATTTGATTTCCTAATTGCTTGCTCTGCCTGCATGTTAACTTTCAGTGATTCATTGACAAGGACACCCAGGTCCTTCTGAATATCAACATTGCCCAGCCTCGCACCATTTAAAAAATATTCTTTTCTATTTTTCCTAAAAAGTGGATAACTTCACACTTCTCCACATTATATTTCATCTGCCATGTTCTTGCCCACTCACTTAACCTGTCTATATCCCTTTGTAGCCTCCTTGCATGCTCCTCACAGCTTATATTCCCATCTAAACTTTGTATCGTCAGCAAACTTGGATATATTACACTCAGTCCCCTCATCTAAGTCATTGATATAGATTATAAATAGCTGAGGCCCAAGTACTGATCCTTGCAGCACCCCACTAGTTACAGCCTGCCAAGCCGAAAATGACCCGCTTATTCCTACTCTCTGTTTTCTGTCTGCTAACCAATCCTCAATCCATACTAGTATATTACCTCCAATCTTATGAGCCCTAATTTTGTGTAATAATCTCTTGTGTGGCACCTTATCGAATGTTTTTTGAAAATCTAAATACACTACATCCACTGGTTCCCCCTTATCTACCCTGCCAGCTACAACCAATGTTCCCTCTTATTTTTGGGGGGTGCATGGCCCCTTTAAGGGGCTGCGCGGCCCATTCATAGTTTCGCACATGCGCAAAACTTTACATTGAAAAAGCCGGTCCCAGGCTGCGCGGGACTGGCAGAGATATGCACGGCCACGCACCTTATAGGGAACGTTGGTTACAACCTCAAAAAACGCTAACAGATTTGTCAAACACGATTTTCCTTTCATAAATCTGTGTTGACCCTGCCCAATCATATTATGATTTACTAAGTGCCCCGTTACCACATCCCTAATAATAGATTCCAGCACTTTCCCGATGACTGATGTCAGGCTAACTGGTCTGTAATTCCCTGTTTTCTCTCTCACTCCTTTCTTTAATAGTGGGGTTAAATTTGCTACCTTCCAATCCACAGGGGCCATTCTAGAATCTTGTGAATTCTGGAAGATCAAAACCAATTCATTGACTATCTCCGTAGCTACCTCAAGATGTAGGTCATCAGGTCCAAGGGATTTGTTGACTTTTAGTCCCATTAATTTCTCCAGTACTATTTCTTTACTAATACTCATTTCTTTAAGTGCCTCATTCTCAGTGGACTCTTGGTTCCCCATTATTTCCAGATTTTTGGGGGGTCTTATACCATGAAGACAGATACAAAGTATTTGTTTAATGTCTCTGCCATTTCCTTATTCCCCATTATAATTTCTCCTGTCTCTACCTCTAAGGGACCCACATTTACTTTCACTAATCTGTTTCTTTTTACATACCTATATAAGCTTTTACAATCTGTTTTTATGTCTCTTGCTATATTCCTCTCATATTCTCCTTTTCTTTATCAATTTCTTGGTCATCGTTTGCTGAATTCTAAAATCCTCCCAATCCCCTGGCTTACTATTCCTTTTGGCAACATTATAAGCCTCTTCCTTTAATGTAATCTTAACTTCTCTTGTTAGCCAAGGTTGGGCCACTTTTCCCATGGGATTTCTATTCCTTAGGGGAATGTATATTTGTTATGATTTATGAATTAGTTCTTTAAATGTTTGGCATTGTTTATCTACCATCATATCTTTTAATCTAGTTTCCCAATCTACATTAGCCAACTCGCCCCTCATACCTATGTAGTTTGCTTTGTTCAGATTTAAGACTCTAGTTTTGGACTTAACTAAATCACTCTCAAACTCAAGATAAAATTCTATAATATTATGATCACTCTTCCCCAGAGGCTCCTTTATTACAAGGTTATTAATTAACACTTTCTTATCACAAAACTAGATCTAAAATAGCCTGTTCTCTAGTTGACTCCTTGACATACTGATCTAGAAAACTATCTTGAATACATTCCATGATCTCGTCCTCCACAATATTACTGTTTGGTTTGCCCAGTCTATATGAAGATTAAAGTTCCCTGTGATTACTGTATTACCCTTGTTACATTCACCTCTAATTTCCTAATTTATACACTTCCTGACACTACAACTATTGTTAGGGAGCCTATAAGCTACTCCCACCAGTGTTTTATGCTTTATGTTGTTTAGCCGTGGCTCAGTGGGTAGCACACTTACCTCTATGCCAGAAGGTTGTGGGTTCACGTCCCACTCCAGGGACTTGAGCACAAAAGTCTAGGTGGACAATCCAGTGCAGTACTGAGAGGGCACTGCACTATCGGAGGTGCTGTCTTTTGGATGAGACGTTAAACTGAGGCCCCATCTGCTCTCTCAGGTGGATGTAAAAGATCCTATGGCACTATTTCGAAGAAGAGCAGGGGAGTTATTCCTGGTTTCTGAGCCATTGGTAAAACAGATTATCTGGTCATTATCACATTGTTGTTTGTGGGAGCTTGCTGTGCACAAATTGGCTGCCACATTTCCTACATTACGACAATGACTACACTTCAAAAAGTACTTTATTGGCTGTAAAGCGCTTTGGGACATCCGGTGGTTGTGAAAAGCGCTATAAAAATGCACGTTTTTTTTTCTTAGCTCCACCCAAACTGATTCTACATGTTGATTTTCCGAGCTTAGATCCTTTGGCCTAGAATTTCAGTATAGCCAGTTTTGGGGCGCTAACCTTAGCGCCCGCCCGAAGTTAGCGCCCGCCCCAAAGTAGCGCCCCGTTGCCGGAAATTCAGTGGCTTCGCCCTAAGAGGTTGTTGGAGCGCTAAAAGAGGCGTTCCACTACTATCTTTAGGCGCTAAGCCGGCGGTCCAGAGGGATAGCACCCAGGCGGGGCGCAGCGCGGGTGCGGTCATTTTTTGACTGACAGCAGACCCCGTGGCGCCGACCAGCTCTTAAAGGGGGAAGGGACGAATTGGTCTGCTGCCACGCCCTGCACACTGCAGCCTTGCAAAGAGGCCTCAACACTGCTGCTCAGCCCCAGGGAGTCATGGCAACGCCAGAGGAGGCCCGTGAGCGTGCCCTGCGCTTCTCAGAGGGTGATCTGGACATAATGGTCACAGCTCTGGAGCAGAGGCGCAGGATCTTGTTCCCAGAGAGTGGGAGGAATCCGAACCACCACGACTACACCAGAGCCTGGAAGCAGATCGCCCAGAGGGTGACGTTCACCGGCGATGCCCCCAGGACCCACAAACAATGTCGTAAAAAATACAACGACCTGACCAGGATTGTCAGGGTGAGTACCCTTTCCAGTCTCCTCCTCATTCTTGCATGTACACCTGACATGATGGGCAAAGGGAGCTGAAAGTCCTAATGGCCAGCCCTCAGCCAGCAGCATTGGGACAGTCATGAGCATCAATTGGCCATTCTGCACTCTACACTCTGGCCCAGCTATTCCACCATGGGAGGCAGTGCACACGGCATCAGGGCTACACTCTGGCCCAGCTATTCCACCATGGGAGGCAGTGCACACGACATCAGGGCTACACTCTGGCCCAGCTATTCCACCATGGGAGGCAGTGCACACTACATCAGGGCTACACTGCGCACTTACAGCCCGTCCTTTCTCTTGCAGGCTAAAGTTGCGTATAATCGGCAGGCCCGTGTCAGGGCCAGGGGAGGCCGCGCAAAGCTGCAGAAGCTCACTCGGCTGGAGGAGCGCGTGTGTGTGCTCATGGGAGCCCGTCTGATCGTGCGCACAGCGTGCGGAGTAGCCGACCCTCCACTGCCCGGCAATGGTAAGGACCTCGCCTTTTGGCCCTCTCGCGTCGCACTTGCGCATCCGAGCTACCTCCTTTGCCACTGTCCCACCAATGCGCTGAATGCCACCAGTCCTAACTCCCTCGCTGACGCCGTCTCCTCACCCTGAAGCTACTCTTGTGCATTCCTGCTTTCAGCTGGTGATGACCAGGACCCTGAAGCTGCCAGTGACAGCCCCTCCGAGCAGGAGGAGGAGGAGGAGGAGCAAGCCGGACCATCGGGGGAACACTCAGGTCCCGCCGGAGAGGACGAAAGGCTTGACACGTCCTCACTGGACGAGTGCCTGGAGGAACTGTCGCAGGGGAATGCAGCTTCTGGGACCAGTGGCGTCCAGCCACCCAGGAGCCGTGCGCGTGGCCCGCGGCCTTCCCCCCAAAGGGGGGAAGGATCAGAGGGGAGTGCTGCTGATCGGCACACTCGCCGCCACCAACGTGGCAAGGTTCCCCTAGTTCGGCCCCCTCCTCCCCAGCGGGAGAGTCGCGACTCCAGTCCGGACACCTTCACCTCGGAGGAGGTGCGGAAGCTGGATAAGATGGCCGAGGATTCGGACCGGCGCCACACGGAGCTCATGAGCGTGGCGGGGCGCATGCCTGAGGCCATCGAGTCGCTGGCGACCAGTGTGCGCGAGTTCGGGGCAGCAACTGCCGCGAGTGGCCGCATGCTGACTGATGCCGTCAAGACCCTGGCGGGTGTGATGCGGGCGCACACCAGGACAACAGGGGCACTCACTGCTGCCACACGCGCTGTCTCAGGCAGGCATCGCCAGGGCAGCTGCCGCGCTGGAGCATCCCAGCGAGCCGCCCCTCGGCTGATTGTTGCGGATCCTGCAGTGCGGGCCCGGCTGAGTGCCAGCGCGCCACAGCACCAGCCAGCCCATCCCAGACGCCAGCTGGCCCACATTGCGCCATCCGTCGCCGCCATTCCCCCACTGGGGCGTCAAGGGCAAGCGGCTGGAGCTGATGTTGGCCAGGCTCAGGTGCGCCACTCAGCAGATGGCCCCTCGAGGCCCAAAGGCCGTGTATGCCGCCCCCCAGCGGCATCTGGCGGAAGGACATCTGAGCCTCAGGCGCCTTCCCCCAGCCTCGCAGCAGCCACTGGGCAGAGCTTGCGAAGGAGCAGCAGGCCGGGCAGGGGAGGCAAAAGGCTGGGCAAGGTCTCGCCCTCGTGGGCCACTCAGTAGAGGGTGTGGCCTGCTTTCGTTTTATATGGCGGTGGCCATCTTTCTTTTGCCCATGGTTGTTTGGTTCGTGGCCTTTTTTTTTGCGTTAGGCCGAGGTTGAGGCCCGGGTTGTACAAATGTGGAGTGACTCCTCCCCAGTTTGTGGGAGTGAGTCGTTTGTTGGGCTTTTTGTTGGGCCCGTTGATTGTTTTTGGGGATTCATGTGGGAAGGGGTTTTCATTTTTGTGTAATAAAAATTTATCTTTATTCATGCAGTCTCCATGGTTGTTCTTCTTAGTGTTTGTTGGCTTCGCCGGCTGAGGGCTTGCGGAGCGGCTGCATTCATCTTCCCTCATGGCCCCAAGGCATTCCCTGACAGGGGGCTTAGAAGTACCGTGTAATAAGGTGGCGTCGCGCGGCCCTTGGCCCTGGTCGCTCCCTCCTGGGAACGTACTCCTGCTCCTCCTCCTCCTGCTCCTCCTGCTCCTCCTCCTGAGGTGCTGCTCCAACGTCAGGTGGCAGTGCCTGAGTCCTGCGGATAGCCAGGTTGTGTAGCATGCAGCAAACTACCACAAATTGGGAGACCCGGTCCGGCGAATACTGCAGGGCTCCTCCGAAGCGATCAAGGTAGCGGAACCGCTGCTTGAGGACCCCAATAGTTTGCTCGATGATGTTGCGGGTGGTTTGATGGCTCTCGTTGTAGGCCTCTTCAGCAGCGGTCCTGGGCGCGCGGAGCAGGGTCATGAGCCAGGTACACAAAGGATAGCCTTTGTCCCCGAGTAGCCATCCTCTTGGGGGAGGCTGTGCCTCGAACATGTCATGCACAGTACTCTGCCGCAGGATAAAGGCACCGTGGCTGCTGCCTGGGAAGCTGGCATTGACAGCCATGATGCGCTGCTTGTGGTCACACACCAGCTGCACATTCAGAGAATGGTAGCCCTTCCTGTTGCGATACTGCTCGCCATGCTCCAGAGGGGCCCGCAAAGCCACATGCGTACAGTCAATGGCGCCCTGCACCAAGGGGAAGTCCCCGAGTCTGGCAAATCCCAATGCGCGCTGATGCTGGCTCTCCAGGGCCATGGGGAAGGAGATGAATTGGCTTCTCCTTCTGAACAGTGCTTCGGTCACCTGGCAGATGCAGCGATGCGCGCCGTACTGGGAGATGTTTGCTATGTCCCCAGCAGCGGATTGGAAGGAGCCGGTGGCATAGAAGTTCAATGCCACCGTCACCTTCACTTCCACCGACAGAGACGTCCTGCACCTGAGCTTTGGCCGCAGATCTCTGCGAAGCAGGTGGCAGATCTCTGCAATCACCTCCTTTCGGAATCGGAGCCTTCTAACACATCGCGCGGCACTCATGTTTAGGTAGGAGCGCTGCTGGCGGTATAGCCTGACTGGGTAAGGCCTACGTGGCTGACGCCTGTAGCCCCCTCTGCCTCTAGCCAGGGCTGCCCCTCTCACAATGCGTCTGCGAGCCCTACGGACATGGCGCTGCAGCTCCGCGTTGGCACCCCATGCAACCCCCATCAAATCCTGGCAAACACTCAAATTCCCAAAAGGCCACTTGCAGCGCTCTGGCCTGAGTCCAAAAATACCTGAGCTGTTGCTGCTTGAAACCAGTTAGCTATCCTCCTTGTTGTGTGTCCAGAAATGCGTTGCACTAGAGTGTTTGCTGAAAAATGGCTGGCCTTTATACTGGAGGGCACGTCCCCTTTAATTTGCACCCCCCGGGGCCCGCGCTGGTTGTGTTGCGTTCCTTTTTTCAAACGCTCCGGCCGCCAGCCGCACAATGGGGTGGTCCGACTGAAGTTTGGAATCGGGGCGGCCAAAGGGCGTTGCACGAGGATGTGATGTCATTTTCTGCGCGCGCATCCGGGCGGGCGCTAAACTTTGCACCGGCGCTAACGGTCAACTTAATGTGGGGCGAGGCGCAAACTGCGCTGCGCCCGGGCGCTACACGCATAGCGCCCGGAAATCACTTCTCTTAAGGCGCTAACTGCTGGCGCAAGCAACTGAAAATCTAGCCCTTTCTCTCTACCATCTTTATCCCCTCCTTTATTATCAGGGCTACCTCCCACCTCTTTTTCCATTCTCTTCTAAAAGTCAAATAACCTGGAATATTTAGTTCCCACCTTGGTCACTTTGCAACCTGTAATAGCTATTAAATCAAACCCATTTATTGCTATCTGTGCTATTAATTCATCTATTTTGTTGCAAATGCTTTGCACATTCAGATATATTGCTTTTAGCTTTAACTTTTTTCTATTTTTCCCTAATGTCACCTTAGTCTCTAATGCCCTATTATCTACGTTAAGCTCCCGGTCCCTTCCTGACCCACTCTGCTTATTTTTACCCAAATTGCTCCTTTGCTCTACAGCCTCGACATTGACAGTAATCATGGGTGACTTTAATCTACATATAGACTGGCCAAACCAAATTAGCAATAATACCATGGAGGATGAATTCCTGGAGTGTGTACAAGATGTTTTTTTAGACCAGTACGCTGAGGAGCCAACTAGGGAACAGACTATCCTAGATTGGGTATTGTGTAATGAGAAGGGGTTATTAATAATCTTGTTGTGCGGGGTCCTTTAGGGAAGAGTGACCATAACATGATACAATTCTTCATTAAGATGGAAAGTGAAGTAGTCCAATCCGAAACTAGGGCTCTAAATCTAAACAAAGGAAACTGCGAAGGTATGAGGAGTGAGTTGGCTATGGTAGATTGGGGAGCTTCATTAAAAGGCATGACGGTGGATAGGCAATGGCTAACATTTAAGGAGCGAATGCATGAATTGCAACAGTTATACATTCCTTTCTGGCGCAAAAACACAAAAGGAAAAGCAGTCTAACAAAAGAAATTAAAGATCCAAAGAGGAGTCATATAAAGTTGCCAGAAAAAGTAGCATGCCTGTGGATTGGGAGCAGCTTAGAGTTCAACAAAAAAGGACCAAGAGATTGATTAAGAGGGGAAACATAGAGTATGAGAGTAAACTTGCAAGGAACATAAAAGTGGACTGTAAAAGCTTCTACAAGTATGTAAAAAGAAAAAGATTAGTGAAGACAAATGTAGGTCCCTTACAGTCAGAAACGGGAGAATTTATAATGGGGAACAAGGAAACGGCAGAGCAATTAAACAAATACTTTGGTTCTGTCTTCACAGAAGAGGACACAAATGCTAGGGAACCAAGGGTCTAGTGAGAAGGAGGAATTAAAGGAAATTAGTATTAGTAAAAAAATAGTGCTGGAGAAATTAATGGGACTGAAAGCATTGGTTGTCATCTTCCAAAATTCTATAGATTATGGAACAGTTCCTGCAGGTTGGAGGGTGGCAAATGTAACCCCACTATTTAAAAAAGGAGGTGAGAGAAAAAACAGGGAACTACAGACCGGTTAGCCTAACATCAGTAGTAGGGAAAATGCTAGAGTCTATTATAAAGGATCTGGTACCAGGACACTTAGAAAATATCAATGGGATTAGACAAAGTCAGCATGGATTTATGAAAGGGAAATCGTGTTTGACAAACCTACTGGAGTTTTTTGAGGATGTAACTGATAGAATAGATAAGGGAGAACCAGTGGATGTGGTGTATTTGGGTTTCCAGGAGGCCTTTGATATAGTCCCACATAAGAGGTTAGTGTGCAAACTTAAAGCACATGGGATTGGGGGTAATATACTGGCATGGATTGAGAATTGGTTAACAGACAAGAAACAGAGAGTAGACATAAATGGGTCTTTTTCAGGGTGGCAGGTGATGACTAGTGGGGTACCACAGGGATCAGTGCTTGAGCCCCAGCTATTTCACAATATATATCAATGATTTGGATGAGGGAACCAAATGTAATATTTCCAAGTTTGCTGACGACACGAAACTAGGTAGGATTGTGAATTGTGAGGAGTATGCAAAGAGGCTTCAAGGCGATTTAGACAAGTTGAGTGAGTGGGCAAATACATGGTAGATGCAATATAATGTGGATAAATGTGAAGTTATCCACTTCAGTAGGAAAAACAGAAAGGCAGAGTATTATTTACATGGTGATCGGTTGGGATATGTTGATGTACAAAGGGACCTGGGTGTCCTTGTACACCAGTCACTGAAAGCAAACATGCAGGTGCAGCAAGCAGTTAGGAAGGCAAATGGTATGTTGGCCCTCATTGCAAGAGGATTTGAGTACAGGAGCAAGGATGTCTTACTACAGTTATACAGGGCCTTGGTGAGACCACACCTGGAGTACTGTGTGCAGTTTTGGTCTCCTTACCTGAGAAAGGATATACTTGCCATAGAGGGTGTGCAACGAAGGTTCACCAGACTGATTCCTGGGATGGCAGGACTGTCGTATGAGGAGAGATTGGGTCAACTAGGCCTGTATTCACAAGAGTTTAGAAGAATGAGAGGGGATCTCATTGAAACATATAAAATTCTGACAGGGCTAGACAGACTGGATGCAGGGATGATGTTTCCCCTGGCTGAGGGGGTCTAGAATGAGGGGTCACAGTCTCAGGATACGGGGTAGGACATTTAGGACTGAGATGAGGAGAAATTTCTTCACTCAGAGGGTGGTGAACCTGAGGAATTCTCTACCACAGAAGACTGTGGAGGCCAAGTCACTGAATATATTTAAGAAGGAGATAGATAGATTTCTAGACACAAAAGGCATCAAGGAGTATGGGGAGAGAGCGGGAATATGGTATTGAGATAGAGGATCAGCCATGATCATATTGAATGGTGGAGCAGGCTCGAAGGGCCGAATGGCCTACTCCTGCTCCTATTTTTCTATGTTTCTATTTCTCTTACTGCTTTTGAATCTACCCTTTCCTGAATCCTCTCATTCCCCCCTTCATTAGTTTAAAGCCCTATCTACAGCCTTAGTTATTCAGTTCACCAGGACACTGGTCCCAGCCCAGTTTAAGTGGAGTCCGTCCCAACAGAACAGCTCCCTCTTTGCCTAGTACTGGTGCAAGTGCTCCATGAACTGAAACCCCTTCCTCCCACACCACTTTTTCAGCCACGCAGTTAAACCTCTAATCTGTTTGTCCCTATGCCAATTTGCATGTGGCTCAGGTAACAATCCAGAGATTATTACCTGTGAGGTTCTACATTTTAATTTGGACCCTAGCTCCTCAAGTTCCCTCAGCAGAACCTCATTGCTAGTTCTACCTATGTGTTGGTTCCTACATGGACCACGGCAACTGGATCCTCCTCCTCCCACTCCAAGTTCTTCACCGGCCGTGAGGAGATGTCCTTAAACCTGGCACCAGGCAGGCAACACAGCCTTCGGAACTTCCGGTCACAGCTGTAGAGAACACTATCTATCCCCCTGACTATACTCTCCCCTACCACTACAACATTCTTTTTCACTCCCCCCACTTGAATGGCTTCCTGTACCACGGTGCCTTGGTCAGTTTGCTCATCCATTCTGCAGACTTTGCCCTCATCCACACAGGCAGCAAGAACCTCGTACCTGTTGGATAAGGGCAAAGGCTGAGGCTCCTCCAGCACTTCACCTGGGGTCCCCTTACCTGCCTGAATTGCAGTCACAAACTCCTGTCCCTGACCACTAACCAAAGCTGTGGCACTGCCTAGCCTAAGGGGTGTGAATGCCTCCTGGATTTAAAGTGTCCAGGGAACTCTCCCCCTCCCTGATGCCCCGCAATGTCTGCACCTCGGACTCCAGCTCAACAGCTCTGAGCTGAAGTTCCTCGAGATGTGGTTGTCCGGGATCAAGATGCTCTCCACAAACTCCCACATGTGTTGTTTGAGGGATGAATGTTGGCCAATCGTGCAGTGAACACCAACCAAATATCCTGCTAACATTTAAAAAAATTAAGTCCAGGGACTTAAGGGTCTGAAAAAATTTGGTCTATTCAGCCAAAAGTTAAGCCATGCTGACAAATCTGTCTATTCAGATACGGTATGATACATATTCTGATTTTTTTAACTTATCTTAAAATTTCCCTCCTTTTCTTCCTATTTTTTTGGCTTATTCTGATTCTTTTTCCTTTTGTTTATTTTGCTTTTCTCCTTCATTACTCTCACAGTTTCTTTTTTGCACATTACTTTCTGAATTTCGTTTCCTGTTTCTCTTCTGTCTGTGTATCCTGCAATAGCTCTCTCTAGTCTTGGATGTAGTTTTGGATCCAAGAACTGCTCCAATCCATGGCCAGTGATGCCATCTTCATCAGCTCTTTCAATTACAATGAGGAAGGCAAATGGTATGTTGGTCTTTATTGCAAGGGGCGGCGGGAGGGGGGGGGTGGCGCGGGGGGTTGGAGTACAAGAGTAAGGAAGTCTTGCTACAATTGTACAGAGTTTGGTGAGACCACACCTGGAGTACTGTGCACAGTTTTGGTCTCCTTATCTGGTAAAGGATATACTTGCCTTGGAGGCGGTGCAACGAAGGTTCACTAGATTGATTCCTGGGATGAGAGGGCTGTCCTCTGAGGAGAGATTGTGTAGATTGGGCCTTTACTCTCTGGAATTTAGAAGAATGAGAGATGATCTCACTGAAGCATATAAGATTCTGAGGGAGCTTGACAGGGTAGATACTGAGAGGTTGTTTCTATTATGTCCGTGTATAATTGAGACACGGACTGCAGGAGTTGATTATAACAAGTCTTTACTGAATGGAGACAACCTGGAAACTGAAACTACAGAAGCCTGCTGGGGCCTTTTATACAGGGGTGGTCACTGCCGGTACTGCAGTCTGAGACCAGTTATTCCCTTAAAGGTACATACACAACAATTCCTCCCCTTTTAGATAAACAGTACATAACATTAATTTAACAACTAAATAATAACTAATTACAAATACAATTACGGTTGCTAGATACATTGGTTGAAGTTAAGCAATTATAAGTTCAGTCTTTGAGGAGGCTTCCTGATTCTGTCTGGATAACGCCTCTTTGGGATATCAGGTTCTTCTGGCAAGGTTGAGTCGGGATCAATGTCGTTGTTTGGTTCGTCTGCTTCCAATATCACCGATTCTGCGGTGGATGCAATTGGTACTTCGGTTTCATCGCCAGGTGTATCAGATCGTGGTGTGGAGTTGACGTTTTCCAGTGACTCTAGAATCTGGTCAGCATGGCGTCTTACAATGCTCTCTCCAACATCCAAGGTATACATTAGAGGTCCTTGCCGTGTACAGATCGTTCCTGGCTGCCATTTCTCTGTGCGGTAGTCTCGGGCCAAAACTGGTTGACCTATCTTAAAACTCCTGGTCGGCCTTTCATTCATATTCTGAAACTGCCTGTTCTCCACATCTCTTCTGACGTTTGGCTTAACCAAATCCAAGCAGCATCGTAGTCTTCGATTGAAGAACATCATGGCTGGAGTTTGGTTGGTAACCGCATGTGTCGCATTCCGGTAGGCAAACAAGAAGTTATCCACCTTGTGTTGTAGGGGTGTATCTTCATTACACATTGCCTTGATAGCCTTCTTGAATGTTTGAACAAGCCTCTCGGCCAATCCATTAGTGGCTGGATGATATGGGGCGGATGTGTAATGCTTAACACCACTGCTCTTTAAGAACCTCCGGAACTCTTCAGACACAAACTGTGGTCCATTGTCAGAGCAAATCTGTTCAGGCAGCCCATTCCTGGCGAATATGGTTCGTAAGACAGTGATAGTTTTTTCTGTGGTGGTTGAGGACATTTTTATTACCTCTGGCCACTTTGAATGTGCATCCACCGCAATTAAAAACATCGAGTCCATAAAGGGACCAGCAAAATCAATGTGCACCCTTTGCCATGGAGATGAGGGCCACTCCCATGGATGTAGAGGGGCTTGTGGTGGGGCATTTTGGACCTACTGGCATCCTGTACAGCTCTTGGTCATCTCTTCGATTTCTCTATCGATTCCCGGCCACCACACAAACGCTCTGGCTAAGTTCTTCATTTTTACCCCTCCCAGATGACCCTCATGAAGCTCATTGAGCACTCTATCCTTCAATTTGGGTGGAATTACTACTCTGGATCCACACATCAAGGTTCCTCTGCACACTGACAGCTGTTCTCTTCTCGGCGAGAATGCTGGCAGCAGTGGTTCGCCATGTGCTGGCCATCCCTTCACCGTTAAATCATAGACCCAGGAGAGTGTCGGGTCATTTCGTGTTTCCTTTTCTATGTTTGCATTAGTCACAGGGAGACATTCGACTATAGTCGAGTGGAATAACTCCACTGGATCCACTGCCAGTTCTTCTTCCACCGTCGGCAACGGTAGGCGCGACAATCCATCAGCATTCCCATGCTGTTTAGTTCCTTTGTACTCGATGTCATATTGGTGTGCCCCTGGGTAAAGGGACCACCTCTGTAGCCGTTGTGCCGTCATTATCGGTACGCCCTTCTGAGGGTTGAAAATGGAGACGAGAGGTTGATGATCTGTTAGTAGAGTAAATTTCTGACCGTGCAGGTAGTGATTGAACTTCTTCACCCCCCACACCAGGCTGAGGGCCTCTCTGTCAATCTGGGCGTAGTTACGCTCGGCTGAAGTTAACGAGCGTGACGCAAAAGCTATCGGCCTCTCTGAACCATCAAGGAATTTATGTGACAGTACCGCCCCAATGCCGTAGGGAGACGCATCACACGCCAGTCTTATCGGTAGTGATGGGTTGTAGTGAGCCAATACTTCTCTTGAAGTGATTAGGTCCTTGCTCTTCTGAAAGGCCCGCTTACATTCATCGCTCCATTTCCATGCTACTCCCGTTCGTAGTAGGGCGTTCAGTGGATGCAGAATTGTGGACAAATTCGGCAAAAACATATGGTAGTAATTCACCAATCCGAGGAATGACCTCAGTTGCGACACATTTTCAGGTGCTGGAGCCTTAACTACCGCTTCAATTTTGTCAGGGGACTTATGCAACCCCTCTTCATCAATCACGTGGCCACAATACGATATCTGTTTCTTAAAAAACTCGCACTTGGGGCGATTGGCTCGTAGCCCATGTTCACGTAGTCTAGTGAGCACCTGCTCTAGGTTGGCAAGGTGTTCACTGTCATCTTCACCTGTCACTAGGATGTCGTCCAAGTAACACTGAGTCCCCGGAATCCCTTGCAGGACTTGTTCCATCGCTCTTTGCCATATCGCCGGAGCTGATGCTACTCCGAATACCAGTCGATTATACTGGTAAAGACCTTTGTGAGTGTTTATCGTGAGATACTTCCTAGAGGATTCTTCAACCTCCATCTGCAAATATGCTTGTGCTAGGTCAATTTTTGTAAAACGCTTCCCTCCAGTTAGTGAGGCGAAGATATCTTCTATCCTTGGAAGAGGATATTGTACTGTGTGAAGGACTGGGTTCACCGTCACCTTGAAGTCCCCACAGATGCGAACCTTCCTTGGCTCCTCAGACTTATTGTTTAACGTTTTCTTCATGACAGGAACGATGGGTGTCGCCCACTTGCTCCAGTCTATCTTAGATAACACACCTGCATTCTCCAGCTCTGCCTCGATGGCTGGGCGAATTGCATATGGTACCGGTCTTGCTTTGAAAAACTTGGGAATTGCATTCTCCTCTATTTTTATCGAGGCGGTTACGCCTTTAAGAGTTCCCAGTTCTTGTTGAAATACCTCTTTGGCGTTAGCTAAGATTGTTGACAATCGTCCAGGAGTGACGTCGTCATCCTTTTTACCAGCCACCGTCAGTGCCTGAATGGAGTGCCAGTCTAAACTTATCTTTCTGATCCATTCACGTCCCAATAACGGTGGTCCACCATCTTGCAGAATGTAGAGATACAATTTCTGTATTTTCTTGCCGTTGTATTCGACAGGCACCCTTATTTTTCCTCTGGGGTATACTTTTTGCCCCGTATACATCCTCAAGACAATGGATGTCTCTCTCAAGGGTATGTGTGAGAATAGCCGCTCGTAGTCTCGTCGATTCATGAGGGTTAGAGCTGATCCTGTATCCAATTCCATTTTGACTTGGGACCCTGCTATAGTGAGGTTGACCCAAATGGTTCGGTGATCCTCTTTTGCGATTACGTTGTGAAGTTTGAGACAGCTTAGTCTCTTGTTCCCGGATTCACTATTGCTCATCTGGTCTTCGGAACTACTGTCCGTCATCTTTTGTACTTTCCTGTACGGTTCCTTAGTAGCCTTTTTCTTGTTGTTGGTCTTCTTCCCAGACCTGCAAACTCGTGCAATGTGTCCCATCTTTCCGCATTGCCTGCATATTTTGTCCTTGGACCAGCAGTCCTTCTGGTCATGGTTTGTTCTGCCGCAGCGATAACATTTTGCAAATCCCCGTGTCATTTCGTGGGTGCCGTATTCCTGTGGCTTTTGTTGTATTTCCGCAGCTCCCCTTGCTGCTGCATCGTACGATACTGCCACGCTGAAAGCCTTATCTAGCGTCAGCTCTTTCTCTGAGAGTAACCTCTTCTGGGTTCCTTCACTCAGGAGTCCACAGACAAATTTGTCCCATAAGGTATCTGCCAGTCCTGCTCTGAACTGGCAGTGCTTTGATAGCTTGCGTAGTTCCTTAAGGTAATCAGCATTGCTCTCATTTTTATGCTGATTTCTCCTGTGGAATTTAAATCTTTCTGCTATCAGTAGCGGTGTAGGATTTAGGTGTTCCTGTAGGATAGCAACAATTTCGTTAAAACTCTTCGCCTTCGGTTTGGCTGGAGTAATCAGGTCCCGCAATAGGCCGTACGTTCTTGTGCCCATTAAATTTAGGAATACCGATGCCTTTTTCTCATCGGCTATTTCGTTTGCCTCGCAATATACCTCGACTCTTTCCACATACATGGTCCAGTCTTCTATTGCATTATCGAAGGCAGTGATATCGCCAGTCTTTGGCATCTTGAAAATCTAAGATGGCGCCTCCCGCGCTTTGCCTTCGTCCCCGATGGATCAAAATGGCGCCTCCCGCGCTTTTCCTTCTTCCCCGCCGAGTTAAGATGGCGCCTCCCGCGCTTTCCCGCCGCTGCCGCTGCTGCCAAAGCTGTTGCTGGCGATTATATTTATTTTACTATCCTGTAATGGCGATGCCCTATGGTCTTCGCACCTCCCCGATCGCTGCTGCCAACGCCGCTCTCCGCGGTATTTTTATTTTTCTATCGCGCTTCAATATTTGCTCCGTTAATTGAAGAACCGTTCCCGTCGTGGAGCGGACCCTCTGGGACACTTCGCTCCCTCTTCTTAGGTCCGAACGCTGCCCGGATTCGAAGCACCGGCCGCGCCCTGTGTGCTCCACCCTCTCTCTCTCTCTTTGCTTCCCAACTCGCTGCCCGGCCCCGTTGCAGAGCCACCCGATCGAGCTCTAGCCCGCCGCAGCCCAGGAAGGATCAGTGCACTACCTGCCACCAGCCCGATTAGCTGGGAAACCACAGACTGGAGAACCAAGCCTGGCTCTCGACAGTCTCTCCTGCACTTTTCAATTCGATGATTTGGAGGGCGGTTGCCCACGGTCGACGCCCGTTTCTCGAGTTTCTTTGGATTATTTATTTTTTTCTTTCTTCTGGCTTCAACCTTCAATAACGTCGTCTGAGGTGCTGCCGAGTTGCAGGTAAGTTCGTTCCTTACTCGTCGCCAGTATTATGTCCGTGTATAATTGAGACACGGACTGCAGGAGTTGATTATAACAAGTCTTTACTGAATGGAGACAACCTGGAAACTGAAACTACAGAAGCCTGCTGGAGCCTTTTATACAGGGGTGGTCACTGCCGGTACTGCAGTCTGAGACCAGTTATTCCCTTAAAGGTACATACACAACAGTTTCCCCTGGCTGGAGAGTCTAGAACTAGGGGGCATAGTCTCAGGATAAGGGGTCGACCATTTAGGACTGAGATGAGGAGAAATTTATTCAGTCAGAGAGTGGTGAATCTTTGGAATTCTCTACCCCAGAGGTGCTGAGTCGTTGGGCTGGATTTTCATTCAGGAGTCGGGTTGGAGGCGGGACGACAACTTTCGGGGTTGTCGTCCCGCCTCCATCGAGTTGTAGCCAACCCACGTGATTTTCCCTTGATTGACCTTGTTGAGCCCGCCCAGCGGGCTCAGCAGGCCAATTAAGGGCCACCCGGCAACAGGTGACGTCACAGATTGATATTTAATCTGTCAAGACCTTTTGACGGATGAAATATCAGCGTTTGACAGCTCTTTGAAGCTGCCAAACACTGACAATCTGTATTCTAAGTTAATTCCTTCCTCTCAGGATGATTTAGAGATCTCTCCGGAACAGAAAGCTGAATGCTGCAATTTTTGACAGATCGCGGCCATTCTGCTTTCTGTGCCAGTGAGATGAGGAACTCCCGAGACCTGAAGGAAGGAAGGCTGTAAAGGTAATTAAAACTTCTTTAAACACTTTACGCACACTAAACACACTTACCTCTGCACTCATGCACCCATCACTCACCTGAACACTGACATCTCGAACCCTCCAAGCCCTTCAGCCCGACGGCCCGTCTCCTCTAACTTGGCGTGGTTTGGAGCCGTCGGGAATCCCACACTTCAAGAATGAAAATAGGGATTAGGCTAAAAACTGCCTGTTAACTACCTGTTAACAGGCAGTTAATTGGCACTAATCCCCTTCCCGCCTTGGGGAGGCGGGTCCCAGTGCGGGTCGGGTATCCGCCTCCTTTGAAACTGGCATGGAGGCGGGTTGGGGGCAGGATGGGTTCGTGCCCCCCGATTTCGGGATTTTAACCCCCCACACGCCTCCAATCCCGCCTCCACGGCCCAATGAAAATCCTACCCATTGAGTCTATTCAAGGCTGACATCGATCGATATGAGGGGGGAAAAATTGGTGATCGTCAGCAAAGCAGTCGGTGTCACCGCCAACTGCCGTTAACGGCTGGCCGAAATGGCCGCAGCGCTAACAGATCTAAATTGGTGTGGGGGGCATGGAGGTAGGTGGCGCAGCGTTAACCTTAGGAGCAGCGCCATCCTGGTGGATTTACACGAGGGATCTGGGACCAATTTGCAGTCCAGGTACGGCATTGCTGCTTCCCCGAGCGTCGGTGAGCGCGGCTGTGGAGCTCACAATGCATTGTGGGCAGTGAGGAGCTTGGAAATTTAAAGGGGCCATGCACATTGAAGCAAGGGAAAATACAATGCACTGATTCAATACGTTTTTCAGCCCTTTCTGTCTTTTTACAAATATTCAATATTTAAAATAAGTTCCAAATGTGATTGTAGAAACATAGAAGATAGGAGCAGGAGTAGGCCATTTGGCCCCTCGAGCCTGCTCCGCCATTCAATGAGATCATGGCTGATCATCCAAATTCAGTACCCGGTCCCTGCTTTCTCCCCATACCCCTTGATCCCTTTAGCCTTAAGAAATATATCCAACTCCTTCTTGAATATATTTAATGTATTGGCCTCTACTGCCTTCTGTGGTAGAGAATTCCACAGGTTCATCACTCTCTGGGTGAAGAAATTCCTCCTCATTTCTGTCCTAAATGGCCTACCCCTAATCCTTAGACTGTGACCCCTGGTTCTGGACTCCCCGACCATCGGGAACATCCTTCCAGCATCTAGTCTGTCCAGTCCTGTCAGAATTTTATACGTTTCAATGAGATCCCCTCTCATTCTTCTAAACTCCAGCGAGTACAAGCCCAATCGACCCAATCTCTCCTCATACATCATTCCTGCCATCCCAGGTATCAGCCTGGTGAATCTTCGCTGAACTCCTTCCATGGCAAGAACATCCTTCCTTAGATAAGGCGACCAAAACTGCACACAATACTCAAGATGTGGTCTCACCAAGGCCCTGTATAAGTGCAGCAAGTCATCCTTGTTCCTGTACTCAAACCCTCTCGCCACGAAGGCCAACATGCTATTTGCCTTCTTGACCGCCTGCTGCACCTGCAGGCTTACCTTCAGCGACTGGTGCACAAGGACACCCAGGTCTCGTTGCACTTCCCCTTCTCCCAATCTATTGCCATTCAGATAATAATCTGCCTTCCTGTTTTTGCCACCAAAGTGGATAACCCCGCATTTATCCACATTATATTGCATCTGCCATGCATCTGCCCTATCAACCAACCTGTCCAAATCATCCTGGAGTTTCTCGGCATCCTCCTCACAGCACACACGCCCACCCAGCTTTGCGTCGTCTGCAAATTTGGAGATATTACATCTAGTTCCCTTGTCTAGATCATTAATATATATTGTGAATAGCTGGGGCCCAAGGACCGATCCCTGCAGTACCCCACTAGTCACTGCCTGCCAGTCGGAAAAAGACCCGTTTATTCCAACTCTTTGCTTTCTGTCTGCCAACCAGTTCTCTATCCAAGTCAATACCTTGCCCCCAATCCCATGTGCCTTAACTTTACACGCTAATCTCTTATGCGGGACCTTATCAAAAGCCTTCTGAAAGTCCAAATACACCACATCCACTGGTTCTCCCTTATCTATTTTACTAGTTACATCCTCAAAAAACTCCAGTAGATTAGTCAAGCACGATTTACCTTTTGTAAATCCATGTTGACTTTGTCCGATCCTGTCACTGTTTTCCAAGTGCTCTGCTATTACATCTTTTATAATGGGCTCTAGCATTTTCCCCACTACCGATGTCAGGCTTACCGATCTGTAATTCCCCATTTTCTCTCTACCACCTTTTTTGAATAGTGGAGTAACATTAGCTACCCTCCAATCCATGGGTACTCTTCCAGATTCCATCGAATGCTGAAAGATGATCAGCAAAGCATCAACTATTTCTAGGGCCACTTCCTTAAATACCCTAGGATATAGATTATCAGGCCCTGGGGATTTATCGGCCTTCAATCCCATCAATTTCCCTAACACCATTTCCCTACAAATACTGATTTCTTTCAGTTCCTCCCTTTCATCAGACCCTATGTTCCCCGACATCTCTGGGAGGTTATTTGTGTCCTTCTTTGTGAAGACAGAACCAAAATATGTATTTAATTGGTCTGCCATTTCTTTGTTCCCCATTATAAATTCCCCTGATTCTGACTGCAAGGGACCTACGCTTGACTTCACCAATCTTTTTCTCTTCACATATCTATAAAAGCTTTTACAGTCAGTTTTTATGTTCCCAGCTAGCTTACTCTCATATTCTATTTTCCCTTTCTTAATTAATCCCTTTGTCCTCCTTTGTTGAATTCTAAACTGCTCCCAATCCTCAGGTTTACTGCTTTTTCTGGCCAATTTATATGTCCTCTCCTTGAATCTTATGCTATCCCTAATTTCCCTTGTTAGCCACGGTTGAGTCACCTTTTTTGTTTTATTTTTATGTTAAATTGGGATGAAGAAATTCAGTAGTTCATCCATGCGGTCTTTGAACGTTTGCCATTGCCTATCCACCGTCAACCCTTTGAGTGACATTCCCCAATCAATCCTACCCAACTCACGCCTCAGACCATCGTAGTTTCCTTTATTTAAATTCAGCACTTAAAGCTGAATGACCTTTCTAAACTGAACAAATGGGGAAACTGCCTCAGCGCAAACACAAATGGCTCAGCAAGCCAGGGAAGGGGCACCAAGGGTCCCACACACAGCACTCCAGCTTTGTGCAGGGGGTCAACACGGCAAGAGCGGCCCTCTACCCACAGAGACCATGAGGTCCTCCAGAAAGAATGATGTGGGAGTACATCACCGAGGCCATCACTGCCAGCAGTGTTGCCCCCACGACCTGGCTCCAGTGCCCAATGAAGCTTCATGACCTCAGACCACTGGTCACGGTCAGTGAATGCATCTTCAAAAGCCGTCTCCTACCAACTGCACCACTAGCCCAATGCACAACCCCCAGTCACTCACCTACCAACAATCTGCACCAATGACGAGGCAGATCTCCCATTCCTAGCCTCACCTCACCCCCTTGGAGGAGACGGTGCAGGCCATTCTTGACAGGGGCATGGCTGAGCCCTTGGCCAGCGGCGGGGCTGAAAGGATACGTTATCCTTCTTCTGGCACGCACCTCTTGCTTTCCGGCCCTCCCGTCAGCACAACTCCACATTTGTGTCTTCCTCATTTCACACACCCAAGAAATGCAGCCTGCCCAGCCAGTGGGTCAACAAGAAGAGGCAGCCTGCCCAGCCAATGGGACCGCAGGCAGATGTTTCCATTCCCGATATCCCGGACACAAAGGGGCTGTCTGGGATGCACCCTTCCGTCTGATTCCTCCTCTTCGGCTTCCTCCTCTTCTGTGTCTTCCTCTTCCCTCTGCAAGCGGACGCTGTAAACGTGAAATAACAGCATAAGATGCTGGAAATACTCAGTTGGTCAGGCAGCATGTCAACCTGAGACGTGAACTCCATGAATGTAGCGTGACCTGCTGAGTATGACCGGCAGCATGTTCTGTCTTCTCAAAGGCGTTCACTTACCATCGAGCCCTTGCAAGCGTCCAGCAGCACGCCCAAAACACTTAAATACCTTTTCACATATATTACAGCAAGCCACCACTTCAACAAAATCCAAAAAACC
The DNA here is from genome assembly GCF_052327205.1 of Somniosus microcephalus. Classification (NCBI taxonomy): domain Eukaryota; kingdom Metazoa; phylum Chordata; class Chondrichthyes; order Squaliformes; family Somniosidae; genus Somniosus; species Somniosus microcephalus. The sequence goes on from NC_140989.1 coordinate 367,456,953, forward strand.
AAGGTCAAACCCTTCCGTTCAAACTTACCCAATTGATGTGCGTATCCCTTTAACAGCTGCAGATATCGCCCCTGTCAGCGGCTGTTAACCTGGCGTGCTTAGGACCCAACACTGAATTGAACGCTAAAGTCGAAGTTCGCGTAGGTGATGTTAAGTCAGTGTGTCACTGCGCCGGTTACCGGCAGCGCAATGGGGGCCCACGAATATGGCGGCCGCCGCGGGGCCCGCCTCCGGCTGGCACAAGAGCGGCGGCCGGCATTTTTTCAAGAATCGCTGGCGCTAAGAGGTAGTGGTAAGTATATGAATTTCTCACCCTTAGGACTCGAGGGGAATCAAGGGATGTGGAGATCGGGCGGGAAAGTGGGGTTGAGGTAGAAGTTCAGCCAGGATCTTATTGAATGGCGGAGCAGGCTCGAGAGGCCGAATGGCCGACTCCTGCTCCTAATTCTTCTGTTCTTATGAGATGTTTTACCTTGTCACAATGGAGAGTGTGCAGGTGTATCTGTGTCTCTCCTGGGTTTTCAGGCAAGATATCATTAAACGTATGAACGTGATCTACACTGCATTTAAACAGCCTAAACACTTAAGCAATGCTCTTAATAAAGAATATATGGGAAGGAACACGTTCACCAGTGTACTTTTTTTTTACTGTGAAAATTAAAATAAAAACGTATTTACATCGAGACTTTCAGGACGTCCCAAAGTGCTTTACAGCCAATTAATTATTTCTGAAGCGCAGTCACCGTTGTGATGTATGAAACGGGGCAGCCAATTTGCACACAGCAAGCTCCCGCAAACAGCAGATGACCGGATAAATATTGGCCAGGATATCCAGGAGAAATCCCCAGCTCTTCTTCGAAATAGTGCCGTGGGATCTTTTACGTCCACCTGAGAGGGCAAGGTAGATGGTTCTCGTTAGCAAAACCTCTGTCCTCAACTTAGCACCTAGTCATAGTCATAGAGTCACCTCCCCTTTACATAGAAACATAGAAGATAGGAGCAGGAGTAGGCCATTCGGCCCCTCGAGCCTGCTCCGCCATTTAATGAGATCATGGCAGATCATCCAAACTCAGTACCCTGTCCCTGCCTTCTCCCCATATCCCTTGATCCCTTTAGCTTAAGAAATATATCTAACTCCTTCTTGAATATATTTAAGGTGTGGAGATGCCGGAGTTGGACTGGGGTGGACAAATGTAAGAAGTCACACAACACCAGGTTATAGTCCAACAGCTTTATTTGAAATCACAAGCTTTTGGAGCGCTGCTCCTTCTTCAGGTGAAGTGGAGAAATGCATAAAGACACAGCTTATATAGTCAGAGAATCATGTCAGATGTTTACAGGTAACCTTTCCAACTGCCATTTATCGCACCTCGGCAGAGAGATAATCACAGCAGTCAAAGGTGTGAATGGTGTCCAAACAGGTCAGTCAGGGAAACATTACATCAAAGAACAATGAGGTGGGGTCACAAGGGGTCAAATATTGCAGATGCTGGGGTCTGTATGAAAAACAAAAAAACAGACAAAAAACATTTTTTTTGGCTGGAAATCACAGCAGGTCCGGCCGCATCTGTGTAGAGAGAACAAGCCAATGTCGACTCGAGTCTGGATGACCCTGCATCAGGTGGGGTTACATATAGCGTGACATGAACCCAAGATCTCGGTTTAGGCCGTCCTCATGGGTGCGGAACTTGGCTATCAGTTTCTGCTCGACGATTTTGCGTTGTCGTGTGTCTCGAAGGCCACCTTGGAGAATGCTTACCCGAAGATCGGAGGCTGATTGTCCTTGACTGCTGAAGTGTTCCCCGACTGGGAGGGAACACTCCTGCCTGGTGATTGTTGCGCGGTGTCCGTTCATCCGTTGTCGCAGTGTCTGCATGGTCTCGCCGATGTACCATGCTCCGGGGCATCCTTTCCTGCAACGTATGAGGTAGACAACGTTGGCTGAGTCACATGAGTATGTACCATGTACCTGGTGGGTGGTGTCCTCACGTGTGATGATGGTATCTGTGTTGATGATCTGGCATGTCTTGCAGAGGTTGCTGTGGCAGGGTTGTGTGGTGTCGTGGTCGCTGTTCTCCTGAAGGCTGGGTAATTTGCTGCGAACGATGGTCTGTTTGAGGTTAGGCGGCTGTTTGAAAGCGAGTAGTGGAGGCGTGGGGATGGCCTTAGCGAGGTGTTCGTCGTCATCGATGACATGTTGAAGGCTGCGAAGAACATGGCGTAGTTTCTCCGCTCCGGAGCGGATGCTGGGGTCTGTATGTTTTTCATACAGACCCCAGCATCTGCAATATTTGACCCCTTGTGACCCCACCTCATTGTTCTTTGATGTAATGTTTCCCTGACTGACCTGTTTGGACACCATTCACACCTTTGACTGCTGTGATTATCTCTCTGCCGAGGTGTGATAAATGACAGTTGGAAAGGTTACCTGTAAACATCTGACATGATTCTCTGACTATATAAGCTGTGTCTTTATGCATTTCTCCACTTCACCTGAAGAAGGAGCAGCGCTCCAAAAGCTTGTGATTTCAAATAAAGCTGTTGGACTATAACCTGGTGTTGTGTGACTTCTTACGAATATATTTAATGAATTGGCCTCAACTGCCTTCTGTGGTAGAGAATGCCACAGGTTCACCACTCTCTGGGTGAAGAAATTCCTCCTCATCTCTGTCCTAAATGGCTTACCCCTTATCCTTAGACTGTGAACCCTGGTTCTGGACTCCCCCGCCATCGGGAACATCCTTCCTGCATCTAGTCTGTCTAGTCCTGTTAGAATTTTATAAGTTTCAATGAGATCCCCTCTCATTCTTCTAAACTTCAATTCAATTCAATTCAAATCGCTTTATTGGCATGACAAGGTACATCTTATGTTGCCAAAGCATCGAAAAACATTTATGGTTGAACACATAAACGCAGATCTATCCATACAGTGTATAAACAGATATATCCCTGAGTGTATAAATATACATTCATATAATTTGTATATACTCTTTTTTTAGATTTAATGGTTGTCCCTCTGTTTATGGCAAGCTGTAACATAGTGTGCCGCTAAGGTTACACAATTTCTCTGTTCCCCTAGTAGGTATGGGAGTTTTTGGTCGTCATTCAAATTTCTGAATTCAGGGCATATTTTTGTGAATTTTGGGTAGAAATTCTTCCTGATGCCCTGATATTTTCCACAAGCTGTGAGGAAGTGCATCTCTGTCTCCACCACTCCCTGACTGCAGTGAGAGCATATCCTGTCCTCTCTTGGCAGCCGGGTCTGCCTGTGTCTGCCTTTTTCGATGGCCAGGCTATGTTCACTAAGTCTGTACATTGTCAAGGTTTTTCTCAGTTTGCTATCCTTTACCATGGTCAGGTATTCAGCCATGTTGTATTTTCTGTTTAGGGCCAAGTAGCAATTGAGTTTGTTTTGGGTTTTTGTTGTTTCTGCCCAATATGACAGATATTTTTCCTTTTGCTTAGTGACAATTGTGTTGGGTCGAGTTCTCTGTGCTACGATGTCACTGTCCTGGGGCTGGTTATTGTTAGTAGTGTTTGTAGTTACTTCACTGAGTCCCAGGACTAGTTGACTGAGGGTATTCATCTTTATGGTCCTCTCTTGGCATTTCAGGGCTTTGTAATGATAGCAGTGGGGGTTGCTCATTTTTAGGTGTTTCCAAAATTTGGTGGCTCCTTTTTGGATAGTAATTATTAATGGATATTGGCCTAGTTCTGCCCTGCATGCATTGTTTACGGTTTTCCTTTGGGTCCGGAGGATACTTTTACAGAATTCTGCATGTAGGATCTCAATGGGGTGTTTGTCCCATTTTGCGAATTCTTGTTGTGTTAGCGGTCCCCACACCTCACTGCCATAGAGTGCAATTGGTTTAATTACTGATTTAAAAATTTTGAGCCAAATGCTAATTGGAATTTCTATTAACTCCAGCGAGTATAAGCCCAATCGACCCAATCTCTCCTCATACATCATTCCTGCCATCCCAGGTATCAGTCTGTGATTCACTGAGCAGCAAAGATGTGGAACAATCATCTCATGGGGAACTAAGGACAAACAGTCCTGCCCAGCACTCGGCTGTTGCTGCACTGCGCATCATCCATCCTGTGCACCGCCCCACTGCACCTCCCTGGGGGCATGTTTCATTTCATTCAAATATTGAAGCACATTTGACAGCAGTGCACAAGAATGTCGTTCTTCCACCCGTCAAAGTGATGCTTACTACGAGATTAAGGCACATTCTGTTAAATGTTCCCTTTAGCAGCTATAGCCGGCATCACATCCGAAAAACGGCACCTCCAACAGTGGAAATGTAAAGTGCTACGGGACATCCTGAGGTGGTGAAAGGTTTGATATATATACAAGTCTTTCTTTCTACTACCTGAATGTTGTACACAACAACAACACATTTATATAGCGCTGTTAATAGTAAAACATCCGAAGACGACTAGCAAACAAAATTTGACACCAAGCCTCAGAAGGGGATATTGGGACAGGTGACCAAAAGCTTGGCCAAAGAGGTAGGTTTTAAGGAGTGTCTTACAGGAGGAGAGGTAGAGAGTTAGAGAGGCGGAGAAGTTTAGTGAGGGAATTCCAGAGCTTAGGGCCCAGGCAGCTGAAGGCACGGCCGGCAATGGCGGAGCGATTAAAATCGGGGATGCACAAGAGGCCAGAATTGGAGGAGTGCAGATATCTTGGGGGGTTGTAGGGCTGGAGGAGGTTACAGAGATAGGGAGGCGAGGAGGCCATGGAGGGATTTGAAAACAAGGATGAGAATTTTAAAATCGAGGCGTTGCCGGACCGGGAGCCAATGAAGGTCAGCGAGCACAGGGGTGATGGGTCAACGGGACTTGGTGCGAGTTAGGACACAGGCACATATTGGGGATATTATACGCATTATGTGCCTAAATGTTCGTTTTTTATATATAAAAGAGAAGCAAGCATTAACAGCAGATGTAGGAGTTTGGGTACACAACAGAGAGTTCCAGCTGTTATATTATAAACATGTCTGTAAGATTGAAATCATTAAGAACAAAGTAAAACCTGGAAATTATCTTGAAACATGCAATTAGCAAATTTTTGTCTCTTTTAGTTCACGGTGCCAATAACCTCTTTAGTAGCAGAGAGGAGAATAAAACTAGACCTCACCGAAGTCCCCTTTGAACCTGGATTTTGAAGTCTGTTTACCCATACTTGTATAATGATATTATGCACGCTTCCCGCGAATGATGTTCAACATTTTCTGAAAGATTTCATAATGTGTCATTCGTTCAGAATAAATAACATTAAAAAAAAAAATTCTAGTTGTTTCATTTACCCTGAAATTGATGGTCAGTTGAAGCAGAGAGACACAACTTGATTCAGTTCGACAATGGCGGTCAAGTCTGCACCGTGAACAGGCGGTTTTAGTATTTCATAGAAAGTTCAAAGAGGACAGTTTGATCTTGGAGTTCCTATATTTGCACGGCTTCACGACATTATGAGGGAATGGATGATCCTATTTGTAAGTTATTCCGCAGGATAATAGGGTTCGCAGGCATTTAGTGGTTTTCATAGGAATTAAGCATACAATCATAACCATTGTTAGCAATAATCACACATATACAAAGATAACTATTATTATCAATAATTACACACGTGCAATGATAACCATTACTAATAATGATTACATATCGTGTCAACCTTCGCTCAGTGGGCAGCACCCTCGCCTCTGGGTCAGAGGGTTCTGGGTTCAAGTCCCACTCCAGAACCTAGGCTAGCACTCCAGTGCAGCAGTGAGAGAGCGCTGCACTCTCGGAGGGGCAGTACTGAGGGAACGCTGCACTGCCAGAGGGGCAGTACTGAGGGAGTGCTGCACTGTGAGAGGGGCAGTATTGAGGGAGCGCTGCACTGTCGGAGGGGCAGTACTGAGGGAGCGCTGCACTGTCGGAGGGACAGTACTGAGGGAGCGCTGTACTGTCAGAGGGGCAGTATTGAGGGAGCGCTGCACTGTCGGAGGGGCAGTACTGAGGGAGAGCTGCACTGTCGGAGGTGCAGTACTGAGGGAGTGCTGTACTGTCAGAGGGGCAGTACTGAGGGAGTGCTGCACTGTCAGAGGGGCAGTATTGAGGGAGCGCTGCACTGTCGGAGGGGCAGTACGGAGGGAGAGCTGCACTGTCGGAGGGACAGTACTGAGGGAGTGCTGTATTGTTGGAGGTGCAGTACTGAGGGAGCGCTGCACTGTCAGAGGGGCAGTACTGAGGGAGAGCTGCACTATCGGAGGTGCAGTACTGAGGGAGCGCTGCACTGTCGGAGGGGCTGTACTGAGCGAGTGTTTATGCTCCACACGAGCCTCCTTCCACCCCTCTTCATCTCACCCTATCAGCGAAACCTTCTATTCCTTTCTCCCTCATGTGCTTATCCAGCTTTTACAGCAAGAAAGGATATTGGGACGGAGGTAAATCCTGAACGGCAATATATTGGGAGAAGGGGAAGTGCAACGAGACCTGGGTGTCCTTGTGCACCAGTCGCTGAAGGTAAGCATGCAGGTGCAGCAGGCGGTTAAGAAGGCAAATGGTATGTTGGCCTTCGTAGCAAAAGGGTTTGAGTACAGGAACAAGGATGTCTTGCTGCAGTTGTACAGGGCCTTGGTGAGACCACATCTTGAGTATTGTGTGCAGTTTTGGTCGCCTTATCTGAGGAAGGATGTTCTTGCCATGGACGGAGTGCAGCGAAGATTCACCAGACAGATACCTGGGATGGCAGGAATGATGTATGAGGAGAGATTGGGTCGATTGGGCTTAGACTCGCTGGAGTTTAGAAGAATGAGAGGGGATCTCATTGAAACTTATAAAATTCTAACAGGACTAGGTAGACTAGATGCAGGAAGGATGTTCCCGATGGTGGGGGAGTCCAGAACCAGGGGTCACAGTCTAAGGATAAGGGGTAAGCCATTTAGGACTGAGATGAGGAGGAATTTCTTCACCCAGAGAGTGGTGAACCTGTGGAATTTTCTACCACAGAAGGCAGAAGAGGCCAATACATTAAATATATTCAAGAAGGAGTTAGATATATTTCTTAAGGTTAAAGGGATCAAGGGATATGGGGAGAAGGCAGGGACCAGGTACTGAGTTTGGATGATCAGCCATGATCTCATTAAATGGCGGAGCAGGCTCGAGGGGCCGAATGGCCTACTCCTGCTCCTATCTTCTATGTTTTTATGAAATGGTTAAAAACTAGTTGAGGAATATCATAGAAAATAATAAAGGAAAGTATGAGGGAAGTTAGCTTAGTGGTGACGAAAAGTGAGGGCCTGACAGGACTCACCGTTCAGTTCAGGGCCCCGCGCCTCAGGGAGGAGATATTGGCCTTGGAGGGGAAGCAGCGCAGATTCACCAGACTGACACCGGGGCTAAAAGGGTTAAATTATGAGGACCCCTGAACGGCCTGGCTCTAATTTTATGTTTATGCCCCCTTTGTTCTGGACTCCCCCCACCAGAGGAAATAGTTTCTCTCTATCTACACTACCTATCTCTCTCTACTTACCCTGACGAAGGGTCATTGACCTGAAACGTTAACTCTGTTTCTCTCTCCACAGATGCTGCCTGACCTGCTGAGTATTTACAGCATTTTACATAGAATATAGGAAAATAGGAGCAGGAGTAGGCCATTCGGTCCTTCAAGCCTGCTCCGCCATTCAATAAGATCATGGCTGATCCTCTATCTCAATACCATATTCCCACTCTCTCCCCATACCTCTTGATGCTTTTTGTGTCTAGAAATCTATCTATCTCTTTCTTAAATATATTCAGTGACTTGGCCTCCACAGCCTTCTGTGGTAGAGAATTCCACAGGTTCACCACCCTCTGAGTGAAGAAGTTTCTCCTCATTTCAGTCCTAAATGTCGAGAAATTTCTCCACTTTTCTGTTTTTATTTTTATCAAATCCTTTAATCATCTTAAACACCTCAATTAGATCACCCCTTCAGCTTCTCTCTTCAAGGGACTCCAAGCCTGGTCTATGCAACCTCTCCTCATAACTTAACCCTATTTCTAACCCTATCAGCAGAACCTTCTATTATCACTTCTATGTATTTCTTTATCGGAGTTTTATATCTGAAAACGAGTCCACAAGTTACTCTCATATTTTCTGGGGGTTTTTTTTGCTCAATTTTGTACACACTGAAATCTAAATGATGGCGTTCTTGATTGAACTTGCATGCAGCAAATCACTTTCCACTCTCTCGTTTCCTGTATTGTTTTATTCAAATTGTTCCGTTTTTTTATAAACAGATCACTAAGTGAAGACAGTCCACGTGCCAATTTTTAACCAGGGTTGGAAGCACAGTGCAGATGGCTAGTCTACGTTGTATATAATCATAAATAACAACAGAAAATGCTGGAAAAACTCAGCAGGCCAGGCAACATCCGTGGAGAGAGAAACAGAGTTAACGTTTCAGGTCGAAACCCTTCGTCAGGACTGAGAGAAAACACAGGAAATGAAACAGATTAAAAGGCCAGTTTGGGGGCTGGGAAATGGGGGTGAAAGAACAAAAGAGAAGTGAAGAGACACTAAGAGGTATTCAAAACCAGACGAGATGGTGATAGGACTAGTGGAGACAAAAGATGGCTCTAGATTAGGTGTGAAATGCGCTGGCAGAATGGGAGACAGCTGCCATGTGGGAGAGAAAAAAAGGGGGAAGGACAAAGGTGTGGATAAAAAATATATAAAAATGTAATAGGGGCCGAGGTTATAATCTGAAATTGTTGAACTCGATATTGAGCCCGGAAGGCTGTAAAGTGCCTAATCGGAAGATTTGTATATAATCATGTTTTATTCGCCGAGCCTTTTTGCCTTTTTGTTCAGATTGCGAGTTGCGAATAAGTGATTAAACCGAGTTGTGCGAATATTGTGTAAGTTGGTTGTTTTTAACGTGGAGTTTGAAGAAGTAGTTCTCCAAACGTAAAGCTGGCTCTTGAGAAACTATTCTGTGTTTATTAGAATTCAACCCTAATTATTTTTAATGTTGTGTGTTTACATTTCCACATGACAGTTGTTATTGTCTGAAGCCATGATCGATAACTGCAGGGTGCCTGGCCATGCACAAATATAACGAGGTGCATTTTTCCACTTGTGTAATTGAGTCACCTTCTGGCAGGCAGAGGACACATTCCAACTCTTTGTGTTGTGATGGGGAAGCCCTTCAATTGGCTCTCAGATCCTCAGGCTTGTTGTGCTGTACACGCATTGCTAAATGCTGGTAGACTTGCCAAAAAGGGGAGGTTAAGTGGTTAGACACACCACAATAAACCACTAAATATTGACAAGGAATCACACCAAGAAACTCCTGCTATGATATTGCACGAGCTACAATGGACCGACCTTACACCAAAAACTGACTACAACAACAACAACTCGGATTTATATAGCGCCCCTAACGTAGTCAAACGTCCCAAGGCGCTTCACAGGAGCGTTATTGAACAAAACTTGGTACCGAGCCACATAAGCAGGTCACCAAAAGCTTGGTCAAAGAGGTAGGTTTTAAGGAGAGACTTCAAGGCAGAGAGAGAGCTAGAGAGCAATGAGAGGTTGAGGGAGGGAATTCCAGAGCTTAGGGGCCCAGGCAGCTGAAGGCACGGCCGCCAATGGTGGAGCGATTAAAATCGGGGGTACGCAAGAGGCCAGAATTAGAGGAGCTCAGAGATCTCGGGGGGTTGTGGGACTGGAGGAGGTTACAGAGCTAGGGAGGGGGCGAGGCCATGGAGGGGTTTGAAAACAAGGCTGAGAATTTTGAAATCGAGGCGTTACTGGACCAGGAGCCAATGGAGGTCAGTGAGTACAGGGGGTGAAAGGTGAACGGGAATTGGTACGAGTTAGGACACGGCAGCAGAGTTTTGGATGAGTTCAAGATGTAGAAAAATAGGGTTGCCAATCTGCTACCGCGCCCACCCTCACCCGCAAAGTAGATCGATCCTCCCATTGTTTCTGGTAAAGAGTTACACGTGAAGTGTTAACTTGTCTTCCTCTTTCAGGTGCTGAATGACCAGCTGTGCTTTACCAGCCTTATCTGTTTTAATTTGGAAGTGATCATTAGCCATACCCTGAAAACATGTGCTTAGTGTCAGTGTGGCTCAGTGGCTAGCACCCTCGGTTCTGAGTCAGCAGGGTGTGGGTTCAAGTCCCACCCCAGAGACTTGAGGAACAAATCTAGGCTCACACTCCCCGTGCAGTACTGAGGGAGCGCTGCACTGTCAGAGGGGCAGTACTGAGGGAGTGCTGGAGGGGCAGTACTGAGGGACAGCTGCACTGTCGGAGGGGCAATACTGATAGAGCGCCGCACTGTCGGAGGGGCAGTACTGAGGGAGCACTGCACTGGCGGAGGGGTGGTACTGAGGGAGCGCTGCACTGTCGGAGAGGCAGTACTGAGGGAGTGCTGCACGGTCGGAGGAACAGTACTGAGGGAGCGCTGCACTGTCGGAGGGACAGTACTGAGGGCATGCCGCACTGTGGGAGGGGCAGTACTAAGGAGCGCTGCACTGTCGGAGGGACAGTACTAAGGAGTGCTGCACTGTTGGAGGGGCAGTACTGAGGGAGCGCCGCACTGTCGGAGGGGCAGTACTGAGGGAGTGCTGCACTGTCGGAGGGGCAGTACTAAGGAGCGCTGCACTGTCGGAGGGACAGTACTGAGGGAGCAGGGGGGAGTGCTCCCTGGTGTCCTGGGGCCAACATTTATCCCTCAATCAACATCAGTAAAACAGATTATCTGGTCATTATCACATTGCTGTTTGTGGGACCTTGCTGTACGCAATTTGGCTGCCGTGTATCCTGCATTACAACACTTCCAATTAAAAAGTACTTTGTTGGCTGTGAAGCACTTTGGGACGTTCGGTGGCCATGAAAGGCGCTATAGAAATGCAAGTCTTTCTTTTTCTTTTCAGTGTGAAGCTGTTGCCGGTAAGGCAAATCAGATACTGGGATGAATCTGATGGACTTTGGATTATCAAGCAGAACAAGTTGTATTGACATTGGAATCACTAACGTGGGGGACATAATATTAAAATTAGAGCCAGGCGGTTCAGAGGAAAGTCAGCCAGCACTTGTTCACACAATGTAGTAGAAATCTGGAACTCTCTCCCCCAAACGTCTGTGGGGGCTGGGTTACAATTGGAGCTTTCCAGACTGAGATCGATAGGACTTTGTTGGGTAAGGGTGCCCAGGGATATGGATCAAAGGTGGGTAGATGGAGTTGAGGTGCAGATTAGTCGTGATCTAATCGAATGGTGGAACAGGCTCGAGGGGCTGAATGGCCTGCTCTAGTTCCTATTGTACAGATAGAAACATAGAAACATAGAAGATAGGAGCAGGAGTAGGCCATTCGGCCCCTCAAGCCTGCTCCGCCATTCAATGCGATCATGGCTGATCATCCAAATTCAGTACCCTGTCCCTGCTTTCTCCTCATATCCCTTCATCCCCTTAGCCTTAAGAAATATATCTAACTCCTTCTTGAATATATTTAATGAATTGGCCTCAACTGCCTTCTGTGGTAGAGAATTCCACAGGTTCACCACTCTCTGGGTGAAGAAATTCCTCCTCATCTCTGTCCTAAATGGCTTACCCCTTATCCTTAGACTGTGACCCCTGGTTCTGGACTCCCCGCCATCGGGAACATCCTTCCTGCATCTAGTCTGTCTAGTCCTGTTAGAATTTTAAAAGTTTCAATGAGATCCCCTCTCATTCTTCTAAACTCCAGCAAATATAGCCTAATCGACCCAATCTCTCTTCATACGTCATTCCTGCCATCCCAGGTATCAGCCTGGTGAATCTTCGCTGCACTCTCTCCATGGCAAGAACATCCTTCCTCAGATAAGGCGACCAAAACTGCACACAATACTCAAGGTGTGGTCTCACCAAGGCCCTGTACAACTGCAGCAAGACATCCTTGCTCCTGTACTCGAATCCTCTCGCTATGAAGGTCGATGGTGACGTCAAGTCCGGAGTTGGCATCAGTTTTGATCATCCTAACTTAAAAAGGATATAAATGCAACAGAAAAGGTTCAGAAGAGGGTGATTCCAGGATATGTGGGACTAACAACAACTTTCATTTATACAGCGCCTTACAAGTAATAAAACGTCCCAAGGCACTTCACAGGAGCGATTATCAAATAAAAATTGACACCGAGCCACATAAGGAGATATTAGGACAGGTGACCAAAAGCTTGGTCACAGAGGTAGGTTTTAAGGGGGGAGCGTCTTAAAGGGGGAGAGAGAGGTAGAGTGGAGGAGAGGTTTAGGGAGGGAATTCCAGAGCTTAGGGCCCAGGCAGCTGAAGGCACGGCCGCCAATGGTGGAGCAATTAAAATCGGGGATGCTCAAGAGGCCAGAATTGGAGGAGCGCAGAGATCTCGGTGGGGGATGTGGGGCTGGAGGAGGTTACAGAGATAGGGAGGGGGGAGGAGGCTATGGAGGGATTTGAAAACAAGGATGAGAATTTTTAAATCGAGGCATTGCTTAACCGGGAGACAATGTAGGTCAGTGAGCACAGGGGGTAATGGGCGAACGGGACTTGGTGTGAGTTAGGACACGGGGCAGTGAGCACAGGGGGTGATGGGTGAACGGGACTGGATGTGAGTTGGACACGGGGCAGTGAGCACAGGGGGTGATGGGTGAACGGGACTGGATGTGAGTTAGGACACGGGGCAGTGAGCACAGGGGGTGATGGGTGAACGGGACTGGGTGCGAGTTAGGACACGGGGCAGTGAGCACAGGGGGTGATGGGTGAACGGGACTGGGTGTGAGTTAGGACACGGGGCAGTGAGCACAGGGGGTGATGGGCGAACGGGACTTGGTGTGAGTTAGGACACGGGGCAGTGAGCACAGGGTTGATGGGTGAACGGGACTTGGTGTGAGTTAGGACACGGGGCAGTGAGTACAGGGGGTGATGGGCGAACGGGACTTGGTGTGAGTTTGGACACGGGTCAGTGAGCAAAGGGGGTGATGGGTGAACGGGACTGGGTGTGAGTTAGGACACGGGGCAGTGAGCACAGGGGGTGATGGGTGAACGGGACTGGGTGTGAGTTAGGACACGGGGCAGTGAGGCCAGGGGTGAGGGGTGAACGGGACTGGGTGTGAGTTCGGACACGGGGCAGTGAGCAAAGTGGGTGATGGGTGAACGGGACTGGGTGTGAGCTAGGACACGGGGCAGTGAGCTCAGGGGGTGATGGGTGAACGGGACTGGGTGTGAGTTAGGACACGGGGCAGTGAGCACAGGGCGTGATGGGTGAATGGGACTTGGTGTGAGTTAGGACATGGGGCAGTGAGCACAGGGCGTGATGGGTGAACGGGACTTGGTGTGAGTTAGGACATGGGGCAGTGAGCACATGGGGTGATGGGTGAACGGGGCTTGGTGTGAGTTAGGACACGGGGCAGTGAGCACAGGGGGTGATGGGTGAACGGGACTGGGTGTGAGTTAGGACACGGGGCAGTGAGCACAGGGGGTGATGGGTGAACGGGACTGGGTGTGAGTTAGGACACGGGGCAGCCAAGTTTTGGATGAGCTCAAGTTTACGTGTGGGAGGCCGGCCAGGAGTGCAGAATAGACAAGTCTAGAGGTAACAAAGGCATGGATGAAGGATTCAGCAGCGGATGAGCTGAGGCAGGGGCGATGTTGCGGAGGTGAAAATAGATGGTCTTTGCGATGGTGCGGTTGGAGGCTCATCTCTAATATAACACCAACATTGCGAACAAAGTTATGAAGAAATGCTCAAGTGACTAAATTTATTTTCACTGGGGAAAAAAGAAGATAGAAGGTAGATATGATCCAGAACTTTAAAATAATGAAAGGTATCGATAAGTTTGGAGTAAACAAACTATTTAACTCGAACTGGACCACAGGAAAAGAGGAAACAAGTACAGATTTCACAAACCTCAAATGGGATTGGAGATTTTAATTCCATTTGCTCCAGTGGATAGCAGACATGTACAACAGACCTGTAGAGAAGGTAGCTGGTTTGGGGTGAATTGGCACCTTATAAATGGTAACTGGATCAATATCTATTGAGATGGGAGATGAAGAAATAGAGATATTAAAAAAGAAAGATTGCATTTCTATAGCGTCTTTCACGACTTCAGGACGTCTCAAAGAGCTTTACAGCCAATGAAGTACTTTTTGAAGTGTGGTCACTGTTGTAACTCGGGAAACGCGGCAGCTGAGGTTGTGAAAGGTGCTATATAAATGCAAGTCAGTCAGTCAGTCTTTCTTTCTTTCTTTCTACATCTGTAGACCGCCCCCAAGGATCAAAGCAACCCCTTCTTCATTTTCTTCTGGCTCACATGCCCTTTTCTCCTTGACTTCTGAAGATGGCAGAGTGATACGACACCAGACTGTGATTTAGTCTTTAACTGCCAAAGCAAGCTTGTTAAACAGTCAAAGAATAAGTGAACAGTAACAGTGACACACTAGATTTTACAGTGGGTTTTAAGCTCAGCAATCTCCAAATAACAAATAGTCACTGTTGTGGCACCAAACATTACACCACGTGATATTCTTGTGTAGTCGTTCTGTTTTGGAAGCTCTCTGGTCCTGACTGTCTCCCTCCAAGGGCTTCAGGCACACCCTGAAATTTGAGCGAGACAGTCTGAGAAATATTCCCCGCAAAATAACTAAGACATACATAGCGGTCTGCTGAATGCAGAAAGAAGCTAGCAATGAGATATATTTGAACTAATCCACAAGGAGTTTGCATTCGAAAGAAATAACTTCTCCCTTTCCTCGGAGACTTTGCCAAGACAATAACAGCAACCTGTTACAACGATGAATGAAAATAAACTGGGGCATGGTTTGTTCTCTCTGTGAATGAAGCTGCTTTTTAAACTCTTGTGGACCGTAAAAGGTTTTTATTAATCTACAGGAAACTTTCGATTTACCGGCACCTAAATAACCGGAAATCTCGGTTAACCGGCAAAATTCAGGAGTAGGTTCAGGTAACTTTTATTACTTGCCTTCCTCCATCTGTTGCTGTGCAAGGGTGTGGCTGCAGCTGTTGCTAAGCTACAGAGACGCTTGCAACTTGTGGCCATTGTTCTGAAGCTGTTGCTAAGCAACAGGGTTTGTTGCTTTAGCGTTCGGTTATCCGGAATTTTTGATGAACCAGCACCACGTCGGTCCCGTCCGTGCCGGATAAAAAAAAGTTTCCTGTATTAAGGCCAAATAATTGAGACTGGCTAAATAAGCATTAATCAAAAAGGCTAATGGGATGCTGGCCTTTATATCTAGAGGACTAGAATACAAGGGGGTAGAAGTTATGCTGCAGTTACAAAGAACCCTGGTTAGCCCACACCTGGAGCACTGTGAGCAGTTCTGGGCACCACACCTTAGGAAGGATATATTGGCCTTGGAGGGAGTGCAGCGTAGGTTTACCAGAATGATACCCGGACTTCAAGGGTTAAGTTACGAGGAGAGATTACACAAATTAGGGTTGTATTCCCTAGAATTTAGAAGGTTAAGGAGTGATCTGATCAAAGTTTTCAGGATATTAAGGAGAACAGATAGGGTAGAGAGAGAGAAACTATTTCTGCTGGTTGGGGATTCTAGGACTAAGGGGGCATCGTCTAAAAATAAGAGCCAGACCTTTCAAGAGTGAAATTAGGAAACACTTCTACACACAAAGGGTGGTAGAAGTTTGGAACTCTCTTCCACAAACAGCAATTGATGCCGGATCAATTGTTAATTTTAAATCGGAGATTGATCGCTTTCTGTTAACCAAAGGTATTAAGTGATATGGGTCAAAGGCGGGTATATGGAGTTAGGTCACAGATCAGCCAATGATCTCATCGAATGGCGGAACAGGCTCGAGGGGCTGAATGGCCTCCTCCTGTTCCTATGTTCCTAATTATAACAGACACAAAGAAGGAAGCAAAGTTTTACTTTTTCTTCTTTTAAAATAAAGGAAATGAATGTTGCCTCACAGCGCCAGGGACCCGGGTTCGAATCCGGCCTCGGGCGACTGTCTGTGTGGAGTTTGCACATTCTCCCCGTGTTTGCGTGGGTTTACTCCGGGTGCTCCGGTTTCCTCCCACAGTCCAAAGATGTGCGGGTTAGGTTGATTGGCTATGATAAATTGACCCTTAGTGTTAGGGGGATTAAATACGTGGGGTTACAGGGATAGGGTGGGATATGTGTTGGTGTAGGGGTTACGGGGATCGGGTGGGATATGTGTCGGTGCAGGCTCGATGGGCCGAAATGGCCTCTATCTGCACTGTGTGGTTTCTGTGATTTCTGTGATTTCTGTGAATATTCCATATCATTTCCTTTTCAACCGACTCCAGTGTCTTAACATGTCTAAAAGTTAATGAAATTTATCTGCTTGATGAGTTTCCCAGTTTCGGATCCCAAGAGGAAACTGGAAATCCCAGGCTCATTATAGAGCCAGTCAATATCGGTTTTCACATTTCTTTTTAATATCCCATTATTGAAGCAAAAACAAACTGCTGTAAAAAAAAACTGGAAAACTATTGAATTTCCAAAACCATCCGAGTCCTTTAGAAATATTAACCAATTGGTCTTTAACATATTTCACCGATAAAGCACTCAAAATGAGTGCTAAAGGAATAATGTTCCCTTATTTATTATTCCTGTTGTGGAAATCAAAAATTTACTTCTGTATTTAAAAAAAAATGACTCGGATCCTGTTCTCGATCGAATGGATTAGAACTCGGATTGCCAGTGGAATCCTTCAGCAAGTAACACAAGCAAGTCCCTTCAGACAATATTGACAGAGAGCACCTCCGAGTCAATTCAATTTTGTCGCATTCGACCGCAGGCTCAAAAATCCAAGCTGATTGTGAAGAGTTCCAGTATGTCAGTGAACAGCAACAACAACATCTTGCATTTATATAGCGCCTTTGACAGAGCAAAACGTCCCAAGGCCCACAGGAGCAAATTATCAAACAAATTCTGGCACCGGGCCACATAAGGAGATACTAGGAGAGGTGGAGAGGTGTTAAGGAGCGTCTTAAAAGGAGGAGAGAGAGAGAGATGGAGAGGTTTAGGGAGGGAATTCCAGAGCTTGGGGCCCAGGCAGCTGAAGGCACGGCCACCAATGGTGGAGCAATGAAAATTGGGGATGCACAAGTGGCCAGAATTGGAGGAGCGCAGAGATCACAGAGGGTTGTAGGGGGCTGGAGGAGGTTACAGAGATAGGGAGGGGCCTTTGAAAGCGAGGTGATGCCAGACCAGGAGCCAATGTTAGGACACGGGCAGCAGAGTTTCAGACAAGCTCAAGTTTGTGTACTCATAGACCAGCATAGTATGCCGATCAGTACTGCCCCTCCGACAGTGCAGCGCTCCCTCAGTACTGACCCACCGACAGTGCAGCACTCCCTCAGTACTGCCCCTCCGACAGTGCAGCGCTCCCTCAGTACTGACCCTCCGACAGTGCAGCGCTCCCTCAGTACTGACCCACCGACAGTGCAGCACTCCCTCAGTACTGCCCCTCCGACAGTGCAGCGCTCCCTCAGTACTGACCCTCCGACAGTGCAGCACTCCCTCAGTACTGACCCACCGACAGTGCAGCACTCCCTCAGTACTGACCCTCCGACAGTGCAGCACTCCCTCAGTACTGACCCACCGACAGTGCAGCACTCCCTCAGTACTGACCCTCCGACAGTGCAGCACTCCCTCAGTACTGACCCTCCGACAGTGCAGCACTCCCTCAGTACTGCCCCTCCGACAGTGCAGCACTCCCTCAGTACTGCCCCTCCGACAGTGCAGCACTCCCTTAGTACTGACCCTCCGACAGTGCAGCACTCCCTCAGTACTGCCCCTCCGACAGTGCAGCACTCTCTCAGTACTGCCCCACTGACAGTGCAGCACTCCCTCAGTACTGACCCTCCGACAGTGCAGCACTCCCTCAGTACTGCCCCTCCGACAGTGCAGTGCTCCCTCAGTACTGCCCCTCCGACAGTGCAGCACTCCCTCAGTACTGACCCTCCGACAGTGCAGAGCTCCCTCAGTACTGCCCCTCCGACAGTGCAGAGCTCCCTCAGTACTGACCCTCCGACAGTGCAGAGCTCCCTCAGTACTGCCCCTCCGACAGTGCAGCGCTCCCTCAGCAACTGCACGGGAAGTGTCAGCCAGGATTATTTGGTCAAGTCTCTGGAGTGGGATTGGAACCCCTGACCTATTGACGCAGAGGGCGAGAGGGGTCTGTCTCTGAGGATGTGCAGCAACTGAAAGACCTGACTCTTGTCTACAATCGTGGGTGCGTCACCGAAGCTTTGGCTTCACTGGAGGAAGCAACGGAGCGAGTGATGGCTTCCCCGGAATCTTCCTTGGAATCTGTCATTGCCTCCCGCTCCAGAGAATCGCAGGCTGCAGCTCTGAAGGCTGAATCTGCCAGTGGTCTGACCCAGCCAGAACCAAGGAGGACAAACTGTGGGTGTTTCTAGGCAGAATGGAGAGAAGTAAGATCAATGTAAAAAAAATGTTCCACAGCTGCAGAATTCGGTATTCCAAACCTCCAGGCTCTTCCGCTGCCCATATCTCAACTTGCACCCAGTCCCGTTCGCCCATCACCATCTATACTTCGCTGACCTACATTGGCTCCCAGTCTGGCAATGCCTCAATTTTAAAATTTTCATCCTTGTTTTCAAATCCCTCTGTGGCCTCGCCTCCTCCCTACCTCTGTAACCTCCTCCAGCCCTACAACCCCCCGAGATCTCTGCACTCTTCCAATTCTTGCGTATCCCCGATTTTAATCGCTCCACCATTGGCGGCCGTGCCTTCAGCTGCCTGGGCCCAAAGCTCTGGAATTCCCTCCCTAAACCTCTCCGCCTCTCTCCTTATCTCTCCTCCTTTAAGGCTCTCCTTAAAACCTCCCTCTTTGACCAAGCTTTTGGTCACCTGCCCTAATATCTCATGTGGCTCGGTGTCAAATTCTGTTTGATAATCGCTCCTGTGAAGCACCTGGAGATGTTTTACCCCGTTAAAGGTGGTGTATAGATACAAGTTACTGTTGTGTCAGGAGCTCCCTAATTCTACTCCTGATAAATCTCAGTCTAAGTCATCTAGCGTGCATTCAGAGCGTAAAACCCGGGACAGTCCGAGCTGCTACGTCAATGGCCCTCATTCTGACACATCGCAAATGAGGGTCACTTTGAAGAGGGTGGGCTGATCGCAGGAAGGTTCAAAACCTACGGGGGAAACTCGGCGTGGCGGGGGGGGGGGCGCACGGTGGGGGAAGAGTTTCAACGGCAGAAATCAGGCAGAGGCGACTTCCGCCCAATTATCCCGCGCTAATGCGCTGAAAAATGGTGAGGAGATTCGCCCCCATTGTACCCCCAAGGCACCAAGATGTTTTACCTTCAGCTGCCACTGTTCTCTTTCTTCATTTTGAAGGACCTCATAAAAGTTTGGGGAGGGGGAGTGGGAGGTAAGGGAAATTAATTTGCTGCATACCTCAGTAAAATAAATGCTTACAGTTGTTACTGGCAACATTCCAGCATATGTTATTTTGGAGGAGAAGACGGAGAACTGATTAATGGTCCAGTTATATATATGGCAGTTCAGAGATCAGTGCAACATGAAATATTGTCTAGCTGGGGAGTGCATTCAGTCAACGGACAGCACGTTGCATTTTGTCAATCAGAATGAGATCACCCCCCCACCCCTCCAGAAAGAAGTCTATAATAGTCACAGTATGAACTGCCTCATAAAAGTTTGGGCCAGATTTTGCTGAAAAGCCTCAGGGCATCGGAACAGGGCTGGCCGTTTAAAAAAAAATGGTTCATGGGATGTGGGCGTCGCCGGTGAGTCCGGCATTTATTGCCCATCTCTAATTGCCCCTTGAGAAGGTGGTGGTGAGCCACCTCCTTGAACCGCAGCCGTCTGTGCGGTGAAGGTTATTAACGCGTAAATCTTGCGGCGAGAAAGAGATACCCCCACCGGTGAGTTGCAAATCGCCACAAGTTGAGGGACGATTCGCGCCGCTGTGCCGAAACGGCACCTCGCCCTCAAACTCCCTGTGAGTTTCATGAAGTAACTGCATTTGTGCATTCATTGTTCATTAAACTCGCCGCGGAAAGTCAAGTCCAGTAATTAACAGCGTAAGCACCCTTTTAACCATGCGCTAATTGTTAATGACGGCCAATCAACCTCCCTGACCCAGGAAGTGAACAATTCTAAATGTGGAGTCTCATTCCTTCAGGTTGTGAATTGTTGTTGGAGATTTTAAAAATATCACTTTTTTAAATGTTTCTGTCCCATTTCTCTCTCTCTCTTAATCCAATCTTTCTTTCCCTCTCTTTATTTCTCTGTCTGTACCTGATTTGACATTGAATTCACCCACTCTAATTCACCTTCCTCCTCCGTCCTTGTGCTGTTAATCTCACAATCCTTCAATCTGATTGGTGAAAGAGAGACCCTGTTGCTTACCCCGTTCACTCGGGTCCCCAGATGCCCCGGTTGCCCTCGCCACACCGTTATCAACTCGTATTTTCAGCAAGTTTGTGGGCACAACTGTTTTGAGCTGAAGGGAGCGGGGGCAAGTCTAACTCACGGCAGATGCCATGAGATGGCAAAATCTGGCCCAGTTGTTTCTGCTACGGGGCATCTCATGGTATCTGCCATTAGTCAGACTCGTCCCTTGCAAATTTAGGTTTTAAAATTTTTTCACGTGGCAAGTTGCTAAAAGTGCGAGCTGATAACGGCGTAGCGAGGGAGAAACGGGGCATCTGGGGACCTGAGTGAACAGGTCAAGCAACAGGGTATCTCCTTAACCAATCAGATTGAAGGATTGTGAAATGAAGAGCGCAAGGACTGAGAAGGATAGTGAATTAGAGTGGGTGAATTCAATGTCCAATCAGGTACAGGAAGAGAAGTAAAGAGACGGGAAGAAGGATTGGATTAAGAGAGAGAGAGAGAAAGAGACAGAAATGAAATGTTAAAAATAAATGTTTTCAATTTAAATTTGACATTTTTAAAATCTCCAACAACAATTAAAACCTGAAGGAATGAGACTCCACACTTGCAATAGTTAATTTTCAGTGCCAGAGAGGTTGACTGGCAGTGATTAACACTTATCATGTCGTTAAATGGGTACTTAGACTGGAGTGGACAAGACGTAACTCTCTGTGGCGAGTTTAGTCCGTATCTACTGGGCAAATACAGCAACTTCACTCGGTTCGACGCATTTCAATGGTGAGGCAGACGGTGAGATGCCATTTTTGCAAAGCTAACGCCGGAGCGACACACCTCGGATGGCAACTTGTGGATCTCCGTGTCTAACCACGCGTCTGCCCCCTCGCCTGGTGTTGCTGCAGCATTTGTGCACAAATAACGGCGAGCACCATTAGCTGCACTGTTATTTTAACAGAAAATTCATGGCCAATAATTTAAGCCAGAAGGGTGAAAGAAGGTTCAGGACGACTGTGCATCCTTCCCTCGTATAACTGTGCACCGAACTCTTCCATCACCCGGACAGCATCCACAGTAATGGCTCCAGTTCTGCACAATTTCCTATTAGCGGTTAGCAATGGCTCTAAAGTTAGTGCTGGTAATACGGAACACATTCTGACAGAATACAAATGACTACATTCTGTTCCCCTAAAAGCATTACTGAATTGTAACTTAAACATTGCAGATGCTCTTTACGTCTTTCTAGGATCTGCTCAGCGGGTGGGTGTGTTTGAGATGTTGTGCAGATTTGCTTTTTTTAGCATACCTGTGTGTCGAAGTTTTATATCGACGTGGAACATTCCTCATCAGCTTTTTAACTATTTTCAAGCAGTTTACTGATCCCTTTCCTTCCGTTTGTCATCAAAATTATAATTATTACATACTGATAATTATTTCTCTGTTCCCCTTTTAAAAACTACTGCAGTTGCTCCTAACGAGAAAGAACTGCTCAAAAGTTATACGTCGTTCTGTCAGCAAGTGGATATTTCCCAGAGCTGCAGTGACCAGGGAATGAAGGAGTTGCACGGGGATAAGAGTGAAGGAGTGGCGTCTGAGTCGCTTATTTCAGGAGACTGCCTTCAATGACAACAACTTGCATTTATATAGCGCCTTTAACATAGTAAAACGTCCCAAGGCGCTTCACAGGAGCGATTATCAAACAAAATTTGACACCGAGCCACATAAGGAGATATTAGGACAGCTGGACGTAAGGAGCGTCTTAAAGGAGGAGAGAGAGGCGGAGAGGTTTAGGGAGGGAATTCCAGAGCTTAGGGCCCAGACAGCTGAAGGCACGGCCGCCAATGGTGGAGCAATGGAAATCAGGGAAGCGCAAGAGGCCAGAATTGGAGAAGCGCAGAGATCTCGGGGGGTTGTGGGGCTGGAGGAGTTTACAGAGATAGGGACGGGGCAAGGCCATGGAGGGGTTTGAACACAAGGAAGAGAATTTTAAAATTGAGGCATTGACGGACCGGGAGCCAATGTAGGTCAACGAGCACAGGGGGCGATGGGTGAACGGGACTTGGTGCCAGTTAGGAAGAGCTTAGGATGAGCTCAAGTTTATGGAGGGTGGAAGGTGGGAGGTCGGCCAGGAGAGGATTGGAATAGTCGAGTCTGGAGGTAACAAAGGCAGGGATGAGGGTTTCAGCGGTTGATGAGCTGAGGCAGGGGCGGAGACGGGCAATGTTACGGAGGTGGAAATAGGCAGCCTTGGTGATGGAGCGGATATGTGGTCAGAAACTCATCTCAGGGTCAAATATGACCCCAAGTTGGCGAACACATTCCTAACAACATGTGGTAAACACGTTCAATGCTTTGCACACTACCTGAAATTATTTCTCCTCTAACATAGAAACATAGAAGATAGGAGCAGGAGTAGGCCATTCGGTCCCTCGAGCCTGCTCCGCCATTCAATGAGATCATGGCTGATCATCCAAATTCAGTACCCTGTCCCTGCTTTCTCCCCATATCACAATTCACAATTCAAATTGCTTTATTGGCATGATAAGTTACATCTTATGTTGCCAAAGCATCAAAATACATTTATGGTTGAGCACATAAACACAGTTCTATTCATACTGTGTATAAACAGGTATATCCCTGAGTGTATAAATATACATTCGCATTGTTTATATATATTCTTTTCTTAGTTTACTGGTTGTCCCATATCCCTTGATCCCTTCAGCTTTAAGAAATATATCTAACTCCTTGAATATATTTAATGAATTGGCCTCGACTGCCTTCTGTGGTAGAGAATTCCACAGGCTCACCACTCTCTGGGTGAAGAAATTCCTCCTCATCTCAGTCCTAAATGGCTTACCCCTTATCCTTAGACTGTGATCCATTGAACCCCCTCCCCCTGCCTTTGACAGACCACCTTTTCCACTAGTCACAATGGGCCAGATTTTGCAGTAAAAAATAACGGCCTGTGAATGACGCTTGCCATTATTAACACGCAAATAGGTCAGCAACTTGCAGCGAGGAACAGATACCTCATGAGTTGCGAATCACCACAAGTCGCTGGACGATTTGTGCCGCTCCGCCGTTAGCATCGCGAAACCGACATCTCGCCCCCAACCTCCCTGTGAGTTGCATGAAGTTGCTGCATTGTCGCATTAATTGCCCATTAAACTTGCGACACATTCACACCACACAAGTGCCAGGCAATGACTATTTCCAACAGGCGAGCGTCTAACTACCGCATTCGACGGCATTTCCATCGCCAAATCTATCACCATCAACATCCTGAGGGTAACCATTGACCAGAAACTTAACTGGACCAGCCTCATAAATACTACAAGAGCAGGTCAGAGGCTAGGTATTCTGCGGCGAGTGTCTCACCTCCTGACTCCCCAAAGCCTTTCCACCATCTACAAGGCACAAGTAAGGAGTGTGATGGAATACTCTCCACTTGCCTGGATGAGTGCAGCTCCAACAACACTCAAGGAGCTCGACACCATCCAGGACAAAGCAAACCTCTTGATTGGCACCCCATTCACCACCTTAAACATTCACTCCATCTACAAGATGCACTGCAGCAACTCACCAAGGCTTCTTCGGCAGCACATCCCAAACCCACGACCTCTTCCACTTAGAAGGACAAGGGCAGCCGGCGCATGGGAACACCACCACCTACAAGTTCCCCTCCAAGTCAGACACACCATCCTGACTTGAAAATATATTGGCCGTTCCTTCATTGTGGCTGGGTCAAAATCCTGGAACTCCCTCCCTAACAGCACTGTGGGAGTACCTTCACCACACGGACTGCAGCGGTTCAAGAAGGCGGCTCACCACCACCTTCTCGAGGGCAATTAGGGATGGGCAATAAATGCTGGCCTTGCCAGTGACGCCCAATCCCATGAACGAATTTTTAAAAAGTTAACTCTAGTAATTAATAGCATAAGTACCCTATAAACTACATGATAATTGTCAATTGTCCGCCAATCAACCTCTCTGGCCCAAATTTGTGATCTGTTTACATTTTATTTGAACATTTATTAGTTATAAAAATATTGGAGATGGGATTTTAAAAAAGGCTGTTTGACTGACAGCTAAGCATCATCCAATTGGGTTGTTCAGAGCCTGTTGGCTTATAATTGGCTGTGGGGAGGCAGGGCGACGCGAGGGTGACGAGGGAACTAGATGTAATATCTCCAAGTTTTCAGATGACACAAAGCTGGGTGGGCGTGTGTGCTGTGAGGAGGATGCCGAGAAACTCCAGTATGATTTGGACAGGTTGGGTGATTGGGCAGTTGCATGGCAGATGCAGTATAATGTGGATAAATGCAAGGTTATCCACTTTGGTGGCAAAAACAGGAAGGCAGATTATTATCTGAACAGCAATAGATTGGGAGAAGGGGAAGTGCAACGAGACCTGGGTGTCCTTGTGCACCAGTCGCTGAAGGTAAGCATGCAGGTGCAGCAGGCAATTAAGAAGACAAATGGTATGTTGACCTTCATAGCGAGAGGATTCGAGTACAGGAACAAGGATGTCTTGCTGCAGTTGTACAGGGCCTTGGTGAGACCACACCTTGAGTATTGTGTGCAGTTTTGGTCGCCTTATCTGAGGAAGGATGTTCTTGCCATGGAGGGAGTGCAGCGAAGATTCACCAGACTGATACCTGGGATGGCAGGAATGACGTATGAGGAGAGATTGGATTGATTAGGTTTATATTCGCTGGAGTTTAGAATAATGAGAGGGGATCTGATTGAAACTTATAAAATTCTAACAGGACTAGACAGACTAGATGCAGGAAAGGTGTTCCCGATGGCGGGGAGTCCAGAACCAGGGGTCACAGTCTAAGGATAAGGGGTAAGCCATTTAGGACAGAAATTAGGAGGAATTTCTTCACCCAGAGAGTGGTGAACCTGTGGAATTCTCTACCACAGAAAGCAGTTGAGGCCAATTCATTAAATATATTCAAGAAGGAGTTAGATATATTTCTTAAGGCTAAAGGGATCAAGCGATATGGGGAGAAAGCAGGGACCGGGTACTGAATTTGGATGATCAGCCATGATCTCATTAAATGGCGGAGCAGGCTCGAGGGGCCGAACGGCCTACTCCTGCTCCTATCTTCTATGTTTCTATGTTTGTCGGGTGACCAATGGCGTGAGTGTGGGTGATGCCATTTGGAGGTAGGAATACGTCGAAACAGAGTTGGCACCCTCTAGTCAGCCTCGATCACATGCTCAAAGTCCTGCAGCGGGGCTTGACGTCACAGCCTTGTGGCTCAAAGGCGGGATGGCTACCAGCTGAACCAAGCTGACGCAGGATCTTGATAACAGTTAAGTAAGGTGATGGGCTTCTGTAAGAGTCAGATAACCAGCTGAGCAAATTAAAATTTCTTATTTCAAGAAGAAAATAAGTTCGGAGCACAGTCATATTAACATCACGTCACAAAATATATCCGTTTTTAAGACATTTTGATTCTCTCTTCTGCCTTATTTGTGAAAGTTCTGGACGGATCTGCTTAACCAGTGAGAAAGTGTATGCCGCTTTCTGGGCCTGCACCCACTGAGAAATAGATTGACAACAAAGAGACGGACCAGGCTGTTGCCCCTCACCTGACCCAGTTGGACTCTAACTCAACTTTCGGAATTGAACGAAGGTATTTAAACCACTGCACTGCACCCCTCCCCCAACCTCCCCCTCCCCCACCTCCCCCCCGCCACAACCAACCCCACCCGCCACCACCACCGCCCCACTGACCTATCCAAAGCCATTCTACCCCCCGGACACACTGCTACTGCTAAAAAATAATTGGTATGCTGTCAATTACTGGCCGGTGCTAAGTTGTGGTGTAAGTAAGTTGTGGTTTATCTTTTAACGAAGCATTAAAAATTCGTTTGGTTTACTATTTATAATGGTAAATTTGGCTGGTGCTGGGCCAGAGCAGTTGATTGGCAGTCATTAACAATTATCACATGCTTAAAAGGCTCATTACACTGTTAATGACTAGACTTAACTCTCTGTGGCGAGTTTAACGGGCAATTAACATGCAAATGCGGCAATTTCATGTAAATGACGGAAGTGGCATAAATTGCCCAGCAACTTGTGGTGATTCGCAATTCACAGGGTATCTCCTCCTCAAAAGAACTTTGGAACATAAGAATTAGGAGCAGGAGTCGGCCACTCAGCCCCTCGAGCCTGCTCCGCTGTTCAATGAGATCATGGCTGATCATTGACCTCAATTCCACTTTCCCACCCGATCCCCATATCCCTTGATTCCCCTAGAGTCCAAAAATCTATCGATCTCAGCCTTGAATATACTCAACGACTGAGCCTCCACAGCCCTCTGGGGCAGAGAATTCCAAAGATTCACCACCCTCTGAGTGAAGAAATTTCTCCTCATCTCAGTCTTTAATGGCCGACCCCTTATCCTGAGACTGTGACCCCTGGTTCTAGACACTCCAGCCAGGGGGAAACAACCTCTCAGCATCTACCCTGTCAATCCCCTTCAGAATCTTGTATGTTTCAATGAGATCACCTCTCATTCTTCTAAACTCCAGAGAGTATCGGCCCATTCTACACAATCTCTCATCATAGGACAGCCCTCTCATCCCAGGAATCAATCTAGTGAACCTTCGTTGCACTGCCTCCAAGGTAAGTATATCCTTCCTTAGATAAGGAGACCAAAACTGTGCCCAGTACTCCAGGTGTGGCCTCACCAAGGTCCTGTACAATTGTAGCAAGACTTCCTCACTCTTATATTCCAACCCCCTTGCAATAAAGGCCAACATGCCATTTGCCTTCCTAATTGCTTGCTGTACCTGCATGCTAGCTTTCTGTGTTTCTTGTACGAGGACACCCAATTCTCTCTGAACACCAACATTTAACATTTTCTCACCATTTAAAAAATATTCTGTTTTTCTATTCTTCCCACCAAAGTGAGTAACCTCACATTTCCTCATTGTAACCAGTTTCTGCGGTTGGCCAATTTCCTATGGCCCCTGCCGCAATCGCCAATTATTGTAAGTGGTTTTGCCCCGCCCGTAGCGAGCACGCAAACCCCCTTACTACAAGTTCTGGGTGATAGGGATTACTGAGGACAGATTGGAACACGGACAGCGTTTTCGGGCTCACCCGTACAGCGTTTATTAAGGTTGACGAAACCACTCCACTCGCATACAGTACGAGCGGTGTGAACACAACAGTACAGTTTAAAACAGTACAACCTTGACTTGTCCAACAAGCCCCTGCTGTGCTGACTTACCACAGCCTAAAAACACCCTCCCGTGAACTAAACTATCACAGGACCCTTCCAACGCTAAACCCCCTCTGGTTTGGTAGGAACATACAGGCACCCCCTCACACAGCTAAGTGATCTTGTGGGTGTGCAGGCTTGGCAATGCTCACCTAGATTGCCCTTGATCTTGCTTGCAGCTTCCGCCCGTACGTCTTGGCTACCTGGTTCCATACCGACCTTGCAGCATGCGAGTCCCAGTCTGAATTGAAGTCCGTCTCGGTTGGAAGAGCAAGGCTCGGCACTTCTTGATGTTCCGTTGTGGGGAGGGCAGGAGAGAGAGAACGAGCTATCCAAACTGCTCTCTGATATACCCCTCCAAGACACAGACCGCTGTCTGTGGTTTTAATGGACACATGGCCTCAGGGAAATGGTTTCCAGGCCTCCTCCCAGGTTTGGATGGTTTAGATCTTGTTTTGATCTCCCAGCCGATTAACTTAACAAGCTCATTTTCTTCAGAAACAATGAGTCGCCAGCTTTGTTATTCATGACTTGGGAGTGGGCCTCTCGGGCCATTGTTCCCAAGGACAGTCCATTACCATACGAATGCAATCTGGTTACCTTCAGCTTGAGTGTTTTTCCACAGCTTCCCCCCCCAAACAGCCTGTCCAGTTTTTAATAAGGGTATACATTCATAATCTAAAAATCCATGGAGTCTGTGCCGATTGCTACACCACATTATACTCCATCTGCCACTTACTTAGGCAGTCCCTCGGATGACTTGCTTCCACATTAAAAATGAGTTCTCAGGTGACTGATGAGTCCAATGCGGGACCTACAGTCTCTGTCACAGGTGGGGGCAGACGGTGGTTGAAGGGGCGGGTGGGTGGGGTGCTTGGGTTGACGTGCGCTCCTTGCGCTTGGCTTCCGCTTGCTCCCGACGAAGAGACTCAAGGTGTTCGGCGCCTTCCCGGATGCTTCTCCTCCACTTTGTGCGGTCTTGGGCCAGGGATTCCCAGATGTCGGTGGGGATGTTACACTTTTTCAAGGAGGCTTTGAGGGTGTCCTTGAAGCGTTTTGTCTGCCCACCTGGGGCTCTCTTGCTATGCCGGAGCTCCGAGTAGAGCGCTTGTTTTGGGAGTCTCGTATCGGGGAGTCTCCATCTGCCACTTTACTGCCCACTCACTTAACCTGTCTATATCCCTTTGCAGGCTCTTTTTGTCTTCCTCACAACTTACTGTCCCACTTAGCTTTGTATCATCAGCAAACTTGGATACATTACACTTGGTCCCTTCATCTAAATCATTGATATAGATTGTAAATAGCTGAGGCCCCAGCACTGACCCTTGCGTCACTCCACTAGTTACAGCCTGCCAACCTGAAAATGACCCGTTTATCCCTACTCTCTGTTTTTTGTCCGTTAACCAATCCTCTATCCATACTAATACATTACCCCCAACCCCATGAGCCCTTGTCTTGCGTAACAACCTTTTATGTGGCACCTTATCAAATGCCTTTTGGAAATCCAAATATACCTCATCCACTGGTTCCCCTTTATATACTCTACTAGTTACATCCTCAAAAGACTCTAATAAATTTGTCAAACATGATTTCCCTTTCATAAAACCATGCTAACTCTGCCTAATTAGATTATGATTTTCTAAGTGCCCTGATAACACTTCCTTAATAATGGATTCCAGCATTTTCCCAATGACTGATGTCAGGTTAACTGGCCTGTAGTTCCCTGTTTTCTTTCTCCCTCCTTTCTTGAATAGCGGTGTTACATTTGCTGCCTTCAAATCCGCTGGGACCATTCTAGAATCTAGGGAATTCTGGAAGATCAAAACCAATGCATCCACGGTGCCTGCAGCCACCTCTTTTAGAACCCTAGGATGTAGGCCATCAGGTCCAGAAGATTGTCAGCTTTTAGTCCCATTAGTTTCTCCAGTACTTTTTCTCTACTGTTATTAATTACTTTAAGTTCCTCACTCGCATTAGCCCCTTGGTTCCCCACTATTTTTGGTATGCTTTCTGTGTCTTCCTCGCTACAAGTTGCTGGGCGAGTTACAGGTCAATTACGGCGAGCGTCGCTCACACACCATTATACTTACAGCAAACTGTGGCCCAGTAGTCCCGATTGTGGTGTATGTAACCTGTTCCACCTTAAGAGAACTACCTTAAGAGATGTACTACTTTCTCTTGGCTGCTGTATACTGTAATACCGGTGGTGACCACACCGGTATATAAACATTGTGTAGGGATTTGCTGGGCAGTTCAGCCCTGACCTCCGAATAGTAAAGACCTGTTAAAGTTATTCTTGTGGTCTGTGTCCAGTGATTTATAATAAGCATAACTGGGACACACAGACTTAACAGTGGCGACGAGTCCGATCTTACCCTGCGGCAGTTTTACATCCAAGGCAGCTTCGTCCTCAGAACGGGCGTCGAGAAGAGGCATCCGCCCTCATCATCCTGCTGAGCACCATCGCACGGGAGGCATCGAGAACCCGGGTTAAAAAGAAAAATTCTGACCACGAAGCCCTCCATCAGCGACAGGCAGTGATCATCCCTTCTACCACGGTGGTGGGTAAGCCGATCAGCGACACGAGCAGAAAGTCGGCCGCGATGACTGTGGAGTGGGGGAGGGAAAACGGAGGAAAAAGGGCGGAGAACTCGACCACGGCCGGTGAAAAGGGCCGGGCTGCAATCGAGGCCAAGAGGCGCAGCGACTGGGGCAGCTTAAGACACGAGAGCCGCGGAGAACTCAAACGCAGCTGGTGTAAAGGACCGGGCTGCATGCGGGGCTGAGAGGCGCAACAGCAGGGGAAGCGTGAATGCCCACGGGAACCGCGGGGGAGTAAAAGCAGCGTCGGGGAATTGAGAACCGCTGGGGAGGCGAGAACGGCAGCAGCACGGCAATCGCCATTGCAGCCAGCGGGGGAAGAAGACAAGCGCGGGAAGCCGCCATTTTGAGAAAAAGAAAAATTTTAAAACTTGCAAGGATGCCTAAACATGGGAACATTAATACCTTTGATAGCGATATCGAAGATTGGACCACATATGTAGAACGCATGGAAGTTTATTGTAAAGCAAATAAGGTACCAGATGATGAGAAAGCACTAACCTTATTAAGCTCAATGGGTGCGAAGACATACGGGCTATTGAAGCACCTTCTACCACCAGATAAACCGGTGGATCAGACTTTCGCGAATATTGTTACTGTCCTGAAAAATCATTTAAACCCCACGCCGCTGATGATAGCGGAACGATTTAAATTTTACAGAAGAACGCAGCTGAAAGACGAAAGCAACGCTGAATTTTTAATTGAACTGCGTAAGCTATCAAAGTACTGTCAGTTTGGAACAGGACTAGCAGATGCGCTGAGAGATAAATTTGTGTGTGGATTGTTAAAAGAAGGAACACAAAAGCGACTGCTTGAGGAGAATGATCTTACGCTTGATAAAGCTGTCACTATTGCAGCATCGCACGAAGCCGCAGCGAGAGGCACTGCGGAAATGCAGCTACGGTCACCGGAACTCAGCACCAATCAAATGGTCTTGGGTACAGTAAAATGTTATCGTTGTGGAAAGACAACGCACGATCAGAACCAGTGCTGGTTCAAAAATCAGGAATGCAGAAAATGTGGCAGGCTTGGTCACATAGCTAAAGTATGCCGGTCAGGAAAGAAGACCAGCAACAAAAAGTCACCGCAGGAAAAGTACAGAAAGGTACACAAGGTGACAGAGAACAGTTCGAACGAACAGAAGTCAAATTCAGACTCCAGCAGTAATGAACTGGGTAGTCTAAGAGTACACAATGTTGGTAATGAAGCAGACCTCCAAACAATCTGGGTCACACTTCAGATAGCAGGAGTCCAAGTGAAGATGGAATTGGACACTGGATCGGCATTGACGGTCATGAATAAGCAAGATTACAAAAGGTTATTCCCACATATTCCCCTACGGGATACGGAGATTGTATTGAAAACATACACGGGGCAAAGAGTATACCCCATCGGGAAGATAGAGGTAAAGGTGGTCCACAAGGGCAAAGAAAGCCGAGGAATGGACTTATATGTGCTACCTGAGGGAGGTCCACCACTACTGGGACGGGAGTGGATTAGGAAAATAAATATGGACTGGCATTCCTTAAAAGCACTAACGGTAGATTCAGGTAAAAAAGATGTCAAACCTAAACGATTGTCCAGAATATTGGACGATGCTAAAGAGGTGTTCCAACAGGGACTGGGAACACTGAGAGGAATTACGGCAAACATCAAGGTTGAAGAACATGCAAACCCGAAATTTTTCAAAGCCAGACCGGTACCTTATGCGATACGACCTGCTGTGGAAGCTGAGCTGGAAGGGCTAGAACGTTCAGGAGTACTGTCTAAGGTAGACTGGAGTGAGTGGGCCACGCCCATTGTCCCCGTCATGAAGCGTTCATCGAGCAACAAGCCGGGGGAACCGGGGAAGGTTCGCATCTGTGGAGATTTCAAGATCACTGTTAATCCGGTGCTTCACACGGTGCAGTATCCGCTTCCGTGGATTGAGGATATCTTCGCTTCGTTGTCTGGCGGGAAACACTTCACCAAGATAGACCTGGTGCAGGCGTACTTACAGATGGAAGTTGAGGAAGAGTCACGCCAGTATCTCACGATCAACACGCATAGAGGCTTGTACCGGTATAATAGACTGGTTTTTGGAGTGGCATCGGCTCCAGCAATTTGGCAGAGGGCCATGGAGCAGGTATTACAGGGAATTCCAGGCATACAATGTTACCTGGACGATATTCTGATTACAGGAGATGATGACGAGGAACACCTTGCAAATTTGGAACTGGTGCTCACCAGATTGAAAGAATATGGACTTCGAGTTAATCGCCAGAAATGTGAGTTCTTTCAGAAGCGGATCTCGTACTGTGGTCATGTCATTGCCCAGGAGGGGCTTCATAAGTCTCCTGACAAGATCGAAGCTGTTGTGAAGGCTCCCGCTCCGGATAATGTATCCCAGTTGAGGTCGTTCCTAGGGTTGATTAACTATTACCATAAGTTTCTGCCAAATTTATCCACGGTGCTGCACCCGCTGAACGCTCTTTTGCAGAAGGGAGTACCATGGAAGTGGAGCGAGGACTGTAAGAGGGCCTTTCGCAAAAGCAAGGCATTGATCACCTCAGAGGAAGTGTTGGCTCACTTCAACCCAACGCTGCCTATTCGTTTGGCTTGTGATGCTTCTCCATATGGTATTGGGGCAGTACTCTCACACAAGTTGCCAAATGGCCTGGAGAGGCCAGTTGCGTTCGCATCCAGATCATTGACCTCCGCTGAGCGCAGCTATGCTCAGATAGATACGGAGGCTCTCAGCCTTGTGTGGGGAGTAAAGAAGTTTAATCATTACCTGCAGGGCCAAAAGTTTACGCTTCTGACAGACCACCAGCCGTTGGTATCCATTTTTAACCCTAAGAAGGGTGTTTCGGTGATGACAGCACAGAGGCTCCAGAGATGGTCCCTTTTCCTAGGGGCACATCAATATCAGATTGAATTCAAAGGTACAAAGCAGCATGGTAATGCTGATGGGCTGTCGCGCCTGCCACTACCTACAGAGGAGGAGGCACCGACGGTTGACCCTGTTGAGTTATTTCACTCGACCATCATCGAATGTTTACCAGTCACCAATGCAAGTATTGAAAGAGAAACCAGGAACGACCCGACACTGTCCCGGGCCTACGAAGTGACAGTGAAGGGATGGCCAGCACATGGTGATCCACTGTTACCGGCATTCTCAGCAAAACGAGAACAGCTGTCCGTCTGTCAAGGAACATTGATGTATGGAACAAGGGTGATTATTCCTCCTAAGTTAAGAGAGAGAGTTCTAAAGGAACTGCATGAAGGTCATCTGGGGGGAGTCAAGATGAAAAGCCTTGCTAGGGCTTATGTGTGGTGGCCGGGTATCGACCAACAGATAGAGGATCTGACGAAAAGCTGCTCAGGGTGCCAAAAAGTGCAAAATGCACCTCCGATTGCACCACTGCATCCATGGGAATGGCCTTCAACCCCATGGCAACGTGTACATATTGACTTTGCTGGTCCATTCATGGACTCCATGTTTTTAATTGCGGTGGACGCACATTCTAAATGGCCAGAAGTGATTAAGATGACTACCACTACCTCGGAAAAGACGATCGCGGTGCTAAGAACGATATTTGCAAGAAATGGATTGCCAGAACAAATATGTTCAGACAACGGACCGCAGTTCGTGTCAGAAGAATTCCAGAAATTCATGAAGAAGAATGGGGTGAAACATTATACCTCTGCCCCATATCATCCGGCTACAAACGGGTTGGCCGAGAGATTTGTACAAACGTTCAAAAAAGCAATAAAGGCCATGAGCGAAGATCAGATTCCACTACAACACAAGGTGGACAAATTCCTACTGGCATATCGAAACGCCACTCATGCAGTGACAAACCAAAGTCCTGCCATGATGTTCTATAACAGGAGGTTGCGGTCCAGGTTGGACTTGTTAAAACCAAATGTGCGGAGGGAAGTTGAAAACAAACAGTTCCAGCTTATAAATAACAAGACCACTCGGAGTTTCGAAATAGGACAACCAGTGTTAGCCCAGGACTATAAAAACGAGAAATGGCAATCTGGAACAATTCGGGCCAGACAAGGACCCCTGATGTACACGGTAGATACTGGTGAAAATGTAATACGGCGTCATGCTGACCAACTGGTAGAATCGAGAACAAGGGTCGAACCCAGGGTTACGGCAGAGACAACCGTGGAAGAAGTTAGTGAACCTGAAGCATCTACCTCAGAAGTGAATGTACCTGAGGATGATGTCCAATCCATAAGAGATCAACTAGATGAGTCACCCCAGCAACAAGAATCAGCGACCCCTGAAAGGCGTTATCCAACTCGAATCAGGAGGCCCCCTCAGAGACTGAATCTTTGAACTGTTTTGCATGAAGTTGTATATATATATATATATATCTAAATGTTATTATGTTATGTTAAATGGGGATATAACTGTTAAGCTAAAAAGGGAGGATTGTGGTGTATGTAACCTGTTCCACCTTAAGAGAACTACCTTAAGAGATGTACTACTTTCTCTTGGCTGCTGTATACTGTAATACCGGTGGTGACCACACCGGTATATAAACGTTGTGTAGGGATTTGCTGGGCAGTTCAGTCCTGACCTCCGAATAGTAAAGACCTGTTAAAGTTATTCTTGTGGTCTGTGTCCAGTGATTTATAATAAACATAACTGGGACACACAGACTTAACACCGATTAAGATTTTTATTGAACTACATCCATTGTACATGTTTATTCACAGTTGTGAATTCTTGTTAAGTGGCTGAAAAATGAAAACGCTATTAACCAATGGAGATTAAGGTCTGTTTCAGTGTGGGGCCATTTCCATACATTGTATTGCATAATTTTACAGAAAATGGTACAGAGTTTTACTGGAATGGGGCATCCCGCGCTGTGCTCCATTTGTTAGAGTTTTCTACTCAACCTTCAGCTCAAAAGATTTACGCCTACAAAGTTGCTGGGAGTGTGAGCTAGTAACGGTGTGACGAGGGCAGTGGGCATCTGGGGCCTGGGTGAACGACGGGACCAATGGTCTATCTCCTTAACCAATGGGATTTAATGATTGAGAAAGAAACAGAGGAAGAATGAGGGAACCAGATCAGGGAACTAGATGTAATATCTCCAAGTTTGCAGACGACACAAAGCTGGGTGGGCGTGTGTGCTGTGCGGAGGATGCTGAGAAACTCCAGTACGATTTGGACAGGTTGGGTGATTGGGCAGATGCATAGCAGATGCAATATAGTGTGGATAAATGCGAGGTTATCCACTTTGGTGGCAAAAACAGGAAGGCAGATTATTATCTGAATGGCAATAGATTGGGAGAAGGGGAAGTGCAACGAGACCTGGGTGTCCTTGTGCACCAGTCGCTGAAGGTAAGCATGCAGGTGCAGCAGGCGGTTAAGAAGGCAAATGGTATGTTGGTCTTCGTAGCGAGAGGATTTGAATACAGGAGCAAGGATGTCTTGCTGCAGTTGTACAGGGCCTTGGTGAGACCACACCTTGAGTATTGTGTGCAGTTTTGGTCGCCTTATCTGAGGAAGGATGTTCTTGCCATGGAGGGAGTGCAGCGAAGATTCACCAGACTGATACCTGGGATGGCAGGAATGACGTATGAGGAGAGATTGGGTCGATTGGGCTTATACTTACTGGAGTTTAGAAGAATGAGAGGGGATCTCATTGAAACTTATAAAATTCTAACAGGACTAGACAGACTAGATGCAGGAAGGATGTTCCTGATGGCGGGGGAGTCCAGAACCAGGGGTCACAGTCTAAGGATAAGGGGTAAGCCATTTAGGACAGAGGTAAGGAGGAATTTCTTCACCCAGAGAGTGGTGAACCTGTGGAATTCTCTGCCACAAAAGGCAGTTGAGGCCAATTCATTAAATATATTCAAGAAGGAGTTGGATATATTTCTTAAGGCTAAAGGGATCAAGGGATATGGGGAGAAGGCAGGGACAGGGTACTGAATTTGGATGATCAGCCGTGATCTCATTGAATGGTGGAGCGGGCTCGAGGGGCCAAATGGCCTACTCCTGCTCCTATCTGCTATGTTTCTATGTAAAAGGAAATCGGGTGAATTAGAGTCAAATCAGATACAGAAAGAGAAATAAAGAGAGGGAAAGAAAGATTGAATTAAGGGAGAGAAAAGAGACAGAAAAGAAAAGTAAGCTAAACATTGAAAACATTTATAATTTAAAAAACCTCGAGGAACAATTTACTAGCTGCAGGAATGAGACTCCACAGTTGCTATTGTTCCCTTTCTGGGCCGGAGAGGTTGAGTGGCATTGTATTAACAATTATCACCTCGTTAAAAGGTACTTATGCTGTTAATTACTGGACTTAACTTTCTGCGGCAAGCTTAATGGGTGACTAATGTACGGGGAGGCTGAGGGCGCGATGCCGTTTGTGCAGAGCGGCGTAAATCGACCAGCAAGTTCTGGAGCTTCACAACTCATGGCGCATCTCTTCATCCCCCCAAAACTCGCCGGCCGCTTTGTGCATTAATAACGGCGCGCGTCGTGAGCTCGCCGTCGTTGTTCCAGCAAGGTTCGGGCCAATACGTCAGATTGAAAAGCCATTATTGGCCACCGGGGATTCATTTCCCTGCCGAGTTTTGGCGGCTCCCTGGCGTAGCTCCAGCCGGCAGGAAAGGCAAAGCAGCGCTTCACCCAACATCACTTCCGCAATCCCTCCAGAAGCGCCTTTGGCCGTACAATATGCCCGTCGTACACTGGGCCAGGCTTTGCCGTCCAGCTAATGGCGAGGCCGGTGACGCTCGTCGTTATTTCTGGTTAAATGGCATCGCAACTTCAGGCGAGGAGCCGATGTGCGGTTAAATGTGACTAACTAAAAGTTGCTGTCCGAGTTCTATTAGCTTCACAAAAATGGAATCTCGCCCTTAGCCTCCTTGAGTATTGTGTGCAGTTTTGGTCGCCTTATCTGAGAAAGGATGTTCTTGCCATGGAAGGAGTGCAGCGAAGATTCACCAGGCTGATATCTGGGATGGCAGGAATGACAGAGCAGGGGGGAGTGGCACTAAGAGATAGCTCTACCAAATAGCCAGCACAGACACAATGGGCCGAATGGTCTCCTTCTGTGCTGTATCATTCTATGATTCTCTGCCCATTCTAGATTCATCGGGGTCAAAATTTGGTTGGTTTGTGCCTCTCGTTAGCGCTCCCGGGGGTCGCTAACGGGGCGCAAATCCCCAAGCACCCCAGGCACGGCGCCACTAACACCTCCCGCGAAATTCAGCGGATGGGTAGCGGCGGCGGTAGGCAGTAGCGACCCGCGGCGCTGCACCGCTGGAGATGACATCATCGCAGTGTGCAGCGCCCCGCTCGGCCCCGCGGCCGCAAACTTTGGCAGCGCCCCCTGACCTATCGCCGGAAGATATGTGCGACAAGGTCAGGGGGGGGGTTTTTGCAGCGGCGGCGGCGCAAGTTAAAGGGCTGGTGTCAGGAGGCCATTTTTTTTTGGCCGACTGTCAGATGCTGCCCTCTTGAGTGCCGGGCTCTTTTGCTCCCCGGTGGCCCAGCAGGGCACCGGTGTGTGCAGCACTAGGCCCCTCCCCTTTAATCAGGGACGGAGGCCTGCAATGATGCGGCGCTATGTGCCAACGCGCATGGCCCTGTTGCATGTAGCATCGCGATATTCACTTGTAGCGCCCCAGGAAGGAGCGGGAGTGCTTCCAGTAGTGCCATGCCTCCTGCTTGGGGCGCTACAACTGAAGTTCAGGTGGAGGGGCGCTAATTTTTTCGGGGCGCTAACACCCGACTTTTCCTCCATAGAGTCATAGGGCAGGAATTTAACTCAGGAGTCGGGTTGGAGGCGGGACTACAACTTTCGGGGCTGTAGTCCCGCCTCCATCGAGATGCGGCCAATCCACGCGATTTTATTTTGATTGACCTTGTTGAGCCCGCCCAGCGGGCTCAGCAGGCCAATTAAGGGCCACCCGGCAACAGGTGACGTCACAGATTGACATTTCATCTGTCAAGAGCTTTTGACAGATGAAATATCAGTGTTTGACAGCTGTTTGAAGCTGTGAAACACTGACAGTCTTACTTCTAACCTGAGTCCTTCTCCACAGACTCAGTTAGAAATCTCTCCTGCACAGAAAGCTGCAGGCTGTCACTTTTGACAGTTCACAGCCATTCTGCTTTCTGTGCTGGTGAGATAAGGGACTCCCGAACATAAAGGAAGGAAGGCTGAAAAGGTAAGAAAAGGTCATTTACACTTCTTTAATCACTTTAGACACACCAAACACACTTACCTTTGCATTCATGCACACATCACTCACCTGAACACCAACATCTCGACCCCTCCAAGTCCTTCATCCCGACGGCCCGCCTCCTCAAACTTGGTGTGGTTTGGAGCCGTCGGGAATCCCACACTTCAACATCAAAAATAGGGATTAGGCTACAAACTGCCTGTTAACTACCTGTTAACAGGCAGTTAATTGGCACGAATCCCTTCCCGCCTCGGGTAGGCGGACCCCAGTGCGGGGCAGGTACCCACCTCCTTTGAAATTGGCATGGAGACCGGTTTGGGTGCGCGAAGGGGTCGGGACCCCTGATTTGGGGATTTTAACCCCCCCGCCACGCCTCCAATCCCGACTCCACGGCCCAATGAATATCCTGCCCATAGAATCTGGTCAATATTTATCCCTCAACCAGCATCACTAAAAACAAATGACCTGGTCACTATCTCATGGTTATTTATGGGAGCTTGCTGTGCGCAAATTGACTGCCGCGTTTCTTACATTACAACAGTGACTGCACGTCAAAAAGTACTTCATTGGCTGTAAAGCTCTTGGGGACATCCTGAGGTCATAAAACATGCTACATAAATCGCAAGTCTTTCTTTTTCGAATTATTATTTTACATTATAGGCACTATTTAAATGCAAATTGTTACGAGATAGGATCCTTTTCTCTACTTTAACAACACATCACCACGAATACTTGAACACTGCTGTGTGTTGGCATTAATCTCGTGCACTGTCACAAGCTGCCGTTACTTCTGTCACGTAACTTAAAGATGAAAGGTACTGGACATGTCAGCATGCATCTAGATAAACAGCAATTTAAAGGGGCACTGCCTTAGTAAACAAACCCACCCCGGTGCTCGCTGACCAACACTGGCTCCCGGCCTCCATTTTAAAATTCTCAACCTCATGGCCTCACCCCTCCCTGTAACCTCCTCCCACCCTACACCCCTCCCTATCACTGTAACCTCCTCCCACCCTACACCCCTCCCCATCTCTGTAACCCCCTCCCACCCTACACCCCTCCCTATCACTGTAACCCCCTCCCACCCTACACCCCTCCCTATCACTGTAACCCCCTCCCACCCTACACCCCTCCCTATCTCTGTAACCCCCTCCCACCCTACACCCCTCCCTATCACTGTAACCCCCGCCCACCCTACACCCCTCCCCATCACTGTAACCCCCTCCCACCCTACACCCCTCCCTATCTCTGTAACCCCCTCCCACCCTACACCCCTCCCTATCACTGTAACCCCCTCCCACCCTACACCTCTCCCTCTCTCTGTAACCCCCTCCCACTCTACACCCCTCCCTATCACTGTAACCCCCTCCCACCCTACACCCCTCCCTATCACTGTAACCCCCTCCCACCCTACACCCCTCCCTCTCTCTGTAACCCCCTCCCACCCTACACCCCTCCCTATCACTGTAACCCCCTCCCACCCTACACCCCTCCCTATCACTGTAACCCCCGCCCACCCTACACCCCTCCCTATCACCATAACCCCCTCCCACCCTACACCCCTCCCTATCACTGTAACCCCCTCCCACCCTACACCCCTCCCTATCACTGTAACCCCCTCCCACCCTACACCCCTCCCTATCACTGTAACCCCCTCCCACCCTACAGCCCTCCCTATCACTGTAACCCCCTCCCACCCTACACCCCTCCCCATCACTGTAACCTCCTCCCACCCTACACCCCTCCCTATCACTGTAACCCCCTCCCACCCTACACCCCTCCCTATCACTGTAACCCCCTCCCACCCTACACCCCTCCCTATCACTGTAACCCCCTCCCACCCTACACCCCTCCCTCTCTCTGTAAACCCCTCCCACACTACACCACTCCCTATCTCTGTAACCCCCTCCCACCCTACACCCCTCCCTATCACTGTAACCCCCTCCCGCCCTACACCCCTCCCCATCACTGTAACCCCCTCACACCCTTCCCCCCTCCCTATCACTGTAACCCCCTCCCACCCTTCCCCCCTCCCTATCTCTGTAACCCCCTCCCACCCTACACCCCTCCCTATCACTGTAACCCCCT
Organism: Somniosus microcephalus; assembly: GCF_052327205.1. NCBI lineage: Eukaryota > Metazoa > Chordata > Chondrichthyes > Squaliformes > Somniosidae > Somniosus > Somniosus microcephalus. The sequence goes on from NC_140989.1 coordinate 367,497,472, forward strand.
CCCGCTCTACACCCCTCCCTATCACTGTAACCCCCTCACACCCTTCCCCCTCCCTATCACTGTAACCCCCTCCCACCCTTCCCCCCTCCCTATCTCTGTAACCCCCTCCCGCCCTACACCCCTCCCCATCACTGTAACCCCCTCCCACCCTACACCCCTCCCCATCACTGTAACCCCCTCCCACCCTACACCCCTCCCTATCACTGTAACCCCCTCCCACCCTACACCCCTCCCCATCACTGTAACCCCCTCCCGCCCTACACCCCTCCCCATCACTGTAACCCCCTCCCGCCCTACACCCCTCCCTATCTCTGTAACCCCCTCCCACCCTACACCCCTCCCTATCACTGTAACCCCCTCCCACCCTACACCCCTCCCTATCACTGTAACCCCCTCCGACCCTACACCCCTCCCTATCTCTGTAACCCCCTCCGACCCTACACCCCCCCCTATCACTGTAACCCCCTCCCACCCTACACCCCTCCCTATCTCTGTAACCTCCTCCAGCCCTACAACCCTCTGAGACCTCTGCGCTCCTCCAATTCTGGCCTCTTGAGCATCCCCGATTATAATCGTTCTGTCATTGGCGGCCGTGCCTTCAGCTGCCTGGGCCCTAAGCTCTGGAATTCTCTCCCTAAACCTCTCCGCCTCTCTCTCCTCCTTTAAGACGCTCCTTTAAAACTTACCTCTTTGACCCAGCTTTTGGTCACCTGTCCTAATATCCCCTTATGTGGCTCGGTGTCAAACACTGTCTGATAATCGCTCCTGTGAAGCCCCTTGGGACATTTTACTATGTTAAAGGCGCTGTATAAATGCAAGTTGTTTTGAAACATTCGGAAAATGTGACAACATTAATCGTGGAAAGAATTCTCATTACCTTCATGAAAAATGCCACAATAGATCAGACTCTAGGCAGAAGTAATTCGAATGCTTTCACATGGGAAGTATATAGAGGGTCAAGTACGATAGCACCACCAGCACTTACAGTGACAGCTTTCAGACAAGTGCAGGCTGCAACATATTTTAAATAGTTTGAGATCTGATTGGCCTGTAGTTGCTGGGTTTATCCCTCTCCCCTTTTTTTTGAACCAGGGTGTAACATTTGCAATCCTGCAGTCTTCTGGCACCAGACCGAAGGAGGTTTGGGAGAGTGTGGCCAAAGCCTCCACTATCTCCACACTTACTTCCCTCGGCAAGCTGGGATGCATCCCGTCCGCACTGGGTGACTTTTCTACTTTGAGTGTTGCCAAACATTTTAATTGTTTTTATCCCATCCAATTTCTCTATCACGTCCCTTTGACTGCTACTGGTATTTTTGTTTGTCGCATTTTCAGGGTGCGGGCATCGCAGGCAAGGCCAGCATTTATTTTCATTCCTGAGAAGGTGGTGCTGGGATGCCTGCTCGAGCCACACGTAGCAATTCAATACAACTGAGTGGCTTGTTAGGAAATTTCAGAGTTAAGAGTCAAGCACGTTGGCTTAGGACTGGAGTCACGTATAGGCCCAGACCGGGTAAGGACGTTAGGTCCCTTTCCCTAAAGAAACATTAGAGATTACTATCCTGCTTTCTCTCCTGCTTTCCATCCTATCACTGACCTTCCCTTTTGTTCTTTCACCCCCTCCTACTTTCCCCAGCCCCCACTTGCTTTAAAATCAGTTCCTTTTCCTGCTTTTTTTTCCCAGTTCTGACGAAAGGTCTTCGACCTGAAACGTTGACTCTGTTTCTCTCTCCACAGATGCTGCCTGACCTGCTGAGTTTTTCCAGCGTTTTCTGTTGTTATTAGAGATTACGGCCTCGATTTTAACTGACCCATGGGCCTCGATTTTAACTGACCCGTGGAGTCGGGATTGGAGGCGTGCAGGGGGGTTAAAGTCCCGAATTCGGGGGTCCCGACACCATCCTGCCCCAAACCCGCCTCCATGTAAGTTTGAAAGGAGGCGGGTACCCGCCCCGCACTGGGACCCGCCTACCCGAGGCGGGAAGGGATTAGTGCCAATTAACTGCAGTTTTTAGCCTAATCCCTATTTTAAACCTTGAAGTGTGGGATTCCCAACGGCTCCAAACCACGCCAAGTTAGAGGAGGCGGGCCGTCGGGTTGAAGGACTTGGAGGGGTTGAGATGTCGGTGTTCAGGTGAGTGATGGGTGCATGAGTGCAAAGGTAAATGTGTTTGGTGTGTCTAAAGTGTGTAAAGAAGTTTAAATTACCTGTACTTACCTTTTTAGCCTTCCTTCCTCTAGGTTTCGGAAGTCCATCATCTAACCGGCACAGAAAGCAGAATGGCTGCGAACTGTCAAAAGTGACAGCCTGCAGCTTTCTGTGCCGGTGAGGTTTCTAACTGAGTCTGTGGAGAAGGACTCAGGTTAGAAGTAAGACTGTCAGTGTTTGACAGCTTCAAACAGCTGTGAAACGCTGATATTTCATCCGTCAAAACATCTTGACAGATGAAATTTCAGTCTGTGATGTCACTTGTTGCCGGGTGGCCCTTAATTGGCCTGCTGAGCCCGCTGGGCGGGCTCAACAAGGTCAATCAAGTTAAAATCGCGTGGGTTGGCCGCATCTCGATGGAGGCGGGGCTACACCCCCGAAAGTTGTAGTCCTGCCTCCTTCCCGACTTCTGAGTGAAAATCACCCCCATCTAGTCCAGTGACATAACCGTCAGGCTACCATAACCCTGCAGAGATTCTGTGGCCTTAACTTATTCCCACCGTCTTGTGCTGTAGCACTCTATGGAGGAAAGATTCGGTATCGACCATTTTGTAGCGCTAACATCGCCCGGGCGCTAATTCGCGCCGGCGACCGCAAAATTGAGTTTTAGCGCCCCAAGAGGGAAGTGGAGCGCCAAATCAAGCGTTACACACTCCGCTTCGGGCACTGATGTCGGGGAGCGGGGCGCTACCTTCAGAGCGCTACTTGAGTTCCGGCGCTGTTAATTAGAGAGTCCTCAAACCGCCGGTTCAGCGACCAGGCGACGGGCAGCGCTGTTCCCGGACACTGGCTGGAGGCCATTGCTGCAGGACTTCAGGAGGATGTGGAGGGAGGTCGCTCGGTACGTCTCGGCCAGACGCCTGGTCCACAGAACTCCCACCCAGCGCCGCAAGAAGTTCAACAACCTCACTCGGGTGGTCAGGGCGAGTAGATGCTTCAAAAACCTCTATGTCCCACCATCTCAACCTTACTCTGTGCACAGACGGTATAAACCGCCACATCCCCAAGACTCACCCGCCAACTATGCCCATCTACTAAAAGTCACATCCGCATCTCACGCCTTGCATACATTAACAGCTATTCAACTATGGTAGGCACATCTGCCAAGCACATGGCTGCACACTCACTCACACGCCAAGCACATGGCTGCACACTCACTCACATGCCAAGCACATGGCTGCATACTCACTCACATGCCAAGCACATGGCTGCACACTCACTCACACGCCAAGCACATGGCTGCACACTCACTCACATGCCAAGCACATGGCTGCGCACTCACTCACACGCCAAGCACATGGCTGCACACTCACTCACATGCCAAGCACATGGCTGCACTCACTCACACACCAAGCACATGGCTGCACACTCACTCACACACCAAGCACATGGCTGCACACTCACTCACACACCAAGCACATGGCTGCACACTCACTCACATGCCAAGCACATGGCTGCACACTCACTCACGCACCGAGCACATGGCTGCACACTCACTCACACACCAAGCACATGGCTGCACACTCACTCACACGCCAAGCACATGGCTGCACACTCACTCACAACCAAGCACTTGGCTGCACACTCACCCACACACCAAGCACATGGCTGCACACTCACTCACACGCCAAGCACATGGCTGCACACTCACTCACGCACCAAGCACATGGCTGCACACTCACTCACACGCCAAGCACATGGCTGCACACTCACTCACAACCAAGCACTTGGCTGCACACTCACCCACACACCAAGCACATGGCTGCACACTCACTCACACGCCAAGCACATGGCTGCACACTCACTCACGCACCAAGCACATGGCTGCACACTCACTCACATGCCAAGCACATGGCTGCTCACTCACTCACACACTAAGCACATGGCTGCACACTCACTCACACACCAAGCACATGGCTGCACACTCACTCACACACCAAGCACATGGCTGCACACTCACTCACATGCCAAGCACATGGCTGCACACTCACATGCCAAGCACATGGCTGCACACTCACTCACACACCAAGCACATGGCTGCACACTCACCCACAGGCCAAGCACATGGCTGCACACTCACTCACACACCAAGCACATGGCTGCACACTCACTCACACACCAAGCACATGGCTGCACACTCACTCACATGCCAAGCACATGGCTGCACACTCACATGCCAAGCACATGGCTGCACACTCACTCACACACCAAGCACATGGCTGCACACTCACCCACAGGCCAAGCACATGGCTGCACACTCACTCACACGCCAAGCACATGGCTGCACACTCACCCACAGGCCAAGCTTGCTCACAATGGGAGGGAGCAGCTCCAAACGGGAGGAGGTGAGGCGGACCTGCACCCCTTTAAAGACCTGGAGGAGCGAGTGATGCGCATCATTGGGGCCCAGGTCGTGGGTGCTGTGGCCGTCGGAAACATCGACCCATTGGGGGCAACAACGGTATGTTCATCACCTCTCCCTCTTCCCTCATACCACTTCCCCCTCGCCTTTCCCACTTTCCATCTAAGTATACTGTCTCCATTCCTTGCTCCCTTCCTGCCCCCAACCCCCTGACGTTAAACCCACTCTTGTGCTTTAATGCATTCAGATAATCAGCCACCAGCTGACCAGCCTGTCCCTCAGCCTCCCAGTGGCAGCGACGCGGGAGAGGTGGAGGAAGAACAAGCCAGAGCCTCACTGGCTGTGTCTCCCGAGGGCGAGAGGTCCGATAATGGGGCCATGCGGTCGCTGGAGGGGAGCCTCGGAAATGGGTCTGATGTGGGTGAAGCTCTGGGACCCAGCAGGCTGCAGCAACGCTGTGGGGGAAGGGAAACTCGGGGGCCATCTCCCCGGAGGGCGAGTGCGAGCACAAGTTCAGCTGCACAGGACTCGGATGAGGACCTCGATATCGCGGCGATGTATACTCAGGCGATGAGCATGCACACTGAGCTCACGGGTGCAATGCCAAGGATGCGCAAATGCATGGATGCACTGGCTAGGAGCGTGGAGGAGTCCACCTCTAGCATTGCACTCAGCTCTGCTCACACCATCGAGCCCATCCTTGGCAGTTTGCAAAGGATGGTCGACTCGCAGAGAGACCGTGGGGACCCAGACCTCACGCCGCGTGTCATGGGTGAGGTGGCAGCAGCTAGTGTTTTATACAGGTTCATCGTAACTTCCTTGATTTTGTACTCCATGGGCTCGATTTTGCCATTGGGGGCGGGCTGGGGCGTGTCAGGTGGTTTTCGTGTCAGGACCCCGACTCCGATGTGAAGTGGGAAAAAAGTGCGATTTTGCCCTAATTAGGCACTGGATTTCCAGCGTGTGGAAACCCCTGGCCCAATGAGTCTTTTCATACAGAAAGTTGCCTTCGATGACTTCATCAATGCTGTTGGATTTAAGGCCTGCAAGCAGCCTTGCTTCTTCTGGAGACTTTAAACTTTATGCCCATTGTTGTGATCGCTTCATTCAGCAACTATGTCCAGCAGTAGGTCAAAGTGTGCTCCAAGGTTCGATGAGGCCTCCCTCCAAGCTATGGTGGAGGGAGCAAGATCAAATAAGGAGGTGCTCTTCCCTTCCTCAGGGAGGAAAAAGCCTCCCCAGCAGACTAAAACTGTGTGGCTGCAAGTGGCCCAGGAGGTCAATGCCATCTCTATGTGCCGCAGAACCTGGCTGCAGTGCAGGAAGAGGTTTCATGACCTTATCTGCAGAGGAAAAGTGAGTATGACTTTCCCATCACCCTCAATCTGATCCCCATCGCCTCTCCTCACCAGCACTCTGCTTTGCCAACCTCTTCCTCCACATCCCACTTGACACTTACATCCCTGCACCCTTACCCATTCCCTCTCTCTCTATGGTCACATTCACTTAACTATTCGACCATGCAGCCCTCACACTCCCTATCACTGTGATGCAATGACAACAACTTACAACACACAGGGAGGGCCCTTGGTCTCCTTCTAAGTATCTATGCTATGGATTCTCTACACTCACTCCTTCATTCTCACTCAAACTCCACTTGTGTCCCTCATTGCAGGAAAAGAGAGCTCACAATAAGAGGGAAAGAGCGAGGACAGGAGGAGGGCCACCCTCGGTAGCCCAGCTCACCACCTGGGAGGAGGCAGCCCTGGAAATCGCCAGTGTCGAGGACGATTCCCAAGTGAGGGACGGACAGGCGGGCGCATCACAGCAAGCTGGTGACAGAATAGTTTGGCATCTCCCTCATTGACATTGCATTAGTGACTGATAATGATTCTGATGCTCTAACAGATTGACTTATGATTATCTGCACAATTCAATGTGCATGCAACCTTTACCTCACATCTCTAACTCTTTCCTTTACTCCCCCACAGGACCATCGAGAGCCCCCGTCCCCACTGTCCGGAGGAGAGCCTGAGCTTCCAGACACCTTGGAGGAAGTTGCAACCTCTGAGGGCGCAGCGTCAGCAGAATTCAGAGCACCCAACACCAGCGCAGACACTCATACCTCGGTGGGACCTTCGCGAGATAGAGTAGAGTTATCACCTGGTGTATCACCGCTCACAAGTGAGCATCAGCAGATGGTGGAGACAGGGACAGCAGTGGAGAGTCCTTGTCGGAGGGCGCAGGACTCTCCCAGCTCGGATCAGCTGCATGTCGACCCTGTGCCTCCGGGTCCATCCAGAAGGAGAGCGGTGCTGGAACTCCAGGAACAGGTGCAGGAGTCTCTGGCAGGTTTTGTCTCTGGGGGCGCTGCGAGTGTGGAGCGAATGGAGGAGTCCATCGCGAACATGAGCAGAGCCTTTGTGGAAGCGTTGGCACATGAACGCATCACCACGGAAAGGATGGCAACCTCCGTGGAAAGGAATGCTACGGTAGAGGAGAGGGTGGCTATGGCCATGGAGGAGCTAAGTCGCCAGAGTGTTGAAAACAAGGTCATTGTTCAGAATAGACTGGCATCTCTTGAGGAGCGATGGTCAGCTATTGAGCATAGAAACCAGACCTTCATGGAAGTTCTCTGGAGTAGTACCAGAGTCCTCACCCAACTGAGATGGGCGTCTCAGCCCGTGCACAGTCGCAGGAGCAGCAGACTGTTGCCGAGCCCTCACGGGTTCGCAACCCCAGAGGATGGCCGCCAAAGGTGTCGAGACAGGAGCAGCAAGAAAGTGAGCAAGGGGCCTCCATATCTGCTGAAGCCACAGGGGAAGCACCACATATGAGCACAAGTAAGAGGAAGATAATGTACCAGTAGTCACAAGGATAGTCACTTGAGTGTTATGTTGTCTTTATTTTTGAAATGCCAGCTTGTTGTGATAAAAAATTCTGATGGCAAACTGTTGCAGTTGTGGCGTGTGTCATTTCGCAAATGGGACTTCCACATTGAGGGCTTAGAGTGACTTGCAATTGTCAGTATGGTGGTCTGAGTGATAGGAATCCGCAGGTTCTTGTCCATTGTCGATGCTCTGGTAAGAAGGTGCGCGGCAAAAGTGTTTGATTGTGCCGGCTAAGCAAATCTGGCCAAGATGAGTGTGTCCCTTGCATCCCGGGCAGCAAAGTCGCTCGCTGGCGCCTTCTGGCCTGTGCAGCTTCAGGTGGGTGAGCAGCAGCTTGGTGCTCCTGTTGTTGCTGCTGCTGTTGGTGGTGCTGTTGTTCATGGTTCTGCTGCTGCCGTGGCTGGTCTTCGTCCGAATCTGATGTCCAGGAGGAAAGGAAATAAATGGTTCCCATGCTTCTGGTATATGCCTCAGTTGAGGAAGCGTTCAGTCAAGGTGGGGAGAGGGGTTTCCCAGGAGGTCACACTGGAGATGGGTGTCAGGCTCCAAACTTCCACAACAATGTGTAGGCCTGCTAAAAGTTCTCCCAGACCTGAGACAACAAAGTTCTGCCACCTGCAAATGATCATTGCTGAAAACTCCTTTTTAATGGTGGAGCTGCAGCTGTTAGTAAGCAATCCACTTGTGAGGCCGCCAGGATTCACTGGCGTGTTTCAGAGGAGACGTGCAGGATGGGGGAAATGGGTTAAATTCAGAAAGGCCTCTCAAAATGGGATTATAGAGGCAATTAACTGGTTGTTAAGGGCCTTAAGGGCCTATCCCGCCTCTTGGAGGTGGGATGGAAACTGGGTCTGAAACTTCAATTCTAGGAAAATTGCTCGGAGGTGGGCTGGAGGCGGGATCGGAGCCGCCCACCATTTTTTGCGATTTTAACACCTCACACGCCTCCAAACCCGCCTCCTCAGACTTGGCAAAATCGAGCCCAAAGCCTCTATTTATGAAGCTCGTTATCCCGTAAGTTTTTTTAACCGCTTTCTCAACCTGCCCTGCCACCTTCAACGATTTGTGCACACATACCCCCAGGTCTCTCTGTTCATGCACCCCCTTTAGGATTGTACCCTTTAGTGTATATTGCCTCTCCTCATTCTTCCTACCAATATGTATCACTTCGCACTTTTCTGTGTTAAATTTCATCTGCCACGTGTCCGCCCATTCCACCAGCCTGTCTATGTCTTCCTGAAGTCTATCACTCTCCTCCTCACTGTTCACTATGTTTCCAAATTTTGTGTCATCTGCAAATTTTGAAATTGTGCCCTGTACTCACAAGTCCAAGTCATTAATATATATTAAGAAAAGCAGTGGTCCTAGTACCGACCCCTGGGGAACACCACTGTGTACTTTCCTCCAGTCCGAAAAACAACCGTTCACCACTACTCTCTGTTTCCTGTCCCTTAGCCAATTTCGTATCCATACTGCCGCTGTCCCTTTTATTCCATGGGCTTCAACTTTGCTGGTAAGCCTATTACGTGGCACTTTGTCGAACGCCTTTTGGAAATCCATGTACACCACGTCAACCGCATTACCCTCATCAACACTCTCTGTTACCTCATCAAAAAACTCAATCATGTTGGTTAAACACGATTTGCCTTTAACAAATCTGTGCTGGCTTTCCTTAATTAATCCCCACTTGTCCAAGTGACTGTTAATTTTGTCCCTGATTATTGTTTCTAAAAGCTTCCCCACTATCGAGGTTAAACTGACTGGCCTGTAGTTGCTGGGTTTATCTTTACACCCTTTTTTTGAACAAGGGTGTAACATTTGCAATTCTCCAGTCCTCTGGCACCACCCCCGTATCCAAGGAGGATTGGAAGATTATGGCCAGTACCTCCGCGATCTCCTCCTTCACTTCCCTCAGCGTCCTAGGATGTATCCCATCCGGTCCTGGTGACTTATCTACTTTAAGTACAGCCAGCCTTTCTAGTACCTCCTCTTTATCAATTTTTATCTCATCCAGTATCTCCACTACCTCCTCAAATGGCAAGTCAACACCTCGATTCCGCTCACAAGTCCGGTTCCGCTACTACTTCCTCTTTAGCCACAAATGGGGGATGTTGAAAATTGGCCCCAGGAACTTTTCTAAAGTCTACACAAAATAATTTGTAGAATTTGTACAACTTGCGCATCTGTTTGAAGACAAATCGAAAGTAAAAATTAGAACGGATTTTTTTTTCCACCTTTGGAAAGGAAATCTGCTAAATCCAATGGCAAGTTTGGATAGTTGTGTACCACAAAGTTTTCTGTGAGTAATTACAATACCGTGTGTAAGAAATAAAGCTCACTCTAGGAACAGAAAAACAAGAGGAGGCCATTTATCCCCTCGAGCCTGTTCTGACATTCAATTAGATCACGGGCTGATCTGTATCTCTACTCCATCTACCCGCCGTGGTTCCGTAACCCTTAATCCCCTTCCCTAACAAAAATCTTATCAATCTCAGTTTTGACATTTACAATTGACAGCTTTTTAGGGGGGGAAAGTTCCAGGTTTCCACTACCCTTTGTGTGAAGAAGTGCTTCCTGACATCAGCTCTGATTTTAAGGTTATGTCCGCCCAATGTTCTCGCGAAGCTGCACGCTGGCCCAGCAGGTCGTTCACAAGCTGGTCCCTCTAAGATACCACGTGAGCAAATTTAAAGGCACCGGGCACTAAAATAAAATTTAGAGGGTGCATTGATGCCCCCTTGTTCTGGACTCTCCCCACCAGAGGAAATAGTCTCTCTCTATCGACCCGATCAAGTCCTTTAATCATGTTAACCACCTCAATCAGATCACCCCTTAATCTTCTATACTCGAGGGAATACAAGCCCGGTCTGTGCAACCTGTCTTCATAATTTAACCCTTTTAGCCCCGGTATCATTCTGGTGAATCTGCGCTGCCCCCACTCCAGGGCCAGTATACCTTCATTATAGTGTAATTTTACCTGAAGGTCGATTTAAAAAAATGGAAATCTTGATTTAAAAGTGTTTACAAAGTGGCCCTTATCAATAATCAAAGCTGTAGACTCAGGGGGGCTAGGAATTTGTTACCGCCAAAGGATGGGCAGTGTCAGTAGAAAAGTTGGAGAATTAGCGCCAGGTGCAAATGCTTTAGACTGCACGCATAATTCGTGCTCACTGCTCAATAAACTGATTGGAGTCCTAAATCAAGTCTTAAAACTCTGCCTGCTTCACAATGACATGCAAGCCGTGATCCTGACCAACGGTTCCACCACAGACCCAATTCACGTACGAACCGGGGTCAAGCAAGGCTGTGTCATTGCACCAACGCTCTTCTCGATCTTCCTTGCTGCAATGCTCCATCTCACCCTCAGTAAGCTCCCCACTGGAGTGGAGCTAATTTACAGAACAAACGGGAAACTGTTCAACCTCCGTCGCCTCCAGTCCAGATCCAAGATCGTCCCATCCTCTATCGTCGAATTACAGTATGCAGAGGACGCTTGCATCTGCGCTCACTTGGAGGTCGAACTCCAAACCATCGTCAACACCTTCAACAAAGCGTACGAGAGCATAGGCCTTACACTAAACATCCGTAAGACAAAGGTCCTCGACCAACCTGCCCCTGCCACACTGTACTGCCCCCCGATTATCAAAATCCACGACAAGGCCTTGGACAACGTGGACCACTTTCCATACCTCGGGAGCCTACTGTCAACAAGGGCAGACGTCGATGATGAAGTCCAACACCGCCTTCAGTGTGCCAGTGCAGCCTTCGGTCGCCTGAGGAAGAGAGTGTTTGAAGACCAGGACCTCAAACCCGGCACTAAGCTCATGGTCTACAGAGCAGCAGTGATACCCGCCCTGCTGTATGCCTCAGAGACATGGACCATGTACAGCAGGCACCTCAAAGCACTGGAGAGGTACCACCAACGCTGCCTCCGCAAGATCTTGCAATTCCATTGGCGGGATAGGCACACCAACATCAGTGTTCTTGCTCAGGCCAACATCCCCAGCATCGAAGCTTTGACCATGCTCGATCAGCTCTGATGGACGGGTCACATTGTTCGCATGCCCGATACGAGACTCCCAAAACAAGCGCTCTACTCGGAGCTCCGGCACGGCAAGAGAGCCCCAGGTGGGCAGAGGAAACGCTTCAAGGACATCCTCAAAGCCTCTTTGAAAAAGTATAACATCCCCACCAACACCTGGCCCAAGACCGCACAAAGTGGAGGAGAAGCATCCTATAAGGCGCCGAACACCTCGAGTCTCTTCGCCAGGAGCAAGCGGAAGCCAAGCGCAGGCAGCGCAAGGAGCGCACGTCAACCCAAGCACCCCACCCACCCGCCCCTTCAACCACCGTCTGCCCCACCTGTGACAGAGACTGTAGGTCCCACATTGGACTCATTAGTCACCTGAGATCTCATTATTAGGGTTTTAGCAAGTCATCCTTGGTTCCGAGGGACTGCCTAAGAAGAAGAGAAGAAGAAAACTAATTGCAACTCATCATTGCCACAGGCTTTTGGCACTATTTAAAGGGGAGGTTCATTGATGCTGCAGCACCTCATTCTCAGCTTTGTTGGCTGTGCAGCTGCCTCAGCAAGCAGAAGCAGAACAAGGAGAAGGAGCTGGAGGACTGAACTAGGTGTGCTCATGGCAGGTCCACGCCCCAGGGAGAGAGCCCGTAGATTCTCCAATGAAGCGTCGGAGGCATTGGTTTTCACTGTGGAGAGACAGAGGGCGGTGCTCTACCCGGCAAGTGGCAGGAGGTCCTCACCACAAGTCTTCCGCACCATGTGGAGGGAGGTAGCGCAGCACGTCTCTGGCAGCACTGTGGTCCCCAGGACCCACTCACAGTGCAGGAAGAAATTTAACAACCTCACTCGGGTGGTCAGTGTGAGTCAATGCTTCAACAAATGCTACATACCACCATCTGTACCACAATCTTCACACACTGCCCAAAGCACCACACCCGCAGCACTCACCCACCAACAATCTCTACCAAGCAACACTCACACACACATCTCATACCTTGCACACAATGACAGCTATTCAACTATGGCAGGCACATCACCCAAACACATTGCTCCACACTCACTCTCTTACTTTCCTTTCTCTTGCAGGCCAAGGTGGCTCACAACAGGAGGGAGCAGGAGCGCACAGGCAGGGGACAAGCCGACACCCAACCACTGTCTGAGCTGGAGAACCGAGTGCTGCAGATTATTGGGCGCCAGGTGGTGGGTGCCGTGGCCACCGGCAATGTTGACCCCCTTGGGGACAACAATGGTATGTTCATCCCTACTCCTTCTTCTCACATCCCACTTCCCCCTCACCCCTCACTTTCCAGCTAATCATGCTGTATGCATGTATTTCTCCCATCCTGCCCCCCTCCTCTCACCTTACCCCGTCTCTTGTGCCTTTATGCTTTCAGATAATGAGCAAGCACTTGAGCAGCCTGTCCCTGAGGGCACCGTAGAGAGTGAGGTGGGAGAAGAGGAGGAGGAAGAACACACCACGTCACTGCATGTCTCACCCGCAGGCACCAGCTCAGATACTGGCATCACGTGTTCTTTAGAGGCTAGTGTAGTAGCGGGATCTACACAGGGTGATGCACCGGGGATGAGTGGGCTGCAGCAAGGCCAGGGGGAAAGGCTAGCTCAGGGGCCAGCTCCCTGGAGGGCGAGTTCGCTAGCGAGTTCTGCTGCACAGGACTCAGATGAGGACCTCTATGGGGAGACCTTTAGATGAAGGGTGATGGCCATGCACACTGAGATCATAGGTGCAATGGCAAGGGTGCCCGAGAGCCTCTCAGCAATGGTAAGAAGCGTGGAGGAGTCCACCTCCAACATTGCACAAGGCTCTGCGCACACCATGGAGCCCATCATTTCCAGTCTGCAAAGGATGGTTGACTCCCAGAGAGACCGTGGCGACCCAGACCTGATGCCGCATGTGATGGGCAATCTGGCAGCTTCCATTGCAGCACGGGCGGAAGCGACGCAACGTCTTAGTGCTGTAATGCAGTCTATGCTTGGTGGCATCAAATCTCAGACTGCTCTCATGCAGTCTCAGCTTGATGCCATGCAAGCTCTGACTGCTGCCATCGTGGCTGGGTCTATCACCGTTGACCGGAGCTTTCACGGTGTCACAGCAGGCCAGCAATCTGTGCTCCAACAGATTGCTAGGGACGGTAAGGTGCTGCCCCGGGGGAGTGGCATTGGGTCAGTGGAACAGGAACCTGCTGTCCTCTCTCAGGATGACAGCATTCCTGCTCCCACCACTGCCACTCCACCATTGCCTCTGTCGCTGCCGGTCATCCAGCCAGCCCAGACTCCTGCCGCCCATGCTGAGATGGTGTAGTGTACAGCCGGGCCTTCCCGGTCCAGAGCTGGTTGAGGGCGTCCTGCAAGGCCATCTGAAGTCTCGCGCATGGACACTCAGTAGCCTTCCACCAGCCGTGCTGCAGCCACTGGGCCAACTCTTCATAGGAGCACTAGAGTAGGCAAAGGCACGGTAATGACAGGCACTAAAGGATTGCACAAGGGTGAATAGTTAATATTTTTGGTGTAAATATGTGTTCACTGATTTTTGATAAATGTATTAATTCAGTTACCATTCTTTTGTGGTGTCTGTCATTTCAGCTTTGCGGTGTTATATGGCCTGCGAGAGGGATGGAATAATGAGGATGTGGTGAGCAAAGGGGATCTGGGCTTTAAGTCATCCTGGTGTGAGACTGGAGGGCTGGTTGCAGGAGGTGGCAGAGTTCAGTGACCACCTCTGTGGGTAAGGCCTCCTGATGAGAGCCCTGATGGCCCTCCTCCTCCCTCTGCACACATGTTCCCATATTTCTCGCTGCCATCGTAGATCCTGGAGGGTGAGGTGGCACCAGTACAGGCCCCATTAACGTTGCCAAGTGTAGCAGTTTGAACCTTTGAATAATAAATGTAGCTACTTTTTTAGTTGCCAGAAGATTCAAAAGAACCTTGAAATTACTGAATGAAACTGTTGCAGAGGGTGAAACTGACAAGAAACCACTGAAACTGCACTAAACTGACAGCTGCGAGTGATTACTGATGATCCCTTTAAATAACATCCCTGGAGCCGGCTTCCTGGTGCTGCACGCCAGCTCACCCTGTCGGTGTTTACTCCAGGTGCTGAAGTAGGTGACGACAATCAATTTAGCAAACCGGGCGGTCAGTGAGTGTTGCACTCTCACTGACGTCATGATCTACCTGGCATTGACGTTCCCAGCTATGGGGGGGGGGGCAGATTTGGTGTGTGCCGCTGGGTTCACCTCGCCCCGGTGATACTGTTCTAGCGCCATCTACTGGTGCTAACGGGAGGTGCTAAGGGGACGAATTCTTCCCCCCAGGCTCAATTACCAGCTAATCAATGTGAAGCTTTAACAATCAGTTGATTTGTATGTACAGATATTGGCCCAAATTTTCCTGTGAGGGGAGACTTAATTGAGGTGTATAAAATTATGAGGGGGGGTGCCTAGATAGAGTGGATAGGAAGGACCTATTTCCCTTAGCAGCGAGGTCAATAACCAGGGGGCACAGATTTAAAGTAATTGGTAGAATGATTAGAGGGGAGTTGAGGAGAAACCTTTTCACCCAGAGGGTGGTGGGGGTCTGGAACTCACTTCCTGAAAGGGTGGTAGAGGCAGAGACCCTCATCACATTTAAACAGTACTTGGATATGCACTGGAAGTGCCGTAACCTGCAGGGCTACGGACCAAGAGCTGGAAAGTGGGATTAGGCTGGATAGCTCTTTGTCGGCCGGCACGGACACGATGGGCCGAACGGCCTCCTTCTGTGCCGTAAATTTCTGTGATTCTATGATTCTATAATGGTGCAGATAATGGCGCTCACCGTTATTTATGCACAAATGGAACAGCAACTTCAGGCGAGGGGGCAGATGTGCAGTTAAACGCGGAAGTCCACAAGTTGCTGTCCGAGTTACGTCAGCTTCACGAAAACGGCCTCTCACTGCCTGGACTAAACTCGCCACAGAAAGTTAAGTTTTCTCCATTCCAGCCTGAGCACCTTTTTAACGACGTGATAAGTGCTAATTACTGCCAGTCAACCTCTCTGGCACTGAAAATTAAATATTACAAGTGTGGAGTCTCATTCCTTCAGCTTTTAATTGTTGTTGGAGATTTTAAAATGTAGAATATTACATTTTTTCAATTTTTCCTTTCCGTCTTTTCTCTCTCCTTCTCTCTCTTAATCCAAACTTTCTTCCCCTCTCTATGGGGTAGATTTTCCCGAACCTGTTGGGAAGAAGATGGGACTTCAACTTTCGGGTTTTTGACCCGCCTACATCGACGTCTGGCCAATTGCGCGATTTTCCCTTGATTGACCTTGTTGAGCCCACCCAGCAGGCTCAGCAGGCCAATTAAGGGCCACCCGGCAACAGGTGACGTCACAGACTGCAATTTCATCTGTCAAGAGTTCTTGACAGATGAAATATCATTGTTTCACAGCTGTTTGAAGCTGTGAAACACTGACAGTCTGAGTTCTAACATGAGTCCTTCTGCACAGACTCAGTTAGAACTCTCAGCAGCACTCAAAGCTGAAGGCTGTCACTTTTCACAGATCGCAGCCGTTCAGCTTTCAGTTCCGGCTGAGTGATGCGCTCCCGATGCCTGCAGGAAGAAAGGCTGCTAAGGTAAGTACAGGTAAGTAAAAGTTCTTTACACACTTTAGACACACCAAACACACTTACCTTTGCACTCATGCACCCATCACTCACCTGAACACCGACATTGCGACCCCTCCAACTCCTTCAACCCGACGGCCCGCCTGCTCTAACCTGGCGTGGTTTGGAGCCATCGGGAATCCCACACAAAACCCCTCAAAATAGGGATTAGGCTAAAAACTGCCTGTTAACTACCTGTTAACAGGCAGTTAATTGGCACTAATCCCTTCCCGCCTGGTTTCGGCGGGTCCCAGTGCGGGGCGGGTACCCGCCGCCCCTGAAGCTTGCGTGGGGTGGGGTTTTGGGCGGGATGGTGTCGGGACCCCCAAATTCGGGATTTCCCCCCCCCACGCGCCTGAAACCCCGCCTGATGGCTCCAGGAAAATCTTGCCCTTTATTTCTCTTTCTCTACCTGATTTGACGTTGAATTCACCCACTCTACTTCACCCTCCTTCTCAGTCCTTGTGCCATTAATCTCACAATCCTTCAATCTGATTGGTGAAGGAGAGACCCTGTTGCTTTCCCTGTTCACTCAGGCCCCCAGAGGCCCCGTTTCTCCTTCACTGCGCCGTTATCAGCTCGCACTTTCAGCAACGTGCCACGTGAAAAAAAAAAGAAAAGTGCAAGGGACGAGTCGAACAACGGCAAACACCGTTAGAGGCCGTGCTGTGGCAAAAAAAATTTGGCCCATTAAGTCCTTACGAGCAGCAAGAGAATCTCTTCAAACCCGAGAACAGGGCTTTTATTCTTGAAGGCTTCATGATGTAATAATAAAAACTACTCCCTGAAGAAAAGAATGAATGAAGAAAGGAAGTAAATAAGCTGTGATTACAGAAAGGCAAAATGATTCGGAAACTTAAGCATTTCAGCAGATTGTTCAGATCTCACTTACAGATGTGCACATTTCCAGCTACCAGTTCCCACTGCAGGAAGTCTTCGCTTCCATGGAAAAACAATACTGTTTTTCCCATCAGTGAGCTGTTGTTCTTATCATTATAATTGCGTGCTGGAATGCAGAAAAGAAAGTCTGTACCAGCGAACCACCGCACATCTCATTTCTACGACCGAGCGGCGGAGAGGCTGAAATTCCTAGAGGCATGTTCCGCTGATGGAAGTGCGATGGGACCGGACTTCCTGCAGCCAGTCTGCTCTGGTCTTGATTCCCATCCCTGATCCCGCACTATTTATAGAATCATAGGATGATGCGGCACAGACAGAGACCACTCAGCCCATCGTGCCTGTGCCAGCTCTTTGAAAGAGCTCTCCAATTAGTCCCACTCATAGAATCATAGAATGGTTACAGCACAGAAGGAGGCCATTCGGCCCGTCAAGCCCGTGCCGGCTCTCTGCAAGAGCACTTCAGCTAGTCCCACTCCCCCGCCCTTTCCCCGTAGCCCTGCAAAACGTTTTCCTTCAGATCAAAATTGGGTCAAAATCCTGGAACACCCTCTCTAATAGCACTGTGGGAGCACCTTCACCACACGGACTGCAGCGGTTCAAGAAGGCAGCTCACCACCACCTTCTCAAGGGCAATTAGGGATGGGCAATAAATGCTGGCCTTGCCAGTGACGCCCATGTCCCATAAGCAAATAAAAACAAAACTTATTCAACTCCCTTTTGAAAGCTAAGATTGAATCTGCCTCCACCACTCTTTCAGGCAGCGCATTCCAGATCCTAACCACTCACAGCGTAAAAAAGTTTTTTCTTACGTCGCCTTTGGTTCTTTTGCCAATCACCTTAAATCTGTGTCCTCTGGTTCTCGACCCTTCCGCCAATGGGAACAGTTTCTCTCTATCTACTCTGTCCAGATCCCTTATAATTTTGAACACCCTATCTCTTTCCCCACAGCCCTGCAAATACTTCCTTTTCAAGTATTTTACCAATTCCCTTTTGAATGTCACTATTGAATCTACTTCCACCGTCCTTTCAGGCAGCGCATTCCAGATCATAACAACTCGCTGTGTAAAAAACAAACATCCTCCTGTCCACTCTGGTTCTTTTGCCAATCACCTTAAATCCATGTCCACTGGTTACCGCCCCTCCTGCCACTGGAAACAGTTTCTCCTTGTTTACTCTAACAAAACACTTCGTGATTTTGAACACCTCTGTTAAATTTCCTCTTAACCTTCTCTGCTCGAAGGAGAACAATCCCAGCTTCTCCAGTCTCTCCACATAACTGAAGTCCCTCATCCCTGGTACCATTCTAGTAAATCTCCTCCACACCCTCTCCAAGGCTTTGACATCCTTCCTAAAGTGCGGTGCCCAGAATCGGACACAATACTCCAGCTGGGGCCTCACCAGTGATTTATAAAGGTTCAGCAATAACTTCCTTGCTTTTGTACTCGGTGCCTCTATTAATAAAGCCAAGGATCCCGTTTGCCATTTTAAAAGCCTTCTCAACTTGTTCTATTCATTCACGGGATGTGGGCATCACTGGCAAGGCCAGCATTTATTGCCCATCCCTAATTGCCCTGAGAAGGTGGTGGTGAGCCGCCTCCTTGAACCGCTGCAGTCCGTGTGGTGAAGGTGCTCCCACAGTGCTGTTTGGGAGGGAGTTCCAGGATTTTGACCCAGCGACGATGAAGGAACGGCCGATATATTTCCAATTCAAGATGGTGTGTGACTTGGAGGGGAACTTGGAGGTGGTGGTGTTCCCATGCGCCTGCTGCCCTTGTCTTCTAGGTGGTAGAGGTCATGGGTTTGGGAGGTGCTGCCGAAGAAGCCTTGGCGAGTTGCTGCAGTGCATCTTGTAGATGGTACACACTGCAGCCACGGTGCGCCAGTGGTGGAGGGAGTGAATGTTTAAAGTGGTGAATGGGGCACCAATCAAGCGGGCTGCTTTGTCTTGGATGGTGTTGAGCTTCTTGAGTGTTGTTGGAGCTGCACTCGTCCAGGCAAGTGGAGAGTATTCCATCACGGTGGCATAGTGGTTAGCACTGTTGCCTCACAGCGCCAGGGACCCGGGTTCGAATCCGGCCTCGGGTGACTGTCTGTGTGGAGTTTGCACATTCTCCCCGTGGCGTGTTTGCGTGGGTTTCCTCCGGGTGCTCCGGTTTCCTCCCACAGTCCAAAGATCTGCGGGTTAGGTTGATTGGCTATGATAAATCGACCCTTAGTGTTAGGGGGATTAAATACGTGGGGTTACGGGGATAGGGTGGGATATGTGTTGGTGTAGGGGTTACGGGGATCGGGTGGGATATGTGTCGGTGCAGGCTCGATGGGCCGAAATGGCCTCTATCTGCACTGTGGGGTTTCTGTGATTTCTGTGTGTGATCACACTCCTTACTTATGCCTTGTAGATGGTGGAAAGGCTTTGGGGAGTCAGGAGGTGAGACACTCGCCGCAGAATACCTGACGTGCTCTTGTTGCCACAGTATTTATGTGGCTGATCCAGTTAAGCTTCTGGTCAATGGTGACCCCCAGGATGTTGATGGTGGGAGATTCGGCGATGTAATGCCGTTAAATGTTAAGGGGCGGTGGTTAGACGCTTGCTTGTTGGAGATAGTCATTGCCTGGCACTTGTGAGGCATGAATGTTCCCTGCCACATATCAGCCCAAGCCTGAATATCATCCAGGTCTTGCTGCACATGGGCATGGACTGAGGAATTGCGAATGGCACTGAGCACTGTGCAGTCATCAGCGAACATCCCCACTTCTGACCTTATGATGGAGGGAAGGTCATTGATGAAGCAGCTGAAGATGGTTGGGCCTAGGACACTGCCCTAAGGAACTCCTGCAGCAATGTGCTGTGCTGTGATGATTGACCTTCAACCACCACAACCATCTTCCTTTGTGCTAGGTATGACTCCAGCCAGTGGAGTGTTTCCCCACCGCCCCCCCACCCGATTCCCATTGACTTCAGTTTTACTTGGGCTCCTCGATGCCACACTCGGTCAAATGCTGCCTTGATGTCAAGGGCAGTCACTCTCACCTCACCTCTGGAATTCAGCTCCTTTGTCCATGTTTGGACCAAGGCTGTAATGAGGTCTGGAGCCGAGTGGTCCTGGCGGAAACCAAACTGAGCATTGGTGAGCCAAAGAGAAAGGGGATGGAGACCCGGAGAACCAGTTCCCGCCTCAAATTCCGCCCCCTCGCCCTCGCCCCCATCCCCGTCCCCCCAGTCATTGTACATCCTTGTAGCAGCCTCCCAGGCCCTGGACCTCTGGGCCTGATATACACAATCAGCTGGTTTCTTTGGAAAACCACTTTTCGAAAATATACAGATTGTGAAAAATGAAAATTTTCAATCCTCTCGGAAGGGTAATTTTGGTAATCGAGTCTGTTAAAATTACATGGTTGCTGACCACATATTCCCTGAATAGTTTCTATATATTGTTTTGTGTATGAATTATTATTGGACTGAGAATCTTCCAGTAGTACCAACGTGGCAGTAGGAACGCATTCATTTTGTGGCTTCCAGTTCAGACAAACAAGTTACAATTTTAATTTGCGTTGTGAAGATCAATAATTTAATCAGAAAATTACATAGGAAGAAGGAGCAGGAGATCCTCTTTAATTAGATGCTTGGCTTGGAAAAGGATTTATAATCTGCCTCGGCTGAAGGGAATTGCACATTCGCTTTGGCGAAACTGCCCAACATTCTGCTAAATATGTAAAACTGCAATAAATACAAGACTGCTCTAGGGAGTCGACTTCAGCTATATTTACATTCCTTTCTTGTTCAGAACAAACCCAGTACAACAAATCTTATTTCAAACAAATGAAGAAAATTGTAAAACCGTTTTCATTATTAGGAACACAACAATCTTGATTTGGATTACATAAAGCAACATTAAAGATTACAGCACAGAAACAGGCCATTCAGCCCAACTGGTCCGTGCCGGTGTTTATGCTCCACACCAGCCTCCTCCCACCCCTCTTCTTCTCACCCCATCAACATATCCTTCTATTCCTTTCTCCCTCATCTAGTTTTCTCTAAAATGATTAGGCTTAAGTAGTCCATGGAGCATTTAGTAATCACCTCCACAATCAGTGCAATCAATGTTTATTGGATTCAGTCTCCTTGTTGTTTTGTGGGAGCTTGCTGTGCGCATTTTTGGCTGCTGTGTTTCTTACATTACAACAGTGACTGCACTTCGAAAGTACTCCATTGGTTGTAAAGTGCTTTGGGACGTCCTGAGGTCATGAAAAGTACTGCAGAAATGCGATTCTTTCTTTTTATAGGTCTTTCTCCCTTCTTCCAAGCTCACTACCCAAAAAAATTATTTAAGATTAAAAAAAAAATATCTGAGAACTAGCATATTTATTAATAGCATTCATTAGAAGTTTAAAATGATGAGGGGTTTTGATAGAGGAGATGGGCGGAATCTATTTCCAGTGGCAGGAGGGTTAGTAACCAGAGGACACAGATTTAAGATGAAAGGCATAAAAAACCAGGGGCGAATTGCAAATAATTTTTTCTACGCAGCGAGTTGGATGTTCCCGATGGCGGGGGAGTCCAGAACCAGGGGTCACAGTCTAAGGATAAGGGGTAAGCCATTTAGGACAGAGATGAGGAGGAATTTCTTCACCCAGAGAGTGGTGAACCTGTGGAATTCTCTACCACACAAGGCAGTTGAGGCCAATTCATTAAATATATTCAAGAAGGAGTTAGATATATTTCTTAAGGCTAAAGGGATCAAGGGATATGGGGAGAAAGCAGGGACAGGGTACTGAATTTGGATGATCAGCCATGATTTCATTGAATGGCGGAGCAGGCTCGAGGGGCCGAATGGCCTACTCCTCCTATCTTCTATGTTTCTATGTCGTGATCTGGAATGCGCTGCCTGAAAGGGCGGTGGAAGCAGATTCAATAGTAACTTTCAAAAGGGAATTGGATAAATACTTGAAGGGGAAAGATTTGCAGGGCTGTGGGGAAAGAGCGGGGAGTGGGACTAATTGGAGAGCTCTTTCAAAGAGCCGGCACAGGCACTATGGGCCGAATGGCCTCCTCCTGTGCTGTGAGATTCTATGAAGTCTGCGTTGATATCAATTATATCAGCAACATTATTTGATCCTATAATAAAGATTTAAGGTAAAGAAACTGTGAACATTCCACTTTTAATCCCTGAGGCAGAGTTCTGCATCTTTTATGGGAAATGTATAAGGTTAAGTATCACTTCTTGCATTTAGAGTTCTCCACATATATCAAAATTGCAGCTCCCACTGCAGCCAGGCACGTTTTGCTGAAGGCACCACTCTTACTCAAGAAGTAGACCATAATCAGCAAGAGGTGACTGGGGTAAAATCATCTGTCTTGCATCAGTTTACAGATGTTTTATCTTCTTACTCCACCCGAATTGGCCCATTATCAGATGCAGTAGGGCCGGAATTTTAATTGGGAGGCCTGTTGGGAGCGAGGAGGGCTCGGTAGTGGCTGGAAAACCCAGGAGACCAAGGTTTCCCGCAGGGCCCTGCCGGATTTAACGGCAGGGCCTGATTTGCAGTAGAAACCTCTGTCCCCCACCCGCAGCCAGGTGGTGCGGCTGGAGAGAGGAGGGAGGGAGGGATCAGGTGGGGGCCGAGGGTTGGTCGGGGGGGGGGTGTTGGGGGCCTGGAGGAGGCTCGGTGGCGGAGGGTGGGGTGGAGAGGGAGAGAAAGGATCGGAGCCGGAGCATCGGAGGTGGGGAGAGCATCGGAGCATTGGGAGTAGGGGGAGCATTGGGAGTGGGGAGGGAAGCATCAGGGCTGGAGAATTGGGGGGGAGGGAGAGAAGATCAGGACCAGAGTGTCGGGGTTGCGGGGTGGGGTGGGGAGCGCGGTGGTGGTGGTTCGGGAAGGTACTCGGGGGCCTCGTGGGGGGGATCGGAGGCCTGAGGGGAGATGGGTGATCAGAGACAGATTCAATATCACAAATCAAGTTTTGTTGCCAATAGATTATAGCTCTTGACCTTGTTAAAACTTGTATCGAACCTTGGTTAGACCGCACTTGGAGCACTGTGCACAGGTCCGGTCTCCATATTATAAAAAGGATATAGAGGCACTGGAGAGGGTGCAAAAAAGATTCACAAGGGTGATACCAGAACTGAGAGGTTATTCCTAATCAGAAAAAGACTGGACAGGCTGGGACTCTTTACTCTAGAAAAGAGAAGGCTGATGGGTGACATAATAGAGGTCTCTGAATGCGAGGGTGGGTGAGGCAGAGACACTGGATCCAGCAGGTAAGTGTAAAGGCACTTACCTCCTGGATCCAGCAGTCCTCACCTTACTTTAGCTGGCGAAACCTGACCAGCCACAGTTAAATTTAAAATGCTGGTTAAATCTGAGGCACGCCAGCTTCATTATAATATTTAAATGAACAACCCGCCTCCTGGGAGTGGATTGGCTGCCCGCCCCCGTTAAACTCAGAAGTGGGCGGGTTGGAGGCGGGTTCAGGTCACGATTCAGTTTTTTAACACTTTAACCTCCCACCCGACCTCAACCCACCCATTTTTTGAGGGGTTAAAATTCCACCTAGCTATCACCTGAAAAACCTCCATCACTCCCATGAAATACTTGCTTTAAAATAAAATGTATTCACAACAATTTCTGAACGAATACAGATTCGATATCACAAATCAAGTTTTGTTGCCAATAGATTATAGCTCTTGACCTTGTTAAAACTTGTATCGAACCTTGGTTAGACCGCACTGGGAGTACTGTGCACAGTGTGCTCTCCATATTATAAAAAGGATATAGAGGCACTGGAGAAGGTGCAAAATAAGATTCACAAGGGTGATACCAGAACTGAGAGGTTACTCCTAATCAGAAAAAGGCTGGACAGACTGGGACTCTTTACTCTAGAAAATAGTAGGCTGAGGGGTGACATAATAGAGGTCTTTAAGATTATGAAGGGGTTCGATAGGGTAGACATAGAGAAGATTTTTCCACTTGTGGGAGCATCCAAAACTAGGGGCCATTAATATAAGATAGTCACTAATAAATCCAATAGGGAATTCAGGAGAAACTTCTTTACCCAGAGAGTGGTGAGAATGTGGAACTCGCTACCACAGGGAGTGGTTGAGGCGAATAGCAGAGATACATTTAAGGGGAAGCTAGATAAACACACGAGGGAGAAAGGAATAGAAGGATATGTTGATGGGGTGAGATGAAGAGGGGTGTGAGGAGGCTGGTGTGGAGCATAAACACCGGCACGGACCAGTTGGGCCGAATGGCCTGTTTCTATGCTGAGGTGGTTCACAGGAGCGATTTTATCAAACAAAATTTGACACCGAGCCACATAAGGAGATATTAGGCCAGGTGACCGAAAGCTCGGCCAAAGAGGCACCTACCTCTTTGACCAGGCTTTTGGTCATCTGCCCTAATTTCTCCTTATGTGGCTCGTGTCAAATGTTTTGTCTTTTAACACTCCTGTGAAGCGCCTTGGGACGTTTTACTACGTTAAAGGCACTATATAAATACAGGTTGTTGTTGTTAATTCGTGGAGACTCCAGGGAAATTCTGGAGGAGTTGGCAAACTCCTAAGCCTGTTGCTGTGCGTATAATGGCTGCTACATTTGCCTATATAACAACAATGATTGCACTTCAAAAGTAATTCCTTGCATGCGAAGCATATTCGGCTATTTCTGAGAGATGTGGTGAGATGTTATGATCAACGCAAGTTACTTTTACAATCCGGGACGTCGTCACAAGGTGGAAAGAGCATGGTTTAAAAATCAGCCATAGACGCGTTCAGTCCCTGGTGAAAAAATCCAACTTTCGCTCCAACATTATCCAACAGCAAGCACGAAAAATGACCTCCAACCAATCTCCAGAACGTTTAATCTCATTCAATACTAGCTTGATTCCTGGGATGAGAGGGCTGTCCTATGAGGAGAGATCGAGTAGACTAGGCCTGTACTCTCTGGAGTTTAGAATACTGAGAGGTGATCTCATTGAAACATACAAGATTCTGAGGGGGATTGACAGGGTAGATGCTGAGAGGCTGTTTCCCCTGGCTGGAGAGTCTAGGACTAGGGGGCAGAGTCTCAGGATAAGGGGTCGGCCATTTAGGACTGAGATGAGGCAGAATTTCTTCACTCAGAGGGTGGTGAATCTTTGGAATTCTCTACCCCAGAGGGCTGTGGAGGCAGAGATCGACAGATTTTTGGACTCTAGGGGAATCAGGGGATATGGGGATCAGACGGGAAAGTGGAGCTGAGGTAGATGATCAGCCATGACCTTATTGAATGGTGGAGCAGGCTTGAGGGGCCGAATGGCCGACTCCTGCTTCTAATTCTTGTGTTGTTATATTCTTAATGAATAGGACACATGGTTAGCAGATTCAGCGAGTTCAACTTGATTAAAACATTCAAAGAATCGATCACTTTCTGCTTTATCGAGGAAGAAGCTGAATATAAAAAGTACAGAGGAGATCTAAAAGAAGGAATGAGGGGCAAAGAGAATGTATGAGAATAGATTAGTGGCTAACATAAAAGAGAACCCAAAAGCCTTTCATGAACATATAAATAGCAAAAGGGTAGTTTAAGGAAGGATGGGGCTGATTAGGGACCAAAAAGGCAATGTTCTTGTGGAGGCAGAGGGCATGGCTGAGGTACTAAATGAGTACTTTGCAGCTGTCTTCACTAGGGAAGGGGACGCTGCCAATATAACAGCAAAGGAGGAGGCAGGAGCGATATTGGATAGGATAAAAATAGATAAAGTATCATTCTCTGATTGTAAGATTAGGAGCTGAGAGATCCAGAACAAATCCCCATAAACGTGGAAAGCTAGATGGATCATTACTTTATCCACTTTATTTCAAAACTCTATTTTTGACAATTTTTAAAAAAAACCTGAATTTTAAAAAGGGGGCGAATGTGTAAGAGAGAAATAGAACTGCTTGATCCAGCTCTGAAACCTGCAACTAACATCTCTTTGGATTGGTTATATTTATAATTCATTGGTTCTTTTCCACTCAGGAACCCCCGATTGAGTGAGAGGAGAAAGAAGTGTTCTGGACCTGAGCACACAGAGCTCAGTAGGATTTGGAAAAGAGGCGGACAGGGGGAAAGGGGGAGAGGCGGAGAGGGGGAGAGGCAGAGAGCTGGAGAGGGGGAGAGGGGGAGAGGCGGAGAGGTGGAGAGGCAGAGAGGCAGAGAGGCAGAGAGGCGGAGATGGGGAGAAGCGGAGAGGGGGAGAGGCGGAGAGGCAGAGAGCTGGAGAGGCGGAGAGGTGGAGAGGCAGAGAGGCAGAGAGGCGGAGATGGGGAGAAGCGGAGAGGGGGAGAAGGGGAGGGGGAGAGGGGGCGAGGTGGAGAGGGGGAGAGGCGGAGGGGGGAGAGGCGGTGGGGGGGGAGGGGGAGAGGGGGCGAGGTGGAGAGGGGGAGAGGCGGAGGGGGGAGAGGCGGTGAGGGGGAGAGGGGGAGATGGGGAGGGTGGAGAGGGGGAGAGGGGGCGAGGTGGAGAGGGGGAGAGGCGGAGGGGGGGAGAGGCGGTGAGGGGGAGAGGGGAGAGGGGGAGAGGGGGAGATGGGGAGGGTGGAGAGGGGGAGAGGCAGAGAGGGGGAGAGGGGGAGAGGCGGAGAGGGGGAGAGGCAGAGAGGGGGAGAGGGGGAGAGGCAGAGAGGGGGAGAGGGGGAGAGGCGGAGAGGGGGAGAGGCAGAGAGGGGGAGAGGCAGAGAGGGGGAGAGCGGTAGACGGGGAGAGGGGGGGAGGGGGAGGGGGGAGAGGCAGAGAGGGGGAGGGGGGAGAGGCGGAGAGGGGAGAGGGAGCGAGGCGGAGAGGCGGAGAGGGGGAGAGGGAGAGGCGGAGAGGGAGGGGGGAGGCGGAGAAGGAGAGGCGGAGAGGGAGAGGCGGAGAGGGGGAGGGGGGAGAGGGAGGGGGGAGGCGGAGAAGGAGAGGCGGAGAGGGGGAGGCGGAGAGGGGGAGGCGGAGAGGGGGAGGCGGAGAGGGAGAGGCAGAGAGAGAGAGGGAGAGGCGAAGAGGGAGAGGCGGAGAGGGCGAGGGGGAGGCGGAGGCGGAGAGGGCGAGGGGGAGGCGGAGAGGCGGAGAGGGAGAGGCGGAGTGGGAGAGGCGGAGAGGGCGAGGGGGAGGCGGAGAGGGAGAGGGAGAGGCAGAGTGGGAGAGGCGGAGAGGGCGAGGGGGAGGCGGAGAGGGAGAGGTAGAGGCAGGGAGGGAGAGGTAGAGGCGGAGAGGGAGAGGGAGAGGCGGAGAGGGAGAGGCGGAGAGGCGGAGGTAGAGGCGGGGAGGCGGTCTCCAGTGCTGTTCATGATTCCGAAATATACACAGTTAATGAGCCACTAATTCTTGATTAGGCAGGAATTCGCTAGTTGACGATGATCATAAGAACATAAGAAATAGGAGCAGGAGTCGGCCATTTGGCCCCTCGAGCCTGCTCCGCCATTCAATGAGATCATGTGTTCCTAAAGTTTAAACTCATCTCATTCTTAAGGGATCACTTTTTGTGTTTCTCTAAGTAGGCTAAGGTAAAATTAATTTAAAATGAATGGAAGAATGATGCATTCGGCCCATCGAGCCTGTGCCGGCTCTCCAATTAGTTCCACTCCCCTGCTGTTTCCCCAGAGCCCTGCAAATTTTTCCCTTTCAAGTATTCATCCACTTCCCTTTGAATTTTTGAATCATATGCTGCTCTTTGTCTGACTGTATCTAATAATCCAAGAACTACGTGAAAATGTAGTAGTATCCTTTAGGCTATCTTTCTGCTTTGTGGTCAGGGATAGTCTAGAGTTTCCATCCAGGAAAAAAAATAGATATAAACATGCCAACATCTCTCAAAGAGGCAACGAGAGATGTGCAGCTTATTTATCTGGGTTTCACCAGCTTGTATTAATTCCCCTGCATACTGCTAAGGGCTGTAAGACAATTACTGACACTCTCGCCGCCGAGTCAGAAGGTCGTGGGTTTGAGTCCCACTCAGAAACTTGAGTACAAAACTTCAGGCTGGCACTCCCAGTGCAGTACTGAGGGAACGCTGCACTGTCGGAGGGGCAGTACTGAGGGAGCGCTGCACTGTCGGAGGGGCAGTACTGAGGGAGTGCTGCACTGTCAGGGGGGCAGTACTGAGGGAGCGCTGCACTGTCGGAGGGGCAGTACTGAGGGAGCAGTGCGCTGTCAGAGGGGCAGTACTGAGGGAGTGCTGCAGTGTCGGAGGGGCAGTACTGAGGGAATGCTGGACTGTCGGAGGGGCAGTACTGAGGGAGCACCTCACTGTCGAACGGACAGTACTGAGTGACTGCTGCACTGTCGGAGGGGCAGTACTGAGGGAGCGCTGCACTGTCGGAGGGGCAGTACTGAGGGAGTGCTGCACTGTCAGGGGGGCAGTACTGAGGGAGCGCTGCACTGTCGGAGGGGCAGTACTGAGGGAGCGTTGCGCTGTCGGAG
This sequence comes from Somniosus microcephalus, assembly GCF_052327205.1. Taxonomy (NCBI): domain Eukaryota; kingdom Metazoa; phylum Chordata; class Chondrichthyes; order Squaliformes; family Somniosidae; genus Somniosus; species Somniosus microcephalus. The sequence continues at coordinate 367,525,942 of NC_140989.1, forward strand.
GGGCAGTACTGAGGGAGTGCTGCAGTGTCGGAGGGGCAGTACTGAGGGAATGCTGGACTGTCGGAGGGGCAGTACTGAGGGAGCACCTCACTGTCGAATGGACAGTACTGAGTGACTGCTGCACTGTCGGAGGGGCAGTACTGAGGGAGCGCTGCACTGTCGGAGGGGCAGTACTGAGGGAGTGCTGCACTGTCAGGGGGGCAGTACTGAGGGAGTGCTGCACTGTCGGAGGGGCAGTACTGAGAGAGCGCTGCACTGTCGGAGGGGCAGTACTGAGGGAGTGCTGCACTGTCGGAGGGGCAGTACTGAGAGAGCGCTGCACTGTCGGAGGGGCAGTACTGAGGGAGTGCTGCACTGTCGGAGGGGCAGTACTGAGGGAGCGCTGCGCTATCAGAGGGGCAGTAATGAGGGAGTGCTGTACTGTCAGACGGACAGTACTGAGGGAGCGCTGCACTGTCGGAGGGGCAGTACTGAGGGAGAACTGCACTGTCAGAGGGGCAGTACTGAGGGAGCGCTGCACTGTCGGAGGGGCAGTACTGAGGAAGGGCTGCACTGTCAGAGGGGCAGTACTGAGGGGCCGCTGCGCTGTCGGAGGAGCAATACTGAGGGAGCGCTGCACTGTCGGAGGGGCAGTACTAAGGGAGTGCTGCATTGTCGAAGGGGCAGTACTGAGGGAGCGCTGCGCTGTCGGAGGAGCAGTACTGAGGGAGTGCTGTACTGTCAGATGGACAGTACTGAGAGAGTGCTGCACTGTCGGAGGGGCAGTACTGAGGGAGTGCTGCGCTGTCGGAGTTGCCATCTTTCGGATGAGACATTATACCGAGGCCCCTCCGACAGCGCAGCGCTCCCTCAGTACTGCTCCTCCGACAGCGCAGCGCTCCCTCAGTACTGCCCCTCCGACAGTGCAGCACTCCCGCAGTACTGCCCCTCCGACAGTGCAGCGCTCCCTCAGTACTGCCCCTCCGACAGTGCAGCGCTCCCTCAGTACTGCCCCTCCGACAGTGCAGCGCTCCCTCAGTACTGCCCCTCCGACAGTGCAGCGCTCCCTCAGTACTGCCCCTCCGACAGTGCAGCTCTCCCTCAGTACTGCCCCTCTTTCGGATGAGGCATTATATCGGGTGGACGTAAAAGAACCCACGGCACTATTTCGAAGAAGAGCAGGGGAGTTCTCCCCAGTGTCCTGGGCCATTATTTATCCCTCAACCAACATCACTAAAAAACAGATTATCTGGTCATTATCACTTTGCTGTTTGTGGGAGCTTGCTGTGCGTAAATTGGCTGCTGTGTTTTCTACATTACAACAGTGACTATTCTTCAAAAAGTACTTCATTGGTTGTAAAGCACTTTGGGACGTGAGTTCATGAAAGATGCTATATAAATGCAAGTTCTTTCTTTTTCTTTATCCAATGGTAATGTGAAAATGTAATAGTTACTTGGTCTACTCAGGTTTGAATAGGCATCTCACTTTTGACAACTTTCATTTGCTCAAAACATCTCAGCTTTTTCTTGGCTTTATATCTGCTTTGTGATTCCTCAGCGCTGCAAAAACATTATTGTTAAAAATTCAATCTCAGGATGTGGGCAAGGCCAGCATTTATTGCCCATCCCTAATTGCCCCCGAGAAGGTGGTGGTGAGCCGCCTTCTTGAACAGCTGCAGTCCGTGTGGTGAAGGTGCTCCCACAGTGCTGTTAGGGAGTTCCAGGATCTTGACCCAGCGACGATGAAGGAACGGCCGGTATATTTCCAAGTCAGGATGGTGTGTGTGACTTGGAGGGGAACTTGGAGGTGGTGGTGTTCCCATGCGCCTGATGCCCTCGTCCTTCTCGGTGGTAGAGGGAGTGGGTTTGGAAGATGCTATCCAAGAAACCTTGGCGAGTTGCTACAGTGCATCTTGTAGATGGTGCACACTGCAGACTTAGGCTTGTGGATGAGGTGCCGATCAAGATCATTCTCTTATCCTGGATGGTGTCGAGGTTCTAAATTGTTTTTAAAGCTGTACTTATCCAGGAAAGTGGAGAGTATTCCATCACACTGACTTGTGCCTTGTAGGTGGTGAAAAGGTTTTGGGGAGTCAGGAGGTAGGTCACTTGATGCAGAATACCCAGCCTCTGACCTGCTTTTATATGGCTGGCCCAGTTAAGTTTCTGGTCAATGGTGACCCCCAGGGTGTTGATGTTGGGGGAATTCAGCGATGGTAATGCCGTTGAATGTCAAGGGGCTGTGGTTAGACTTTCTCTTGTTGAAGATGGTCATTGCCTGGCAATGATGTGGTGCGAATATTACCTGCCACTTATCAGCCCAAGCCTGACTGTTGCCCGGGTCTTGCTGCATGTGGGCACGGACTGCTTCATTATCTGAAGAGTTGCGAATGGAACTGTACACTGTGCAACCATCAGTGAACATCCCCACTTCTGACCTTATGACGGAGGGAAGGTCATTGATGAAGCAGCTGAAGATGGTTGGGCCTAGGACACTGCCCTGAGGAACTCCTGCAGCGATGTCCTGGGGCTGAGATGATTGACCTTCAACAACAACAACCTTTGTGCTCGGTCTGACTCCAGCCAATGGAGAGTAGTGAAAAAATAATTGGGGTTCATTGGCAAAATATGAAGGGAATAAATACAATTGTTTAAGTAAGTAATAAATGCTAAAGGCCGGTGGCTGAAAATAATTTTTGTGTCAGAGTAGAGAGAAAATTATATGCTCCCTACACCCAAACCGTGAAAGTGACTGAGTGTGTCACACCAGGACTGCAGTATGCCAATGCTGCATGTTCCACACTTCAATCAGGTTTAACCCTAATTTTGGAATTCATATTTGGGAGTATTCATTGAGTTTAACTAATTAGGAGCTGAAATAACATCAATAGATTAAAAAAATCAGGAGGTGGACTCGTAGCTCAGGATTCTCTCCCTGTTATTGTTAACAACCCACGACAACAGCTTGCATTTACATAGCGCCTTTGGCGTAGTAAAAATGTCCCAAAGTGCTTCACAAGAGCGATTATCAATCAAAATTTGATACTGAGCCACATAAGGAGATATTAGGAAAGGTGACCAAAAGCTTAGTCAAAGAGGTAGGTTTTAAGGAGCGTTTTAAAGATGAGAGAGAGAGAGAGACGGAGAGGTTTAGGGAGGGAATTCCTGAGCTTAGGACCCAGGCGGCTGAAGGCAATGGTGGAGCGAAGAAAATCGGGGATGCGCAAGAGGCCAGGATTGGAGGAGCGCAGAGATCTCGGAGGGTTGTGAGGCTGAAGGAGGTTACAGAGATAGGGAGAGGGCGAGGGCCATGGAGGGATTTGAAAACAAAAATGAGGATTTGAAAATTGAGGCGTTGCCGGACCGGGAACCAATGTAGGCCAGCGAGCACAGGCCAATAAGTAAAAAGCAAATGACAAAGAGCTACTTCTACATACGTACAGAAAGGAAATTTTACATGGGTTGAAGGTCTAGCTAGAGTGAGTTGGTATCAGTAATCCCCAGAGTATCTTTTTTCCCAGGGATAATGTTTTATGGGAAAAGACTTATCCAAAATGGGATCTACATTTTAGTTCCCTCCCAAGGTACAAGCCGAATGATCACATCAGCAAAAAACATCAAGGGCAGACAGGAAGGAACACAAGAGAAGTACATTATTACGATCTACTACCAATAAACATACTCTTATTACCCACAGACACAGAAATATACCATTTGCTATGTTTTGCAAAAGAAAAATCACCTCACCCAATTCCAAGAGATAAACTTTTAATTCACCATCAGTGCATAGGAACAAAGGAACATAGGAACAGGAGGAGGCCATTCAGCCCCTCGAGCCCGTTCCGCCATTCAATAAAATCATAGCTGATCCTCGATCTAACTCCATATACCCTTTGACCCATATCCCTTAATACCTTTGGATAACAGAAAGCTTTCAATCTCAGATTTAACATTAACAAATGATCTAGCATCAATTGCCGTTTGTAGAAGAGTTCCAAACTTCTCCCGCCCTTTGTGTGTCGAAGTGTTTCCTAATTTCACTCCTGAAAGGTCTGGCTCTAATTTTTGGACTCTGCCCCCTAGTCCTAGAATCCCCAACCAGCGGAAATAGTTTCTCTCTATCTACCCTATCTGTTCCCCTTAATATCTTGAAAACTTCGATCAGATCGCCCCTTAACCTTCTAAATTCCAAGAATACAACCCTAGCTTGTGTAATCTCGTGCAACTTAAACATTTTACTTTTGGATGTTTTGGCAAACTGCTCCAAACTTTAAACTAGCTGCTTTGTTAGCGCAGATTTTGTTATATATACATTGCGAGGCTCGATTTTAAAATTAGATTTGAAAGTACATGCCACAAAACTCTAAATGATTGTCAAAATTGCAGGTTTCACAAACCCACACACTTAACTGCCCTCTAATAGAGAAAGCGGTAATTAAGAAACTTCCTCTTCAATAGAATTCTCTAAAGTTAGCAAACTTGACAAATGCTGCTGTGGCTCAAGTACGTCACACCCGTAGGGGAAGAAAAATAGAACAGGCCAAAAAGCCAACAAGAAAGTTACAAAATAAAAAGCAAGTGTGTTCATCCTAAACTCTGATAATCAAAATGGCAACCACAATTGACAAAGAATGGACCAATTAGAAAGAAAAAAAGGAAGACCTGAATTTCTATAGCGCCTTTCACAACCTCAGGACGTCCCAAAGCGCTTTACAACCAATCTGCGCACAGCAAGCTCCCACAAGCAGCAATGTGGTAATGACCTGATAACCTGTTTTAGTGATCTGTTTACACTCCCACAAACATCCCTGTTGATCTGAAGCAGTTTCAAGAATGAGGAAGGCCAGTCAGCCCATCTGAATGTATCCGCCCAAGTCCCCTGCAGCATCCGATTATTTCTTAAATGCTTCAAGGACTCTTGTCTCCACTGCTCGCTCTGGACGTCTATTCCACACATTGATCTATACGAAGAAGAATCCCCTGATAACACTTAAATTTACCTTTAAATCAATGCAATTCAGGCAATAATAAGAACATGAGAATTCGGAGCAGGAGTCGGCCATAATGCCCCCTCGAGCCTGCTCCGCCATTCAATAGGATCATGGTTGATCTTCGACCTCAACTCCGCTTTCCCGCCCTATCCCCATATCCCTTGATTCCCCTAGAGTCCAAAAATCTATCGATCTCTGTCTTGAATATACTCAACGACTGAGCCTCCACAGCCCTCTGGGGCAGAGAATTCCAAAGATTCACCACCCTCTGAGTGAAGAAATTTCTCCTCATCTCAGTCCTAAATGGCTGACCCCATATTCTGAGACTGTGACCCCTGGTTCTAGACTCCCCAGCCAGTATGTTTGAAGGAGTCAAATGCTTACAACAACAACAATTTGTATTTATATAGCGCCTTTAACGTAGTAAAACGTCCCAAGGCGCTTCACAGGAGCGTAAATCAGATAAGGGCAGCACGGTGGCATAGTGGTTAGCACTGTTGCCTCACAGCGCCAGGGACCCGGGTTCGAATCCGGCCTCGGGCGACTGTCTGTGTGGAGTTTGCACATTCTCCCCGTGTTTGCGTGGGTTTACTCCGGGTGCTCCGGTTTCCTCCCACAGTCCAAAGATGTGCAGGTTAGGTTGATTGGCTATGATAAATTGACCCTTAGTGTTAGGGGGATTAAATACGTGGGGTTACGGGGATAGGGTGGGATATGTGTTGGTGTAGGGGTTATGGGGATCGGGTGGTATATGTGTCGGTGCAGGCTCGATGGGCCGAAATGGCCTCTATCTGCACTGTGGGGTTTCTGTGATTTCTGTGATTCTGTGATAATCTGACACCGAGCTACATCGGGAGATATCAGGGCCGGTGACCAAAAGCTTGGTCAAAGAGGTAGGTTTTAAGGAGCGTCTTAAAGGAGGAGAGAGAAGTAGAGAGGTGGTGAGGTTTAGGGAGTTGTTGTTATGAAGTGCAGTCACTTTGGTAATGTAGGCAACAGGGCAGCCAATTTGTGCATTGCGAGGGAAGCAAGTGCACGAGAGCATCACCTCCAAGTTCCCCTCCAAGTCACGCACCATCCTTTCTTTAAAATATATGGGCCGTTCCTTCATCGTCGCTGGGTCAAAATCCTGAAGCTCCCTCCCTAACAGCACTGTGGGAGCACCTTCACCACAGGGACTGCAGCGGTTCAAGGCGGCGGCTCACCACCACCTTCTCAAGGGCAATTAGGGATGGGCAATAAATGCCGGCCTTGCCAGCGATGCCCACATCCTGTGAATGAATAAATTAAAAAAAGTCCCACAAACAGAAATGGGGTAAATGTCTAGATCATCTGTTTTAGTGATAAATATTGGCCAGGACACCGGGGAGAACTCCCGTGCTTTTTAAAAATAATACCCGAGAAGCCAAACAGAGCCACTGTTTAACAACAAACGGCACCTCCAACAGTGCAGCGCCAAAGTGTCAGTTGCTATTCGGGGTTCAGGTTTGTGGAGTGGGGCTTGAATCCATAACCAGTGAGTCAAGGCTGACACTTAAGAGATGTGACATTTAGGGCTCATGGGGTTGTTGTTAATATATTAGCATGGGTAGAGGATTGGTTAACGGCCAGAAAACAGAGAGTAGGGATAAACGGGTCATTTTCAGGTAGGCAGGCTGTAGCTGGTGGTGTACTGCAAAGATTAGTGCTTGTGCCTCCACTATTCACAATCTATATCAATGACTTAGATGAAGGGACTGAGTGCAGTGTATCCAAGTTTGCTGACGATACAAAGCTAGGTAGGAAAGTAAACTATGAGAAGGACACAAAGAGCCTGTAAAGGGATATAGGGTGGTTAAGTTAATGGGCAAGGAGGTGACAGATGGAGTATAATGTAGGGAAATGTTTAGTTTTCCACTTTGGTAGAAAGAATGGAAAAGCAGAATATTTTTTAAAAGGTGAGAGATTGGGAAATGTTGGTATTCAGAGGGATTTGGGGGTCCTTGTACACGAACCACAGAAAGTTAACATGCAGGTAAAGCAAGCAATTAGGAAGACAAATGGCATGTCAGCCTTTATTGCAAGGGGGTTGGAGTATTAGAGTAAGGAAGTCTTGCTGCAATTATATAGGGCTTTGGTGAGACCACACCTGGAGTACTGTGTACAGTTTTGGTCTCTTTACTTAAGGAAGGATATACTTGCCTTGGAGACGGTGCAACGAAGATTCACTAGACTGATTCCTGGGATGAGAGGGCTGTCCTATGAGGAGAGATTAAGTAGAATGGGCCTATACTCTCTGGAGTTTAAGAGGTGATCTCATTGAAGCATATAAAATTCTTACAGGGCTTGACAGGGTAGATGCTGAGAGGATGTTTCCCCTGGCTGGAGTGTCTAGAACTAGGGGGCTGTGGTAAACCACTTTTATCGTTCACTATCGTTACACTATGGTTATCACTGTTTACACTGTTGTATCACCACACAAGGTCACCTCTTGTCACGCTGTTATACTTGGGCTGACCACAGCTGACTCCGCCCATGGCTCCGCCTGCTTGCCCAGGTATAAAGGTGGTCGACTGGCTGGTATTCCTCCTTGTTGGATCCGATCACCCACGAGGGTGGGCTCTGTTATTTAGCCAATAAAACCCTATAGTTACTAACTTAACTCGTCGCTTTTCATGAACTGAATTGATAGGTATATCAGGGGCATAGTCTCAGGATAAGGGGTCGGCCATTTAAGACCGAGATGAGGAGAAATTTCTTCACTCAGAGGGTTGTGAATCTTTGGAATTCTCTACCCCAGAGGGCCGTGGATGCTCAGCCGTTGAGTATATTCAAGGCTGAGAACGATTGATAGATTTTTGGACTCTAAGGGAATCAAGGGATATGGAGATCGGGCGGGAAAGTGGAGTTGATGTAGATGATCAGCCATGAGCTTATTGCAGGCTCGAGGGGCCGTATGGCTTACTCCTGCTCCTATTCCTTATGTTCTTATGTGATCATTCCTCTAGTCATATGATATGTGACACTTCATTTTCATTCTTTCAGATGAGACGGTAAACCGAGGCCCTGTCTGCTCTCTCAGGTGGACGTAAAAGATCCCATGGCACTATTTCGAAGAAGAGCAGGGGAGTTCTCCCCAGTGTCCTGGGGCCAATATTTATCCCTCAATCAATATCTCTAAAACAGAATATCTGGTCATTATCACATTGCTGTTTGTGGGAGCTTGCTGTGCGCAAATTGGCTGCCGTGTTGCCTACATTACAACAGCGACTATACTTCAAAAATACTTCATTGACTGTAAAGTGCTTTGGGACGCACTGAGGTCATGAAAGAAACATAGAAACACAGAAACATAGAAGATAGGAGCAGGAGTAGGCCATTCGGCCCCTCGAGCCTGCTCCGCCATTCAATGAGATCATGGCTGATCATCCAGATTCAGTACCCTGTCCCTGCCTTCTCCCCATATCCCTTGATCCCTTTAGTCTTAAGAAATATATCCAACTCCTTCTTGAATATATTTAATGAATTGGCGCTATAGAAATGCAAGTCTTTCTTTTCTCTCTTTTTGAATTAAACTCAATTGTCTTATTTGAATTACTGAATTCATTAAGAATTCTAATGATTAAACCAATAATTAAAACAATTGTCGACTGAGCAGCAATGTGAATAGGAAAGTTATAAACAAATGCTCATGTATACATGAACATTAACACCTTGATTCCCTCTTTAACAATGGGGAACTGATACAAATGAAACATTCACTGTAATCAATAGTTTGGCAAACATTGGCAATAAAGACATACATTTCTGAACATTGTTTTCTTTAATCGTCCTCCTTCACCTCATTTAGACTGATCACATATTGTGAAGATTAAAGGTAATGATGAACTGCTTGAACAATATTCTACTCAATGAGTTCACCGCTACCTTTAATCTTCGTCTGCCCTCTCAGGCGGGCGTAAAAGATCCCACGGCCACTATTCGAAGAAGAGCAGGGGAGTTCTCCCCGGTGTCCCGACCAATTCTTATCCCTCAATCAACATCACTAAAAAACAGAATATCAGAGATAGAGACATAGAGAGAGAGAGAGAGATACATAGATAGGTAGACATTGAGTAAAAGATTTGTTTAAAATCTGTTAACAACAGTTTTGTGAAGCTTTGCAGTTAAGGACATTTTCTGTCTCTTTCCTGTAGTATTTTAATTACAGCCTAGTGTTCGGTGAACCCATTGCCTTTTAATTACTATGTGACACCAATTCTGCGTAAAATCTCCAGTATCCAAAATACTCATTTCTTTTAAGCGATTAGCACTTCAAACACATGCCACACTGTGACTTCCATGCTCTGGTTTGCTGGAGGGGAACCTTCGAGTGGATAATTTGGAGGTTGACAGTGAGGCTCCAACTTTTAGATTGGAATGTAGATTGGAATACCTTCGACACCGGAATTAAGACCAGTGCAAGACAACGAGCATATCATAGAACCATAGAATGATACAGCACAGAAGGAGACCATTTGGCCCAACGTGCCTGTGCCGGCTCTTTGAAAGCACAAATATAAACAAAACAGGAAAGGAGAGCATAGGAAAGAGTAAAGTAAGGGAGGACATTGATGGCCAAGGAATGAGTAGAGTTATCGAACAGGAGTTTAAAAAGATGGTTAAAAATAAAGTGAGAGGAACTGCTATTAAAAATGAGTTAAACTGTCTGTACAGCAATGCACACAGTGTCTGTAGTAAAACAGGGGAGCTGGAGGCAATCATGCGTTGCGAGGAACCAGACATAGCAGGGATTACAGAGACATGGCTACAGAAAAAATCAGGACTGGGAATTAAACATTGTATAACATATTTAGAAAAGATAGGGAGGGAAAAAGGTGAGGTGGAGTAGCTTATTAGGGATGACATAATGGCAGTAGAAAAAAGTGACGCAGCTATCAGCAAGACAGAAATAGAATCCATGTGGATAGAGATAAAAGATAATAAAGGATCAATCACACTAATAGGGGTAGTCTACAGACCACCTAATAGTGGAAGGGAGGTGGAGGAAGAAATATGCAGACAAATTAGGGAAATGAGTAAAATAAATAGAATAATACATAGAATAATACCCAGATATTAATTGGACGGAAGAGGTAGGTAAAGGGGATAAGGGAATGGAGTTCCTACAATGTGTACAGGACTCCTTTCTAACCTAATATGTAAAAAGCCCAACAAGGGAGGATTCACTATTGGATCTAGTAATGGGGAATGAACCAGAGCAGATAAGAGAAGTAAAAGTAGGGGAACATCTAGGCAATAGTGACCATAATATAATACGCTTTAAGATAATAATTGAGAAGGACACAGATGTGGCAAAGACCAGGGTAATAGATTGGAGAAAAGCTGATTTTGAGCGGCTGAGAATAGAACTTGGGAAAATAAAACGGACAACAATAGGCAAACAATGATGTAGAACAGCAATGAGAAACACTTAAAATGGTGTTCAACAGTGTTAAGTTCGTGAATGATTGAGACACGGACTAGCAGGAGTGAAAACAAACAGATCTTTACTGGTGGAAGGCAATAACGAAACTAACAAACAGAGGCTCTCTAGCGCCTTTTATACAGGGGTGGTCACTGCCGGTACTGCAGTCTGAGACCAGTTATTCTCTTAAAGGTACATAAACAACAATTCCTCCACTTTTAGATAAACAGTACATAACATTCATTTAACAACTAAAGGATAACGAATTACAATCACAATTACGGTTGCTAGATACATTGGTTAAGTTTAAGCAATTATAAGTTCAGTCTTTGAGGAGGCTTCCTGATTCTGTCTGGATAACGCCTCTTTGGGGTATCAGGTTCTTCTGGCAATGTTGAGTCGGAATCAATGTCGTTGTTTGGTTCATCTGCTTCCAATATTACCGGTTCTGCAGTAGCTGCAATTGGAACGTCGATTTCATTACCAGGTGTATCAGATCGTGGTGTGGAGTTGACGTTTTCCAGTGACTCTAGAATCTGGTCAGCATGGCATCTTACAATGCTCTCCCCAACGTCCATGGTATACATGAGAGGTCCTTGTCGTGTACAAATCGTTCCTGGCTGCCATTTCTCAGTGCGGTAGTCCCGGGCCAAAACTGGTTGACCTATCTTAAAACTCCTGGTCGGCCTTTCATTCATATTCTGAAATTGCCTGTTCTCCACATCTCTTCGGACGTTTGGCTTAACCAAATCCAAGCGGCATCGTAGTCTTCGATTGAAGAACATCATGGCTGGAGTTTGGTTGGTAACCGCATGTGTCGCATTCCGGTAGGCAAACAAGAAGTTGTCCACCTTGTGTTGTAGGGGTATATCTTCATTACACATTGCCTTGATAGCCTTCTTGAATGTTTGGACAAACCTCTCGGCCAATCCATTAGTGGCTGGATGATATGGGGCAGATGTGTAATGCTTAACACTATTGTTCTTTAAGAACGTCCGGAACTCTTCAGACACAAACTGTGGTCCATTGTCAGAGCAAATCTGTTCAGGCAGCCCATTCCTGGCGAATATGGTTCGTAAAACTGAGATAGTTTTTTCCGTGGTGGTTGAGGACATTTTTATTACCTCTGGCCACTTTGAATGTGCATCCACCGCAATTAAAAACATCGAGTCCATGAAGGGACCAGCAAAATCAATGTGCACCCTTTGCCATGGAGATGAGGGCCACTCCCATGGATGCAGAGGAGCTTGTGGTGGGGCGTTTTGGACCTTCTGGCATCCTGCACAGCTCTTGGTCATCTCTTCGATTTCTCTATCGATTCCCGGCCACCACACAAACGCTCTGGCTAAGCTCTTCATTTTTACCCCACCCAGATGACCCTCATGAAGCTCATTGAGCACTCTATCTGTCAACTTAGGTGGAATTACTACTCTGGATCCACACATCAAGGTTCCTCTGCACACGGACATCTGTTCTCTTCTCGGCGAAAATGCTGGTAGCAGTGGTTCACCATGTGCTGGCCATCCCTTCACCGTTAAATCATAGACCCGTGATAGTGTCGGGTCATTCCGTGTTTCCTTTTCTATGTTTGCATTCGTCACAGGGAGACATTCGACTATGGTCGAGTGGAATAACTCCATTGGATCCACTGCAAGGTCTTCTTTTTCCACCGTCGGCAACGGTAGACGTGACAATCCATCAGCATTTCCATGCTGTTTAGTTCCTTTGTACTCGATGTCATATTGGTGTGCCCCTAGGAAAAGGGACCATCTCTGCAGCCGTTGTGTGTCATTATCGGTACGCCCTTCTGAGGGTTGAAAATGGAGACAAGAGGTTGATCATCGGTTAGTAGAGTAAATCTTTGACCGTGCAGATAGTGATTGAACTTCTTCACCCCCCACACTAGGCTGAGGGCCTCTCTGTCAATCTGGGCGTAGTTACGCTCGGCAGAAGTTAACGAACGTGACGCAAAAGCTATCGGCCTCTCCAAACCATCAAGGAATTTATGTGACAGTACCGCCCCAATGCCGTAGGGAGACGCATCACACGCCAGCCTGATTGGCAGTGCTGGGTTGTAGTGAGCCAATACTTCCTTTGAAGTGATTAAGTCCTTACTCTTCTGAAAAGCACGTTTACAATCATCGCTCCATTTCCATGCCACCCCCGTTCGTAGCAGGGCGTTCAGTGGGTGCAGAATTGTCGACAAATTCGGCAAAAACTTATGATAGTAATTCACCAACCCGAGGAATGACCTCAGTTGCGACACATTTTCAGGCGCTGGGGCCTTAACAACCGCTTCAATTTTGTCAGGGGACTTATGTAGCCCCTCTTCATCAATCACGTGGCCACAATACGATATCTGTTTCTTAAAACATTCGCACTTGGGGCGGTTGGCTCGCAGCCCATGTTCCCGTAGTCTAGTGAGCACCTGTTCTAGGTTGTTAAGGTGTTCACTGTCATCTTCACCTGTTACAAGGATGTCGTCCAAGTAACACTGAGTCCCCGGAATCCCTTGCAGGACTTGTTCCATCGCTCTTTGCCATATCGCCGGAGCCGATGCTACTCCGAATACCAATCGATGATACCGGTAAAGACCTTTGTGAGTGTTTATCGTGAGATACTTCCTAGAGGACTCTTCAACTTCCATCTGCAAATATGCTTGTGCTAGGTCAATTTTTGTAAAACGCTTCCCTCCAGACAGTGAGGCGAAGATGTCTTCTATCCTTGGAAGAGGATATTGTACTGTGTGAAGGACAGGGTTCACCGTCACCTTGAAATCCCCACAGATGCGAATCTTCCTTGACTCTCCGGACTTATTGCTTAACGTTTTCTTCATGACAGGAACGATGGGTGTCGCCCACTCGCTCCAGTCGACCTTAGACAACACGCCCGCCTTCTCCAGATTCTCCAGCTCTGCCTCGACGGCTGGGCAAATTGCATATGGTACCGGTCTCGCTTTGAAAAACTTGGGAACTGCATTCTCTTCTATTTTTAACGAGGCGGTTACGCCTTTAAGCGTGCCCAGTTCTTGTTGAAATACCTCTTTGGCGTTAGCTAAGATTGTTGACAATCGTCCAGGAGTGACGTCTTCATCTTTTTTACTGTCCACCGTCATTGCATGAATGGAATGCCAATCTAAGTTTATCTTCCTGATCCATTCCCGTCCCAATAACGGTGGTCCACCATTTGGCAGTATGTAGAGATACAATTTCCGTATTTTCTTGCCATTGTATTCGACAGGCACCCTTATTTTTCCTCTGGGGTATACTTTTTGCCCCGTATACGTCGTCAAGACGATGGATGTCTCTCTCAAGTGTATGTGTGAAAATAGCCGCTCGTAGTCTCGTCGATTCATGACGGTTAGCGCTGATCCTGTATCCAATTCCATTTTAACTTGGGACCCTGCTATCGTGAGAGTGACCCAAATGGTTCGGTGATCCTCTTTTGCGATTACATTGTGAAGTTTGAGACAGCTTAGTCTCCTGTTTCCGGATTCACTATTGCTCATCTGGTCTTCGGAACTACTGTCCGTCATCTTTTGTACTTTCTTGTACGGTTCCTTAGTAGCCTTTTTGTTGTCGCTGGTCTTCTTCCCAGACCTACAAACTCGTGCAATGTGTCCAATCTTCCCGCATTGTCTGCATATTTTGTCTTTGGACCAGCAGTCCTTCTGGTCATGGTTAGTTCTGCCGCAGCGATAACATTTTGCAAATCCCCGTGTCATTTCGTGGGTGCCGTATTCCTGTGGTTTTTGTTGAATTTCTGCAGCTCCCCTGGCTGCTGCTTCATACGATACTGCCACGCTGAAAGCCTTATCTAGCGTCAGCTCTTTTTCTGAGAGTAACTTCTTCTGTGTTCCTTCACTCAGGAGTCCACAGACAAATTTGTCCCGTAGGGTATCTGCCAGTCCTGCTCCGAACTGGCAGTGCTTTGATAGCTTGCGTAGTTCCGTAAGATACTCAGCATTGCTCTCATCTTTGTGCTGAGTTCTCCTGTGGAATTTAAATCTTTCTGCTATCAACAGCGGTGCAGGGTTTAAGTGTTCCTGTAGGACAGCAACAATTTCGTTAAAACTCTGCGCCTTTGGTTTGGCTGGAGTAATCAGGTCCCGCAATAGGCCGTACGTTCTAGCGCCCATTAAGTTTAGCAATATCGATGCCTTTTTCCTCTCCGCTATATCGTTTGCCTCGACATATACCTCGACTCTTTCCACATACGTGGTCCAGTCCTCTAATGTATTATCAAAAGCAGTGATACAGCCAGTCTTCGGCATCTTGCAAATCTAAAATGGCGCCTCCCGCGCTTTGCCTTCTTCCCCGATTTAACAAAATGGCGCCTCCCACGCTTTGCCTTCTTCCCCGCTGTTGTTAGCGCTGCTTTCCACGGTTTCTTGCGCATATTCTTTTTCTTTTATTATTTTCCCGTCGTGGAGCGGACCCTCTGGGACACTTCCCTTCCTCTTCTTAGGTCCGAACGCTGCCCGGCTTCGACACACCGGCCGCGCCCTGTGTGCTCCACCCTCTCTCTCTCTCTTTGTTTCCCGACTCGCTGCCCGGCCCCGTTGAAAGGCCACCCGATCGAGCTTCAGCCCGCCGCAGCCCAGGAAGGATCAGAGCACTACCTGCCACCAGCCCGATTAGCTGGGAAACCACGGACCGAGGAACCCAGCCTGGCTCTGGAAAGTCGCTCCTGCAAGTTTTTAACCCGATGATTGACGGTCGACGCCCGTTTCTCGAGTTTCAATGGACTCTTTCTTATTTTTTATTTTTTTTCTTTCTTCTGGCTCCGACCTTCAACAATGTGTGGCCGGGCCTTATCGTTCTGAACCGAGGTGAGTCGCTGCCATCTTGATTCCAAACTTTTCCTTTCTTTTTCCCGCTTTCTGCGTCTTTAAAAAGAACGTTGCTTTTAAAACACATATTGTTTTAAAAAAAAATGATTTAGAAACGAATTAACTTATCTAATCTCATTAATTTTCCTACCTTTCCCCGTTTTTCCAGGTAGGCCTCGAAGCCTCGGCTTCTCCTCCGCACCCACGCCCGAGCTAGGCACCTCCCGGCCCCACTCGAAGGCTGGAGGGGCGGGCCTCAACCCAGCGCCGCTACCTTACTAAAGGGTGCGCGCGCAGCAGGAGCTGAGACGTGGCGTCACTCTCTGGCTCGGCCGGGGGGCGGGGCTTGCTGAGCGTCAAGCGTTACCCTGGCAACCGGGCCCACCGGCCGTCTCGCACAGCCGCAATCGGTGGTCTTCACCTCGGGGGGGGGGGGGGGGCGCGACCCTCGGGGGGGGGCCGCGACCCTCTGCGGGGGCCGCGACCCTCGGGGGGGGCCGCGACCCTCGGGGGCTGTGGAGGCTGGGTCATTAAATACATTTAAGATGGAGATGGACAGATTTTTGCAAGATAAGGGAGTTAAGGGTTATGGGGAGTGGGCAGGGAAGTGGCTTTGAGCCCAAGATCAGCCATGATCTTATTGAATGGCGGAGCAGGCTCGAGGGGCCAAGTGGCCTATTCCTGCTCCTATTCCTTATGTTCATTCATTAAGTACATGGACAGTAGAGGAGAGCATGATAAGGGAGAATATGAAGGAATTAGGCGAGAAGTCAAAGAAAATTAGGTAGGCAAAGAGGAACTATGAAATTAAATGATCAAGGAACATAAAACAAAATAGTAAAATATTTTACAGGCACATCAATAAAAAAAGGAAGATCAGGATGGGAATAGGGCCATTAAGGAATGGAGAGGATAATACCACAGACAGCAATAGGGAGAGGGCAGAGATATTAAATAATTAACAACACAAAATGCTGGAAAAACTCAGCAGGCCAGGCAACATCCGTGGAGAGAGAAATATATTAAATAATTACTTTGCTTCAGTATTTACCTGGGAGATAGAAGAGGTGGACATGGCATCGGAGATTAGTAATGAGTTAACTGCATTTAAAATAAAACGAGGAGATATAATAAATAAACTCACCAAACTCAAAGAGGATAAAGCCCTGGTCCCGACAGATTACATCCGCGCATTTTAAAAGAATCTAGGGATGAAATAGCAGAGGCATTACTACACATATTTAGTAATACATTAGAAAAAGTTGTTGTGCTAGAGGACCGGCGGATAGCCAACGTAATAATATTGGCCCAGAAATTCGGGTCCCCACGGGTGAGTACGCACGGGGTACTCACCCATAAGCCCAATGGAAGTGCCGGTTTCCTGCATGCACTGCGCATGCGCGGGAAACCGGCACTTCCGTTCCCCTGAAAGAAGGGGTTCAGAGGTGGAACGCGTGCGCAGGAGAGGCTGCGCGTGCGCATCGAACTTACGGTTTTTTTGCAGGTTTTCCCTGGAGGGTAAGTCTCCAGAAGTTAGACATGTAAAAAGCAGTCGCAAGGCCTGCTTTTTACAAGGTAAGTGGTGAATTAATTGAAATTAAAACATTTTTTCCACAGGTTTATTATTTTTAAATACTTTAAAGAAAGGTAAGTTTATTTCTAGCCCTGTTCGGAAATGTAATTAATTTTTTCAAAAATTTAAATTATTGTTTAAAATAGTTATTTCATGTAATTTATAGTTTATTTTTAAAATGTGATTTAAAAAAAAAATTATTTGAAGTTTTAGTGATGTTTTGGGGCTTGTACTATTTTTAGGTTTGACAGCTCTTCCTGTCAAACTTATGAATGAAGCATTCCCTGCTACCATTGGCTCTCCATGGCCCACGTGATCCCAGGGGACGCATCAAACTAACTGCGCCCCTGGGATATGCAAGCACTGCGCGCCGGCAGTTGGAGGAGGCCCAGGATCGCAATTCTACGGGGGCCCACAGCTCAACGGCTGGCGCGCAAGGTAAGTGCAGGTCGGAGGCTTGCACCCGCGGGAAGCCCCCGACCCGAATTTCTGGACCATAATTTCAGAATGGAGATAGAACATGTCCAGGGAACTATAGGCCAGTCAGCTTAATATCGGTGGTAGGAAAAATAATGGAATCCCTCCTAAAGGAGAAAATAGAAAAACATATAGAAACGAAAAATATAATAATAAATAGTCAGTATGGATTTCAAAAGAGAAAGTCTTGCTTGACCAACCTCATTGAATTTTTTGAAGAGGTAACAGAGAGAGTAGACAAGGGTAATGTAATAGATGTAATCTATCTAGATTTTCAAAAGGCCTTCGATAAGGTACGACATAATAGACTAATGAATAAGGTCAGAGAATGCAGAGTGAGGGGACAAGTAGCAGAATGGATAGCTAGCTGGCTTCAAGACAGAAAGCAGAGAGTAGGTGTAAAGGGCAGCTATTCACAGTGGCAGAAGTGGGGGGGAGTGGTGTTCCACAAGGATCAGTGCTGGGACCACTGTTGTTCACAATTTATATTAACGATTTAGACTTTGGAATCAAAAACACAACTTCTAAATTTGTGGACAGCACCAAATTGGGGGGGGATAGTCAATACCGAGGAGGACTGCAACAAATTACAAGAAGACATTAATAAACTTGCAGAATGGGCATAAATTGGCAAATGAAATTAAACACAGATAAATGTGAGGTATTACATTTTGGTAGGAAAAATAGGGAGTTCACATATTACCTGGAAAATAAGAATCTAAATGGGGTAGAGGAACAAAGGAATCTAGGAGTACAAATACACAAATCACTAAAAGTAGCGACACAGGTTAACAAGGCCATGAAAAAAAGCAAACCAAGCACTCGGGTTTATTTCTAGAGGGATAGAATTGAAAAGTAGGGAAGTTATGCTAAACCTGTATCGAACCTTGGTTAGACCACACTTGGAGTACTGCGTACAATTCTGATCGCCATATTATAAAAGGATATAGAGGCACTGGAGAGGGTGCAGAGAAAATTTAGAAGGATAATACCAGAAATGCGAGGGTATACATATCTTTACCCAGAGTGATGAGAATGTGGAACTTGCTACCAAAGGGAGTGGTTGAAGTGAATAGTATAGAGGCATTTAAGGGGCTGTTAGATAAGCGTATGAGGGAGTTGGGAATAGAGGGTTATGCTGATACACTTAGATGAGGAAAGACAGGAGGAGTCTCGAGCGGAGCATCAACGCCGGCATGGACTGGTTGGGCCGAATGGCCTATTTCTGTGCCGTGTATCCTATGTAATCCTATCCAGTTAGTCCCACTCTCCCCACTCTTTCCCCATACCCCTGCAATTTTCCCCCTTCAAGTATTTATCCAATTGCACTTTTGAAAGTTACTATTGAATCTGCTTCCACCGCCCTTTCAGGCAGCGCGTTCCAGATCACAACAACTCGCTGCGTAAATAATGTTTTCCTCATGTCGCCTCGGGTGCTTTAGCTAATTAACTGCAATAAGTTGGTTGTAAAATCTCAAAGCAGCCTGTTTGAACATCTCTGTAGAGATAAGTTTTTATTCCTGAAAGGTAAAGAAAGAAAGACAGACCTGCATTTCTACAGCGCCTTTCACAACCTCAGGACGTCCCAAAGTGTTTCACAGCCAATGAAGTACTTTTCTGAAGTGGAGTCACTGTTGTAATGTAGGAAATGTGGCAGCCAATTTGCGCACAGCAAGCTCCCACAAACAGCAATGTGATAATGACCAGATCATCTGTTTTTGTGATGTTGATTGAGGAATAAATGTTGGCCAAGACACTGGGGATAACTCCCCTGCTCTTCTTCAAAATAGTGCCGTGGGATCTTTTACATCCACCTGAGAGGGCCTCAGTTTAGCATCTCATCCTAAAGACAGCACCTCTGACAGTGCAGCACTCCCTCAGCACTGCACTGGGAGTGTTAGCCTGGATTTTGTGCTCAAGTCTCTGGCGTGGGAACTTGAACCCAACAATCTTCTGACTCAGCGGCGAGAGAGAGAGGGTGTTACCCACTGAGCCACAGCTGACACAAAACCAGCTCTCACTATGAAACTGATGGTCTCAGATAACGGTCAGCTCAGATCACATCAGAAATCAATTCCCATATACTTTCTTCCTGAGAGAAGGTATACCAGCCCTTCACCTGCTTGCTACTAATACACAGCAGAAAAAGGTGGCTGTCAGTCGGAATTTTTCTTTCTAGTAGTTGTAGTGGGGGACGGTAGCATAGTGGTTATGTTATTAGACGTGAGTTCAAATCCCACCACGGCAACTGGGAAATTTAAATTCAGTTAATTAAATAAATCTGAAATAAAAAGCTAGTATCAATAATGGTGACCATGAAACTACCGGATTGTCGTAAAAACCCATTTGGTTCACCAATGCCCTTTAGGGAAGGAAATCTGCCGCCCTTACCCGGTCTGGCCTATATGTGACTCCAGACCCACAGCAATGTGGTTGACTCTGAAATGGCCAAGCAAGCCGCTCAGTTGTAACGAACCGCTACGAAACATAAAAAGAGTTAAACCGGACGGACAGCAAACAACCAGCCCAGTCGACCATGCAAAGTCCTCCTTGTGTGCCAAAATTGGGAGAGTTGTCCCACAGACTAGTCAAGCAACAGCCTGACATAGTCATGCTCACAGAATGTCCCAAACTCCTCCATCACCGTCCTGTCTTGTCCCACAGGCAGGACAGATGCAGCAGGGGTGGTGGCACAGTGATCGTCAACATTGACTCTGGACCCCATGAAGTCTCAAGGCTTCAGGTCGAGCATGGGCAAGGAAACTTCCTGCTGTTTACCGCCTACTGCCCTCCCTCAACACCTACTATGTTGAGAGGCACAGAATGTACTCTGAGTGGGGGACTTCAATGTCTATCACCAAGAAGTGGCTCGTTAGCATCACTGCTGGCCAAGTCCTGAAGGACATAACTGCCAGTCTGAGCCTGCACGAGGGAAAAACCTACTCGACCTCGTCCTCACCAATCTACCTGTCGCAGATGTATCTGTCCATGACTGTATCACCGCACAGTCATTGTGGAGACGAAGTCTTGTCTTCACACTGAGGACATCCTCCATCGTGTTGTGTGGCACTACCACCGTGCTAAATGGGATAGATTTAGAACAGACCTAGTAGCTCAAAACTGGGCATCCATGAGGCGCTGTGGAGCAGCAGAATTGTATTCCACCACAATCTGTAACCTCATGGCCTGGCATATCCCTCACTCTACCATTACCACCAAGCCAGGGGACCAACCCTGCTTCAATAAGGAGTGTAGAAGAGCATGCCAGCAGCAGCACCAGGCGTACCTAAAAATGAGGTGCCAACCTGGGGAAGCTGCAACACATGCATGCTATAGACAGGACTAAGCGATCCCACAACCAACGGATCAGATCAAAGCTCTGCAGTCCTGCCACATCCGGTCGTGAATGGTGGTGGACCGTTAAACAACTAACGGGAGGAGGAGGCTCCATGAATATCCCCATCCTCAATGATGGTGGAGCCCAGCACGTGAGTGCAAAAGACAAGGCTGAAGCACTTGCAACCATCTTCAGCCAGAAGTGCCGAGTGGATGATCCATATCGCTCCACTGCTAAGGTCCCCATCATCACAGAAACCAGTCTTCAGCCAATTCGATTCACTCCACGTGATATCAAGAAAGGGCTGAGCGTACTGGATACAGCAAAGGCTGTGGGCCCCAACAAAGTCCCGGCTATCGTGCTGAAGACTTGTGCTCCAGAACTAGCTGCGCCTCTAGCCAAGCTGTTTCAGTACAGCTACAACACTGGCATCTATCCGTCAATGTAGAAAACTGCCCAGGTATGTCCTGTCCACAAAAAGCAGGACAAATCCGCCCCGGCCAATTACCGCCCCATCAGTCTACTCTCAATCATCAGCAAAGTGAAGGAAGGTGTCATCGACAGTGCTATCAAGCGACACTTACTCACCAATAACCTGCTCACTGATGCCCAGTTTGGGTTCCGTCAAGCCCACTCAGCGCCTGACTTCATTACAGCCTTGGACAAAGGAGCTGAATTCTAGAGGTGAGGTGAGAGTGACTGCCCTTGACATCAAGGAGCCCTAGTAAAACTGAAGTCAATGGGAATCGGGGTGAAACGCTCCACTGGTTGGAGCCATACCTAGCACAAAGGAAGATGGTTGTGGTGGTTGAAGGTCAATCATCACAGCCGCAGGACATCACTGCAGGAGTTCCTCAGGGCAGTGTCCTAGGCCCAACCATCATCAGCTGCTTCATCAATGACCTTCCCTCCAACATAAAGTCAGAAATGTTCGCTGATGACTGCACAGTGTTCAGCACCATTCACAACTCCTCAGATAATGAAGCAGTCCATGCCCGCATGCAATAAGACCTGGACAACGTTCAAGCTTGGGCTGATAAGTGGCAGGTAACATTTGCGCCACACAAGTGCCAGGCAATGACCATCTCCAACAAGCGAGAGTCTAACCACCGCCCCTTGACATTCAACGGCATTACCATCTCCGAATCCCCCACCATCAACATCCTGGGGGTCACCATTGACCAGAAACTTAACTGGACCAGCCACATAAATACTGTGGCAACAAGAGCAGGTCAGAAGCTAGGTATTCTGTGGCGAGTGTCTCACCTCCTGACTCCCCAAAGCCTTTCCACCATCTACAAGGCACAAGTAAGGAGTGTGATGGAATACTCTCCACTTGCCTGGATGAGTGCAGCTCCAACAACACTCATAAAGCTCAACACCATCCAGGACAAAGCAGCCCGCTTGATTGGCACCCCATCTACCACCTTAAACATTCACTCCCTCCACCACCGGCGTACCGTGTCTGCAGTGTGTACCATCTACAAGATGCACTGCAGCAACTCGCCAAGGCTTCTTCGGCAGCACCTCCCACACCGCGACCTCTTCCACCTAGAAGGACAAGGACAGCAGGCACATGGGAACACCACCACCTCCAAGTTCCCCTCCAAGTCACACACCATCCTGACTTAGAAGTATATTGCCGATCCTTCATCATCGCTGGGTCAAAATCCTGGAACACCCTTCCTAACAGCACTGCGGGAGCACCTTCACCACGCGGACTGCAGCGGTTCAAGAAGGCCGCTCACCACCACCTTCTCAAGGGCAATTATGGATGGGCCATAAATACTGGCCTTGCCAGCGATGCCCACATCCCATAAATGAATTAAGAAAAACCTTAGACGACACAGTTTAAATAGGGAACTTGCAATGAGGCAACACGAGGTTTGCAAGCATATATCTTTGACTTCTACTCGGCTGCCCGTGTCCTAACTCGCACCAAGTCCCATTCACCCATCACCCCTGTGCTCACTGACCCACATTGGCAACACCTCGATTTTAAAATTCTCATTCCTTTGTTCAAATCCCACCATGGCCTCGCCCCCTCCCTATCTCTGTAACCTCCTCCAGCCCTACAACCCTCTGAGATCTCTGCGCTCCTCCAATTCTGGCCTCTTGCATGTCCCCGATTGCCATCGCTCTGCCATTGGCGGCCTTGCCTTCAGCTGCCTGGGCCCCAAGCTCTGGAATTCCCTCCCTAAACCTCTCCGCCTCTCGACCTCTCTCTCCTCCTTTAAGACACTCCTTAAAACCTGCCTCTTTGACCAAGCTTTTGGTCATATATTTCCTTACATAGCTCGGTATCAAATTCTGTTTGATAATCGCTCCTGTGAAACTCCTTGGGACGTTTTACTATGTTAAAGGCGCTCAATGTATGGAAAGTATAGTGTATGTGCTTTAAGTCAGAACTACTTTTTACAGCTCCTGTATACTGTAGTACCGGCAGTGACCACACCGGTATATAAGCTGTGTAGAGATTACCCTCCTCCAGTAAAGACCTGTTATTTGTTTATGTACAGCATCCGTGTAATTATTTATCCACTGAACCACGGATCTAACAGTGGCGACGAGTGTTGATGCGAATCTACCTGCAACACAAAAATAAATAAAAAAATAGTCGAGTCCAGGAACACGGGCGTCGACCGCGAGCAACCGCCCAGCAGTCAGGCAGAGATCCAACTTCGCTGGGGAGGCTGTGGAGAGCCGGGCTTGGTTCCCCAGCCACAACCAGCAGTAAGAGACCGACGACAGGTCCAGAGCAGACCCTTCCCGAGCAGCGGTGGCTGGAGCCGACCGACGGCAGAGAGAAGAGAGCAGGGCGCAGCCGGGGGTTGATCACCGAGCGCCGTCGAGGAAAAATACTGCAAACCGGAGAGAGGGTAAGAAATAGCCGGGTTCTAGACTGAGCAGCGTCGACAAATATCAAGAGAAGAACACGCAGAGCACAGCCAGGGATCACGGGCTGATCAGGGTCCGCGGGGCGAAGCAAGGGGAGACGCCA
Organism: Somniosus microcephalus; assembly: GCF_052327205.1. Lineage (NCBI taxonomy): Eukaryota > Metazoa > Chordata > Chondrichthyes > Squaliformes > Somniosidae > Somniosus > Somniosus microcephalus. The sequence goes on from NC_140989.1 coordinate 367,549,577, forward strand.
CTGAGCCGCGGAGAAGCAGGGAGAGCGCGGGAGACGCCATTGAGCCGCGGAGAAGGAAGAGCGCGGGAGACGCCATTTTGTGAAGCCGCAGCGGAGAAGACGGGCGAGCGCGGGAAGGAAGGAAAGCGCGGGAGACGCCATTTTGTGCCAGTGGAGAAGAAGGGGACGCGCGGGAGGCGCCATTGGTGATAGTTAACGCACAACCGAGGATGCCGAAGAGTGGCAGTATCTCTACGTTCGACAATGAAGTCGAAGATTGGGCGACATATGTGGAACGTATTGAGGTGTACTGCAGGGCGAATGAAGTGCCAGATGCTAATAAAGCACTGGTTCTGTTAAATTCCATGGGTGCAAAAACTTATGGGCTACTGCGAAATCTAATAACCCCAGAGAAGCCAGTAAACAAGAATTTTGAAAGCATAGTAGAAATATACAGGACCACTTAAACCCCACACCGCTGCTGATAACAGAATGATTTAAGTTCCATAAAAGGAACCAACACAAAGACGAAAGCAATGCTGAGTACCTAACGGAACTGCGCAAGCTATCGAATACTGCCAGTTTGGAGCGGGACTAGCAGACACGTTAAGGGACAAGTTTGTGTGTGGGCTACAAAGTGAAGGAACCCAGAAACGGCTTCTATCAGAAAAGGACCTTACGCTGGACAAAGCTTTCAGTATGGCAGTATCACACGAAGCAGCCGCAAGGGGCGCTGCAGAGATACAACGGAGACCGCAAGAATATGGCACCAACGAAATGACCTATGGAACAGGGAAGTGCTATCGCTGCGGCAGAACAACACATGACCAGAAGGATTGTTGGTTCAAGGACCAAGTGTGCAGATAGTGTGGGAAAGCAGGACACATAGCAAGAGTCTGCAGGTCTGGGAAGAAAACCAACAGTAAGAAATCTCCACAGGAGAAGTACAAAAAGGTACACCAGGTGATGGACAGTGGTTCAGACGAACAGAAAAGTGACAGACTCCGGAAGCAAGGAGCTGGGTTGTCTGAAACTACATAATGTAACCGAAATGGAGGATCACCAGACTATCTGGGTTATACTCAAGATAGACGGAGTCCAAGTGGAAATGGAATTGGACACAGGGTCAGCTCTAACAGTCATAAATCAAAGAGACTACAAGCGGCTATTTTCACACATACCCTTGAAAGCTACAGAGATTGTCTTGAAGACGTATACAGGGCAAAAAGTCTACCCCAAAGGAAAAATAAGGGTGAAAGTGACATAAAGGTCAGGAAATACCTAAAATGGATATATATGTATTGCCAAATGGAGGACCACCACTGCTAGGACGTGAATGGATCCGGAAGATACATTTAGATTGGCATTCCATACAGGCACTGAAGGTGGAGGCCAAAAAGGATGACGACGTCACACCTGGCCGACTGCCAAAAATGCTAACTGACGCAAAAGAAGTGTTCCAGGAGGGACTAGGAACACTAAAAGGAATAACAGCAACAATTAAAATAGAGGATAATGCAAGCCCAAAGTTTCTGAAGGCCAGACCAGTGCCTTATGCGATCAGACCAGCGGTTGAAGCAGAGCTGGAAGGGTTGGAACATTCAGGAGTACTGTCCAAAGTGGACTGGAGCGAGTGGGCTACACCCATCATTCCTGTAATGAAGAGGTCGTTGAGTAATACGCCTGGGGAACCAAAGAAGGTCCGCATCTGTGGGGATTTTAAGGTGACAGTGAACCCAGTCCTTCACACGGTGCAATATCCGCTTCCACGAATTGAGGATGTTTTCGCCTCGCTATCTGGTGGTAAACGCTTCACCAAAATTGATCTAGCCCAGGCGTACTTGCAAATGGATGTAGAAGAAGCTTCGAAACATTACCTTACGATCAACACCCATAAAGGTCTCTATCAATACAACCGGCTGGTGTTTGGAGTAGCCTCGGCTCCGGCTATCTGGCAAAGGGCGATGGATCAGGTCCTGCAAGGGATTCCAGGGACCCAGTGTTATTTGGATGACATCTTGGTCACGGGCGAAAATGACGGTGATCACCTCGCTAACTTGGAGAAGGTGCTCGCCAGATTAAAGGAATATGGGCTACGAGCTAATCGCCACAAGTGCGAGTTTTTCCAGAAACAGATCTCGTATTGCGGCCACGTCATCGATGAAGAGGGGTTACATAAGTCCCCAGACAAGATAGAGGCAGTAGTCAAGGCTCCAGCACCGGAAAATGTGTCACAACTGAGGTCGTTCCTCGGGCTGGTAAACTATTACCACAAGTTTTTACCAAATTTGTCTACGGTATTACACCCGCTGAACACCCTACTGCAAACAGGGGTACCATGGAAGTGGGATGACGAACGTAGACGAGCTTTCCAGAAGTGTAAAGAATTGATCACATCAAAAGAGGTGTTGGCCCATTTCAACCCAGCACTACCAATTCGTTTGGCATGTGATGCATCACCCTACGGCATTGGAGCGGTGCTGTCGCACAAATTCCCAGAGGGGTTGGAGAGGCCAGTAGCCTTTGCATCTCTGTCACTAACCTCAGCCGAGCGCAACTACGCCCAGATTGACAGGGAGGCCCTCAGCCTAGTATGGGAAGTAAAAAAATTCAACCACTATCTGCATGGACAGAAGTTCACCTTGCTGACTGACCACCAACCACTTGTCTCCATCTTTAATCCTAAGAAGGGCGTGCCAGTAATGACTGCACAGCGGTTACAAAGATGGTCCCTGTTTCTAGGGGCGAATCAATATGAAATAGAATATAAAGGCACGAGACAGCATGGGAACACTGATGGGCTATCGCGCCTGCCACTGCCTACTGTGGAGGAAGCACCAGCAGTGGACCCTATCGAGATATTTTATTCGTCGATAATTGAACGATTGCTAGTAACAAACGCGGATATAGAGAAGGAGACCCGCAATGATCCGACGCTGTCACGGGTATATGAATTGACGGTGAGGGAATGGCCAACACATGGCGACTCACTGTTGCCAGCATTCTCATCCAGAAGAGAACAGCTGTCAGTATGCCAGGGGACAGTGATGTGTGGATCCAGAGTGGTGATTCCACCCAAGTTAAGGGAGAGAGTGCTAAATGAGCTACATGAAGGTCATCTGGGGGGGAGTGAAAATGAAAAGCCTAGCTGGGGCTTATGTGTGGTGGCCGGGAATCGATCAACAAATCGAAGACCTAACTAAGAGCTGCTTAGGATGCCAGAAGGTCCAAAATGCACCACCACATGCCCCTCTACACCCATGGGAGTGGCCCTCCTCTCCATGGCAACGGGTGCACATTGATTTTGCTGGTCCATTCATGGACTCAATGTTCTTAATAGCAGTGGATGCTCATTCAAAGTGGCCTGAGGTGATAAAGATGTCTTCAACCACTACAGAGAAAACGATTGCAGTCCTACGGACCATATTTGCCAGAAACGGTTTGCCAGAGCAGATCTGCTCTGATAATGGAGCACAGTTTGTGTCCGACGAGTTCCAAAAATTCATGAAAAGGAATGGGGTAAGGCATTACACATCCGCCCCGTATCATCCAGCCACCAATGGATTGGCTGAGAGGTTCGTACAAACCTTTAAGAAGGCGATAAAGGCCATGTGCGACGAGGAAATTCCACTACAGCAGAAGATGGACAATTTCTTATTAGCCTACCGAAACGCGACACATGCAGTTACCAACCAGACCCTGGCCATGATGTTCTTTAACCGAAGGTTGAGATCTCGTCTGGACTTGCTCAGACCAAATGTGCGAAGAAATGTTGAGGACAAACAATTCCAGCACATCAACGAGAAGCCGACAAGGAGCTTCAATGTAGGGCAACCAGTCTTGGCCCGGGACTATCGAACAGAGAAGTGGCAACCCGGAACGATATGTACAAGGCAGGGGCCATTAATGTACACAGTGGATGTCGGGGAGAACATTGTGAGACACCACGTCGATCAGATCTTAGCATCACAGGAATGCGTCAACCCCATGTCTCGAGTACCTGGGGATGAACCTGACATACCGGTAGTATCTACTTCAGGCCCAGTAGCAGTGGAACCTGATGAACTACCCGATGAAAGGGGGTCAGAATCGCCTCTGCACCAGGAACAAGAACCTCCGGAAAGGCGCTATCCCGAAAGGGTCAGGAAACCGCCCCAACGACTGAATCTATAAATGGACTTTTGTTATTGAATGTACATGTAAAAATGTAATTGTTATTTGAATATTAAGGGGGTATTATTAATCTAAAAAGGGAGGAATTGTAGTGTATGTGCTTTAAGTCAGAACTACTTTTTACAGCTCCTGTATACTGTAGTACCGGCAGTGACCACACCGGTATATAAGCTGTGCGCATGCCTCTGTACCCCAGTCTAGAGATTACCCTCCTCCAGTAAAGACCTGTTATTTGTTTATGTACAGCATCCGTGTAATTATTTATCCACTGAACCACGGATCTAACAGAAAGCACATTGGAAAACTATCAGACACTTCACCATCATCAGTCCAACTAGTTTCTGGTATGCTTCATCTTTCTCTACAGGGCAAGCATCTGCAGGGCCTGTGATAAATCTATCAATACACAACAATTATAAGTGTGAGATGCATTGTGGAACAGCTGAAGACAGTTAATGGTCCAGAAATTCGGGTCGGAGGCTTCCCGCGGGTGCAAGCCCCTGACCTGCACTTACCTAGCGCGCCAGCCGTTGAGCTGTGGGCCCCTGTGGAATTCCGATCCTGGGCCTGCTCCAGCTGCCAGCGCGCAGTGCTCGCGTATCCCGGGGCGCAGTTAGTTCGATGCATCCCCTGAGATCACGTGGGCCATGGAGAGCCAATGGTAGCAGGGAATGCTTCATTCATAAGTTTGACAGGAAGAGCTGTCAAACCTATAAATACTATAAGCCCCAAAACATCACTAAAACTTCAAATAATTTTTTTTTTAAACTTCACATTTTTAAAATAACTATAAATTACATGAAATAACTATTTTAAACAATAATTTAAATTTTTGAAAAAATTAATTACATTTTCTAACAGGGCTAAAAATAAACTCACCTTTCTTTAAAGTATTTAAAAATAATAAACCTGTGGAAAAAATGTTTTAATTTTACTTAATTCACCACTTACCATGTAAAAAGCAGGCCTTGCGCCTGCTTTTTAAAAGTGTAACTCCTGGAGACTTACCCTCCCGGAGAAAGCTGTAAAAAAAAAACGGAAGTTCCAGGCGTACGCGCTGCCTCTCCGGCGCACGCGTTCGAGCTGTGAACCCCTTCATTTCAGGGGAACGGAAGTTCCGGTTTCCCGCGCATGCGCAGTGCATGCACGAAACCGGCACTTTCGTTGGGCCTACGCGTGAGTACCCCGTGCGTACTCACCCGTGGGGACCCGAATTTCTGGCCCAAATGAAAATAGCGGTGTCATGTAACAATGAATTATATTCTGCAAGTGACAGTCACTGTATAATGGTGGAAGCTACATGTTAGGAACATTGGAACAGGAGGAGGCCATTCAGCCCCTCGAGCCTGTTCCGTCCGCCCTTCAATTAGGCTGTGGCTGATTTGTATCCTAGCTCCATTTATCCGCCTTGGCTTTATATCCTTTCAAACCCTTGGCTAACTAAAATCTATCAGTCTCAAATTTAAAATGATTAATTGAGCCCCGGCATCCACTGCTGTTTGTGGGAAAGAGTTCCACACTTCTACCACCCTTTGTGTGAAGAAGTGTTTCCTGCCTTCTCTCCTGAATGGCCTGGCTCTGAGTTTAAGGTGATGTCCCCTTGTCCTAGATTCCCCCCAACCAGCAGAAATAGTTTCTCTCTTATCTACCCTGTCAATTCCTTTCAAAATCCTAAAATCTCAACTGAATCACCCCTTGACCTTCTATATTCCAGGGAATACAAGCCTAATCTCTCCTCATAATCTATCCCTTGGAGCCCCGGTATCATTCTGGTGAATCTGCGCTGCTCTCCTTCCAAGGCCAATATATCCTTCCTGAGGTGCGGGGCCCTGAACTGCTCACAGCGCTCCAGATGTGGTCTAACCAGGGCTTTGCATAAAACACTGGTTAGACCCCAGCTGGAGTACTGTGCTCAATTCTGGGCACCACACTGTAGGAAGGATGTCAAGGCCTTGGAGAGGGTGCAGAGGGGATTTATTAGAACGGTACCAGGGAGGAGGGACCTCAGTTACCTGGAGAGATGGGAGAGAAGCCGAGGTTGTTCTTCTTAGAGCAGAAAAGATTAAGATGAGACTTCACAGAATTGTTCAAACCCATGAAGTGTTTTGATAAAGCGAATCAGGAGAAACTGTTTCCAGTGGCAGGAGGGTCGGTAACCGGAGGACACAGAGTGAAGGGAATTGGCAAAATAACCAGAGGCGACATGAGGATACATTTTTTTACACAGTGAGTTGCTGTGATCTAGAATGCGCTGCCTGAAAGGGCGGTGGAAGCAGATTCAATAGGAACTTTCAAAAGGGAATTGGAGAAATACTGGAAGGGAAAGAATTTGCAGGGCTGTGGGGAAAGAGCAGGGAGTGGGTTTAATTGGAGAGCTCTTTCAAAGAGCCGGCACAGGCACGATGGGCCGAATGGCCTCCTTCTGTGCTGTGAGATTCTATGATGCTGTGTATTGATGCAATGATGACAATGGACATTTATAATACTATAGCCATTATTAGTATTTTATTTTGTACATGGATTGAAGCCACATTTGTCAACAAGCTGTCTTGAAAACATAAATCTATCTCACCAGAGTTATACGAACATAAGAAATAACGGCAGGACATCCCCTTCAAACCTGCTCCGCCATTCAATAAGATCATGGCTGGTCTTCGACCTCAACTCCACCTTCCCTTACCTGAGGAAGGATGTTCTTGCCATGGAAGGAGTTCAGCGAAGATTCACCAGACTGATACCTGGGATGGCAGGAATGACGTATGAGGAGAGATTGGGTCGATTGGGCTTGTACTCCTGGAGTTTAGAAGAATGAGAGGGGATCTCATTGAAACTTATAAAATTCTGACAGGACTGGACAGACTAGATGCAGGAAGGATATTCCCGATGGTCGGGGAGTCCAGAACCAGGGGTCACAGTCTAAGGATAAGGGGTAAGCCATTTAGGACAGAAATGAGGAGGAATTTCTTCACCCAGAGAGTGGTGAACCTGTGGAATTCTCTACCACAGAAGGTAGTAGAGGCCAATTCATTAAATATATTCAAGAAGGAGTTAGATATATTTCTTAAGGCTAAAGGGATCAAGGGATATGGGGAGAAAGCAGGGACAGGGTACTGAATTTGGATGATCAGCCATGATTGCATTGAATGGCGGAGCAGGCTCGAGGGGCCGAATGGCCTACTCCTGCTCCTATCTTCTATGTTTCTATGTTTCCCACCCGATTTCCATATTCCTTGATTCCCCTAGAGTCCAAAAATCTAACTATCTCAGCCTTGATTATACTCAATGACTCAGCATCCACAGCCCTTTGGCATAGAGAATTCCAAAGATTCACAACCCTCTGAGTGAAAAAATTCCTCCTCATCTCAGTCTTAAATGGCCGACCCCTTATCCTGAGACTGTGCCCCCTGGTTCTAGACTCTCCAGCCTGGGGAAACAACCTCTCAGCATCTACCCTGTCAATCCCCTTAAGAATTTTGTATATTTCAATGAGATCACACCTCATTCTTCTAAACTCTAGAGAATATCGGCCTGATCTACTCAATCTCTCCTCATAGGACAATCCCCTCATCCCAGGAATCAGTCTGGTGAACCTTCGTTGCACTCCCTCGAAGGCAAGTATATCCTTCCTTAGGCCAACAAAAACATTAAAAAATAAAATTATGTGTTGTGCAATAAAACAAAACCTGTAAATAGCACCATTCAAAGCGGATGCGTTCCCACAAAACAATTGTCTATTATGTGCTGGTTCCAGCTTTACCCTATTTCATGTTTTTGGGAGAGATTTCTTAGAAGTACGTTTCAAGTCACATAGTTCTCTTTCTGTCAAAACATCAATTAAATCAGCCCATCCTGGCACGAACTGTCGCCATGTGCTAAACTAAAATACAAAAAAAGGGAACTGTTTTCAAAAACAAAAACCTAAAAATAAACACTGTCGAAATGTCTCCTGCCTTCCACATATTGCACTTTTAACTTTTTTTCTTGTTTTCCTCAGTATTTAGAACTCTCGTGCTTCCATAATATATATCGCTGACCTACACTGGCTTCCGGTCTGGCAATGCCCCGATTTTAATATTTTCATCCTTGCTTTCAATCTACAAGATGCACTGCAGCAACTCGCCAAGGCTTCTTCGGCAGCACCTCCCAAACCCGCGACCTCTTCCACCTGGAAGGACAAGGGCAGCAGGCGCATGGGAACACCGCCACCTCCAAGTTCCCCTCCATGTCACACACCATCCTGACTTGGAAGTATATCAGCCGATCCTTCATTGTCGCTGGGTCAAAATCCTGGAACTCCCTCCCTAACAGCACTGTGGGAGCACCTTCACCACACGGACTGCAGCGGTTCAAGAAGGCGGCTCACCACCACCTTCTCAAGGGCAATTAGGGATGGGCAATAAATGCTGGCCATGCCAGCGACGCCCACATCCCATGAATGAATTTAAAAAAAAATCCCTCCATGGCCTCGCTCTTTCCCTATCGCTGTAACCTCCTCCAGCCCTGCAACATTCTGGGATCTCTGGGCTCCTTCAGTTCTGGCCTCTTGTATATCTCCTGATTTTCATCACCCTGCCATTGTGTGTCAGCTGTGGCTCAGTGGGCAGCACCCTTACCTACTGAGTCAGAAAGTTGTGGGTTCAAGTCCCACTCCAGAGACTTGAGTACAACAATCTACGCTGACACTCCCAGTGCAGTTCTGAGGGAGTGCTGCACTGTTGGAGGTGCCGTCTTTTGGATGAGACATTAAACCAAGGCCCCGTCTGCTCTCTCAGGTGGATGTAAAAGATCCCATGGCACTATTTGAAGAAGAGCAGGGGGGGTTTTCCCTGGTATCCTGGGCCAATATTTATTCCTCAATCAATATCACTACAACAGATCATCTGGTCATTATCACATAAAATATACAGCACAGAAATGGGCCATTCTGCCCAACCAGTCTATGCCAGCAATGTGATCATTTGTAATTCTCGATTTAAGGGTTGCTATTCATGGGACCTTGCTGTGCGCAAATTGGCTGCCGCATTTCCTGCATTACAACAGTGACTACACTTCAAAAAGAACACTTCATTGGCTGTAAAGCGCTTTGGGACATCCTGAGGTGGTTAAATGCCCTGTATAAAGTCTTTGGCCATGAAATTCGGGGGGTGTAGCACCGACCGTTGAGGCCGGTTTTGCTGAGAAAATGGTGGCCGCCTCGCTTCCGGTGAGGAGCATGGCAGCCGCCATTTTGGTGAGGTCGTTACCGCTGCCGTTGCCTGCGCGTGCCTCTCACGTGTTAATATGCAGATCGTGACGTCAATCGGCGTGCAACGCCTGAACTGACGCACAACTGTGATTTTGAACGTCGCCGCTCTGCCTACTGCCCTCTCCAAACCACGCACAGAAGAACAAGCATGCAGCAGTACTACAGAGACGCTGCCAGGGGCTTTCGGGCTGTTTTTTTTCACATTTTGTTGCAGTAGTGGCTTGGTGCAATACAGTTAAAAAGTTGTTAAATTGTGCAGGGAGTGCAGGGTGCGCGGCTGGATGTTTGCAAGGCTTCACATGGTAAAGGAAGGCCTCTGAGAACACCACTTGCTCCCAGTCCTGGACCCTCTAGTTGCAGCCCACCCTTTGGGCTGCAATATCTCATGGAGATGGAGCAGAGGCAGCAAAGGGGACAAGCTGCTTGCAGAGGGAGGAGGAAGCAAAATTGGAGGATGCAGAAGAAGAGGAAGCGGAAGAGGAGGAAGCGGAAGAGGAGGAAGCAACCCAGACAGCCCCTTTCCGGCCGGGATATCCGGGATCGAATCATTCGCCTGCGGTACCAGTGACCACAACTCCAATTCCCCTTTCAACATTTGTCCTACACCTTACCTTCCCTCTGTTACTGACCATCACAGTGTCCTCTTGGCCACAATGCTGAAATAAAAGCCACCACAAAGCAAACTTTCCAATCCAACTTCATCCATATATGCATCCAATATTACATCAAAAAATCAACTAATCACCCTTGTGCATTCCCCTAGTGACTGTCTTGTGTGTGCCTTTGCCTATCCTAGTGATGTCACACAGTGCTGCCCCAGTGGCTGCAGCATGGCTGGTGGAAGGCTGCTGACTTTCAGTGGGGGACACTGCAAATGACCTTGCTGGTTGACCTTGAGGAGCTGGTGGCTGGGAGTGTGAAATTGAGTGACGGTGTTTCTTCTTCACTCTCCTCTCCCTTTCTCTTGGTCAGCCATTAGCTGGGCAGGCTGCATTTCTTGGGTGTCTGAAATGAGGAAGGCACAAGGGTAGTGTTTTGTTGAGGGGAGGGTGGGAAAGCAAGAGGTGCATGCTTAAACCATGTGCAAATTGTACATCAGAAGAGATTGTGGGATGAGGGGGTAGTGGGATGTGAGAAGGAGGATAACATATGAGGATACCAGCATCTTGTATTCTTTCAGCCCCACTGCTGGCCAAGGTCTCAGCCATGCCCCTGCCAAGAATGGCCAGCAACATCTCATCTCCTCCAGTGGGTGAGGTGAAGCTAGGAATGGGAGGTGTGCCACGTGTTTGGCACAGATTGTTGGTATGGGTGATTGGAGGTCATGCATTGAGCAGTGTGTGAGGCTAGTGGTGCAGTTGGTAGGAGACGGCTTTTGAAGATATGAAACTTCTTTGGGCACTGGAGCCAGGTCCTGGGTGCGACACTGCTGACAGTGACGGACTCGGTGATCTGGTCCCACATCCTTCTTCCAGGTCCCCTGTGGATAGAGGACCTCTCTTCCAGTGTTGACCCCCTGCACAAAGGCCTCGAGTGCTGCGTCCAACAGACTGGGTGCCCTTTCCCTGGCCTGTTGAGCCATTTGTGCTAATGCTGAAGCACTTTTACCATTTTTTTTTGCAGAAGGCAGTTCAGCTTTAAGAGCTGCAGACTGCCTTGAAAACCAACAGCCTAGCTTTAAGGAAAGGCAGTGTCGCTCCAGTGATGCGACCTTGGGCCTCCTGCTGAGTGCGCGGCCTGTCAGCAGCGCGATAGTCGCTGGGCTAAAATCATTTAAATTAGCAGGCACTTTCTAAATGGGCCTGAGCAAATTTCGCATCGCCTGTTTTCGGGCCTCATCGAATTTCCTGGCCTTTCTTTCTGATCTTTCTGTGGGCAGAGCGCCAGGCAATTGGGATTAGCTGTGGATTGCTCCAGTAAAGAGCCAGCACAGAGTCGATGGGCCAAATGGCCTCCTCCTGTGCCGTAAACCTCTACGGTTCTTTTATAAGAGCTGGAAAATCTCGAGTAACAAGTGTAGAAAAGATTTCATGGCTTTGGCCAGTTAGAACCAAAGACAACATCTCAATGAAGGCGGCTTTACTCCTTGTTACTGCAAAAGATGGAAGTGGCTTCTAACAACAACAACAACAACTTGTATTTATATAGCACCTTTAATATAGTAAAACGTCCCAAGGCGCTGCACAGGCGTATTGTAAGACAAGAAATTTGACACCGATCCACATAAGGATAAATTAGGGCAGATGACCAAAAGCTGGGTCAAAGAGGTCGGTTTTAAGGAGCGTCTTAAAGGAGGAGAGGTGGAGAGGTTTAGGGAGGGAATTCCAGAGCTTAGGGCCCAGGCGGCTGAAGGCACAGCCGCCAAAGGTTGAACGATTATAATCAGGGATGCTCAAGAGGGCAGAATTAGAGGAGCGCAGATATCTCGGGGGGCGGGGAGGGGGAGTTGTGGGGGGGGGGCTGCGGTGGTGGTTGTGGGGCTGCAGGAGGTTACAGAGATAGGACTATGAGATAGGAAAATGTCTAAGGACAAAAAAAACAAGACTGGAATTCTGAAATAAAGAATGGGAAATGGATTAGGGACCTCGATTTAAGGAGAAATTATTTAGGTGCAATTAAAGGGCAACCAAACCCTTAAATCGAGGATTGTACACTAATGGATTGCATTAAAAGGCCAAAAAAATTAGGGAATAATCATCGGGAGTATTTAAAATGTGCCGCATGCAATGATAAAAGAAAACAGTTAGTGTACGGACAGTAATAACATCACTAAAACCTTTTGGAAACAGATGAAGCACCAAATAAGTTAAACATAGTTCTGAACAGTGAGCTCAGGCGTGAGGGACTTTCGCAGTGTGTTGGAAACAATAAGCAAGGAGAACGAGAGAAAAAAAATCGCTGGGCAAGTTTTGACTCCAGACAGCTGTGGGAGATCTGTAAGACAACAATGAGAGCACTGGAGACAATACTTGAACTGGTAATAAAAGATAAAACCGCAGACAATACAAAACACACCAAACAGGAACACTGAGAACAGCCAGGGATGGATATCGCAGCTCAGATTAAAGGGACAGTCAGGCAACGGCAAGGTGCAAAATCAGTGGGTGAACACTGGGTTTTTCCTTCAGTCACAAAGACCCTTTGGAAACCTGTGAGATAATTATAATGGTGCAGTTAATTACAATCTGGATGATGCATTGGCCCCCGGGGCTCTTTTTTATTGTATAAAGGGGGGGGGGGGGTTGGGGGAGGGGCGAGATACTGGCCATGTGTTTATGTGTCTACAAAACAAAAGTTGAAAGCTGTGCTCGCAGACTTGCATTGGCTCGCGGTCCGACAACGCCTCGATTTTAAAATCCTCGTCCTTGGTTTCAAGTCCCTCCATGGCCCTCGCCCCTCCCTCTCTCTGCAACCTCCGCCAGCCCTACAGCCCTCCGAGATCTCTGCGCTCCTCTAATTCTGGCCTCTTGCGCATCCACATTTTTCATCGCTCCTCCATTGGCGGCCGTGCCTTCAGCTGCCCGAGCCCCAAGCTCTGGAATTCCCTCCCTAAACCTCTCCGCCTCGCTACCTCATCTTACCTCCTTTAAGATGCTCCTCTTTGATCAAGCTTTTTGGTCACATGTCTCCTTCTGTGGCTCAATGTCAAAAAGTGTTTTTTATTGCTGTCGCTCTTGTGAAGCACCTTGAGATGTTTCACTGCATTAAATGCGCTACAAAAATATAAAGTTGTTGAAACAGGAGCCAAAAAATCCCGGGACTTTTCTCATCTCAGCACACAAAGTAAGACCACTGCGATCATATCCAAAGCCATCACAATCAAGCGATTTAGGAAAACTGAAAATTTTCCAACTGAGTCTCAACTCTTAGAAATGTTTTAAATGATAGCTTGAGTTGGCATACTAATTTTGAGAAAGCAGAACAGCGTTATATTTTCCAATCCAACTCACCCTTCCATTCCCACTCTGACCTTACCAACTTTGTCCTCCTACACTCTTCCCACTAAACTCAATGTCAACTTCACGGAACAGTGGGCGTAAAACGGGTGCAAATCATACCAATTTAGTGGTGGGACAGCCTGCGCTCCACAAGTGCCAGGCAATGTCCATCTCCAACAACAAGGGGGAGGACTAACCACCTTCCCTTGATATTCACTGGCATTACCATCACTAGGCCCCACCCCACCAACCATTAACATCCTGGGGATCGCCGTTGGCCAGAAACTCAACTGCTCTAACAGTCACATAAATGTCCGGGCCATTAGAGCAGGTCAGAGGCTGGGTGTTCTGCAGTGAGTGGCTCACCTCCTGACTCTCCAAAGCCTTTCCACCATCTACAGTGGCTCGGTGGGTAGCATCCTCGTCTCTGAGTGAGAGGTTGTGGATTTTAAGTCCCACTCCAGAGACTCAAGCACAAAAATCTAGGCTGATACTCCAGTGCAGTACAGTACTGAGGGAGTGCTGCACTGTCGGAGGGACAGTACTGAGGGAGTGCTGCACTGTCGGAGGGACAGTACTGAGGGAGTGCTGCACTGTCAGAGGGGTAGTACTGAGGGAGTGCTGCACTGTCGGAGGGACAGTACTGAGGGAGTGCTGCGCTGTCGGAGAGGCAGTACTGAGGGAGTGCTGCACTGTCAGAGGGGTAGTACTGAGGGAGTGCTGCACTGTCGGAGGGACAGTACTGAGGGAGTGCTGCACTGTCGGAGGGACAGTACTGAGGGAGTGCTGCACTGTCGGAGGGACAGTACTGAGGGAGTGCTGCACTGTCAGAGGGGCAGTACTGAGGGAGCGCTGCACTGTCGGAGGGGCAGTACTGAGGGAGTGCTGCACTGTCAGAGGGGCAGTACTGAGGGAGCGCCGCACTGTCGGAGGAGCAGTACTGAGGGAGTGCTGCACTGTCAGAGGGGTAGTACTGAGGGAGTGCTGCACTGTCGGAGGGGCAGTACTGAGGGAGTGCTGCACTGTCAGAGGGGCAGTACTGAGGGAGCGCTGCACTGTCAGAGGGGCAGTACTGAGGGAGTGCTGCACTGTCGGAGGGGCAGTACTGAGGGAGCGCTGCACTGTCGGAGGGGCAGTACTGAGGGAGCGCTGCACTGTCGGAGGGGCAGTACTGAGGGAGTGCTGCACTGTCGGAGGGGCAGTACTGAGGGCCTGCTGCACTGTCGGAGGGGCAGTACTGAGGGCCTGCTGCACTGTCGGAGGGGCAGTACTGAGGGAGCGCTGCACTGTCGGAGGGGCAGTACTGAGGGAGCGCCGCACTGTCGGAGGGGCAGTACTGAGGGAGTGCTGCACTATCGGAGGGGCAGTGTGATGAAATATTCCATTCATCACTCATTAGTATTTCTCTGCCTGTGACTGTGGTTGGTTTCAGTTTCATTTCCATTGTATTGTACTGTGTGTAGGGCTCCGCCCATACCTGGCTCCTATGTAAGCTGGCCCAGCCTGCAGCACATCCAGTACGGCAGACCTCTGGATGGAAGATACATTCTCCTCTGTGTGTTACCTTCTAAGTCAATAAAAGCCTTGTTTTGTTTCGCTAACATCGAGTCTCGGATTTATTGAGGCACATCAGGCAGTACTGAGGGCCTGCTGCACTGTCGGAGGGGCAGTACTGAGGGAGCGCTGCACTGTCGGAGGGGCAGTACTGAGGGAGCGCTGCTCTGTCAGAGGGGCAGTACTGAGGGAGCGCTGCACTGTCGGAGGGGCAGTACTGAGGGAGCGCTGCTCTGTCGGAGGGGCAGTACTGAGGGAGCGCTGCACTGTCGGAGGGGCAGTACTGAGGGAGTGCTGCAGTATCGGAGGGGCAGTACTGAGGGCCTGCTGCACTGTTGGAGGGGCAGTACTGAGGGAACGCTGCACTGTCGCAGGGGCAGTACTGAGGGAGCACTGCACTGTCGGAGGGGCAGTACTGAGGGAGTGCTGCACTGTCGGAGGGGCAGTACTGAGAGAGCGCTGCACTGTCAGAGGGGCAGTACTGAGGGAGTGCTGCACTGTCGGAGAGGCAGTACTGAGGGAGTACTGCACTGTCGGAGGTGCTGTCTTTTTGATGAGACGTTAAACCAATGCTCTTTGGTGGGCATAAAAGATCCCACGGCACTATTTTGAAGAAGTGCAGGGGGAGTTCTCCCCGGTGTCCTGGGGCCAATATTTATCCCTCAACCAACATAATTCAAAAACAGATTATCTGATCATTATCACATTGCTGTTGGTGGGAGCTTCCTGTGCGCAATTTGGCTGCCGCGTTTCCTACATTACAACAGTGACTCCACTTCAAAAAGTACTTCATTGGCTGTAAAGTGCTTTGAGACATCCGGTGGTCGTGAAAGGCGCTATAGAAATGTAAGTCTTTCTTTCTCTTTTACAAGGCACAAGTAAGGAGTGTGATGGAATATTCTCCACCTTCTCAAGGGCAATTAGGGATGGGCAATAAATGTCGGCTTTGCTCACATCCCATGAATGTATAAAAAAAACTCCTTCCTCTGTTTCTGTCTTAATCCTTTAGTCTCATTAGTTAAGGAGATAAACAGTTGGTCCCGTCGGTCACTGAGGTCCCAGATGCCCTGTTGCGCTCTCCGCGTCGTTATCAGCAAGTTGCAGCGGAAAATGTTATTGAGCTGTCGGGTGAGGGAAAAGGTCTAACATAGAAACGTAGAAGATAGGAGCAGGAGTTGGCCATTCGGCCCCTCAAGCCTGTTCCACCATTTAATGAGATCATGGCTGATCATCCAAACTCATTACCCTGTCCCTACTTTCTCCCCATATCCCTTGATCCCTTTAGCCTTAAGAAATATATCTAACTCCTTCTTGAATATATATAAGTTGGCCTCAACTGCCTTGCGTGGTAGAGAATTCCACAGGTTCACCACTCTCTGAAACATAGAAACATAGAAGATAGGAGCAGGAGTAGGCCATTCGGCCCCTCGAGCCTGCTCCGCCATTCAATGAGATCATGGCTGATCATCCAAACTCAGTACCCTGTTCCTGCCTTCTCCCCATATCCCTTGATCCCTTTAGCTTTAAGAAATATATCCAACTCCTTCTTGAATACATTTAATGAATTGGCCTCCACCGCCTTCTTTGGTAGAGAATTACACAGGTTCACCACTCTCTGGGTGAAGAAATTCCTCCTCATCTCTGTCCTAAATGGCTTACCCCTTATCCTTAGACTGTGACCCCTGGTTCTGGACTCCCCAACCATCGGGAACATCCCTCCAGCATCTAGTCTGTCTAGTGCTGTTAGCATTTTATAAGTTTCAATGAGATCCCCTCTCATTCTTCTAAACTCCAGCGACCCAATCTCCTCATACATCATTCCTGCCATCCCAGGTATCAGCCTGGTGAATCTTCACTGCGCTCCCTCCATGGCAAGAACATCCTTCCTCAGATAAGGCGACCAAAACTGCACACAATACTCAAGGTGTGGTCTCACCAAGGCCCTGTACAACTGCAGCAAGACATCCTTGTTCCTGTACTCAAACCCTCTCGCTACGAAGGCCAACATACCATTTGCCTTCTTAACCACCTGCTGCACCTGCATGCTTACCTTCAGCGACTGGTGCACAAGGACGCCCAGGTCTCGTTGCACTTCCCCTTCTCCCAATCTATTGCCATTCAGATAATAATCTGCCTTCCTGTTTTTGACACCAAAGTGGATAACCTCACATTTATCCACATTATATTGCATCTGCCATGCTTCTGCCCAATCACCCAACCTGTCCAAATCATACTGGAGTTTCTTGGCATCCTCCTCACAGCACACATGCCCACCCAGCTTTGTGTCGTCTGCAAACTTGGAGATATTACATCTAGTTCCCTCGTCTAGATCATTAATATATATTGTGAGTAGCTGGGGTCCAAGGACCGATCCCTGCGGTACGCCACTAGTCACTGCCTGCCACTCGGAAAAAGAGCCATTTATTCCAACTCTTTGCTTTCTGTCTGCCAACCAGTTCTCTATCCAAGTCAATACCTTGCCCCCAATCCCATGTGCCTTAACTTTACACGCTAATCTCTTATGCGGGACCTTATCGAAAGCCTTCTGAAAGTCCAAATACACCACATCCACTGGTTCTCCCTTATCTATTTTACCAGTTACATCCTCAAAAAATTCCAGTAGATTAGTCAAGCACGATTTACCTTTTGTAAATCCATGTTGACTTTGTCCGATCCGGTCACTTTTTTACATAAGAACATAAGAACATAAGAAATAGGAGCAGGAGTAGGCCAATCGGCCCCTCGAGCCTGCTCCGCCATTCAATAAGATCATGGCTGATCTGATCCTAACCGCCAATCCACTATCACATTTTTCCAAGTGCTCTGCTATTATATCCTTTATAATGGACTCTAGCATTTTCCCCACTACCGATATCAGGCTTACCGCAGGGATCGGTCCTTGGACCCCAGCTATTCACAATATATATTAATGATCTGGACGAGGGAACCAGATGTAATATCTCCAAGTTTGCAGACGACACTACCGATATCAGGCGTAATTCCCCGTTTTCTCTCTACCACCTTTTTTGAACAGTGGGGTAACATTAGCTACCCGCCAATACATGGGTACTGTTCCAGAGTCTATCGACTTTTGGAAGATGACCAGCAATGCATCTACTATTGCAGCACGGTGGCATAGTGGTTAGCACTGTTGCCTCACAGCGCCAGGGACCCGGGTTCAAATCCAGCCTCGGGTGACTGTCTGTGTGGAGTTTGCACATTCTCCCCGTGTTTGCGTGGGTTTCCTCCGGGTGCTCCGGTTTCCTCCCACAGTCCAAAGATGTGCGGGTTAGGTTGATTGGCCATGATAAAAATTGACCCTTAGTGTTAGGGGGGATTAAATACATGGGGTTACGGGGATAGGGCTTGGGTGGGATGGCTGTCGGTGTAGGGACCGGGTGCTAGGGTTTGGATGATCAGCCATGATCTCGTTGAATGGCGGAGCAGGCTCGAAGGGCCGAATGGCCTACTCCTGCTCCTATCTTCTATGTTTCTATGTATTTCTAGGGCCACTTCCTTAAATACCCTAGTATGTAGATTATCAGGCCCTGGGGATTTATCGGCCTTCAATCCCATCAATTTCCCTAATACCATTTCCCTACAAATACTGATTTCTATCAGTTCCTCCCTTTCATTAGACCCTATGTTCCCCGACATCTTTGGGAGGTTATTTTGTGAAGACAGAACCAAAGTATGTATTTAATTGGTCTGCCATTTCTTTGTTCCCCATTATAAATTCCCCTGATTCTGACTGCAAGGGACCTACGCTTGACTTCACCAATCTTTTTCTCTTCACGTATCTATAAAAGCTTTTACAGTCAGTTTTTATGTTCCCGGCTAGCTTACTCTCATACTCTATTTTCCCCCTCTTAATTAATCCCTTTGTCCTCCTTTGTTGAATCCTAAACTGTTCCCAATCCTCAGGTTTACTGCTTTTTCTGGCCAATTTATATGTCCCCTCCTTGGAACTTATGCTATCCCTAATTTCCCTTGTTAGCCACAGTTGAGCCACCGTTTTTGTTTTATTTTTATGCCAAACTGGGATGAACAAATTCTCTGGGTGAAGAAATTCCTCCTCATCTCAGTGCTAAATGGCTTACCCCTTATCCTTAGATAAGGGGTAAGCCATTTAGGCGCACTAACTTACGGCTCACGCCAGGAGATGCCCCGCTATCAGCAAAATCTGGGACGCTGTATCATTTTTCATGGGCGAAATTGAGACTGGGAAATGTTGAATATGATTGCATTGCTCCCTGACAGAGGACCCTTCAAGGCCTGAACTCTAAATCAAGTTTTTCCCAAACTTTCATAAAACCATTATCCGCAAATATTGTGCAGTCCACAACAGCATTAATCAACGTTTTAACATTTATAGCCTGATTTTAAAAGCTGCTTGAGCAATGTTGCAGGATCACTATGGCAGTAGAACTGCAATTGCTGCTAAATGTTCCTCACCACTAACAGAAACAGAGCAGGGGAGTTCTCCCCTGTGTCCTGGGGCCAATCTTTATCCCTCTATCAACATCACTAAAAACAGATGATCGGGTCATTGTACCATCTACAAGATGCACTGCAGCAACTCGCCAAGGCTTCTTCGGCAGCACCTCCCAAACCCACGACCTCTTCCACCTAGAAGGACAAGGGCAGCCGGCGCATGGGAACACCACCACCTCCAAGTTACACACCATCCCGACTTGGAAATATATCGGCCGTTCCTTCATCGTCGCTGGGTCAAAATCCTGGAACTCCCTCCCTAACAGCACTGTGGGAGCACCTTCACCACACGGACTGCAGCGGTTCAAGAAGGCGGCTCACCACCACCTCCTCGAGGGCAATTAGGGATGGGCAATAAATGCTGGCATTGCCAGCGAAGCCCACATTCCATAAACGAATTTAAAAAATGTTTTAAATGTAGTCTGACATCCCCAGTGCAGTGCTGAGGGAGTGCCGCACTGTCGGAGGTGCCGTTTTTCAGGTGAGATGCTAAACCAAGACCCCGCCTGCTCTCTCAGGTGGACGTAAAATATCGCACGGCACTACTTCGAAGAAGAGCAGGGAAGTTCTCCAATATTTATCCCTCAATCAACATCACAAAAAACAGATGATCTGGTCATTATCACATTGCTGTTTGTGGGACCTTGCTGTGCACAAATTGGCTGCCGCGTTTCCTACATTACAACACTTCAAAAGTACTTCATTGGCTGTGAAGCGCTTTGGGACGTCCGTGAAAGGCGCTGTAGAAATGCAAGACTTTCTTTTCTTATATAAATGCAAGCCTTTTCCATTCGGGTGTTGCAAACCTTGCGTTCCTTCAGTTTTTTGTTCGCACATCATAAATTATCATGAAGATTTGACATTTCTCTTGTTCTTTAAAGCAGAGGAAAATCCATGTTGAATAAATTAGAACAACTTGGCCAAGTGGACAACAGACTTTGAAAGTCACCAGATTTTCTTTTGAGGTCACAAGGTTTTCGAATTGCGTGCCTGGCATTTATTTGTTTGAAATGTTTCAATTGTTGCATGGTGACATATAATAGCCTCAAGTACTTGATGGCCGTATTGTTATTGAATATTTTTTGTGGCTGTTTTTGCTGAAAGGAGGGGGAAGACATTACATGGAAACATAGAATGACACAGCACAGAAGGAGACCATTCAGCCCATCGTGCCTGTGCCGGCTCTTTGAAGGAGCTCTCCCAATTAGTCCCACTCCCTGCTCTTTCCCCACAGCCCTGCTAATTTATCCCCTTCAAGTATTTCTCCAATTCCCTTTTGAAAGTTCCTATTGAATCTGCTTCCACCGCCCTTTCAGGCAGCGCATTCCAGATCACAACAACTCGCTGTAAAAACATTTTCCTCATCTCCCCTCTGGTTCTTTTGCCAATTATCTTCAATCTGTGTCCTCTGGTTACCGACCCTCCTGCCACTGGAAACAGTGGGGGAAAAAGGAGGGAGGAGTGGCAGTATTGATCAGAGATACTGTTACAGCACTAGAAAGGGATGAGGTGGTTGAGGGTTCAACGGCAGAGTCTATGTGGTTAGAAATTTTCCCCTTCAGGTATTTCTCCAATTCCCTTTTGAAAGTTACTATTGAATCTGCTTCCACCGCCCTTTCAGGCAGCGCATTCCAGATCACAACAACTCGCTGTAAAAACATTCTCCTCATCTCCCCCCACAAAGAATCTGCAAAGGGATATAGACAGGCTAAGTGAGTGGGCAAACATTTGGCAGGTGGAGCATAATGTGGGAAAGTGCAAGGTTTTACACTTTGGCAGGAAAAATAAAAAGGCAAATTATTATTTAAATGGAGAGAGATTACAAAATGCTGCGGTACAGAGGGATCTGGGGTCCTCGTACATGAAACACAAAAAGTTATCATGCAGATACAGCAAGTAATTAGGAAGGCAAATAGAATGTTGGCCTTTATTGCAAGGGGGCTGGAGTATAAAAGTAGGGAAGTCTTGCTACAACTGCATTGGTGAGGCCACACCTGGAGTACTGCGGACAGTTTTGGTCTCCTTATTTAAGGAGGGATATACTTGCACTGGAGGCAGTTCAGAGAAGATTCACGTGGTTAATTCCAGAGATGAGGGGGTTGACTTATGAAGAAAGGTTGAGCAGGTTGGGCCGATACTCATTGGAGTTTAGAAGAATGAGAGGTGATCTTATTGAAACATAT
Source organism: Somniosus microcephalus (assembly GCF_052327205.1). NCBI lineage: Eukaryota > Metazoa > Chordata > Chondrichthyes > Squaliformes > Somniosidae > Somniosus > Somniosus microcephalus. The sequence continues at coordinate 367,571,143 of NC_140989.1, forward strand.
AAGATACTGAGGGGGCTCGACAAGGTAGATACAGAGAAGATGTTGCCCCTAATGGGGGAATCTAGAACTCGGGGGCATAGTTTCAGAATAAGGGGTCGCCCATTTAGAACTGAGATGAGGAGGAATTTCTTCTCTCAGAGGGTCGTAAATCTGTGGAATTCTCTTCCCCAGAGAGCTGTGGAGGCTGGGTCATTGAATATATTTAAGGTGGAGATAGACAGATTTTTGAACAATAAGGGAAATGGAGGCAGGGAGGGAAATGGAGCTGAGCCCAAGATCAGATCAGCCATGATCTCATTAAATGGCGGAGCAGGCTCGAGGTGCCAAATGGCCTACTCCTGCTCCTATTTCTTATGTTCTTATGTAATTAAGGAACAATAGAGGGGCTATTACGCTACTGGGTGTATGCTATAGGCCACCAAATAGTGGGAAGGAGATAGAGGAGCAAATTTGCAGGCAAGCATCAGAAAGAGGCAAGAACAATAAAGTAGTGATAATGGGGGACTTCAATTATCCTAATGTAGACTGGGATAGTAACAGTGTAAAGGGCAGAGAGGGAGAGGAATTCCTGAATTGTGAACTAGCAATCGCACTGGTAAAAGCTCCAGCTTTAGAGGCATCGGATGAAACTGAGGCAGGCCATTGCAGAGGGGATAATACTGCGAGTGCCGAGGTCTCCGACAGCGTGATAGCAATCCTGTCACTTAAATCTTCCCCATCTGGGGTGAGGAAACGCTGAAGTGGGAACTCCATTTGAGGATATAGCGGTAACCTGTCATCTTTAAATATGGCATTCAGGCTCAAACTGCACCGGTAAACAACAGAGTAATGAAGGGAATGTTTGGGAGACGGGCTTCCTGAGTAAAGAAGTGGGTGGGAGGTCGAGGGAGTCTTTAAACGACGGCCAAAGTATTCCGATATCAGATTAAATATATACATCCCCTGGTATGTGGTGCGGCCAGCTGCACTTGCAGTTGCCCAGAAACCGGACTTGACTTTGTGGAGCCCTGTGACTATTTTAAAATATTACCAAACTAGTTATCTTTTGTTAATAAAGTACATGCTGAGATATTGAAATATATTAATTAACAAAGGGGAATCCGTCTGAGCATTTCATCAATTACACCCAAACGAACTCATCCTTTTTCGATACAGAACATGCCTCTCAATCGCTTCTCTCTCCGGAAGACCCTTCGATTGCCTCATTATACCCTCCGAGATCTCTGCGCTCCTCCAATTCTGGCCTCTTGCGCATCATCGCTACACCATGGGCGGCCGTGCCTTCAGCTGCCTGGGCCCTAAGCTCTGGAATTCCCTCCCTAAACCTCTCCACCTCTCCTCCTCCTTTAAGACGCTCCTTAAAACCGACCTCTTTGACCAAGCTTTTGGTCACCTGCCCTACTATCGAGGCACGGTGTCAAATTTTGTTTGACAATCGCTCCTGTGAAGCGTCTTGGGATGGTTTTGCTACATTAGATACTGCAATGATGGCGAACTGGATGTTAAAAGAAGTCAAAAGGACTTTGAGCGCTATTCTCCGATTAGGAAGATGAGAGAAGTGGACAATGCTTATTAACTGCATCACTGGGTTTTTTGAGGTTGTGGGCCAATGCAAGCTAATTTTAACATAATTCTTTTTTGGATCAGTCAGCTGTCTTTTTACTTGAAGCAACACTATAAAAATAGAGGAACCAAGTTGGCTCAATAGCTAAATACAATCCATCTGGCTGTTGCTATCTTTGAAGTTTCATTTCGTAACACCCTGCCCATTAAAGCTAAGAAAACCACTAATTATTGCCCAATGATTCTGAAAGGCTCTTGGCAATTAAAGGAGGTTCTTAAAAGTTGGAAACAGAGACTTTTAAGTGGATTCCCATGAATCTTGGTGGGATCATAAATTGTTTTAGAAGGCTATTTCAATGACCACAATTCTTGACATAGCTACTACAAAGAGTTGCCTTCAAAGCATTTGCCCAACTGCAAGTTTACTTTAAGCGGTTGAAAAAATAACTTGTATTTACATAGCGCCGTTTACATCCTCCAGGATGTTGCCATCCTCTTCCTAGCCAATGAAATGCTCTTGAAGCGTAGTCATATCGATAAACGCGGAAACCAATTTGCGCACAGAAAGGTCCCACAAAGAGCGAGCGAATGAATGAATGTATGGCCAGATAATGGCCCCGATTTTCTGCCAGCCGTCGGGTGGCTTTTCAGGCGGCCGGGGGCCGAAAATCGCCGAAAAAGCAGGTCGCGACCCCCCCGCCTGATTCCCCGCCCCGTCCGACTTTCGGACCGCCGTTTCTCCGCGACCCGCTTCAGTCCCCGCTGCCGCTGGCGGGACTGGTTGTCGGAACACTAATGACCAATTATTACCTTGTTGAAGTAGATTTTCCGGGGCCGCTGTGAATTTGGGGCTTTCCCCACGTGAAACACGCCTGCGGGGAACCCCGCTGATGAAACCTGGCGTGAAGCTTGCCGGCTTGCTTGCTGTCAGCTGCAGGTCAATCGGAGAAGCTGCGATTTAAAGGGACAGCACTTGTATGTTGAAGGACCTTGTTGTTGCAGGCTTGGGGCTACTTCTTCAAGGCTTAGGCACAGCTGTGGAAGGTTGGAGCCTCACACACTTCTCCAATGCGATCTCCTGGGAAGCCCCTCTCGCCACCCTCACTCAGCGCTTCCTCAGCGGAGGCATCTACGAGAAGCATGGGACGCCTTTTTTTCCTTCCCTTCTTGCCATTGGAGGATCTCCAGCAGCAAAGGCGGCAGTAGCAGAAACAAGAACAGCAGGATCAGCAACAGGAGCACCAGGCTGCTGCTCACTCACCTGAAGCTGCACAGGCCAGAAGGGGCCAGCGCTTGGAAGTGGCTTGAGAGCACCTTGCTGCACTTTAGGGGGCCATGGGGACCCGTTTCTGCACTGGCAGTCCTACTCAGAAGGACTTCCATGAAGATCTGGTTTCTCTGTTCAACAGATGGCCAACGCTCCTCAAGAGATGTCATTCTCTTATGAGCACTCACCATGTTTTCCATACCCTGGCGAGTTATCTCCTCCATGGAGGTTGCCAACCTTTCCATGGTGATGCGTTCATGCGCCAATGACTCCACAAAGGCTCTGCTCATGGTCGCTATGGACTCCTCCATTCGCTCTGCACTCGAAGCGACCCTGGAGACAAAACCTGCCAGAGACTCCTGCATCTGTGCATGGAGATCCATCACCTCTTCCCTTGCGGATGGACCCAGAGGCAGAGGGTTGACATGCAGCGCAGCTGAGCTGAGCTGGCAGAGTCCTACGCCCTCAGACAAGGACTCTCCACTGCTGTCCCTGTCTCCAGAATCTGCTGAGGCTCACTTGTGAGCTGTGAAACACCAGGTGACAACACTACTCTATGTCCCGAAGGTCCCCCCGAGGTGTGAGTGTCTGCGCTGGTGCTGGGTGCGCTTACTTCTGCTGACGCTGCGCCCTCAGAGGTTGGAGCTTCCTCTGAGGAGTCTGGCTGCATGGCCTCTTCCTCCTCCACAGTGAGGACGGGGGCTCTGGATGGTACTGTGGGGGAGTAAAGGAAGGAGTTAGAGATGTAATGCCAAGGTTCTTCTGGTGGCTCCCAGTGAGTTGGCATCTGCTGACACCTGCATCCATGCAGCATTGGTCTCAGTGGGAGGCCTCTTCCTCCCTGACCTAGGGAAGAGGACCTCCCTGAGGGCCCTAACCCCATCCAATAATGCCTGCAGTGAAGCCTCGTCGAATTTGAAGGCAGCTCGGGGTCTGGCACTGGCCACAGCTGCTGCAGGCTCCTCTGCCATCCTGTATGGTTCGTTTGGAAGCCTTCAGAGGATGCAGTGCTTGCTATGGACCTTGAAAGCACCACGAATGATGTCATCATAGTGTGGGGATTTCTGACTCGAATTGAACAATTAGCAAGGCTTCCCACATGCTGGGGATTAATTGGCCACTTGAGGGAAAATTGCGTGGAGCTGGCTGACACTTTTTTATGTGTGTCAGAAACCCCACATTCGGGGAAACCCGACCATTTCCCACACAAGCCGAAAATCGGGGCCAATATGTTTATGGATGAGAGAGGGACATTGCCCATGACACCATGAATGATACTAGGCCTAAAAGGGTTAAATTATGAGGCCAGGTTGCTCAAGTTTAGAAGATTAAGGGGTGATCTAATCGAGATGTTTAAGATGATTAAAAGATTTGATCGGGCAGAGAGAAAGAGAAACTATTTCCTCTGGTGGGGGGGAGTCCAGAACAAGGGGGCACAACCTTAAAATTAGAGCCAGGCCGTTCAGGGGTGATGTCAGGAAACATTTCTTCACACAAAGGGCAGTGGAAATCTGGAACTCTCTCCCCCAACAAGCTGTTGAGGCTGGGGGTCAATTGAAAATTTAAAAACTGAGATTGATGGATTTTTGTTGGGTAAGGGTATTAAGGGTTATGGAACCAAGGTGGGTAGATGGAGTTACGATACAGATCAGCCATGATCTGACTGAATGGCGGAACAGGCTCGAGGGGCTGAATGGCCTCCTCCTGTTCCTAATGTTCCTAACTCTGCTGATCTTCATCGTATAATGGCCGTGGGATATTTTACGTGAACAGGCAGGTGGAGCCTCGGATCAATATCTCACATGGAGAAGATCTAGGTTATGACAGCCTTAATGATAGACAGAAAACATTGCAGAAGTGTTGTAATACACAACAAATAGCTTCCACATGGTTACGGATGCCTTGTAATTATGTACGAGCAAAGACTTATGGTACATTTACAATTATTAAACTCGGGACTGGAGCCAGGATCTGAAGGTCATTTTGTCTGAAACAATTATTTGTTTTGTTTTTAACCAGTTTTTTTTCTCCTGTTGACTCCTAGACTGTGGGGCTACAGGTGCTTGACGCATTGGGTTACCTCATCTAAGTGGCCCTTTTTTATATGTGAGCTTAGCACAGTGAACTATTCAACCACAGCAACATCACAGCTGGGATACGAATCATAAGTGGCAGGTAACATTCGCACCATACAAGTGCCAGGCAATGACTATCTCCAACAAACGGAGTCTAACCACTTCCCCTTGATATTCAAGGGCATTACCATCGCCGAATCCCCCACCATCAACATCCTGGGGTTCACCATTGACCAGAAACTTAACTGGACCAGCCACATAAATACTGTGGCAACAAGAGCAGGTCAGAGGCTGGGTATACTGCGGCGAGTGTCTCACCTCCTGACTCCCCAAAGCCTTTCCACCATCTACAAGGCACAAGTCAGGAGTGTGATGGAACACTCTCCACTTGCCTGGTTGAGTGCAGCTCCAATAACACTCAAGAAGCTCGACACCATCCAGGACAAAGCAGCCCGTTTGATTGGCACCCCGTCCACCACCTTAAACATTCACTCCCTCCACCACCGGCGTACCGTGGCTGCAGTGTGTACCAGCTACAAGGTGCACTGCAGCAACTCGCCAAGGCTTCTTCAGCAGCCCCTCCCAAACCCACGACCTCTTCCACCTAGAAGGACAAGGGCAGCAGGCGCATGGGAACACCACCACCTCCAAGTTCCCCTCCAAGTCACACACCATCCTGACTTGGAAATATATTGTCCGATCCTTCATTGTCGCTGGGTCAAAATCCTGGAACTCTCTCCCTAACAACACTGTGGGAGCACCTTCACCACACGGACTGCAGCGGTTCAAGAAGGCGGCTCACCACCACCTTCTCAAGGGCAATTAGGGATGGGCAATAAATGCTGGCCTTCCCGGCGACGCCCACATCCCAGGAACGAATTTAAAAAAAATCCTCGGCTCAACTGCTTATACTTCCTGACAACAGCAACAACAACTAGCTCCTTTAACGTAGCAAAACGTCCCAAGGCGCTTCACAGGAGCGATTATCAAACAAAACTTGACACCGAGCCACATAAGGAGATATTAGGACAGGTGACCAAAAGCTTGGTCAAAGAGGTAGGTTTTAAGGAACGTCTTAAAGGAGGAGAGAGAGGCGGAGAGGTTTAGGGAGGGAATTCCAGAGCTTAGGGCCCAGGCGGCTGAAGGCACGGCCGCCAATGGTGGAGCGAAGTGAATTGGAGGAGCGCCGAGATCTCGGGGGGTTGTGGGGCTGGAGGAGGTTACAGAGATAGGGAGGGGGCAAGGCCATGGAAGGATTTGAACACAAGGATGAGAATTTTAAAATCGAGACGCTGCCGGACCGGGAGCCAATGTCGGCCAGAAATCAATTAAAATCATAGTTTCCTTTCATTCTAAATGCAAACTTTATTACTTCTGTGGATTGCAGGCTGGGGAATTCTAGTAACAGCACTTAGCTCACATTGTCATTTGAGTGATGAAATTAGAAAAATTAACATGGTATAATAAATGACATAGAATTCCATAGAATGTCCAGCACAGAAACAGGCCATTCGGCCCAACTGGTCCGTGCCGGTGTTTATACTCCACATGAGCCTCCTCCCACCCCTCTTCATCTCACCCCATCACCATATCCTTCTATCCCTTTCTCCCTCATGTGTTTATCCAGCTTCCCCTTAAATGTATCTATACTATTCGCCTCAACCACTCCCTGTGGGAGCGAGTTCCACATTCTCACCACTCTCTGGGTAAAGAAGTTTCTCCCGAATTCCCTACTGGATTTATGAGTGACTATCTTATATTGATGGCCCCTAGTTTTGGACTCACCCATAAGTGGAAACATCTTCTCTCTGTCTACCCGATCAAACCCTTTCATAATCTTAAAGGCCTCGATCAGGTCACCCCTCAGTCTTCTCTTTTCTAGAGAAAAGAGCCCCAGCCTGTTCAGCCTTTCCTGATAGTTTTCTTGGGTATAAAAGAGACGATTTTGTTTGAATAAAGGACAAATGGAGTTGGAAGATCCTGTGAGAAAAGCAGTTACCATAGAATCACAGAATGATACAGCACAGAAGGAGGCCATTCGGCCCATCGTGCCTGTGCCGGCTCTTTGAAAGAGCTCTCCAATTAGACCCACTCCCCCCCTGCTCTTTCCCCACAACCCCGCAAATTTTCTCCCTTTCAAGTATTTATCCAATTCCCTTTTTGAAAGTTACTATTGAATCTGCTTCCACCGCCCTTTCAGGCAGCGCATTCCAGATCACAACAACTCGCTGTAAAAAACAATGTTTTCCTCACATCGCCTGTGGTTCTTTTGGCGATCACCTTAAATCAGTTAGTTGTGAAAATCTCAAAGCAGCCTGTTTGAAAACCTCTGTAGAGACAAGTTTATATTCCTGAAAGATTTCCACTTTCACCGTCTGAGCAGTAATCCGGTGGAGCAGACTTCCTGCCCTTTCGAGAGCTAGCCGGATTGTCAGTCAACGGCAATCCACTCCAGCAGATCACTGGCTGTGTGGTAAAGGCGGAAGTCTACCCGCTGTGTGTTTAACTCATTTATAAAAGTTTAGATTCGTTCCCAGAGATGTAATAATTTTATTATTTTGTCTACACGAGCAGTTGAATAAAAGACTCTCGTCTGAAGTTACTTATTATAATTATATGTTATAATGAAGTGAAATTATATATTTTTTATTACACTTCTATGAAGCACTTTGGAGCTTTTTTTTCTAGATTAAAGACATTAATGCAAGTTTTTGTTCAGTGTAAAATTATAATTTTGAGGATGAGATCTATTTGCCGCTGGAATCTACCCCTTCCAAAGAGCAATGTGAAATCTTATCCAAGCGTAACATAGTCCAGTACTTAGAATGATACAGCACAGAAGGAGGCCATTCGGCCCATCGTGCCTGTGCCGGCTCTTTGAAAGAGCTCTCCAATTAGTCCCACTCCCTGCTCTTTCCCCAGAGCCCTGTTAATCTCTTCCCTTCAAGTATTTCTCCAATTCCCCTTTTGAAAGTTCCTATTGAATCTGCTTCCACCGCCCTTTCAGACAGCGCATTCCACATCACAACAACTCACTGCGTAAAAATAATTTCTACTTATCTTCCCCCCTGGATTTTTTCCTATTAATACTTAACAGGAAACAACAAACTGTCTACAGTTTTGCCTAATGTGGTAAACCACTGTTTGTATTCCTGTTTGTCCTGTTTGTATTCCACTGTGTACATGCCTGGACATGCCTCGGCTGACTCCTCCCACAGGTCCTAGTATAAAGGTGACTGCTCCCCAGCCCTTAGTATCATGGACCGGTCGACCACGCGAGGCAGACCTCCATTCTGTTGTTAATAAAAGCCTTTAGTTACTCTTCTAACTCTCAGTCTTTTATGAGTAATTGATAGCGCATCACCTAAGGAAGGATATTCTTGCCTTAGTGCCAACGAAGGTTCACTAGACTGATTCCTGGGATGAGAGGGCTGTCCTATGAGGAGAGATTGAGTAGACTGGGCCTATACTCTCTGGAGTTTAGAAGAATGAGAGGTGATTTAATTGAAATGTATAAAATTCTTAGAGGGCTTGACAGGGTAGATGCTGAGAGGCTGTTGCCCCCTGGCTGGAGAGTCTAGAACTAGGGGTCACAGTCTCAGAATAAGGGGTCGGCCATTTAGGACTGAGATGAGGAGGGATTTCCCCAGAGGGTTCTGGAAGCTCAGCCATTGAGTATATTCAAGACAGAGATCGATAGATTTTTGGACTCTAGGGGAATCAAGGGATATGGGGATGGGGCGGGAAAGTGGAGTTGAGGTCGATGATCAGCCATGATCTTATTGAATAGCGGAGCAGGCTCGAGGGGCTGTATGGCCGGCTCCTGCTCCGAATTCTTATGTTCTTAAACGGGATTTGCTGTTCATTTCCAGGCACATGACCAAAGCCTTGTTGGGTTTCAAGGTAAGAATAGACTCCCTATAATTTGTAGTGAGGTCGGGCTCAACCCTGTGAGTGACCCGAATATACAAGAGCCAGAATAATCTAGGATAAGAAGGTTTCAAAAGACTCGATTGTGACCTTGGGAACAAAACTAAAAAAAATACAATGGGAGAAATGCACCAGAGAGATTGTACTATTTTAAGTGTAAATTTCCGAATTTCAGGGGAATGCACATCCAGGGCACAAGTCAGGAGTGTGATGGAATACTCTCCCCTTGCCTGGATGAGTGCAGCTCCAACAGCACTCAAGAAGCTCGACACCATCCAGGATAAAGCAGCCCGCTTGATTGGCACTCCATCCTCCACCTTAAACATTCACTCCCTCCACCACCGGCGCATCGTGGCTGCAGTGTGTACCATCTGCAAGATGCACTGCAGCAACTCACCAAGGATTCTTCGGCAGCACCTCCAAAACCTGCGACCCCTACCACCTAGAAGGACAAGGGCAGCAGGCGCATGGGAACACCACCACCTCCAAGTTCCCCTCCAAGTCACACACCATCCTGACTGGGAAATATATCGGCCGATCCTTCATCGTCGCTGGGTCAAAATCCTGGAACTCCCTCCCTAACAGCACTGTGGGAGTACCTTCGCCACACGGACTACAGCGGTTCAAGAAGGCGGCTCACCACCACCTTCTCGAGGGCAATTAGGGACGCCCACATCCAATGAATGAATTAAAAAAAACTGGCCACTACAGAATGGGCAGAGACCCTTGTGTGAGTCTGGCTAGTCAGTTTTAGAAGCAGTGATCTGTTAGGTTTATGGGATGGAAATCAGACAGCTTCTACAACAGGTGACAATCCCATCTGCCAAATTAACCCCCCTCCCCCCATGACTCGATTTTGTTAAAACCAATGTTTTGTTATTTTTTAAGACAACAATTATTCCTGTAAAAGAATTTCCTCAATTAAAAACCTTGCATATTTTAAAAGAAAGAAAGAACATGCATTGCTATAGCGCCATTCACAACCTCAGGGTGTCCCAAAGCGCTTTACAGCCAATGAGGTACTTTTTGAAGTGTAGTCACTGTTGTAATGCAGGGAACACAGCAGCCAATTTGCGCACAGCAAGCTCCCACAAACAGCAATGTGATAATGACCAGATCATCTGTTTTAATGATGTTGGTTGAGGGATAAATATTGGCCCCAGGACACCGGGGAGAACTCCCCTGCTCTCCTTCAAATAGTGCCACGGGATCTTTTACATCCACCTGAGAGCGCGGACGGGGCCTCGGTTTAACGTCTCATCTGAAAGACGGCACCTCCGACAGTGCAGGGCTCCCTCAGTACTGCCCCTCCGACAGTGCAGCACTCCCTCAGTACTGCCCCTCCGACAGTGCAGCACTCCCTCAGTACTGCCCCTCCGACAGTGCGGCGCTCCCTCAATACTGCCCCTCCGACAGTGCAGCGCTCCCTCAGTACTGCCCCTCCGACAGTGCAGCACTCCCTCAGTACTGCCCCTCCGACTGTGCAGCAATCCCTCAGTACTGCCCCTCCGACAGTGCGGCGCTCCCTCAATACTGCCCCTCCAGCAGTGCAGCGCTCCCTCAGTACTGCGCTCCCTCAGTACTGCCCCTCCGACAGTGCAGCGCTCCCTCAGTACTGCCCCTCTGACAGTGCAGCACTCCCTCAGTACTGCCCCTCCGACAGTGCAGCACTCCCTCAGTACTGCCCTTCCGACAGGCAGTGCTCCCTCAGTACTGCCCCTCCGACAGTGCGGCACTCCCTCAGTACTGCCCCTCCGACAGTGCAGCACTCACTCAGTACAACCCCTCCGACAGTGCAGCACTCCCTCAGTACTGCCCCTCCGACAGTGCGGCACTCTCTCAGTACTGCCCCTCCGACAGTGCAGCACTCCCACAGTACTGCCCCTCCGACAGTGCAGCGCTCCCTCAGTACTGCCCCTCCGACAGTGCAGCACTCCCTCAGTACTGCCCCTCCGACAGTGCAGCACTCCCTCAGTACTGCCCCTCCGACAGCGCCGCGCTCCCTCAGTACTGCCCCTCTGACAGGCAGTGCTCCCTCAGTACTGCCCCTCTGACAGTGCAATGCTCCCTCAGTACTGCCCCTCCGACAGTGCAGCATTCCCTTAGTACTGCCCCTCCGACAGTGCAGCGCTCCCTCAGAACTGCCCCTCCGACAGTGCAGCGCTCCCTCAGTACTGCCCCTCCGACAGTGCAATGCTCCCTCAGTACTGCCCCTCCGACAGTGCAGCATTCCCTTAGTACTGCCCCTCCGACAGTGCAGCGCTCCCTCAGGACTGCCCCTCCGACAGTGCAGCGCTCCCTCAGTACTGCCCCTCCGACAGTGCAGCGCTCCCTCAGTACTGCCCCTCCGACAGTGCAGCGCTCCCTCAGTACTGCCCCTCCGACAGTGCAGCGCTCCCTCAGTACTGCCCCTCCGACAGTGCAGCGCTCCCTCAGTACTGCCCCTCCGACAGTGCAGCGCTCCCTCAGTACTGCCCCTCCGACAGTGCAGCGCTCCCTCAGTACTGCCCCTCCGACAGTGCAGCGCTCCCTCAGTACTGCCCCTCCGACAGTGCAGCGCTCCCTTAGTACTGCGCCTCCGACAGTGCAGCACTCCCTCAATACTGCCCCTCCAACAGTGCAGCGCTCCCTCAGTACTGCCCCTCCGACAGTGCAGCGCTCCCTCAGTTCAGCACTGGGAGTGTCGGCCTGGATTATGTGCTCAAGACTCTGGAGTGGGTACTTGAACCCACAACCTTCTGACTCGGAGGTGAGCGGCTGCCCACTGAGCCACGGTTGATAAATTTTGCCTTTAATATATCGGAAATAATACGAACTGAATCCTTTTACCCCCCCCGAAAAATTACTTTAAAAAAGTGAAAGTAAAGGAATAGCTTACGCACATAATATGGGAGTGCCAACTGTACAACGAGAGGATGGCAAGCATTAAAGAATGGCTCAAAGAACAATCGCGGGTTTTGAGGTTAGTATCAAATTCCAGACAAACATCTTGTAGCCAGCCACATAACTGATCTAATACAGCGCAGCGCATCTGGATCTGAATTCAAGAGGGAAAAACAATACTTAATCATCTCAATCTGGAGTACCTGCTAGCAGAATTTAATTAAAAATATGGCACCATAGTTCTTCGCAAGGCATCTTTTTGAGAAAGTTAGTTTCGTGCAAGTGCTGAATTCACAAAGGAAGAAGTTTTTAAAATGTTGTTGAAGATAGGAGCAGGAGTAGGCCATTCGGCCCCTCAAGCCTGCTCCACCATTTAATGAGATCATGGCTGATCATCCAAATTCAGTAGCCTGTCCCTGCCTTCTCTCCATATCCCTTGATCCCTTTAGCCTTAAGAAATATATCTAACTCCTTCTTGAATATATTTAATGAATTGGCCTCAACGGCCTTCTGTGGTAGAGAATTCCACAGGTTCACCACTCTCTGGGTGAAGAAATTCCTCCTCATCTCCGTCCTAAATGGCTTACCCCTTATCTTTAGACTGTGACCCCTGGTTCTGGACTCCATCGGGAACATCCTTCCTGCATCTAGTCTGTCTAGTCCTGTTAGAATTTTATAAGTTTCAATGAGATCCCCTCTCATTCTTCTAAACTCCAGCGAATATAAGCCCAATCGACCCAATCTCTCCTCATACGTCCTAGGTATCAGTCTGGTGAATCTTCGCTGCACTCCCTCCATGGCAAGAACATCCTTCCTCAGATAAGGCGACCAAAACTGCACACAATACTCAAGATGTGGTCTCACCAAGGCCCTGTAGAACTGCAGCAAGACATCCTTGCTCCTGTACTCGAATCCTCTCGCTATGAAGGCCAACATACCATTTGCCTTCTTAACCGCCTGCTGCACCTGCATGCTTACTTTCAGCGACTGGTGCACAAGGACACCCAGGTCTCGTTGCACTTCCCCTTCTCCCAATCTATTGCCGTTCAGATAATAATCTGCCTTCCTGTTTTTGACACCAAAGTGGATAACCTTGCATTTATCCACATTATACTGCATCTGTCATGCATCTGCCCAATCACCCAACCTGTCCAAATCATACTGGAGTTTCTTGGCATCCTCCTCACAGCACACACGCCCACCCAGCTTTGTGTCATCTGCAAACTTGGAGATATTACATCTAGTTCCCTCGTCTAGATCATTAATATATATTGTGAATAGCTGGGGTCCTAGCCCCGATCCCTGCAGTACCCCACTAGTCACTGCCTGCCACTCAGAAAAAGACCCGTTTATTCGAACTCTTTGCTTCCTGTCTGTCAACCAGTTCTCTATCCAAGACAGTACCTTACCCCCAGACAGTTTTAATAAAGTTCTGAATTTTTTGGAATGCTTTATCGATGAAGCACAAACTAGTCTTTGGAAGGGTGAACTCATGACATGGCGGTTGTGGTTTTCCAATGACAAGGTCGGTACCTCTGACCTCTTCGTTGGTATAGGCAGCGAGTAACTGAAGACCAGCAGCTCCCAGGTTTGGTTTCCAGTCCATGCCGGGTTGGCCAACCTTCGCTGGAAAGCGTACACACGGTCAGTGGGTGAAGGTACGATTGGGGCTTCACTGATTTCATTGGGTAGGATCGTCTATGAAGAATTGACCACTTTGGCAAGGTACCAGAGGCGCCGAACACCCATGGAACCCTAGGCCAGTGACAGTCACAACGTTGTGGGGATTTAAGCCCCATTCTGGGGCCTGAGTGCGTAATGTAGGCGGACAGTTCAATGCAGTACTGAGGGAATTCTGCACTATTGGAGGATGAGACGTTAAACCGAGGCCCCAGCTGCTCTCTCAGGTGGACGTAGAAGATCTCACAGCCACTATTTGGAAGAAGAGCAGGGGAGTTCTCCCCGGTGTCCTGGGGCCACTAGTTATCCCTCAACCAACATCACTAAAAACAGATGATCTGGTCATTATCACATTGCTGTTTGTGGGAGCTTGCAGTGCGCAAATTGGCTGCCGGGTTTCCCTAAATTACAACAGTGACTGCACTTTAGAAGTATCTCGTTGGCTGTGAAGCGCTTTGGGACGCCCTGAGGTCGTGAAAGGCGCTATAGAAATGCAAGTCTTTCTTTCTTAAATAATTGAACCCCTTGGTCTCTCTGTTCACCCACACCCTTCATTTTCTCCTCAATTGAGCGTATAGCCCCATTCCCTGCTTTCCTCCTAAAATGTATTACCTCCCACCTATAACCACAATATCATCAGCCACCAGTCTGCTAATTCTGCTCATCTGTTTATCTCTTCCTTTACAGTTCTTGCAAAACCCACTATTTTTGTAGCATGAGCATATCTCAGGATAGTGTTCCCTATACCCAGGTCCAAATCATCGATATAGAGATTGAGGAGACTGGCCTACATTCCCGAGAGTTTCGAAGAATGAGAGGTGATCTCATTGAAACGTGTCAGATTCTGAGGGGGATTGACAGGGTAGATGCTGAGAGCATGTTCCCCCCTGGCTGGAGTGTCTAGAACTAGGGGGCATAGTCTCAGGATAAGGGGTCGGCCATTTAGGACTGAGATGAGGAGAAATTTCTTCATTCAGAGATTTGTGAATCTTTGGAATTCTCTACCCCAGAGGGCTGTGGAGGCTCAGTCGTTGAGTATATTCAAGACAGAGATCGATAGATTTTTGGATATTAAGGGAATCAAGGGATATGGGGATAGCGCAGGAAGGTAGAGTTGAGGCCAATGATCAGCCATGATCTTATTGAATGACGGAGCAGGCTCGAAGGGCCGAATGGCCAACTCCTGCTCCTATTTCTTACGTTCTTATCGCTCAAGAACAAAAGTGGGCCCAGCACCTATCCCTGAACTGCACCACCTCCAAAGCCTTTCACCCATTTACCCTAACTCTCTGCTACCTACCCATCAGTCACATGCATCTAAATCCACCTAGTTAAGAACAGTGTTGCCTCCGATCATCAAATTTTCTACGCCTTTACCTGGTGGTCTGGGAGATAGGGAGGCTCGTGATCCTGGTCCTCTCCGGGTAGAAATGCGTAGAGGCCCACATATCCCAGGGGCGCACACGCGGTTCGCAATCACCCCTGGGATCACGTGGGCCGGCCCAACCAATGAAAGACGGGAATCCCCATTCATGTTTAAAGGGATGCCGTACGTACTGAACTGTCAGGAGTATGAATGGGGATGACTTAAAAAATACTCCAACACATGAAATAATTTTTTTAAATTACATATATAAAATGGCATTTAATTAAATGTTTTAAACAAAAATTTAATATTTTGAATTTTTAAAAATATGTTTTAACGGGGCTAAAAATAAACTTACCTTATTGGACAGGGTTTTTAATGTATAAGTGAGTGATAACATTTTATTTTCCTATTTTTTAAAACTCTTATGCTGGTAAATGCAGGATTTACGCTCTGCTTTTACCAGGCGTAAGTTTTCCACGGCCTTTCAGCGGACAGAAGTTGGGCAAATAGCGCAACGCTCCGCCCGCGGAGGCCCTTTTCCCGGGGATGCGGAGGATCTGTCAAGAAGATTCTTGTCAGATCGCAAGTGCCGGGTTTCAGCGCATGCGGTTTCGCGCGGCCCCTACGGGCACGTGCCCACCTCGTACGCACCCGTGGGGGTCGCAAAATACGGCCCGATATATCTTAGACAATCCGCCCACTCTGGCATTTGACTGTTACGAGGAGAGCCTTCACATCTTGGATGAAGCAGTCAAATATATTAGCAGCTCGGGCACCAGTCCATGTTAACTCATTCAACTAAATCAATGCCAATTGGGCTTCGAGAGACTATACCGACTGCCAGTCAACATGCATTTGCAATTGTTTTTTTTTTCCGATTCAGAACTAAATCTCTCAAATGAACGGGAGTTTATTTATGAGCCTTAACAGAAACCATTCACAGCGCTCACTATAAATACAGTGAGCAGCCTCCTCCTCACATATCAAAACAGCTAAAAATGTCACAGCTTTAAACTCACTACGATTTATCAAATTCTTAGGCTTCGCTTGTCCTTGTTTCATCTTTTCAGACAAAAAAGGAACCCTTTTTGATTCCCAGTTTACAGCACTGTTAGCTAGCCAGATAGGTTTTAAAAAGCTGGCTCTGCATCTTTCAGAGAAGCGCAGCGACGTGGGGCTGTGATCCTAGGTTTGTAAAATAATGAAGGGGATAGATTGCGTTCACCTGCTGCTCAAAATTATGAGGGGTTTTGATAAAATAAATGAATAAGGAGAAACTGCCTCCAGTGGCAGAAGCTTCAGTAACCGAAAGGTCACAGATTGAAGATAATTTGCTCAAAAGAACCAGAGGGGGAGATGAGGAGAATTTTTTTACGTAGCGAGTTGTTGTGATCTGGAATGCGCTGCCTAAAGGAAGTCTAAAGGCGGAAGTCACACCCCCATCCACATCCATGGGGCTGTGGTGGAAAGGGTGGACAGCTTGGAGTTCCTCGGAGTCCACATCACGGAAGACCTCTCCTGGTCCCTCAATACCTCCTCTCTGGTGAAGAAGGCCCAGCAGCGCCTACATTTCCTAAGGAGGCTGAAGGGATGTAACCTGTCACCCCTGATCCTCTCTAACTTTTACCGCTGCACAATAGAGAGCATCCTGACGAACTGTATCACAGTATGGTATGGCAGCTGTAGCTACTATGACCGGAAAGCCCTGCAGCAGGTAGTCAAAACTGCCCAACGCATTACCGGCACCCGGCTACCGACCATAGAGCACATATACCAGAAACGCTGTTTACGGAGGTCACGGTCCATCATCAAAGACCCTCCCCACCCCAGCCACAGTCTGTTCGCCCTCCTGCCATCTGGGAGACGCTACAGATGCATTCGCACCCGTACGACCAGATTTAGGAACAGCTTCTTTCCCAGGGCTGTCATCCTACTGAACTCCACAAATAAACTCTAAAGCCTGCACATCTGCCAATGCACTTTATTATGGTTATGTTTATGTTAATGTATTACAAGCCAAATGTATGGTGAATGTTAAATGTCTTAATCTAAATGTACACTCTCGGGAGCCGCAAGCCTACATTTCGTTGTACTGCACTTGTGCACTAACAATGACAATAAAGTTGATTCTGATTATGATTATGATGAAAGGGCGGTGGAAGCAAATTCAATAGTAACTTTCAAAAGGGAATTGGATAAATATTTGAAGGGGAAAAAAATGACAGGACTATGGGGAAAGAGCAGGGGTGAGCACTGTGACTAATGGAGATCTCTTTCAAAGAGCCGCTTTTTATTCCAGATTTCTAGCATCTGCAGTATTTTGCTTTTTGTAAGGAGATATTAGGACAGGTGACCAAAAGCTTGGTCAAAGAGGTAGGTTTTAAGGAGCGTCTTAAAGAAGGAGGGAGAGGCGGAGAGGTTTAGGGAGGGAATTCCAGAGCTCAAGGGCCCGGGCGGCTGAAGGCACGGCTGCCAATGGTGGAGCGATGGAAATCGGGGGATGCGCAAGAGGCCAGAATTGGTTGGAGCGCAGAGATCTCGGGAGGCTGTGGGGCTGGAGGAGGTTACAGAGATAGAGAGGTCGAGGAGGCCATGGAGGGATTTGAAAACAAGGATGAGAATTTTAAAATCGAGGCTTTGTCAGACCAGGAGACAATGTAGGTCAGTGAGCACAGGGGGGGTGATGGGTGAACGGGACTGGGTGTGAGTTAGGACACGGGGCAGTGAGCACAGGGGGTGATGGGTGAACGGGACTGGGTGCGAGTTAGGACACGGGGCAGTGAGCACAGGGGGTGATGGGTGAACGGGACTGGGTGCGAGTTAGGACACGGGGCAGTGAGCACAGGGGGTGATGGGTGAACGGGACTGGGTGTGAGTTAGGACACGGGGCAGTGAGCACAGGGGGTGATGGGTTAACGGGACTGGGTGTGAGTTAGGACACGGGGCAGTGAGCACAGGGGGTGATGGGTGAACGGGACTGGGTGTGAGTTAGGACACGGGGCAGTGAGCACAGGGGGTGATGGGTGAACGGGACTGGGTGTGAGTTAGGACACGGGGCAGTGAGCACAGGGGGTGATGGGTGAACGGGACTGGGTGTGAGTTAGGACACGGGGCAGTGAGCACAGGGGGTGATGGGTGAACGGGACTGGGTGTGAGTTAGGACACGGGGCAGCAGAGCATTGAATGAGCTCCAGTTTACGGAGGGTGTAAGGTGGGAGGCCGGCCAGGGGACTGTTGGAATAGTTGAGTCTGGAGGTAACAAAAGCACGGGATGAGGGCTTCAGCGATCCTCCTCGGTGTTTGCAGCATTTCCTGGTTTTGTTTTAGATTTCCAGCATCTGTGATTTATCATTTTATTGACATTGTTTCAATACCCAAGTGAGTTCTGTCTAGATTTAGTCAAAGACGAAGAGAAGATAGTGAAAGAGAACAGTGCCAGCAACATATACAAACATCCCATCAACATGAAAAGTAGGATTAGAGGATATGATCAATAACTGAATCACAAGCTAAACGTTGGATGGGGAACAACTTGTTCACCCTTGTGGTTCTCAGCTTAGACTGCCACCTAGTGCACTGAACATTGACCCTGTTAAACCATGCAGTATGGAATTAAATCAATCCTTCTTTTGGTGATAAGGGATAACAATTGGATTGGGAAGCAATATTCTTTTTCCAATTTCCCAACTCTCTACAAAAACACGTGAATAATGTTTGGGAAGGGATACTATCCGCCTGCGTCCTGCTTATTTACACAGTGGTTAATCTTTTATGTGGAAATTGAACAAATCATAGAACAGTACGGCACAGAAAGAGTCCATTCGGCCCATCGAGTCTGCACCGGCTCTTTCAAAGAGCAATGCCGTTAGTCCCACTCACTCCCCCTCTCTTTCCCCAGATCCCTACAATTTTTTCTCCTTGAAGTATTTATCCAATTCCCTTTTGAAGGCCACTATTGAATCTGTATCCACCGCCCTATCAGGCAACGCATTCCTAATCCTGAAGAATATTTGAACAACTTACAAATGAACAACGGTTAAAAAAATATCTTAAGTTGCAGATATCAAAAATGTTATCTTCAAAATAAGATTGACATTTGTTGTAACAAAACAAATTATCCATTGACATATCAGCACAGCATTCAAATTAATGTTGAAAACTAGTACAATAATCAAGCATATTATTTTATAAACATTGACTACAGTAGCACTATCTTCTCTGTGCAATTTTCACTTATAATCACACAGGGAATGAAGGGGAGAAACTTGCGGGGCTGTGGGGAAAGAACAGGGAGTGGGACTAATTGGGGAGCTCTTTCAAAGAGCCGGCACAGGCACGATGGGCCGAGTGGCCTCCTCCTGTGCTGTATCATTCATTGATTCCATGAAATCAATCTTGATCAAACAAGTCCCGTGATCTTCAGTGATCAGAGAATCATTGAATCACGCAGCATAGAAAGAGGCCATTCGGCCCATCGTGCCTGTGCCAGCTCTTTGACAGAGCTCCCCAATTAGTCCTACTCACCCGCTCTTTCCCCACAGCCCTGCAAATGTTCTCCTTTTCAAGTATGTATCCAATTCCCTTTTGAAAGTTACTATTGAATCTGCTTCCACCGCCCTTTCAGGCAGCACATTCCAGATCACAACAACTCACTGCGTAAATTTTTTTTCCTCATGTTGTCTCTGGTTCTTTTGCCAAATACCTTCAATCTGTGTCCTCTGGTTTTACCGACCCTTCGGGAGTGGGCCTTTGGCATAGCGGTAGCATCCCCGCCGCTGGGCCAGAAGGCGTAGGGTTTCGAACCCCGCTCCAGACAGTCCCGGCAAGTGGAGTCGGAGCTCCGGCTCTAAATTCTGGGTTGACATCCAGCGGGATACTTGCGTCCGTGGGTGTGGGTGGACCCCCCCCCTAGTATGGGTTGTGGGAGCCCGTAAAACCCTCCCGCCATAGGACTAACCACCCTAATGGCTGGTACAAAGATGGTTACGGTCACGGAAGGAGCATTAATCGCGGCCAGAAATCCTTCCACCACTTCATACAGTTCCCCAAAGGGAACAGTGTGAAGACACGTACGACGACAACCGACCCTTCAAAAATAAGTCAAATTTTAAAAAAGTTTGTTCATATTTTCCATAATTAAATATAAAAATATTAAATACATCAAATATTGTGTGTTGAGCCCCCTGGAACATGCCACCAAATCCTGTGGAGAGTCTGTTAATTTTCAGACATAGTCGAATAGGACATTGTGAGAAACTGTGAGTAATTCAAGAAGGCGGCTCACCACCACCTTCTCAAAGGGAAATTAGGGATGGGCAATAAATGCCGGCCTCGCCAGCGACGCCCACATCCCATGAATGAATTTTTTTTAAATTCCTACATTATTCCCACATTACAACAGTGACCACACTTCAGAAGTACTTCATTGGCTGTAAAGCGCTTTGGGACGTCCTGAGGTAGTGAAAGGCGCTGTACATGTGCAAGTCTTTCTTTCTGTCAGCTTCAGTGGAATTTCCTCATCAAAGTTAAGAATTTGAGTGGCTCAATGTAACTTTCCCAACTTCCTACCAGTTCTGGAGTTTCTTTCTTCACCAACTCTGCTAATCTTCCTCAACGTTTGTTCCATATGAACTAGATTGCTTTTTCTCTCGGTACTGCCGCTGTCGAATTGGGATCTTTGCTGCTTAATTTAGATTCCCCTTTCACCCGACGTCCTTTGCTTTTGTAGTCAGCCCGAGCTGGATTCTTCAAATAAAACCAGGAAATGCTGGAAATACTCAGCAGGTCTGTGGAGAGAGAAACAGAGTTAAGGTTTCAGGTCGATAACCCTTCGACAGAACTGGAAAAAGTTAGAGGTGCGACAGGTTTTAAGCAAGTGTAGCGGCGGGGAAAGGGGGGAGGGGAGGAAAGAACAAAAGGGAAGGTCTGTGATAGGGTGGAAGGCAGGAGAGATTAAAAGACAAAAGGGATGATGGTGCAAGGCAAAAGGAGATGGTAATGGAACCCAAAATAAATTTCACACTAGGAACAACCAAAATTGAACAAACCACTAACTACACATACTTGGGCTTAAAAATCAGTTCTACGGGAAATTTCAAACTGGCTGTGAATGAACTGAAAGAGAAAGCAAGAAGGGCTTTCTACGCCATTAAAAAATCAATCCAAATAGAAATCCCAATTAGCATTTGGCTCAAAATTTTCAAATCAGTAATTGAACCAATTGCACTCTATGGCAGTGAAATGTGGGGACCGCTAACACAACAAGAATTAGCAAAATGGGACAAATACCCAATTGAGATCCTACATGCAGAATTCTGTAAAAGTATCCTCCGGACTCAAAGGAAAACAGTAAACAATGCATGCAGGGCAGAACTAGGCCAATATCCATTAATAATCACTATCCAGAAAAGAGCCACCAAATTTTGGAAACACCAAGAAATGAGCAACCCCCAATGCTATCATTACGAAGCCCTGAAATGCCAAGAGAGGACCATAAAGAAGAATACCCTCAGTCAACTAGTCCTGGGACTCAGTGAAGTAACTACTAACACTACTAACAATAACCAGCCCCAGGACAGTGACAGGGTAACACAAAGAATTCGACCCAACACAATCGTCGCTAAGCAAAAGGAAAAATATCTGTCATATTGGGCAGAAACAACAAAAACCCAAAGCAAACTCAATTGCTACTTGGCCCTAAACAGACAATACAACATGGCTGATTACCTGACCATGGTAAAGGATAGCAAACTGAGAAAAACCTTGACAATGTACAGACTTAGTGAACATAGCCTGGCGATCGAAAAAGGTAGACACAGGCAGACCCGGCTACTAAGAGAGGACAGGATATGCTCTCACTGCAGTCAGGGAGTGGTGGAGACAGAGATGCACTTCCTCACAGCTTGTAGAAAATATCAGGGCATAAGGGAGAATTTCTACCCAAAATTCACAAAAATATGCCCGGAGTTCAGAAATTTGAAGGACGACCAAAAACTCCCATACCTACTGGGGGAAGAGAGAAATTGTGTAACACTAGCGGCACACTATGTTACAGCTTGCCATAAACAGAGGGACAACCACTAAATATAAGAAAAGAGTATATATAAATTATATGAAAGTATATTTATACACTCAGGGATATATCTGTTTATACACTGTATGGATAGATCTGTATTTTTGTGTAAACATGAATGTTTTTCGATGCTTTGGCAACATAAGATGTAACTTGTCATGCCAATAAAGCAATTTGAATTGAAATTGAATTGAATTGGTAATGGGACAAGGAAAGGAACAAAAACCTAACCTTCTGTTCCTCTCTCCCTTTTGTGCTTTAGCTTCCCTTCAATCATACACATGGATGACTCTGCACCTTTTCACGATGTACACCAGTTTTACCTGCCAAGGTCAAAGTCTCGTCTGGGTTTTGTAAAAAAAAATTATTTATTCATTCACGGGATGTGGGCATCGCTGGCAAGGCCAGCATTTATTGCCCATCCCTAATTGCCCTTAAGAAGGTGGTGGTGAGTCGCCTTCTTGAACCGCTGCAGTCCGTGTGGTGAAGGTACTCCCACAGTGCTGTTAGGGAGGGAGTTCCAGGATTTTGACCCAGTGACAATGAAGGATCGGCGATATATTTCCAAGTCAGGACGGTGTGTGACTTGGAGGGGAACTTGGAGGTGGTGGTGTTCCCTTACGCCTGCGGCCCTTGTCCTTCTAGGTGGAAGATGTTGTGTATGTACCTTTATTAAGGGAATAACTGGTCTCAGGCTGCAGTACCGGCAGTGACCACCCCTGCATAAAAGGCCCTAGCAGGCTTCTGTAGTTTCAGTTTCCAGGTTGTCTCCATTCAGTAAAGACTTGTTATAATCAACTCCTGCAGTCCGTGTCTCAATTATACACGGACATAATACTGGCGACGAGTAAGAAACGAACTTACCTGCAACTCGGCAGCACCTCAGACGACGTTATTGAAGGTCGAAGCCAGAAGAAAATAAATAAATAAATAATCCAAAGAAACTCAAGAAACGGGCGTCGACCGTGGGCAACCGCCCTCCAAATCATCGAATTGAAAAGTGCAGGAGAGACTGTCGAGAGCCAGGCTTGGTTCTCCAGTCTGTGGTTTCCCAGCTAATCGGGCTGGTGGCAGGTAGTGCACTGATCCTTCCTGGGCTGCGGCGGGCTGCAGCTCGATCGGGTGGCTCTGCAACGGGGCCGGGCAGCGAGTCGGGAAGCAAAGAGAGAGAGAGAGGGTGGAGCACACAGGGCACGGCCGGTGCTTCGAAGCTGGGCAGCGTTCGGACCTAAGAAGAGGGAGGGAAGTGTCCCAGAGGGTCCGCTCCACGACGGGAATGGTTCTTCAATTAACGGAGCAAATATTGAAGCGCAATAGAAAAATAAAAATACCGCGGAGCGCGGCGTTGGCAGCAGCGATCGGGGAGGCGTGAAGACCATAGGGCGTCGCCATTACAGGATAGTAAAATAAATATAATCGCCAGCAACAGCGTTGGCAGCAGCGGCAGCGGCGGGAAAGCGTGGGAGGCGCCATCTTAACTCGGCGGGGAAGAAGGAAAAGCGCGGGAGGCGCCATTTTGATCCATCGGGAACGAAGGCAAAGCGCGGGAGGTGCCATCTTAGATTTTCAAGATGCCAAAGACTGGCGATATCACTGCCTTCGATAATGCAATAGAAGACTGGACCACGTATGTGGAAAGAGTCGAGGTATATTGCGAGGCAAACAAAATAGCCGAGGAGAAAAAGGCATCGGTATTGCTAAATTTAATGGGCGCAAGAACGTACGGCCTATTGCGGGACCTGATTACTCCAGCCAAACCGAAGGTGAAGAGTTTTAACGAAATTGTTGTTATCCTACAGGAACACCTAAATCCTACACTGCTGCTGATAGCAGAAAGATTTAAATTCCACAGGAGAAATCAGCATAAAAATGAGAGCAATGCTGATTACCTTACGGAACTACGCAAGCTATCAAAGCACTGCCAGTTCGGAGCAGGACTGGCAGATACCTTACGGGACAAATTTGTCTGTGGACTCCTGAGTGAAGGAACCCAGAAGAGGTTACTCTCAGAGAAAGAGCTGACGCTAGATAAGGCTTTCAGCGTGGCAGTATCGTACGAAGCAGCAGCAAGGGGAGCTGCGGAAATACAACAAAAGCCACAGGAATGCGGCACCCACGAAATGACACGGGGATTTGCAAAATGTTATCGCTGCGGCAGAACAAACCATGACCAGAAGGACTGCTGGTCCAAGGACAAAATATGCAGGCAATGCGGAAAGATGGGACACATTGCACGAGTTTGCAGGTCTGGGAAGAAGACCAGTGACAACAGAAAGGCTACTAAGGAACCGTACAGGAAAGTACAAAAGATGACGGACAGTAGTTCTGAAGACCAGATGAGCGATAGTGAATCCGGGAACAAGAGACTAAGCTGTCTCAAACTTCACAACGTAATCGCAAAAGAGGATCTCCGAACCATTTGGGTCACCCTCACGATAGCAGGGTCCCATGTCAAAATGGAATTGGATACAGGATCAGCTCTAACCGTCATGAATCGACGAGACTTCGAGCGGCTATTCTCACACATACCCTTGAGAGAGACATCCATTGTCTTGAGGACGTATACGGGGCAAAAAGTATACCCCAGGGGAAAAATAAGGGTGCCTGTCGAATACAACGGCAAGAAAATACGGAAATTGTATCTCTACATTCTGCAAGATGGTGGACCACCGTTATTGGGACGTGAATGGATCAGAAAGATAAGTTTAGACTGGCACTCCATTCAGGCACTGACAGTGGCTGGTAAAAAGGATGATGACGTCACTCCTGGACGATTGTCAACAATCTTAGCTGACGCCAAAGAGGTATCTCAACAAGAACTGGGCACTCTTAAAGGCGTGACCGCCTCGATAAAAATAGAGGAGAATGCAATTCCCAAGTTTTTCAAAGCAAGACCGGTATCATATGCAATTCGCCCAGCCGTCGAGGCAGAGCTGGAGAATCTGGCGAATGCAGGCATGTTATCTAAGGTAGACTGGAGCGAGTGGGCGACACCCATCGTTCCTGTCATGAAGAAAACGTTAAACAATAAGTCTGAGGAGCCAAGGAAGGTTCGCATCTGTGGGGACTTCAAGGTGACGGTGAACCCAGTCCTTCACACAGTACAATATCCTCTTCCAAGGATAGAAGATATCTTCGCCTCACTATCTGGAGGGAAGCGTTTTACAAAAATTGACCTAGCACAAGCATATTTGCAGATGGAGGTTGAAGAATCCTCTAGGAAGTATCTCACGATAAACACTCACAAAGGTCTTTACCAGTATAATCGACTGGTATTCGGAGCAGCATCAGCTCCAGCGATATGGCAAAGAGCGACGGAACAAGTCCTGCAAGGGATTCCGGGGACTCAGTGTTACTTGGACGACATCCTAGTGACAGGTGAAGATGACAGTGAACACCTTGCCAACCTAGAGCAGGTGCTCACTAGACTACGTGAACATGGGCTACGAGCCAATCGCCCCAAGTGCGAGTTTTTTATGTAACAGATATCGTATTGTGGCCACGTGACTGATGAAGAGGGGTTGCATAAGTCCCCTGACAAAATTGAAGCGGTAGTTAAGGCTCCAGCGCCTGAAAATGTGTTGCAACTGAGGTCATTCCTCGGATTGGTGAATTACTACCATAAGTTTTTGCCGAATTTGTCCACAATTCTGCATCCACTGAACACCCTACTACGAACGGGAGTAGCATGGAAATGGAGCGATGAATGTAAGCGGGCCTTTCAGAAGAGTAAGGACCTAATCACTTCAAGAGAAGTATTGGCTCACTACAACCCATCACTACCGATAAGACTGGCGTGTGATGCGTCTCCCTACGGCATTGGGGCGGTACTGTCACATAAATTCCTTGATGGTTCAGAGAGGCCGATAGCTTTTGTGTCACGCTCGTTAACTTCAGCCGAGCGTAACTACGCCCAGATTGACAGAGAGGCCCTCAGCCTGGTGTGGGGGGTGAAGAAGTTCAATCACTACCTGCACGGTCAGAAATTTACTCTACTAACTGATCATCAACCTCTCATCTCCATTTTCAACCCTCAGAAGGGCGTACCGATAATGACGGCACAACGGCTACAGAGGTGGTCCCTTTGCCTAGGGGCACACCAATATGACATAGAGTACAAAGGAACTAAACAGCGTGGGAATGCTGATGGATTGTCGCGCCTACCGTTGCCGACGGTGGAAGAAGAACTGGCAGTGGATCCAGTGGAGTTATTCCACTCGGCTATAGTCGAATGTCTCCCTGTGACGAATGCAAACATAGAAAAGGAAACACGAAATGACCCGACACTCTCCTGGGTCTATGATTTAATGGTGAAAGGATGGCCAGCACATGGCGAACCACTGCTGCCAGCATTCTCGCCGAGAAGAGAACAGCTGTCAGTGTGCAGAGGAACCTTGATGTGTGGATCCAGAGTAGTAATTCCACCCAAATTGAAGGATAGAGTGCTCAATGAGCTTCATGAGGGTCATCTGGGAGGGGTAAAAATGAAGAACTTAGCCAGAGCGTTTGTGTGGTGGCCGGGAATCGATAGAGAAATCGAAGAGATGACCAAGAGCTGTACAGGATGCCAGAAGGTCCAAAACGCCCCACCACAAGCCCCTCTACATCCATGGGAGTGGCCCTCATCTCCATGGCAAAGGGTGCACATTGATTTTGCTGGTCCCTTTATGGACTCGATGTTTTTAATTGCAGTGGATGCACAAAGTGGCCAGAGGTAATAAAAATGTCCTCAACCACCACAGAAAAAACTATCACAGTCTTACGAACCATATTCGCCAGGAATGGGCTGCCTGAACAGATTTGCTCTGACAATGGACCACAGTTTGTGTCTGAAGAGTTCCGGAGGTTCTTAAAGAACAATGGTGTTAAGCATTACACATCCGCCCCATATCATCCAGCCACTAATGGATTGGCCGAGAGGTTTGTTCAAACATTCAAGAAGGCTATCAAGGCAATGTGTAATGAAGATATACCCCTACAACACAAGGTGGATAACTTCTTGTTTGCCTACCGGAATGCGACACATGCGGTTACCAACCAAACTCCAGCCATGATGTTCTTCAATCGAAGACTACGATGCCGCTTGGATTTGGTTAAGCCAAACGTCCGAAGAGATGTGGAGAACAGGCAGTTTCAGAATATGAATGAAAGGCCGACCAGGAGTTTTAAGATAGGTCAACCAGTTTTGGCCCGGGACTACCGCACAGAGAAATGGCAGCCAGGAACGATCTGTACACGGCAAGGACCTCTAATGTATACCGTGGACGTTGGAGAGAGCATTGTAAGACGCCATGCTGACCAGATTCTAGAGTCACTGGAAAACGTCAACTTCACACCACGATCTGATACACCTGGCGATGAAACCGAAGTACCAATTGCATCTACCGCAGAATCGGTGATATTGGAAGCAGACAAACCAAACAACGACATTGATTCCGACGCAACCTTGCCAGAAGAACCTGATATCCCAAAGAGGCGTTATCCAGACAGAATCAGGAAGCCTCCTCAAAGACTGAACTTATAATTGTTTAACTTCAACCAATGTATCTAGCAACCGTAATTGTAATTAGTTATTATTTAGTTGTTAAATGAATATTATGTACTGTTTATCTAAAAGGGGAGGAATTGTTGTGTATGTACCTTTAAGGGAATAACTGGTCTCAGACTGCAGTACCGGCAGTGACCACCCCTGTATAAAAGGCCGTAGCAGGCTTCTGTAGTTTCAGTTTCCAGGTTGTCTCCATTCAGTAAAGACTTGTGATAATCAACTCCTGCAGTCCGTGTCTCAATTATACACGGACATAATAGAAGAGGTCGCGGGTTTGGGAGGTGCTGCCGAAGAAACCTTGGTGAGTTGCTGCAGTACATCTTGTAGATGGTACACACTGCAACCACAGTACGCCGGTGGTGGAGGGAGTGAATATTTAAGGTGATGGATGGGGTGCCAATCAAGCGGGCTGCTTGGTCCTGGATTATACAGCAACATATGAACAGACTTACAAAAATACAGCTGCAGCAGTGTCTGATACCATAAGTCACCTTGGAGAATTGCTGACTGCTACCTGTCACTCGCAAATCATCTACCAATAATGAAGGGGAGTGGGAGGATTCAGGAAAGGGTAAATTCAAAAGCAGTAAGAGAAATGTCAAGGCTGTAGAGCAGAGTAGTGATCTGGGAAAAGATAAGCAGAGTGGGTCAGGAAGGGGCAGAAAGATTAATAAGGTATCAATGACTAAAGTGACATCAGGGAAAAATAGAAAAAAGTTAAAGCTGAAGGTACTATATCTGAATGCAAAAACCATTCGCAACATGATAGATGAATTAAAAGCGCAGATAGAAACAAATGGGTTTGATTTAATAGCCATTGCAGGGACGTGATTGCAGGGTGACCAAGGTTGGGAACTAAATATTCCAGGATATTTGACTTTTAGAAGAGACAGGTAGAATGGAAAAGGAGGCGGGGTAGCCCTGATAATAAAGGAGGGGATAAAGACAGTAGAGAGGAAGGATCTTGGCTCGGAAAAACAAAAAATGTAGAATCAGCTTGGGTGGAGCTAAGAAACAACAAGGGGCAGAAAACACCAGTGGGAGTAGTCTATAGGCCCCCTAACAGTGGTTGTAGTGTCGGGCAGAGTATAAATCAGCAAATTGGAGATGCATGGAACAAGGGTAATACAGTAATCATGAGGGACTTTAACTTTCATATAGACTGGGCAAACCAATTTGCAGAAATAGTGCAGAGGAAGAGTTCATGGAATGCATTCAAGACAGTTTTCAAGATCAATATGTCAAGGAACCTACGAGGGAATTGGCTATTTTAGATCTAGTACTGTGCAATGAGACAGGGTTAATTAATAACCTTGTAGTAAAGGAGCCTCTGGGGAGCAGTGATCATAATATGATAGAATTTTATGTTGAGTTTGAGAGTGATTTAGTTAAGTCTGAAACTAGGAGCCTAAACCTGAAAAAAGCAAACTATGTAGGTATGAGAGGCGAGTTGGCTAAGGTAGGTTGGGAAACTAGATTAAAAGATGTGACAGTAGAAAAGCAATGGCAAACATTTAAAGAAATAATTCATAATTCGCAACGAATAAACATTCCCTTAAGGAATAAAAACACCATGGGAAAAATGGTCCAACCATGGCTAACAAGAGAAATTAAAGATACATAGTATTATTTTAAAGGAAGAGGCTCATAATGTTCCAAAAAGAATAGTGAGCCTGAGGATTGCAAAAATTTTAGAATTCAGCAAAGGAGGACCAAGAAATTGATAAAGAAAGGGAAAATAGAATATGAGAGTAAACTAGTGAGAGACATAAAAACAGACTGTTAAAGCTTCTATAGGTATGTAAAAAGGAAAAGATTAGCAAATGCAAACATGGATCCCTTACAGGCTGAGACAGGAGAAATTATAATGGGGAATAAGGAAATGGCAGAGAAATTAAACAAATACTTTGTGTTTGAACTGAAAGAAATTAGTATTGGTAAAAAAAAAATACTGAAGAAATTAATGGGACTAGAAGCTGATAAATCCCCTGGACCTGATGACCTACATCCTAGGGTTTTGAAAGAGGTGGCTATAGAGATAGTGGTTGTCATTTTCCAAAATTCCATAGATTCTAGAATGGTTCCCGTGGATTGGAAGGTAGCAAATGTAACCCCACTATTTAAGAAAGGAGGGAGAGAGAAAATGGGGAACTACAGACCAGTTAGCCTGACATCAGTAGTAGGGAAAATGCTTGAATCTATTATTAAGGACGTGGTAACAGGGCATTTAGAAAATAATAATAGGATTGGGCAGAGTCAATGCGGATTTATGAAAGGGAAATCGTGTTTGACAAATCTGTTTAGAGTTTTTTAAGGTTGTAACTAGCAGGATAGATAATGGGGAACCAGTGGATGTGGTGTATTTGGATTTTCAGAAGGCATTCGATAAGGTGCCACACAAGAGGTTATTAAACAAAATTAGGGCTCATGGGATTGAGGGTAATATACTAGCATGGATTGAGGATTGGTTAACGGACAAAAACAGAGAGTAGGAATAAATGGATCATTTTCGGATTGGCAGGCTGTAACTAGTGGGGTATCGCAAGGATCAGTGCTTGGACCTCAGCTATTCACAAACTACATCAATGATTTGGATGAGGGGACCAAATGTAAAATATCCAAGTTCGCTGATGATACAAAGCTAGGTGGGAATGTAAGTTGGGAGGAGGATGCAAGGAGGCTTCAAGGGGATATAGACAGGCTAAGTGAGTGTGCAAGAACATGGCAAATGGAATATAATGTGGAGAAATGTGAAGTTATACACTTTGGTAGGAAAAATAGAAAAGCAGCGTATTTATTAAATGGTGAGAGATTGAGAAATATTGGTGTTCAGAGGGACCTGGGTGTCCTTGTACACGAATCACTGACAGTTAGCATGCAGGTACAGCAAGCAATTAGGATAGCAAATTACCTTTATTACAAGAGGATTTGAGTATAAGAGTAAAGGCATCTTAGTGCAATTATATAGGGCCCTGGTGAGACCATATCTGGAGTATTGTGTACAGTTTTGGTCTCCTTACCTAAGGAAAGATATCCTTGCCATAGAGGGAGTGTAACAAATGTTCACCAGACTGATTCCTGGGATGGCGGGACTGTCGTATGAGGAGAGATTGAGTAGACTAGACCTATATTCTCTAGAGTTTAGAAGAATGAGAGGTGATCTCATTGAAACATACAAAATTCTTACAGGGCTTGACAGGGTAGATGCCTCCACCACCCTTTTAGGCAGTGCATTCCAGATCCTGACCACTCGCTGCGTAAAAAAGTTTTTTCTTATGTCGCCTTTGGTCCTTCTGCCAATCACCTTAAATCTGTGTCCTCTGGTTTTCGACCCTTCCGCCAATGGGAACAGTTTCTCTCTATCTACTCTGTCCAGAACCTTCATGATTTTGAACAGCTCGATCAAATCTCCTCTCAATCTTCTCTGCTCTAAGGAGAACAACCCCAGTCTATCCCCGTAACTGAAGTTCCTCATCTCTGGAACAGTTCTTATAAATCTTTTCTGCACCCTCTCCAAGGCCTTCACATCCTTCCTAATGTGCGGTGCCCAGAATTGGACACAATACTCCAGTTGAGGCCGAACCAGTGTTTTATACAGGTTCATCATAATTTCCACACTTTTGTACTTTATGGGCTCGATTTTGCCAGGCCCGAGGAGGCGGGATTGGAGGCGTGTGAGGTGTTAAAATCGCAAAAAATGGCAGGCAGCTTCGATCCCGCCTCCAGCCCGCCTCTGAGCAATTTTCCCAGAATCGTGGTTTCAGACCCCGTTTCCATCCCGCCTCCAAAAGGCGGGATAGGCCCTTAAGGCCCTCAACAACCAGTTAATTGCCTCTATAATCCCATTTTGAGAGGCCTTTCTGATTCTAACACTTTTCCCCCGTCCTGCACGTCTCCTCTGGAACACGCCAGTGAATCCTGGCGGCCTCACAAGTGGATTGCTTACTAACAGCTGCAGCTCCACCATTAAAAAGGAGTTTTCACCAGTGATCATTTCCAGGTGGCAGAACTTTGTTGTCGCGGGTCTGGGGGAATTTCTAGCAGGCATACTCATTGTTGTGGAAGTTTGGAGCCTGACACCCATTTCCAGTGTGACCTCCTGGGAAACACCTCTCCCCATCTTGACTGAACGCTTCCTCAACTGAGGCATATATCAGAAGCATGGGAACTGATGTAAGAAAAAGGAGTCTTACCATCAAGTAACTTTAAAGTAAGCTTTAAGTAACATATAAACACACTATATACAAGAGAGGTCTTTACCATGCCTCTGGTAGAAGCCTCTTACAATACTGAACAGACCAGTATTTATACCAGTCCAACAGGAAGTGACATATGACAGGAAGTGAGGTATGTACACAGTTCATAGTTCACAGGAAGTGATGACATAACTTCCCGGAAGTTATTATTATTATCACATTCTTCCCTCCTGCAGGATTAGGAGGCTGTGGTCTACCTTTTGGTCCGCAGCCGCCGAACAAGGAAGAGTCGCACCCGTTTGGATTCCCATCGTAGAGGGTCGCTGGTCCGCTTACATGCGGTTGGCCATTGGTCAGAGTCTGTGTGGCCTGGATTGCCCTGTGAAGGGTCGGGGAGATCATGGCTTCGAGTACGAGCCCCAATAGGTTCAAAGTCGGACTGCCTCTGTTCAGAGGGAGGTGCAGAGCTGGTCTGTGGCGGATCAGTACTTTCATGCGCGGTACTGGGAGGGTCGCAACCTTGAGTACGGGGTTCTACCAGCACCAAGCTAGTTGGTGTCCGATCAGGATCCTGGAGAGGGGTACCCGATAGGTATATCAACCAGGAAACTCTTGGGACCTATCAATTCGTCCAATAAAAAGCGACGAGTTAGGAACGTAACTAAAGGTTTTTATTGACTAAATAACAGAGCCCACCCTCGTGGGTGATCGGGTCCAACAAGGAGGAATACCAGCCAGTCGACTACCTTTATACCTGGGCAGGTAGGTGGAGCCATGGGCGGAGTCGGAGGTGGTCAGCCCAGGTATAACAGCGCGACAAGAGGCGACCTCGTATAGTGATACAACAGTGAGAACAATACAACAGTGATAACTATAGTGTAACGATAAAAGTGGTTTACCACATTCACCCCTTGTTTAGATTTGAGTCCGGCGGGGTGAAGTGTACTACCAGTTCTGGTATGTCAGTCTGTCCGGAGGCCTCGTAAGCCTCTCCGATCGTCGCAGCGGCGGTGTTGCATTATCCGGTGTTAATGCTGGTGTCTGCGTGGTCGGCGAAGGCTCGTGGGGTTCCGGCATGCCGTCTACCTGGGCTGGAATTGGGGGGGTGGGTGGGGGTAAAGGTGGTGTCTCCGGAGTGCCCGAGGGTGCGAGGTCTCGTAAGGAGACAGTGTCCTCCCGCCCGTCTGGGTAAGCCACGTAGGCGTACTGGGGGTTGGCGTGCAGGAGGTTCACCCTCTCGACCAGGGGGTCCGTTTTATGGGCCCTCACGTGCTTTCGCAGCAAGACGGGCCCCGGAGAGGTCAGCCAGGTTGGTAGAGTGGTTCCCGTAGTCGACTTCCTGGGGAAAACAAACATTCGTTCATGGGGGGTGGCGTTAACGGCAGTGCAAAGTAGTGACCGGATGGAGTGCAGCGCTGTCGGGAGGACTTCCTGCCAGCGGGAGGTTGGGAGGCCCTTAGACTTTAAGGCTAAGAGGACGGCCTTCCATACCGTCGCGTTCTCTCTTTCCACCTGGCCGTTCCCTCGGGGGTTGTAGCTGGTGGTCCTGCTTGCAGCAATACCTCTCGCTAGTGGGAACTGACGGAGTTCCTCGCTCATGAAGGAGGAGCCCCGGTCACTATGTATATAGTTCGGGAACCCGATCAAGGCGAAGAGGTCGTTCAGGCACTTGATGACCGTGGTACTGGTCATGTCTGGGCAGGGGAAGGCAAAAGGGAAACGGGAGTACTCATCAACGATGTTGAGGAAGTACACATTGCGGTCAGATGACGGTAGAGGCCCCTTAAAGTCGATGCTCAGGCGCTCGAAGGGGCAGGTGGCCTTGATCAGGCTTGCTCTGTCTGGCCTATAAAAGTGCGGTTTGCACTCGGCGCAGGTCTGGCAGTTCCTGGTCATGGTCCTGACCTCCTCGATGGAGGAGGTCAGGTTGCGGGCCTTAATGAAATGGTAAAGTCTGGTGACCCCGGGGTGGCAGAGGTCGTTGTGGAGGGTCTGAAGTCTATCAATATGCGCGCTGGCGCATGTAATTCGTGAAAGAGCATCAGGGGGTTCGTTCAGCTTACCTGGCCGGTACAAGATATCATAATCGTAGGTGGATAGCTCGATTCTCCACCTCAAGATCTTGTCATTCTTGATTTTGCCCCTCAGCTTGTTATTAAACATGAAAGCAACCGAACGTTGGCCGGTGAGGAGGGTAAATCGTTTGCCTGCCAGGTAATGCCTCCAGCGCCGTACCGCCTCCATGATCGCCTGGGCTTCCTTCTCGACCGACGAGTGTCGGATCTCGGGGCCCTGTAGGGTCCTTGAGAAGAAGGCCACCGGCCTCCCCTCCTGGTTAAGGGTAGCGGCTAGGGCGAAGTCGGATGCATCGCTCTCCACTTGGAAGGGGATGGACTCATCCACTGCGTGCATTGTGGCCTTGGCTATGTCTCCCTTGATGAGGGAGAAGGCTGCGCACGCTTCCTCCGTGAGGGGGAAGGATGTGGACTTCATGAGGGGACTGGCTTTGTCCGCATAATTGGGCACCCATTGGGCATAGTAGGCGAAGAGCCCCAGGGTTCTCTTAAGTGCCTTAGGGCAGTGGGGGAGGGGTAGCTCCATGAGGGGGCGCATTCTTTCGGGGTCGGGGCCGATGAGTCCGTTCTCTACTACACAGCCAAGGATGGCAAGGCGCGAGGTGTTAAACACACATTTCTCCTTATTGTAGGTGAGGTTCAGCCGTTGGGCCGTACGGAGGAATTTCTCCAGATTCACGTCATGGTCCTGCCGGTCGCGGCCGCAGATGGTGACGTTATCTAGATAGGGGAATGTGGCCTGCAGTCCGTTCTGGTCAACCATCCGGTCCATCTCCCTTTGGAAGACCGAGACCCCGTTGGTGACACCGAAGGGGACCCTAAGGAAGTGGTATAGGCGCCCATTCGCCTCGAAGGCGGTGTACTGGCGGTCCTCGGGGTGGATAGGGAGTTGGTGGTAGGCTGACTTAAGGTCGATGGTCGAGAATACGCGGTATTGTGCAATCTGATTGACCATGTCAGATATGCGGGGAAGCGGGTATGCGTCCAGCTGGGTGTATCTGTTTATGGTCTGGCTGTAGTCGATGACCAGGCGATTTTTATCGCCGGTCTTAACGACCACGACCTGGGCACGCCAGGGGCTGTTGCTCCCCTCGATAATGCCCTCTTTCAGGAGGCGCTGCACCTCAGAGCTAATGAAGGCTCTGTCCCCAGCGCTGTACCGCCTGCTCTTGGTAGCGACGGGTTTGCAGTCGGGGGTGAGGTTAGCGAACAGGGAAGGTGGCGGCACCTTGAGGGTGGATAGGCTGCAGGTGTTACGCGGTGGGCGGTTTAACATTCGCTGGTTGTCGACTGTGAGTGGGGGGAGGGGTCCACCGTATGCTAGGGTTACACTTTGGAGGTGGGATTGGAAGTCCAGCCCTAGTAGGACGGCAGCGCAGAGCTGGGGGAGGACGAGGAGTTTAAAATTTTTATACTCCGTACCCTTAACCGACAAGGTCACAACACAGTAGCCGCTAATGTCCGTGGCGTGGGACCTCGATGCCATCGAGATTCGGTTGCGCGTTGGCAGGACAGGGAGGGAGTAGTGGCTCACCGTGTCTGGGTGGATGAAGCTCTCCGTGCTTCCGCTGTCGAACAGGCAGGTCGTGGCGTGGCTGTTTACTTTGATGTCCATCATCGACTTGGACAGGTGGTGTGGGCGGGCTTGATCCAGAGTGACGGAGGCTAGTGTGTAGGTAAGCGAGTCGTTGTCGTCTGCGGGCGAGGCGGTCGTCGGGTCCGGAGGCCCGGTGGCAGTCGGGCGTGGTGAGTAAAATGGCGTCTCCCACGAGGTAGGACAAAATGGCGGAGAAGATGGCTGCTCCCATAACTCACATGAGGCACTATTGGGGTCGGTTGCCTTGATCAAAGATGGCCGCCCCATGACTCACGTGTAGGGATGCTGGCCTCAGTTGCCTTGAAAGAAGATGGCCGCCCCCACAGTTCGCATGAGGCACTGCTGGCCTCTGAAGATCCGCTCCTGCAAGCCTTAGAGAAGTGGCCTTTCTTCCTGCAGGTTGAGCAGGTAGAGTTCCTGGCTGGGCAGCGCGACCCCGGGTGCTTCTCCTGGCCGCAAAAGAAGCAGCCGGCGGCCCGATCGCGGGTGCCCGATGTCGGAGCTGGTACCGGGGGTGGCGGTCCCGGTCGGGTCCGGGACGCCGACGCTGAGGTAGGTCCCGGGGGCGGCGCTGCGAAGGGTATTGCGGTAGGGGTCGGGCCCGAGTCCCAGGGTCGCGAGCAGTACCTGGAAAACGCCTCCTGGTCCTGATGGGCCACCTCTAGGGAGAGAGCGAGGGCTTCAGCTTTGTCCAGGTCGAGGTCTTTAGCTTCAAGCAGTCTTTGCCGTGAGTAGTCGGACCGTAGGCCTTTCACAAAGGCATCGCGGATATTATCTTCCGTATTTTCAACAGCCGTCACCGCTTTAAAGTCACAGTTCCTGCCGAGTGCTCTTAGCGCCCGTAAAAATTCAGCTACAGACTCTCCTGGCTGTTGCGGGCGGGATC
Organism: Somniosus microcephalus; assembly: GCF_052327205.1. Lineage (NCBI taxonomy): Eukaryota > Metazoa > Chordata > Chondrichthyes > Squaliformes > Somniosidae > Somniosus > Somniosus microcephalus. The sequence continues at coordinate 367,607,284 of NC_140989.1, forward strand.
TTAGGAGGTGCCTGGTGTACATGTAATTTACCGGGCTCCGGTACTGCTGTTTCAGTAGGTTGATAGCGGCCTCGTATGTAGTCGTGTCCTGGATGAGTGCGTATACTCTCGGGCTCGCTTGGGCGTTCAGAACTCTTAGTTTGGATCTCTGAGGGACGCCGGATTCTTCCAGGTAGGATTCGAAGCAGCCCAGCCAGTGTTTGAAGTCAAGGGCTGAGTTTGCTGCCTGTGGGTTTAGATCCAGGTACGGTGGTTTGAGGGCTTGCAGCCAAGCCGGCTGGTGTGGCTGGCGTAGCCCGGTGTCTGAAAGCTGCTGTGGCTGTGCTTCTGGGAGGGCTTCTGGCTGGCCAGTAGTAGACATCTTTAAAATTTAGTCAATAAAATTGATATACCTATCAATTCGTCCAATAAAAAGCGACGAGTTAGGAATGTAACTAAAGGTTTTTATTGACTAAATAACAGAGCCCACCCTCGTGGGTGATCGGGTCCAACAAGGAGGAATACCAGCCAGTCGACTACCTTTATACCTGGGCAGGTAGGTGGAGCCATGGGCGGAGTCGGAGGTGGTCAGCCCAGGTATAACAGCGCGACAAGAGGCGACCTCGTATAGTGATACAACAGTGAGAACGGTGATAACAATACAACAGTGATAACTATAGTGTAACGATAGTGAACGATAAAAGTGGTTTACCACACTGGTGAAATGCCATCACCCGATGTCCCACTAGGTCCTGCTGGGCAGGGAGCCAGATCCCGTAATGATACGGTAGATTCTCGGCCGTCGGAATATCGTATGTTTGCATAGGTGGGGTTGGCATCGGTTAGTTCGACCTCGTCTACAAGAGGGTCATTTTTAGACGTCCGAACGTATCTTCGGAGTAATACAGGTCCAGGAGTAGTTAGCCATGACGGGAGTGATGTCCCATGAGATGAGCGACGCTGGAATCCAAAGAACCGCTCATGAGGTGTAGTATTTGTGGCTGTAGAAAGCAGGGACCGTATAGAGTGCAATGCATCCGGAAGCACTGTTTCCCATTGCTGGTCTGGTAGGCCCCGAGATCTTAAAGCGAGATGTACGGAATTCCAGATGATACCGTTATACCTCTCTACCTGCCCATTTCCGATGGGATGGTATGGTGTTGTTTTGCTTGTAGCAATTCCCCGTTGAGAGGTAGTCCTTGAGTTCCCTTGACATAAAGGATGGACCCCGATCTGAGTGAATATAAGCCGGCATGCCACAGAGAGAAAATACCTGCTCAAGGCAGCAGATTACTGTGGACGCCAGCATATTGGAGCAGGGGAAGGCAAACGGAAAACGTGAATATTCGTCGATCATGGTGAGCAAATATGTGTTCCGAGTTGAAGAGGGCACTGGGCCCTTAAAATCGATGCTAAGTCGTTGCATCGGTTGGGTTGCATGTATGAGTATACCATCTGAGGGGCGGAAGAACTGAGGTTTTAATTCCGCACAAAGCCGGCATTCTGAGCACATTTTCTTTACATCTCCAGTGGAAAAAGGGAGATTCCATGATTGTACGAAATGTAGCATGCGCGTAACGCCAGGATGACACAATCCATTGTGGACATCCATGAGAGTAGAGGATGACATAGTGGAGCAGAATGCCCGTGTGAGGGTGTCCGGGGCCACATTCTCCTTGCCAGGCCGATAGTGAATGGTATAACCAAAAGAGGCCAGTTCCATCCTCCAAAGTTGTATTTTATTATTCTTAATTTTGGTTCGTTTTCGATTATCGAGCATGAAGGCGACTGATCGTTGGTCCGTGATCAATGTAAAGTGCTGGCGAGCTAGAAAATGGTTCCACTTCCGTACTGCCTCTATGATGGCTGTGGCTTCTTTCTCAACCGGAGGATAATGTAGCTCGGCACCTTGTAAGGTCCTGGGCATAAATGCTACAGGACGACCTTCCTGATTCAGAGTAGCCGAGATCGCCACCTCCGAGGCATCACATTCAACCACGAAAGGGAGATTCTCATCGATGGAGTGAAGAGCCGCTTTCTCCAACTGTTTTTTGAGAAGGTTAAAGGCTGCAACAGCCGCTGTTCCCAGTGGAAATGATCTAGCATGCAGCAAGGGTTGGATTTTGTCCGAAAAATGAGGAATCCATTTAGCGTAGTATGCAAACAGACCGAGAGCCCAACGTAAAGAAGCCGGATTCTTAGGTGGCGGGAGCTCTTGGAGCGAGCGAAGTCTTTCTGGGTCTGGCTTAATGATACCATTGCCTACGCAGTAGCCAAGGATGTTGATGGTCAGTTGCGACTCAACAGATTTGGATTCATTCGGGGTCAAATTACGGCGATGGAGGGCATCCCGAAATTTTTGGAGGTTGGCGTCGTGTTCCTGTTGATCGTGACCTGCAATGGTAATGTTATCAAGATAGGGAAAAGTGTCCCTTAGGTTTTCCTGCTTAACCAGGCCATCCATTGCCCGTTGGAAGACAGCCACTCCATTAGTAACCCCGAATGGGAGGCGACGAAATTGGTACAGCCGTCCATTAGCCTCAAAGGCCGTGTACTGCTTATCTGAGACCTTCAAGGGTACCTGATGATAGGCACTTTTTAAATCGTAAGTTGAGAACACTTTGTATTCGGCCAGTTTATTAACCATATCATCAATGCGTGGCAATGGGTAGGCATCCAAGTCAGTATATTGATTGATGGTTTGCGAATAATCGATGCATAGTCGCTGTTTGTGAGGTTTTAGAGGGTTCTTGACAATGACGACTTGAGCCCGCCAGGGCGACGAACATGGTTCGATGATATCCTCTGCTAGAAGTCGAGAGATTTCAGCCGCAATAAAAGATTGGTCTTCCTGATTAAAGCGCCGCGATTTCGTTATTATTGGTTTGCATCGAGGCGGAATACTGGCAAATAATGAGGGTTCATCAAGTGAAGCTGCTGACAATGCACAAAACGGTAATTTAGACGGTATATTAGAAATAGTAAGTCCGGGTTTGGATCCACCAAACTCAATGGTGAGTTTCTTATGCTGTTTTTGGAAGTCCAGCCCTAAGAGGAGATCACTACATAAGTCCTTGAGCACCGAAAGTTGGGTGGAGGGATACATACGACCATGAAGTGTCATATCAACAACACAAAAGCCGGAGATTCTGGTATTAAGTGATGACTGAGCCATCGCAATTGCCTGGTCCGATGGGAAGACATGTAGTTTCAATTTTGCAACAATCTGTTCCTTAATGAAACTATCAGTACTTCCTGAGTCAATTAAGGCATCTAAGGTATGCCCTTTAATTGAAATTTTTGTGGCTGCATGAGACAGGTTCTGTGGGCAAGCAGCTGTAATTGGTGTCGTTGCACAGAGAGTGGCTAAAACTCTCGGTGTGCTTCTTCGGGAGAGAGCTCGAGAGGAAGCTTGATAGGTCCTAGCTGGAGCATCTTGATAGGCCCTAATTGGGGCAGTTCGGTAGGCCTTAGCTGGATTGGCCCTCGTAGAGGCCCTTGATAGGCAAACTTTAGCAAAGTGTCCTTTTTTTTTTTGCAATAACTGCAGATTGCATTGCGAGCAGGGCAGGTTTTCCTAGGGTGAAAAGCATCTCCACAAAAGAAGCACTCCTTCCTAGATTGCCAAGAGGCTACTAAAGTGGGGTCATCCTCCTCTTCTTCATCAGAATTATCAGAATTAGATTCCCCCATGATAGGGTTCACCTGAGACCGCTTGAATTGTCTGGTTGCAGCTACAGCAGCAGATCGAGATCTGGGCAGCTGATAGAGGTCTGCATTTCTCTTTGCCAAATCCAGAGAACAAGCTAGGTCAAAAGCTTTTTGTAGCTCAAGTGTTTTACTTTCTAGTAGACGCTGGCGTATAAATGGAGAGGCAATCCCGCAGATGAAAGCATCACGAATCATTTCTTTGTGGTACAGCTCAGCTGAGGCTGCCTGAAAGTTACAATCTATGCTGAGCCTGCGAAGTTCTTGCAGGAATTCGTCAATTGATTCCCCTGGCCCTTGTTGGGCTGTGGCCAGTAGATGTCTAGCATAGACCTCATTTGGGGTCTTGGCATACAGTTTCTTAAGTGCCCGAATCACCTCATCGTAATTATCCCATTCATCAACATATTCGAACACTTTTGGGGTCACATAATTGATAAGTATCCTCAATCTAGCAGGAGCATCCGCTTTACATTCATCCAGAAAATTCTCAAAAGTACGGTACCAATGCTTCCATACCCTGCCAGCTGCTGGTGTATTCGGGTCCAAGTCCAGACGAATAGGTCTAAGGATTCTCTCCATGATGGGTGGTTCCCTGGATCCTTAACTCCGAGTTTGTCCGAAGGTCTAGTATTTGTGAGTGTAAATACTAAGTTACTTAAATTGATGTAAGAAAAAGGAGTCTTACCATCAAGTAACTTTAAAGTAAGCTTTAAGTAACTTATAAACACACTATATACAAGAGAGGTCTTTACCATGCCTCTGGTAGAAGCCTCTTACAATACTGAACAGACCAGTATTTATACCAGTCCAACAGGAAGTGACATATGACAGGAAGTGAGGTATGTACACCGTTCATAGTTCATAGTTCACAGTTCACAGGAAGTGATGACATAACTTCCCGGAAGTTATTATTATTATCACAGGAACCATTTATATCCTTTCCTCCTGGACATCAGATTTGGATGAGGACCAGCCGTGGCAGCAGCAGAACCATGAACAACAGCACCACCAACAGCAGCAGCAACAGGAGCGCCAAGCTGCTGCTCACCCACCTGAAACTGCACAGGCCAGAAGGTGCCAGCGTGCGACCACATTGCTGCCCGGGATGCAAGGGACACACTCATGTTGATCTGATTGGCTTAGCCTGCACAATCAAACACTTTTGTCTCGCACCTTCTTACCAGAGCATCGACAATGGAAAAGAACCTGCAGATTCCTATCACTCAGGCCACCATACTGACAATTGCAATGTTATGTCTGACATTTGGTGATAGGTACTCGATTGCCTTGGCCTGAGCACATGGAGTTTGATAGTGCTGTGATCATTGTATTGTGTATAGGTATTCGATTGCTTGTGCCTGGGAGTGCGTGTGTGTGTGGCAGCCATATTAAAAGCAGCATGAACTGAACTCACCGACGGTCTCTGGATTATCTTTGCAAATGCAACATTTGGCGACAAGGATGGCTGAAATCTCTCTTCCACCACCTCCTCCCTTCCTTGCACTACCCGGTGAGCCCCCGATCCCATGGGCTCGCTGGTTACAGTCCTTTGAAACCTACCTCATTGCTCTTGGACTAGAAACTGTGAGTACGGCTTGGAAAAAGGCACTGTTATCCCATTGCTTGGGAGCGGAGGGCCAGCGTGTTCTTGGGACATTATGCACAGCAGACTCAATCCAAACATATGATGAGGCTGTGGCTCTGTTAAGCACACACTTCTCTGCCCCACAAAGTGCCCTCCTGCGGCGATTCATTTTTAGACAGCGTCACTAACTCCTCGGTGAGTCAGTGCATCAATACGTGGTTAATTTGAGGGGGTTAGCTAGCTCGTGCAAGTTCGGTGCATTACAAGATGAGATGGTGCGTGATCAACTAATAGAGCACACAAACAACGTGAGAGTGCGTGAAAGACTGTTACTCGAGTCCGACAATCTGTCATTGTCACAGGCAGTCAACATTGCCTTTCAAGTGGAGTCTGCAGCCGAATGTGCAGCGAAACTAGCACACACACCCAGTGACAGCGCCCTCGGCCCCGACAGCTCTGACACGGTAATGCTCGTGCGACGGCAGCAATGCGCGCTACCGCGGCAACAGTGTGGAAACTGCGGATCTCGTTCACATGCTACCAGAGCGCAGAATTGCCCCGCGCGTGGCCAAGCCTGTCGCAATTGTGGAAAACAAAATCACTTTGCCAATGTCTGCCGCTCTGCCCCGGTTGCTACAAATGAACACTCTCAGTCCTCAAGCACTATAATTCACAACGTGAGCTCTGGGCCAGTAGTGGCTTTCAAATCATGCACAATTAACCTGAATGATGTGTGCATCCCGCTGTTGTTGGATACCGGTGCCAGCGTCTCACTGCTGAATGTGAACACATTCAAACGCTTTTTCAGCTCCCTGCCACTCTCTGCGCCCTCCACTACCCTTTGCGGGTATGGTAATTTGAAAATTGGACTAGTGGGCTCAGTCAACCTCACAGTACGCTATGGAACAAAAGTTTTGCCAGATTTTTGTTTTCATGTGGCACGCCAAGGAGCTAACCTGATGGGACTGGATCTTTTCACTGACCTGGGTTTTTCTCTCTTGGACACCGGCGGGTCTGCGATTCTGCACGTCGCCTCACCGTGGCGCCAAACATGGCCAGCACTCTTTGAGGGTCTGGGCTGCCTGACTGCCTTCACCCACCAGCCCACGGTTGACTCCACCGTTACCCATGTCATTCAGCCACTGCGCCACATCCCGCTTGCTCTCCGTGACGGGGTCACAGCTGAACTAAAGCAGCTACTGGAAGCCGGCATCATCGAACCAGTTGATGCCTCCCCGTGGGTCTCCAACCTGGTGGTCGCAACGAAAAAGTCAGGTGGTCTACGCATCTGTGTCGATCTTCGAGCAGTGAATAAGGCCGTAATCCCTGACAAGTATCCACTGCCCACGTCAGAGGAACTCACAGCGCAGTTCTATGGTTCCATCCTGTTCTCAAAACTGGACCTTCGACAGGGCTATCTACAGGTTCCCCTCCACCCCAGCAGCAGGGACCTCACTGCTTTTGTGACACATGCTGGCGTCTTTCGGTACACCAGGATGCCATTTGGACTTAGCTTTGCACCCAGCTGCTTCCAAAAGGTGATGGCCTCTGTGCTCGTGGGCATTCCTGGGGTGGCCATCTACCTGGATGACATCGTCGTGCATGGGCCCTCGACCTCCACGCACGACGAACGCCTTCACAGAGTTTTCACAGCTCTAGCAAAACACAAGCTCACACTGAATGGTGAAAAGTGTGTCTTTGCTGTTTCAGAGATCGAATTTGTGGGGTTTCGGTTGTCGGCTGACGGTATATCCCCACTCCAGTCAAACGTGGATGCCATTCACAGCATCCCAGAACCCAACTCTGCAGCACAGGTTGCCTCCTTCCTTGGCATGACTGGGTACTACCTGAAGTTTTTGCCCCAGTACTCAGCCACCACAGCCCCACTGCGCCAGCTCCTGCGAAAGGATGAGCCCTGGGTGTGGTCACAAGCCTGTACGGAAGCTGTTCGCCTCCTCAAATCGCAGCTCACGTCGCCTCCAGTGTTGGCTCACTTTGACGTCGCCAGCCCCACCCTCGTCACCTGCGACGCGTCCGCTGCAGCTGTGGGGGAGGTGTTATCGCAGATACAGAATGGAGTGGAGAAACCAATTGCCTTTGCCTCCCGAGCCCTTAGCCCCACCGAACAGAAGTACGCAGTAGGCGAGCGTGAGGCGCTGGCGTGCGTCTGGGCATGTGAGCGGTGGCACCTGTACACGTATGGCCATGCCTTCACCCTGCGAACCGATCACCAGGCTCTCACTGCCCTGCTGTCGACATCTGGCACGGGCCACAGACCACTGCGTCTACACCGCTGGTCTGACCGCCTCCGCCAATACAATTTCAGTCTCCAGTTCACACCAGGACGTGACAATGTTGTTGCAGATCTGCTCTCCCGCACTGTCTCTGCCCCAGCCCCACTCGTCGGGTCTGAACAAGTGGAACAGGATATCGTCCAGATGCTGCACACGCCTCTCCAAACCACAGTCTCTCTCCAGGAGCTCAAAGAGGCCTCTGAACAGGATCTGGCCCTCTCCCAGCTGTGCACCTTCATCAGAGATGGCTGGCCTCGCAAGGTGCCTGAGGAACTGTCTGCCTACTCCAGAGTTAAAGAGGAGCTCTCCTGCTGGAATGACTCCTGTGTTGCACGTGGGCTCTGCACTGTGGTCCCAAGTGCCCTTCGTGCACGTGTTTTATCCATGGCGCATGAGGGCCACTTGGGCATAGTGAAGCTCAAACAACAATGCCGAGACCTAGTGTGGTGGCCGGGTATCGACAGGGAAATCAAGGCCCTGGTCAAGGACTGTGCAGCCTGCCTTGTAAGTGGCAAGACTGGCCACCAAGCTCCCCCACCCCTGCAACCCCTTGCCTGGCCCTCTCAGCCCTGGGAGCACCTGCAGCTGGACGTCTGCGGGGAGATCCATGGTGTCCCCCACCATCAACGGTTCCTAGTGGTGACCTATGACCTGCACTCAAAATGTCAAAATGGCCAGAGGTCACTGCCGTGGGCTCCGTCACCTCTCGGGTCATCATTGATATCCTTGAGTCCCTCTTCTCCCGCTGGGGGCATCCAAAGGTCATCACCACAGACAATGGCCCCCAAATGGTCTCTTTGGAACTCTCCTCTTACCTTGAGAGCAAGGGCATCCGTCACATTCGCACAGCGTACTACCACCCCAAGTCAAATGGGGGGGTGGAGCGTTTTAACCAGACACTGAAAAATGGCCTCAGAGCACACCTATCCCAGGGGTGTGCGTTTGACAAGGCCCTCCTCCACATACTGCTGCACTACAGAGCCTCCCAGCATTCCACTACAGGGGTCTCACCCGCATCCCTCATGCTAGGCGGTGAGCTCATGCTGCCCCTTGGCAGGCTCCGCCCCTCGCTAGCTCAGAGCCCTGCTCCACCGGCTCAAGCCACAGTCGCTAGACAGCAGGAGAAGATGAAACTCCGCTTCGACCAGTCAAAGAGGGCCAAGGTGCCCAACATCTCAGTCTCTGATTGGGTCAGAGTCCGCAGGCCTCACCGCAATAATAAGATGGCGTCATTCTGGTCCTCCCCTCTCCAAATCAGCCGCCAACTTGGACCAGCCACTTTCTGCCTCACTGACGGCTCTCGGTGGCATGCCAGCCGCCTTCGGAAGGTGCCAGCACCCCCTGATGCGGGATTATACGGACCTAACCCCCAAGCCTTACCCCCAGAGTGGCGGGATGCACATGTGGCTCAGCCAGCCAACCCTCAAGCAGATGTTGTGCCTCAGCCTGCTCCTCACCAGTCCACACCTCAGCCTGTTCGTACATGTTCTCGCCCTGGCCACCTACAGGACTTTGTCACTACATTTCATGTTTGAAATTCTGTGAGGGGGGAGGAAATGTTATGTCTGACATTTGGTGATAGGTACTCGATTGCCTTGGCCTGAGCACATGGAGTTTGATAGTGCTGTGATCATTGTATTGTGTATAGGTATTCGATTGCTTGTGCCTGGGAGTGTGTGTGTGTGTGGCAGCCATATTAAAAGCAGCATGAACTGAACTCACTGATGGTCTCTGGATTATCTTTGCAAACGCAACATGCAAGTTGCTCTATGCCCTCAATGTGCAAGTCCCATTTGCGAAATGACACAGGCCACAACTTCAACAGTTTGCCATCAGATATTTTTTATCACAACAAGCAACTGATGGCATTTCAAAAAGAAACACAACATAACACCCAAGTGACTACCCTTGTGACTACTTGTGCATTATCTTCCTCTTACATGTGGCTTCAGTAGATGTGGAGGCCCCTTGCTCACTTTCTTGCTTCTCCTGTCTCGACACCTTTGGCGGGCGTCCTCTGGGGTTGCGAACCTGTGAGGGCTCGACAACAGTCTGCTGCTCCTGCGGCTGTGCAGGGGATGAGACGCCGATCTCAGTTGGGTGGGGACTTTGGCAGGGCTCTGACCGAGGGCTTTGCAGTGGCATGGTCGTGTGAGCGCTTGGAGATGAGCCCCCACTTCCTTGTTGTCTGCCACCAAAATCCCTCTCATGGGTCAGCCCCACTTCAGAGCTAGCAAGTGGCTTGACAGTACCTTGCTGCACTTCAGGGGGGCCATGAGGACCCGTTTCTACACTGGAAGTCCTACTCCAGAGGACTTCCATGAAGGTCTAGTTTCTATGCTCAATAGCTGACCATCGCTCCTCAAGAGATGTCAGTCTATTCTGAACAATGACCTTGTTTTCGACACTCTGGCAACTTAGCTCCTCCATGGCCGCAGCCATCCTCTCCTCTACCGTAGCCATCCTCTCCTCTACTGTAGCCATCCTTTCCACGAAAGTTCCCATCCTTTCCGGGGTGATGCGTTCATGTGCCAATGCCTCCACAAAGGCTCTGCTCATGTTCGTGATGGACTCCTCCATTCACTCCACACTCACAGCGACCCTGGATACAAAACCTGCCAGAGACTCCTGCACCTGTTCCTGGAGTTCCAGCACCGTTCTCCTGGATGGACCCGGAGGACAAGGTCGACATGCAGCTGAGCTGAGCTGGCAGAGTTTTGTGCCGTCCGACGAGGACTCTCCACTGCTGTCCCTGTCTCCACCATCTGCTGATGCTCACTTGTGAGCTGTGATACACCAGGATGACAACACTACTCTATCTCCCGAAGATCCCACCGAGGTGTGAGTGTCTGCGCTGGTGCTGGGTTTGCTGAATTCTGCTGACGCTGTGCCCTCAGAGGTTGCAGCTTCCTCTGAGGAGTCTTGAGGCTCAGGCTGTTCCTCCTGGACAGTGGGGACGGGGGCTCTCGATGGTCCTGTGGGGGAGTAAAGGAAAGAGTTAGAGATGTGAGGCCAAGGTTACATGCACATGGAATAGTGCAGATGATCATAAGTCAATCTGTTAGAGCATCAGAATCATTGTCAGTGACTCGTGCAATGTCAATGAGAGAGATGCCAAACTATTCTGTCACCAGCTTGCTGCGATGCGCCCATCTGTCCGTCACCCACTTGGGAATCCTCCTCGATCCCGGCGATTTCCAGGGCCGCCTCCTCCCAGGTGGTGAGCTGGGCTACTGAGGGTGGTCCTCCTCCTGTCCTCGCTCTTTCCCTCTTATTGTGAGCTCTCTTTTCCTGCAATGAGGGACACAAGTGGAGTTTGAGTGAGAATGACGGAGTGCAGAGAATCCATAGCATAGATACTTATAAGGAGACAAAGGGCCCTCCCTGTGTGTTGTAAGTTGTTGTCATTGCATCAGTGATAGGAAGCGTGAGGGCTGCATGGTCGAATAGTGAAGTGAATGTGACCATAGAGAGGGAATGGGTAAGGGTGCAGGGATGTCAGTGTCAAGTGGGATGTGGAGGAAGAGGTTGGCAAAGCAGAGTGCTGGTGAGGAGAGGTGATGGGGATCAGATTGAGGGTGATGGGAAAGTCATACTCACTTTTCCTGTGCAGAGAAGGTCATGAAACCTCTTCCTGCACTGCAGCCAGGTTCTGCAGCTCATAGAGATGGAGTTGATCTCCTGGGCCACTTGCAGCCACACATCTTTAGTCTGCCGGGGTGGCTTTTTTCTCCCTGAGGAAGGGAAGAGCACCTCCTATTTGGATCTTGCTCCCTCCACCAGAGTTTGGAGGGAGGCCTCATCGAACCTTGGAGCACACTTTGGCCTACTGCTGGACATAGTTGCTGAATGAAGCGATCACAACAATGGGCATAAAGTTTGCAGTTTCCAGAAGAAGCAAGGCTGCTAGCAGGCCTTAAATCCAGCAGCATTGATGATGTCATCGGAGGTGACTTTCTGTATGAAAAGACTCATTGGGCCAGGGGTTTCCACACGCTGGAAATCCAGTGCCCAATTAGGGCAAAATCGCACTTTTTTCCCACTTCACATCGGAGTCGGGGTCCTGACACGAAAACCACCTGACACACCCCAGCCCGCCCCCAATGGCAAAATCGAGCCCTATACCTCTATTCATGAAGCCCAGGATCCCATAAGCTTTTTGAACTACTTTATCAACCTGCCCTGCCACCTTCAACGATTTGTGCACATATACCCCCAGGTCTCTCTGTTCATGCACCCCCTTTAGGATTGTACCCTTTAGTTTATATTTCCTCTCCTCTTTCTTTCTACCAACATGTATCACTTCACACTTTTCTGCATTAAATTTCATCTGCCGCATGTCCGCCCATTCCACCAGCCTGTCTATGTCCTCTTGAAGTCTATCTCTATCCTCCTCACTGTTCACTACACTTCCAAGTTTTGTGTCATCTGCAAATTTTGAAATTGTGCCCTGTACACCCACATCCAAGTCATTGGACATGATATTGGATGATGAGATTAGTATTGAGATAACTGCATTTAAATTTTTAAAAAGGGGATATATTAAATAAACTAATAAAACTCAAAGAGGATAAAACCCCTGGTCCGGATGGATTGTATCCATGCATTTTCAAAGAATCTAGGAAAGAGATAGCAGAGGCATTACTAATCATATTTAATAATTTGTTAGAAAAAGGTGTAGTGCCAGAATACAGGTGGATAGCCAACGTAATATTTATATTCAAGAAGGGGGATAGAACATGTCCAGGGAATTATAGACCAGTCAGCTTAACATCGGTGGTAGGAAAAATAATGGAATCTCTACTAAAGGAGAAAATAAAAGAACATCTAGAAACAAAAATATAAAGGAATAGTCAACATGGATTTCAAAAGGGAAAGTCTTGCTTGACCAACCTCATTGAATTTTTTGAAGAGGTAACAGAGAGAGTAGACAAGGGTAATGCAGTAGATGTAATTTATCTAGATTTTCAAAAGGCCTTTGATAAGGTACCCCATAATAGACTAATGAATAAGGTCAGAGAATGCGGAGTCAGGGGACAAGTAGCAGAATGGATTGCTAGCTGGCTTCAAGACAGAAAGCAGAGAGTAGGGGTAAAGGGCAGCTATTCACAGTGGCAGAAGGTGGGTAGTGGTGTTCCACAAGGATCAGTGCTGGGACCACTGCTGTTCACAATTTACATTAACGATTTCAACTTTGGAATCAAAAACACAATTTCTAAATTTGCGGGTGACACCAAATTAGGGAGGATAGTCAATACTGAGGAGGAGTGCAACAACTTAAAGGAGGACATTAATAAACTTGCAGAATGGGCAAATAATTGGCAAATGAAGTTCAACACAGATAAATGTGAGGTATTACGTTTTGGTAGGAAGAATAGGGAGGTCACTTATTACTTGGAGGGTGCGAGTCTAGGTGGGGTAGAGGAACAAAGGGATCTCGGAGTACAAATACACAAATCACTAAAAGTTGAGACACAGGTTAGAAAGGCCATAAAAAAAAAGCAAACCAAGCACTAGGGTTTATTTCTAGAGGGATAGAATTGAAAAGTGGGGAAGTTATGCTAAATCTGTATCGAACCTTGGATAGACCAACTTAGAGTACTGCGTACAATTCTGGTCGCCATATTATAAAAAGGATATAGAGGCACAGGAGAGGGTGCAGAGAAGATTTACAAGGATGATACCAGAAATGCGAGGGTATACATATCAGGAAAGGATGAACAGGCTGGGTCTCTTTTCTCTTAAATAAAGAAGACTGAGGGGTGACCTAATAGAGGTCTATAAAATTATGAAAGGTTTTGATAGAGTGGATACAGAGAGAATGTTTCCACTTGTGGGGAATAGCAAAACTAGAGGCCGTCAATATAAGATAGTCACCAAGAAATCCAATAGGGAATTCAGAAGGAACTTCTTTACCCAGAGAGTGGTGAAAATGTGGAACTCGCTACCACAGGGAGTGGTTGAGGCGAATAGTATAGATGCATTTAAGGGGAGGCTGGACAAGCATATGAGGGAAAAGGGAATAGAGGGTTATGCTGATAGATTTAGATGAGGAAAGACAGGAGGAGGCTCGAGTGGAGCATCAACGCCGGCATGGACTGGTTGGGCCGAATGGCCTGTTTCTGTGCCGTATATCCTATGTAATTCTATGTAAACCTTAAAATAAGTTTATAAAGCTGCTGGAGTTGCAGAAAGTTGCACAGAGCCAGTCAAACTGAACAAACATGTCAGGTGCAAGTTGTCGCTGATGGTCCCTCTAAATACCGCTGTTGGAGCCTCCCTCCTGCTTCTCAACGCTTGCTCAGCTCGTCGCACTTAAGACATGGCCGGTAAGTTGAACGGCGAACTCCAAACTCGCAGATCGGGCGTCAAGTGAGCGTTGCACACTCACCGACGAACTGCAACACCTCCCTGATTTTAGCGATTACTGATATCGGCAGTGCTGCTGGCCATCCAAAAATGGCAGCTGCCGGAGGACCCGCCGCCGGCGGCTGGCAGAAGAGCGGCCGCCGCCATTTTAGCGCCTGAATCTGGCGGTAACGGGTGGCGATAAAACCCACAATTTCCAGGCCAAGATCAAAAAATACAGCCGCACAACGCGAAAAACTGAAGCCAGAAAGTGCCGTAAATATTTGTGTAATATGTCTTGAGCTCCTGGGGTTCCAAAACAGGTGCAGTAAAGCCATATTGCAAAAAAGGTAGCTCAGGCAGCAATTACACGGTATTGTGCTCTTTCAACAGTCGGGCCGCTACCGGTTGTAAGCCCGCTGACAGGGAAAGGAATAATCTGTAGCTTGAGGCAAAAGCAATTCTCAAAGGCACTGACATGTTTTGGATTCTTCTCCCTGGTTGTACTCCCTCACCTGTGGAATGTGAAGCCACCTGAATAAAGAAAACAAAATATAGATATATACATTTTTCCTCAAATCAGTGGCAGAACCAGATGTTTTGAACACTTACATCAGCAACTCTTTATGCCGCGACTTGTCACCTCCCTGGCATCTTCAAACCGCTTTACAACCAATGATTACTTTTGAAATAGAGTCACCGTTGTTAAGCAGGCAAATGCCTGGATGACTGGTCTAGCCAAAGTTCGTAAGCACAGCATACAGCATACCATTTGTTTTCCTAATTGCTGCATGTTAACTTAGTGATTCGTGTACAAGGATACCCAGGTCCCTCTGAACACCAACATTTCCCAATCTCTCACCATTTAATAAATACTCTGCTTTTCTATTTTTCCTACCAAAGTGGATAACTTCACATTTCTCCACATTATATTCCATTTGCCATGTTCTTGCCCACTCACTTAGCCTGTCTATATCCCCTTGAAGCCTCCTTGCATCCTCCTCACAACTTACAATCCCACCCAGCTTTGTATCATCAGCAAACTTGGATATATTACATTTGGCCCCCTCATCCAAATCATTGATGTAGATTGTGAATAGCTGAGGCCCAAGCACTGATCCTTGCGGTACCCCACTAGTGACAGCCTGCCAACCCGAAAATGACCCATTTATTCCTACTCTCTGTTCTCTGTCCGTTAACCAATCCTCAATCCATGCTACCCCCAATCCCATGAGCCCTAATTTTGTTTAATAACCTCTTGTGCGACACCTTATCGAATGCCTTCTGAAAATCCAAATACACCACATCCACTGGTTCTCTCTGCTAGTTACAACCTCAAAAAACTCTCACAGATTCATCAAACATGATTTCCCTTTCATAAATCCGCGTTGACGCTGCTCAGTCCTATTATTATTTTCTAAGTGCCCTGTTACCACGTCCTTAATAATAGATTCTAGCATTTTCCCGACGACTGATGTTGGGCTAATTGGTCTGTAGTTTCCCGTTTTCTCTCTCCCTCCTTTCTTAAATAGTGGGGTTACATTTGCTACCTTCCAATCCACCGTTCTAGAATTTTGGAAGATGACAACCAATGCATCCACTATCTCTCTAGCCACCTCTTTCAAAACCCTAGGATGTAGGCCATCAGGTCCAGGGGATTTATTGGCTTCCAGTCCCATTAATTTCTCCAGTACTATTTTTTTACTAATACTAATTTCTTTCAGTTCCTCATTCTCGCTGGACCCTTGGTTCTCCACTATTTTGTGTCTTCTTCCGTGAAGACAGACACAAAGGCCGCGATTGTATCATTGGTGGCGGGGTGGGTGCGGGTCAGGTGGTCGGCGGGTCTCGATTCTGCCTCCGCTTTCATCCGGAAAAAAATTGGGATTCTGCCCTAATTGGGCAGTTGATTCCCTGCGTGTGTGCTCCCCTGGCCAATCACTGTTTTAGGTCTGGAACTCACCTCTGCTGACGTCTGTGAGCCAGCTGCATTTAAGGGGCCCATGCAGCCTTGGTTCATTCTCTCATTTTTTACTTCTGGATTGTCTACACTGCTGACTACTGCTGACATGGCAACCTCAAGGGCCAAGGCCTCACCACAATTTGCTGATGACTCCCTCCATGCTCTTGTGGAGGGAGTCAGAGGTCAAAAGGAGGTACTCTTCCCATCCTCTGGGAGGAAGAAGCCACCACAGCAGACCAAAGCTGTGTGGCTGCAAATTGCACAGGAGGTCAGTTCGCGATCAATGTGCATTCGAACCTGGGCGCAGAGCTGAAAAAGGTTCAATGACCTGGTCCGCTCAGGTAAAGGGAGTATAACATCACCATTACCCTCAATCTGCTTCCCATCTCCTCTCATCACCAGCACTCTGCATTGTCAACCTACTCCTCCACATCCCACGCTACCCTTACATCCCTTGCACCCTTAACCATCCCTCTCTCTCTATGTACACAATCACTTCACTATTCGACTATGCAGCCCTCACACTCCCTATCACTGTTATGCAATGACAACAACTTACAACACACAGGGAGGGCCCCTTGGTATTGGCACCTCACTCCATCTTTGTCTCCTTCTAAGCATCTATGCTATGGATTCTCTACACTCACTCCATCATTCTCACTCAAACTCCATTTGTGTCCCTCATTGCAGGAAAAGAGAGCCCACAATAAGAGCGAGAGGGCGAGGACAGGAGGAGGGCCACCTTCAATTGCCCATCTCACCAACGCTGAGGAGGCGGTCCTGGAAATAATCGGAGGTGATGAGGATCTGGAAGTGGGGGACGGTCAGACGGGCGCAGCAGAGCAAGAAGCTGGTGACAGAATAGATTTGCATCTCTCGTATTTACATTGCATGAGTGACTGATACGTCAATCTGCATGAGCATCAGATGCCCTATGATCAACTGCACAATTCCATGTGCATGCTACATTAATATCACATGTGTAACTCATGCCTTTACTCACCCACAGGACCATTGACAGCCCCCTTCCCCAGGAGGAAGAGCCTGAGCCAGAAGACTCCTCAGAGGAAGCTGCAACCTCTGAAGGCGCAGCGTCAGCAGAATTCAGCGCACCCAGCACCGACACTCACACCTCGGTGGAACCTTCGGGACATAGAGTAGAGTAGTGTTGTCACCTGGTGTATCACAGCTCACAAGTGAGCATCAGCAGATGGTGGAGAGAGGGACAGCAGTGGAGAGTCCTCGTCGGAGGCCGCAGGGCGCTCCTAGCTCGGCTCAGCTGCATGTTGACCCTGTGCCTCCGGGGCCATCCAGAAAGAGAGCGGTGCTGGAACTCCAGGAACAGGTGCAGGAGTCTCTGACAGGTTTTGTCTCCAGGGTCACTGCGAGTGTGGAGAGGATGGAGGAGTCCATGTCTAACATGAGCAGTACCTTTGTGGAGGCAATGGCGCATGAACGCACCAACACGTATAGGATGGTAACCCCCGTAGAAAGGATGGCTACCTCCGTGGAAAGGATGGCTAAGGTCATGGAGGAAATAAGTTGCCAGGGTCAGGAAAACATGGTGAATGTTCAGAATAGACTGACATCTCTGGAGGAGCGATGGACAGCTATTGAGCAGAAAAACCAGAGATTCATGTGAGTCCTTTTGAGTAGGACTGCCAGTGCAGATACGGGTCCTCATGGTCCCCCTGATGTGCAGCAAGGTGCTGTTAAGCCACTTGCTAGCACTGAAATGGGGCTGACCCATGAGGGGGATGTTGGTGGCAGGCAACAAGGAAGTGGGGTCTCCTCTCCAAGCGCTCCCACTCCCATGCCACTGAGTAGCCCTCAGTCAGAGCCCCACCAGAGTCCTCACCCAACTGAGATGGGCGTCGCAGCCCCTGCACAGCCGCAGGAGGAGCAGACTGTTGCCGAGCCCTCACAGGCTCGCAACCCCAGAGGACACCCGCCAAAGGTGTTGAAGCAGGAGCAGCATGAAAGTGAGCAAGGTGCCTCCACATCTGCTGAAGCCACAGGGGAAGCACCACGTAGAAGCACGCGTAAGAGGAAGATAAAGCACAATTAGTCACAAGGGTAGTCACTTGGGTGTTCTGTTCTGTTGTCTTTTGTTTTCTTTAATATTTGACATTTTCATCCTTTTGTGAATGGATTAAACAGAAGTGATGGCAAACAGTTGAATTCTGGCCTATGTGATCTCAGAAATGGAAGTTCCACATTGAGGGCTCAGGGCAACTTACATTTGTAATGATGGTGGTGAGAGAGATAGGAATCTACAGGTTCTTGTACATTGTGTATGGTGTGATAAGAAGGTACCAGCCACATTTACTTGATTCGTCTACTTAAGCGAATGTGGCAAAGATTAGTGCATCCCTTGCATCACGGGCAACAATGTGCTCACGTGCTGCTGGAACTGGCACATCCGCCTCCGCAAGGCCCTCCTCCTCCTCCTCCTCCTCATCTGAGGAGGCTATGCGCTGAGCCACTTGTTCCTCAGGCAGCGGTAAGTCACGCTGCTGTGCGATGTTGTGCAGTGCACAGCAGACCACGATGATTCTGGAGACCCTGGCTGCTGAATATTGTCCACGTCTTCGGGGGATAGCCCTTGTCTCCAAGTAGCCACCTGGAAAGTTGGTTTGGCGGGTTGAAGAGCGGAGGCACACTAGGCTAGCTGCAGGATGAACGAGTCATGGCAACTGCCATGGTACGTCGCGCAAACATGCAAAATGTCCTTCCTGTGGTTACACACCAGCTGTACGTTGAGACAGTGGAAGCCCTTGCAGTTGACAAAAACAGCTGGGTTGTGATGAGGTGCCCGAAGGGCCACATGTGTGCAGTCTACAACACCCTGCACCCATGGCAAGCCTGCCATATTTGCAAAGCCAACCGCACGTGCGGTTACACTTGCTTGATCCAAGGAGAAGTGGATGTAATTGTGCGCCTTGGCAAAGAGGGCATCGGTTACCCTCTGTGCGGCTGACTGGGAGATGCTGCTGATGTCTGCTGATGAGCCCTGGAAGGACCCTGAAGCAAAAAAATTGAGGGCGGTGGTGACTTTGACAGCCACTGGTAAGGGGTGTCCACCCGCTCTTCTGGGCTCCAGGTGTTGGTGCAGCATTGCGCAGATGTCACTGACTGCCTCTCGCGAAAGTTTCAGCCTCCTTTGGCACTGCTGCTCAGTCATGTTGAGGAAGGTCATCCTCAGCCTGTAAACCCTCTGTCGGGGGTATCTCCTGCAGCGAGAATGCAGCCCTGTGCTGACTCCTTCTGCCCTGTGCAGCATCAGGTGAGTGAGCAGGAGGTTGGCGCTCCTGCTGTTGGTGCTGCTGTTGTGTCTGGTTCTGCTGCTACTGTTAAGCTAGGTGTTAATCCAATATTGCTGTACCAATGATTCGCAAGGCATGATGGACTACTTGACATGCAGTGAATAGTTTAAATGTAAAAACTGATGCAGGACTGTGGGAATGCAGTACAAATAGATAAGAAAGAACAGAAACAGAATGTTTATAGAACAGAGTAGAAACAGTCTCAGGGCTGAATTTTGTTGAAAGCTAAAGTGAATTTTAAACAGAACTCTGTAAAAAGAAACAAATGACTTGTGTAGCGTGCGATCGCCTAGTTTTCTGTATTCTCATGATGACTTGCAATTTATGAAAATGTATAAATATTGTAGCCCCGTGAGTCTAGGGGCGCACTCTAGAGTAGACTTCCTTGTGTGCAATCACAAGGGGTTTCTCAGAGTGAAGTCCAGTACCGGTTACCGGAATAAAACTTTACTTATTTTACAGTTTCTGACTTTGTGTATTACTGAGAAAGTGACAATAGACTGACCGGCGTGTTTAGTCTCCTAAAGCAGCAAACCCTGATACCCCAAGTTAGGGGTAGATCCTCCTCACAGAAGCGAGGGGTTAACAATTCTGGCGACGAGGATGGGATTCCAAAGCACTTCGGTCCAAATCGCAGCGGTCTAGGCTGACGAGTCGCTTTCGGACTACTGAGCAACTAAGTGGCCACAGGTAAGATTTTTACCTTTTTGCTCTGTCTGTTACGAAGTGACTTGCCGCATTCGCTGTGATCCTGGCCTTGTGCCGACAGAATCTTTAGGTAAGAATTCGGGATAACACACTTTCTCAAAGTCAGAAGTTTTAGGTTAAAGTCCTTTGGGTTCGAGTCCCATAAAGTGTTAGGTTCAAGTCCTTTGGGTTCGAGTCCCATAAATAGGTTCAAGTCCTTTGAGTTCGAGTCCCATAAATAGGTTCAAGTCCTTTGGGTTCAAGTCCCATAAATAGGTTCAAGTCCTTTGGGTTCGAGTCCCATAAAGTGTTAGAAAACAGAGGTTATATTCCTTTGGGTGAAAGTCCCATAAAGTGGGGAAAGGGTTAAGCGCATTAAACCGGTTTGCAAGTACGTACACAAATTGGAAAAAAAATCAAGTACGTACTAAGAGTGGGGAAAATGGGGGCAGGAAATATAATAATTGAACAAAATAAGAAAAAAGGGGAAAAAAGATAAACTTAAAGTTTTACCGACATGGAAGTTATTAACATCTGTGCCGAGACAAATAAAACACAAGATTTGCTGAGTGAAAGGAACCTTAAAAAATATGCTGGAATTTCAGTTTGTGTGAAAGTGTGACTGTTTTCCTGACTATGAATGTTTAAGATGTTATAGTATTTTTGTCTGAAAAGTCTGTCTTTAAAAGAAAGATTCTGTTATGTGTGTTTTAGCTCCACCCAATTCTCTGTGTTAAAAGCATTTTGATTTGATTTTGGAAGTTTTAAGAATGTGCGAATAAGACTGTGCCCCAAGAATTGAAAAAAACCTTTGAACTACAATTTAAATTAAGCTGGTGTGTAATAACTGAGAAGAACAACAAAAAGTTTGTTTTTCAAAAGATTAAGTTTCAGTCTAAGATTTGACCTTGGAGTCGCGGTTGCTATGGTGAAATCTTCTAAAGCAGTTTGATTTGATTTGTTTTGTGAAAGACTAATTTTCTCCAGTTATACTCAATGTTTTTACAGTATTTTGGAAAGACATCTGAAGAAAGGACAATAAGAAAATTAATATGACGTCATTTACTGTTTTCTGCAAGAGTGTGCTATTTTGTTTTATTTGTTTGTTCATAGTTTTACAAAAGATGGGCTTCTGCCTTAAAGTTACAGTTACCGATGTGCTTGGAAGAAAATTAATTTGAATGTTTACAAGATCTGGATTAAATTGGAGTTATGAGGTTAATTAACCTATTCAAACCAAACTTTCATTGTGGCCACGGTGAAATTCTGGTTGGTGTGAATTTGTGTAGACCGCATTGAATAATACTTAGCTTGTGAATTTTGCTCAATCCCGTCTTTGTCCATATTACCTCTGTGTTCGTGTTTGGTTAAAGTGTAAAAACACAACTGTCTTTTTCGATCGGGAAAGTTTTTTAAGTTTACGTGAAGTAACGTAATGACGTGCATTTGATAATGTTTTGCTCCACCTTCTTAGAATCCTGCAAAGGAGTTAACCCAACTTTAGTATGAAGTTTAAAGATATTGGACGTTAAATAATTTAAGTTTCTTAATTTTAAGTTAATATTTCCCCAGTGACAGAAGGAATTGATGATTTGATAACTTAACCTTGGGCTCTAAGCAGAGTCACAATGGAGTCTCTTCTTTCTTTTGTGATATGGAAGTTACCTTGTAAACTAATTGCAGCACTTCTGTCACTAATGTTAAAACACTGTGTAAGCTACCTAGCCTGAGAATTACTTGTTTCTGAAATTGGAAATGGAGGATAAATTGCTAGAAATGAAATTGAACATTGACAAAACCTGCCGGTACAATAATACTGCTGTTTGGATTTGGGGATAATTTTGAAATGACGAAATGGACTCAGGCACTATATATTGGGTTACTTTTGGGAAAATAAAATATCCTCTAAAATAATGATAAATAAAAAAGTGTTAATAACTTGGATCAAGTGAGAATGTTTGCTCTATGTTTTCTATCTTAAATATTGTACTGGACAGTAAAGTTTCTCCAGGACTCATGAATGAGATATGAATGGTAATTAAAGGAAAGTGATTGAGAGTGTAAGATGTAGTTAAGAAGAATAAATAACCTGCCGAGTGTGTGCTCATTCATCTTCAGTGTGCTGTCCCTTTAAAAGCCTGTGCTTCCCTCTTCGAGGTCACAGGCTGCGCGCTTTCTCTCTCTCTCTCTTTCTCTCTCGCGATCATGACTGCGGCTAGAAGTTGTGATTGAAGTTGCATGGTGCGTGTGTGTGTCAACTAATGTGCAATGTGCAATGAATTACGAAATGAGAATGTACCCGATGGCTGAGAAATCGGCTAAAGACGCGACGGCAGCTGTGGATAAAGTAGAGCAGGATATGTTAATTACGAAACAAGCTTTTGAACAATTGCCATACGATGAAGCATCAGAGGATGATGAAATTATCACTCAAACATTGGTGAGATTGGGGGAATTATTGGCTTCAGCTCAGTCCCGGCAACAGCGATGGATTGTCAAATAGATACAAAATTAATTTTGAACCATTTGTCAAGGGAAGGGTATGTAGTATCAAAAGCAAAGATTCAATTTTGAAAAAAGCATTTAACATATTTAGGGCACATTCTGACACCAGATGAAAAAGTCCTGCTCTCAGAAAGGACCCAAACAATATCCCAACATCCGGAACCTACCACTAAAAGAGGAATACGAGCATTTTTAGGATTAATAAATTTCTGCAGGACAGATGGATACCAGAAATCACTAAACATACGAGGTCCCTAACTATACTAACAGGATCACAGGTTAGAGAACCGTTCGTTCTATCAGAAGCACAAAGAGATGCGTTCAATTCTTTAAAACAAGCCTTAAGAGAGGCCCCGCCCTTAGGAAGACCAATGTATGATAGACTATTTAGGTTGTATGTGACTACTACCGATTACTGAACAAATTATCCACACAGCACATGACGTCGGCAAGGATAAGTAGATATGAGATTAACCCACAGAACATGTAGGTGAACCAATACATGACTGTGTAACAAAAATTGAGACCCAAGCGATAATCAGACCTGATTTAAAGGGCGTGCCTTTGAATACCCCAGACCATGAGTACTTTGTGGATGGATCAGCCTCTAGATCAGATACAGGTGAAGGACAGATAGGATACGCAATTATAGAATCACCAAATGTGGTAGAATCAGGTAAACTTCCAAATCATTGGTCAGCACAGAAAGCAGAATTACACGCACTAGCAAGAGCATACGAATTATCAGAAGGGATGAAAGTAAATATTTATACGGACTCGAGATATGCCTTCGGATTAGCGCATGATTTCGGAATAATATGGAAAAGGAAGGGTTTTCTGACCACATCTGGAACTCCCATATTGAACCAAGTACAGGTAGAAAGATTGACACAGGCAGTATTACTACCCAGGGAATTAGCCATAGTAAAATGCCAGGCACACACACGGTTACATACACAGGTTGCCGAGGGGAATAGATTGGCAGATGAAGCTGCAAAATATGCCGCTATGTATGAGGACCAAAAACAAATGCCCCAGTTGGAACAAAAGGAGGGAGGGAAGTATCCCTCTTGTGCCCCATCGTTGGAAGATGTACAAAAGCACCAGGAGAACGCTCCTGAAAATGAAAAACAAAAGTGGATAAAAGAAAATTGTAAAAAGGATCCTTTGACACAACTATATGCCGACCCGAAGGGAAGGATAGTTGCTCCAAATTGAAAAATTCTTGGTACAACCCAAATTGGGAAAAAGTGGCACAGCAGACAATTGATCACTGTCTGATATGTCAGCAACACAACCCAGGAAAAGCCATACCAACAGTAACAGCAACAGCAACAACTCCTATCCCAGACGGTCCCTTTTCAAATACTGCAGTTAGATTTTGTACAATTAGAATCAGCTTATGGATATAAATATGTACTAGTTATCATTGATGTATTTAGTAAATGGATAGAAGCCTTCCCAACAAGGAACAATACTGCGAAGACTGTGTGCAAAATAATACTGAAAGATATTGTGCCAAGGTTCGGAGTGCCAATACAATTGAGTTCTGACAACGGACCACACTTTGTTGCAGAAATTAATGCTGAACTTTGCAATGTTCTCAATATTAGACAGCATTTACATTGCCCGCTCCATCCACAATCAGCAGGACTGGTGGAAAGGGCTAATGGAGCCCTAAAGCTAAAATTGGCCAAACTCTGTGTAGAAACCAAATTAAAATGGCCAGAAGTATTACCAATGAAAGACAGGATTATCACCAGCAGAAATTATCTTCGGAAAACCTTTAAGAACCCCGTTCTCGGCTCCCATCCAAGACAACAGACAAATAGATATTCATGTAATGGACAATCAGATGATGTCTTATTGTATGTCACTAACCTCTGCTTTAAAGTTGTCTCATCAACAGGTAACAGCCATGACTAAACCAACACCAGAGGATGCCTGTCATCGACTCAAACCGGGTGATTACGTTTTCGTAAAGAATTTCTACCGAAAAGGATTAGTACCCAGGTGGAAGGGACCCTATCAAGTACTATTAACCACGCATACCGCAGTGAAGGTCGAAGGAAAGACAAAATGGATTCACGCTTCACACTGCAAGTTGTCATCACCGCTCTTGTCATAATGGACATAACCTTTAACAGCGACAGAGGGACAATGCATCAATCGCTGCTCCAAACAGCATGGGTGCACTGAATTTTCTTGCGGATGGGGATGTCGTGACAATTTTAATATTAACCGAGGGAACTGCACGAATGACTCTGCCAATGATGATAAAATTAAGGCATCCGCAATGTATTGTAAACAGGGACAGACTACATTGTGCACCTGTACCCAGAGACTTCCCACGGGACGCAAATGGTGCACCATAATTGACGAATGGTCAACCATCAGCACAACAGCCAGTCCGAGAGATAACACTCAGGAAAGGGGATACAACCAAGCAAAATATGAGTGCAGAGAAGGGTATAGAGCTAACGTACCAGGAACGGATAAAAACTGTGCTGATGTGAATGAATGTAAAAACATCACTAGATGCCCACTGGACCCCTTTCAGGTGGTGTTATTACACCAATTAAATTCTACAGGTCGGATGTGTGTAAATGTACCAGGAACATACTGGTGTCTATGCAATTTTACCAAACACTCTTTAAATAGAACTGGAAACTACAAAGGCCAGTATGATAGCCAATGTAACATCACTGTACATAAACCAAGATGGAAAAATTCTTATAATTTCCCAGGATGGCAGAATATGTATGATCCCGGAAGAAATTGGTCCCATAAGGATGTATCCGTTTATGATCAGACCCATGTAAACGAGTGTTGTCATGGTCAGAATCGAGTACAATTATCGGCACTAATAGATATAAATGGTTCCCTCATAAAAAGAGGAGGAAGGAAACTCCTGGCATCTCAAGGAGAAAATCTATACCAGAAGTGGCTCGAGAGGATACAAAATATCTACAAAAAGGCACAAACTATAGAAAACCACCCATGGAAGAATAAATCAAAACTATGTACTCCAAGGCCAGTAGGAACGGCGGGAGGTTTTCCATTGATGGCAGTCACATCTGACGACTGTCTGATATGCGACTTAATGCATAAACAAGCCAAACTTACATAGGCTTCTGATAAAAAGTGCAACTTGACAAGGCACAGAATACGACCCTGGTCTGAAGAACATTGCACCGGAACCGATAACTGCAAGAAATGTACCAAAGTAGAAGGTATACCAATAACAATCGTACCGCATTTCGAATGGTGTATAGAATCAAAAATTGGTGAAGTGGAGGTTGGGGCGCTTTTCCCCACATTTTGTGACACCATCATCTCCATAAATGGAAAAAGAGAGGGACAACACAATGAAACTATGTGGCCTACCAAACCCCACGATACATCAAAAGGAACTACTAATTGTCTGCAAACTTCAGAATGGGATCTAGAGAACCTAGCCAGACGATCATACCAGTGTTCTCTAACAGCACTTGAAGGGACTATGTGGGTGTGCAATCATACTGGATACCCATATTTACCAAATAATTTTAAAGGAAGATGTGCTATAGCATTTATTGTTCCAGCCTTCAGACTTGAAGATGAAATTCCGAGTGAAGACCCAACCTACAGTCAATGAAAAAAAGAAATTATGGGACTAATTTCGCCATGCGCAAACTCTTGGGCTCAGATCCTTTCAAAACACACCACCAAAACTGGTGGAACCGACTCCTAGGAACTTTAGTATCATCTTACGGAGTAATGATGGCATTAGATGAAATAAGAAATTTGGCACAGGATGTGGAGGATATTGACAGAGACATAGCCATGGCGTTGAAACTGATCAATAAGGAAATGGGCCAAATAAGAATGTTTGCCCTACAAAACAGGATGGCACTAGATTATGTTTTACATGCACAAGGAGGAGCATGCGCAGTTATCGGAGCAGAATGTTGTACGGACATTAGTGATTTCTCAAAGCAGATCCAAAACGAAACTGATGAAATTGAAAGAAAGGGAAAGGAGACCGGAGACATTGATCACACAACGGGAAATTGTGGATGGGGACCGTTGTGTTTATTAGATGGACTATTTGGAGGACTGTTTAGAACCATCTTGGAATGGGTCATTTGTCTGGTTGTCTTATATGTACTAGTCTCGGTGATAATCAACCGACTGATTAAGTGTGGATCAGGAGGTGAAAAGCAGATGGTTATAATCAATCAACCTCAAGGAAATGTCAATGTCACACAGGATTGGACTAGGAGTAACATGAAAGAGCTGCAAGAATTAGAGGAAGATGATAGTATTATGCCAAATCTTCGTAAATGCTAAGATAAAATGGGACAAGAATGGACCCAACCCCTGGACATTGATAACGGGTTACCTTTGCTTGATTGCATGCTTATATTGTATATTGCATTTACTTCCCAACTGAAGTAGGGCGACTGACTCAGATAACCATATATGTTAATAATTAATAATTCAACTTTATTGTCATTGTACAATGCACAAGTACATGAACAACGAAATGTGATCTTGCAAGCTCCCATGAGTCCAGTACAAATAACATTAACATTAAATGTAAATAGCACCGTCCTGGGAGAAGCAAAGCCGCTGCGTCTGTGTGCACCGCCAATCCATTTCCACCATTCCTCCTGTCTGACAATCTTCAGCCCAACGCCCGGGCCTGCTCACCAGCTGCCCCTCCCGGGGCTCCTTCTGTGACCTTCTGCACCTGGTCTTCCCTGATGGTCACCCCTCCAGGTACTAATCAGGCCTGACTCTGCTTAGACTGCCAAGCCTTGCCAGTGACCCTGTCCCTAGTCCCAGGAACAGGGTTCAAAGGAAACTATGAATGATAAAAATATAATCTTTAAACGTATATATGGAATAAGTGACACCCTGTCCAGTATGTAGAAAAAGGTCGAGGTTATCATGTAATGATAAAAGGAGGGAATATTAAGCTAGGTGCTAATCTAATATTGCTGTACCAATGATTCGCAAGGCATGATGGACTACTTGACATGCAGTGAATAGTTTAAATGTAAAAACTGATGCAGGACTGTGGGAATGCAGTACAAATAGATAAGAAAGAACAGAAACAGAATGTTTATAGAACAGAGTAGAAACAGTCTCAGGGCTGAATTTTGTTGAAAGCTAAAGTGAATTTTAAACAGAACTCTGTAAAAAGAAACAAATGACTTGTGTAGCGTGTGATCGCCTAGTTTTCTGTATTCTCATGATGACTTGCAATTTATGAAAATGTATAAATATTGTAGCCCCGTGAGTCTAGGGGCGCACTCTAGAGGAGACTTCCTTGTGTGCAATCACAAGGGGGTTCTCAGAGTGAAGTCCAGTACCGGTTACCGGAATAAAACTTTACTTATTTTACAGTTTCTGACTTTGTGTATTACTGAGAAAGTGACAATAGACTGACCGGCATGTTTAGTCTCCTAAAGCAGCGAACCCTGATACCCCAAGTTAGGGGTAGATCCTCCTCACAGAAGCGAGGGGTTAACACTACCGCAGCTGCTCATCCTCCAAATCTGAGGACCAGGATGTAAGGAAATAAATGGTTCCCATGTTGCTGGTAGATATCTCAGTTGAGGAAGCGCTCAGTCAATGTGGGGAGAGGGTTTTCCCAGGTGGTCACAGTGGAGGTGGAACTCAGCTTCACCACTTCCAAGATCAGTAAACCTGCAAAAAGTTTTCCAAGACCTGAAAAAACAAAGTTCTGCCACCTGCAACTGATCCTTGTTGAGAGCTCCCATTTTATGTTGGCGCTGCAGCTGTTAAGAAGGCAGCCACTTGTGAACCCGCCACAATCAGCTGCGTGGTTTGGGGACGGCGCGGAACACGCTGAAACTGTGGCAAAATCTAAAACGACTGTCAAAATGGCATTATCCAGGCAGTTAACTGCCTTAAGTGCCTATCCCGCCGCTTGGTGGGGGGACCGAACGGGAGTCTGTGAGCCCGCCCTTGGCAAAGTTGCACAGAGGCAGGATTGGAACCCGCCGTCATTTTTTTCAATTTTACCACCTGACCCACCGCCTGAGCGCCGGCAAAATCGCGGCTAAAGTATTTGTTTAATTTCTCTGCCATTTCCTTATTCCCCATTATAATTTCTCCTGTCTCAGCCTGTAAGGGACCCACATTTATTTTGCTAATCTTTTCCTTTTTACATACCTATAGAAGCTTTAACAGTCTGTTTTTATGTCTCTCACTAGTTTACTCTCATATTCTATTTTCCCTTTCTTTATCAATTTCTTGGTCCTCCTTTGCTGAATTCTAAAATCCTCCCAATCCTCAGGCTTACTACTCTTTTTGGCAACATTTTAAGCCTCTTCCTTTAAACTAATACTATCTTTAATTTCTCTTGTTAGACACGGTTGGACCATTTTTCCTGTGGTGTTTTTATTCCTTAAGGGAATGTATATTTGCTGCGAATTATGAATTATTTCTTTAAATGTTTGCCATTGCTTTTCTACTGTCATATCTTTTAATCTAGTTTCCCAACCTACCTTAGCCAACTCAGCTATCATACTTTGCTTTGCTCAGGTTTAGGACCCTAGTTTCAGATTTAACTAAATCACTCTCAAACTCAACATTTAATTCTATCATATTATGATCACTGCTCCCCAGAGGCTCCTTTACTACAAGGTTATTAATTAACCCTGTCTCATTGCACAGTAGTAGATCTAAAATAGCCAATTCCCTTGTAGGTTCCTTGACATACTGATCTAGAAAACTATCTGGAATGCATTCAATGAGCTCATCCTCTGCACTATTTCTGCAAATTTGGCTCACCCAGTCTATATGAAAGTTAATGTCCCCCATGATTACTGTATTACCCTTGTTACATGCATCTCTAATTTGCTGATTTATACTCTGCCCGACACTACAACCACCGTTAGGGGATCTATAGACTACTCCCACTAGTTTTGTTTTTCCGAGCTAAGATCCTTTCTTTCTACTGTCTTTATCCCCTCCTTTATTATCAGGGCTACCCCTCCTCCTTTTCCATTCTGCCTATCTCTTTTAAAAGTCAAATATCCTGGAATATTTAGTTCCCAACCGTGGTCATTCTGCAACCACATCTCTGTAATGGCCATTAAATCAAACCCATTTATTTCTATCTGCGCTGTTAATTCATCTATCTTGTTGCGAATGCTTCGTGCATTCAGATATCGTACCTTTAGCTTTAACTTTCTTCTCGCTTTCCCTGAGTCACTAATGCCCGATTATCTTTATTAATCTCACTGTCCCTTCCTGACCCACTCTGCTTATCTTTACCCAGATCACCACTCTGCTCTGACAATTCTCTTACTGCTTCTAAATTTACCCTTTCCTGAATCCTCCCACCTCCCTTCATTATTGGTACATGATATGCGAGTGGGAGGTAGCAGTCAGCAATACTCCAAGGCGACTTACGGTATAAGACAATGCTGCAGCTGTATTTTTGTAAGTCTATTCCTACATAAGAACACAAGACGTAGGAGCAGGAGTCGGTCATTCAGCCCCTCGAGTCTGCTCCGCCATTCAAGAAGATCACGGCTGATCTGATCTTGGCCTCAACTCCACTTTCCTGCCCGCTCCCCGTAACTCTTGACTCCCTTATCGTTCAAAAATCTTTTAATTTTGTCTTTTTACCATTTTTCTCTATTCTGACCCCTTCTTTCTGATACACTCTTATGTGTATATGCTCTGTCCCTTCCTGTCACACTCTGGTTATCTTCTCTTCTTCTTAGGCAGTCCCTTGGAACCGAGGATGACTTGCTTCCACATTAAAAATGAGTTCTCAGGTGACTGATGAGTCCAATGCGGGACCTACAGTCTCTGTCACAGGTGGGGCAGACGGTGGTTGAAGGGGCGGGTGGGTGGGGTGCTTGGGTTGACGTGCACTCCTTGCGCTGCCTGCGCTTGGCTTCCGCTTGCTCCCGTCGAAGAGACTCGGGGTGTTCAGCACCTTCTCGGATGCTTCTCCTCCACTTTGTGCGGTCTTGGGCCAGGGATTCCCAGGTGTTGGTGGGGATGTTACACTTTTTCAAGGAGGCTTTGAGGGTGTCTGTCCTTGAAGCGTTTCCTCTGCCCACCTGGGGCTCTCTTGCCATGCCGGAGCTCTGAGTAGAGCGCTTGTTTTGGGAGTCTCGTATCTGGTTATCATTACCCCGATCGCTACCCTGCACTTTTGCCTTTTCATTTTTCTTTGACTTTTTTAATTTCTGCTCAGCGTATCCCTCCCCCCCCCCCACTATTTAGGTTAAAGCCCTATCTACAGCCCTAGTTATTCAGTTCGTCAGGACACTGGTCCCAGCCTGGTTCAAATGAAGCCTGTCCCAATGGAACAGCTCCCTCTTATCCCAGTACTGATGCCAGTGCCCCAGGAATCGAAATCCATTTCTCACACACCAATCTTTGAGCCACTCGTTCATCTCTCTGATCTTATTGACCCTATGCCAATTTGCATGTGGCTCAGGTAGTAATCCAGAGATTCTTACCTTTGTGGTTACATAGAAACATAGAAGATAGGATCAGGAGTAGGCCATTCGGCCCCTCGAGCCTGCTCCGCCATTCAATGCGATCATGGCTGATCATCCAAATTCAGTACCCGGTCCCTGCTTTCTCCCCATATCCCTTGATCCCTTTAGCCTTGAGAAATATATCCAACTCCTTCTTGAATATATTTAATGAATTGGCCTCTACTGCCTTCTGTGGTAGAGAGTTCCACAGGTTCACCACTCTCTGGGTGAAGAAATTCCTCCTCATTTCTGTCCTAAATGGCCTACCCCTTATCCTTAGACTGTGATCCCTGGTTCTGGGCTCCCCGACCATCGGCTTTTTAATTTAGCCCCTAGCTGCTCATACTCTCTCAGCAGAACCTCTTCCTTTGTCCTACCTATGTCATTGGTGCCTACGTGGACCATGACAACTGGATCCTCCCACTCTCACTCCAAGTTTCTCTCCAGCCCAGAGGAGATGTCCTTTACCCTGGCACCAGGCAGGCAACACAACCTTCGGGACTCACACTCTCAGCTGCAGAGGACCGTATCTATCCCCCTAACTATACTGTCCCCTACCACTACCACATTTCTTTTTGCTCCCTCCACTTGAATGGCTCCCTGTACCACGGTGCTGTGGCCAGGTTGCTCATCCACAGCACCGTGGCATAGGGAGCCATTCAAGTGGGGGGAGCAAAAAGAAATGTGGTAGTGGTAGGGGACAGTATAGTTAGGGGGATAGATACTGTCCATATGTTGCTGTATACTCCAAGACAAAGCAGCCCACTTGATCGGCACCCCATCCACCACCTCAAATACCCACTCCCTCCGCCACCGGCGTACCATGGCTGCAGTGTGTACCATCTACAAGATGCACTGCAGCAACTCGCCAAGGCTTCTTCGACAGAAATTTCTCCTCATCTCAGTCCTCAATGGCTAACCCCTTATTCTGTGGCCCCTGGTTCTAGCCTCCCCAGCCAGGGGAAATGTTTTTCTGATATATACATGATTAAGAGTCCATCTAAAAAAGGACAGATGTAATGGGTTCATTATCCAGTCTATCAAGCAGGGAGAGTAGTTCACATGCTTTTCGCAACTATTGCTTTTATACATGTGCCAATAATATAATGACCTAAAATATGTACATCACTACAAGGAGTGATTGAGCAGATGCAGTACAATTTGTAGTCGATGTTAAGATAAAACCACAGATATGTATTAATTGCACAACAAAGTACATTGAAGCATGATACTTTTTTTCACAAGAACCTTCCAGCAATTGTTTCTGAAATGTTAAATATAAAATTTCAATTTTTTCCGTTTATTTTGCAATTGGTGCAACAACAACTTGCATTTATATAGCGCCTTTAACATAGTAGAACGTCCCAAGGCGCATCACAGGAGAAATTATCAAGCAAAATTTGACACCGAGCCACATAAGGAGATATTGGGACAGGTGAAAGAGGTAGGTTTTAATGAATCCTCAACCGAGGATTCCCCTCTACTGCGGTTGACACGGCCCTTGACCGTGTCCATTCCATTTCCCGCACTTATGCTCTCACCCCTTCCCTTCCCTCCCGGAACCACGATAGCTCTCACCCCTTCCCTTCCCTCCCGGAACCACGATAGGGTTCCCCTTGGCCTCACCTTTCACCCCACCAGCCTCCACGATCATCTTCCGCCAGTTCCGCCACCTCCAATGTGATCCCACCACCAAACACATCTTCCCCTCACCTCCCCTTTCAGCATTCTGAAGGGACTGCTCCCTCTGCGACACCCTGGTCCACTCCTCTATCACCCCCAGCACCCCTTCCCCTTCGCCCGGCACCTTCCCATGCAAGCGCAGGAGATGCAACACCTGCTCTTTTACCTACTCCCTTCCCACTGTCCAGGGCCCCAAACACTCCTTCAAGGTGAAACAGTGATTTACTTGCACTTCTTGCAATCTAGTATACTATATTCGCTGCTCACGATGCGGTCTCCTCTACATTGGGGAGACCAAACGCAGATTGGGTGACCGCTTTGTGGAACACCTCCGTTCAGTCCATAAGGGGGGCCCCGTGCTTCCGGTCGCCTGTCACTTCAATTCACCGCCCCACTCCCACTCAGACCGCTCCGTCCTCGGCCTCTTACACTGTTCCAATGAAGCTCAGCAGAAGCTCGAGGAACAGCACCTCATCGTTCGATTAGGCACTTTACAGCCTTCTGGACTCAACATCAAGCTCAACAATTTCAGACCATAACCTCGGCCCCTATCTTTTTTTTCCTCTCTCTCACACGGCAGCTGTCGATCATTCTACCATCGCCATTTACACTTCATCTAGAGCCATCTTTTGTTTCTTAACTTGTCCCATTACCATCTCCTTTTGCCTTGCACCATCATCCCTTTTGTCTCTTAAACTCTCCTGCCTTCCATCCTATCACAGACCTTCCCTTTTGTTCTTTCCTCCCCTCCCCCCTCTCCCTTAGAAACATAGAAGATAGGAGCAGGAGTAGGCCATTCGGCCCTTCGAGCCTGCTCCGCCATTCAATGAGATCATGGCTGATCATCCAAATTCAGGACCCTGTCCCTGCCTTCTCCCCATATCCCTTGATCCCTTTAGCCTTAAGAAATATATCTAACTCCTTCTTGAATATATTTAATGAACTGGCCTCCACCGCCCTCTGTGGCAGAGAATTCCACAGGTTCACCACTCTCTGGGTGAAGAAATTCCTCCTCATTTCAGTCCTAAATGGCTTACCCCTTATCCTTAGACTATGACCCCTGGTTCTGGACTCCCCGGCCATCAGAAACATCCTTCCTGCATCTAGTCTGTCCAGGCCTGACAGAATTTTATAGGTTTCAATGAGATCCCCTCTCAATCTTCTAAACTCCAGTGAGTATAAGCCCAATCGACACAATCTCTCCTCATACGTCATTCCTGCCATCCCAGGTATCAGCCTGGTGAATCTTCGCTGCACTCCTTCCATGGCAAGAACATCCTTCCTCAGGTAAGGCGACCAAAACTGCACACAATACTCAAGGTACGGTCTCACCAAGGCCCTGTACAACTGTAGCAAGACATCCTTGTTCCTGTACTCGAACCCTCTTGCTACGAAGGCCAACATACCATTTGCCTTCTTAGCCGCCGGCTGCACCTTCATGCTTACCTTCAGCGACTGGTGCACAAGAACACCCAGGTCTCTTTGCACTTCCCCTTCTCCCAATCTATTGCCATTCAAATAATAATCTGCCTTCCTGTTTTTGCCACCAAAGTGGATAACCTCACATTTATCCACATTATAGTGCATTTGCCATGTTTCTGCCCAATCACCCAATCTGTCCAAATCGTACTGGAGTTTCACGATATCCTCCTCACAGCTTACCCTCCCACCTTTGTGTCGTCTGCAAATTTGGAGATATTACATCCAATTCCCTCGTCCAGATCATTAATATACATTGTGAACAGCTGGGGTCCTAGGACCGATCCTTGCGGTACCCCACTAGTCACTGCCTGCCACTCGGAAAACGACCCGTTTATTCCAACTCTTTGCTTTCTGTCCGCCAACCAGTTCTCTATCCAAGTCAATACCTTGCCCCCAATCCCATGTGCCTTAATTTTGCACGCTAATCTCTTATGTGGGACCTTATCGAAAGCCTTCTGAAAGTCCAAATACACCACATCCACTGGTTCTCCCTTATCTATTTTACCAGTTACATCCACAAAAAATTCCAGTAGATTAGTCAAGCATGATTTACCTTTTGTAAATCCATGTTGACTTTGTCCGATCCTGTCACTGCTTACCAAGTGCTCTGCTATTACATCTTTTATAATAGATTCTAGCATTTTCCCCACTACCGATGTCAGGCTTACCGGTCTATAATTCCCCGCTTTTTCTCTACCGCCTTTATTGAATAGTGGGGTAACATTAGCTACCCTCCAATCCATGGGTGCTGTTCCAGAGTCTATCGAGTTCTGGAAGATGACCAGCAATGCATCTACTATTTCTAGGGCCACTTCCTTAAGTACCCTGGGATGTAGATTATCAGGCCCTGGGGATTTATTGGCCTTCAGTCCCATCAATTTTCCTAACACCATTTCCCTACAAATACTGATTTCTTTCAGTTCCACCCTTTCATCAGGCCCTATGTTCCCCGGCATCTCTGGGAGGTTATTTGTGTCCTCCTTTGTGAAGACAGAACCAAAGTATGAATTTAGTTGGTCTGCTATTTCTTTGTTTCCCATTATAAATTCCCCTGATTCTGACTGTAAGGGACCTACGCTTGACTTCACCAATCTTTTTCTCTTCACATATCTATAAAAGCTTTTACAGTCAGTTTTTATGTTCCATGCTAGCTTACTTTCATATTCTATTTTCCCTTTCTTAATTAATCCCTTTGTCCTCCTTTGTTGAATCCTAAACTGCTCCCTCCCCTCAGGATTATTGCTTTTTCTGGCCAATTTCTATGTCATCTCCTTGGATCTTATGCTATCCCTAATTTCCCTTGTTAGCCACGGTTGAGTCACCTTTTTTGTTTTATTTTTATGCCAAACTGGGATGAACAAATTCTGCAGTTCATCCATTCGGTCTTTGAATGTTTGCCATTGCCTATCCACCGTCAACCCTTTGAGTGCCATTCCCCAATCAGTCTTACCCAACTCGCTCCTCAGACCATCGTAGTTTCCTTTATTTAAATTGAGGACCCTAGTCTCTGAGTCAACTACTTCATTCTCCATCTTAATGAAGAATTCGATCATATTATGATCGCTCAGACCCAAGGGGCCTCGTACAACAAGATTGCTAATTAATCCTTTCTCGTTACATAATACCCAGTCTAAGATGGCCTGATCTCTGGTTGGTTCCTCGACATATTGGTCCAGGAAACCATCCCGTAAACACTCCAGGAATTCCTCCTCCACAGTATTGTTACTAATTTGGTTGGCCCAATCTATATGTAGATTAAAGTCACCCATGATGACTGCTGTGCCCTTATTGCACGCTTCTTTAATTTCCCTTTTAATGCCATCTCCAACCTCCGCCTTACTGTTGGGAGGTCTATATACCACTCCCACTAATGTTTTTTTCCCCTTAGTATTTCTCAATTCTACCCATACAGATTCCACATCATCAGAGCTAATATCCTTCATTAAAATTGTATTAATCCCTTCTTTAACCAGTAATGCTACCCCACCTCCCTTTCCTTTTTGCCTATCATTCCTGAATATCGAATACCCCTGGATGTTCAGTTCCCAGTCTTGGCCATCCTTGAGCCACGTTTCCGTAATCCCAACCAAATCATATTCGTTTACCTCTATTTGCGCAGCCAATTAATCCACCTTATTACAAATGCTCCTCGCATTAAGACACAAAGCCTTCAGGATTGTTTTTTTAACACTCTTAGACCTATTAGAATTATTATTTACTGTGGTCACGTTTGAGTTAAACCGTTGATTTCTCTGACTGCCACTTTCGTTTTTCTCCTTCCTATCTTTTGCTTTTATCCCTGTTTCCCTTTCCTCTGTCTCCCTGCTCAGGTTCCAAACCCCTGCCATTTTAGTTTAACCCCCCCCCAAACAGTGCTAGCAAACCTCCCCGCAAGGATATTTGTCCCGCTTTGGTTCAGGTGCAACCCGTCCGACTTGTACAAGTCCCACCTTCCCCAGAAGCAAGCCCAGTGATCCAGGAAACTAAAGCCCTCCCTCCTGCACCAACTCTTTAGCCACGCATTCATCTGCTCTATCCTCCTATTCCTATACTCACTAGCACGTGGCACTGGGAGTAATCCAGAGATTACAACCTTTGAGGTCCTGCTCTTTAATCTGCTACCTAGCTCCCTAAATTCTTGCTGCAGGACCTCATCCCTCTTCCTACCCGTGTCATTGGTCCCAATGTGAACCACGACCTCTGACTGTTCACCCTCCCCCTTCAGAATGCCCTGCAGCCGTTCAGTGACATCCTTGACCCTGGCACCAGAGAGGCAACAAACCATCCTGGAGTCACGTCGACAGCCACAGAAACGCCTATCTGTTCCCCTTACGATAGAATCCCCTACCACTATTGCTCTCCCACTCTTTTTCCTCCCTTCCTGAGCAGCAGAAGCACCCCTGGTGCTGGGAAGTTGGCTGCTGCTGCCTTCCTCTGGTAAGTCATCCCCCTCAACAGTATCCAAATCGGTATACCTGTTTGAGAGGGGGATGGCCACAGGGGTCCCCTGCACTACCTGCCTGCCTCTACTGCTCTGCCTGATGGTCACCCATTTCCCTTCTGCCTGTGCAGCCCTTACCTGCGGTGTGACCACCTCATCAAACGTGTTATCCACGACCCTCTCAGCATCGTGAATGCTCCAAAGCCCATCCATCCACAGCTCCAGCGCCGCAATGCGGTCTGCTAGTAGCCGCAGCTGGATGCATTTCTGGCACACGTGGTCATCAGGGACACCGGCAGTGTCCCTGAATTCCCAAATAGAGCAAGAGGAGCATAACACGGGGCTGGGCTCCCCTGGCATGACTTACCCTTTAATTAATTTAAATTAATTCCCTATCACCAATTAAAGATAAACTCTAAGGCGCTTGTATGGTTTACCAATAGTCCCCGCTACACCAGAAAAGACCTTAGCAACTATAAACCACAGAGTTAAAGTTTAAAAAAGAGAACTACTCACCAACCAATCTCTTACCTGCTCCCTGGTGATGTCACACTCTGATTACTTTTTACCTCTCTCCCCGCTGCTGAGTTGGTAAGCCTCGCTGCTCCCTGGAACTGGTCGGGCCTCGGTGCTCGCGCCGGTTTTTATACCGGGCTCCTCCTCACCTCGCTGCTCCCTGGAACTGGTCGGGCCTCGGTGCTCGTGCCGGTTTTTATACCGGGCTCCTCCTCGCCTCGCTGCTCCCTGGAACTGGTCGGGTCTCGGGCCGGTTTTTATACCGGGCTCCTCCTCGCCTCGCTGCTCCCTGCCCCTGCACTTGCTTAAAAACCTGTTACATCTCCAACTTTTTTCAGTTCTGATGAAGGGTCATCGACCTGAAACGTTAACTCTGTTTCTCTCTCCACAGATGCTGCCTGACCTGCTGAGTATTTCCAGCATTTTCTGTTTTTATTTTAGGTTTTAAGGAGCGTCTTAAAGGAGGAGAGAGGTAGCGAGGTGGAGAGGTTTAGGGAGGGAATTCCAGAGCTTGGGGCCCAGGCAGCTGAAGGCATGGCCGCCAATGGTGGAGCGGTTAAAATCGGGGGATGGACAGAGGCTAGAATTGGAAGGTAAAAGAACAGCAAAGTGTATGTCATGCCTGTAGTGTATGTAACCCTTCTACCTTTAAGAGAACTATTGTATGTAACCGTCCACCTTTAAGAGAACTATTTTAGGTGTTGCACTACTTTATCTTGGCTGCTGTATACTGTAATACCGGTGGTGACCACACCGGTATATAAGTGCTGTGTAAGGATTTATTGGGCAGATTCGCCCTGACCTTCGAATAGTAAAGTCCTGTTAAAGTTACTCTTGTAGTCTGTGTATTAATTCACCATATAACCCACAGACTTTACAGTGGCGACGGGTTCGATCTTACCCTGCGGCAGCGACACACCCGAAGCAGTTAACGAGCGTCGAGAAGAGGCACCCGCCCTCGTCGTTCTGCTGAGAGAAGACTCGAGTCTGCAGAGCAAGGAAGAAGGAAGGATTCAGACACGAAGCCTTCCATCAGCAACAGGCTGTTATTGTCCCTTCTGCCACGGCGGTGAGTGAGCCGATCAGCCAAGAGAAGCAAGTCGGCCACGTTGACTGTGAGTAGGGGGAAAATAAAAAGAAACGGAGGATAAGGGCGGTGAACTCGACCACGGTCGGGGGAAAGGAGCCGGACAGAAGTCGGGCCCAGAGGCGCTGAGACTGGGGCAGCGTAGGGCACGGAAGCCGCGGTACAAGCGGGAACGCAGCCGGTGAGAGAGACCGGGCTACAAGTGGGAACGCAGCCGGTGTGAGAGACCGGGCTACAAGCGGGCTGGGAGACGCAACAGCGTCGTGAGACAGCTAGACCGCGACCGGCGAAAAAGGCCGGGCAGCTACCGAGGCCACGAGGCGCTGCGACCAGGATCGTAAGGCGCGGGAAGATATAAAAATAAATAAAACCGCGGAGAACTCAGCCGCAGCCGGGGGAGGAAAGGACCGGACTGCGAGAGGGCTGGGAGGCGCGATTGGAAGCCGCTGAGGGAGAGACAGAGCCCGAGTGAAGGGGGAACAGGACCGAGCGAGGGAGACCGAGCGAGATTCCGCCCAGCGGCTGGAACTGTTCGCCGCCAACGGGTTGTCCCCAGCGCCGGTTGCCGGCCGAGAAAAGGGAACAAGGAACGCACTGAAGCCAGCGTGCAGGCTGCGAACTCCGAAAGCCAGCGGTCGTCGCCCGAAGGAAAGCTTACCCCTCCCGCCAGGGGAAGAAACGCGGGAAGCCGCCAGTAGGCGGGGAAGAAGACAGAAGCGGGAAACCCCCATTTTGAAAGTGGGCGGGGAAGAAGACAAGCGCGGGAAACCGCCATTTATGGAAAAAAAAAGTAACGAACAAATTCGTTGTGGTTTCTCAAAAAGATAGTGAAGATGCCTAAGCATGGTAACATCAACAACTTCGATTCCGAGGTGGAAGATTGGGCCACGTACGTAGAACGCATCGAGATATATTGTGAGGCCAATAAAATAGCAGATGATGATAAAGCTCTCACCTTATTAAACGCAATGGGGGCGAAGACATACGGGCTATTGAAGCATCTTCTATCACCAGCTAAACCGGCGGATCAGACTTTCGCTGATATTGTTGCTGTCCTGAAGGATCATTTGAACCCCACACCGCTGATGTTGGCGGAACGATTCAAATTTTATGCAAGAACGCAACGGAAAGAGGAAAGCAACGCGGAATACTTGGTCGAACTGCGTAGACTAGCGAAATACTGCCAGTTTGGGGAATATCTGACAGAGGCATTGAGAGACAAGTTCGTGTGCGGGTTGTCGAAGGAAGGAACACAAAAGCGACTGCTCGAAGAGAACGATCTTACACTTGACAAGGCTGTCCTTATTGCAGCATCACACGAAGCAGCCGCGAGAGGCACTGCAGAAATGCAGCTGAAGGCAGCGGTACTCAGCGTGGATCAAATGACTTCGGGTACAACAAAATGTTATCGTTGTGGGAAGACAACACACGACCAGAACCAATGCTGGTTTAAAAACCAGGAATGTAGAAAATGTGGCAAGCTTGGTCACATAGCTAAAGTATGCCGGTCAGGAAAGAAGACCAACAACAGAAAAAAGTCACCGCAGGAAAAGTACAGCAAGATACACAAGGTGGCTGAGAAGAGTTCAGATGAACAGAATTCGGATTCAGACCCGAACGGCCAGGAACTGGATCGTCTGAGAATTCACAATGTGAGTAAGGAAGCTGACCTACAAACTATCTGGGTCACACTAAAAGTAGCCGGAGTCCAAGTGAAAATGGAATTGGACACAGGATCAGCCCTATCAGTCATAAATCGAAGGGATTACAACCGGCTATTCTCACATATACCCTTGAGAGATACCAAGATCGTATTGCAGACATACACGGGGCATAAAGTATACCCCATGGGAAAGATACAAGTCCAGGTGAGAGACAGGGGCAAAGAACACCAAGGAATGGACTTATATGTACTACCTGAGGGAGGTCCACCACTTCTGGGACGGGAGTGGATCAGGGAAATAAACATGGAATGGCACTACCTAAAAGCAATAACGAGTGAGAACTCGGTGAAGACAATCAGCTCAGACTCTGAAACGGATGACGACAAGACCAGCCCAGGTGCGAAAGACAAGTCTAAAATGGACTTGCTGACTAAGGTTGGAAAAACAAAGGAGTGCATAAATACTGATGCTTCAAAGGAGAACAAAGTTTCAGAACAGAATTCCACTGAACAACAACAACATAGTTTGGCAGAGAATTCTGAGTCTGTCCAGTTTACAGACATGCACAAGTCTGAGGAACACCGGGCTCGAACTCAACTCCATTTCAAATTACAACAGCAATTAGAACAATTGAGTTGCCGTCTCGAGCAAGAGATAAAAGCAATGAAAACGTTCTTTGACACAGAGTGGGAGAATCTGGAAAGACAACAGAAACAGCTGAGGGAGAAAAGGGAGCAGGAGCACACAA
This sequence comes from Somniosus microcephalus, assembly GCF_052327205.1. Taxonomy (NCBI): domain Eukaryota; kingdom Metazoa; phylum Chordata; class Chondrichthyes; order Squaliformes; family Somniosidae; genus Somniosus; species Somniosus microcephalus. The sequence continues at coordinate 367,648,322 of NC_140989.1, forward strand.
ACCGTCTGCGCAAGGAGGCCAAACGAATCAAAGCTGATTCCGTTTCTGAAGGTGCGTGCTCTAATCTGGTGGAGCAAGATGTTCAGCAACTGAAGGCTACTGGGAAACGGATGAGGTCAGAAGAGTTAACGGTCAGCCAACTCCTTCATATGCTGAGGGACAAGACTCTGAAATGGGAACAATTTGAACACGAGCTTCAATCTTCAAAGGAAAGGGGTTCGGAGCTCTCAAAAGTTATTGAAATAGCTGAGGTTGCAACACAGACTGAGAAGATGGCAGCAGAGCAACCCTTGGATGCCAAAAGTACACTGACTCACGTCAATGTCGAACAAAATGCTGAAACAGCTGCTCCAGTAGAGGGATTGAATAGTACGATCAATCAATCTCCGAAGGAAGTTGAAGCATTGAAATCACGAATGAGGTCATTAATAAAAGACTTGCAGGAAGCCCAGAAAAAGCTGGAGGAAGCTGAACACATGAAGAAGTCTCTTCAGGAGAGATGTCGGGACTTGGAACAAAAGCTGGCTAACGTCCAGCTGGGCATGGAGGAAATAAAAGACCCTCTCGCTGGCCTAGCTCAGGACGACACCGATTATTACCATCTCCTGTTGAACGACACCGAATATAACGATGACCTGTTCTGCCCAGCTTGTGGGGAAATCTTCCGAAGTGCACAAACCCTGAAGAATCACAAAAAGTCTAAGAAACACCGGGAGATGGTGGCGCTGCTAAGGCAACAGGAGAAAGAGGAGGAGGAACTGTGTATGCAGCTGGCAGCGGAGCACAGAGAGTCTCCAAGAAGCAGGAAAGGAAAAGACGAAACAGAAGAAGATGTCCCATCTGAACCATTATCACCTCTACCAGATCACGCACGTGGTCCCTCCGAACGGAGCCAAATCAGTTTGGAAGTAGAAAAACTTCCCAAGGTACTCAAGCTTTTAGAAGTCAACAATGCTGGTTCAGAAGTGACGGAAGTTCAAGCTGTTCAGTCCAGTGAAGGACTATTGGATGAGTCACTCCAGCAACGTGAACCGACTACACCACAGGAAACTGCTACACCACCGAGGCGTTGTCCGGACCGAGTCAAGAAGCACAGGAGGCGCCTCCACAGAGACTGAATCTGTGAACTGTTTTCCGCAGAGACTGAATCTGTGAACTGTTTTCCGCAGAGACTACATCTGTGAACTGTTTCCCGCAGAGACTACATCTGTGAACTGTTTTTAAATGAAGTTGGATAGATGTTATGATGTTATGTTTAATGGGGAATAAGTATGTTGTAAGCTAAAAAGGGAGGATTGTAGTGTATGTAACTGTTCTACCTTTAAGAGAACTATTGTATGTAACCGTCCACCTTTTAAGAGAACTATTTTAGGTGTTGCACTACTTTATCTTGGCTGCTGTATACTGTAATACTGGTGGTGACCACACCGGTATATAAGTGCTGTGTAAAGATTTATTGGGCAGATTCGCCCTGACCTTCGAATAGTAAAGTCCTGTTAAAGTTACTCTTGTAGTCTGTGTATTAATTCACCATATAACCCACAGACTTTACAGTGCCGTGTGGTCATGGGTCAATGATTCAACCCCTCACTCAGACAGGGTCCCAATTTTAGCCGTGTTGGTGCGGAGATGTATCGAGCAGAGGTCAGGCACCTGCACACCGGGGGAGGAGGAGGGAATGTCATCCTCAGGCTCCTGTGATACAGTAGCTGGTCGGATAGTCCAGACTGGTTTATAAATATAGAATAACACAGAATCTACAGCACAGAAACAGGCCATTGGGCCCAACCAGTCCGTGCCGCTGTTTATGCTCCACACCAGCCCCCTCCCACCCCTCTTCATCACACCCTATCAACATATCCTTCTATTCCTTTTCTCCCTCATGTGTTTATCTAGCCTCCCCTTAAATGCATCTATACTATTCACCTCAACCACTCCCTGTGGTAGCGAATTCCACATTCTCACCACTCTCTGGGTAAAGAAGTTTCTCCTGAATTCCCCATTGGATTTATTAGTGACTATCTTATATTTATGACCCCGAGTTCTGTTCTCCCCAACAAGTGGAAACATCTTCTCTACGTCTACCCAATCAAACCCTTTCATAATTTTAAAAACCTCTATCAAGTCACCCCTCAGTCTTCTCTTTTCTGGAGTAATGAGCCCCAGCCTGTTCAATCTTTCCTGATAGGGGTATCCGCTGTTCTGGTTTACTCTTCTCAGTGTACGCACAGAACTAGAGACTGGGGAGAAAGTAAAGGGACTCAGCCATCCCTCTAAAAAGTTAAAAAAACTCGCTTCTCTTAATTAGATCCTATACTCAATTTTTTTTTATAAAGGCTCTGGTTGATCCTTTGCCAAGCCTTTGCTCTCAATACCTCACCTCACTCATGTCATAATATTTTGCATTTATATTGGAGTCAAAACATTGCAAAGTGCAGTGATTGTTGTCACGTTGGGAAATGCAGTAGCGATTCTGCACCTGCGCCAATGCACCAAAGTGATGAATAAACAGTCAGGAGCATAGGAACAGGAGGAGGCCAATTCAGTCCCTCGGGCCTGTTCCGCCATTCAAGTGAGATCACAGCTGATCTGTATCTTAACTCCAGCCACCTGCCTTGGCTCCATATCCTTGTCTAGCAACAATCTATCGATCTTATATTTAAAATTATTAATTGAGCAAGCATCTACTTACTTTTCGTGGGAGAGAGTTCCACACTTCTCCCACCTGATGAAATGTTTCCTAACTTCTCTCCTGAAGGACTACCCACCCACCTCACCAGCAGAAAAAGTTTCTCCCCACCTACCTTATCAATTCCTTTCAAAATCCTTAAAACCTCAATCAAATCACCCCTTAACCTTCTATATTCCAGGGAATACAAGCCTAGTTTATGTAATCTCTCCTCATAATCTAACACTTGGAGTTAAATTGTTTTTTGTTAAGGCGGTGCTGACTGAGAGAGAAATGTAGGCCAGACACTGGGGAAACTCAAGGTGTCGGGATTCCACTAGTTTTGTGCCCAGATTCCAACGCAATCAGCCGAACCAGCGGAAAAGATCGGGGAATTTTAAACCCAAGTGAGTTACGCCCAAAACCACTTACTGTAGTGGTAATGCCTGTTGTTCTTCGTGTCTCCAGAGGTGGGGGTGGGGGAGCAACATCACAATCACTGGGCCGAGAAAGCACAGAGGGGTCGGGTTTCCGCTAGTTACATCGGCGGAATCGGCCGAACCAGCGCGAAAGACCGGAGGATTTTAAACGCGAGTGGAGTTACGCAGGCCCAAAACCAACTTGCGTTCGTGTTTTCCCGCCATCTTTTCTGCTGGATCAAGATTCGATTCGCCCGGATCAGGCCCCGCCCCACAAAACTGGCCACGCCCCCCACAGGTGGAAGTTGCGAGATCCCGCCAACTGCGCGGGTTCGGGAAGGCTCATGGAATCGCGCTCATTTTCTGAGGCACGCGAGCGCCAGTCGGCACCTTTTAAAAGTTTCCTCATATTAAAAAATATTTAATTTACCAAGAAACTGACCAGTGCGCACCAATGAAACTACTAAGCGGTTCAGTATAGATTTTATTTGAAGTAATTTTCAGTGATTCTATATCAGGTTATTCACAGGTGGAGGACTGGGCACCCTTAATAAAAAAGCTTATTTTTGTTGATAAACCCATTTTCAGCTGTATTAATAAGAACATAAGAAATAGGAGTAGGCCATTCGGCCCCTCGAGCCTGGCTGATCTTCTACCTCATCTCCACTTTCCCGTCCTATCCCCATATCCCTTGATTCCCAAAAATCTGTCGAACTCAGCCTTGAATATATTCAATGACTCCGCCTCCACAGCCCTCTGGGGTAGAGAATTCAAAAGATTCACACCCCTCCGAGAGAACAAATCCCTCCTCATCTCCGTTTAAAATGGGCGACCCCTTATTCTGAGACTATGCCCCCTCATTCTAGATTCCCCCACGAGGGGAAACTTCCTCTCTGCATCTAACCTGTCACGCCCCCTCAGTATCTTATATGTTTCAATAGGATCCCCTCTTGCTCTTCTAAACTCCAGTGAGTATAGGCCCAACCTGCTCAACCTTTCCTCATAAGACAACCCCTTCATCTCAGGAATCAACCTCGTGAACCTTCTCTGAACTGCCTCCAATGCAAGTATATCCCTCCTTAAATAAGGAGACCAAAACTGTACGCAGTACTCCAGGTGTGGTCTCACCAACGCCCTGTACAGGTGTAGCAGGACTTCCCTACTTTTATACTCCATTCCCCCTTGCAATAAAGGCCAACATTCCATTTGCCTTCCTAATTACTTGCTGTACCTGCATGCTAACTTTTTGTGATTCATGTACGAGGACCCCCAGATCCCTCTGTACCGCAGCATTTTGTAATCTCCATTTAAATAATATTTTGCTTTTTTATTCTTCCTACCTAAGTGGATAACCTCACATTTTCCCACATTATACTCCATAAAACTGCAATAGCTTATCACTCTTAAACACATCAAGGAATATTTTTTAATGGCAATACTATAACGCTGCCCGATTGTGCTGGTTCATGGAAGACTTTACGCTTGTGATTGTGATGTGTGTTTTTGCAGAACCCTGAAGCATAAGCGAACCTAACCCGCGCAATTTCAATCACCTTTCGGTCACGATTTCCCGATTGTGACCGAAGCGGAAACTCTACCCCAAGCTGTTCTTCGATTAGTGCAATGCGATCTTTAACGTGATTTATTCACCTTGTTGCCACAGTATTTATGTGGCTGGTCCAGTTAAGTTTCTGGTGAATGGTGACCCCCAGGATGTTGATGGTGGGAGATTTGGCAATGGTAATGCCTTTGAATGTCAAGGGCCAGTGGTTAGACTCTCGCTTGTTGGAGATAGTCATTGCCTTGCACTTGTGTGGCACGAATGTTACTTGCCACTTACCAGCCCAAGCCTGAAAGTCGTCCCGGTCTTGCTGCATGCAGGCATGGACTGCTTCATTATCTGAGGAGTTGCGAATGCAACTGAACACGGTGCAGTCATCAGCGAACATCCCCACTTCTGACCTTATGATGGAGGGAAGGTCATTGATGAAGCAGCTGAAGATGGTTGGGCCTAGGACACTGCCCTGAGGAACTCCTGCAGCAATGTCCTGGGGCTGAGATGATTGACTTTCAACAATCACATCCATCTTCCTTTGTGCTAGGTATGACTCCAGCCAGTGGAGCGTATTCCTCCCGATTCCCATTGACTTCAATTTTACTAGGGCTCCTTGATGCCACACTCGGTCAAATGTTGCCTTGATGTCAAGAGCAGTCACTCTCACCTCACCTCTGGAATTCAGCTCCTTTGTCCATGTTTGGATCAAGGCTGTAATGAGGTCTGGAGTTGAGTGGCCTTGGCGGAACCCAAACTGGGCATCAGTGAGCAGGTTATTGGTGAATAAGTGCCGCTTGATAGCACTGTCGATGACACCTTCCATCACTTTGCTGATGATTGAGAACAGACTGATGGGACAGTAATTGGCTGGGTTGGATTTGTCCTGCTTTTTGTGGACAGGACATACCTGGACAGTTTTCCACATTGTTGGATAGATGCCAGTGTTGTAGCTGTACTGGAACAGCTTGGCTAGAGACGCAGCTAGTTCTGGAGCACAAGTCTTCAGCACGACAGCCGGGAGATTGTCGGGGCCCATAACCTTTGCTGTATCCAGTGCGCTCAGCCCTTTCTTGATATCATGTGGAGTGAATCGAATTGGCTGAAGACTGGATTCTGTGATGGTGGGGACCTCAGGAGGAGGCCGATATGGATCATCCACTCGGCACTTCTGGCTGAAGATGGTTGCAAACGCTTTAGCCTTGTCTTTTGCACTCACGTGCTGGGCTCCACCATCATTGAGGATGGGGATATTCATGGAGCCTCCTCCTCCTGTTAGTTGCTTAATGGTCCACCACCATTCATGACTGGATGTGGCAGGACTGCAGAGCTTTGATCTGATCTGTTGATTGTGGGATCGCTTAGCTCTGTCTATCGCATGCTGCTTCCGCTGTTTAGCATGCATGTAGTCCTGTGTTACAGCTTCCCCAGGTTGGCATTTAGGTACACCTGGTGCTGCTCCTGGCTTGCTCTTCTGCACTCCTCATTGAACCAGAGTTGGTCCCCTGGCTTGATGGTAATGGTAGAGTGAGGGATATGCCGGGCCATGATTGTGGTGGAATACAATTCTGCTGCTGCTGATGGCCCACAGCGCCTCATGGATGCCCAGTTTTGAGCTGCTAGATCTGTTCGAACCTTAAAGGAACATCTCACAATCTCTGAATGATTGATTTTCTGAAAAAGGGCAAGGACAACTGTATAAAAACCAATGACAAAAAATATCAACACTGCCGTCAGAGGGAGGGGCCCGGCTGATCGTCTCAACTCGAAGAGCTGCAGTCAGAAGGTGAAGAGCCTCAGTCGGAAGGACGTGGCCTACAATCAATGCTGGACTGATCATCGGCGGGTGGCTGTATGTATGATTTCCTGTAATATTATTGGTGAACTGCTCGAACAGTGGTTGGGGCTTTGAATCTGTCTTAGGAACAATAAAAGGTTAAAGGCAGAACCCGTGTGTCTGGTGTAATTTCTCATAAGTCTCAAGTCCGAACTCTATAACCTGTTGGACGAGGCGAGGGGTAATTCCGCATGACTTACAATGATTCTATACAAGGCACAAGTAAGGAATGTGATGGAATACTCCCCACTTGCCTGGATGAGTGCAGCTCCAACAACACTCAAGAAGCTCAACACCATCCAGGACAAAGCAGCCCGCTTGATTGGCACCTCATCCACCACCTTAAACATTCACTCCCTCCACCACCGGCATACCGTGGCTGCAATGTGTACCAGTGCGTTTACACACATGCACTGCAAACCAGTCTTCGACCTTCTTATATTCTCTCTTAGTCTGACACCACCTTACTATTTTTTACTCTAGTGCTATCTGTCTCTCCCAATCCTTTGTGGACTTTGTTTCTCCTTTCTAATGCTACGTGGATATTGGTCCCAGCTCTGTTGAGGTGCAACCTGTCCAGCCTGTACAGGTCTCACCTCCCCCAGAACCGGCCCCACTGTCCCAGGAATCTAAAGCCCCCTCTGCTGCACCATTCATCTCCTCTACCCTCCTATTTCTATACTCACTAGCTCGTGGCACCGGGTGTAATCCGGAGATTACTACCTTTGTGGTCCTGCTTTTTAATCTCTTTCCTAGCTCCCTAAAATCTGCCTGCAGGAGCTCTTCCCTCTTTTTGCCTAGGTCATTGGTACCGATATGGACCACGACCTCTGGCTATTCACCCTCCCACCTCAGAATGTCCTGCAGCCACTCAATGGCAGATGGTGTAGATGGTGGAAAGGCTTTGGGGACCCGGCTACCACAGGCAGACCCAGCTACCAAGAGAGGACAGGATATGCTCTCACTGCAGTCAGGGAGTGGTGGAGACAGAGATGCACTTCCTCACAGCTTGTAGAAAATATCAGGGCATAAGGGAGAATTTCTACCCAAAATTCACAAAAATATGCCCGGAATTCAGAAATTTGAATGACAACCAAAAACTCCCATACCTACTAGGGGAAGAGAGAAATTGTGTAACCTTAGCGGCACACTATGTTACAGCTTGCCATAAACAGAGGGACAACCACTAAATATAAGAAAAGAGTATATACAAATTATATGAATGTATATTTATACACTCAGGGATATATCTGTTTATACACTGTATTGATAGATCTGTGTTTTTGTGTACAACCATGAATGTTTTTCGATGCTTTGGCAACATAAGATGTACCTTGTCATGCCAATAAAGCGATTTGAATTGAATTGAATTGAGTCAGGAGGTGAAACACTCGCCGCAGAATACCCAGCCTCTGACCTGCTCTTGTAGTCACAGTATTTCTGTGGCTGGTCCAGTTAAGTTTCTGGTCAATGGCGACCCCCAGGATGTTGATGGTGGGGGATTAGACGATGGTAATGCCAAGTTTCTGGTTGATGGCGATCCCCAGGATGTTGATGGTGGGGGATTCGACGATGGTAATGCCAAGTTTCTGGTTGATGGCGATCCCCAGGATGTTGATGGTGGGGGATTAGACGATGGTAATGCCAAGTTTCTGGTTGATGGCGATCCCCAGGATGTTGATAGTGGGGGATTAGACGATGGTAATGCCAAGGATGGTTTCTATACTCAAGAAACTGACGTGACCAAGTTGGCTTCTCCAATCTGGAGGCCAGCCACCACTTGGTGAGTTTGTAGGTTTTAAAATTACATATCAGAGTGTATATTACTGATCAGCACACGTGGTGAAGAATATTAAAATGCCTTGCCCCAGAATATTTTCTTATTTGCAATTGGTATTCCAGTTTTTTTTAAATGTTAATCTTTACTTGCTTTGTAAGACCAAGTGGCCTCAAACAAAGGCACGTAAAATCTGTTTTTATAAGTTTAACAAAACGCCTGAATCATGCTGTTAGCTCTCAGCATATAAAACACAAGTGGTGTTGTTCACAGCCGCTGTTGGCAAGACCGGAAGCCACATCTCACAGCCTTTCAAAACCCATTCTATCATGAAAGTGTGGACAGTAAGTAATAGAGACACCAGCAGAGGGAGATAGATAATGATGTGAGTGTGTACAGTGAGTGATAGAGAGACACCGACAGAGGGAGATAGATAACGGTGGGAGTGAGTACAGTGATACAGAGAGACAGCGACAGAGGGAGATAGATAATGGTGGGAGTGAGTACAGTGATACAGCGACAGAGGGAGATAGATAAACGTGTGACTGAGTCTTAATGTTGTGGGTTCAAGTCCCAACTCCAGAGACTTGAGCACAAAGTCTAGGCTGACACTCCCAGTAGTGGGGGAGCTCTGCACTGTCGGAGGGGCAGTACTGAGGGAGCGCCGCACTGTCGGAGGGGCAGTACTGCGGGAGCGCCGCACTGTCGGAGGGGCAGTACTGAGGGAGCGCCGCACTGTCGGAGGGGCAGTACTGAGGGAGCGCCGCACTGTCGGAGGGGCAGTACTGAGGGAGCGCCGCACTGTCGGAGGGGCAGTACTGAGGGAGCGCCGCACTGTCGGAGGGGCAGTACTGAGGGAGCGCCGCACTGTCGGAGGGGCAGTACTGAGGGAGCGCCGCACTGTCGGAGGGGCAGTACTGAGGGAGCGCTGCACTGTCGGAGGGGCAGTACTGAGGGAGCGCTGCACTGTCGGAGGGGCAGTACTGAGGGAGCGCTGCACTGTCGGAGGGGCAGTACTGAGGGAGCGTTGCACTGTCGGAGGGGCAGTACTGAGGGAGCGCTGCGCTGTCGGAGGGGCAGTACTGAGGGAGCGCTGCGCTGTCGGAGGGGCAGTACTGAGGGAGCGCTGCGCTGTCGGAGGGGCAGTACTGAGGGAGCGCTGCGCTGTCGGAGGGGCAGTACTGAGGGAGCGCTGTGCTGTCTGAGGGGCAGTACTGAGGGAGCGCTGCACTGTCTGAGGGGCAGTACTGAGGGAGCGCTGCACTGTCGGAGGGGCAGTACTGAGGGAGCGCTGCACTGTCGGAGGGGCAGTACTGAGGGAGCGCTGCGCTGTCGGAGGGGCAGTACTGAGGGAGCGCTGCGCTGTCGGAGGGGCAGTACTGAGGGAGCGCTGCGCTGTCGGAGGGGCAGTACTGAGGGAGCGCTGCGCTGTCGGAGGGGCAGTACTGAGGGAGCGCTGCGCTGTCGGAGGGGCAGTACTGAGGGAGCGCTGCGCTGTCGGAGGGGCAGTACTGAGGGAGCGCTGCGCTGTCGGAGGGGCAGTACTGAGGGAGCGCTGCGCTGTCGGAGGGGCAGTACTGAGGGAGCGCTGCGCTGTCGGAGGGGCAGTACTGAGGGAGCGCTGCACTGTCGGAGGGGCAGTACTGAGGGAGCGCTGCACTGTCGGAGGGGCAGTACTGAGGGAGCGCTGCACTGTCGGAGGGGCAGTACTGAGGGAGCGCTGTACTGTCGGAGGGGCAGTACTGAGGGAGCGCTGCACTGTCGGAGGGGCAGTACTGAGGGAGCGCCGCACTGTCGGAGGGGCAGTACTGAGGGAGTGCTGCACTGTCGGAGACGCCATCTTTCAGATGAGATGTTAAACCAAGTCTGCTCTCTCAAGAGGACATAAAAGATCCCACAGCACTATTTCGAAGAACAGCAGGCAGGGGAGCTCTCCCCAATGTCCTGAGGCCAATATTTATCCCTCAATCGACATCACCAGAACAGATTCTGTGGTCATTATGACATCGCTGTCTGCGGGAGCTTGCTGTGCGCAGTTTGGCTGCCGTGTTTCCTACATTACAACAATGACTACAGTTCAACTGGCTGTAAAGCGCTTTGAGACATCCTGAGCTGGTGAAAGGCGCTATAGAAAGGCAAGTCCTTTCTTTCAAACGCCAAATCAGCAGATGGAACAATTCAATCGGTGCTTTTTATATATAAAAAACAATATTCGCAATGCAAAAAACAGCCAATAATTTAGAATGCCATCAACATTTTCCCGATAATAATAACTTTATTTTCCTCCGGAATCCCTTTCTTTTTAAAAAAAAAATAGTGCTGAAAGAGTTAATAAAGTCTCCCTGGAGTTGCACACCGCGCTGGTCCCTGCAGACTTCACTTTGAACCACTCCAGGATTCAGCTGGAAAGAGGATCGGGTCGGGGAGCCGGCTTTGATGCAGAGTTGATGCAGAGTTGGGTCGGAGCAATCTCCCTTTGGCCAGCTGCAAGGTGGTGACTTGCACATGGGCAGGGCAGGGAGTGCGGGGGAGAAGCTCCTGCAAGCTCACAGGAGGAACAGCGAGGAGAGGCGAAGGTGCGAACTGCAGATGGAGGTGATTGAAAGCCAACGCGGCCGGTCGCTGCGGCTGCTCGACCGGGAGATGGAGACGGTGAAGAGCACACTGCGGCTCACCCGGGCGATCGGCGGCTACAGTCTCCAGCCTGCCCCTCTCGCCGCTCACCAGCTCCCCCGGGGAGGGAGGGGACCAGGGCAGGGTCAGGCAGGCCACCCCCCAGGTGAGGAAGGGCTGGGCGAGAACCTGACCGGAGAAGGGTCTCAGCTGGGCAACAGGAACGAAGCCCGCGGGGAGGAAAGATTAAAAGTGGAAGCAAAGAGGTCCGGATTCAGAAGGGGAAGGTTGGCTGGTTCTCTGGTGACTGCCCCCTCCCTTCTTGACCGCAGGGGTCTTCAGAAAGCGAGCACTGACTGGTGTAAGGCGAGCGAAGACAAGACAAACACTGGGGTTAAAGGAACAGTACTGGCCAGGGGAACAGATCCCCGTTGTAAATCAGTGAGTGCTGGACCTGTGATAGTTTCTTCTGAAGAGAGAGAGGCAGGGTCAAGCACTAAATCCCAATTGAAGCGGCCTTTGGACTTCACTGCTAGGTCCCTGGAGTCCTTTGGCACTGTGGGCAGGCCACGCAATGGCCGTTGTGTTCCAGTCAATGACCACCCTTCAGCCAGAGAAAAAGGACCCAAGTCATCTCACTATGTCAGTGATGTATTTCCCACATTAGCCAGGCTGCCAGGTTTCCATCAGCCAGCGCTAGGGTCCCCATTGAGCAGGAGCCTCTCGGCTCCTTCCCATTCACCCCAAGTCTTGTCCACTGCTCCCCGGTTCTGCTCTGCCAGAGAGCCGGGGCGGAAAGATCTGGCCGAGTGTCCCGGGGATGTGGAGAAGATCTGGGCCAGCCCCAGTGCCCCGAGGAGGAGCTCACAGTGGCGGCGCCAGCTCGCTGTCGATGTCCCGGTCGCCACGTTCGGCCCCAGGGACAGCGGCCAAGTCAGGGTGGTGATGTCCAAGTGGGAGAAGGCTCGCGTCCTCCGCCAGATGGTCTTGAGCTACAACCGGCCAGCCGACTGCACCCAACACCAGAGGGAGAGCCAGAGACTGTTGCAGGTCCAGATCAAGGCTTTCATTGCCGAGCTGGTGCAACAGAATCAAACCAGCTCCGGCAGATACAACTGAGTGAATTAACAGAGGAGGTATTCGAGGCTGGGCCACACTTTGAATCCCTCCCGTGGTCCCGTTCCCTGCCAGTCCCCGTGTGTCTGGTGTGTTCCAAGAGCCAGTTGAATGGAGGCGGTGATGGTGGCCCTGCCTTTCCACAGTGCGACGCGACTGAGAAAACGCCCCCATCGATCAACAACTATGGGAATCTGTAAGGAATTCCATTATCTAGCTAGGATCTCATCAAACCCCATGCCTAGGGGTGTGAGATTAGCTTTAAGTTTGATGTACAGACACTGTGTGAGATTTCCTCTGGTCTCTCTCCCTATGTGCTGGAGACTGGGGCGAACCATGTTCAAATTAGATGGGCTGAATGGCCAGATTAGATGGGCTGAATGGCCCTGTTTCTGTTCTCATATTAAACTCTACCATTCTTCAGCAGGGCCATTCCTGTCCCTAGCCAAATGTTACTGGCATCCTGAAAGAAATGTTTAAAGTTCTGAGCTCGTTACCAATAGCGAATGGAGGAAATTTCCACCAATCCATTTATAGGGACCACCGCCGATAGCTGTCCTTCCCAAGATGGGCAAAATGGCCCGAAAAGGGATTTAAATTATTGTTGAAACTCTAAAGAAGCGAGAGGAACATGCTGAAAGCAAATGCAGTAAAGGTAGACATTGGAAACCCAACCCAAGAATTCGTCTACACAACATGCAAGGTTATATAGAATTATATCGAATGTACAGCACAGAAACAGGCTGTTCAGCCCAACTGCTCCATGCTGGTGTTTATGCTTCACACCACCCCTCTTCATCTCACCCTATCAGAATATCCTATTCCTCTCTCTCATGTGTTTATCTAACTTCCCCTTAAATGCATCTGTGCTATTCGTCTCAACCACTCCCTGTGGGAGCGAGTTCCACATTCTCACCACTCTCTGGGTAAAGAAGTTTCTCCTGAATTCCCCATTGGATTTATTAGTGACTATCCCTAGTTTTGGGACTCCTCCACAAGTGGAAATATTTTCTCTGCGCCTACCCCACCAAACCTCTTCAAAAGGTTACGGCACTTTATGTTTTTAAGACATTTTCTGATGTCACCTGGTGAACTATGTCAAAATCCAGTTTATGTCACAAAAGGAGATGTCACAGTTGGTGTGAGGCTGTTATAAAACAAAGGGGGGGGGGCGGGGAACCTGTTGCCTGCAGTGAGAGGAGACTCGGGGCTGAAACCCTACTTGCTGTGTGTGTCCTGGTCTGGCATGTCTGACGAGGCCGAGGGTTGCTGTAAAGGGCCGGGAGTGCGACAGACTCTGTTCGGGGAGCTACTGGAGAAAGTGGTCGTGAGGAGCTTACTGGATCCGCTGTGCCACCGGTGGGAGCCGCTCATTTACCACACCCTGTCGCACGTCCTGCGACACGTCGACGTGCTGGGATTCGATTCCCTCCTCTCCGATTACATCGCTTTCGTCCACCGGCCACGCGACAAGCGGAGTCTCGGCTTCTACTTGGAGTTCACGGAGATCTGTATCAACACCATCCTGTACTGGGTGTTTGCCCGAAGGGTCAGCCCCTTGTTGGTGCAGAAACTACTGGAGAGAACCGTCAGCTACCTGGGAGATAGGGGAAGCCGGCTAGGACTGATCTGGAGGTAATTTACTGGGAGCTATTGGCCACCTTTGTGTAAACTTCCATGGAACCATCCACAGCTGGCCGTGCTTTTGGATGTAGAATGTGCATTGCCCTTATTTTAAACAAAGAAAAAAGAACTTGCATTTATATCGCGCGTTTCACAACGTCTCAAAGCGCTTTACACCCAATGAAGTACTTTATTGAAGTGTAGTCATTGTTGTAATGTAGGAAACGCGACAGCCAATTTGCACACAGCAAGTTCTAACAAACAGCAATGAGATAAATGACCAGATAATCTGATTTTAGTGGTATTGGTTAAAGGGACAAATATTGGCCAGGACACCGGGGAGATCTCACCCCGCTCTTCTTCAAAATAGTGGCCGTGGGATCTTTTACGTCCACCTGAGAGGGCAGACGGGGCCTCGGTTTAAAGCCTAATCCGAAAGATGGCACCTCCAACAGTGCAGCACTCCTTCAGCACTGGCCCTCCGACAGTGCAGCACTCCCTTGGCACGGCACCTCCCGACAGTGCAGCACTCGCTCAGTACTGCCCCTCCTGACAGTGCAGCACTCCCTCAATACTGCCCCTCCGACACTGCAGCACTCCCTCAACACTGCCCCTCCAACAATGCAGCACTCCCTCAGCACTGACCCTCCCGACAGCACAGCGCTCCCTCAGTACTGCCTCTCCGACAGCACAGCGCTCTCTTAGTACTGCCCCTCTGACAGTGCAGCGCTCCCTCAGTACTGCCCCTCCGACAGTGCAGCGCTCCCTCAGTACTGCCCCTCCGGCAGCGCAGCGCTCCCTCAGTACAGCCCTTCTGACAGTGCATTATTCCCTCAGCACTGACCCAACAGCGCAGCGCTCCCTCAGTATTGCCCCGCCGACAGCGCAGCGCTCCCTCAGTACTGCCCCTCCGACAGTGCAGAGCTCACTCAGTACTGCCCCTCCGACAGCGCAGCACTCCCTCAGTAGTGCCCCTCCGACAGCGCAGCGCTCCCTCAGTACTGCCCCTCCAACAGTGCAGCACTCCCTCGGTACTGCCCCTCCGACAGTGCAGCACTCCCTCAGTAACTGACCCTCCGACAGGGCAGTGCTCCCTCAGCAGTGACCCTCCGACAGTGCAGGGCTCCCTCAGTACTGCCCCTCCTACAGTGCAGCACCCCCTCAGTACTGCCCCTCCGACAGTGCAGCACTCCCTCAGTATTGCCCCTCCCACAGTGCAGCGCTCCCTCAGTACTACCCCTCCGACAGTGCAGCACTCCCTCAGTACTGCCCCTCCGACAGTGCAGCACTCCCTCAGTACTGCCCCTCTGACAGTGCAGCACTCCCTCAGTACTGCCCCTCCGACAGTGCAGCACTCCCTCAGTACTGCCCCTCTGACAGTGCAGCACTCCCTCAGTACTGCCCCTCCTACAGTGCAGCACTCCCTCAGTACTACCCCTCCGACAGTGCAGCACTCCCTCAGTACTGCCCCTCCTACAGTGCAGCACTCCTTCAGTACTGCCCCTCTGACAGTGCAGCACTCCCTCAGTACTGCCCCTCCGACAGTGCAGCACTCCCTCAGTACTGCCCCTCTGACAGTGCAGCGCTCCCTCAGTACTGCCACTCCGACAGTGCAGCGCTCCCTCAGTACTGCCCCTCTGACAGTGCAGCACTCCCTCAGTACTGCCCCTCCGACAGTGCAGCACTCCCTCAGTACTGCCCCTGACAGTGCAGCGCTCCCTCAGTACTGCCCCTCTGACAGTGCAGCGCTCCCTCAGTACTGCCCCTCCGACAGTGCAGCGCTCCCTCAGTACTGCCCCTCTGACAGTGCAGCACTCCCTCAGTACTGCCCCTCTGACAGTGCAGCACTCCCTCAGTACTGCCCCTCCGACAGTGGAGCACTCCCTCAGTACTGCCCCTCCGACAGTGCAGCACTCCCTCAGTACTGCCACTCTGACAGTGCAGCGCTCCCTCAGTGCTGCCCCTCCGACAGTGCAGCGCTCCCTCAGTACTGCACCTCCGACAGCGCAGCGCTCCCTCGGTACTGCCCCTCCGACAGTGCAGCATCCCTCAGTACTGCCCCTCCGACAGTGCAGCACTCCCTCAGTACTGCCCCTCCGACAGTGCAGCACTCCCTCAGTACTGACCCTCCGACAGTGCAGAGCTCACTCAGTACTGCCCCTCCGACAGTGCAGCACTCCCTCAGTACTGCCCCTCCAACAGTGCAGCACTCCCTCAGTACTGACCCTCCGACAGTGCAGAGCTCACTCAGTACTGCCCCTCCGACAGTGCAGCACTCCCTCAGTACTGCCCCTCCGACAGTGCAGCACTCCCTCAGTACTGACCCTCCGACAGTGCAGAGCTCACTCAGTACTGCCCCTCCGACAGTGCAGCACTCCCTCAGTACTGCCCCTCCGACAGTGCAGCACTCCCTCAGTACTGACCCTCCAACAGTGCAGAGCTCACTCAGTACTGCCCCTCCGACAGCGCAGCGCTCCCTCAGTAATGTACTGGAGTGTCAGCCTAAATTTTGATGCTCAAGTCTCTGGAGTGGGACTTGAAAAGAGAGAAAGAAAGACTTGCATTTATATGGCGCCTTTCACGACCACCGGACGTCCCAAAGCACTTTACAGCCAATGAAGTACATTTTTGAAGTGTCGTCACTGTTGTAATGTAGGAATGAACCCACAACCTTCTGACTCAAAAGCGAGAGTGCTGCCCACTGAGCCACGGCTGACACTTTCATTCAACGATCCACATCTGGCCGTGTTTTTGATGTTGATTATGTATTAATTATATTTTACTGTGTAATACGTTTAGTGCTAATTATTGCGCTCCTGTGAAGCGCTTTGTCTTCCTATGTTAAAGGCGCTCTATAAATGCAAGTTTCTGGTATAATGTTGCTCACCTGAGTTTACTCTATCTCTCGCTTCTTTTTAAAAGCGAGCTAACCATTCTCTGGAGTGAAGGAGTTTCTGCTGAATTCCCTATTGGATTTATTAGTGACTATCTTATATTTATGACCCCTAGTTCTGGTCTCCCCCACAAGTGTACATCTCTACATCTACCCTATCAAACCCTTTCTGTGAAACGGCACCAACTGTTACTGCTGTCAATCATAGAGACATAAGAACATAAGAATTAGGAGCAGGATTTGGCCCCTTGAGCCTGCTCCGCCATTCAATAAGATCATGGCTGATCTTCTACCTCATCTCCACTTTCCTGCACTATCCCCA
Source organism: Somniosus microcephalus (assembly GCF_052327205.1). Classification (NCBI taxonomy): domain Eukaryota; kingdom Metazoa; phylum Chordata; class Chondrichthyes; order Squaliformes; family Somniosidae; genus Somniosus; species Somniosus microcephalus. Next base: position 367,665,142 of record NC_140989.1, read on the forward strand.
TATCATTTGATTCCCTTAATATTCAAAAATCTATCGATCTCTGTCTTGAATATACTCAACGACTGAGCCTCCACAGCCCTCTGGGGTAGAGAATTCCAAAGATTCACCACCCTCTGAGTGAAGAAATTTCTCCTCATCTCAGTCCTAAATGGCCGACACCTTATTCTGAGACTGTGACCCCTGGTTCTAGATTCCCCCAGCCAGGGGAAACATCCTCCCTGCATCTACCCTGTCAAACCCTGTAAGAATTTTTATGTTTCAGTGAGACGATGGAGTTCTGCCTCACAGGCCTTTGTTGCTACATCTATAAGCAGCTCCTGGCCAGGAATTCAGATTAAGACCATGACTAGAGCTTGCATGAGAAAATTGTGCCGAAGATGTTCCCCTTTTTACCTGGTTTTCACAATGACAATAAATGGCGTGACTTCAAAAGCAAATGCAAGACCTACCATCATAATATTCAAAGATCTAAAAGAATGTTCCTTTGTGCCTGGGCCCTAAGCTCTGGAATTCCCTTCCTAAACCTCTCCACCTCTCCTCCTTTAAGACGCTCCTTAAAACCTGCCTCTTTGACCCAGCTTTTGGTCACCGGCCCTAATATCTCCTTATGTGGCTCGGTGTCAAATTTTGGTGTGATCATCACTCCTGTGAAGCTCCTTGGGACCTTTCACTACATTAAAGGCGCTATATAAATACAAGCTGTTGTTGTTGCCGTATATTATAAGCTTCCGCTCATATCTAATGGCAGAAATTCAGGAATTCTAAGTAAGACAAGTGAACAAAACTTGAATGATAAAATTGTGTTGAAGGGAATTCCCCTTTTTATGTGGTTTTCAAAATGGAAATAAATGGCGTGACTTTAAATGCAAGAACCATCATCGTAACATTCAAAGTTCTAAAAGAATGTAAATTTGTGCATCCGTGTTCTCCTGGGACCTGTTGCTTTCGAATAACGTGCGTCATTTACAAATGATGAGGTAAATAATAAACCGTAGTAGAGGCTGCTTTTAAAATGTCGTTATTAACTGGGCTTCTGAATTCCCTGTTTGCGTTGCAGGACCTTCACACCAGTGTACAATCCAAACCCATTAAGCGGAGTGACCCCCTTACACTTTGTAGCTCAAGGCAGGCAGTCAGACATTCTGAAGATTTTACTCCAGTATGGGATACTGGAGAGCGAGCACAGCCCCATGTCCACAATCCTCATCGTCCTCTTCTACCCAACACCAGTAGCAAGAGTGCATGACCCTGAGTCAACACACATAATAGAGGAGGCAAAACTATGTCTCGGTTTATGCGTTAGAGTGATGTGTCGCATACACGTCGCACAGATTAAGGTAGGTTCTGCTGTCAGCCATGCAAGATATTCAAAGACTTGTTTTTGTTTGGAGTTAACATGTTTGTTTTTTAACAGTCCAAAGGCTCTGTTTAATACACGGATCCATTGTGCCTCACAACCCCCCCTGTGACGGCTTTGGAAGCTGTTAACATTAGAGCGATTTTAAAATGCTCCTCCTTGTGTTCAAATCCCTCCATGGTCTTGGCCCTTCCCTATCTGTGCAACCTCCTCCAGTTCTATGACCCTCCTGGGATCTCTGCGCTCCTCCAATTCTGAACTTCTTGCGCATCCCCCGATTTTCATCGCTCCACCGTTGGCAGCCGTGCCTTCAGCTGTCTGGGGCCCTAAGCTTGGGAATTCGCTCCCTAAACCTCTCCGCCTCTCCCGTCCTTTTTAGACGCTCCTTAAAACCTACCTCTTTGACCAAGCTTTCGGTCACCTGTCCTAATATCTCTTTATGTGGCTCGGTGTCAAATTCTGTTTGATAATCGCTCCTGGGAAGCGCCTTGGGACAGTTTACTATGTTAAAGGCGCTGTATAAATGCAAGTTGTTGTTATAAGCCCGATAGTCCTGTCCTGGGAACCTGGGGAATGCTTAGTTCCCAGACGTAAAGGAGAGGGTATTACATTGCCTGTGGAATTCTGGACCTTCTCTCAAAACTGGGGGAAGAGGAGCGAGCATGGCTCCTGCAACAAGCACAGGTATTGTATTGTAATTGCATAGAACCAAGGGAGAAGAGGCCCCAACGGGATGTCCCACCTCATCTTTCTCCGGATGAGTTGAGGGAAGCGTGGAACTAGCCCTTCTCAGCCATGCTCATGACCAAAATCCCCAAGCCGAGTGGGTTCAGGCCAGCTCAGACGGAGCCCACCTTCCCAGCGAGGGGAGAGAGGAAGTTTGGGCCCACATTCGCCCCGCTTCAAAAGCGGGGATTGAATCTGATGCCCTACTGATATAGTTAGAAATGATAGAATCGTATGGCACAGAAAGAGGCCATTCGGCCTGCCGTGCCTGTGCCGGTTTTTTGAAAGAGCTATCCAATTAGGCAGCACGGTGGCATAGTGGTTAGCACTGTTGCCTCACAGCGCCAGGGACCCGGGTTCGAATCCGGCCTCGGGTGACTGTCTGTGTGGAGTTTGCACATTCTCCCCGTGTTTGCGTGGGTTTTCTCCGGGTGCTCCGGTTTCCTCCCACAGTCCAAAAATGTGCGGGTTAGGTTGATTGGCTATGATAAATTGACCCTTAGTGTTAGGGGGATTAAATACGTGGGGTTACAGGGATATGGTGGGATATGTGTTGGTGTAGGGGTTACGGGGATCGGGTGGGATATGTGTCAGTGCAGGCTCGATGGGCCGAAATGGCCTCTATCTGCACTGTGGGGTTTCTGTGATTCTGTGATTCTGTGATGTGTCGGTGCAGGCTCGATGGGCCGAAATGGCCTCTATCTGCACTGTGGGGTTTCTGTGATTCTGTGAATTAGGCCCACACCCCAGCTTTTTGCAAATTAGTCCTCTTCAAGAACATGTCCAATTGCCTTTTGAAAGATTCTTTTGAAAGAATCTGATTCCACCACCCTTTCAGATAGTGCGTACCAGATCTTAACAACCCTCTGTGCGAAGAAATTTCTCCTCATTTCCCCTTTAGTTCTTTTGCCAGTTATTTTCTGTAACCTCTCTGGTTAATGATCCACTTGCCAGAGGAAGCAATTTCTCCCTACTTGCTCTATCGAAACCCCTCGTCACTTTAAACACCTCTGTTAAATCTCCGCTTAACCTTCTCTGCTCTAAGGAGAACAACCTCAACTTCTCTAGTCTCCCCACATAACTGAAGTCCCTCTTCCCTGGTACCATGCTAGTAAATCTAGGAAGAGAGGGATAAACAGAGGGACGTATGTGGAGAGAAAGAGGGAGACAGACATGGAGAGAGGGAAACACAAGGACAGAGAGAGAGTGTCAGGTGAGGACTGTGTTGGGCCTTGCTGTGTTGCCCCTTGAGTGAATAGACCAGTGACATTTGTAAAGTCTCACGGGTAATACTTTGTCTCTTGGGTGAGATACCGGAGAGCTCCCAGTGTCTGAGGGACCATACACCCAGCACCGAGTCAACAACAACAACTTGCATTTATATAGCGCCATTAATGTAGTAAAATGTCCCAACTTCACAGGCGGGTTATCAAACAAAATTTGACACCGAGCCACACAAGGAGATATTAGGGTAGATGACCAAAAGCTTGGTCAAAGAGCATCTTAAAAGAGGAGAGAGAAGCAGAGAGGTTTAGGGAGGGAATTCCAGAGCTTAGGGGCCCAGGCAGCTGAAGGCACGGCCGCCAATGGTGGAGCGATTAAAAACGGGGATGCTCAAGAGGCCAGAATTGGAGGAGAGCAGAGATCGTGTAGGGCTGGAGGAGGTTAGAGAGATAGGGATGGGCAAGGTCATGGATGGAAGTGTAAACAATCGAGGCGTTGCCGGACACCTTCAGGAGAGGAGGGGAAGGCGAGCACATTGGTGAGAAAAGAGGCTGTGTTTTAACGAGTAAGATACAGATAGCAGTGTAACACACTCTCCTTGTTGCTTTTGTTTGTAGGCACATAATAGTTTTAGACGGCAACCTCTCATTTCTAACTGGTTGGATTACGTTCCTGTGACACGGTATCAAGAGCCGTGTGAGCTACTCCACCTCTGCAGAATGTCTATTAGAAGTTGCCTGCTAGCCAACAGCGGGCTGCCCAGTGGAATATCCTCACTGCCGCTTCCCAGATCGCTTCAGAATTACTTGAACTTGGAAAGCTAAGGTGGAAAGACCTCCCTCCTCCCCACCTTTGGCTGCAGACCTGTTTTAACAGATTGGGGACAGGGACAACAGAGAAGAAAAAAAAAACTCCTGGCCCTTCAGGAGAGAAAAAAGAACCGATTCATTATCACAGCGTTTACATCACGTTCTATCGCTTCACAACATGCAATAAACTCAGAAATTGCAGCAATTTCTGCAACTGTTTTATTGTTTCCTTACCAACCCTTTAAAAACGGCATTCAAACTTTTCACAGAAACTGAATTTATAGTTAAAATTCAAAAAGCAAATCATTTACAAACTTTAAATTTGTACCCAAGTCAAACTTCTGATAAAACACTGGCCCAGAATCTGCGACAGCGGGGCATTTCGCGCCACACACCCAGTTAGTTAGGACTTTTCCCCCCTCATCCTTCAGCACGAACATAATTTGGAAGTGCGAGCTGATAACGGAGCGGCAAGGGCAGCAGGGCACCTGGGACCATGGTGATCGATGGGACCAACCGTGCATCTCCTTAATCAGTGAGATTTAAGGGTTGAGAAATTAAAAGAGGGAGGGCTGAGAAGGAAATAGGGTGAATTAGAGTAAAATCAGGGACAGAAAGAGAAATAAAGAGAGGGAAAGATAGAGTGGATTAAGAGAGAGAAGGCAGAAGAAAGGAAAAGTAATAATAAAAAATAATATTTTAAAAATCCCCAACACAATTTATTACTTGCAGGAAATGAGACTCCACAGTTTCAATTGTTCCCTTTCCGGGCCGGAGAGGTTGAGCAGCATTGCCCAAACATAAATCTCCTCATTAAAAAGGGTACTTAAGTAGCAGCCCTAACTGCAGTGAGTTTAATGGGTAATTAATGCGCAAATGCAGCAACTTCGTGATACTCGGGGAGGTTGGGGGCGAGATGCCGTTTTCGCGAAGCTAACGGCGGAGCAGAGCAAATCGGCCATCGACGTGTGGCGATTCGCACCTCACGCCGTATCTCTTCCTCGCCACAAGTTGCTGAAGGATTTACACGTTAATGATGCCTTTGTTTTGGCAGCAAAACCTGGGCCAGTATCTTTATTTTTCAAATTACGCCGGTGCTTGCAAACACCACGTTATTAACAGCTTTGCTGCTGTTTGGAGCTAAACTGTTCTCAGCTGGAACCATCTGCCTGTGGAGATTGCCTGGCTGCAAGGCAGTCTGCTTCATACCTTTTCCTCAGGCCCGTTAGGTACATCCGCAAACGATCTGGGTCCAGGCAGGAGTTTCTTGCTGCCTGCACTAGTCTGGTAGCCAGGTGATGCATCGCTCGCTGCTGCAGAGACTCAGCAGTGTTGCTCTGTTTACGCTGCAATTCAGCAAAAAATACGAGAATCAGACTTCTACTACAGAATCAACTGGTGTACTTATAAAATGTAACATCAATTCAAAAACATACCAGCCTTTTGTGTTGGCTGAGGATCAGTGGGTAGCACTCTCGCGTCTGAGTCAGGAGAGCTGATGGTTTGAGTCACACTCCAGAGACTCGAGCCCATAATGCAGGCTGACACTCCCGGTGCAGTACTGAAGAAATGCTGCACTGTCGGAGGGGCAGTACTGAGGGAGTGCTGCACTGTCGGAGGGGCAGTACTGAGGAAGCGCTGCACTGTCAGAGGGGCAGTACTGAGGGAGTGCTGCACTGTCGGAGGGGCAGTACTGAGGGAGTGCTGCACTGTCGGAGGGGCAGTACTGAGGGAGTGCTGCACTGTCAGAGGGGCAGTACTGAGGGAGTGCTGCACTGTCGGAGGGGCAGTACTGAGGGAGTGCTGCACTGTCAGAGGGGCAGTACTGAGGGAGTGCTGCACTGTCGGAGGGGCAGTACTGAGGGAGTGCTGCACTGTCAGAGGGGCAGTACTGAGGGAGTGCTGCACTGTCGGAGGGGCAGTACTGAGGGAGTGCTGCACTGTCAGAGGGGCAGTACTGAGGGAGTGCTGCACTGTCGGAGGGGCAGTACTGAGGGAGTGCTGCACTGTCAGAGGGGCAGTACTGAGGGAGCGCTGCACTGTCGGAGGGGCAGTACTGAGGGAGTGCTGCACTGTCAGAGGGGCAGTACTGAGGGAGTGCTGCACTGTCGGAGGGGCAGTACTGAGGGAGTGCTGCACTGTCGGAGGGGCAGTACTGAGGAAGCGCTGCACTGTCAGAGGGGCAGTACTGAGGGAGTGCTGCACTGTCAGAGGGGCAGTACTGAGGGAGCGTTGCACTGTCGGAGGGGCAGCACTGAGGGAGTGCTGCACTGTCGGAGGGGCAGTACTGAAGGAGCACTGCACTGTCGGAGTGGCAGTACTGAGGGAGTGCAGCACTGTCGGAGGGTTAGTACTGAGAGAGCGCTGCACTGTCGGAGGGGAAATACTGAGCGAGCGCTGCACTGTCGGAGGGGCAGTACTGAGGGAGCGCTGCACTGTCGGAGGGGCAGTACTGAAGGAGCGCTGCACTGCCGGAGGAGCAGCACTGAGGGAGCGCTGCACTGTCGGAGGGGCAGTACTGAGGGAGCGCTGCACTGTCGGAGGGGCAGTACTGAAGGAGCGCTGCACTGCCGGAGGAGCAGCACTGAGGGAGCGCTGCACTGTCGGAGGGGCAGTACTGAGGGAGCGCTGCACTGTCGGAGGGGCAGTTCTGAGGAAGCGCTGCACTGTCGGAGGGCAGTACTGAGGGAGCGCTGCACAGTCGGAGGGGCAGTACTGAGGGAGTGCTGCACTGTTGGCGGGTCAGTACTGAGGGAGCGCTGCACTGTCGGCGGGTCAGTACTGAGGGAGCGCTGCGCTGTCGGAGGCGCAGTACTGAGGGAGTGCTGCACTGTCGGGGGGCAGTACTGAGGGAGCGCTGCACTGTCGGAGGGGCAGTACTGAGGGAGTGCTGCACTGTCGGAGGGGCAGTACTGAGGGAGGGCTGCACTGTCGGAGGGCAGTACTGAGGGAGCGCTGCACTGTCGGAGGGGCAGTACTGAGGGAGTGCTGCACTGTCGAAGGGACAGTACTGAGGGAGCGCTGCACTGTTGGAGGAGCAGTACTGCGAGAGCGCTGCACAGTCGGTGGGGCACTACTGAGGGAGCGCTGCACTGTCGGAGGGGCAGTACTGAGGGACTGCTGCACTGTCGGAGGGGCAGTACTGAGGGAGCGCTGCAGTGTCGGAGGGGCAGTACTGAGGACGCGCTGCACTGTTGGACGGGCAGTACTGAGGGAGCGCTGCACTGATGGAGGGGCAGTACTGAGGGAGCACTGCACTGTCGAGGGGCAGTACTGAGGGAGTGCTGCACTGTCGGAGGGGCAGTACTGTGGGAGTGCTGCACTTTTGGAGGGCAGTACTGAGGGAGCGCCGCACTGTCGGAGGGGCAGTACTGAGTACTGAGGGAGCGCCGCACTGTCGGAGGGGCAGTACTGAGGGAGTGCTGTACTGTCAGAGGGCAGTACTGAGGGAGCGCTGCACAGTCGGAGGGGCAGTATTGAGGGAGTGCTGCACTGTTGGAGGGGCAGTACTGAGGGACTGCTGCACTGTCGGAGGGGCAGTACTGAGGGAGTGCTGCAGTGTCGGAGGGGCAGTACTGAGGGAGCACTGCACTGTCGAGGGGCAGTACTGAGGGAGTGCTGCACTGTCGGAGGGGCAGTACTGTGGGAGTGCTGCACTGTTGGAGGGCAGTACTGAGGGAGCGCTGCACTGTCGAAGGGGAAATACTGAGCGAGCGCTGCACTGTCGGAGGGGCAGTACTGAGGGAGCGCTGCACTGTCAGAGGGACAGTACTGAGGGAGCGCTGCACTGTCGGAGGGTCAGTACTGAGGGAGTGCTGCACTGTCGGAGGGGCAGTACTGAGGGAGGGCTGCACTGTCAGAGGGCAGTACTGAGGGAGCGCTGCACTGTCGGAGGGGCAGTACTGAGGGAGTGCTGCTCTGTCGGAGGGACAGTACTGAGGGAGCGCTGCACTGTCGGAGGAGCAGTACTGAGGGACGCTGCACTGTTGGAGAGGTAGTACTGAGGGAGCGCTGCACTGTCGGAGGGGCAGTACTGAGGAAGCGCTGCACTGCCAGAGGGGAGTACTGGGAGAGCGCTGCACTGTCGGAGGGGCAGTACTGAGGGACGCTGCACTGTTGGAGAGGTAGTACTGAGGGAGCGCTGCACTGTCGGAGGGGCAGTACTGAGGGACCGCTGCACTGTCGGAGGGGCAGTACTGAGGGAGCGCAGCACTGTCAGAGGGGCAGTACTGAGGGAGCGCTGCACTGTCAGAGGGTCAGTACTGAGGGAGTGCAGCACTGTCGGAGAGGCAGTACTGAGGGAGCGCTGCACTGTCGGAGGGGCAGTTCTGAGGAAGCGCTGCACTGTCGGAGGGCAGTACTGAGGGAGTGCTGCACTGTCGGAGGGGCAGTACTGAGGGAGTGCTGCACTGTCGGAGGGGCAGAACTGAGGGAGTGCTGCACTGTCAGAGGGCAGTACTGGGAGAGCGCTGCACTGTCGGAGGGGCAGTACTGAGGGAGCGCTGCACTGTCGGAGGGGCAGTACTGAGGGACCGCTGCACTGTCGGAGGGGCAGTACTGAGGGAGCGCAGCACTGTCAGAGGGGCAGTACTGAGGGAGCGCTGCACTGTCAGAGGGTCAGTACTGAGGGAGTGCAGCACTGTCGGAGAGGCAGTACTGAGGGAGCGCTGCACTGTCGGAGGGGCAGTTCTGAGGAAGCGCTGCACTGTTGGAGGGCAGTACTGAGGGAGCGCTGCACAGTCGGAGGGGCAGTACTGAGGGAGTGCTGCACTGTCGGCGGGTCAGTACTGAGGGAGCGCTGCACTGTCGGAAGGGCAGTTCTGAGGAAGCGCTGCACTGTCGGAGGGCAGTACTGAGGGAGCGCTGCACAGTCGGAGGGGCAGTACTGAGGGAGTGCTGCACTGTCGGCGGGTCAGTACTGAGGGAGCGCTGCGCTGTCGGAGGCGCAGTACTGAGGGAAAGCTGCACTGTCGGAGAGGCCGTACTGAGGGAGCGCTGCACTGTCGGAGGGGCAGTACTGAGGGAGCGCAGCACTGTCAGAGGGGCAGTACTGAGGGAGCGCTGCACTGTCAGAGGGTCAGTACTGAGGGAGTGCAGCACTGTCGGAGAGGCAGTACTGAGGGAGCGCTGCACTGTCGGAGGGGCAGTTCTGAGGAAGCGCTGCACTGTCGGAGGGCAGTACTGAGGGAGTGCTGCACTGTCGGAGGGGCAGTACTGAGGGAGTGCTGCACTGTCGGAGGGGCAGAACTGAGGGAGTGCTGCACTGTCAGAGGGCAGTACTGGGAGAGCGCTGCACTGTCGGAGGGGCAGTACTGAGGGAGCGCTGCACTGTCGGAGGGGCAGTACTGAGGGACCGCTGCACTGTCGGAGGGGCAGTACTGAGGGAGCGCAGCACTGTCAGAGGGGCAGTACTGAGGGAGCGCTGCACTGTCAGAGGGTCAGTACTGAGGGAGTGCAGCACTGTCGGAGGGGCAGTACTGAGGAAGGGCTGCACTGTCAGAGGGCAGTACTGAGGGAGCGCTGCACTGTCGGAGGGGCAGTACTGAGGGAGTGCTGCACTGTCGGAGGGGCAGTACTGAGGGAGCGCTGCACTGTCGGAGGAGCAGTACTGAGGGACGCTGCACTGTTGGAGGGGTAGTACTGAGGGAGCGCTGCACTGTTGGAGGGGCAGTACTGAGGGAGTGCAGCACTGTCGGAGTGGCAGTACTGAGGGGGTGCTGCACTGTCGGGGGGGCAGTACTGAGGGAGCGCTGCACTGTCGGGGGGGCAGTACTGAGGGAGTGCAGCACTGTCGGAGTGGCAGTACTGAGGGGGTGCTGCACTGTCGGAGTGGCAGTACTGAGGGGGTGCTGCACTGTCGGGGGGGCAGTACTGAGGGACCGCTGCACTGTCGGAGAGGCAGTACTGAGGGAGCGCTGCCAATCCTCCAGGATTGGCCTGGATCCTCCAGGAATGAAAGATTAATCTCCAGGACACTGCTGCGAGCAACACCCAGGAAAAAATCATAGAGATGTTAAAATTTTCTTTGAGTACTTCATTTATTAGTTGTAAAGATATTGGAGATGGGAAAATTGCATGTCTTACGAACAGTCAAGAATCATCAAATTGAATAACAAAGGGACTTTTCGTTTTACACTTCACGTGGGATGGCAGGGAGTCGCGAGGATGGTCGTGTTGGGTGACCAATGGCGGGAGTGAGGGGGCAGGGCACCGCGAGGATGGTCGTGTTGGGCGACCAATGGCGGGAGTGTGAGGGGGCGGGGCACCGCGAGGATGGGATGTGTTGGGTGACCAATGGCGGGAGTGTGGGGGGCGGGGCACCGCGAGGATGGGACGTGTTGGGCGACCAATGGCAGGAGAGTGAGGGGGCGGGGCACCGCGAGGATGGGACGTGTTGGGCGACCAATGGCGGGAGTGTAGGGGCGGGGCACCGCGAGGATGAGACGCGTTGGGCGACCAATGGCAGGAGAGTGAAGGGGCGGGGCACCGCGAGGATGGGACGTGTTGGGCGACCAATGGCGGGAGAGTGAGGGGGCGGGGCACCGTGAGGATGGGACGTGTTGGGCGACCAATGGCGGGAGAGTGAGGGGGCGGGGCACCGCGAGGATGGGACGTGTTGGGCGACCAATGGCAGGAGTGTGGGAGCGGGGCACCGCGAGGGTGGGACGTGTTGGGTGACCAATGGCGGGAGTGTGGGGGCGGGGCACCGCGAGGATGGGACGTGTTGGGCAACCAATGGCAGGAGAGTGAGGGGGCGGGGCCCCACGAGGATAGGACGTGTTGAGTGACCAATGGCGGGAGTGTGAGGGGGCGGGGCACCGCGAGGATGGGACGTGTTGGGTGACCAATGGCGGGAGTGTGAGGGGGCGGGGCACCGCGAGGATGGGATATGTTGGGTGACCAATGGCGGGAGTGTGAGGGGGCGGGGCACCGCGAGGATGGGACGTGTTGGGTGACCAATGGCGGGAGTGTGAGGGGGCGGGGCATCGCGAGGATGGGACGTGTTGGGTGACCAATGGCAGGAGTGTGGGGCGGGGCTCCGCGAGGATGGGACGTGTTGGGTGACCAATGGCGGGAGTGTGGGGGCGGGGCACCGCGAGGATGGGACGTGTTGGGTGACCAATGGCGGGAGTGTGGGGGCGGGGCACCGCGAGGATGGGACGTGTTGGGTGACCAATGGCGGGAGTGTGGGGGCGGGGCACCGCGAGGATGGGGCGTGTTGGGTGACCAATGGCGTGAGTGTGGGGGCGGGGCACCGCGAGGATGGGACATGTTGGGCGACCAATGGCGGGAGTGTGGGGGCGGGGCACCGCGACGTTGGGACATGTTGGGTGACCAATGGTGGGAGTGTGGGGGGCGGGGCACCGCGAGGTTGGGATGTGTTGGGCGACCAATAGCGGGAGTGTGGGGGCGGGGCACCGCGAGGATGCGACGTGTTGGGTGACCAATGGCGGGAGTTTGAGCGGGCGGGGCACCGTGAGGATGGGATGTGTTGGGCGACCAATGGCGGGAATGTGGGGGTGGGGCACCGCGAGGATGGTCGTGTTGGGCGACCAATGGCGGGAGTGTGGGGGTGGGGCACCGTGAGGATGGGACGTGTTGGGCGACCAATGGCGGGAGTGTGGGGGGCGGGGCACCGCGAGGATGGGACGTGTTGGGTGACCAATGGCGGGAGTGTGGGGGCGGGGCACCGCGAGGATGGGACGTGTTGGGCGACCAATGGCGGGAGTGTGGGGGCGGGGCTCGGCGAGGATGGGATGTGTTGGGTGACCAATTGCGGGAGTGTGGGGGGCGGGGCACCACGAGGATCGGACGTGTTGGGTGACCAATGGCGGGAGTGTGGGGGCGGGGCACCGCGAGGATGGGACGTGTTGGGTGACCAAAGGCGGGAGTGTGGGGGCAGTGCTCGGCGAGGATGGGTCGTGTTGGGTGACCAATGGCGGGAGTGTGGGGGGCGGGGCACCGCGAGGTTGGGATATGTTGGGCGACCAATAGCGGGAGTGTGGGGGCGGGGCACCGCGAGGATGCGACGTGTTGGGTGACCAATGGCGGGAGTTTGAGCGGGCGGGGCACCGTGAGGATGGGATGTGTTGGGCGACCAATGGCGGGAATGTGGGGGTGGGGCACCGCGAGGATGGGATGTGTTGGGCGACCAATGGCGGGAGTGTGGGGGCGGGGCTCGGCGAGGATGGGACGTGTTGGGTGACCAATTGCGGGAGTGTGGGGGGCGGGGCACCACGAGGATGGGACGTGTTGGGTGACCAATGGCGGGAGTGTGGGGGCGGGGCACCACGAGGATGGGACGTGTTGGGCGACCAATGGCGGGAGTGTGGGGGTGGGGCACCGCGAGGATGGGATGTGTTGGGTGACCAATGGCGGGAGTGTGAGGGCGGGGCACCGCGAGGATGGGTTGTGTTGGGTGACCAATGGCGGGAGTGTGGGGGGCGGGGCACCGCGAGGATGGGACGTGTTGGGTGACCAATGGCGGGAGTGTGGGGGCAGTGCTCGGCGAGGATGGGTCGTGTTGGGTGACCAATGGCGGGAGTGTGGGGGATGGGGCACCGTGAGAATGGGACATGTTGGGTGACCAATGGCGGGATTGTGGGGGCAGGGCTCGGCGAGAATGGGTCGTGTTGGGCGACCAATGGCGGGAGTGTGGGGGATGGGGCACCGCGAGGATGGGACGTGTTGGGCGACCAATGGCGGGAGTGTGGGGGTGGGGCACCGCGAGGATGGGACGTGTTGGGTGACCAATGGCGGGAGTGTGAGGGTGCGGGGCACCGCGAGGATGGGACGTGTTTGGCGACCAATGGCGGGAGTGTGAGGGGGCGGGGCTCGGTGAGGATGGGACGTGTTGGGTGACCAATGGCGGGAGTGTGAGGGTGCGGGGCACTGCGAGGATGGGACGTGTTTGGCGACCAATGGCGGGAGTGTGAGGGGGCGGGGCACCGCGAGGATGGGACGTGTTGGGTGACCAATGGCGGGAGTGTGGGGGCGGGGCTCCGCGAGGATGGGACGTGTTGGGCGACCAATGGCGGGAGTGTGGGGGGCGGGGCACCACGAGAACGTGTCGTGTTGGGTGACCAATGGCGGGAGTGTGAGGGGGCGGGGCACCGCGAGGATGGGACGTGTTGGGCGACCAATGGCGGGAGTGTGGGGGGCGGGGCACCACGAGAACGTGTCGTGTTGGGTGACCAATGGCGGGAGTGTGAGGGGGCGGGGCACCGCGAGGATGGGACGTGTTGGGTGACCAATGGTGGGGGCGGGGCTCCGCAAGGATGGGACATGTTGGGCGACCAATGGCGGGAGTGTGGGGGGCGGGGCACCACGAGAACGGGTCGTGTTGGGTGACCAATGGCGGGAGTGTGAGGGGGCGGGGCACCGCGAGGATGGGATGTGTTGGGTGACCAATGGCGAGAGTGTGGGGGGCGGGGCTCCGCGAGGATGGGACGTGTTGGGCGACCAATGACGGGAGTGTGGGGGCGGGGCACCGCGAGGATGGGACGTGTTGGGCGACCAATGGCGGGAGTGTGGGGGGCGGGGCACCGCGAGGATGGGACGTGTTGGGTGACCAATGGCGGGAGTGTGAGGGGGCGGGGCACCGCGAGGATGGGACGTGTTGGGTGACCAATGGCGGGAGTGTGGGGGGCGGGGCACCGCGAGGATGGGATGTGTTGGGTGACCAATGACGGGAGTGTGGGGGCGGGGCACCGCGAGGATGGGACGTGTTGGGCGACCCATGGCGGGAGTGTGAGGGGGTCGGTGCGGTTGGAAGCAAGAGATCAGCTAATTAAACCTCCAGGAATATGTCCAACCACAGTTGGCAATCTTAATAACACCGCAGTGAGATTTCTACACATACTGTTTGCTACAATATTGATTGCAATACCAGTGATTGTAAATAAAAAGATGCGTATCATTTTCCCATCTGAGGCACTGTCTATTAAACACTACTCTGTAACCCTGGATTTAATCGTGCTTACCCAGATTTGTCTGGTGATGTGAGACGTGATTTCTTTCGCATCGAGTACAATTGACGGGGGAAGAGATGAAACTTCAGCAGCTTTCAAACCTTACGCAAAAGAAAAAGGTCAAAGAAAAGACATTAAGAGAATCATACGGCAGCTGATACTTACATTCAGAGCAGTTTTACGAGGGGCCCACAGGTCCAACTAAAATACTGCAAACAATATTTGACTACACAGTATATGAAGCAAACACATTTTCAGACAGAAGTCATTATGGCTGTGAATTTAGTTCCACTGCAATCCGTGTGGTGAGGGTACTCCCACACTGCTGTTAGGGAGGGAGTTCCAGGATTTTGAACAAGCGACGATGAAGGATCGGCGATATACTTCCAAGTCAGGATGGTGTGCGACTTGGAGGGGACCTTGTAGGTGGTGGTGTTCCCATGCGCCTGCTGCCCTTGTCCTTCTAGGCGGTAGAGGTCGCGGGTTTGGCAGGTCCTGTAGATAGTATGCACTGCAGCCATGGTGGGCCGGTGGTGGAGGGCGTGGATGTTAAAGGTGGTGGATGGACCCTGGTTTGCGGTTTTACAGCGATCCGAAGTTGTTACCTTGGGCCCTCAAGTCCCCTCATCATTTTCTTTGCTTTTCTCCTCTCTTTTATTTCTTTAACTTATCCATTTGCGTGATGTGGCGTTGCTGGCAAAGCCATCATTGATCGCCCACCCCCAGTTGTTGCTGTGCATGGCCACTTGGTGAGAGACAAGACATTAATGGCGCATTTTCCTGCTGCATGTTCCCGACATGCAGTCTTGTCCACTCGGAGCATAAATCACGCTACCACGCACATCGGGAAATCACACAAACACAAGCCCGTGATTTTCCTTCCATTAATGGACGTAGATTATGGGTGCACATGCATATACAGATAGACTAGGCTTGTATTCCCTGAGTATAGATGATTAAGGGGTGATCTAATCGAGGTGTTTAAGATGATTAAAAGAGTTGGTAGGGTAGAGAGAGAGAGAAACTACTTCCTCTGATGGCGGTGGGGTGGGGGGAGTCCAGAACAAAGGAGCATAACCTTAAAATTAGAGCTAGGCCTTTCATGGGTGATGCCAGTGCAGCCTTCAGTCGCCTGAGGAAGAGAGTGTTTGAAGACCAGGAACTCAAACCCAGCACCAAGCTCATGGTCTACACAGCAGCAGTGATACCCGCCCTCCTGTATGCTTCAGAGGCATGGACCATGTATAGCAGGCACCTCAAAGCACTGGAGAGGTACCACCAACGCTGCCTCCGCAAGATCCTGCAAATCCATTGGCAGGATAGGCGCACCAACGTCAGTGCTCTCGCTCAGGCCAACATCCCCAGCATCGAAGCTTTGACCACGCTCAATCAGCTCCGATGGACGGGTCACATTGTCCGCATGCCCGATACGAGACTCCCAAAACAAGCGCTCTACTCGGAGCTCCGGCACGGCAAGAGAGCCCCAGGTGGGCAGAGGAAACGCTTCAAGGACACCCTCAAAACCTCCTTGAAAAAGTGCAACATCCCCACCGACACCTGGGAATCCCTGGCCCAAGACCGTACAAAGTGGAGGAGAAGCATCCGGGAAGGTGCCAAACACCTCGAGTCTCTTCGCCGGGAGCAAGCGGAAGCCAAGCGCAAACAGCGCAAGGAGCGCACGTCAACCCAAGCACCCCACCCACCCGCCCCTTCAACCACCGTCTGCCCCACCTGTGACAGAGACTGTAGGTCCCACATTGAACTCATCAGTCACCTGAGAACTCATTTTTAGTGTGGAAGCAAGTCATCCTCGGTTCCGAGGGACTGCCTAAGGAGAGAAGATGTCAGAAAGCAATTCTTCCCACAAATGGTAGTGGAAATCTGGAACTCTCCTCCGAAAGGGCAATTGAAAATTTCAAAACTGAGATTGACATCCTTTTGTTAGGCAAGGTTTTTAAGGGTACCAAGGTGAGTAGATGGAGTTAAGATACAGATCAGCCTAATTGAATGTCGGAACTGGGTCGAGAGGCTGAATGGCCTACTCCTCCGTCCCCCCCAGGTGAGACTTCACACCGCTAGTGCACAATCTGAACATTTCTGTCGAGGGCATCACATCCTCTTCTCACTCGATGTCAGGAACATAGGAACAGGAGTAGGCCATTGAGTCCCTCGAGCCTGTTCCTCCATTCAATGAGATAATGCCTGACCTACGACCTAACTCCATATACCCGCCTTTGGCCCATATCCCTTAACACCTTTGGTTAACAAAAATCTATCAATCTCAGATTTAAAATTAACAACTGCCCCAGCATCAATTGCCGTTTGCGGAAGAGAGTTCCAAACTTCTACCACCCTTTGTGTGCAGAAGTGTTTCCTAGTTTCACTCCTGAATTTTTAGACTCTGCCCCCTAGTCCTAGAATTCCAAACCAGCAGAAATAGTTTCTCTCTATCTACCCTATCTGTTCCCTTAATGTCCTGAAAACTTCAATCAGATCACCCCTTAACAATCTAAACTCTAGGGAATACAGCACTAATTTGTGTAATCTCTCCTCGTAACTTAACCCTTGGAGTCCGGGTATCATTCTGGTAAACCTACGCTGCACTCCCTCCAAGGCCAATATATCCTTCCTAAGGTGTAGTGCCCAGAACTGCTCACAGTGCTCCAGGTGTGGTCTAACCAGGGTTTTGTATAGCTGCAGCATAACTTCTACCCCCTTGTATTCTAGTCCTCTAGATATAAAGGCCAGCATTCCATTAGCCTTTTTGATTATTTTCTGTACCTGTTCATGACATTTTATTGATCTATGTACCTGGACCCCCAAGTCTCTTTGGATCTCCACTGTTTTTAGCTTTTCATCATTTAGAAAGTACCCGGTTCTATCCTTTTTTAGGTCCAAAGTGGATGACTTCACATTTGCCTACACTGAAATCCATTTGCCACAGTTTTGCCCATTCATTTAATCTGTCGATGTCCCTTTGTAATTTTATGCTTTCATCTACACTGCCTACAATGCCGCCTATCTTTGTGTCATCGGCAAATTTGGATATGTGGCTTTCTATGCCATCATCTAAGTCGTTAATGAATAATGTGAATAGTTGAGGTCCCAACACAGATCTCTGCGGGACACCACTAATCACATCCTGCCAATTAAAGTACCTGCCCATTATCCCTACTCTCTGTCTCCTGCCGCTCAGCCAATTTCCTAACCAGATCAATAATTTGCCCTCAATTCCTTAGTTAAGTCTCTTATATGGGACTTTGTCACATGCCTTCTGGAAGTCGATATAATTAACATCCATAGACATTGCCCTGTCCACTACTTTAGTCACCTCCTCAAAAAATTCAAATCAAGTTTGTCAGGCATGACCTACCTTTTACAAATCCATGCTGGCTCTCTCTGATCAACTGAAAATTTTCAAGGTCTTCAGTCACCCTATCCTTAATTCTAGTCAGCCATCCAAACAGGGATTATTGGATATTGTTTAGGAGCAGGAACCCCGGACGATTTCACTTCCTCCCCACCCCCACCACAATACAAGTTGCTGAAGCCAATTTAGAATCCCAACCAGTGCCCCAAGTCAGATCAGCTATTTCCATTCCAACTTGCGTCACTTGACACTCGAGTCTTCCATTTTTAATTCAACATCTTGTAAGAAATAGCTGTTCGATTCAAGGATGGTTTTTAATCCTTAGAACAGAGACTGATAACATGCAGCCGGGAACAGAGAGCGGAAATGTCAGCAAGGTCGAATATCAAGCATCAAAAGACAAATAGAAGTGATAAGGGAATCGTAAAATGCAAAACATCACAGGGTGGTGGGATAATAGACAAAATGGAGCCGTAAAGTCATAAAATGTCCTTAAAGAAACATAACAAAACATTCCTCAGAAAGATAAGAGGGAGGCCTCGTCAGCCATGCAGAAAGGGACGGTGAGGGTTGCCTTCCCGCTTCACAATTGGACAATAGGATGGGGATCAAACGATTGACACCAGGTGATTACCAGCCCACCGAAATAACTATAAATATAGACGACCGAGAGAGGAAATCAGGCAGCCAGGGGCGAAGGCTTCCCCGAGGTGGCTACGGCCTAACTCCTTAGTCAAGGTTAGCCTCTGAGGTGGCTGACGGCCTCACACCTCCAACAGCTTGAGAGATGACCCAACGGAAGTGACCACTGCAGCAGACTGCAGGAATCCACCCAATCCGAGACCACCGTACTGCCTCCCCGTCCATCCAGTCGTGGCATTCCGATTCGGGAGTCGTAGATCGCTCCTACTGTCATGGGTTGTATGTCTAGTATACTCAGCTTAAACCATATGTAATATCTGATTGTGCTTTAAAACTGTAGCTCTTTAATAAAAGCCTTACAACTTCTAAAACCCTGTTGGGTAATCTGTGTGAGCCTGTGATCCTAATCTTACAATCTGCCACAAAACAGCATGAAATTAAGATCATTTTCTCTGCTGCGGTCAAAGCTGTCACAATTTATCTTGATTGTGATGCCAGGACAAATGAGTTTGCTGTGTACCTCAATATTTTTTTTTTATTCGTTAATGGGATGTGGGCATCGCTGGCAAGGCCAGCATTTATTGCCCATCCCTAATTGCCCTTGAGAAGGTGGTGGTGAGCCGCCTTCTTAAACCGCTGCAGTTTGTGTGGTGAAGGTACTCCCACAGTGCTGTTAGGGAGGGAGTTCCAGGATTTTGACCCAGCGACGATGAAGGATCGGTGATATACTTCTAAGTCAGGATGGTGTGTGACTTGGAGGGGAACTTGGAGGTGGTGGTGTTCCCATGCACCTGCTGCCCTTGTCCTTCTAGGTGGAAGAGGTCATGGGTTTGGGAGGTGCTGCCGAAGAAGCCTTGGTGAGTTGCTGCAGTGCATCTTGTAGATGGTGCACACTGCAGCCACGGTACGCCAGTGGTGGAGGGAGTGAATGTTTAAGGTGGTGGATGGGGTGCCAATCAAGCGGGCCGCTTTGTCCTGGGTGGTGTCGGGCTTCTTGAGTGTTGTTGGAGCTGCACTCATCCAGGCAAGTGGAGAGTATTCCATCACACTCCTGACTTGTGCGTTATTGATGGTGGAAAGGCTTTGGGGAGTCAGGAGGTGAGACACTCGCCACAGAATACCTAGCCTCTGACCTGTTCTTGTTGCCACAGTATTTATGTGGCTAGTCCAGTTAAGTTTCTGGTCAGTGATGACTGTAATGATATCAGCAAATAGTGATGTTATTTGTCTGTTTGATTATCATGCCTTACCAGTATAATTGCATGTATTGATTGCTTGTGCCTGACCAGCAGAGGTCATGTGACCGAGACAAGCAAGGCAGTTTAGTTTAGTTTCAGTTTCGTTCTAGATGGATTTCTAGCATCATGTCTCCTGTAAATGCTGTTAGAAAGAGTTGAACAGACTTTAGATTAAAAGACATTCTCTTTCATAAATGTCTCGTCATTGAACCCACAAAGAAATCAATACAATGACCTCCAGGATGTTGATGGTGGGGGATTCGGCGATGGTAATGCCGTTAAATGTCAAGGGGAGGTGGTTAAGACTCTCGCTTGTTGGAGATAGTCATTGCCTGGCACTTCTGTGGCGTGAATGTTACCTGCCACTTATCAGCCCAAGCTTGAACGTCGTCCAGGGCTTGTTGCATGCGGACATGGACTGCTTCATTATCTGAGGAGTTGTGAATGGCGCTGAACACTGTGCAGTCATCAGCGAACATCCCCATTTCTGACCTTATGTTGGAGGGAAGGTCATTGATGAAGCAGCTGAAGATGGTTGGGCCTAGGAAAATCAGATGATGCTGTTCTGGTGGTAGGATCAATAAGTAATGGTTAGCAGCTCATGCCCACCAAGTATGCACATCTTTTAGTCAAAAATGTAATTTATCAACTTTAAAAATAAGTACAACTGTTTGGCTTTAAAGAACCTAGTACAGGAAACTTTGGTTTATCCGGAGGTTAACTGTCCGGAATGCTCGATCCACCGGCAAAATTCAGGAGTCGGTTCAGTAAGTATTTTTTTTTTCGTTGCTTTTTTTTCACTAGTCAGGCTCTGCAAGGTCTAGCTAAAGCTGTTGCTTAGCTACAGAGACGCTTGCAAGCTACGGCCGACTGTTTAGAAGCTGTTGCTAAGCAACAGGGTTTGTTGCTAGATACGGAGAAAGTTCTGTATGTTTTAACATTAACGCTGGTTTGTCCGGCAGTTTTGATGGGATGGCAACAGCTCGGTCCCGTCGGTGCCGGATATCACAAAGTTTCCTGTAAACACGTTAGGGAATGTATAAACTTATTCTCTTGAGTTATAGGAGATTGAGGGTGATCTGATTGAGGTGTTTAAATGTTAAAAGGATTTGAGAGGGTAGATACGGAGAAGCTACTTCCTCTGGAGGGGACATCATTTTTAAATTAGAGCCAAGCCGTGCAGGAGCGAAATCAGGAAGCACTTTTCACACCAAGGGTGAAATAAATCTGGAATTCTCACCCCATAAGGATGCTGGGTCAATTTAAACTTTCACGGCTGAGATCAAGGCTCGTTAAGAAAAAAGCATTTCACTGACTGGATTTCACTTGTATTTGGTTACGTGACAAATAAAATTGAAATAAATAATAATAATAGATTTTTGTTGGGCAAGGTATTAAGGGATATGGGGCAAATGGAGTTGAGGTACAGGTCAGCCATGATCTAATGGGATGGCGGAGCAGGTGCAAGGGGCATAATGGCCTCCTCCTGTCTCTAATGTTCCCGTGTCCGGCAGTGTACCTTACCATAGTTCTTCTCCTCGGTGTAACCTTTGGAAAGAACATATGTGTAGATGATCTTATGATAGTTTCCAGTGTTGCTTCGATTGTGCTGAACTTCAAAGTGGTTGTTTTCCACGTTGGGATACAAAGCATCCAGCTGGCAGACTTCCAGGAAGTGAGTGGCAAACAGTGTGAATGCCTGAACGGGAAAAAAAAAGGGTTGTTCCAAATGACCAAATAAAACCAACTCGACAAAGATGTCCGGTGAGGGTATATACATTTCCCTCTGCGCATAACGTCATTAGTAAGCCATGGCTCAGTGGGTGGCACTTCGCCCGAGTCAGAAGGACATGTGTTCAAGACCCCTTCCAGAGACCTGAGTTCAAAAATCTTGGCTGACACTCCCAGTGTAGTACTGAGGGATGCTGCACTGTCGGAGGGTCAGTACTGAGGGATGCTGCACTGTCGGAGGGGCAGTACTGAGGGAGCGCTGCACTGTCGGAGGGGCAGTACTGAGGGATGCTGCACTGTCGGAGGGTCAGTACTGAGGGAGCGCCGCACTGTCGGAGGGGCAGTACTGAGGGAGCGCTGCACTGTCGGAGAGGCAGTACTGAGGGAGCGCTGCACTGTCGGAGGGGCAGTACTGAGGGAGCGCTGCACTGTTGGAGGGGCAGTACTGAGGGAGAGCTGCACTGTCGGAGGGTCAGTACTGAGGGAGCGCCGCACTGTCGGAGGGGCAGTACTGAGGGAGCGCTGCACTGTCAGAGGGGCAGTACTGAGGGAGCGCTGCACTGTCGGAGGGGCAGTACTGAGGGAGCGCTGCACTGTCAGAGGGGCAGTACTGAGGGAGCGCTGCACTGTCGGAGGGTCAGTACTGAGGGAGTGCTGCACTGTCGGAGGGGCAGTACTGAGGGAGCGCTGCACTGTCGGAGGGGCAGTACTGAGGGAGCGCCGCACTGTTGGAGGGGCAGTACTGAGGGAGCGCTGCACTGTCAGAGGGGCAGTACTGAGGGAGCGCTGCACTGTCGGAGAGGCAGTACTGAGGGAGTGCTACACTGTCGGAGGGGCAGTACTGAGGGAACGCTGCACTGTCGGAGGGGCAGTACTGAAGGAGTGCTGAACTGTCGGAGGGGCAGTACTGAGGGACAGCTGCACTGTCGGAGGGGCAGTACTGAGGGAGCGCTGCACTGACGGAGGGGCAGTACTGAGGGAGCGCTGCACTGTCGGAGGGGCAGTACTGAGGGAGTGCTGCACTGTCGGAGGGGCAGTACTGAGGGAGAGCTGCACTGTCGGAGGGGCAGTACTGAGAGAGCGCTGCACTGTCGGAGGGGCAGTACTGAGGGAGCGCTGCACTGTCGGAGGGGCAGCACTGAGGGAGTGCTGCACTGTCGGAGGGGCAGTACTGAGGGAGCGCTGCACTGTCAGAGGAGCAGTACTGACGGAGCGCTGCACTGTCGGAGGGGCCGTCTTTCGGATGAGACGTTAAACCGAGGCCCCATCTGCCCTCTCAGGTTGATGTAAAAGATCCCACGGCACTATTTCAAAGAAGAACAGGGGAGTTATCCCGGGTGTCCTGGCCAACATTTGGAATAAACGGGTCTTTTTCCGAGTGGCAGGCAGTGACTAGTGGGGTACCACAGGGATCGGTGCTAGGACCCCAGCTATTCACAATATATATTAATGATCTAGACGAGGGAACTAGATGTAATATCTCCAAGTTTGCAGACGACACAAAGCTGGGTGGGCGTGTGTGCTGTGAGGAGGATGCAGAAAAACTCCAGTATGATTTGGACAGGTTGGCTGATATGGCAGATGCAGTATAATGTGGATAAATGCGAGGTTATCCACTTTGGTGGCAAAAACAGGAAGACAGATTATTATCTGAACGGCAATAGATTGGGAAAAGGGGAAGTGCAACGAGACCTGGGTGTCCTTGTGCACCAGTCGCTGAAGGTAAGCATGCAGGTGCAGCAGGCGGTTAAGAAGGCAAATGGTATGTTGGTCTTCATAGCGAGAGGATTTGAGTACAGGAGCAAGGATGTCTTGCTGCAGTTGTACAGGGCCTTGGTGAGACCACACCTTGAGTATTGTGTGCAGTTTTGGTCGCCTTATCTGAGGAAGGATGTTCTTGCCATGGAGGAAGTGCAGCGAAGATTCACCAGACTGATGAATCTGTCAGGAATGATGTATGAAGAGAGATTGGGTCGATTAGGCTTGTATTCGCTAGAGTTTACAAGAATGAGAGGGGATCTCATTGAAACTTATAAAATTCTAACAGGACTAGACAGACTAGATGCAGGAAGGATGTTCCTGATGACGGGGGAGTCCAGAACCAGGGGTCACAGTCTAAGGATAAGGGGTAAGCCATTTAGGACTGAGATGAGGAGGAATTTCTTCATCCAGAGAGTAGTGAACCTGTGGAATTCTCTCCCAGAGGGCAGTTGAGGCCAACTTATTAAATATATTCAAGAAGGAGTTAGATATATTTCTTAAGGCTAAAGGGATCAAGGGATATGGGGAGAAAGCAGGGACAGGGTACTGAATTTGGATGATCAGCCATGATCTCATTAAATGGCGGAGCAGGCTCGAGGGGTCGAATGGCCTACTCCTGCTCCTATCTTCTATGTTTCTATGTATCCTTTAACCAACATCACTAAAACAGATGATCTGGTCCATTATCACAATGCTGTTTGTGGGAGCTTGCTGTGCACAAATTGGCTGCCGCATTTCCTACATTACAACAGTGACTACAAATCAAAAGTACTTCATTAGCTGTAAAGCGCTTTGGGAAGCCGTGAGGTTGTGAAAGGCGCTATATAAATGCAAGTTCTTTATTTATAATGTTGGAAAACCCACTTTATCCTCGAGCTGAGATTTCTGCTAAGGTTAATTACATAGAATCTACAGCACAGAGACAGGCCATTCGGCCCAACTGGTCTGTGCCGGTGTTAATGCTCCACACGAGCCTCCTCCCACCCCTCTTCATCTCACCCTGTCAACATATCCTTCTATTCCTTTCCCCCTCATGTGATTATCTAGCTTCCCTTTAAATGCATCTATACTGGCAGTGCCTCCGAAACCCATGACCTCCACTACCTAGAAGGACAAGGGCAGCAGGTGCATGGGAAAACCATCACCTCCAAATTCCCCCTCCAAGTCATGCACACCATCCCGACTTGGAAATATATCACCGTTCCTTCATCGTCACAGGGTCAAAACCTTGGAATGCCCAACAACAACAATAACTACTTAAATTTATATAGCACCTTTAACTTAGTAAAACGACCCAAGGCGCTTCAAAGGAGCGTTATCAAATTAAGTGGGGCTGGAGGAGGTTACAGAGATAGGGAGGGGCGAGGAGGCCATGGAGGGATTTGAAAAGCAGGATGAGAATTTTAAAATCGAGGCGTTGCCGGAACAGGAGCCAATGTAGCGCCTAGCACACAGGCAAAGTTTGGATGAGCTCCAACGTTACGGAGGTGGAAGTAGGCAGTTTTACAGCATTATGGGAGTACTTTCACTACACGGACTGCAGTGATTCAACAAGAAGGCCCATGACCAGCTTCTCAAGGGGTAACTAGGGATGCACAATAAAAGTCGCTCTTTCCAGCGACGTGAATGATTAAAAGATTGTGTTGGGCACCGAAAGGTTTGCCAAAAGGATTGTCTCTCAGCTGATGTGCTTGGAGGAGGAGATGTAGAGGGCGAGGCCAGGTAGGTTAGGTTTCCCAACAGGTACTCCATGCCCGCCCTGCCCCCTCATCCTACCAGCTCTACCCATTTCAAATCACTGATCCACCTGTGTTCGGGGTAAAGTTTGACTATTTCTTTCTCAGATGCAAAAATCCTGAAGCTCGTTCACTTTAAGACTTAATTGACCAAACCCTTTACCTTGAAACTGAGCAGAAATTCACAGACTGCATGGCAGATGCCAATGCCTTCCTCTGTACTGGTTCCTCTACCCAATTCATCAATTATAATGAGAGATCTATCGGTGACATTGTGCATGATGTACGTTATCTGTAAGAAAAGGAAGAGATGCACAATTAATCTTTTAACAAATACACAACTCTTATCTATTGTCTGAATGGATCCTAAATTGTTTAAAATGAACATTGTCATGAATCTTATCATTCATGAAGAAATGACTCATGAAATAACACTGGGCGGCCAGCTGGTGGCGCCGTCCAAGGAGTATAAATACTCGGGCGTGGGCCCAGCTTGCTCAGGATGTTTCTGTAACCAGGAACTAGTGATGTAACTAGAACTCATGGTTGTGAAACAGTTGATTAAAGCCTTGTTTTATACTCAAACCAAGCTCTCAGTAGTTATTTTACATCAAATATTATGTACAGATACTGATGGGCTGGAGATTTCACAGTGGTGACCAGTCTGATTTCAGGTCTAAGAGTGCAGTTATACTGTTACTTTGTGTTGCTGCAAAGCGGTTTACATAGAATGTACGGCCCAACTGCCCCGAGCCGGTGTTTCTGCTCCACACGAGCCTCTTCCCACCCTTCTTCATCTAACCCCATCAGCATAACTTTCTATTCCTTCCGTCCTCATGTGTTTTCTATCTTCCCCTTATTCTGGATTAGTTGGGGGTGAGAGAGAACCTCCTCAGAACGTCATCTTCCCAAATATTATACCTGTGTATTTCTGAGCCAAATAAATTCAATAAGTTGGGTGGAGTCCACGATGGTGGAAACAATGAGATGGTTTCAAAGCTCTGTAAGTGTTCTTTGGTTGCAATGAGAAAGAAGAAAGCAAGAACTTTCATTTATATAGCGCCTTTCCCGACCTCAGGACGTCCTACAGTGCTTTACAACCAATGAAATACTTTTGAACTGTAGTCACTGTTGTAATGTGGGAAATGCAGCAGCCAATTTGCACACAGCAAGCTCCCACAAACAGCAATGTGAGAATGAACACACCATCTGTTTTTAATGATGCTGGCTGAGGGATAAATATTGGCCAGGACACCGGGGAGAATCCCCTGCTCTTCTTCAAAATAGTGGCCGCAGGATCATTTATGTCTACCTGAGACGGAAGAGGGGGCCTCGGTTTAACGTTTCATCCGAAAGACGGCAGCTCCAACAGTGCAGCGCTCCCTCAGTACTGCCCCTGCGACAGTGCAGCACTCCCTCAGTACTGCCCCTCCAACAGTGCGGCACTCCCTCAGTACTGCCCCTCCAACAGTGCAGCACTCCCTCAGTACTACCCCTCTGACAGTGCAGCACTCCCTCAGTACTGACCCTCTGACAGTGCAGCGCTCCCTCAGTACTGCCCCTCCAACAGTGCAGCACTCCCTCAGTACTGCCCCTCCGACAGTGCAGCACTCCCTCAGTACTGCCCCTCTGACAGTGCAGCACTCCCTCAGTACTGACCCTCTGACAGTGCAGCGCTCCCTCAGTACTGCCCCTCCAACAGTGCAGCGCTCCCTCAGTACTGCCCCTCCGACAGTGCAGCACTCCCTCAGTACTGCCCCCCGACAGTGCAGCTCTCCCTCAGTACTGCCCCTCCAACAGTGCAGCGCTCCCTCAGTACTGCCCCTCCGACAGTGCAGCACTCCCTCAGTACTGCCCCTCCAACAGTGCAGCACTCCCTCAGTACTGTCCCTCCGACAGTGCAGCGCTCCCTCAGTACTGCCCCTCCGACAGTGCAGCGCTCCCTCAGTACTGCCCCTCCGACAGTGCAGCACTCGCTCAGTACTGCCGCTCCAACAGTGCAGCGCTCCCTCAGTGCTGTCCCTCCGACAGTGCAGCGCTCCCTCAGTACTGCCCATTCGACAGTGCAGCGCTCCCTCAGTACTGCTCCTCCGACAGTGCAGCACTCCCTCAGTACTGCTCCTCCGACAGTGCAGCACTCCCTCAGTACTGCCCCTCCGACAGTGCAGCACTCCCTCAGTACTGCCCCTCCGACAGTGCGGTGCTCCCTCAGTACTGCCCCCCGACAGTGCAGCACTCCCTCAGTACTGACCCTCTAACAGTGCAGCCCTCCTTCAGTACTACCCCTCCGACAGTGCAGTGCTCCCACAGCACTGCCCCTCCGACAGTGCAGCGCTCCCTCAGTACTGCCCCTCCGACAGTGCAGCACTCCCTCAGTACTGCCCCTCCGACAGTGCAGCGTCCCCTCAGTACTGCCCCTCTGACAGTGCAGCGCTCCCTCAGTACTGCCCCTCCGACAGTGCAGCTCTCCCTCAGTACTGACCCTCCGACAGTGCAGCGCTCGCTCAGCACTGCCCCTCCGACAGTGCAGCGCTCCCTCAGAACTGCCCCTCCGACAGTGCAGCACTCCCTCAGTACTGCCCCTCCGACAGTGCAGCGCTCCCTCAGTACTGCCCCTCCAACAGTGCAGCACTCCCTCAGTACTGTCCCTCCGACAGTGTAGCGCTCCCTCAGTACTGACCCTCCGACAGTGCAGCACTCCCTCAGTACTGTCCCTCCGACAGTGCAGCGCTCCCTCAGTACTGACCCTCCGAGAGTGCAGCACTCCCTCAGTACTGTCCCTCCGACAGTGCAGCGCTCCCTCAGTACTGACCCTCCGACAGTGCAGCGCTCCCTCAGTACTGACCCTCCGACAGTGCAGCGCTCCCTCAGTACTGCCCCTCCGACAGTGCAGCACTCCCTCAGTACTGCCCCTCTGACAGTGCAGCACTCCCTCAGTACTGACCCTCCGACAGTGCAGCACTCCCTCAGTACTGTCCCTCCGACAGTGCAGCGCTCCCTCAGTACTACACTGGTAGTGTCAGCCTGGAATTTAAGGTAAAATACAGACATCTTCCCAACATTTCTAGAGGATTCTAACATTTTCCACAATAAACGTTATTATAAAAAAGACTTTTTAATATTCTGTTATTTTTGAAAAAGATTTTTGCACCTCTTTCATTTCCTTCATGAAGGTGGATGAGTTGGTTTCGATGTCATCGTCTACCCCTATCCTGGTAAAGATCTGATCGGCTATTCGAAACGAGGCGTACTCGGCTGGAACAAAGGAACCTAGTGGGGAAGGAAAGGGAAACTTATCAATCACCCCTCCGATTTCTCAGCATTCCTCGCAGCGAATATATATTTATATTGTTCTTTTTAAATTTAAGAATGTTTGTTGTGAGTTTCTTTCAGAATTATGTGAGTTACATAGAAGCAGATAGAATGTACGGCAATAAACAGGCCATTCGGCCCAACTGGTCCGTGCCGGTGTTTATGCTCCACACGAGCCTCCTCCCACTCCTCTTCATCTCACCCTATCACCATAACCCTCTGTTCCTTTCTCCCTCGTGTGTTTATCCAGCTTCCCCTTAAATGTATCTATACTATTCGCCTCAACCACTCCCTGTGGTAGCGAGTTCCACATTCTCACCACTCTCTGGGTAAAGAAGTTTCTTCTGAATTCCCTATTGGATTTATTAGTGACTTATCTTATATTTGTGATCTCAAGTTTTGGACTCCCCGGCCCCCCAGCAGTGGAAGCATTTCCTCTACGTCTACCCTATCAAACCCTTTCATAATCTTAAAGACATCTATTGGGTCACCCCTCTGCCTTCTCTTTTCCAGAGAGATCAGCGTCTCAAACATTTAATGCAGTTGACGTAAGAAAACTACTAGGCACTTGGTCTAAGCGTTAAACAAAGCTTTAATCAACTGTTTTACAACATGGAGGTCTAGTTGTGTCCTTCACTGGTTCCTGTTGAGAATGTCCTGCGCAAGCTGGGCCCGTGCCCGAGTATTTATACACTCCCTGGACAGCGCCACCCGCAGGCCCCTCAGTATTGTTTCATAAGTCTTTCTTTCATGAATGACTGATTCATGTCAGCAGTTGTATGAAATTTCTTTTGTCTATATTTGTAACTTGCTTTAAAAGGTCCAATGACTCCTGTTGCAAAGTGAACGGCCCGCAGGTCAGGAGAGGGCGGGATGGGGTTTGACAGTGATGCCCTTTCACCCCATGGTGGAATAGTATTCTAACACTTGCTTGCTTGGCTCATATATGAAGAATGACCTATTGTACAAGGATTGTACATTGAGAGGAGGTGAGGAAAAAATTGGTAGCAAAAAACTTTTTTTTTAAAGTTAAGAATTTCAATCCCTTAATCTTTTAATCGCCCGCTCTGCATTTGCGTGACTACCCCCTCCAGCCAAGTATTAACATTCTGACGTGCTCAGTATGCCAGTCAATGCAAAAACTATTTGCTAAATAACTTGATAGTGGGCCAGAAATTCGGGTCTCCACGGGTGACTGCGCGCAGTGTACTCACCCGTAGGCCCAACGAAAGTGCCGGTTTCGTGCATGCACTGCGCATGCGCGGGAAACCGGAACTTCTGTTCCCTTGAAGGAAGGTGTTCAGAGGTCAAACGTGTGCGCCGGAGAGGCAGCGCGCAGACCTTGAACTTCCGTTTTTTTTACAGGTTTCTCCGGGAGCTGCGCGTTTAAAAAGCAGGCGCAAGGCCTGCTTTTAACAAGGTAAGTGGTGAATTAAGTAAAATTAAAACATTTTTTCCACAGGTTTTTTAAATACTTTAAAGAAAGGTAAGCTTATTTTTAGCCCCGTTAAAAACTGTAATTAATTTTTTTTCAAAAATTTAAATTGTTTAAAATAGTTATTTTATGTAATTTATAGTTATTTTAAAAATGTAATTTAAAAAAAAAATGTATTTGAAGTTTTAGTGATGTTTTGGGGCCGATCTCTATTCATAGATTTGACAGGTCTTCCTGTCAAATTTATGAATGGAGATTCCCTGCTACGATTGGCTCTCCATGGCCCACATGATCCCAGGGGACGCTTCGAACTAACTGCACCCCTGGGATACACGAGCACTGGAGGAGGCCCAGGATTGGAATCGCACGCGGGCCCACAACACAACAGCACCCGCGGGAAGCCTCCGACCCGAATTTCTGGGCCAATATCCACAGTTGAAATCATTGCAATTCTTGTCACTGATGCAACAACAAAACTTGCCTTTAACATAGTAAAACATTCCAATGCGCTTCACAGGAGCGTTATCAAACAAAATTTGACAGCGAGCCACATAAGGAGGCTCAGAATATCACGGAATCCTATTAACAGTGGTTTCAGATTTTCAAAAATATTTAACTTGATGGTGGGTAAACAGTATGAGGTTAGAAGAAAATGGTTTCTAATGATAGTTCATTATAATGCAACTTTAACTTCATACACAAGAGATAAATGTACCCAGGACCCCGAAAGTTCAAATGCAAACACTTTAAAAAATGTTATTTATGATTATTTGTTTTTTGAACGTGGTGACACTTGTCCCTGGTTGCCCCGAGACGCTGGTGCTGAAACGCTGCAGTCCTTGTGGTGATGGTGCCCCCACGAGGGTGTTAATGAGGAAATCCCAGGATACTGAACCAGCGATGATGAACGATCAGTGATATATGTCCAATCAGGACGGCACTCATCACAGGTGAACATAAGAAATAGGAGCAGGAGAAGGCCATTCATTTGGCCCTTTGAGCCTGCTCCGCCATTCAATATGATCATGGCTGATCTTCTACCTCATCTCCACTTTCCTGCACTATCCCCATAACCCTTGATTCCCTTAATATCTAAAAATCTATCGATTTCTGTCTTGAATATAGTCAACGACTGAGCCTCCACAGCCCTCTGGGGTAGAGAATTCCAAAGATTCACCACCCTCTGAGTGAAGAAATTTCTCCTCATCTCAGTCCTAAATGGCCGACCCCTTATTCTGAGACTGTGACCCCTGGTTCTAGACTCCCCAGCCAGGGGAAACATCCTCCCTGCATCTACCCTGTCAAGCCCCTTCAGAATCTTGTATGTTTCAATGAGATCACCTCTCATGTTTCTAAACTCCAGAGAATATAGGCCTAGTCTACTCAATCTCTCCTCATAGGACAAATCCCCCATCCCAGGAACCAGTCTGGTGAACCTTCGTTGCACTCCCTCTACGGCAAGTAGATCCTTCCTTCAGTAAGGAGACCAAAACCGTGCACAATACTCCAGGTGTGGTCTCTATATAATTGCAGTAAGACATCTTGGGGGAAAAATTCAGTTGTTTGCGCCTCCCGTTAGCGCCTTAAGAGGGCGCCAAGTGGGTCGCAAAGCAACTAGCGCCCAGGCGCGGCGATGTTTGTGCCGCTCGCGAAATTAACTGGACATTTTGCGGCGGTGCTAATCACTACCGCCACGATCTCCTGTGCCAGCAGATCGTGATGGCAGCCGAGCGTGCAACGCCCCGTTAGCGCCCCGGACCGGATATTGAGTGGCGCCCCCTGCCTTACCGCCTGCCGCTAGCAATGACAGGTTGAGGGGAGCGTTATGCTGTCAGAAAGGGACTGGGGGAGCGCTATTTAAAGGCGACCGCTTCCTGCCTTTTTTTGTCGGTGACATTTTTGCACCACGCATTCTGAGAGCGAGAGAGAGACTTCTGGAGAGATTCAACGCTGTGTGAAGGAGTTTTGGGTACTGAGCAGCACTTTGCAGGTTTATTTGGATTTGCCCTTCCTTGCTTCGCCAGCGCTCTGAGGTAGCGCCTCGCTCCTCGGCCTTTGCGCCTTAAGACAGGTGTGAAGCGTCTGATTTAGCGCTCCAATCACCTCCAGGGGCGATAAAAGCCAAGTTTGCTGTCGGAGGCGATAATTAGCGCCAGGCGCTAAACTTTGCGCACCGCCAATAATGATGCCCCAAATGGGGTGAGACTGAATTTTTCCCCCCTTTACTCTTATACTCAAATCCTCTTGTAATAAAGGCCAACATACCATTTGCTTTCCTAATTGCTTGCTGTGCCTGCCTGTTATCTTTCAGTGATTCGTGCACAAGGACACCCAGGTCCATCTGAACACCAACATTTCCTAATCTCTCGCCATTTAAAAAATACTCCGCTTCTCTATTTTTCCTACCAAAGTGGATAACTTCACATTTCTCCCCATTATATTCCATTTGCCATGTTCTTGCCCACTCACTTAGCCAGTCTATATCCCTTGAAGCCTCTTTGCATCCTCCTCACAACTTACATTCCCACCTAGCTTTGTATCATCAGCAAAATTGGATGTATTATATTTGGTCCCCTCATCCAAATCATTGATATAGATTGTGAATAGCTGAGGCCCAAGCACTGATCCTTGCGATATCCCTCGTTACAGCCTGCCAACCCAAAAATGACCCGTTTATTCCTACTCTCTGTTTTCTGTCCGTTAACCAATCCTCAATTGGTGGTAGCGCATAGGTCAACAGTTATCAGTTATAACCCCCCCACCCCATCACACTCACGCACCCCCCACCTCCCCGCCCGTTATTGCGATTCGAGCCTGTATTGCGCCCCGCGCCCAAGACCAATTTTACCCCGCTGAGCTCCTACTCACCAATCTGGGCTATAATCTGACACAGAGCAATTTGTTTAAGATAGGTTGACTTCCCACTCATGTTGGGCCCAGTGACAATGATGAAGTTGTTCCCATCGGAAATGTAGGTGTTGTTAGCGACAGGTTTCTCCATCGATATCTTTTCGAGAATAGGGTGTCGCCCCTGCTTAACAGCCAAGGTGTCTGTGAACTCCGGGCGAACTAAAACAAAACAAAGGACAATCAATCAGCGAAAACCAGGCCGGATTTTAATATTAGCTCCGTGAATTTCCTCAGGGGGCCACCACAATGTGCCGAAACCCCGGATAGGGACATAAAAGGGTTTCCAACCACCTTCCACTGACCGCTCGGGAGAACCCATGAACAAATTGCCGGTGAATGTCATGAGAAGACAGCAACAACATTTCTGTACAGAATGCCGCTACCCTCATAATTATTAATTACCAAAAATTGCTATGGTCGGAGTAAACATTCAAATGTACATCTGATCAATTGCTTGTCAAAGAATGAAACAGCACAGAAGGAGGCCATTCAGCCCATCATGCCGGTGCCGGCTCATAGAAAGAGCTCTCCAATTAGTCCCACTCCCTGCTCTTTCCCCATAGCCCTGCAATTGTTTTCCCCTTCAAGTATTTATCCAATCCCCTTTGGAAAGTCACTATTGAATCTGCTTCCAGTGCCCTTTAAGGCAGTGCATTCCAGATCATAGCAACTCGCTGTGTAAAAAAAATTCTCCTCATCTCCCCTCTGGCTCTTTTGCCAATTATCTGAAATCTGTGTCCTCTGGTTATCATAAACAGAATTGTCCCACTGTGAGAGTAAATGTAAGCAGGATAACTTCTGACCAATAATTTTCTGTAAAATGGTATCACTCCAAGTACTAGTAAAATGCAGTACTTGAAACCCCCAACGCATTGTTGATTTAATGGGTAAAGACACTACCCAGTGCCGCAGAAATCCATGCAGATCAGCAGGTTCCAGGTTACGTTCCTTGACTTGAGGGTAGCTGCTCTCAGCCAGGCTGTGAGTCAAATGGAGCTTTCAACTATAACAACTACTTGTATTTATATAGTGAGATTCATAGCCCAGTATCTTGTCGAAATTAGTCCTCACCATGACTACTTTGGTTCTGATTCACAAATAAAATGTCAAACTTAATTTGATAACAACTTGCATTTATATAGCGTCTTTAACATAGTAAAACATCCCAAGGCGATCACAGGAGCGATTATCAAACCCCTAGGTAGCAACGATCATAATATGATTGAATTTTACATTCAAATTGAGAGCGAGAAGAGTGGGTCCAAGACTAGTATTTTAAACTTAAATAAGGGCAATTATGAGGGCATGAAAGCAGAGCTAGCTAAAGTGAACTGGCAAATTAGGTTAAGGGAAAGGTCAATAGAGTTGCAGTGGCAGACATTTAAGGGGATATTTCAAAATACACAGAATATATACATTCCAACAAGAAAGAAAAATTCCAAGGGGAGGACCCACCATCCGTAGTTAACTAAAAAAGTTAAAGATAGTATTAAACTTAAAGAAAAAGCATATAATTGCGCAAAGATGGGTGGCAGGTCAGAAGATTGGACAGAATATCAAAAACAGCAAAGAATGACTAAAAGATTAACGAGGAGAGACAAATTAGAGTACGAGAGAAAGCTAGCTAGAAATATAAAAACAGATAGTAAGAGTTTCTATAGATATTTAAAAAAGAAAAGGTAACAAAGTGAGCGTTGGTCCTATAAAAAGTGAATCTGGGGAATTACTAATGGAAAATAAGGAGATGGCAGTTGAATTGTATTTTGCATTGGTTTTCATGATAGAGGATTCAAGTAACATCCCAGAAATAGCTGTAAATCAGGAAATGGAAGGGAGGGAGGAACTCAAGAAAATTATAATCACCAGGGAAGTGGTACTGAGCAAATTGTTGGAGCTGCGGGCTGACAAGACCCCGGGTCCTGAGGGACTTCATCCTAGGGTCTTTAAAGAAGTGGCTAGTGAGATAGTTGATGCGTTGGTTTTAATTTTCCAAAATTCCCTAGATTCAGGGAAGGTTCCATTAGATTGGAAAATAGCGAATGTAACTCCTTTATTCAAAAAGGGAGACAGAAAGCAGGAAACTACAGGCCAGTTAGCTTAACATCTGTCATGGGGAAGATGTTAGAAGCTATTATTAAAGACATTATAGCAGGGCACTTAGAAAAGTTCAAAGTAATCAGACAGAGTTAACATGGAAATCATGTTTAACCAATTTATTGGAGTTCTTTGAGGAAGTAACGTGCTGTGGATAAAGGGGAACTGGTGGATGTACTGTACAGTACTTAGATTTCCATAAGGCATTTGATAAGGTGCCACATCAAAGGTTATTGTGGAAAATAAAAGCTCATGGTGTAGGGGGTAACATATTGGCATGGATAGAAGATTGGCTAGCTAACAGGAAACAGAGAGTAGACATAAATGGGTCATTTTCCGATTAGCAAGATGTAACGAGTGGTGTGCCACAGGGCCCAGTGCTGGGGCCTCAACTTTTTACAATTTATATAGATGACTTGGATGAAGGGACCGAAGGTATGGTTGCTAAATTTGCTGATGACACAAAGATAGGTAGGAAAGTAAATTGTGAAGAGGACATAAGGAGGCTACAAAGGGATATAGATAAGTTAAGTGAGTGGGCAAAGATCTGGCAAATGGAGTATAATGTGGGAAAATGTGAAGTTGTCCATTTTGGCAGGAAGAATAAAAAAGCATATTATCAAAATGGTGAGATTGCAGAGCTCTGAGATGCAGAGGGATCTGGGTGTCCTAGTGCATGAATCGCAAAAGTTTACGATGCAGGTACAGCAAGTAATTAGCACAGCTAATAGAATGTTATTGTTTATTGCGAGGGAAATTGAATACAAAAGTAGGGAGGTTATGCTTCAGTTATACAGGGCATTGGGGAGACCACATCTGGAGTACTGTGTACAGTATTGGTCTCCTTATTTAAGGAAGGATGTAAATGCGTTGGAAGCAGTTCAGAGAAGGTTTACTAGACTAATACCTGGAATGGGCGGGTTGTCTTATGAGGAAAGGTTGGACAGGCTAGGCTTGTATCCGCTGGAGTTTAGAAGAGTAAGAGGTGACTTGATTGAAACATATAAGATCCTGAGGGGTCTGGACAGGGTGGATGTGGAGAGGATGTTTCCTCTTGTGGGAGAATCTAGAACTAGGGGTCTCTGTTTAAAAATAAGGGGTCGCCCATTTAAGACAGAGATGAGGAGAAATTTTTTCTCACAGAGGGTCGTGAGTCTTTGGAACTCTCTTCTTCAGAGGGCGGTGGAAGCAGAGTCTTTGAATATTTTTAAGGCAGAGGTAGATAGATTCTTGGTAAGGAAGGGGGTGAAAAGTTATCAGGGGTAGGCGGGAATGTGGAGTAATCGGATCAGCCATGATCTTATTGAATGGCGGAGCAGGCTCGAAGGGTCGAGTGGCCTACTCTTGCTCCTAATTTGTATGTTCGTATGTAAAATTTGACACCAAGCCACATAAGGAGATATTAGGACAGGTGACCAAAAGCTTGTTCAAAGTGGTAGGTTTTAAGGAGCATCTTAAAGGAGGAGAGAGCTAAAGAGTCAGAGAGGTTTAGGGAGGGAATTCCAGAGCTTAGGACCCAGGCAGCTGAAGGCACAGCCAAGACTGAGATCGACAGATTTTTGTTAGGTAAGGGTGACAAGGGATATGGAGCAAAGGCGGGTAAATGGAGCTATGGGGCAGATCAGCTACAATCTAATTGAATGGCGGAGTAGCCTCTAGAGGCTGAATGGTTTGACACCTGTTCCTACTGTTCCATGCCAGGAGTTGGGGTCCTACAATTGGCCTCACCATCCCAGGGCTAGGGCAGGATACAGCCCGTTTCCACTCCTGATTGATATGTAGCCAGCCCTGTCGAAACAGCATATGAACAAGTTAAAGCTTGACTGTGGTGCCCTCCTGCAGTCAAATAGCTTGTCCAGCTCACTGTCTAGGCTCACACAGGAAGAATGGCCATTAGGACTCGGTACTGGAGAGTGCCTGACATGCATGGAATCATACGGCATGAGCCAATGCCTTCAGGAGGGAGGACAGAAAATAACATAGAATGTACAGCACAGAAACAGGTCATTCGGCCAATGGGTCCATGCTGGTGTTTATGCTCCACACGAGCCTCCTCCCACCCCTCTTATTCTCACCCTATCAGCGTATCCTTCTATTCCTTTCTCCCTCATATGTTTATCTAGCTTTCCCTTAAATGCATCTGTGCTATTCACCTCAACTACTCCATGTGGTAGCGAGTTCCACATTCTCACCATACTCTGGATAAAGACGTTTCTCCTGAATTCCCTATTGGATTTATTAGTGAATATCTTATATTAATGACCCCCAGGCCTATATATTGGGCCATTTACCGCCACAAATTACCACCGCGATCCGGTTGAAAAATCGACTGGATTCTTTTTATTTTATTGAAGTACAGGAAACTTCGCGATATCCGGCACCGACGGGACCGGCATGATGCCGATCTATGAAAACTTCCGGACAGACCAGCGCTAATGTTGAAGGATACAGAGGTTTTCATCTCCGTATCTGACAACAAACACTGTTGCTTAGCAACAGCTTGTAAACAGTTGGCCCGTACCTTGGAAGTGTCTCTGTAGCTTAGCAACAGCTTCAGAGAGGCTTTCCAGAGACTGACTTTTTTTCTTCTCCTAGCATTTTTTTAAACAAAGAAAAAAAAACTAACAAAACGGCTGCTGATTTCTGCCGTTAGATCGAGGTTTCCGGACATACAACCTCCGGATAAACCAAAGTTTCCTGTAGTGGCTTGGAGCAATACATGTTAAAAAAATGTTTAAGTGTGCAGGGAGTACTGCTGGATGCTTACAAGGCCTCGCATGGTAAAGGGAGGCCTCTGAGAAGACAGAAAATGCTGGAAATACTCAGCCGGTCAGGCAGCATCCATGGAGAGAGAAACAGAGTTCACATCTCAGGTCGAGTTGCTGCCTAACCTACTGAGTATTTCCAGCTTTTAATGCTTTCATTTGAGTTTTACAGCATCCACTCGCAGAGGGAAGAGGAAGACGCAGAAGAGGAGGAAACAGAAGGATGCAACCCAGACAGCTCCTTTCTGGCTGGGATATCCAGGATGGAGTCATCCGCCTGCGGTACCAGTGACTACAACCCAAAATCCCCTTTCAACATTTGTCCCACACCTTACCTTCCCTCTGTTACTGACCATCACAGCGTCCTCTTGGCCACAATGCTGAAACAAAAGCCACCACAAAGCAAACTTTCCAATCCAACTTTATTCATCTATCCATCCAACATGACATCAAGAAATCAAGTCATCACCCTTATGCATTCCCTTAGTGACTGTCTTGTGTGTGCCTTTGCCTATCCTAGTGATGTCACGCAGTGCTACCCCAGTGGCTGCAGCATGGCTGGTGGAAGGCTGCTGACTTTCAGTGGGGGACACTGCAAATGGCCTTGCAGGACAACCTTGAGAAGCTGGTGGCTGGGAGTGTGATATTGAGTGACCGTGTTTCTTCTTCACTCTCCTCTCCCTTTTCTTGGCCAACCACTGGGTGGGCAGGCTGCATTTCTTAGGTGTGTGAAATGAGGATGGCACAAGGGTGGAGGTGTGGTGAGGGGAGGGCAGGAGAGCAAGAGGTGCATACCAGAAGGAGGATAACGTATGAGGATACCAGCATCTTGTAACCTTTCAGCCCCGCCGCTGGCCAAGGGCTCAGCCATGCCCCTGCCAAGAATGGCCAGCATCATCTCATCTCCTCCAGGGGGTGAGGTGTAGCTAGGAATGGGAGGTGTGCCTCGTGTTTGGCACAGATTGTTGGTAGGTGAGTGATTGGGGATGGCGGGGGGGGGGGGTGGTAGTCGTGCATTCAGCAGTGTGTGAGGTTAGTGGTGCAATTGGTAGGAGACGGCTTTTGAAGATGCATTCACTGACCTTGACCACTGGTCTGAGCTCATGAAGCTTCTTCTTATGCACTGAAGTCAGGTTGGGGGAGGTGGGCGACATTGCTGGCAGTGACAGCCTCGGTAATGTGGTCCCACATCATTCTTTCTGGAGGGCCTCCTGGCCCCTGTGGGCAGGTGACCTCTCTTGCAGTGTTGACCCCCCCCTGCACAAAGCTGCAGTGCTGCGTGCGAGACCCTGGGTGCCCCTTCCCTGGCTTGATGAGCCATTTGTGTTAGTGCTGAAGCACTTTTCCCAATTTTTTTTTAGGTGCGGAAGGGAATTCAGCTTTAAAAGCTGAAGACTCCCATTTGGGAATTCTTTTTAATGTTAATTTTTTTCAGTTCAGAAGGCAGTTGAGCTGTTAGGGCTAAAAACTGAATGGCCCAGTAATTCCAGGCACAACGCGTGAGTAAGGACGGGGTACTCACGCGTGTGCCCGGAGGAATTGCCGGTTTTCAGCATGCACAGCGCATGCGCTGAAAACCGGCATTTCCTGTCCTCTGACCCAAGGGGTTAAGAGGCTGAATGCATGCGCGGTATCGGGCAGCGCGTGCGACTTGGATTTCCTCTATTTTTAGAGAGTTGCGCGTGTGTAAAGGCCTCCGGTATTTACGCATTGAAAAACCACACGTTAGTACTTAGTTTTACAGGTAAGTGGTCTATTATACAATTGAGAAATTTTTTTCCCACAGGTTTGTTATTTTTAAAGAATTTACAGTAAGGTAAGTTTAGTTTTAGCCCCGATTTTTTACATAAATTTTTTTTTCAAATTTTTTAATTATTGTTTAAAATAGTTTTACAGCGTTCTTTATGGTTCATTTAAGTAGTGCAATGTTTTTTTAAATTTTCTTTCAGGTTTAAGTAGTGTTTTGGGGCCAGGAGTTTTCATGAGTTTGACAGCTCTTACTGTCAAACTCATGAATGAGCTTTTGCAACCTCCCATTGGTTGCCCTGTGCTCACGTGATCCCAGCCGGCTCATCGCATTAAGTACGCCACTGGGTCACGCACGCACAGCGCGGCAGGACCTCAAGCGGGCCTGTGAGAGGAAATGCAATGCGGGCCAGAATTAAAATGTCAGCGCGCCGGGTAAGTGAACATCAGGGGCTTGCACGCGCGGCAAGCTCCCGATCCTAATTTCTGGCCCTATATTGTTACATCATTTTTATCTGTTTCAGTTCGGAAGGCATTGCCCCTTTAAGAAAGTGACAATGCTTTCTGAAATTACAGCCTCGCTTTCAGAAGGCTGTTCTAACACTTGGGCCACGCTACAATGGACCTGCTGCCGGGACCAACCCCACCAGGACGGCGTTGCACTGTGAGTTAAGCGCTGGGCTAATGCTACAGTAATTACTCCCCAGCGCCAATTCTTCGGTCCTGCCAGCGCCACCATTTTCGGCAACCGTTAACACCCGATCGCGGTGGCTTCGGCAGCTTTTGCGTGGCGGGCACGAATTTCTAGGCCCTTGTTCTGGCCTCACCGGCAAGTGGAAATGCCTTCTCTGCATCTACCCTACCGAATCCCTTCACA
Source organism: Somniosus microcephalus (assembly GCF_052327205.1). Classification (NCBI taxonomy): domain Eukaryota; kingdom Metazoa; phylum Chordata; class Chondrichthyes; order Squaliformes; family Somniosidae; genus Somniosus; species Somniosus microcephalus. The sequence goes on from NC_140989.1 coordinate 367,704,846, forward strand.
ATTTTAAAGACCTCTATCAGGTCACCCCTCAGCCTTCTCTTTTTCTGGAAAAAAGAGCCCCAGCTTGTTCAGTTATAGAAACATAGAAGATAGGAGCAGGAGTAGGCCATTCGGCCCCGCGAGCCTGCTCCGCCATTCAATGCGATCATGGCTGATCATCCAAAGTCAGTACCCTGTCCCTGCTTTCTCCCCATATCCCTTGATCCCTTTAGCCTTAAGAAATATATCTAACTCCTTCTTGAATATATTTAATGAATGAATTGGCCTCTACTGCCTTCTGTGGTAGAGAATTCCACAGGTTCACCACTCTCTGGATGAAGAAATTCCTCCTAATTTCTGTCCTAAATGGCTTACCCCTTATCCTTAGACTGTGACCCCTGGCTCTGGACTCCCCGACCATCGGGAACATCCTTCCTGCATCTAGTCTGTCTAGTCCTGTTAGAATTTTATTGAATCATAATTTTCCCAAAACGCAATAGAAACAGGTGCACAGTATAGCTAATTGCCAGAAATTTGATTGCAATTGAATTTGTGCACAATTGCTTATTTGTGCTAAAATTACAGCAAGTCCAGCTTGTTTTTCATACACTTATTTTGAACGCTACTATTTACAACACAAACAATAACACAAAAAAAAACCCTTGCCATAGTCAGAAAGTGTGCAGGTGTGTGCAAATGACAGCAACATGTCCAACATGGAGACCGCGTCAGACAGTTTGTATAGGCAATGGATGTTTTTGTAGATTTCGCTCAGGAGTTTGCAAACCACCCTGGAGAAAGACAAAGAAAATGATCACGTTTCGGGTTAAGGTCAGCAACGGGAAATATTCTTAATTATTGGGTCATGAAAAATGAGCAGCAGAAAGCACACTGCCGGAATACTAAACTAATACTGATTTAAGTCAACTAGATTAATTTAAACTGTATACAAGTTCCTGGCTGGCAACTCGAACAATATAAATGCTTATGTGTATGACACTATGGTATCCATTATGAGAAAGACTTGCATTTCTATAGTGCCTTTCATGACCTCAGGACATCGCAGAGCACCTTACAGCCACTGAAGTACTTTATTTGTAATGTAGGAAAAGCTGCAGCCAATTTGCACACAGCAAGGTCCCACAATCAGCAATGTGATAAAGACTAGATAATCTGTTTTTAGGTGTTGGTTGAGGGCTAAATATTGGCCAGGACAACAACAACAACAACTTGTATTTATATAGCACCTTTAACGTAGTAAAATGTCCCAGGGCGCTTTACAGGAGTATTATAAGACAAAAAACTTGACACCGAGCCACATAAAGAGAAATTAGGGCAGGTGGCCAAAAGCTTGGTCAAAGAGGTAGGTTTTAAGGAGCGTCTTATAGGAGAGAGAAGTAGAGAGGCGGAGAGTTTTAGGCAGGGAATTCCAGAGCTTAGGGCCCAGGCAACAGAAGGCACGGCCGCCAATAGTGGAGCGATTATAATCAGGGATGCTCAAGAGGGCAGAATTAGAGGAGCGCAGATATCTCGGGGGGGTTGTGGGGTTGAAGGAGGTTACAGAGATAGGGAGGGGCGAGGCCACGGAGGGATTTGAAAACAAGGATGAGAATGTTGAAGTCGAGGCGCTGCTTAACCGGGAGCCAATGTGTGTCAGCGAGCACAGGGGAGATGGGCGAACGGGACTTGGTGCAAGTCAGGACACGGGCAGCCGAGGTTTGGATCACCTCAAGTTTACACAGGGTAGAATGAGGGAGGCCGGCCAGGAGTGCATTGGAATAGTCAAGTCTAGGGGTAACAAAGGCACGGATGGGGGTTTCAGCAGTGGATAAGAACATAAGAAATAAGAGCAGGAGCAGGCCATACGGCCCCTCGAGCCTGCTCTGCCATTTAATAAGATCATGGCTGATCATCGACCTCAACTGAGGCAAGGGCGGAGACGGGTGATGTTACGGAGGTGGAAATAGGACACCGGGGAGAACTCCCCTGCTCTTCTTCGAAATAGTTGACGTGGGATCCTTTACATCCACCTGAGAGAGCAGACGGGTTCTCGGTTTAACACCTCATCCGAAAGACGGCACCTCCGACAGTGTAGCACTGCCTCAGCCTGGAGTTTGCGCTCAAGTCTCTGGAGTGGGACTCACTACCCTCTGACTCAGAGGCGAGAGTGCTACCCACTGAGCCACGATTGACAACCATTCACTACATTTCATTCTTGGCTTAATTTCACTCTTGTTCTAATGGCACTTGTTATGAGTATGTGGGTTTTCTTGAAAGAACAAAAGTTGCTTTATGAATATTCCTAATCTTCTTACAGATAAGTCATGTGGTAAATCTCCCGCAGGGACTCTTGGCACCGTTCGTTCATTTTAATTAAGTCGGTCGTAGTGAAGTTGTAAGTGTTCTTCATCACGGTGACCTGGAAAGGAATGCACAAGTTAGAATAGAAGCTTTCTCTGGGACTCAGAAGCAAGTCAGGCCAGGATGCACGCGTCACAGTCACTGAAGCAGGCTGCTTATAAAACAACTAAGCAGCCTTGTGGCCTGGTGCTGTTGAATGTCTAGACCCTGTCTGCTCAATAGGTATGGTGTGTGTGGCTATACATGTACATCCTAAATGTGCACCCTTGTGGCTTTACCGTCAAGTGTTACTTTGTCTGCTGAGCTCTCCTGACTCAGTATGAAATGACGAATTTAGTTGAGGGCGTATTTGAACAGGGAGGGAGGGAGGAAGGAAATAATTGCATTTCTATAGCGCCTTTCACAACCTCAGGACATCCCAAAGCACTTCACAGCGAAGATTCACCAGGCTGATACCTGGGATGGCAGGAATGACATATGAGGAGAGATTGTGTCGATTGGGCTTATACTCGCTGGAGTTTAGAAGATTGAGAGGGGATCTCATCGAAACCTATAAAATTCTGTCAGGCCTGGACAGACTAGATGCAGGAAGGATGTTTATGATGGCCGGGGAGTCCAGAACCAGGCGTCATAGTCTAAGGATAAGGGGTAAGCCATTTAGGACTGAAATGAGGAGGAATTTCTTCACCCAGAGTGGTGAACCTGGAATTCTCTGTCACAGAGGGCGGTGGAGGCCAGTTCATTAAATATATTCAAGAAAGAGTTGGATATATTTCTTAAGGCTAAAGGGATCAAGGGATATGGGGAGAAGGCAGGGACAGGGTACTGAATTTGGATGATCAGCCATGATCTCATTGAATGGCGGAGCAGGCTCGAGGGGCCGAATGGCCTACTCCTGCTCCTATCTTCTATGTTTCTATGTTTTTGAAGAACAGTCACTGTTGTAATATAGGAAACGTGGCAAGATCCCACAAACAGCAATGTGATCATTACCAGATAATCTGCTTCAGTGATAAATATTGTCCAGGACACCAGGGAGAACTCCCCTGCTCTTCTTCGAAATATGTCCACTTGAGAGTGCATCTCATCTCATCCAAAAGTCGGCACCTCCGACAGTGCCGCGCTCCCTCAGCAGTGCACTGGGAGTGTCAATCTGCATTATGTGCTCAAGTCGCTGGCGTGGGGCTTGAACCCACGACCTTCTGACTCAGAGGCTTATCTACTGTGATGGATTCGGGTCCTATGTGGTCACCTTTCTCTGATAATACAACGGCAGGCACCCAATACGCCGTTTGTGGTGTCATCATGTGCTGCTCTCCCCCGCCCACAGAATTAATGGGTACAGAGCCCTCTTGCCCCAATACAATTAGTGTCCCCCAGCAGTGCACTAGGCTCAATACCGGCGCTGAAGGGGAAAGGTTTTCTTTCTTTGGCAGGTTTCCTAAAAAGGTACTTCTAAGAGGAAATATATCTCTGTAACCTCCTCCAGCCCTACAAGCATCCGAGATCCCAGCACTCCTCCAACTCTGGCCTCTTGCGCATCCCGAATTTCATTGCCCCACCATTGGTGGCCGTGCCCTCAGCAGAGCCCTAAGCTCTGGAATTCACTTCCTAAACCTCTACACCTCTCTCCTCCTTTAAGACGCTCCTTAAAACGTACCTCTTTGTTTAAGCTTTTGGCCACCTGTCATATTGGTCAATAAATTCCGTTCCCTACGGGTGTGTACATGCTGTATACTCACCCATAGGGCCAACAGAAGTGCCGGTTTTATGCATGCACTGCGCATGCGCTGGAAACCGGAACTTCCGTACTTCAAAGAAAGGGCTTCACAGGACAAACGCCTGCACCGGAGAGGCAGCGCGTACGGCTGCAACTTCCATTTTTTTCATACTATGCTGCAGTTCAGGTAAGTCTGAAACAGCTGCGCCTGGAAAAGCGGGCGCAAGGCCTGCTTTTAACAAGGTAAGAGGTGAAGAAAGTAAAAGAAATTTTTTTTTCCCGATTTATCATTTTAAAATACTTTAAAGAAAGGTAAGTTTATTTTTAGCCCCATTAAAAACTTTAATTATTTTTTTCAAAAATTTAAATTTTTGTTTAAAATAGTTAATTTATGTAATTTATAGTCATTGTAATAATGTGATTTTTTTTAATGTATTTGAAGTTTTCCTTATGATTTGGGGCTGATCTCTATTCATAGATTTGACAGGTCTTCCTGTCAAATCTATGAATGGAGATTCCCTGCTCCGATTGGCTCCCCATGGCCCACGTGATCCCAGGGACGCTGTGAACTAGCTGCGCCTCTGGGATACGCGAGCCCTGCATACCGGCAGTTCGAGGAGGCACATCAACGGAATTCTATGCCGGCCCAGAGCATTACGGTCGGCGCGGTTCGTTTGTGCAGGTCGGGGGCCTACGCCCGCGGGAAGCCTCCGACCGGAATTATTGAATATCTTTTTACGTGGCTCGGTGTTAAATGTTGTCTAATAATCGCTCCTGTGAAGCGCCTTGGGACATATTACTACGTTAAAGGCGCTATATAAGTGTAAGTTGTTGTTGAAAAGGGCAATTTCTGTCAAATTTTCCAATTACAACTACTGTATGTAGTAAATTCGCGGCCCCCCCCACCCCCCACAAAAGAAAACTTTTCCTGATTGCAATTTAATACTTATTTTGCTAACCGCACAGAATTGTCGGAATAACACTGTGGAACTTAATGACGCGTGTTTAAAAGTAGCGGCATACATTACTGAAGCTGAAGTGAGTAGCGCACCTTCATGAACTCCGAAGGCAGCTGTCCATTAGGGAATGAAGCTCCCTCACAGCTCAGCTGAATGAAGAATCCTCGGGTGGTACTGAAGCTGGTTTTCAGAGGCAGGTTGTATTTTTCTCCCAGCTGCGTTATCATTCCTACCCAGTTTAATATGAAATAGTGAAAACAATTATTAAACCCGCAGGAGTTACTGAGGTATCACTTACAGATTCATCAAACCAAATAAGATGCCTTTAACTTAGCTTAAAATCGATGATAAAAGCATTTCTTGTCTAAAGGAGATGGTGAAATGTTCAGATATCAATTATGATTTAAACTATGGGGGAAAAGTTTGGTTGCTTTGCGCCTCCCGTTAGCACCTAGTGCCCGGCGCCGCTAACGGCTCCCGCGAAATTCAGCGGGAGGTTAACGGCAGCGGTAGCCGGTTGCGCCCCGCGGCGCTGCGCCTCTGGCAATGTTGTCATCGCTGCGCGTAATGCCCCGCGTGCAAACTTGGCCCACGACCCCTGACCTACCGCCGGACGCTATGTCCGACAGGGTCAGGGTGGCGTTTTTGCAGCCGGGGTGGCGATAATTAAAAGGCAGGTGCCGGGCGGCCTTTTTTTTGGGCTGCCTGCCAGCACATGCCCCCTCTCGCCTCCTCCCCCTGCGGGGTGCCGGCCGCGATCAGTCAGCCCAGCACTCCTCTCGAGTGCCGGGCTCTTTTGCTGGCACCCCGCTCCCCGATGGTCCAGCAGGGCCCTGCTGTGCTGTGCTAGGCCCCTCTCCTTTAATCAAGGGCAAGGGAGGGAGGCCTGCAGTACCGCGGCGCTGCTGCACGTAGTGCCGCGATATTCAATGGGAGCGCCCCAAGAGGGAGGGGGAGCGCCTCCAGTAGCGCCTCACCCCTTGCTTGGGGCACTACCATTCAATTTCGAGCGCGGGGGTGCTAACTTTTTCGGGGCACTAAAAGTAGCGCCCTGGCGAAGTCAGCACCCCAAAGGGGGCGCGACCCAATTTTCCCCCTATGTTCTTTGCATCAAACCAGCATTTATTTTTTTACTCAGAGTGAAGAGAATGTGGAACTGGCTACCACATGGAGAGACAGAAAGAAAGAACAAAGGGAGTAAGAAAGAAAGGCTTGCATTTACACAGGACCTTCCAAAGTGCTTTACAGCCAATGAAGTACTTTTGAAATGCAGACACTGTTGTAATGTTGGAAATGCAGCAGCCTGTATGCGCACAGCAAGCTCCTGCACACAAAGAGCACTGAGATAGTGATCAGATCAGTTTTTTTTAGTGATGTTGGGGTGAATAGCATAGATGCATTTAAGGGGAAGCTAGATAAGTACATGAGGGAGCAAGGAGTAGAGGGATATTCTGATAGGGTTGGATGAAGAGGGGTGGGAGGAGGCTTGTGTGGAGCATAAACACCGGCAGAGGCCTGTTGGGGGCGAATGGCCTGTTTCTGTGCTGTAATTCTATGCAATTTATTTCTACTTTATCTAACCTCAAAATTGCACTCAAGGGAGTTTCGCCAAACAAGCATGGACATATTCAAAACCCTGGCATTTAGCCAAGTACGAATGATCACCCGAGAAATATGTTTACTTTCCGTTTGAAAAGTGCTAACAAGGCCCTACGGAGGCTGTGAAGCACCTTTTCTGTGCATCACAATTCTCACAGGTCTCTGTTAGCCCTTTTCTAATGGAAAGTATTTATAAGACCAGAATGCTTATGTCTGGGGACTAAAGCTGCAGCTCCTCGCAACTACATTTTCATGGCATACAGGTTAGACCCAAAGACACTTTTTTTCAAAAACCTAAATCTAGTAATTAGCAGCTTCATACTATTTTCATATACTCCTCTTCAAGACCTCTCCAGGATATACACCACAGCCTGTTTGTGAGGATGGGGCTGAAGATCGCTCAGTTCTCCAGCACCATTCTGTAACTGGCCATGAAGTGTATACGAGCAGTGCAAATTAATCGTTTGATTTTCAACATCATTGTCGCCTCCCAAATCCGTGCCCAACTTCATATTTAATTCTCTCCAATCAGGTTTCCACCCCTGCCATTGCACTGAAACAGCACTCATCAAAGTCACAAATGAGATCCTGTGGGGGTGATTTTCATTCAGAAGTCGGGAAGGAGGCGGGACTACAACTTTTGGGGTTATAGTCTCGCCTCCATCGAGATGCGGCCAATCCACGCGATTTTAACTTGATTGACCTTGTTGAGCCCACCCAGCGGGCTCAGCAGGCCAACTAAGGGCCACCCGGCAACAGATGACGTCACAGACTGAAATTTCAACTGTCAAGACGTTTTGACAGATGAAATATCAGCGTTTCACAGCTGTTTGAAGCTGTCAAACACTGACAGTCTTACTTCCAACCTGAGTCCTTCTACACAGACTCAGTTAGAAATCTCACCGGCACAGAAAGCTGCAGGCTGTCACTTTTGACAGTTCGCAGCCATTCTGCTTTCTGTGCCGGTTAGATGATGGACTCCCGAAGCCTAGAGGAAGGAAGGCTGTAAAGATAAGTACAGGTAATTTAAACTTCTTTACACACTTTAGACACACCAAACACACTTACTTTTTGTGGTGATTATTCTTTATGTTTAGTAAGAAGTATTGTAATTGGTTGTTTGTTTCCTGCCTTGAGATATATGCTGTAAACTCATTGGTAGTTGATGTCATGTGATTTGTGGTGGCCATCTTAAATTCAGTTCTCTACAGCCTTGGTTGGGACTGGGTGTTGAAAGATGTGCTACTGGATTTTTAAAGTTAATAAAGCCTAGATTTAGAAAGGCAAATCCACTCTTTATTTCAATTTATTAACTTTAAGTCAGAATGGAGCGATATCTTCAACCGGAACGATTCAATGCTGACCCTAATTCTGCAGGAGTGGATGATAAATGGAAACACTGGTATCGTACATTTAAAAACTTTTTGGGTGTGTTGGATCAAGAGTCTCTAAATAAGCTGAATATGCTGATCAACTACATTGCTCCGGATGTGTATAAGTATATTTTGGACTGTGAAACTTACGAATTGGCTATTTCTACATTGGAAAAGATTTTTGTTAAACCAAAGAATGAGGTATTTGCACGTCACCTTCTATCTGCCCGTAGGCAGCAGGTGGGAGAATCTTTGGATACTTATTTACAAGCACTTCGGCGCCTTAGTGCTAACTGTAATTATAAGGCCGTGACGGCAGAAGAATATAAGGAAGAATCGGTACGGGATGCTTTTATTAATGGATTACTGTCTAGATCAATTCGTCAGCGGTTGTTAGAAAATAAGACTTTGGATCTTAAGAGTGCTTTCGAGCAAGCCTCGACATTGGATGTGGCTCAGAGAAGTTCAGATTCTTATGCTCTTTTTAATCGGCCTGCGACTGTGGTTTCGGCAGTTTTGGATGAAAAGGAATTATGTGGACTTAATAGGAGTGGTTTACTAGATTCTGAAACTGTTTCTACTTCGGCGGCTGTTGCCTCTAGGATTCAGAAGTGTTATTTTTGTGGGAACGTCCGGCACCCTCGTCTGAAATGTCCTGCTCGGGAGGCTGTGTGTAGTAAATGCGGCAAGAGAGGTCATTATGCACATGTTTGTAAATCATCAGGTTCAATTACCTCCTCTGCGACTATTCAGCCTTTAGATAGGGCGTTTATTGCATCAATTTCTGCTGCATTTGCTCATGGCCTAAACAAAGCTATAGTTACGGCCCAAGTTAATGGGTTAGAAGTGAAGGCCCTTATAGATACGGGCAGTACCGAGAGTTTTATAAGTCTTCAGTTTGCGAAGGAGAAGCGTTTGAAAATTTTGCCTGTTACTTATCAGGTGTGTATGGCTCAGACGACTCTCACTTCACAAGTAGCTGGTTGTTGCCTTGTGAAATTGATTCTTCTAGGTAATACGTATACTGATATACGCCTATCTGTTTTGCCTAATCTTTGTGCGGATATTTTGATTGGTCATGATGTGCTTCAATTACACGAGTCTCTCAGTCTTTCGTTTGGAGGGACTAAGCCACCTTTATCTATTTGTGGATTAACCTCTTTATCTATTTCTCCATTATCACTTTTTTCCAATTTGATGCCGGATTGTAAGCCAATTGCTACCAAGTCAAGAAGGTATAGCAGTCAGGATAGAGAATTTATTCATTCTGAAGTTCAACGTCTTTTATTGGAAGGAATCATTGAACCTAGTTGTTCGCCTTGGCGGGCACAGGTAGTTGTCACCACTAACGAGAGACATAAGAAACGAATGGTGATAGACTACTCCCAAACTATTAATAGGTATACTCAATTAGATGCGTACCCCTTGCCTAAGATTGATGAGCTTATCAACAAAGTATCTCAGTATAAGGTTTTTAGCACTATTGACCTAAAGAGTGCTTATCATCAGATTCCTATTGTTAAGAGGGATCAACCATATACGGCCTTTGAGGCTGGCGGAAAGCTGTATCAGTTTTGCCGAATACCATTTGGTGTTACTAATGGTGTTGCTTGTTTTCAACGGGCAATGGATGCTTTTATAAGTGATAACTCTCTCTCTGACACCTTTTCATACTTAGATGACATCACGGTGTGTGGCAAATCAAGGGTGGAGCATGATTCTAATTTAGAAAGATTCCTTCAAGCTGCGGAAAAAGTTGGTTTAACTTTCAATAAAGAGAAGTGTATCTTTTCGACCACTGAGGTAAATCTACTGGGGTATATTATCTCGGGAAATAAGATTAAACCAGATCCAGAACGTCTGCGACCATTGATTGATTTACCTTGTCCTACTAATTCTAAGGCTTTGCAACGAGTTGTTGGACTGTTTTCTTATTATTCTAATTGGATTGCAAACTTTTCACAGAAGATCCGGCCCCTTATTCGGGTTACGACATATCCTCTATCATGGGAGGCCAGGACGTGTTTTGATAATTTTAAAAAGGATATCCTTGGAGCAGTTGTGCATTCTATTGATGAGCAGGTTCCCTTTGTGATTGAGACGGACGCTTCTGATTTTGCAATTGGGGCTACTCTGAACCAAAATGGAAGACCTGTGGCCTTTTTCTCACGTACCTTGAACAATAGTGAAAAAAGACATTCTTCAATAGAGAAAGAGGCGTATGCAATAGTAGAAGCACTGCGTAAATGGAGACATTATTTATCGGGGCGACATTTTACGTTGGTAACTGACCAAAAATCTGTGTCCTTTATGTTTGATGTCAAACATTTTGGAAAGATCAAGAATGATAAAATAATGAGGTGGAGGATTGAGTTGGCATGCTACCATTTTGATATAGTTTATCGTCCGGGGAAGGATAATGTTGCTGCTGATGCGCTGTCGAGGGCTTATTGTTCTGTGATTCATGGAGATATGCTTATTAATCTTCACAATGCCTTATGCCATCCTGGGGTTACGAGGATGATACGCTTCGTACGCAGTAAGAATTTGCCCTTTTCAGTTGAAGACGTCAAGCGGATGACTTCATCATGTTCTATCTGTGCTCGGTGTAAACCGAATTTCTTTAAGCCTCAACGAGCTCATCTTATAAAGGCTACTTCTCCTTTTGAACGTTTGAGCATTGATTTTAAGGGGCCTGTTCCTTCAACGACTCAAAATCGATATATATTTACTGTTGTGGATGAGTTTTCAAGGTTCCCTTTTTGATTTTCCTTGCGCAAATGTATCAGCTGCTACAGTTATCAAATGTCTGACTCAACTTTTTGTTATTTTTGGGATGCCTGCGTATATCCATTCGGATCAGGGAAGTTCTTTTATGTCTTCCCAGTTGAAGGAATACCTTCAGAGTCGGGGAATCTCTACTAGTAGAACTACCCCGTATAATCCCCAGGGTAATGGACAGTGTGAACGATACAATGGGGTGATCTGGAAGGCAGTTATGTTGGCTTTGACATCCCGGAATCTTAAGAATACACAGTGGGAAATGGTACTGCCTGATGCCCTGCATTCCATTAGATCATTGCTTTCAACGGCTACTAATGTGACCCCCCATGAAAGGCTCTTTAACTATCCACGGAGATCTACTACGGGATATTCGGTACCTTCATGGCTTACTATGCAGGGACCTGTGCTGCTTCGACGCCATGTTAGATTGTCAAAATATGATCCTTTAGTGGAGGAGGTGGAGCTGTTGGAGGCAAATTCCCAATATGCTCATATTCGATTCCAAGATGGGAAAGAAAGTACTGTTTCAATTAAAGACTTGGCTCCTTGTGGTGGCCAGCCCTCTTCTGAGGATATTAACAATAGTCATGATTCAGATAATGTGGATGTCGTTACAGATACTACGAATATTTCCAATCCTATTGCAGATAATTATACTTCTTTTAGTCAGCCTTCGATGGATGTTCATGACCGTCCCAGTTTACCTCCTGATGGGATTTCCAATCTGGAAACCGTTGATAATCGGGATATGGATAGCCTTCCTGCTGAAGATACTTCTGTGTCTCCTGGTGTGGGAGGGCAAGGAATTTCACCAGGGTTAAGAAGGTCGACACGAACAAGATATCCGGTCGACTGACTGAAAATGGACTTTTAAATTGATAGTAATGTTTTAAAATTGTTGAAATATTATATTTGTATTGTTTTAGTTGTAAATAATTAATTATAAATTGTAAAGGTTATTTAGGTTGGAGTATATTTTAAAAGGAGGGGTGAATGTGGTGATTATTCTTTATGTTTAGTAAGAAGTATTGTAATTGGTTGTTTGTTTCCTGCCTTGAGATATATGCTGTAAACTCATTGGTAGTTGATGTCATGTGATTTGTGGTGGCCATCTTAAATTCAGTTCTCTACAGCCTTGGTTGGGACTGGGTGTTGAAAGATGTGCTACTGGATTTTTAAAGTTAATAAAGCCTAGATTTAGAAAGGCAAATCTACTCTTTATTTCACTTTTGCACTCATGCACCCGTCACTCACCTGAACACCGACATCTCGACCCCTCCAAGTCCTTCAACCCGACAGCCCGACTCCTCTAACTTGGCGTGGTTTGGAGCCGTCGGGAATCCCACACTTCAAGCTTTAAAATAGGGATTAGGCTAAAAACTGCCTGTTAGACGGGTCCCAGTGCGGGGCGGGTACCCGCCTCCTTTGAAACTTACATGGAGGCGGGTTGGGGGCAGGATGGTGTCGGGACCTCCGAATTCGGGACTTTAACCCCCCGCACGCCTCCAATCCCGACTCCATGGGTCAATGAAAATCGACCCCTATGTGACTGTGGCTGTGGTAAACTATCCCTTCTTATCCTTCTTTGGCTTGGTGTCAATTTTCATCTGATAACTTTCCTGTGAAGCACCTTGTGACATTTTCCTGCGCTATAGGCACTATTGTTGTTAGATAGTAACTTTCACGACCTCAGGATGTCTCAAAGCACTTCACAGACAATGGCCCAGTAATTCCGGTCCCAACGCGTGAGTATGGACGGGAAGTGCCGGATTTCAGCATGCACAGCGCATGCGCGGAAAACCGGCATTTCCTCTCCTCTGAACCAAGGGGTTAAGAGGTGGTTCCCGTGCGACGTTTCAGGCAGCGCGTACACGTTGAACTTCGTTTTTTTTGACAGGTTTGTCCGTGCGTGAAGGCCTCCACTTTTTACGAATGTAAAAAGCAGACGTAGGGACTTAGTTTTAAAAGGTAAGTGGTCTAATAATTAAAGTTTGAAAATTTTTTCCACAGGTTTATTATTTTTAAAGAATTTACAGTAAGGTACGTGTATTTTTGGACCCGATTTCTTGAAAAAAAATTTTGGCAGAAATTTGAATAATTGTTTAAAATAGTTTTTTAAAGTTATTAATAGTTAATTTAATTAGTGGGATTTTTTTAAAGTTTTATTTAAAGTTTAACTACTGTTTTGGGCGCCCAGAGTTTTCATGAGTTTGACAGGTCTTATGTCTAACTCATGAATGGACTTTTGTAAACTCCCATTGGTTGCCCAGTGCTCACGTGATCCCAGCCGGCTCATCGCACTAAGTACGCCGCTGGATCATGCACGCACAGCGCGCCGGGAGCTGAACCGGGCCACAGACCGGAAATCCACGCAGGCCCAGTCTTCAAATGTCAGCGCGATATGTAAGTGTAGGTCGGGGGCTTGCACCCGCGAGAAGCCCCTGACCCGAATTTCTGGGCCATTGTATGGTACTTTGCTACCACTGAGCCAAGGCAGACACGAAAGAGCATGTTACACTGGGGTTGAGGTTCCGCTTCTTTCCGCTAGTTATAGCAGCACAACCCGGGCGGAATCGGCCAAGCCAGCGCAAAAGATTGGGGAATTTTAAATGTAAGTGAGCTACGCCTGAAACCACCTACATTTGTGTTTTCCGCAATCTTTTATGCTGGTTTAAGGTTCAATTTGCCCAGATCAAGCCCCCAGTTTGAAATTGCAAGATCCCACCGAATGCGCTGGTTCGGAACGACTCTTAAAATTGCGCTCATTTTCTGAGGTGCACAGGCACTAGTCGGCTCCTTTTAAAGTTTCCTCATATCAAAAAATATTTAATTTACTAAGAAACTATTAAACGGTTCAGTCTAGTTTTTTTAAGTCATTTTCAGTTAATTTACTAAAGCAAAATACTGCAGCTACTAGGGGCAGGATTTTCATTGGGCCGTGGAGATGGAATTGGAGGCGTGTGGGGGGTTAAAATCCCCAAGATCGGATGTCCCGAACCCATCCCGCCTCCATGCCAGTTTCAAAGGAGGCAGGTACCTGCCCCGCACTGGGACCCGCCTCCCCAAGGCGGGAAGGGGATTAGTGCCAATTAACTGCCTGTTAACAGGTAACTAACAGGCAGTTTGTAGCCTAATCCCTATTTTTAATGTTGAAGTGTGGGATTCCCGACGGCTCCAGACCACGCCAAGTTAGAGGAGGTGGACCGTCGGGATGAAGGGCTTGGAGGGGTCGAGATGTCTGGTGTTCAGGTGAGTGATGGGTGCATGAGTGCAAAGGTAAGTGTATTTGGTGTGTGTAAAGTGTATAAATAAGTTTTACTTACATGTACTTAGCTTTACAGCCTTCCTTCCTTCAGGTCTCGGGAGTCTCACCGGCACAGAAAGCAGAATGGCTGCGAACTGTCAAAAATTGCAGCATTCAGCTTTCTGTTCCAGGGAGATCTCTAAGTCATCCTGACAGGAAGGAATTAACCTGGAGTACAGATTGTCAGTGTTTGACAGCTTCAAACAGCTATGAAACGCTGATATTTCATCTGTCAAAAAGTCTTGACAGATGAAATTTCAATCTGTGACGTCACCTGTTACCGGGTGGCCCTTAATTGGCCTGCTGAGCCCGCTGGGCGGGCTCAACAAGGTCAATCAAGTCTAAATCGCGTGGGTTGGCTACAACTCGATGGAGGCGGGACTACAACCCCGAAAGTTGTAGTCCCGCCTCCTACCCGACTCCGTAATGAAAATCCAGCCCTAGAAGTCTGAAATAAAAACAGAAAATGATGGAAATACTCAGCCGGTCAGGCAGCATCTGCGGAGAGAGAAACAGAGTTAACGTTTCAGGTCGATGATCTTTAATCAGAGCTGATGTTGTCAGTGATTTTAAAATCAGGTTACTCAAGGGTGGAGCACTGGACACACTTAATAAAAATGCTTGGGGGACAAATTAGGTTGCATTGCACCTCCAAGCAATTAGCACCCGGGCGCGGCCCCAACACCTCCCGCGAAATTAAGCAGAAGGTTAGTGGCGGCGGTAACCGTTAGCGCCCTGCGGCGCTGGCGATGACATCATCACCGTGCGCAGCGCCCCGGCCGTGATATTCGGTAGCGCCCCCTGACTTACCGCCAGACGCTATGTCTGACGGGGTCAGGGGGGCCTACCTGCGGCCGTGGCGGCGGTAATTAAAGGTGAGGTGCCGGACTGCCATTTTTGTTGCTGGCCGCCTGCCAGCACCTGCCCACTTTGCCGTCCCCGGCCTTCTGTGGAGCCTCCCCCCCCGCAGAGGGCCGGCTGCACTCCATGAGCCCGGCACTTCTCGAATGCCGGGCTCTTTTGCCTGCACTCCGATCTCCGATGGCCGAGCTGGGCCCTGGGTTGCGCTGCGCAAGACCCTCCCCTTTAAGAAGGCGAGGAAGGCCTGCAGTACGTGCGATATTCCCTCGCAGCACCCCAAGAGGGAGGCGGGCGCTTCCAGTAGCGCCCCGCTTCCCTCTTCGGGCGCTACCATTCAATTCCGGCCGCGGGGGCGCTAATGTTTTCGGGGCGCTAAAAGTAGCGCCCTGGAGAAGTTACACTTCAATTTTTCCCCCCTTATTTTTGATGATAAACCCATTTTCAGCTCCATAAATAATAAAACTGCACCGGGTTACCACCTTAAATACATCAAGGAATACTTTTTAATGGAAAGGAAAAAAAAAGAAACGTAGTATTGCGCTGCCCGAATGCGCTGGTGCAAGGAAAATTTAACATTTGTGATTATGCAAATTAATTTTAGCAGAAACTTGAACTGTAATCTAACCAGCACAATTGTCAAGCGGAAACTCTACCCCAGTTTAACAAGGCAAACTTGCGTATGAAATGTTTCATCTTCATTTACGAGACGGAAACGGTACCTGCTACATCATCTACAATCTCTGCGTATGTGCGCCGAGCAATGTCAAGGAACTCATTGATATTTGGCCTGACAGCGTAGCATTTCTGCGTCCTCATGTTCAAACAGCCTTTAGTGTACCTCGTATCATCATTGATTACAGTTTTGATTTCCTCCAGAATGAGGTTGAATCTATAATTTTCATAGTACAAAAACAAGTGCAATTAATTATTTAAATCATGCATTTAAAAAATAAGAAACGTTAAACAAAGCAAGCTGTCCAATAAAAAAAACTCATCCCTCAATGAACTTGGGACAAAATATGCTATGCATTAAACTTATCCTAAACCTTTATAAATCACTGGTGAGGCCCCAGCTGGAGTGTTGTGTCCAATTCTGGGCACCACACTTTAGGAAGGGTGTCAAGGCCTTGGAGAGGGTGCAGAGGAGATTTACTAGAATGGTGCCGGGGATGAGGGACTTCAGTTATGTGGAGAGACTGGAGAAGCTGGGATTGTTCTCCTTAGAGCAGACAAGGTTAAAGTGAGATTTAATAGAGCTGTTCAAAATGATGAAGGGCTTTGATAAGAGTAAATGAGGAGAAACTGTTTCCAGTGGCAGGAGGGTCGGTAACCAAAGGGACACAGATTTAAAGCAATTGGCAAAAAGAACCAGAGGGGAGATGAGGAGAATTTTTTTGACGCAGCAGGTTGTTATGATCTGGAATGCACTGCCTGCAAGCAGTTTCAATAGTAAATGTCAAAAGTGAATTGGAGATATACTTGAAGGGAAGAAAATTTCAGGGCTATGGGGAAAGAGCGGGGGAGTGGTACTAATTCGATAGCTCTTTCAAAGAGCCGGCACTGTGCTGTAAGATTCTATGGGGGTCATTTTAACCCCCTAGGGCGGGTGGTGGAGGAGGCGGGTGGTAGGAGGGGTTAAAAAAATTTTAAATGGGAAACCCGACCAAAACCTGTCTCCAACCCAGCCATTTCCATTTTTAATGGCGGCAAGTTGGGGGGCAGGTGACCAATCTGCTCCCAGGAGGCTGGTCGGTCAGTAAAATATTTTAAGGAGGCTGTGAGCTTCCATTTTATAGTGGTTTTTTAAAAACTTCTGCAGGCTGTGTTTCCCGGGCCTTGGGAAACCTGGCAGATGAAAGGAGGCAAGAAGGGCCGGATCCATGAGGTAAGTGCCTTTATTGCATTGCTTGCGGGCTAGGAGGAGCAGGGGGGCTTCCTCCCTCTGCTCCGGCCCAGCAATCTTACAGTGATTGGCCATGCCCCCTGGCTGACTGACTGTCGGGCGGGAAATCTGTTAAGATAAAAAAACAGATACTGCGGGAAACCTTTACTTCCGGGTTCTCCGTCCACAAATCCTCCGCTGACCGCGCTCTCTTCCCGGCTCTGAGTTATTATCGGCCCCAGTGATTCTATGATATCTGGTTAAGTCACATGCACTAATTAAACCCCAACATGTTCATGCATCTTTTACAGAACGATGTATGCTTGAAATAAGGTAAATTGCTGCTACACAGGCAAACTACCAAGTCCCGCTGCACTTGATGTACTCTTGGGTTACCTGCTATCTTCAAGTGAACTGCAATAAGCCTTTAGTAACGGTGTCTTGCAGCTTTGCAAAGTTCGCTGTAGAACAAAAGCAACAATCGAGAATACATTCCAACACTTTTCGGAAAATTATTCTTCTGCCTTCTTTAAAAAAAAGTTAAGCCATTTCAATGAAGAGCAAATTTTCTCCTTGTTCACAACACCTGCTGTGTCCCTGCTATGAAGTTACCCACTTCTTAAGCTAATGCTCTTCTGCATTGGTGTTTGACGTGTACGGCATTTCTCTCTGCTCCCTATGGGGAATTCACCTTCCCCACTCCCCACCCCGCTGCTCACTGTCGCTCCCCATTGTTTAAATGTTAAAGGGATTCGACAGGGTAGATACGGAGAAAATATTTCCTCTGGTGGAGGAGTCAAGAACAAGGGGGACACAATCTTAAAATTAGAGCCAGGGTATTCAGGACTGAAATCAGGAAGCATCTTATCACA
This sequence comes from Somniosus microcephalus, assembly GCF_052327205.1. Lineage (NCBI taxonomy): Eukaryota > Metazoa > Chordata > Chondrichthyes > Squaliformes > Somniosidae > Somniosus > Somniosus microcephalus. The sequence goes on from NC_140989.1 coordinate 367,722,540, forward strand.
CAAAGAGTGTTAGGAATCTGGAACTCTGTGGATTAAAGGTCAAACCACTTCATTAGCTGTAAAGTGATTAGGGACATTCTGCGATCGTGAATGGCACTATATAAATGCAAGTCTTTCTTCCTTTCGATAAGAGCTAGTTTAGGACAAAGGTCGGGAAATATTTTGTGGCAACAGAGGGTAATGGATCATCAGGAAAGGTGGCTGAGGTTCAGGACACTTGACTCCTCGCTGTAATCGGAAGATAGGGTTGGTATTTTGGAAGGACTATATCTAATGTAAGGACACAGGGTGGTTGGTAAAACTACATTTTATAAGGCAGCTTGGAGCAAACATGGGGTTAATATGTTAAGACAGTGATGCTGGAGTGAGTTTCAGATGATGCAATAGTAAACTGAAACCAGTTTGATCATATTGAGCGAGGTGTTGATAAGAAGGCCATTTGATCACAGCACGTTATAGATCAAGGGAAGTAAGGCCTGATGGGTGAGATTACGATCTCTACACACCCCAAACGAGAGTTTATATATTCATTAAATGGGGTTTGCATGCAAAGTCAATCGCGCCATGGCTTCCCTATCTCTGTAATCTGCTCCAGCTCTACAACCCTCCGAGATCTCTGCGCTCCTCCAATTCTGGCCTCTTGAGCATCCCTGATTTTAATCGTTCCACCATTGGCAGCCGTGCCTTCAGCTGCCTGGGCCCTAAGCTCTAGAATTCCCCCCCTAAACCTCTCCACCTCTCTACCTCTCTCTCCTCCTTTAAGACGCTCCTTAAAACCTTCCTCTTTGTCCAAGCTTTTGGTCACCTACCCTAATATCTGCTTATGTGGCTTGGTGTTAAATTTTGTTTGATAATCGCTCCTGTGACGCGCCTTGGGACGTTTTACTATGTTAAAGACGCTTTATAAATACAAGTTGTTGTTGATGTTGATACAAGAGGGACACAATAGTAGAGCCACAGAACCTGGACCACGGGGTGAACAAACGACACAGCAGGAGGGGAGACAGGATAGAAACATAGAAGATAGGAGCAGGAGTAGGCCATTTGGCCCCTCGAGCCCGCTCCGCCATTCAATGAGATCATGGCTGATCATCCAGATTCAGTACACTATCCCTGCCTTCTCCCCATATCCCTTGATCCCTTTAGACTCAAGAAATATATCTAACTCCTTGAATATATTTAATGAATTATTTAATGATAGAAACGGGGAGAAAGAGAGAACTCGTGGTAGAGGATCGAAGGAAGAACACCATGAGGCATGGGTTACATCTCTACCCTGAGGAGCGGGTAATACCGTTTTGCTTATTCCTCTGTACTATTGCGAAAGAGATTATGGCCCAGAAATTCGGGTCTCCACGGGTGAGTACGCACGGGGTACTCACCCGTAGGCCCAATGGAAGTGCCGGTTTCCTGCATGCACTGCGCATGCGCGGGAAACCGGCACTTCCGTTCCCCTGAAAGAAGGGGTTCAGAGTTCGAACGCGTGTGCAGGAGAGGCAGCGCGTGCGCAGGAGAGGCAGCGCGTGCGCATCGAACTTACGTTTTTTTTTCCAGGTTTTCCCGGGAGGGTAAGTCTCCAGAAGTTACACATTTAAAAAGCAGTCGCAAGGCCTGCTTTTTACAAGGTAAGTGGTGAATTAATTAAAATTAAAACATTTTTTCCACAGGTTTATTATTTTTAAATACTTTAAAGCAAGGTAAGTTTATTTTTAGCCCCGTTAGAAAATAAAACTATTTTTTTCAAAAATTTAATTTATTGTTTAAAATAGTTATTTCATGTAATTTATAGTTTATTTAAAAAATGTGATTTAAAAAAAAAAATTATTTGAAGATTTAGTGATGTTTTGGGGCCCGTAGTATTTATACGGTTTGACAGGTCTCTTATGAATGGGCATTCCCTGCTCCGATTGGCTCTCCATGGCCCACGTGATCCCAGGGGACGCTCTGAACTAACTGCGCCCCTGGGATACGCAAGCACTGCGCACCCGCAGTTGGAGGAGGCCCAGGATCGGAATCCCACGGGGGCCCACAGCTCAACGGCTGGCGCACTAGGTAAGTGCAGGTCGGGGGCTTGCACCCACGGGAAGCCCCCAACCCGAATTTCTGGGCTCTTATTTACTTTACTTATTCCATATCAATAAAGTCATCGCGCTGCCAATACGGAGTCTCCCTCGGCTGCTTACAGTAGTGATTATTTAAATTGCCCCTGTTTCACGTGCACACTTATTATATACCATACCTGAAGTGGTTCCACCAACTCCAACGTGTGTTTCAGGTAAATTAAGTTTGTGATCTTGGATTCAGCTGCCTGTACCTGTTAAATAAACACAAGATGTTCTGTAAACGCCATCACTTAGAAACAATTACAATTAATTAAGAATATATTGTTTCAATAAAATTCTAATTAAATATGCCTATGAGATTTTTCTACCTTAAAACCAACTTTCAATAAAAAGAATTTATACTCCAGCACACTAGAGGGCAGCACGTCAAGGCTCCATATTAGACAGTTACTATTAAAAAACCTTTAAGATCTGTATGCATGATCATCTTTATTGTAACTATGTACATGTAGAAAAAAAAATCTCTCAAATAGTTTAGAGAAAGTAATAGAGGAAACATACGGTATCTTGCTTTGGAATCTGCACCAGCACAGACAGGAGCTGGTCTGTGTCCAAGAACCGTGAAATTACTGCAGAGAAAAACACAAGGACACAGTTTATATATAATGATGGTACTGTAGTATATTTAACAATGCATTATTGGAACATAATCACAATGTCAACAAATAATATAAAGCTTGCAAATTAATATCGGGAGAGCATGGTCTCAAAGTAAACAACTGCAATCCCAAAGGAGAAAGGCACTGTCCGTAAAAGAGGCTACTTTACCTGGAACTTAAAATTCTCATCCTCGTATTCATATCCCTCCATGGCCTCAACCCTCCCTAACCTCCTCCAGCCCTACAACCCTCCAAGATCTCTGTGCTCCTCCAACTCTGGCCTCATGTCTATCCTGACTTCCTGTGCCCCACCACTGGCGGCCGTGCCTTCAGCTCCCTGGGCCCTAGGTTCTGGAATTCTCTCTCTAAACCTCTCCTCTCTTTCCTCCTTGACCAAGCTTGTGGTCACCTGTCCTGATATCTCCTTATGTGACTTGGTGTCCAATTACATTTAATAACACTCCTGTGAAGCGCCTCAGGCTTTTTCTTAACTGCTATTAAAGGCGCTATATAAATGCAAGTTGTTGTTGTTGTTGTTAGCATCAAGCACTTCCAGGTCAGGTATAGCATGGTTAGCTCCAGAGTAAAGCACACATGCCATCAATGCCCCTCAACTCTGGCTTCAGACGAGGTGAAATATTTTCCACCACCACCCCCCTCCCCCCGCCCATTTCCATACCCGTGCTCCTGTGCCCTCGGGTGCAACGGCCAAATACAGCCAGTTTTCTGCTGTGGACTCGTGCCCGTGAGAAACTGGCTCGAGAAAGCCCCAAGTTCATTTCATTATAGGGCTCTTACTGCCAGGGAACAAGAGGAGACTTTCAGCTCCCTGTCATGGGGCTGGATTGGAGCCCAAGTACCAACAGTGAGATGCCACTATCTAGCCCACTCCACCCCCACAGCGTCCTGGAAAGCACACAGAAAATTTGTCACTGTTACTGGTCTGTGCCAAGTTCTTTATTGCTTCATTCTGCTTGTTATTTTATGGGGAAAAACAGGGAAGACTGAAATAATAAAAGTGTTCACTTTCAGAAAATCTAACTTTAGCAACCGAACAAGTTGGGAATTACTAACATTTCAACTTCCGTATTTCTATTACTGTGGGGGACAGCACTGCAATTAAGGTGTCAGCTCTGGCTGTCGGTAGCACTCTCGTCTTGGAGTCAGAAGGTTGTGGGTTTAAGTTCCACTCCAGAAACTAAATCTAGGCTGACACTCCAGTGCAGTGCTGAGGGAGTGCTGCACTGTCGGAGGCGCCGTCTTTCGGATGAAACGTTAAACCGAGGCCCCGTCTGCTCTCTCAGGTGGATGTAAAATATTCCCTGCCACTGTTTCGAAGAAGAGCAGGGGAAGTTCTCTCTGGTGTCCTGGCCAATATTTATCCGTCAATCAACATCACTAAAACAAATTTTCTGGTCATTATCGCATTGCTGTTTGTGGGATCTTGCTGTGTGCAAACTGGCTGCAGCGTTTCCTTCATGACAACAGTGACTACATTTCAAAAGTACTTCATTGGCTGTAAAGCACTTTGGCACGTCCTGAGGTCGTGAAAGGCGCTGCATAAATGCAAGTTCTTTCTTTTAATGCATGCATTCATGGAGTTTTTAATAGATGGTCTGCTATCTTTAATCCAATCAATTCTGAGGCCAGTACCGCCCCGCTAACACCAGGCGATTGCAACGAGAATTGGCTCCACAACGTTTATAAAACTAAGATGAAAAGTCCAATAGACTTTTATAACCGGGGCCATAAGTAGGATAGACACTAATAAAAAAATGTTTTTATTCGTTCATGGGATGTGGGCATCGCTGGCAAGGCCAGCATTTATTGCCCATCCCTAGTTGCCCTTGAGAAGGTGGTGGTGAGCCGCCTTCTTGAACCGCTGCAGTCTGTGTGGTGAAGGTGCTCCCACAGTGCTGTTAGGGAGGGAGTTCCAGGATTTTTACCCAGTGACGATGAAGGAACGGCGATATACTTCTAAGTCAGGATGGTGTGTGACTTGGAGGGGAACTTGGAGGTGGTGGTGTTCCCATGCGCCTGCTGCCCTTGTCCTTCTAGGTGGAAAAGGTCGCGGGTTTGGGAGGGGCTGCCGAAGAAGCCTTGGCGAGTTGCTGCAGTGCATCTTGTAGATGGTACACACTGCAGCCACGGTACGCCGGTGGTGGAGGGAGTGAATGTTTAAGGTGGTGGATGGGGTGCCAATCAAGTGGGCTGCTTTGTCCTGGATGGTGTCGAGCTTCTTGAGTATTGTTGGAGCTGCACTCATCCAGGTAAGTGGAGAGTATTCCATCACACTCCTGACTTGTGCCTTGTAGATGGTGGAAAGGCTTTGGGGAGTCAGGAGGTGAGACACTCGCCACAGAATACCCAGCCTCTGACCTGCTCTCTGAACTGCACAGTATTTATGTGGCTGTTCCAGTTAAGTTTCTGGTCAATGGTGACCCCCAGGATGTTGATAGTGGGGCATTCGGTGATGGTAATGCCATTGAATGTCAAGGGGAGGTGGTTAGACTCTCGCTTGTTGGAGATAGTCATTGCCTGACACTTCTGTGGCGCGAATGTTACCTGCCACCTATCAGCCCAAGCCTGAATGTCGTCCAGGTTTTGTTGCATGTGGGCATGGACTGCTTCATTATCTGAGGAGTCGTGAATGGCGCTGAACACTGTGCAGTCATCAGCGAACATCCCCATTTCTGACCTTATGTTGGAGGGCAGGTCATTGATGAAGCAGCTGAAGATGGTTGGGCCTAGGACACTGCCCTGAGGAACTCCTGCAGCAATGTCCTGCGGCTGTGATGATTGACCTTCAACCACAACAACCATCTTCCTTTGTGCTAGGTATGACTCTAGCCAGTGGAGCATTTTCCCCCTGATTCCCATTGACTTCAGTTTTACTTGGGCTCCTTGATGCCAGACTCGGTCAAATGCTGCCTTGATGTCCAGGGCAGTCACTCTCACCTCACCTCTGGAATTCAGCTCTTTTGTCCATGTTTGGACCAAGGCTGTAATGAGGTCGGGAGCCGAGTGGTCTTGGCGGAACCTAAACTGGGCATCAGTGAGCAGGTTATTTGTGAATAAGTGCTGCTTGATAGCACTGTTGATGACACCTTCCATCACTTTGCTGATGAGTGAGAGTAGACTGATGGGGCAGTAATTGGCCGGGTTGGATTTGTCCTGCTTTTTGTGGACAGGACACACCTGGGCAGTTCTCCCCATTGTCAGATCTTTCACTCTGCCAGCGCATTTCACACTTCATCTAGAGCCATCCTTTGTCTCTTTACCTGTCCTATCACCATCTCGTCTCGCCTTGAATATCTCTTAATGTCTCTTTACTTCTCACAGACCTTCCCTTTTGTTCTTTCATCCCCTCCCCCATTTCCCAGCCCCCAAACTTACTTTTCAATCGGTTTCATTTCCTGCTTTTTTCTCAGTTCTGTAGAAGGGTTTCGACCTGAAACATTGACTCTGTTTCTCTCTCCACAGATGTTGCCTGGCCTGCTGAGTTTTTCCAGCGTTTTCTGTTGTTATTTCGGATTTCCAGCATCCACAGTATTTTGCGATCACCAGTGTTGCAGCTGTACTGGAACAGCTTGGCTAGAGGTGCGGCTAGTTCTGGAGCACAAATCTTCAGCACGATAGCCGGGATGTTGTCGGGGCCCACAGCCTTTGCTGTATCCAGTGCGCTCAGCTGTTTCTTGATATCACGTGGAGTGAATCGAATTGGCTGAAGACTAGCTTCTGTGATGGTGGGGACCTCGGGAGTAGGCTGATATGGATCATCCACTCGTCACTTCTGGCTGAAGTTGGTTGTAAAAGCTTCAGCCTCGTCTTTTGCACTCACGTGCTAGAGTCCACCATCATTGAGGATGGGGATATTCTTGGAGCCTCCTCCTCCCGTTAGTTGTTTAATGGTCCACCACCATTCACGACTGGATGTGGCAGGACTGCAGAGCTTTGATCTGATCCGTTGATTGTGGGATCGTTTAGCCCTGTCTATAGCATGCTGCTTCCGCTTTTTAGCATGCATGTAGTCCAATAAGGAGATCGCAAGAAACCTCTTTCGGAACATAGGAACAGGAGGCCATTCAGCCCCTCGAGCCTGTTCCACCATTCAACGGCTGATCTGCATTCCAACTCCATCCACCCACCTTGTCTCCATATTCTTGTCCACTAAAATCTATCGATCTCAGATTTAAAATTATTAACTGAGCTAGCATCTACTGCTTTTTTGTGGGAGAGAGTTCCACACTTACAAAGAATTACATAGGATATACGGCACAGAAACAGGCCATTCGGCCCAACCAGTCCATGCCGGCGTTTATGCGCCACTCGAGCCTCCTCCTGTCTTTCCTCATCTAAATCTATCAGCATAACCTCTATTCCCTTCTCCCCCATATGCTTATCTAGCCGCACATTAAATGTATTTATACTATTCGCTTCAACCAATTGATGGCCTCTAGTTTTGCTCTTCCCCACAAGTGGAAACAGTCTCTCCTTGTCGACTCTATCAAAACCTTTCATAATCTTAAAGACCTCTATTAGGTCACCCCTCAGCCTTCTTTTTCCAAGAGAAAAGAGACCCAGCCTGGTATCTTTTCCTGATGGGTATAAGGAAGATGGTTGTGGTGGTTGAAGGTCAATCATCTCAGCCCCAGGACATCGCTGCAGGAGTTCCTCAGGGCAGTGTCCTAGGCCCAACCATCTTCAGCTGCTTCATCAATGACCTTCCCTCCAACATAAGGTCAGAAATGGAGATGTTCGCTGATGACTGCACAGTGTTCAGCGCCATTCACAACTCCTCAGATAATGAAGCAGTCCATGTCTGCATGCAACAAGACCTGGACGATGTTCAGGCTTGGGCTGATAAGTGGCAGGTAACGTTCGCGCCAGAGAAGTGCCAGGCAATGACTATCTCCAACAAGTGAGAGTCTAACCACCTCCCCTTGACATTCAACGGCATTACCATCGCCGAATCCCCCACCATCAACATCCTGGGAGGTCACCATTGACCAGAAACTTAACTGAAACAGCCACATAAATACTGTGGCTACAAGAGCAGGTCAGAGGCTGGGTATTCTGCGGCAAGTATCTCACCTCCTGACTCCCCAAAGCCTTTCCACCATCTACAAGGCACAAGTAAGGAGTGTGATGGAATACTCTCCACTTGCCTGGATTAGTGCAGCTCCAACAACATTCAAGAAGCTCGACACCATCCAGGACAAAGCAGCCCACGTGATTGGCACCCCATCCACCACCTTAAACATTCACTCCCTCCATCACTGGTGTACCGTGGCTGCAGTGTGTACCATCTACAAGATGCACTGCAGCAACTCGCCAAGGCTTCTTCAGCAACACCTCCCAAACCCGCGACCTCTTCCACCTAGAAGGACAAGGGCAGCAGGCGCATGGAAACACCACCACCTCCAAGTTCCCCTCCAAGTCACACACCATCCTGACTTAGATGTATATCGCCGATCCTTCATCGTCGCTGGGTCAAAATCCTGGAACTCCCTCCCTAACAGCACTGTGGGTGTACCTTCACCACACGGACTGCAGCGGTTCAAGAAGGCGGCTCACCACCACCTTCTCAAGGGCAATTAGGGATGGGCAATAAATGCTGGCCTTACCAGCGACGCCCACATCCCATAAACGAATAAAAAGAAACCTCGCACTTCTACCACCCTTTGCATGAAGAAGTGTTTCCTAACTTCTCCTGAATAGGCTGGCTCTGATTTTAAGGTTATGTCCACTTTTCCTAGACTCCACCCCACCTCCCACCCACAAAGCAGAAAAAGTACTTATCAGGCTTCCCCTTAAATGCGCCTATGTAATTTACCTCAACCACTCCATGTGGTAGTGAATTCCACATTCTCACCACTCTCTAGGTAATGTAGTTTCTCCTGAATTCCCTATTGGATTTATTAGTGACTTATATTGATGACCTCTAGTTTTGGTCTTCCCCACAAGTGGAAACTGTCATGAATCTTACCATTCATGAAGAAATGACTCATGAGATAACACTGGGCGGCCAGCTGGTGGTGCCGTCCAAGGAAAGTATAAATACTCGGGCGTGGGCCCAGCTTGCTCAGGATGTTTCTGTAACCAGGAACTAGTGATGTAACTAGAGCTCATGGTTGTGAAACAGTTGATTAAAGCCTTGTTTTATACTCAAACCAAGTGCTCAGTAGTTTTCTTACATCAATTTAATCAACTGTGTATCGGCTCCAAGCTCTGAGTGATTTCAGGAACAGCCAGCTACAACTTCAACTGTAGAAGGGAACTCTGACATAGTAATCAATCCATCATGGAGAAACTACTCAGACCCGCCCGTCTTGACCTAGACCCGAATTCACCTACAACTGCTAAGGTATGGAAACACTGGTATCGTACCTTCAGCAACTTCCTCAGGGTGTGTGGTGAGAATGTTCCTGATAAATTAGAGATATTTGCCAATTATGTATCTCCACTTGTGTTTGACTATATCGAAGACTGTGTAGACTATGGCTCCGCTATCCTAATATTACAGCGACTGTATGTTAAGGCCCCAAATGAAATTTTTGCTCGGCATCTATTGGCCACAACTCGACAACAACCTGGGGAATCACTTGACGATTTCCTTCAAAAGCTTCGCAGGCTCAGCAAGGATTGTAATCTTAAAGCTGTCACAGCTGAGCAGTACCAGGAGGAGTTAATTTGTGATTCCTTTATTAACGGAATTGCATCTCCCTTCATACGCCAGCGTCTGTTGGAGAATAAAACCCTTGAGTTACAGGCTGCCTATGACCAGGCATGTTCTTTGGACTTAGCAAAGAGGAATACAGATACCTATCTTTTACCACGTGCACGGGCTGCTGCTATCACTATTAGTGACTCCTTCGATAGGCCTCGGGTGGAAGCCCTCATTGATGATGACTCTAACCTAGCTGATGACAACCCTACCCTAGAAGCCTTCACTGATGACGACCCTGCCCTAGCGGCATCTTGGCAATCTGGAAGGAAGTGTTTCTTCTGTGGAGGTGCATTCCATTATAGGAAATTTTGTCCTGCTCGTAACGCAACCTGCAATCATTGCAGAAAGAAAGGTCACTTTTCTAAGGTATGCCAGTCAAGAGCCTCTGTTAGTAAGAAAGGCCACTTTTCTAAGGTATACCAGTTGAGAGCCCCTGTTAGTTTTGTAGCTACTATCTATAAAACTGCTCCTCCCCCAAGAGCCACTACTAAGGTTACAGCTGCTTTCTATAAAACTGCTCCTCCCCCAAGAACCACTACTAAGGTTACAGCTGTCGAGGGTAAAACTGCTCCTCCTCCCATCACAGCTGTTTTTCCCCAAAGTCTGTCCCATGCAGCCACGAAGGTTTCGGTAAATGGACACATTTTGAGTGCACTAATCGACTCATGCAGCTCTGACAGCTTCATTAGTGAGCGGGCCGTCAGTAAGTTAAAACTGCGTATTTACCCCTCGGACAGGGAAATTGCAATGGCTCTGACAACACTGACCACCAACTCTTCCGGCTTTTGTCTTGTCGACCTTATTCTCAATGACCGCACTTATTTCGCCACCTGGCTCGGGGTGCTCAAAAATCTATGCAGTGATGTGCTCCTGGGACAGGATTTCCAGAAACAACACAAAAAACTCACTTTCGAGTTTGGAGGGTCAAAGCCGGAGCTTACTATTTCCAAAGTACCGTTTTGTGCGCTTTCGGCGGCTTCGCTCGACGAGCCCTCGTTTGCCAATCTTTCCCCCCGATGTAAGCCAATAGTCACTAAATCACGACGTTTTAGCCAAGATGATCTATCCTTTATCGAGACAGATATCTCTCGCCTTCTAGCTGACGGTATCATTGAGCCATGTTCATCTCCCTGGCGGGCTCAAGTTGCCGTTGCTAAAAATCCTCTGAAGCAACACAAGAAACGTCTTTGCATCGATTACTCACAAACTATTAACCAGTATACCGACCTGGATGCCTACCCACTACCACGCATCGATGACATGGTCAATAACCTTACCAGCTACAAGGTGTTTTCAACTTTTGACTTAAAGAGTGCGTACCATCAAGTACCATTAAAAGACTCTGACAAAAAGTATACGGCCTTTGAGGCCAATGGTCGGCTTTACCAGTTTTGTCGCCTTCCATTTGGAGGTCACCAATGGGGTGGCCGTCTTTCAATGGGCAATGGATAGCCTAGTCAAACAAGAGAACTTAATGGACACTTTTCCATATCTGGATAGTATCACCATTGCTGGTCATGGCCAGAAGGAGCATGATGCCAACCTCCAGAAATTTTTTGACGTTCTCCGTCGCTGCAACTTAACCTTAAATGAGTCCAAATCTGTGAAATCAATACCATCAGTCAACATCCTTGGCTACTGGGTGGGCAATGGTGTCATCAAACTGGATCCGGAGCAACTTCGTCTGCTTCAGGAGCTCCCTCCCCCTACGAATCTCGGCTCTCTTTATCGGGCACTCGGCATGTTCGCCTATTATGCGAAATGGATACCCCAATTCTCTGACAAGGTCCAGCCCCTGCTTCACGCAAAGTCATTTCCGTTGGAGGCAACGGCTATTTCAGCTTTCAACCTCCTCAAGCGACAACTGGAAAAAGCCACGCTTCGTTCCATCGATGAAAATCTCCCTTTCATGGTCGAGTGCGATGCATCGGAGGTGGCGATCTCGGCTAACTTGAATCAAGGTGGTCGACCTGTTGCATTTCTGTCCAGAACTTTGCAGGGTAGCAAGCTCCATTATCCTCCTGTCGAGAAGGAGGCTACGGCTATCATTGAAGCAATACGTAAATGGAGTAATTTTCTCGCTCGTCGCCATTTCACGCTTATAACCGATCAGCGCTCCGTGGCCTTTATGCTGGATAACCAGAAACGCACTAAGACCAAGATTAACAAAATACAGCTCTGGAGGACGGAATTGGCCGCCTTTGGCTATACCATACATTATCGACCCGGCAAAGAGAATGTGGCCCCTGATACCCTCACGCGTGCATTCTGCTCTTCTATGTCAACTTCGACTCTTGCGGATCTTCATACTGACTTATGCCATCCTGGCGTTACCCGTATGTTGCACTTTGTGCGATCTAAAAATCTCCCATTTTCTACGGAAGACGTGAAAAGAACATGTTCCACTTGTAGAATTTGCGCGGAATTAAAACCGCAATTCTTCCGTCCGTCGGATGGCTCGCTCATACACGCTATACAGCCTATGCAGCGACTCAGCATTGACTTTAAAGGGCCATTGCCTTCCTCAACGCGAAACACCTACTTACTTACTATTGTGGACGAATATTCATGCTTTCCCTTTGCTTTCCCCGTCCCAATATGCTTACTTCCACAGTGATCAAATGCCTCGATCAGGTCTTTTCCCTTTGCGGTACAGCCAATTTCATCCACTCTGATCGGGGTCCCTCCTTCATGTCAAGCAAACTCAAAAGTTATCTTTCCCAACGGGGAATTGCCACAAGTAAAACGACACCGTATCATCCCATCAGTAACGGACAGGTTGAGAGATACAACGCTATCATTTGGAATGCTGTTCGTCTTGCACTGAGGTCATGCAACCTACCAGACCAGCAGTGGGAAACTATGCTCCTGACGTGTTGCATTCAATCAGGTCTCTTCTTTTTACATCCACCAACGTTACTCCTCACAAACGATTCTTCAGGTTCCAGCGTCGCTCCATTCATGGGACATCCCTACCATCATGGTTGGCAGCTCCTGGCCCCGTGCTGCTCCGAAGATTCGTTCGATCATCCAAGAATGATCCCCTCGTCGATGAGGTGGAACTAACAGACGTTAATCCCACATATGCGCACATGCGGTACCCTGATGGCCGGGAGTCCACCATTTCACTCCGAGATCTGGCTCCCTGTCCAACCAGTCCCACGGACACCACCGATAGAGGATCCATATTAATGATGCCGATACTCTGCGCTCCTTTGAGGATGACGCCCTACCTGGGACAACAAGGGATCTGCCGGCTACTCCGCTGGATCATCCTGGGGAACAGAGCGCTCCCCATGGGATGGCCACCTGAAGCCAGGACGCCGGTCAATCCCCAGCTACCAAGGAAGATGAAGCCAGCTCTGCGCCTGTGGGACCCGCACCCGGAGTCACGATCTCCCCAGTCTCCCTCAGGTCGATCAAGGCGACACGGGCCCTGTCAACCTACCTGTACGAACCAAGCGACCCAGGGACCAAGACACGGTCCGAGGAGACATGCCTTCTGGCCACAAACAGAAATCAAAACGACTGCGGCTCTTTGTGGTCCGTTATATCCGCTAGAAGGAAATCGTCGGACTTCCAAATCATTCAGGCGGGAAGAATGTCATGAATCTTACCATTCATGTAGAAATGACTGATGAGATATCACTGGGCGGCCAGCTGGTGGCGCCGTCCAAGGAAAGTATAAATACTCGGGCGTGGGCCCAGCATGCTCAGGACATTTTTGTAACCAGGAACTAGTGATGTAACTAGAACTCATGGTTGTGAAACAGTTGATTAAAGCCTTGTTTTATACTCAAATCAAGTGCTTAGTAGTTTTCTTACGTCAGAAACATTTTCTCTATGTCTACCCTATTAAACCCTTTCATAATATTATTTCAGTATACCTGATCTTCCCAGAAAACCACTAGCGGACTGACCTGACTGAAGGCTGAAGAAGAGATCCTCATCCTCCAGTAATTCTTGGACACAGTCCAATCTCGTGTTAATGGTCTCCACGTCGACCAGGGGCTCCAAGATATTCGAACGAAGTCTGCGACTCCCTCCGGCCGTCTTTGTGTAATTCAGGACCCCGTACAGCGTGTGATTATTTCTGCAAAAAAAACACACAAACAAAAACCTTTTACTTTGGAAAAAACAAGTCACAGCTCAACAAAGCAAGTGTTAGGAACAGGAGGGGCCCAGTCAGACCCTCGATCCGGTAATTTTGCTCTCTGATTTTTTTTTTGCTCGCAGCAGTGTCCTGGAGATTAGTTTTTAATTCTGGGAGGCTCCAGGGCAATCCTGGAGGGGTTGGCATTCCTACTGTGGGGAGAGGAAGGTAGATGGGTTAACGTTTCAGGTCAATGACCTTTTGCCAGAACCAGAAGGTGATACAGATGAACAGCTGATAAAGAGGAACAGAGAGGCAAGCGGAAAACAAAAAAAGACTTGCATTTATAGAGGGGCATTCATGACCTCAGGACATCCTAAAACGCTTTACAGCCAATGAAGTACTTTTTTTTGAAGTACAGTCACTGTTGTAATGTCGGAAACGCGGCAGCCAATTGGCGCACAGCAAGCTCCCATAAACAGTAATGACAATAATGATCAGATAATCCGTTTTAGTGTTAATTGAGGGATAAATATTGTCCAGGACACTGGGGAGAACTCCCCTGCTCTTCTTCGAAATAGTACCATGGGATCTTTTACATCCACCTGAGAAAGCAGAAGGGGCCTCAGTTTAATGTCTCATCTGAAAGACGGCACCTCCAACAGTGCAGCACTCCCTCAGTACTGCATTGGAGTATTAGCCTAAATTTTTGTGCTCAAGTCTTTGGAGTGGGACTTGAACCCACAACCCTTCTGACTCAGAGGTGAGAGTGCTGCCCACTGAGCCACGGCTGACAGGACAGTGAAGGAAACCTGTTGCCCTTACCCTTGGCCTACTTGTGACTCCAGTCCCACACCAGATGCAAAAATAAGACTCAATTGCACCAGGTGTGCAATGCAGTGGAGGACAGGAGATAACAATATGACAGAAAGTGATGATGGTGCAAGACAGATGGAGGCAATGATGAGAGAAATTAGAGAAAGATGTATGTCAGACCCAGAGGAGGTGTCAATGCTTACAGAGACTATCAGAGGGGAAGGTAAGCATAGAAAATGTGGCAAAACAAGATGGCTCCTGTGGCCCAGGAGTACGTAGGAACAGGAGGAGGCATAAGAATATAAATGTAAATGTAACACCGCTATTCAAGAAAGGAGAGAGAGAGAAAACAGGGAACTACAGGCCAGTTAGCCTGACATCAGTCGTCGGGAAAATGCTGGAATCAATTGTTAAGGAAGTGGTATCAGGGCACTTAGAAAATCATAACATGATTAGGCAGAGTCAACATGGTTTTATCAAAGGGAAATCGTGTTTGACAAATTTATTAGAGTTTTTTGAGGATGTAACTAGCAGGGTAGATAAAGGGGAACCAGTGGATGTGGTATATTTGGATTTCCAAAAGGCATTCGATAAGGTGCCACATAAAAGGTTATTACACAAGATTAGGGCTCATGGGGTTGGGGGTAATCACAGAAATCACAGATCACAGAAACCCCACAGTGCACATATCCCACCCTATCCCCGTAACCCCACGTATTTAATCCCCCTAACACTAAGGGTCAATTTATCATAGCCAATCAACCTAACCCGCACATCTTTAGACTGTGGGAGGAAACCGGAGCACCCGGAGGAAACCCACGCAAACACGGGGAGAATGTGCAAACTCCACACAGACAGTCACCCGAGGCTGTAGCATGGGTAGAGGATTGGTTAACGGATAGAAAACAGACAGTAGAGATAAACGGGACTTTTTAGGTTGGCAGGCTGTAACTAGTGGGGTGCCGCAATGATCAGTGCTGGGGCCTCAGCTATTTACAATCTATATTAATGACCTAGATGAAGGGACCGAGTGTAATGTATCCAAATTTGCTGATGATACAAAGCTAGATGGGACAGTAAAGTGTGAGGAGAACACAAAGAGTCTGCAAAGGGATATACAGGAAACTTTGTGCTATCCGGAGGTGAGCTATCCGGCAATCTGGAGCCACCGGCAAAAATCAGCAGCTGTTTTTTATTCTTTTTGTTTGTTTTTTTTGCTTTGTTTGAACAGTCAAGCTGTGCAAGGTCTGTAGCTATAGCAACAGCTTCAGCTACAGAGCTTGCAGGCCACACCCGAGTGTTTAGAAGCTGTTGCTAAGCAACAGTGTTTGTTGTCAAATACGGAGATAAGAATCTCCGTATCTCTCAACATTAACTCTGGAGAGTACGGCAGTTTTGAGGCAACGGCAGCAGCTCGGTCCCATGGGTGCCGGATAGCACAAAGTTTCCTGTAGATAGATTAACTAAGTGGGCAGTAAGGTGGCAGATGGAGTATAATGTAGGGAAATGTGAGGTTATTCACTTAGGTGGGAAGAATAGAAAAACAGAATGGCCTAGAAATTCAGTATCGCCACGTTTGGGACGCTACAGCCGGGCATTCGCTAAATTTAGCGGCCGGTGCAACTTAGCGCCACCTTCGCCGAAATTGAGTTGCATCGCCCCAAGAGGTTGCTGCTGCGCTAAAGCAGGCGGTGCACGACTATCATAAGGCGCTAAGCCGGCGAGCCGAGGCGCTATCACTGTGGGCGGGCGCAGCGCAAGTGCGGCAAGTTATTGATTGAAGGCAGACACGCTGGCGCCGGTCACCTCTTAAAGGGGGAGGGTCGATTTGGATTGCAGCCACACCCTGCACATTGGAGCCCTGAATCTAGGCCTAAACAGAGCTGCTTCAAGAACGCTACGCCCATGACTATGGAGAAGGCCAGGGAGCGAGCGCAGCGCTTCAGCGAGGGTGCCCTGAAGCTTCTGGTTGGCGCAGTGGAGCGCAGGCGACCTGTCCTCTTCCCTGACAGTGGCAGGAGGCCGCTGCCTAGCGAGTACAGAAAAGCCTGGAGGGAGGTGGCACACAGAGTGACCTCCAGCAGCATGGTCTCCAGGATACCCACGCAGTGCAGAAAAAAGTTCAACGACCTCACTCGGGTTGTCAGGGTGAGTACTCTTTCCAGTATCCTCTTCATCCCTGCATGGGCACCTCACTTTACGGCCAAAGGGTCCTGAAAGCCCCAATGCTTTGGGACTCTCATGAAAATCACATGCACATTCACCACTTTACACACTGTCAGGGCTATTCGACCATGGGAGACAGTGCAGGCAAGATGAGGGCTTGACACTGTCAGGGCTATTCGACCATGGGAGTCAGTGCAGGCAAGATCAGGGCTTGACACTGTCAGGGCTATTCGA
Organism: Somniosus microcephalus; assembly: GCF_052327205.1. Classification (NCBI taxonomy): domain Eukaryota; kingdom Metazoa; phylum Chordata; class Chondrichthyes; order Squaliformes; family Somniosidae; genus Somniosus; species Somniosus microcephalus. Next base: position 367,739,301 of record NC_140989.1, read on the forward strand.
CCATGGGAGACAATGCAGGCAAGATCAGGGCTTGACACTGTCAGGGCTATTCCACCATGGGAGACAGTGCAGGCAAGATGAGGGCTTGACACTGTCAGGGCTATTCGACCATGGGAGATAGTGCAAGAAAGATCAGGGCTTGACACTGTCAAGGCTAGTCCACCATGGGAGACAGTGCAGGCAAGATCAGGGCTTGACACTGTCAGGGCTATTCCACCATGGGAGACAGTGCAGGCAAGATCAGGGCTTGACACTGTCAGGGCTATTCCACCATGGGAGACAGTGCAGGCAAGATCAGGGCTTGCCACTGTCAGGGCTATTCCACCATGGGAGACAGTGCGGCAAGATCAGGGCTTGACACTGTACTCAGAGGCCGTCCTTTCTCTTGCAGGGCAAGCTGGCCCACAATTGGAGGCAGCAGCGACGGACCGGGGGAGGCCGTCCTGACCTTAAAGACCTGAGCGACCTGGAGCAGCGAGTGGAGCGGATAATGGGAGGCCGGCTGATTGGCCCCGTCGCCACTGGAGATGCTGACCCCGTTCTGGACAGCAATGGTAAGGTCATCACCTTTTTGACCTCTCTCTTTCCACTTGTGCCTCACACCAGCATCCTTTGCCACTCTCGAACCAATGCAGTGCATTGCAGCACTCATGCCTCCCTCACTGCCGCCCTGTCCTCACTCTAAAGTAACTCCTGTGCCTCCCTGCTTTCAGATGATGAATCGCCAGGTGAGGAGGCGGGCCCTCAAGCTGGCACTGCGACTGATTCGGAATTCGAGGAGGAGGAAGAGGAAGCCGGCCCATCAGTGCCACCCTCAGCCGAGGCAGCCCATGGCCATGATGGGGACACGTCTTCCCTGGAGGGGAGCAGGGGGGAAGGGTCTGATGACGGTGAAGCTCCGGGGCCCAGCGGGCTGCAGCAACGCGGGAGGGGTGGGGAAGCTCGGCGGCCTTCTCCCCGGAGGGTGAGTGCAGCCTCCAGTCCTGCTACGGTGAGCGCAGAGGAGGTGCGGCTCCTTGGTGAAATGGGTGCCCAGGCTGAGCGCAGGCACATTGAGCTCATAGCTGCAGTGGCAAGGATGCCTGACTCCATAGAGTCACTGGCAAGGAGTGTTCAGGAATTCGGGGCAGCACAGGCCAGGAGTCTGCAGGACTTCGGGGCAGCACAGGCCAGGAGTCTGCAGGACTTCGGGGCAGCACAGGCCAGGAGTCTGCAGGACTTCAGGGAAGCACAGGCGGCTTCCAGCCAAGTGCTTAGTCGTGCCATGCAATCACTGGCTGGTCTGATGCAGACACAGATCAGGGCCACACGGGCGCTAACTGCTGCCACCCTCGCTGGATCGGCCAGGAATCGCCGGGGCCCTCGCCACGCCGCAGCAGATTGCTGCGCATGCTTCAGTGCTGGCCCGTGCGAGTGCCAGTGTATCGGCCGACCAGGGAGTGCCTGTGCTCTGTCAAGTTGGCAGCATTCCTGCTGCCAACACTGTTACTCCTCCACTGCAGCTGCCACCACCCGTAGCACAGACTGCTGCCGCCCAAGAAGAGTTGGAGCAGTCAGCAGCCGGGCCCTCCAGGCCCAGAGCTGGTCCAGGCCGTCCCCCAAGGGCATCTGCCGACTCACCATCTGACCCTCAGTAGCCTTCTCCCAGCCTTGCTGCAGCCACTGGGGTCCCATTGAGGAGGAGCTGTAGGGCGGGAAGGGGCAAATCGCACAAGCAAGGCAGATCACCCTCACAGCGGAAAAAGTAGGTGTGGCAAAATGTTTTTTTTTATATGAAGGCCGAGAATGTTGTGTTTGTTTTTTATATGAAGGCCGAGAATGTTGTGTTTGTTTTTTATATGAAGGCCGAGCATCATGGTCATTTTTGTTTAACTGTTTTTTTCATTTTCTCCAGGTTGAGAGAGCCAGTTATGTGTCTGACTGTTTTTTGGGGGGTTTCTCTGTATTTGTTTGTCATGCGGGAAGGGCACAGAGTTTGTAAAATAAAAAATTGTCTTTATTCAGATTGTCCATGTTTGCACTTTGAACTATTTGTTGCCTTGACCGGCTGAGGGTTTGCGGAGCGGCTCCATTCATGTTCTTTCAATGTCACAAGCCATTCCCTGAGAGGGGGCCTAGAACCGAATTGCAATAATCCGCCGACGGACGGCCCTTGCACTTTGTGCCTCCCTCCCGTCTTGGTGCTCCTCCTCCTCCTCCTCCTCTGGTGGTCCTCCAATGTCTGCTGGCAGTGGCTGAGCCCTGAGGATAGCCAGGTTGTGCAGCATGCAGCACACTACAACGAAATGGGAGACTCGTTCAGGCGAGTACTGAAGGGCTCCCCCGGAATGGTCCAGACAGCGGAACCGTTGCTTGAGCACGCCGATTGTGTGCTCAATGATGTTCCTGGTCGCTTGATGGCTGTCACTGTATCGTTCTTCAGCAGGGGTGCTGGGCGCACGGAGCGGGGTCATCAGCCAGGTGCACAAAGGATAGCCCTTGTCACCGACAAGCCAGCCTCCTGGGTGAGCCGGGGCTTCGAAAATGTCTGCCACAGAAGTCTGGCGCAGGATGAAGGCATCGTGGCTGCTGCCTGGAAAGTGGGCATTGACAGCTAGTATAAGCTGCCTGTGGTCACACACCAACTGGACGTTGAACGAATGGTATCCCTTCCGGTTGCGGTAATCCTCGGCATTCTGTAGAGGTGCCCGCAAAGCCACATGCGTGCAGTCAATGGCGCCCTGGACCATGGGGAAGCCCGCTATTCTTGCAAATCCCATTGCACGCTCTTGCCGCTTGTCCGGGGTCATGGAAAAGGAGATGTACTGACATCTCCTTCTGAAGAGGGCATTCGTCACCTGGCGGATTAGGCAATGTACCACGAACTGGGAGATATTGGCAATGTCCCCAGTAGCGGATTGGAAGAAGCCGGTGGCATAGAAGTTGAGAGCCACTGTCACCTTCACTGCCACCGACAGAGACGTCCTGCTCCTCAGCTGTGGCTGCAGATCTCTCTGAAGCAGGTGGCAGATCTCAGTGACCACCTCCCTTCTGAATCGCAGCCTCCGAACACACTGCTCCTCAGACATGTTATGATATGAGAACTGCTGGTGATAGACCCTTGGTGGGTAAGGCCTCCTGTGCCGACGCCTGTTGGCCCTTCTCCGTCTGGCTATGACTGGTACTCTCTCTCGGCATCTCTGAGCCCCTTGAATGCAATGCAGAAACCCAACGTTTCCACCCATTGCAGCCCCCATTATATGTGGCGACTCAAGGCTATGGCACTGAAAGTTAAATCCAAGTGCAAAGCTCTGGCCTGAAGCCAGAAGTACCTGTGTGAGCGCTGAGTCAAAGCAGAAAGCTCTCTCCCTTTGTCTCTCTCCAAATCTCTCTCTCTCACACAGGAGTGGAACAAAATGGCTGCCACAAAGAATGCAGGAAGAGTCCCCTTTAAATAGCGCCCCCCGCACCCCACAGCGACTGGGAACTGTTACATTCAACCAGTCGCTGGGGGCGCCAGGCGCATAGAAGGGGGGCGCCACTGAAGTTCCGGTTTGGGGCGCTCCAAGGGCGTTGCACCATCAAATGACGTCAGGATCTGCGCGTACAGCTGAGCGGGCGCTGCGGTTTTGCGCCACTGCTAAATCTTGACTGAAGTTCGCGAGAGGCGCAGATCGCGCCACGCCCGGGCGCTAGCCGCTTCACGCCCCACTTCTCCTCCTCCTAAGGCGCTAGCGGCTGGCGCTAACAACTGAATTTCTAGGCCAATATTTTTTAAATGGTGAGAAAATTTTAAATGTTGGTGTTCAGAGATTTGGGTGTCCTCGTGCAAGAAACACAGAAAGCTAGCATGCAGGTACAGCAAGCAATAAGGAAGGCAAATGGCATGTTGGCCTTTATTGCAAGGGGGTTGGAGTATAAGAGTAAGGAAGTCTTGCTACAATTGTACAGGGCCTTGGTGAGACCACACCTGGAGTACTGTGCACAGCTTTGGTCTCCTTATCTAAGGAAGGATATACTTGCCTTGGAGGCGGTTCACTAGATTGATTCCTGGGATGAGAGGGCTTACCTATGATGAGAGATTGTGTCGAATGGGCCTATACTCTCTGGAGTTTAGAAGAATGAGAGGTGATCTCATTGAAACATACAAGATTCTGAAGGGGATTGACAGGGTAGATGCTGAGAGGTTGTTTCCTCTGGCTGGACAGTCTAGAACTAGGGGGCATAGTCTCAGGATAAGGGGTCGGCCATTTAAGACTGAGATGAGGAAGAATTTCTTCACTCAGAGGGTTGTGAATCTTTGGAATTCTCTGCCCCAGAGGGCTGTGAATGCTGAGTCTTTGAGTATATTCAAGGCTGAAATAAATAGATTTTTGGACTCTAGGGAAATCAAGGGATATGGAGATCAGGCGGGAAAGTAGAGTTGAGGTTGATGATCAGCCATGATCTTATTGAATGGCGGAGCAGGCTCGAGGGGCTATATGGCCTACTCCTGCTCCTATTTCTTATGTTCTCGTTCAGCCCCTTTAGTCTGCCCCGTAATGCAATTAGATCTTGAGCTGATCTACATCTTAACTCCATTTACCCGCCTTGGTTTCATAATCCTAAATGCCCTTGCCTAACAAAAATCTATCAATCTCAGTTTTGAAATTTTCAATTGAAGCCCCCAACCTCAATAGCTTTTTGGGGGAGAGAGTTCCAGATTTCCACTACCCTTTGTGTGAGGAATTGCTTCCTGACATCACCCCTGAACGGCCTGGCTCTAATTTTAAGGTTATGCCCCCCTTGTTCTGGACTCACCCCCACCAGAGGAAATACTTTCCATCTACCCTATCTATCTACCCTATCAAGTCCTTTAATGAACTTAAACACCTCAATCAGATCACCCCTTTAATTGTCTATACTCAAGGGAATACAAGCCAAGTCTATGCAACCTGTCCTCATAATTGAACCCTTTTAGCCCCGGTATCATTAAGGTGAATCTGTGCTACACCCACTCCAAGGCCAACATATCCTTCCTGGAGTGTGGTGCCCAGAACTGAATGCAGCACTCCAGGTTGGGTCTGACCAGAGCTCTATACAGCTGTAACTACCACCCCTTTGTACTCCAGCCGTCTTGCAATAGAGGTCAACATTCCATTAGCATTTTCAATTATTTTTTGTACCTGTCCACTAGCTTTTAGTCATTTCTGTACTTGGGCCCCGAAATCTCTGCTAATCCACAGTTCCTGGCTTCTCACCATTTAGAAAATACTCTGATCTATCTTTCTTAGGTCCAACGTGGATGACCTCACACGTTCATGAAGGGTAAGTAAGGAGAAACTATTTCCACTGGCAGGAGGGAGGGTCGGTAACCACAGGACACAGATTTTTTAATTCATTTTTTATGGGATGTGGGCAAGGCCAGCATTTATTGCCCATCCCCAATTGCCCTCGAGAAGGTGGTGGTGAGCCGCCGCCTTGAACCGCTGCAGTCCGTGTGGTGAAGGTGCTCCCACAGTGCTGTTAGGGAGGGAGTTCCAGGATTTTGACCCAGCGACGATGAAGGATTGGCGATATATTTCTAAGTCAGGATGGTGTGTGACTTTGAGGGGAACCTGGAGGTGGTGGTGTTCCCATGCGCCTGCTGCCCTTGTCCTTCCAAGTGGAAGAGGTCGCGGGTTTGGGAGGTGCTGCTGACAAAGCCTTGGCAATTTAAGATAATTAGCAAAAGAACCGGGGGATGAGAAATTTTTCTACGCAGCGAGTTGTTGTGATCTGGAATGCGCTGCCTGAAAGGGTGGTGGAAGCAGATTCAATAGCAACTTTCAAAAAGGAATTGGATAAATACTTGAAGGGGAAAAATTTTACAAGGCTATGGGGAAAAAGCAGGGGGAGTGGGTCTAATTGGAGCTCTTTCAAAGAGCCGGCACAGGCACGATGGATTGAATGGCCTCCTTCTGTGCTGTGAGATTCTATGATTCTATGAATTTGGACTGGCAAAAGTGCAACCAAATCCATTTGTTTCCATCTAACTTCCACCTGATAAAAATGGGCAGCTATTTCACCGACACCTGGAAGATTCCTCCCTCAGATAACTGGCTTGGCTGTGTACCTGGGATCCCTGTTGTTAATGATCAGTTCGAGCTGCTGAGCTGAGGCCGAGTCAATCATCGCTGTCTGTTCGCTCCCTTTGAAGATGACTTTAAGGGACTTTGGAGCGTAAACCGTATTCTGGATGAATTCGACATACTTCAGCAAGGCTGCAGCTGCTGCCAAACAGTAATACCTGCAAAAGTAATGTTAAAACAAACTGTGGCATGCCTCAAAATCTTCCCTTTTTTCTTTTCACAATGATTCCAGGTTACATTGAATTTTCAGCACAGAAATAGGCCAGTTGGCCCAACCAGACCATGCTCCACTTGAGCCTCCTCCCATCCTTCCTCATCTAACTCTATCAGCATAACCCTCTATTCCCTTCTTCCTCATATGCTTATCTAGCTTCCCCTTAAGTGTATCTATACTATTCGCCTCAACTTAGTAGCGAGTTCCACATTCTCACCACTCTCTGGGTAAAGAAGTTTCTTCTGAATTCCCCATTTGATTTCTTGGTGACTATCTTATATTGATGGCCTCTAGTTTTTATCTTCCCCGTAAGTGGAAATATTCTCTCTGTCTACTCTGTCAAAACCTTTCATAATTTTAAAGACCTCTATTTGATCACCCCTCAGCATTCTCTTTTCAAGACCCAGCCTGTTCATCCTTTCCCGTAAAACCTCGCAGTTCTGGTATCATCCTTGTAAATCTTTTTTGCACCATCTCCAGTGCCTCTATTTCCTTTTTATAATATGGCGACCAGGACTGTACACAGTACTCCAAGTGTGGTCTAACCAAGGCTCAATACAAGTTTAGCAGAACTTCTCTGCTTTTCAGTTCTGTCCCTCAACAAGTGCAAGGAGCTCATGGACGTCTTTGTCTCTAAGATTGAGACCATCCGTTCAGCTGCCTCTGCTACTTCCCTTCCTTCCACTAGCCCACCAGGCCAAACTTCCTCTAAGGTTCCCCCCTGCCCTAGCCCTGAATTTGCATCTTTCTCCAGATTCTCTCCGATCTCCCCTCATGACCTCTCAGCACTCATCTTGTCCACGAGACCCATTTCCTTCTCCCTCGACTCTATTCCTACTAAACTGCTGACCACCCAACTTCCTTTTCTGGCTCCCACGTTAGCTGATATTGTTAACGGTTCTCTCTCCTCAGGTACTCTCTCCTTCAAATTTGCCGTCATCAGCCCACTCCTCAAAAAAACAACCCTTGACCCCCTCCGTCCTTGCAAACTACCGCCCCATCTCCAACCTCCCTTTCCTCTCCAAAATCCTTGAACGTGTTGTCGCCTCCCAAATTCGTGCCCATTTTTCCTGCAACTCCAGGTTTCTGCCCCTGCCACAGTACCGAAACAAATCTTGTCAAAGTCACAAATTATGTCAACTTTCCCTCATTTTAATTTGCAGGGCGATGGATCTTACTGGCAGCGTTGCCGGACCTGGGAAAATGGAGGACACCGCGGGACCCGCCACCAGCTGACGAAAGAGCGGCGGCCGCCCTTTTCACTATTTTGTGCCGGTAATGGGTGGTTTAAAGTGCCTGAATTTTTAGTCCTTATTTTCCAAGTAGCATGTGACCTCCTTATTTTTCTTACCAAAATGTAATACCTCACACTTATCCCTCTGGAAATAAACCCATTTATCTATATTGTAATTCATTTGCCAATTAACATAGTAAGAACTGCTGATTGGCAGAAGCAGTGCCATTGGCGCGAGTACCCCATTGGCTAGGGCCAGGAAAGATTAGCAAGGGCTCATGCTCCTGATCGTTGTCCAGCCACCCCTGGGGAAAAGAGTGAACATCAAGTGAGGATAGGATCAGGCTTGGCTGTGATGCCCATGCAGTTGAAAACCTGGCAACAGTCACTGTTAATGACGGACACTTTGGTGAGGTGCCCAGAGAACCACAACTGCAGTGGAAAGCCAATGTCTTCAGGACAGGAGGGTAGTAAATCAGCAAAGAAACTTATATACAGGAAGCACTCTCACCTCTGAGTCAGACGGTCGTGAGTTCAAGTCCCACTCCAGAGACTTGAGCACAAAATCTAGGCTGAGACTCCCAGTGCAGTACTGAGGGAGTGCTGCACTGTTGAAGGTGCCGTCTTTCAGGTGAGACGTTAAACCGAGGCCTCATCTGCCCTCTCAGATGGGTGTAAAAGATCCCACAGCCACTATTTTGAAGAAGAGCAAGGGAGGTCTCCCCAGTGTCCTGGGCCAATATTTATCCCTCAATCAACATCACTAAAACTGATTATCTGGTCATTATCTCATTGCTGTTTGTGGGATCTTGCTGTGTGCAAATTGGCTGCTGCATTTCCCTGCATTACAACAGTGACTACACTTTGAAAAAAGTATTTCAGTGGCTGTAATGTGCTTTGGGGCATCCTGAGGTCGTGAAAGGTGCTATAAAAATGCAAGTTCATTCTTTTGTTTCTTTAAAAGTATCTATTAATAATAATTAGCCGTAAAACAGTTAACGTTGAGTTTCAGGCCAGCTGACTTTAATTCTAAACTTAATTCCGTACTTCATCTGAATCTCCATTAGCACAGTGCTGAACTCGGGCGTGCAAAGATGCTCAATGTATTCCAGTCCCTTTGTTTCATTAAAGTACTTTCTCTGAACAGTACTGAGAGCTACACTCTGTGAGAAAGAGAAAGAAAACATTCAAGAGCTGGAGATTTTTCAGCCCCACGCATTGGCTTCCCTACAATGTTTCCATCAAACTTAGCATAACAAGTTTATTCACTGTTTCCGCACAAACATATTGCATGGCTCAATATCAGCGGTGTAATCAATTGCAGGCCAACTCCAAATGCCAAACTCTCCAGTGCTTTAACTCCATCAGGTTTTTTTGTTTACTTTCTTCAATTTAAACTGGATATATATCCCCAATTAATGTTCACCATAAAGCGTCAGATGGCTAACCTTCCTCTTGGATCCCTCTCAGAGCACCCAACAGGTGCCGTATACCTAAGAAGCCCGTCTCTGTAACCTCCTCCAGCTCTGCATTCCTCCTACTCTCACCTCTTGCGCATACCCGATTTTCATCGCTCCACCATCAACTGCCTAAGCCCTATGCTCTGGAATTCCCTCCCTAAACCTCTCTCCTCCTTTGAAATGATCCTTAAAACCTACCTCTTTGACCAAGCTGTCCTTATGTCTCCTTATGTGACTCGGTGTCAAATTTTGTCTGATAACGATCCTGTGAAATGCCTTAGGATGTTTTTACTATGTTAAAGATGCGGTATAAATGCAAGCTCTTGTTGTTGTAAGGGAGAGGTGCCAGGGTCCGAGCCCGTTGCGTGACCCAGGCACACTTCCAGCACTGGCCCGCCCTCTGACAGGGCCTTGCGTTAGGATCAGGGTGGGGTCGGATACGCTCCTAGCCCCCATCATTAGGCCTCCTGGATACTGCTGGAGAGCGGCAGCTATCACCCCCTCAAGCCCAAAAGTTCATCTGGGAGAAATAGGAGCAGGAGTAGGCCATACGGCTCCTTGAGCCTGTTCCGCCATTCAATATCATGGCTGATCATCCACCACAAGTCCACTTTTGCGCCCAATCCCCATATCCCTGGATTCCCTTAGTGTCCAATAATCTATCGATCACAGTCCTCTGGGGCAGAGAATTCCAAAGATTCACCACCCTCTGAGTGAAGAAATTTCTCCTCATCTCAGTCCTAAATGGCCGACCCCTTATCCTGAGACTATGACCCCTAGTTCTAGACTCTCCAGGGAAACAGCCTCTCAGCATCTACCCTGTCAAGCTCTCTAAGAATTTTATACATTTCAATGAGATTACCTCTCATTCTTCTAAACTCCAGAGAATCTAGAAGGGGGGGGGGGAGAAGGTTAAAAATACCTGCATCAATCTTCTTTCTTTGGCTTTCTCCTAAGATCCCCACAGACCCTTCGGTCCACTGAGGGTCCTGGCACCAGCTCCACTGCCAGGTTTCTTCGGGTGCCCCCCCCCACCCCGTTGGGCACTCAATGGGCAGGCGCTGAGCAAAGTACATTATGATGTCCGCTAATGTCAAACCATCTTTCTGAACTGGGACCAATTGATTAGCTCTTTCAAGGAGCCAGCATAGGCACGATGGACCGAATAGCCTCCTTCTCTGCTGTAAAATTCTACAATTCTATGATTTTCACAGAAGAGTAACGTGTAACTCAACAACAACTTGCATTTATATAGCACCTTTAATATTCTCACCACTCTCTGGGTAAAGAAATTTCTTCTAAATTCCTACTGGATTTCTTGGTGACTATCTTATATTGATGGCCTCTAGTTTTGTTCTTCCCACAAGTGGTCAAAGAGATAGGTTTCCTGGACTGTCTTAAAGAAGGAACGAGAGGTAGAGAAGCAGAGAGGTTTAGGGAGCAAACTCCAGAGCTTAGAGCCCAGACGGCTGAAGGCACGGCCGCCATGGTGGTGCGAAGGAAGTGGGGAATGCGCAAGAGGTCAGAATTAGAGGAACGCAGAGATCGCAAAGGGTTGTAGGGCTATTATAACACTGTCTATTATGTTGTTCAAAAACCAAAACACAGATCAAAAATACTGTTGACAAGCTCTGCATCATTCTTACCTTGAAGTTTTCTGTGACGAGAGTAAACAGTTTGGTCCCACTTCCTCTATCACAAGTGGTATTTGACATTATTATTTCTAAAGGTGTTAAAATCTGCAGCTTGGTGATAACCTGTAAAACAAACACAATGCAAGACATGTCTTCATCCAGTGAAATAAATGATACAAACCAATTTGATTTTAAAAAGTAGCTACTAATAATATTTTTATTGTATAAATTGTAAACTATACAACATTATATAAAGCAGTTCTGACGAAAGGTCAGTGACCTGAAACATTAACTCTGTTTCTCTCTCCATAGATGCTGCCTGACCTGCTGAGTATTTCCAGTATTTTCCGTTTTTATTTCCGATTTCCAGCATCCGCAGTATTTTGCTTCTGTATTATAAAACAGGGCATCAGAAGCAGGAGTTTCCCAGTTCAGGGCTCGGTCTGTGCTGTTAGTGGATTCCAGGCCAAGTGCCAGCTGGATGACTGCAATCAGACTCTGCACCCCTGGGATAGGGAAGGGAAAAAATCAGGCCAGGTTCCCGCTCCTCAATGTCATCCAGTGAATCCTGCTGGCAAATGTAGGTGTGGACTTTTGGAGGAGAAAAGGATGGGACTCGCCCGTGGCGAGGATGATACCAGAACTGCGAGGTTATACCTATTCACTCTTGAAAAGAGAAAGGCGAGGGGTAACCTAATAGAGGTCTTCAAAATTATGAAAAGTTTTGATAGAATAGACAGAGAGAGAGATGTTTCCACTTGTGGGGAAGAGCAAAACTAGAGGCCATCAATAGAAGATCGTCACCAAGAAATCCAATAGGGAATTCAGGAGAAACCTCTTTACCCAGAGAGTGGTGAGAATGTGGAACTCGCTCCCACAGGGAGGGGTTGAAGTGAATAGTGTAGATGCATTTAAGGGGAAGCTAGATAAACACATGAGGAATACAAGGATATGTTGATAGGGTGAGATGAAGTAAGGTGGGAGGAGGCTCGTGTGGAGCATAAGCACCGGCATAGACTGGTTGGGCCGAATGGCCTGTTTCTGTGCTGTAAATTCTATTTAATTCTATGTGATACCCTTCACAGTCGAACAGCCCCTTGACACTCACTATCCGATGGGCGCTTGCATGAGGTAACAGAGGATGCCCAGTGACTATGAAACCATTACCCCAGTGTCAGTAAGACAGGAGCGGGCAGGGAGGGAGAACTGTACGTCAACTTTTATCATACCATTTCAGAATTAAATAAAATTACTCAAGAATCATTTTAGCTTGGATCTCCAGGACATACTTTACACACACTCAATAAAACCTAAAACTTAATAAATATGTATTCCACAATATCAAGCACTGGGTGTAAAAGTCTATTTATTAAATATATACTGGCTGCTGTGTCAGTTGCTGCTTTTCTATAGGATTATTTAAGGATATGGTGACCCAGTTGTTATGGGCACTGGACTAGCAACCCAGAGCTTTGTGAGTTCAAATTACATCATGACAAGTTTTGGAACTGATTTAATACATCTGGCAATTCATGGACTAGCTCCAGAGTAAATGACCATGAAAACTATCAGGCTGTCATAAAAACCCAACTGCTTCACCAATGTCCTTCCCAGTCTGACCTTTATGTGATTCCAGTCACAGAATCATACAGCACAGAAGGAGGCCATTTGGCCCATCGTGCCTGTGCCGGCTCTTTGAAAGAGCTCTCCAATTAATCCCACTCCCCCTGCTCTTTCCCCACAGCCCTGCAAATTTTTCCTTTTCAAGTATTTCTCCAATTCTCTTTTAAAAGTTACTGTTGAATCTGCTTCCACCGCCCTTTCAGGCAGCGCATTCCAGATCACAACAACTCGCTGTAAAAACATTCTCCTCATCTCCCCTCTGGTTCTTTTGCCAATTCCCTTCACTCTGTGTCCTCTGGTTACCGACCCTCCTGCCACTGGAAACAATTTCTCCTTATTTACTCTCTCAAAATCCCATTTGCATTAATATAAAAGTATTCTACAGTCGAATCAGTGGAGGATTTTTTTGGGACGCTGGAGATTCTGCCGATGCAGCATTGGGTGACACCTGCCATCCCTTGTTGCCCCGAGTAGGTGGTGGGCCTTCTTCTTGAAGACAGTGGCAGCTGGATGGGAGACTGCAAGATGTTAATGATCAACTATTTTACCCAGGGCATGGTAAGTGTAGCTGGATGGGAGACGGTTAATGGTCGACTATCTTACCCAGGGCATGGGAAGAGTAGCTGGATGGAGACTGTGAGGTGTTAATGGTCGACTATCTTACCCAGGGCATGGTAAATGCAGCTGGATGGGAGACTGTGAGGTGTTAATGGTCAACTATCTTACCCAGGGCATGGTAAATGCAGCTGGATGGGAGACTGTGAGGTGTTAATGGTCGACTATCTTACCCAGGGCATGGTAAATGCAGCTGGATGGGAGACTGTGAGATGTTAATGGTCGACTATCTTACCCAGGGCATGAGAAGAGTAGCTGGATGGGAGACTGTGAGGTGTTAATGGTCAACTATCTTACCCAGGGCATGGTAAATGCAGCTGGATGGGAGACTGTGAGGTGTTAATGGTCGACTTACCCAGGGCATGGTAAATGCAGCTGGATGGGAGACTGTGAGGTGTTAATGGTCGATTATCTTACCCAGCACAATGAGAAGTGTAACCAAATGTAGATTTGTTTTGTTGAATTTATTACCTTGGCGTACGTGGTGTTGTCTGCAAACTGGGACAATATTAGTTCAGGGCTCTTCAGGTCAATGCTGGCCATTCCTATTTCACCCCGGGCAAGCCCACGTCCCTCGACTACAGCCACAATTACCGAAGCAACAACGTGAGCTGAGACTGCAGAGGATGATGTAACTGTACAAAAGAAAACATATTAGAAGTACCACAAATACACCACTGGAACAACATTAACGACTGTACTACCTACAATCTTGCAATTTGAAACCTTAACATTACAACAACAACTTGCATTTATATAGCGTCTTTAACGTAGTAAAACGTCCCAGTGTGCTTCACAGGAGTGTTTTGAAACAAAATTTGACACCGAGCCACAAGGAAAAATTTGCAGGGCTGTGGGGAAAGAGCGGGGGAGTGGGATTAATTGGAGAGCTCTTTCAAAGAGCCGGCACAGGCACGATGGGCCGAATGGCCTCCTTCTGTGCTGTATGATTCTGTGACTGGAACCACATAAAGGACAGGTTTGGTCAAAGAGGTAGGTTTTAAGGAACGCCTTAAAGAGGAAAGAGAGAGGTAGAGAGGCGGAGAGGTTTAGGGAGGGAATTCCAGAGCATGGGGCCTTGGTAGCTGAAGGCACGGCCGCCAATGGTGGAGCGATTAAAATCAGGGATGCTGAAGAGGCCAGAATTGGAGGAGCGCAGATATCTCAAGAGGGTTGTGGGGCTGGGGAAGATTACAGAGATAGGGAGGGGCGAGGCCATGGAGGGATTTGAAAACAATGATGAGAATTTTAAAATCGAGGCTTTGCTTAACCGGGAGCCAATGTAGGTCAGCGAGCACAGGGGTGATGGGTGAACGGGACTTGGTGCAAGTTAGGACACGGGGCAGCCGAGTTTTGGATGACTTCAAGTTTACATAGGGTAGTACATGGGAGGCCAGCCAGGAGAGCGTTGGAATAATCAAGGTGAGGTAACAAAGGCATGGATGAGGGTTTCAGCAGCAGATGAGCTGAAGGGCGGGGACGGGCAATGTTACGGAGGTGGAAATAGGCGGTCTTAGTTATGACGTGGATATGTGGTCGGAAGCTCATCTCAGGGTTAAATATGACACCAAGGTTGTGAACAGTCTGGTTCAGCCTCAGACAGATGTTAGGGAGAGGGATGGAGTCAGTGGATAGGGAACGGAGTTTGTGGCGGGGACCAAAGACAATGGCTTCAGTCTTCCCAATATTTAATTGGTGAAAATTTCTGTACATCCAGTACTGGATGTCGGACAAGCAGTCTGACAGTTTAGAGACTGTGGAGGGGTCGAGAGAATTGGTGGTGAGGTGGAGCTGGGTGTCAACAGCGTACATGTGGAAACTGACGCTGTGTTTTCAGATGATGTCGCCAAGGGGCAACATGTAGATGAGAAATAGGAGGGGGGCCAAGGATAGATCCCTGGGGGGACACCAGAGATAACGATGTGGGAGCGGGAAGAGAAGCCATTGCAGGTGATTCTCTGGCTATGATTAGATAGATAAGAATGGAACTAGGCGAGTGCTGTCCCATCCAGCTGGACGACGGTGGAGAGGAGGATGGAGTGGTCAACCATGTCAAAGGCTGCAGACAAGTCAAGAAGGATGAGGAGGGATTGGTTACCTTTGTCACAGTCACAAAGGACGTCATTTGTGACTTTGATGAGAGCTGTTTCGGTACTGTGGCAGGGGCGGAAACCTGATTGGAAGGATTCAAACATGGATTTCTGGGAAAGATGGGCACGGATTTGGGAGGCAACAACACGTTCAAGGACTTTGGAGAGGAAAGGGAGGTTGGCGATGGGGCAGTAGTTTGCAAGGACAGAGGGGTCAAGGTTGTTTTTTTTAGGAGAGGGGTGATAACGGCAGATTTGAAGGAGAGAGGGACAGTAGCCGAGGAGAGAGAACTGTTAACATCAGCTAACATGGGAGCCAGAAAAGGAAGTTGGGTGGCCAGCAGTTCAGTGGGAATAGGGTCGAGGGAGCAGGAAGTGGGTCTCATGGACAAGATGAGCACGGAGATGTCATGAGGGGAGATCGGAGAGAAACTGAAGATGCAAGTTCAGGGCTTGGGCAGGGAGGAACCTTAGAGGAAGTTTGGCCCAGTGGGCTAGCAGTAGGAAAGGAAGTGGCAGAGGCAGCTGATCGGATGGTCTCAATCTTAGAGACAAAGAAGTTCATGAGCTCCTCACACTTGTTGTTGGAGGTGAGGGTGGAGGAGACAGGGGAGAGGGGTTTAAGAAGACGGTTAACAGTGGAGAAAAGAAGCCGGGGGTTATCTTGGCATTCCAGAATGATCCTGGAATAGTGAGCAGTTTTGGCAGACGAGAGCAGGACCTGATACCGCTTTATGTGGTCCAGCCAGATCTGGCGGTGAATGGGTAAACCAGTTGCCCACCATATCCATTCAAGTCTGTGTCCCTTGGACTTAAGGGAGCGGAGGTGAGGGCCATACCAGGGGGAACGGCCAGGGTGAGAGAGAGTAAATGGTTTTAATAGGGACTCGGGCATCAAAGGTGGTGAGGGTGTGGTTGAGCAGATCGGTAGCTGCAGAAATGTCGTGGTGAATGGAGGGCCAAAGTCTGGACAGTTAGTGTAAGTAAGTTGGGAGAGTTTTTTTTCCACAACATGATGTCGATGCAATTATTATGTCTGTGTGTTCCTGCAGAGACAACAAGTTCCCGATTAATGAAAACCAACCTAAAATGGGAGAAATGCCATTCTAAATGTGGACTATTGTTTGGACTGTAGTCTTTGTGTTCAGTCGTGGTACAGTTGGTAACACTCTCGCCTCGGAGTCAGAAGGTTGTGGATTCAAGTCCCACTCCAGAGACTTTAGCACAAAAACCTAGTCCGACACTCCAGTGCAGTACTGAGGGAGTGCTGCACTGTCATAGGTGCCGTCTTTCGAATGAGACGTTAAACCGAGGCCCCGTCTGCTCTCTCAGGTGGATGTAAAAGATCCTATGGCATTATTTCAAAGAAGAGCAGGGAAGTTATCCTGACCAATACTTACCCCTCAACCAACATCACTAAAACAGATGATCTGGTCACTATCAGTGTTGCTTGTGGGAGCTTGCTGTGCGCAAATCGGCTGCCGCATTTCCTATATTACAACAGTGATTACACTTCAAAAAGTGCTTTGTTGGCTGTAAAGTGCTTTGGGACATCCAGTGGTCGTGAAAAGCGCGATAGAAATGCAATCTTTCTTTTTCTAAAATGTGTTTTTGCATTAAAAAGTAATTTTTTTCAGTGTTTCACCAAATGTTTAAAGTAAGACTTGTATTGTGTTATTGTTTTGGGTGGGGTCGGGTGGAAAGTGTATATAAGTGTAAAATGACCAGATGATCTGTTTTAGGTGTTGATTAAGGGATAAATATTGGCTAAGATATCAGGGAGAACTCTCTTGCTCTTCCTTGGGACCTTTGACATCCACCTGAGAGGGCAGACGGAACTTTGGTTTAACGTCTCAGCTGAAGGACGACCCCTCCGATAGTGCAGCACTCCCTCAGTACTGCCCCTCCGATAGTGCAGCACTCCCTCAGTACTGCCCCTCCGACAGTGCAGCACTCCCTCAGTACTGCCCCTCCGACAGTGCAGCACTCCCTCAGTACTGCCCCTCCGATAGTGCAGCACTCCCTCAGTACTGCCCCTCCGACAGTGCAGCACTCCCTCAGTACTGCCCCTCCGACAGTGCAGCACTCCCTCAGTACTGCCCCTCCGACAGTGCAGCACTCCCTCAGTACTGCCCCTCCGACAGTGCAGCACTCCCTCAGTACTGCCCCTCCGATAGTGCAGCACTCCCTCAGTACTGCCCCTCCGACAGTGCAGCACTCCCTCAGTACTGCCCCTCCGACAGTGCAGCACTCCCTCAGTACTGCCCCTCCGACAGTGCAGCGTTCCCTCAGTACTGCCCCTCCGATAGTGCAGCACTCCCTCAGTACTGCCCCTCCGACAGTGCAGCACTCCCTCAGTACTGCCCCTCCGACAGTGCAGCACTCCCTCAGTACTGCCCCTCCGACAGTGCAGCACTCCCTCAGTACTGCCCCTCCGATAGTGCAGCACCCCCTCAGTACTGCCCCTCCGACAGTGCAGCACTCCCTCAGTACTGCCCCTCCGACAGTGCAGCACTCCCTCAGTACTGCCCCTCCGACAGTGCAGCACTCCCTCAGTACTGCCCCTCCGATAGTGCAGCACTCCCTCAGTACTGCACTGGAGTTTGCAAGTAAACTAAATTGCTACTTGAAAATAACAAGTACAGCAGTAAAAACCTGTACTATTTACCCGGCATCCCGGGACATCTGTGAGCCACTATGTAAAGCCTGCTCTTGCTCTAACTTTGTAATATGTACACTGAACCACACGTACTATACACTACACCAACACTATATAGTATAGATCCCATCGTGCCTGTGTCAGTTCTTCACAAGAGCTATCCAATTATTCCCACTCCCCTGCTTTTCCCCATAGCTATACAATTTTCTCCGCTTTAAGTATTTATCCAATTCCCTTTTGAAAGATATTATTGAATCTGCCTTCCCTTTCAGGCAGTGCATTCTAGATCACAACCCGCTGCGTAAAAATAATTTGCCTCATCTCCCCTCTGCTTCTTTTGCCAAGTCCTTTTGTTACCGACCCTTCTACCTTATTCACTCTGTCAAAACTATTCATGATTTTGAACACCTCTATTAAATCTCCCCTTAGCCTTCTCTGCTCTAAGGAGAACAATCCCAGCTTCTCCAGTCTCTCTACATAATTGAAGTCGCTCATTCCTGGAACCATTCTAGTAAATCTCCTCCGCACCCTCTCCAAGGCTTGAACTCCTTCTATGACTCTGTGTTATAGCTGAGAACAACTTCATTTAAAAAAAAAATCACCTTCTGCATGTAGGTGTAATAAAAATGCAAATAAAACAATTCTAACATAAATATCATTCAATCATACCTCATGAATACTGAAAGCTGATTGGCAAGCAGCTACTGATTTCTCATTTACGTGATGTCACACAGGACTCAACCACATGCAAAATGGGGGAGTGGTAAAAATCGGATAAATAATGAGATGAACCACAGCCCCACCACTCCTTTTTTCAAGGAAAATAAAGAAAGACTTGCATTTCTATAGCGCCTTTCATGACCTCGGGACATCCCAAAGCGCTGTACAGCCAATGAAGTACTTTTGAAGCGTAGTCACTGTTGTAATTAGGGTTGCGAAGGGGTGAAAAGTTTCCGGTAAATTTCCGGAAATTTTCCACGGGAAGTTTAGCTTGGGAATTTTGCCCAAAAAAGCACATGCTAGCATAATATTGTTTTTTGTTTGTATTTCTTTCATTTTTTTTCACAGGTCCTCTCTTAAAATTACTAACAGAAATGGAATTTTAATTATTAATGAATTTCTTAATCAATATATGTTTATCTTCTTACTTGGCTTGTTTTAATTGTTTTTTGTGTGACAGTGAACAAATGTGTCCTGATTGGTTGGATGAGTGGATGAGCGATTAGCTCCCTCTATTGGTGATGTAGTGTCATGTGCACAGGTCATGCTTCCATCACATGGAGCATCAGGAAAAATTTACTCACCCTGTTGCAATCGTACTGATCGACCGCAGTTCAACACAGAGACAAATGCCCTTTATTTCTCTGCATAGAACAATGCACGTTTACTGTTGGATGTGTGGAAGCATTTTACCCCAGGCATTAAAGATGGAAAGACTGTGTACATGTGCAAACACTGTACAAAGCCATATGTAAAGAATGCCACAAAGATGCAGCAGCATTTATCCAAATGCAACAACTTCACTCAAAGCTCACAGCAGTCAGCCCAGAGTTCCTCTGCTTCCATTCAAGAAGATGATGGTTCACATTCAGCATCAGGCTCCTATCATCAGCAACTCCTGGCCCACTTGGAAGGTTCTTTGATACAATGGATAACCATAGCCAGAAGAATGCAGATGAGTGCCTTGCTCGAGCTGTATATGCGACAGGCTCACCCCTCATGCTCACAGCCAAAGTGTACTGGAAGAGATCTTTCAATGTTATTCGCCCTGCATACTGTCCTCCCACCAGACATGCTTTGTCTACTTATTTGCTGGAGGCTGAGTATAACAGAGTCCAAGGAAAGCTCAAAGAAACGATAGAGATGGCAGACTGTTGCAGTTATCTCAGATGGGTGGTCAAATGTACGAGGGGAGGGCATCATAAACTCCATCGTCTCAACTCCTCTCCCAGTGTTCTTCAAGAGCACAGACACGAAGGACAACAGACACACAGGCACATACATTGCTGATGAGCTGAAAGCGGTCATCAACGATCTTGGATCACAAAAGGTCTTTGCAGTAGTTACTGACAATGCTGTCAAAAACAGGAAGGCAGATTATTATCTGAATGGCAATAGATTGGGAGAAGGGGAAGTGCAACGAGACCTGGGTGTGCTTGTGCACCAGTGGCTGAAGGTAAGCATGCAGGTGCAGCAGGCGGTTAAGAAGGCAAATGGTATGTTGGCCTTCGTAGCGAGAGGGTTTGAGTACAGGAACAAGGATGTCTTGCTGCAGTTGTACAGGGCCTTGGTGAGACCACATCTTGAGTATTGTGTGCAGTTTTGGTCGCCTTATCTAAGGAAGGATGTTCTTGCCATGGAAGGAGTTTAGCGAAGATTCACCAGGCTGATACCTGGGATGGCAGGAATGACGTATGAGGGGAGGTTGGGTCGATTGGGCTTATACTCGCTGGAGTTTAGAAGAATGAGAGGGGATCTCATTGAAACTTATACAATTCTGACAGGACTGGACAGACTAGATGCAGGAAGGATGTTCCCGATGGTTGGGGAGTCCAGAACCAGGGGTCACAGTCTAAGGATAAGGGGTAAGCCATTTAGGACAGAAATGAGGAGGAATTTCTTCACCGAGAGAGTGGTGAACCTGTGGAATTCTCTACCACAGAAGGCAGTAGAGGCCAATTCATTAAATATATTCAAGAAGGAGTTGGATATATTACTTAAGGTTAAAGGGATCAAGGGGTATGGGGAGAAAGCAGGGACAGGGTACTGAATTTGGATGATCAGCCACGATCTCATTAAATGGCAGAACAGGCTCGAGCGGCCGAATGGCCTACTCCTGCTCCTATCTTCTATGTTTCTATGCTGCGAATATGAAGGCTGCTTGGGCTCAAGTGGAGGAGGCCTACCCTCATATTACGTCTATTGGGTGCACAGCTCATGGGCTCAACCTGCTCCTCAAGGACATCATGGGTTTGAGAACCATGGAAACACTGTACAAGAGAGCCAAGCAAGTTGTTAAGTATGTCAGGGGAAAACAGGTATTTGCAGCAACCTACAACTCCAAGCAAACGACAAAGAACAAGAACACCACACTGAAGCTGCCCAGCAACACTAGATGGCGTTGTCATAATGTACAACAGCCTTCTGGAGGGGAAGGAGTCGCTGCAAGAAATGGCAATATCCCAGTCTGGGGATATGGAAACCATCATCAAGAAAATACTGCTGGATGATGTGTTTTGGGAGAGAGTGGTTAGCAGCCTTAAACTACTCTCACCAGTAGCATCTGCAATTGTTCAGATTGAAGGAGATGACGCTGTCTTGTCAGATGTTCTCAGGCTTTTTGCGGATTTAAAAGAACAAATCAGCATTGCCCTACCCACATCCCTGCTGCTCAAAGCAGAGGAGAAGGCAATTGTTCAATTCATACAGACGCATCAAGAATTTTGTGTCAAGCCAATTCATGCTGCAGCATACATGCTGGACCCAAAGCATGTTAGGAGACCAATACTTTCTGGAGAACAGATCAACAGCGCTTACAGTGTGATTTCTACCCTCTCACGCCACCTCAATCTGGACGTGGACAAAGTTCTGGGAAGTCTGGCAAAGTTCTCTACCAAGCAAGGTCTTTGGAATGGGGACGGGATATGGGAATCATGCAAGCGTATCAGTGCACATACCTGGTGGAAGGGACTTTGTGCATCTGAGGCCCTGTCACCCATTGCATCGGTGATACTCTGAATCCCACCTTCATCAGCGGCCTCTGAACGAAACTGGTCACTTTTTGGGAATATGCATACAAAGGTGCGCAGCAGGCTGACTAACAAGAGAGTGGAGAAACTGGTGGCTATCCGGGCGAACCTACAACTTATTGAGCCAGATACAGAAGTGTCCGCCACACAGTTAGACAGTGACACAGAGGAGGAAATGGACACGTCAGAGTCAGAGAATCAGGAGGAGCAATGATGAGTAGAAGACTCGGAAGACCCATGAGTAGAAGACTCAAAGGGACAAAATAAGGACAAATTACAGGCTAAATAAGCTGACGCTCTTTTTATTTTATTTTAGATGGGTCTTTTTTGTGGGGGTTCAATAAAGTTCAAAATTATAACCTAAATAAAGTTTTGAAAGCCTGTTTTTATTTGTATGGAACAGTATGTCTATTTTGATGACAAAGATAATATAAGGGTCAGAGACAAAAACCATCAGTGTGCAAAAAAACTCAAAATTCCCATAAAATTCTCCAAATTCCCAAAAATTCCCATGGAAAGTTTCCTCTTTTAAAAATTCCCGGTATTTTGCAACCCTAGTTGTAATGTAGGAAATATGGCAGCCAATTTGCGCACAGCAAGATCCCACAAACAGCAATGTGATAATGACCAGATCATCTGTTTTACTGATGTCAGTTGAGGGACCAATATTGGCCCAGGACACCGGGGAGAACTCCCCTGCTCTTCTTCGATTTGTGCCTTGGGATTTTTTACGTTCAGCTGAGAGAGCAGACAGGGCCTCGGTTTAACGTCTCATCCGAAAGACAGCACCTGCGACAGTGCGGCACTCCCTCAGTACTGCACTGGGAGTGTCAGCCTAGATTATGTGCTTAAGTCTCTGGAGTAAGTGTAAGAATAAGCCATTTGCTGTAAATATTGCTGTAACTTGACCAAAACTGAAAACAAACTTGACCACATTTTGGCATACCAGCATGCTTTGGGAAGTTGAGAGGCTCCTGAGGGAACTTGTACGAAAGAAACTGTTCACAGATAAAGACGACCTTGGGCAAGAACAGAACTTTGTTAAACGAACTGTTAAGGCTGCAAGCTGTGAAAGGCTGCCAGCTGCCTTTCACCAAGATAAGAAAAACATGCTTTGAGAGTTCCTGTGGGAACAGACTATTGAACGGTGGAAACATCTTCAGACTTTGGAATGTAATCTTGAAGGCCATTGGATGCCTAACGGACTAGTGATGAGGGTCTGAGAAACAACTGACGACCATTATGCCGTATAGTTAGGGACACGTACGCAGTGGGAGGGTTGCCAAATTTGGGGGTATAACAGGTGCTGTTTCAAGACACTCGGGGCTGCAGTCGGGAGGGGCACCTGGTCAGTTGCCAGAAATCATACGTCTAGTCACAGTCGAATTGACCACTCGTTGGTGTTAGCACGTATGTGGTTTTATTTTGCTTGAGCTTAAAGTAAAGGGATAGCTCTGTGTATATTTAGGTATAATTGGGAATTATTATACGTTACAGGACTATCGGATTACTTGTAATCTCTTGCTGATGTTTAAGTAAAAGCTTTCACAGATTCTTTGGGTTTTGTGTTGTCTGTTCGACGGGTCTGAACTTTGGAAACTGTTTGAGGGGGCGAGGGGCGATTTCCGCACATCTTACATAAGTTTTGAACCCACAAACTTCTGACTCAGAGGCGAGAGTGCTACCGACTGAGCTACAGCTGACACAAAGATACCAAACAGCTGACGACTACCCTTCAAATATTAGGCTTCGCGTAACATGGGGGTTTAAGTTACACTGGATGCTACTTTTAGCTCACAGATTCATGTGTTCCCATCGAATTACTGCTTGTGCTACTTGAACAGCCAACTTAAACTAAGCAGGTTACCGAAGGTGTCACATTAATTGTACTAAAAATGGTGCACAGAGGAAATGAAGCCCCCTCAATGCTTTTGTAATTATATCTATCCAAAAGTTCGTGCCATGTTTCTGCAATATTGCATATAATACTATAATTCGTAGTTAGCAACCAGGTCCAGCAAGGTGCACTTTCAAAATAATCTCTGTGGCTCATATTTCCCTCAGAGGTAGTCTGGACTGGATTCAAATCCGAATTCAAGACATGAAAGACTGTATGTAATCTAAATAATTGAATCTTGCAACACAGGGGAGGACATTCGGCCCATCGTCCCTGTGCTGGCTCTTTGAAAGAGTTCTCCAATTAGTCCCACTCCCATGCTCTCTCCCCATAGTCCTGTAATGTTTTTCCTTTTCACGTATTTCTCCAATTCCCTTTTGAAAGTTACAATTGAATCTGCTCCCACCACCCTTTCGGGCAGCGCATTCCAGATCACAACAACTCGCTGTGTAAAAAAAAAAATTCTCATCTTCCCCCTGGTTCTTTTGCCAATTATCTTCTGGCTACAAACTCCCCTGCCAGTGGAAACAATTTCTCCCCATCTACAAGGTGTAGAGAAGATGTTTACACTTGTGGAGGAATCCAAAACTAAGGCCAAAAATATAAGATAGTCACCAATGAATCCAATAAGGAATTCGGGAGAAACTTCTTTACCCAGAGAGTGGTTAGAATGTGGAACTCGCGACCACAGGGAGTGGGTGAAAGGAATAGCAGAGATGCATTTAAGGGGAAGCTAGATAAGTATTTGAGGGAGAAAGGAATAGAAGAATATGGTGATAGGGTGAAATGAAATAAGGTGGGAGGAGGCTCATGTGGAGCATAAATACCGGCCTGGACCAGTTAGGCCGAATGGCCTGCTTCTGTGCCGTAATATCAAAACCCCTATTTAGCCACCTAATAAGTCTTTATCATCTACTGTACATTTTTGCTTTGATAACAATACAAATTTAGAAACAGGCAAGTAAGTTTATGAACTACTGGGACCTAAAATGAATACGTGAATTTCTCCGTGATAGAAGATTAAAAATAAGATCATATCCGTGAACCTGAAAGTCCAGTTTGGGGAGTCCGAAGTTTGCAGGCGGGTCTGGTATTGCGACTGCTGCTGGTGGTGGACACGGGCGTCTTCCCGATTCTGGTATCGTCTAAACCCTTCAGCGAAGAACTGCTCTGGGCCGAGGCAACGGTAAACAGGCTTCTGTTCCCTGCATTTGAGCTCTTATCACCAAAGTATGAATCTGCCAAAACAAAAAACCAAGGTGGATTATGATGAGTCAAAGAGTCATTATGGCATAGAAGGAGGCCATTCGGCCCATCGAGTCAGTGCCGGCTCTCTGTAGAGCAATCCAGTCAGTCCCATTCCCCTGCTCTGTCCCCGTAGCCCTGCAAGTTTATTTCCCTCCAATTTCCTTTTGAAATGATTGATCATCTCCGCTTCCACCACCCTCGTCAGCAGCGAGTTCCAGGTCCTCGCCACTCACTGCGTAAAAAAGTTCTTCCTCACATCCCCCCTGTATCTCTTGCCCAAAACCTTCAATCTGTGTCTCCTAGACCTTGTACCATCAACTAGAGGGAACAGCCTTTCCCCGTCTACCTTATCCAAACCCGCCATAAACTTGTACACCTCTATGAAATCTCCCCTCAACCTCCTTTGCTCCAAGGAGAACAACCCCAGCTTCTCCAACCTGTCCTTGTAGCTAAGATTCCCCCATCCCCGGAACCATTCTGGTAAATCTCCTCTGCACCCTCTCGAGGACCTTCACATCCTTCCTAAAGTGTGGGGACCAGAACTGGACGCAATACTCCAGTTGTGGCCTAACCAGAGCTTTATAAAGGTTCAGCATAACTTCTCTACTTTTGTACTCAACACCTCTATTTATGAAGCCCAAGATCCCATATGCTTTGCTAACTAGTCTCTCAATATGTCCTGCCACCTTCAAATATCTATGCACATGAACCCCTAGGTCCCTCTGTCCCTGCACTCTTTACAACTGTGCCATTAAGTCTATATTGCCTCTCCCTATCCCTTCTGCCAAAATGCATCACATAAGAAATAGGAGCAGGAGTAGGTCATTCATTTGGCCCTTCGAGCCTGTTCCGCTACTCAATAAGATCATGGCTGATCTTCTACCTCATCTCCACTTTCCTGCACTATCCCCATTTGATTTCCTTAATATTCAAAAATCACCTCACACTTCTCTGTATTAAATTCCATCTGCCACTGAAAATAAGATTGGTAAAGAGAGAATATGAGAGTAGAATGGTGGTTAACATAAAAAGGAACCCAAAAATCTTCTACCGGCATGTAAACAGTAAGAGGCGGGGTGGGGCCTATTAGGGACAAAGAAGGTGATATATGTTTAGAGGCGCAGGGCAAGGCTAGAATACTCAATGAGTACTTTGCATCGGTGTTTACTAAGGAAGTGGATGCTGACAAAATATCAGTAGAAGTGGAAAAGGTAGAAGCAATGGAAGGGGTGAAAATTGACAGACAGGATGTACTAGAAAGGCTGGGTATGCTTAGAGTGGATAAGTCACCTGGTCCAGATGGCTTGCATCCCAGGTTGCTAAGGGAATTGGGGGAGGAGATAGCGGAAAGGCTTGCCATAATTTTCCAATCTTCCCTATATGTCCTTACACCCTTCAAGAAAGGGTGTAAGGACAATCCTAGTAACTACAGGCCGGTCAGTTTAACATCAGTGGTGGGTAAAGTTTTAGAAACAATAATCAAGGAAAAAATTAACGGGCACTTGGGGAGGTTTAAGCTAATTAAGAGCCAACAGATTTGTAAAAGGCAGATCGTATTTGACTAATCTAATTGAATTTTTTGATGAAACAGGGAGGATTGATGAAGGGAATGCAATGGATGTTGTCTACATGGATTTTCGGAAGGCGTTTGACAAACTATCACATAGAAGGTTGGTTAACAAAATTGAGGCTCATGGAATAGGTGGGTCAGTGGCAGCTTGGATAAGGAATTGGCTTAAGGACAGAAAACAGTGAGTTGTGGTAAATGGCTGTTTTTCAGACTGGAGGGTAGACAGTGGTGTTCCCCAAGGGTCAGTGCTGGGGCCACTGCCTTTTTCGATATATATAAATGACCTGGATATTGGAATACAGAGTACAGTTTCTAAATTTGCCGATAACACCAAACTTGGGGGTGTGGCAAACAGTGATGATTTATATCCTCCAGTCTGATGAATAAAAGATCCACTAACAACAACTTGCATTTATATAGCGACTTTAATGTAGTGAAATGTCCCAAGGCGCTTCACAGGAGCGTTATCAGATCAAATTTGACACTGAACCACAGGCTTGGTTTTAAGGACCATCTTAAAGGAGGTTAAAAACACGTATGGGATACTTGGCTTTGTAAATAGGGGCATTGAATACAAAAACAAGGAAGTCATGCTAAACCTTTAAAAAATCTCTGGTTAGGCTTCAGCAGGAGTATCGTGTCCAATTCTGGACACCACACTTTAGGAAGAACGTCAAGGCTTTGGAGAGGGTGCAGAGATTTACCAGAATGGTACCAGGGATGAGGGACTTCAGTTATGTGTAGAGATTGGAGAAGCTGGGGTTGTTCTCTAAGAGCAGAGAAGGTTAAGGGAGATTTAATAGAGGTATTTAAAATTATGAGGGGTTTTAACAGAACAAGTAGGGAGATGCTATTTCCTCTGGTAAGCAGGTCAGTAACCAGAAGTCAGATTTAAAATAATTGGCAAAAGAACTACAAGGGAAATGAGAAATTTTTTCACACAAAGAGTTGTTAAGATCTGGCAAGCATTAGCTGAAAGTGTGGTGAATCCGATTCCACAGCAACGTTTCTAAAGGCAATTGGACATGTACTTGAAGAGGACTACTTTGAAGGGTTATGGGGAAAAAGCTGGGGAGTGGGACTAATTGGGCAGCTCTTTCAAAGGGCCGGCACAGGCACTGCGGGCCGAATGACCTGATTCTGTGCCGTATGATTCTATGATTCTCTATGAGAAATGTAGAGAAGCAGCGAGGTTTAGGAAGGGAATTCCAGAGGTTAGGGCCTAGACAGCAGAAGGCACGGCTGCCCGTGGTGGAGTGAAGGGAGTGGAAGAAGTCATATATCCAAATTTGCTGATGACACAAAGATAGACGGCATTGTAGGCAATGTAGATGAAAGTATAAAATTACAACGGGGATATCGACAGATTAAGTGAATGGGCAGAACTGTGGCAAATGGATTTCAATGTAAGCAATTGTGAGGTCATCCACTTTGGACCTAAAAAGGATAGAACTGGGTATCTTTCTAAATGATGAAAAGCTAAAAACAGTGGCGGTCCAAAGAGACTTGGGGGTCCGGGTACATAGGTCAATAAAATGTCATGAATGGGTACAGAAAATAATCAAAAAGGCTAATGGAATGCTGGCCTTTATATCTAGAGGACTAGAATACAAGGGGGTAGAAGTTATGCTGCAGCTGTACAAAACCCTGGTTAGACCACACCTGGAGCACTGTGAGCAGTTCTGGGCACCACACCTTAGGAAGGATATATTGGCCTTGGAGGGAGTGCAGCGTAGGTGTAATGAAATCTGTTTGTCTTGATCCTGTATTCGTTTTGCACTCATGTATATTACCCTCCCCCACTGTGTATAGTTTCACTTCCTCTTTCCCGACTAACCTGGGAGGTTCCAGGTCTTGGCTCTTGGCTCCGCCCCTGACTTCTCTTACATAAAGATCCCAGGATCTGTATGACTCATTCTTGTGAACCAGTCGGCGTGTTGAGATGTTAGCTCTGATCTTAGTGATTAAAAGCCAACTTGTTTAAGTCTATAACTTCTAGTTTTGTGGTTATTGAAGGCCCATCAGTAGGTTTACCAGAACACCCGGACTTCAAGGGTTAAGTTACGAGGAGAGATTACAAATTAGTGCTGTATTCCCTAGAACTTAGAAGGTTAAGGGGTGATCTGATCGAAGTTTTCAGGATATTAAGGGGAACAGATAGGGTAGATAGATAGAGAGAAACTATTTCCGCTGGTTGGGTATTCTAGGACGAGGGGGCATCGTCTAAAAATTAGAGCCAGACCTTTCAGGAGTGAAATTAGGAAACACTTCTACACACAAAGGGTGGTAGAAGTTTGGAACTCTCTTCCGCAAACAGCAATTGACACTAGATCAATTGTTAATTTTAAAATCAGAGATTGATAGCTTTTTGTTAACCAAAGGTATTAAGGGATATGGGCCAAAGGCGGGTATATGGAGTTAGGTCGCAGATCAGCCATGATCTCATCAACATAAGAAATAGGAGCAGGAGTAGGCCATTTGGCCCCTCGAGCCTGCTCCGCCATTTAATGAGATCATGGCTGATCTGATCTTGGGCTCAGCTGCATTTCCCTGCACTCTCCCCATAACCCTTCACTCCCTTATTGTTCAAATGACGGAACAGGTTTGAGGGGTTGAATGGCCTCCTCCTGTTCCTATGTTCTTACAAGTTGCCAGAATTGTATTTATATAGCACCTTACTAAAAGGTCCCAAGGCCCTTGACAGGAATGTTATCAGGCAGAATTTGACACCGAGCCACATTAGGACATGTGGCCGGCCAAAAGTTTGGTCTTAAGGAGCGTCTTAAAGGAAGATAGAGAGGTGGGGAGGTTTAGGGAGGGAATACCAGAGCTTAGGGCCCAGGCAGCTGAAGGCACGGGTGCCAATTGGCGGAACGATTAAAATCGAGGATGCGCAAGAGGCCAGAATTGGAGGAGCGCAGAGATCTCGGAGGTTTGTAGGGACTGGAGGAGGTTACAGAGATAGGGAGGCGAGGAGGCCATGGAGGGATTTGAAAAAAAGGATGAGAATTTTAAAATCGAGGCGCCAATGGCACTCTAGGGTTGGGCTGGGATGGCGAGTGCCAAGAGCAAGCGGGGGGCACGCAAGTGCCTGCCGCGGGAGCGCGCACGTGTCAATGGCTGGAGCGCGCGCGTCGGACTGTCTTCGCTTGGGGGAGTCGCCTCTCTCTCTCTCGCTCACACCTCTGGTGAAGCCGTTGTTGCTGCTGCCGCCGCCACCGCCGCCGCCTCCGCTGGGGGTGAAGCCGCTGGCCGTGTGGGAACAGGCCGGCTCCGTGCCCGAGACCGAGGCGGGCCGCCCGGTGGAAGAGCTGGAGCTCCGGCCTCCTCCTCCAGCTGCTGCTGGGGGGCAGGGTGTTTCCAGCAGCCCGAAGGCGTAGCGCGGAGGCCGGGCGGCGGGCTGAGGGGTGAGGGTGCCGGACTCCGGATTCTTCAGCATCGCGCGAAAGCAGCAGCGCGCCAAGCCACACAAAATGGCGCCGGGCTTTCCCTCGCCCGCCCGGTCTGGCCGGCAACTGCGCAGGCGCGGCGCGGCGCCCACGTGATCGGCGGCCCGGCCTGCAACTGCGCAGGCGCGGCGCCGCACACGTGCTCGCCCGGCCGCCCGCCTGGCGCATGCGCGCTGCAGCTGGCCCACATGTCGCTCGCTTGGGTCATTGACCATTGACAACTATAGTGGGATTCACAAAAGTTATTGAGTAATTTTCTCCATCTGGCTCTCTCAGGTGGACTAGAAAGAAAGAAGAAAGAAAGGCTTGCATTTCTACAGCGACTCTCAGGACCACCGGACGTCCCAAAGCACTTTACAGCCAATGAAGTACTTTTTGGAGTGTAGTCGCTGTTGTAATGTGGGAAACGCAGCAGCCAATTTGCATCACAGCAAGCTCCCACAAACAGCAATGTGATAATGACCAGATAATCTGTTTTTGCTATGTTGGCTGAGGGATAAGTATTGGCTCAGGACACCGGGGAGAACTCCTTCTGTTCTTTGAAATAGTGGCCATGTGATCTTTTACATCCACCTGAGACAGCAGATGGGACCTCGGTTTAACGTCTCACCCGAAAGACAGTGCAGCACTCCCTCAGCACTGCACTGGAGTGTTCAAGTCCCTGGAGTGGGATTTCGAAGAAGAGCAGGGGAGTTCTCCCCCGGTGCCCCAGGCCAATATTTATCCCTCAATCAACATCACTAAAAAACAGATTATCCGGTCATTATCACCCTGCTGTTTGCGGGAGCTTGCTGTGCGCAATTTGGCTGATTTAGTGCTCTTACGAACATAGAACTCGCTACCACAGGGAGCGGTTGAGGCAAATAGCATAGATGCATTTCAGGGGAAGCTAGATAAGTACATGGAGAAAGAAATAGGTTATGTTGATGGGGTGAGATGAAGAGGGGTGGGGGGAGGCTCGTGTGGAGCATAAACACCAGCATGGACCAGTTGGGCCGAATGGTCTGTTTCTGTGCTGTACATTCTCTGTAATAACATATATGTAAATTTACAGCACCGAAGGAGGCCATTCGGCCCACCGAGTCCGCGCCAGCTCTATTGAAGAGCAATCCAGTTAGTCTCACTCCCCTGCAATTTCCGCATTTGGGCAAGATGAAAGAATTTAAATAGTTTGCACTTGTGGGATCTATGTATAGTGACACGTGAGTGCAACTCATGACAATGAAATATACATCAGGTTCAACTTCAATTATATAGGAACACGAGTTAGATTCGGCCCCTCGAGCCTGTCCTTTTTTATTTGTTCACAGGATCTGGGCGTCGCTGGCAAGGCCGGCATTTATTGCCCATCCCTAATTGCCCTCAAGAAGGTGGTGGTGAGCCGCCTTCTTGAACTGCTGCAGTCCATATGGTGAAGGTACTTGAGGCAGTTGAGGCCAATTCATTAAATATATTCAAGAAGGAGTTAGATATATTTCTCAAGGCTAAAGGGATCAAGGGATATGGGGAGAAGGCAGGGACAGGGTACTGAATTTGGATGATCAGCCATGATCTCGTTGAATGGCAGAGCAGGCTCGAGAGGCCGAATGGCCTACTCCTGCTCCTATCTTCTATGTTACTCCCACAGTGCTGTTAGGGAGGGCGTTCCAGAATTTTGACCCAGCAAAGATAAATGAACGGCCAATTTATTTCCAAATCAGAAATGTGTGAGGCTTTGAGGGGAACTTGGTGGTGTTCCCATGCACCTGCTGCCCTTGTCCTTCTAGGTGGAAGAGGTCACGGGTTTGGGAGGTGCTGTCGAAGAAGCCTTGGCGAGTTGCTGCAGTGCATCTTGTAGATGGTACACACTGCAGCCACGGTACGCCGGTGGTGGAGGGAGTGAATGTTTAAGGTGGTGGATGGGGTGCCAATCAAGTGTGCTGCTTTGTCCTGGATGGTGTCGAGCTTCTTGAGTGTTGTTGGAGCTGCACTCATCCAGGCAAGTAGAGAATATTCCATCACACTTCTAACTTGTGTCTTGTAGATGTTGGAAAGGCTTTGGAGATTCAGGAGGTGAGACACACGTTGCAGAATACCCAGCCTCTGACTTGCTCTTGTACCCATTATTATTTATGTGGCTGGTCCAGTTAAGTTCCTGGT
Source organism: Somniosus microcephalus (assembly GCF_052327205.1). Classification (NCBI taxonomy): domain Eukaryota; kingdom Metazoa; phylum Chordata; class Chondrichthyes; order Squaliformes; family Somniosidae; genus Somniosus; species Somniosus microcephalus. Next base: position 367,770,971 of record NC_140989.1, read on the forward strand.
CAATGGAAACCCCCTTGGATGTTGATGGTGGGATATTCGGCAATGGTAATGTCATTGAATGTCAAGGGGCGGTAGTTAGACTCTCTCTTGTTGGAGATGGTCATTGCCTGGCACTTGTGTGGTGCAAATGTTACTTACCACTTATCAGCCCAAGCCTTAATGTCATCCAGGTCTTGCTGCATGCAGACATGGACTACTTCACTATCTGAGGAGTTGCGAATGGAACTGAATACTGCGCAATCATCAGTAAATATCCTTTGACCTTATGATGGAGGGAAGGTCGTTGGTGAAGCATCTGAAGATGGTTGGGCCAAGGACACTGCCCTGAGGAACTCCTGCAGCGGTATACACACCCATCTTCTTTTGTGCTAGGTATGACTCCAGCCAGTGGAGAGTTTTCCCCTTGATTTCCATTGACTTCAGTTTTACTCGGGCTCCTTGATGCCACACTCGGTCAAATGCTGCCTTGATGTCAAGGGCAGTCACTCTCACCTCACCTCTGGAAGTCAGCTCCTTTGTCCATGTTTGGACCAAGGCTGTAATGAGGTCTGGAGCTGACTGGTCCTGGCGTAACCTAAACTGAGCATTGTTGAGCAGGTTATTGGTGAGTAAGTGCCGCTTGATAGCACTGTCGATGACACCTTCCATCACTTTGCTGATGTTTGAGAGTAGACTGATGGGGCGGTAATTGGCTGGATTGGATTTGTCCTGCTTTTTGTGGACAGGACATACCTGGGCAGTTTTCCACATTGTCGGATAGATGCCAGTGTTGTAGCTGCACTGGAACAGCTTGGCTAGAGATGCGGCTAGTTCTGGACCACAAGTCTTCAGCACCTTAGCCGGAATGTTGTCGGGGCCCATAGCCTTTGCCGTATCCAGTGTGCTCAGCCGTTTCTTGATATCACGTGGAGTGAATCGAAATGGCTAAAGACTGGCTACTGTGATGGTGGACCGTGGGAGGAAGCCGATATGGATCATCCACTCGGCACTTCTGGCTGAGGATGGTTGCGAATGGCATCATTGAGGATGGGGACATTCATGGAGCCTCCTCCTCCCGTTAGTTGTTTGTCCACCACCATTCATGACTGGTTGTGGCAGGACTGCAGAGCTTTGATCTAATCTGTTGGTTGTGGGATCGCTTAGTTCTGTCTAGAGCATGCTGTTGCTGCTGTTTAGCATTCCTCTCCCTAACATCTGTCTGAGGCTGAACCACACTGTTCGCAACCTGGGTGTCATATTTGACCCTGAAATGAGCTTCTGACCACATATCCGCAGCATAACAAAGACCGCCTATTTCCACCTCCGTAACATCACCCGTCTCCTCCCTTGCCTCAGCTCATCCGCTGCTGAAAACCTCATCCATGCCTTTGTTACCTCTAGACTTGACTATTCCAACGCACTCCTGGCTGGCCTCCCACATTCCACCCTACGTAAACTTGAGGTCATCCAAAACTCTGCTGCCCCGTGTCCTGACTCGCACCAAGTCCCGTTCACCCATCAACTCTGTGCTCGCTGACCTACATTGGCTCCCGGTTAAGCAACGCCTCGATTTCAAAATTCTCATCCTTGTTTTCAAATCCCTCCATGGCCTTGCCCCCTCCCTATCTCTGTAATCTCCTCCAGCCCCACAACCCCCGAGATATCTGCGCTCCTCTAATTCTGGCATCTTGAGCATCCCTGATTATAATCGCTCCACCATTGGCGGCTGTGCCTTCAGCTGCCTGGGCCCTAAGCTCTGGAATTCCCTCCCTACACCTCTCCGCCTCGCTACCACTCTTTCCTCCTTTAAGACATAGAAACATAGAAGATAGGAGCAGGAGTAGGCCATTCGGCCCCTCGAGCCTGCTCCGCCATTCAATGCGATCATGGCTGATCATCCAAATTCAGTACCCTGTCCCTGCTTTCTCCCCATATCCCTTGATCCCTTTAGCCTTAAGAAATATATCTAACTCCTTCTTGAATATATTTAATTAATTGGCCTCCACTGTCTTCTGTGGTAGAGAATTCCACAGGTTCACCACTCTCTGGGTGAAGAAATTCCTCATCTCAGCCCTAAATGGCTTACCCCTTACCCTTAGACTGTGACCCCTGGTTCTGGACTCCCCCACCATCGGGAACATCCTTCCTGCATCTAGTCTGTCTAGTCTTGTTAGAATTTTATACGCTCCTTAAAACCTACCTCTTTGACCAAGCTTTTGGTCACCTGCTCTAATTTCTCCTTATGTGGCTCGGTGTCAAAATTTTTGTCCTTTAATACTCCTGTGCAGCGCCTTCGGACGTTTTACTACGTTAAAGGCACTATATAAGTACAAGTTGCCGTTGTTGTATGTAGTCCTGCGTTGTAGCTTCACCAGGTTGACACCTCATTTTTAGGAACGTCTGGTGCTGCTTCGGGCATGTTCTTCTACACTCCATATTGGTCCCCTGGCTTGATTGGAATGGGGAAAATTTGCAGGGCTATGGGGAAAGAGCGGGGGCAGTGGGACTAATGATGGAGGGGGGGTCATTGATGAAGCAGCTGAAGATGACAAACTATTTCCGCTGGTTGGGGATTCTAGGACTAAGGGGCATCGTCTAAAAATTAGAGCCAGACCTTTCAGGAGTGAAATTAGGAAACACTTCTACACACAAAGGGTGGTAGAAGTTTGGAACTCTCTTCCGCAAACGGCAATTGACGCTAGATCAATTGTTAATTTTAAATCGGAGATTGATAGCTTTCTGTTAACCAATGGTATTAAGGGATAAGGTCAAAGGCGGGTATATGGAGTTAGATCATGGATCAACCATGATCTCACTGAATGGCAGAGCAGGCTCGAGGGGCTGAATGGCTTCCTCCTGTTCCTATGTTGATGGTAATGGTCGAGTGAGGGATATTGTAAGAAATCATGAATTAGAAGAAATAACTTGAGACAAAAAAGTCTCTTCAGACTGGTGTTAGAATAATTGGATAGACACTTAGAACTTGCTGATGTTCTTGGTTCCCTGCGGATGTTCTAACATTCTGCACCGTGGCGGTGATCTTGTTTCCAGACTAGTTGTCTGCTGTTTGTGTGCTAGAAAGGATGTTGACTGTATCTTTGATAATCTACGCTAGGCCTAAAAAGAGAGTAAGAGAGATATCTAGAGAGCTTTTAGCACAGACGGTGAAGGGAAGGGAAGAGCTGTTCACGCACGCCAGCCGTCTGTCCAATCGGGACCGATACCAGCTGCTTGTCACGGTCGTATGTCTATCTTGATTGCGTGTTGTACTTAACGAATCCAGTATGAGGTGGTTTGGTGATGCCTCCTGTGTCACTACTACCGCAACGACCATGCTTTACGGGTCTAACAGGACCTGTTCCATTAATAGCCCCAGTTTCTGCTTCACACCACATCTACCCGCAACAATCAACCAACATGTTTTGGTGCAAGACAACTCGAGAATAGATATTGAAATTGATAGTATAGGGGACGACTCACACTGGTGGGATATTGGGGTTTATATATCAGCACACCCTTACGGTCGTATTATTTCACATGGTCTGATAGCTCTCCAACTTATAATGATAGTGTATTTGATATATGTAACCCATGTAGTAAGACTTTGATACACAAGCCAATTGTGTACTCATGCCTATGACTAACCATCACTAACAAGTTAATTGAGCACACCAAAAGAGAAGATCCGAAGCAACATAGAGGAGACCCCAGGTGGGGTAAGATCAGGAAAGATAGAAGAAACAGAGGAGACCCCAGGCGGGGCAGAATTGGAACACCGGAACAGTGAACTGAACCTGTGTGAAGGGTCGGAGGTTGCTCCTCCCCCTCAAAAGAATGGACTGTAAGAAACGGGGAAATCTTCATTTCTGAGTCTCCCTACTAACTAATGCCCAAGTTGAGAAAGCAATAAGTAAATTAGGGGACTGTGAGTGGTGGGAAGTAGCTTATAATGCCAGCCAGCATCTCTGGGCATGAATGGTATCAGCGGGCCGATAACTTAGAATTAGCTAGATTAGTCAAAAGAGGATTGTGAGAAGTCAATAAGGATATTTCCTTCTCAAGGTGGGGAGTTGTAAGAAATTGTGAATTGGAAGAAATAACTTGAGACAGTCTCTTCAGACCGGTGTTAGAATAACTGGATGGACGCTTAGAATTTGCTGATGTTCTTGGTTCCCTGCGGATGTTCTAACATTCTGCACCGTGGCAGTGACCTTGTTCCCAAACTAACTGTCTGCTGTTTGTGTGCTAGAAAGGTTGTTCACTTTGATAATCTACCCTCGGCCCACCCCCAAGGTGCGATAAATGGCAGTTGGAAAGGTTACCTGTAAACATCTGACATGATTCTCTGACTATATAAGCTGTGTCTTTATGCATTTCTCCACTTCACCTGAAGAAGGAGCAGCGCTCCGAAAGCTTGTGATTTCAAATAAAGCTGTTGGACTATAACCTGGTGTTGTGTGACTTCTTACATTTGTCCACCCCAGTCCAACTCCGGCATCTCCACACCATGGCACGGATGAACGGACACCGCGCAACAATCACCAGGCAGGAGTGTTCCCTCCCAGTCGGGGAACACTTCAGCAGTCAAGGACATTCAGCCTCCGATCTTCGGGTAAGCATTCTCCAAGGTGGCCTTCGAGACACACGACAACGCAAAATCGTCGAGCAGAAACTGATAGCCAAGTTCCGCACTCATGAGGACGGCCTCAACCGAGATCTTGGGTTCATGTCACGCTACATGTAACCCCACCTGATGCAGGGTCATCCAGACTCGAGTCGACATTGGCTTGTTCTCTCTACACAGATGCGGCCGGACCTGCTGTGATTTCCAGCCAAAAAAAATGTTTTTTGTCTGTTTTTTTGTTTTTCATACAGACCCCAGCATCTGCAATATTTGACCCCTTGTGACCCCACCTCATTGTTCTTTGATGTAATGTTTCCCTGACTGACCTGTTTGGACACCATTCACACCTTTGACTGCTGTGATTATCTCTCTGCCTAGGTGTGATAAATGGCAGTTGGAAAGGTTACCTGTAAACATCTGACATGATTCTCTGACTATATAAGCTGTGTCTTTATGCATTTCTCCACTTCACCTGAAGAAGGAGCAGCGCTCCGAAAGCTTGTGATTTCAAATAAAGCTGTTGGACTATAACCTGGTATTGTGTGACTTCTTACATTTGTCCACCCCAGTCCAACTCCGGCATCTCCACACCAAAAAGAGAGAGAAGAGGAGATATCAAAAGAACTTTTAGCACAGACGGTGAAGTGAAGGGGAGAGCTGTTTGCGCACGCCAGCCGTCTGTCCGATCGAGACTGATACCAACGGCTTGTCACAGTCACATGACTGCTATGTCTATCTTGATTGCATGTTGTACTTAACTTAAACTGCCGCTCCTTAATAAAAAGCCTTAGAACTCCTCAGACCCTTTGGGTAATGTGTGTGTGACCTGTGATCCAAAATCTTACAATATGCCGGGCCATGAGGTTACAGATTGTCCTGCCATTCAAGAAGATAATGGCCCTGAAATTAGGATTGGGGGCTTGCCGCGCGTGCAAGCCCCCGATGTGCACTCACCCGGTGCGCCGACATCTGAAGCCCGGGCCTGCTTGCATTTCCTGTCACTGGCCCGGTTCAGATGTCGGCGCGCTGTGCTAACCTGATCCAGCGGCGTAGTTAGTGCGATGTGCCGGCTGGGATCAGGTGAGCACGGTGCAGCCAATCAGGGGAGGGGAAACTCATTCATGAGTTTGACAGTAAGAACTGTCAAACTCATGAAAAGTATGGGCTGCCAAAACACTACTTTAACTTTAAATAACATTTTAAAAAACATCCCACTGATTATATTAACTATAAATAAGTTTTTAAAAATGTTTTAAACAATTAATCAATTTTTTGAAAAAAATAATTTTTTTAAAAATAGGGTCTAAAACTAAACTTACTATCCTGTAAATTCTTTAAAAATAACAAACCTGTGGAAAAAAAAATTCTACATTGTACTAAAAGCCCACTTACCTGAAAAACTAAATACTTACGTCTGGTTTTTCCACGCGTAAAGACCGGAGGCCTTTACACTCGGGCAACTCTGGAAAAAAAAAAGGAATTTCACTGCGCACGCGCTGCCTGTGCAGTCGCGCGCGTTCTGCCTCTTAACCCCTTGGGTCAGAGGACAGGAAATGCCGGTTTTCAGCGCATGCGCTGTGCATGCTGAAAACCGGCAATTCCTCCAGGCACACGCGTAAGTACCCCGTCCTTACTCACGCGTTGTGCCCGGAATTACTGGGCCATTGGCTGATCTGTATCTTAACTCCATTTACCCACATTTGTTCCAAAACCCTTTATTGATAAGAGGCGTCAGTCTTGGCTCAGTGAGCAGCACACTTGCCCGAGTCAGAAGGTAGTGGGTTCAAGGCCCTGTCCAGGGACTTGAGCACATAATTCAGGCTGACATTTACTGCTGCTGTGTGCTGGCAGTTGGTCGGAGATGCCTTCTGTCGGAGGAGATGTTAAACCGAGGCCCCGTCTGCCCTCGCAGATGGATGTAAAAGACCACATGGCACTATTTTGAAGAAACATAAAAGATAGGAGCAGGATTAGGCCATTCGGCCCTTCGAGCCTGCTCCGCCATTCAATGAGATCATGGCTGATCATCCAAATTCAGTACCCTGTCCCTGCCTTCTCCCCATATCCCTTGATCCCTTTAGCCTTAAGAAATATATCCAACTCTTTTTTGAATATATTTAATGAACTGGCCTCCACTGCCCTCTGTGGCAGAGAATTCCACAGGTTCACCACTCTCTGGGTGAAGAAATTCATCCTCATTTCAGTCCTAAATGGCTTACCCCTTATCCTTAGACTATGACCCCTGGTTCTGGACTCCCCGGCCATCATAAACATCCTTCCTGCATCTAGTCTGTCCAGGCCTGACAGAATTTTATAGGTTTCGATGAGATCCCCTCTCAATCTTCTAAACTCCAGTGAGTATAAGCCCAATCGACACAATCTCTCCTCATATGTCATTCCTGCCATCCCAGGTATCAGCCTGGTGAATCTTCGCTGCACTCCTTCCATGACAAGAACGTCCTTCCTCAGGTAAGGCGACCAAAACTGCACACAATACTCAAGGTGCGGTCTCACCAAGGCCCTGTACAACTGTAGCAAGACATCCTTGTTCCTGTACTCGAACTCTCTCGCTACAAAGGCCAACATACCATTTGCCTTCTTAACCGCCTGCTGCACCTGCATGCTTACCTTCAGCGACTGGTGCACAAGAACACCCAGGTCTCGTTGCACTTCCCCTTCTCCCAATCTATTGCCATTCAAAAGAGCAGAGGCGTTATCCCCAGTGTCCTGGGGCCAATATTTATCCCTCAAGCAACATTACTAAAAAAATGATTATCTGGCCATTATCACAGTGCTGTTTGTGGGAGCTTGCTGTGCGCAAATTGGCTGCCGAGTTTCCTGCATTACAACAGTGACTACACTCCAAAAGTATTTAATTGGCTGTAAAACATTTTGGGACATCCTGTAATCATATAAATACAAGTTCATTTTTACCCTTACCGACCAAATATCTATCGATATCAGTCTTGAAAATTTCAATTGACCAATCATCCACAGCCTTTTGTTTAAACCCCTTTATGGTCTTACCACCCCCCTCTTACCTCCTCCAGCCATCCGACTCTCTTCCCCCAACTGTTTGTTCCTTTGACTGTGGTCTCTTGTGCATCACCAACCACTTCGCCTCACCACTGGCGGCCATGCCTTCAGTCACTTGGATTGGGTTCAGGGCAGGAATGGAGGGGTGGGGTGGGGTGGGGAGGGGTTACGGTCTTGGAGGGAGGATTGGCTTGGTGAGCAAGGGGAAGCAGCAGAGGTGGCTAAATGGATGATCCCACTCTTAGTGACAAAGCAGTCAATGAGCCCCTCATATTTAGAGTCATAGAATGATACAGCACGAGACCATTCAGCCCATCATGCCTGTACCAGCTCTTTGAAAGAGTTAACCAATTAGTCCCACTGCCCCTGTTTTCCCCGTAGCCCTGCAAATTTTTCCTATTCCAAGTATTTATCAAATTCCCTTTTGAGGTTGGTTTAATGTATATCAAAAGAAACTTATCATAGAATGGTTACAGCACAGAAGGAGGCCATTCGGCCCATCAAGCCTGTGCCAGCTCTCTGCAAGAGCACTTCAGCTAGTCCCACTCCCCCGCCCTTTCCCCGTAGCCCTGCAAATTTTTTTCCTTCAGGTACTTATCCAATTCCCTTTTGAAAGCCACGATTGAATCTGCTTCCACCACCCTGTCTGGCAGTGCATTCCCGATCATAATAACTCAGTGTAAAAAATACGTCATCATGTCACCTCTAGTTCTCTTTCCACTTACCTTAAATCTGTGTCCTCTGCCACTGGAAACAGTTTCTCCTTATTTACTCTTATGAAAACCCTTCATAATGTTGAACATCTCTATTATATCTCCACTTAACCTTCGCTGCTCTAAAGACAACCGCCACAAATGATCTAGTTGTTCTCTTGTTAGAGGCAAGGGTGAAGAGGGCAGAGGAGACGATTGAGAAAAGAAGCCAGGGATTATCTTTGCTCTCCAGGATAATGCTAGAATATTGGATCGTTTTGGCAGAGGAAAGTGAGGCCTGGTAAGTGTAATGATCAATAACATGTCATTCTGGAGTGGTACACCAGATGGAGCCATAGAGCTGTATATTTAGTTGTATGTGTTTAAGACTACACTACCCATGATGCACTAGGCTACCCAGAAGGCAGTAGTCAAGATGGCAGCCTGCACACAGAAGCACACATGCTGGATCTCTACAGATGCTGTACCTAGAGAACGTGTACTGAATAAATGTTTAGCTAGAAGCTAGCTGTTCATAATAAGAATGTCTAGTTATTAATGAACATAACATGGTACCAGGAGTGGGGTTCAGGTCAGCACCTAGGCTGTCTCCAAGATTACAGATGATTTGTCCCATACAGGCTATAGCTCTCTCCTTCACCTTCTGGTCGATATCAGCTGCTTTCAATCTCTTCAAAGTGCTACTGAACAGCTCTTTCACATAAGGCTTAGCGTCAAACGAACAAGGCTTGCCCAGTGGACGGATCACCTCTATAAGTTGCTGAGTCACAAGCAATGCCTCGGAGGTGATTTTGTAGAATGGGTCGCTGATGCATGCCACTGTCGGAGGCAACAAAGTCTTGATGTGGGGGTGGAACACCTCTGGTGGATGATTGCAAAGGATGACATGGAAGAAGGTCAGTGCATCAATCTTCATGTTTGAGGTACTCGACTTGTCAGTGAGGGAGTAAATAATGCCTGGTACTAAGGCATTGTTCTGACAAGCCTCCGGGTAGGACACTATTGACTGTTGTGAGAATGTTTTATGTTTATAGAGCACTAACAAAAGTGTTACTGATATCATCTTTATCATTTTTCTTGAAAGTTGATTGATATTGATTTTGTTAACCTCAAAGGGGGATGTAATGATCAATAACATGTCATCTGGAGTGGTACACCAGATGGAGCCGTAGCGCTGTATATTTAGTTGTATGTGTTTAAGACTACACTACCCATGATGCACTAGGCTACCCAGAAGGCAGTAGTCAAGATGGCAGCCTGCACACAGAAGCACACATGCTGGATCTCTACAGATGCTGTACCTAGAGAACGTGTACTGAATAAATGTCTAGCTAGAAGCTAGCTGTTCATAAGAATGTCTAGTTATTAATGAACATAACAGTAAGCTTGGTGTGGCCCAGTTAGTATCTGATTTTTCCATTGACAATGGCAGTTCTCATTTCAGGTTTGGAGTCTTCCAAGCTTGGATCTTCCCTCTCCTACTGCCAGCCATGGTTCAGTGGGTAGCACTCTCTATTCTGAGTCAGTGGGATGGCAGGAAAGATGTATGAGGAGAGATTGGGCTTATACTCGCTGGAGTTTAGAAGAATGAGAGGGGATCTCATTGAAACTTATAAAATTCTAACAGGACTAGACCGACTAGATGCAGGAAGGATGTTTCTGATGGCGGGGGAGTCCAGAACCAGGAGTCACAGTCTAAGGATAAGGGGTAAGCCATTTAGGACAGAGATGAGGAGGAATTTCTTCACCCAGAGAGTGGTGAACCTGTGGAATTCTCTACCACAGAAGGCAGTTGAAGCCAAATCATTAAATATATTCAAGAAGGAGTTAGATATATTTCTTAAGGCTAAAGGGATCAAGGGATATGGGGAGAAGGCAGGGACAGGGTATTGAGTTTGGATGATCAGCCATGATCTCATTGAATGGCAGAGCAGGCTCAAGGGGCCGAATGGCCTATTCCTGCTCCTATCTTCTATGTTGTAGGTTCACAGTCCCACTCCAGAGAGTTGAGCACAAAAAACTGAGGGAGTGCTGCACTGTCGGAGGTGCCGTCTTCCGGATGAGATGTTAAACCTGCTTTCTAAGGTGGACATGAAAGATTGCATGGCCCTATTGCGAAGAGCAGCAGGGGAGTTATCTCCGGTGCCCTGGGGCCGATATTTATCCCTCAATCAACATAACAAAAACAAATTATCTGGTCATTATTGCATTGCTATTTGTGGGAGCTTGCTGTGCGCAAACTGGCTCCCGCATTTCCCACATTACAAGTGACTACACTTCAAAAAGTACTTCATTGGCTGTAAAGCGTTTTGAGACGTGCTGAGGTCGTGGAAGGTGCTATATAAAGGGCAGCACAGTGGCATAGTGGTTAGCACTGTTGCCTCACAGCGCCAGGGACCCGGGTTCAAATCCGGCCTCGGGTGACTGTGCAAACTCCACACAGACATTCTCCCCGTGTTTGCGTGGGTTTCCTCCGGGTGCTCCGGTTTCCTCCCACAGTCCAAAGATGTGCGGGTTAGGTTGATTGGCCATGATAAAATTGGCCCTTAGTGTTAGGGGGGATTAAATACGTGGGGATAGGGCTTGGGTGGGATGGCTGTCGGTGTAGGGATCGGGTGCTAGGGTTTGGATGATTAGCCATGATCTCGTTGAATGGCGGAGCAGGCTCGAAGGGCCGAATGGCCTACTCCTGCTCCTAGTTTCTATGTAAGAAGTCACACAACACCAGGTTATAGTCCCAACAACTTTATTTGAAATCACAAGCTTTCGGAGCACTGCTCCTTCATCAGGTGAAGCGTCGAAGGAGCAGCACTCCGAAAGCTTGTGATTTCAAATAAAGCTGTTGGACTATAACCTGGTGTTGTGTGACTTCTTACATTTGTCCACCCCAGTCCAACACCGGCATCTCCACATCATATATAAATGTAAGTCTATCTTTCTTAGTCTACAAGGCCAATACAACATTTTAGGCCCCAAAGTGTTTTTTGAGATGGTTCTTTTTCCCTAGCCCAAAGGCTAAATTCTTTCCAAAACACAACAAGTATCAAATTGTTCAGGAATGCAGAAGTTCGAGCAAGCAGAGGAATCACTTTTGGGATTCCAGTAATACAGCTGGAAATCTCTTTCCTCACTGCACAAACAGAAGTTCAGCAGCACACAGCCCCTACTTGGCTTGATTCCCAACTCGCAGTTCTAGTCAACCACTCCCAACTGCTCCATTCGGCATTTTTAAATGCAACTGTCCTATTTTTTTTTTTTACAAACTTGGCCCAATCTTGTATTCAATGAGTTGGGATAAATGGTTCATTCTCAGACTGGCAATCAGTAACTAGTGGTGTTCCGCAGGGGTCAGTGCTGGGTCCCCAACTCTTTACAATCTATATTAACGATTTGGAGGAGGGGATCGAGTGTAACATATCAAAGTTTGCAGATGATACTAAGATGGGAGGGAAAGTAGTGAGTGAGGACATAAAAAACCTGCAAGGGGACATAGACAGGCTAAGTAAGTGGGCAGAGATTTGGCAGATGGAATACAATACCAAAAGTGTGAGGTTATGCACTTTGGCAGGAAAAATCGTAGAGCAAGTTATTGTCTTAATGGCAAGAAACTGGAAAGTACTGAAGTACAAAGGGATCTGGGGGTCCTGGTGCACGAAACTCAAAAGGTTAGTATGCAGGTGCAGCAAGTGATCAAGAAGGCCAATGGAATGTTGGCTTTCATTGCTAGGGGGATAGAATATAAAAATAGGGAGGTATTGCTTCAGTTGTACAAGGTATTGGTGAGACCGCACCTGGAATACTGCATACAGTTTTGGTGTCCATACTTAAGAAGACATACTTGCTCTCGAGTCAGTACAAAGAAGGTTCACTCGGTTAATCCCGGGGATGAGGGGATGGACATATGAGGAGAAGTTGAGTAGATTGGGACTCTACTCATTGGAGTTCAGAAGAATGAGAGGCGATCTTATTGAAACATGTAAGATTGTGAAGGGGCTTGATCGGGTGGATGCGGTGAGGATGTTCCCGATGATGGGTGAAACTAGAACTAGGGGGCATAGTCTTAGAATAAGGGGCTGCTCTTTCAAAACTGAGATGAGGAGGAACTACTTCACTCAGAGGGTGGTAGGTCCATGGAATATGCTGACCCAAAAAGCTGTAGAAGCTACATCATTACATAAATTTAAAACAGAAATAGACAGTTTCCTAGAAGTAAAAGGAATTAAGGGTTACGGGGAGCGGGCAGGAATTTGGACACGAGTCTAGGTTCGGATCGGACATGGTCCTGTGGGTAGCGGAGCGGGCCCAGGGGCCGTGTACCCTGATCCTGCTCCTATTTCGTGTGTCTAATTCTGTTAGATTCAGGAGATGGTTCTGTGATAGTGGATTGGCGGTTAGGATCAGATCAGCCATGATCTTATTGAATGGCGGAGCAGGCTCGAGGGGCCGATTGGCCTACTCCTGCTCCTATTTCTTATGTTATGATCAGAACACAAGAACAAAGGAATTAGGAGCAGGAGTCGGCCATACGGCCACTCGGGCCTGCTCCCCTATTCCAAAAGATCATGGCTGATCTTCTACCTCAACTCCACTTTCCCACCCGATCCCCATATCCCTGGATTCTCTCGTGTCCAAAATTCTATCGCGCTCAGTCTTGAATATAACTCAACGACTGAGCATCCACAGCCCTGAGATAGAGAATTCTGAGTGAAGAAATTTCTTCTCATCTCAGTCCTAAATGGCCGACCCTTATCCTGAGACTATGACCCCCCGAGTTCTAGACTCTCCAGCCAGGGGAAACAGCTGCTCAGCATCTACCTCTTCACGCCCTCGAAGAATGTTGTACGTTTCACTGAGATCACCTCTCATTCTTCTGAACTCCAGAGAATATAGGCCCATTCTACTCAATCTCTCATCAAACAGCTCTCATCCCAGGAATCATAGGACTGATAAAGAAAGCTAACCCTGAATCATATCTTGCAAGTTTAGTTTGAGAACAAAAATGTTACACAAAACTTCAAAGCAGTTGTCCTGGTTTTGGTCTATCCCATGGTACTGAAATGATCTAATTCTGGGGTGGCCGGGGGGGGGGGGTAAAGAATATTTTTTAGGAATATAGACACCATCCTACAAGTTGCATCTTATGTTCGGTAGCACAAAGTGGCAGCTACAAGAAAGTCCATAACTCAGAATCATTTCCTCCCAAGCTCCAAGTGTACAGGTGGAGAAAGGGGAAGTAAAAATTAATTCTGTTGCAACTTTACTTTTACATATCGACTATAGAAATGACAGAGAACACAGGAATTGCTGGATGAAAAAAGACCCGGGTCCATCTAGTTCGCCTTCTACCATCCTGGTATCGCCTGATAATGGAGTTGTTGATTAATCATACAGATTGATTGCTATTAATTAGTCTACAACAGACCCAGGCTTGAGGTGAGGAAAACGCCAAAGTCATCGGTTCCTCCCACGCAGGCACCACTCACCGCACATCATGTCTCAAATTACTCAGATACTGGATCACTAAATGTTATTTGCTGAAAGAAATCTCATTTTTATTTTAATTAATTAATCAATACTGACTGCTTCCACCATTTCCCTAGGGAACCAGCTCCAAAGATAGACCACTCGCTGAGACTGAAATATTGTTTCTGCAAAGTAAGATATTGTGCTGTGGGGTGGATGAAGAATGCTTAAATAGAAACATAGAAGATAGGAGCAGGAGTAGGCCATTCGGCCCCTCGAGCCTGCTCCGCCATTCAATGCAATCATGGCTGATCATCCAAATTCAGTACCCTGTCCCTGCTTTCTCCCCATATCCCTTGATCCCTTTAGCCTTAAGAAATATATGTTGCTAAATGATGTACAAAACAAGTGGTAATTTATATGGGATAAACATATACTCCAATGTGTGTGCTGCTGCGTGCTAAAGACTCGAGGGCTGGTTTACAGTTTATAGGAGCTACGAAATATAGTACACATATCTAACTTTGCCAAAACTGAAAAGCCTCTGTTTACTTGTTTAAATAGACAAATCTGACATTGAAATTATGTTGAGATGTTTTAGATGTGTTTATAAATTTGCTTGCAGCTATATTTATAGTTTAACTAAATGTTGACAGCATAAATCATTGATTCAAAGACAGTAGGCAAAGAAACAGCTCCCTGTTTTATTTAATCAAATTTAATGTTTTCTGAAATGGCTCTGTAGGTCATTTGCAAAAAGCAAAAAGAACGTCTTGCATATATATAGCACCTTTCACCACCTCAGGAAGCCCCAAAGCTCTGCGCAGCCAATTAAGTACACAGCAAGCTCCCACAAACAGCGATGGGGTGGGTACCACACTCGCCTCTGAGTCAGAAGGTTGCGGGTTCAAGTCCCACTCCAGGGACTTGAGCACGTAAATCTAGGCTGACACTCCAGTGCAGTGCTGAGGGAGTGCTGCACTGTCGGAGGTGCCGTCTTTCGGATGAGACGTTAAACCGAGGCCCCGTCTGCTCTCTCAGGTGGATGTAAAAGATCTCATGGCACTATTTTGAAGAAAAGCAGGGGAGTTATCCCTGGTATCCTGGCCAATATTTATCCCTCAATCAACATAAGAAACACAGATTATCTGGTCATTATCACATTCCTGTTTGTGGGATCTTGCTGTGCGCAAATTGGCTGCCGCGTTTCCCACATTACAACAGTGACTACCTTCCAAAAAAGTACTTCATTGGCTGTAAAGCGCTTTGAGACATCCGGTGGTCGTGAAAGGTCCTATAGAAATGTAAATCTTTATGAGAATAAGTGACGAGATCATCTGTTTTCAGTGTTGGTTGAGGGATAAATATTGGCCAGGACACCGGGGAGAACTCCCCCTGCTCTTCTTTGAAATAGTGCCCTGGGATCTTCCACGACCATCTGAGGGGGCAGACGGGGCTCTCAGTTTAACGTTTCATCTGAAAGACTGCACCTCCGACAGTGCAGCGCTCCCTCGGTACTGCACTGAGGCGGTAACCTTTTTGTCAGGTTATGTGCTCAGGTCTCTGGAGCGGGACCTGAACTCAAGACCTTCCAACTCAGAGGTGGGAGTGCTACCACTGAACCAAGGCCGACACCTATAGCGTACGTCAACTTACTCTCAAACATCTACTTTCCAAAACACGAATGAGGGAAATCGCTCTTTCTAAATGCTTGTGGTGCAACCCTTAACACGGTGTAGCCATTATCAAATTCCTTAAGCGTGTGAGAGCTCAACTATCAGGCGAGGGCAGAATCATACTTGGCTGTGATGCCCCCTCCACTAGCCCCTTTGCAAGTACAACACTTGCATTTATATAGCACCGTTAACGTAGTAAAAGGCTGTTCCCGATGGTCAGGGAGTCCAGAACCAGGGGTCACAGTCTAAGGATAAGGGGTAAGCCATTTAGGACAGAGATGAGGAGGAATTTCTTCACCCAGAGAGTGGTGAACCTGTGGAATTCTCTACCACAGAAGACAGTAGAGGCCAATTCATTAAATATATTCAAGGAGGAGTAGAATATATTTCTTAAGGCTAAGGGGATCAAGGGGTATGGGGAGAAGGCAGGGACAGGGTACTGAGTTTGGATGAACAGCCATGATCGCATTGAATGGCGGAGCAGGCTCGAGGGGCCGAATGGCCGACTCCTGCTCCTATCTTCTGTTTCTAAAACATCCCTAGGCGCTTCACAGGAGCATTACCAATTAGAATTTGACCCTGAGCCACATGAGGAGATATTAGGATAGGTGAGCAAAAGCTTGGTCAAAGAGGTAGGTTTTAAGGAGCGTCTTAAAGGAGGAGAGAGGCGTAGAGGTTTAGGCAGGGAATTCAAAAGCTTAGGGCCCAGGCAACAGAAGGCACAGCCACCAATGCTTGAGCGATTATAATCAGGGATGCTCAGGATGGCAAAAATCGGTCGATTAGGTCCGGCATCAATCAGGGTTGCCAATTCCAGTTGGACCTGTTCCTGGAGGTTATCACATGACCTCCCACTGGCTCTGCCTCCACCATTGGTCGCCCAACACCTCCATCCCGGCGGCACCACTCCTTTCCACAGCCAATTGAAAAGCAAGCAGCCTTTTCATTACCGGACTAGATAATTTGCAACTTCAAACACAGAGCCCTTTTCCCCTGGCGAAGGGGGGGGGGGGGGGGAAGAAAGCTGGCGAGGGTGGGGGGGGGCGGGGAAGAAAGCTGGCGAGGGTGGGGGGGGGGGGGGAAGAAAGCTGGCGAGGGTGGGGGGGGGGGGAAGAAAGCTGGCGAGGGTAGGGGGGGGGGAAGAAAGCTGGCGAGGGTGGGGGGGGGAAGAAAGCTGGCGAGGGGGGGTGGGGAGAAAGCTGGCGAGGGGGGAAAGAAAGCTGGCAAGGGGGGGGAAAAGAAAGATGGCGAAGGGGGGGCGGGGGGGGGGGGGAGAAAGCTGGCGAGGGGCGGATGGAGGTCAGGGAAGGAAAAAAACAAACTGCAATTTAACTTTAAAAAAACTACCAGTATGTCACAGGAATACTCACGTACAGAACACGTGTTTTATTTAAAACATCCGGGGGTAAAATTAGCAAACATGCTCTTTTGATGAGACATTTGCTCCTTTGAATTCCTCCCCATGGTAATGCAAATAAATGACATACACATTCTTTACTTTGAAATAAATATACTGAACTAAAGTTGGAGTTAAGTTGGCAAAAGGGAAGACAAAACTCTAAGCAGAATTCTTTACAATGGTTATCGTAGTATTACAGCATTATCACACACAAAAAATTAGAATTTCGGTTTAATGTGCTTATTAACGTTCCATGATCCCACATGCTGGTCCAGTTCCACTTTGCATTATTCAGCTCAGGAATATATATTTTTCCAAAAGGTTACACAGAAGGGCTGCTCCCATTCGAGTGGTTCAAAGCTGCAAAGGGAATGTGGACCTCAAAACAGTTACTTGTTTAAAAAAAGAAATGTGAACTTTCACCGGAGAGCTCAGCGTTATTTTATTTGCTTCAGGATGTGGTACAAAAATCTTCCCCACCCCAGGTCAAAAAAAACCACACTCTGCGAGCTGCGGAATGATTAAACTGCAAACTCCCCGCCCCCCCCTGCACCAGTGCAATGTAAGATCTCTCTTATCCATCAACCCCCTGCTGCTTCCCGTTTTTAAGCTTTACCTCAGTGAGTTTTCTCGAACTTTCAGTTCCTGCCCAGTAGCGCATTTCCCACTTTTTTTTTTAGTTCGGCCTTCTAGCTCCTTCCGATTCTCCCCGCCATGGTTTCTTTATCACTCTTTCGCTACCGCTCCCTACTATCTCGTCTTCTCCCTACAGCAACCACTGCACTTCATCCTGATATACTGAAAGATTTGTATCGTCAGTTGCTGGTCCAGAATCTCCTCACAATCACCGAAAGCTTGTGGTCTCTGCCGTGTCCTCAGACTCCCAGATTCATTTTTGATATTCATGGAATATTACTGCCACCCTGGGCTCAAACGCAAGAGCAAAAAAAAATGTAAAAAAAATTAAACTAAGATTTCAATAAGCAGCACTGTAAACTCCATATGGTACCTCACTAGACTAACTTAAATTACAAAGGTTTTACCTGATTTCTGGCCAGTAAAGCTTTAACCAGTACACAACCTGAAATAAAGTGCGGAGTATCATTAGTATATTCAAGGCGGAGATCGATAGATTTTTGAACTCCAGGGGAATCAAGGGATATGGGTATCGGGTGGGAAAGTGGAGTTGAGGTCGAAGATCAGCCATGATCTTATTGAACGGTGGAGCAGGCTCGAGGGGCCGAATGGCCGACTCCTGCTCCTAATTCTTATGTTATGTACCCCTGCCCATCTGTGTTGTCAGTATTTAGACAGAGTTGCAGAATAAAGCAACTCTCCAACAAAGAAACAAAAAAAATGTATTTCAACTTCTTCCTGTGAAGCAGTGATTTTTAAAGTTTTTTTATATAAACAAAACATCTCTTTTGATGGATGGATGCGGTGAGGATGTTTCCACTGATGGGTGAGACTAGAACTAGGGGGCATAATCTTAGAATAAGGGGCTGCCCTTTCAAAACTGAGATGAGGAGAAACTTCTTCACTCAGAGGGTAGTAAATCTATGGAATTTGCTACCCCAGAGAGCTGTGGAAGCTGCAACATTAAATAAATTTAAAACGGAGATAGACAGTTTCCTAGCTGATAAGGGAATTAGGGGTTACGGGGAGCGGGCAGGGAAGTGGACGTCAGTCTAGGTTCGGATCAGCCATGATCCTATTGAATGGCGGGTTCTTTTTCTCCCCCCCCCCCCCCCCCCCCCCCGGACGCTTTTGGGGAGCACTGAAAGTTAACCGCAGATTGACAGCTAGGCTTAGGTCGCCAGTTTGATAGCAAATAAAGCTGTTTTGTGTTTTTATTTGAAACTGGGTATAACCAAAAACCTCAGGACAAAACCAAAACTTCACAAGAACAAACAAATATGCATTTCTATAGCACCTTACACGGCCTCAGGCCGTTTCAAAGCACGTTACAGCCAGTTAATTACTTCTGAAGGGTAGTCACTGCCAGGAAACACGGCAACCAATTTGCACATGGCAAGGTCCCATAAACAGCAACGTGATAATGACCAGATCATCAGTTTTAGTGACAACTGGTTGAAGAATAAATATTGGCCAGGAGACCGGGGAGAACTCCCCTGCTCTTCCACGAACTAGTGCCGTGGGATCTTTTTACATCCACCCGAGAGGGCAGACGGGGCCTCGGTTTAACATCTCATCTGAAAGACGGCACCTCCGACAGTGCGGCACTCCCCTAGCTGGACTGCCGGCCGAGATCATGTGCTCAAGTCTCTGGAGTGGGACTTGAACCCACAACCCTTCTGACGTAAGGGGCGAGAAAGATACGAATCAAGGAGGACACCTGACAAATTAAAACTAATTTGCTTCACCCAAACTCTAATAAGAAAGAAAATAAAAACAGGATGTACTGGAAAAGTAATCTGTAATTTAGTTCCACAATACTGCATTTAGTGTCTTGGGCTTTCGTTTTACAGTAAGAGGCCGTGAAACTTAACAGCGATTTACACATCTCTGCAGCTCAACCCAATCTTTACATAGTCGAGTGGTCACCCCTTCTCTATAGATATATATCTCACACAAAACAAAAGCGTGTGTAATACAGCAAGTACGTCACAATAAGACCACCTGAAAATGTGCTTGGTTGACTTGGAAATGCAGCTGGTTGCCATGAGTGAAGGCATGTCGTGGAAGTGTACATGGCTTTCCCTGCCCCCCTCCAGCAGTGATACACAGAAGACACCATAGCTTAACGAGCTGATTGCACGCAAGTTATAACCCACAAATTATTGTCAAACCCTAAGTGAGATGGTGGATGTTGAAGTAGCCGGTGTTAAAACTTCACGTTGATCAGGTTCTGTCCATAATGGAAAAGTCCTTTGACTCCCTTTAGCCCAGCAGCTCGGGTTGGATGCCTATTCTCCGTAGGGTATCCTCCGGCATGCAAAACACCGGGTTCACAGGCTTAATCTGCTGATCCCCCAGGAGGGAGAGGCCTGCGACTCCAAACAAGGTGTGGAAGGGATCAACCTAGTCACAAAGAAAAACAACTACATTTAATAATCGAGACATAACCAAACTGTGTCCGACAATTATCCTTCCACGTAAAGTTACTAATCTTCAACCCAATCAAAAATCCCTTGAGCAGCGGCATTAGCCTGTTTACAACAATTGTGTTAAATAGCAGAGAGGAATGTCACAATCATGAAAGATTTCGATTAAGAGTAAATAAGGAGAAACTGTTTCCACTGGCAGGAGGGTCGGTAACCAGTGGACACAGATTTAAGATAATTGTCGGGGGTGTGGTGACGAGATTTTAATTTTTTTTTTTTACGCGAGTTGTGATCTGGAATGCGCTGCCTGAAAGCCGGTGGAAGCAGATTCAAAAGGGAATTGGAGAAATAATTCAAAAGGAAAAATGTGCAGGGCTGTGGGGAAAGAGCCGGGGGGGGAAACTAATTGGAGAGCTCTTTCACAGAGCCGGCACAGGCACGATGGGCCGAATGGCCTCCTTCGGTGTTATAAGATTCTATGATTTGTGTGTCTTATTTGATTTGTAACTGAACTCGCAGGTTCTGGATACAATGGCACTTCAATGCAACATGCAAGCTTCTAATTACAATACATGGTTCCATGGTACAAGACTAAAAGGTCACCCCCCCCCCCAAAACAATCTGAGTTGCCAGGCACTTACTACGTCTCCAGGCCGGTCTGCAAAGCCACCGGTTTCCTCGTCCTGACAGGCCAAGATAAAACAGCTCAATTTATCCTTGTCGATCCAGTGCAGTCGGCCAATGATCTTCAGAGAGGCAAGCACCCACCATGAGTAACACACATCTGGCAACTGTGGGGAGGCAGGAAGGCGTTGACATGAAGGAAGGAATGCAAACACAGAGCTGTTTCCTATCAGCTTATATAAGAATAAGAAATAGGAGCAGGAGTCGGCCACACGAGCCTGCTCCGCCATTCAATAAGATCATGGCTGATTTTTTGACACAACTCCATTTTCCCATCTGTCTTGAATATACTCAACGACTGAGCCTCCACAGCCCGCGGGGGTAGAGAATTCCAAAGATTCACCACCCTCTGAGTGAAGAAATTCCTCCTCATCTCAGTCCTAAATGCCTGATCCCTTATCCTGAGATTGTGACCCGTAGTTCTAGACAGGGGAAACAACCTCTCAGCATCTACTCGGGCATGCCCTCTCAATCTAATACGTTTCAATGAGATCGCGCTTCATACTTCTAAACTCCAGCGAGTACAGGACCATTCTACTCAATCCCTCCTCATAGGACAACTCTCTCATCCCAGGAATCAGTCTAGTGAACCTTTGTTGCATCCCCTCGAAGGCAAGTATATCTTTCCTTCGGTATGGAGATCAAAACAGTACACAGTCCTCCAGGTGTGGCCGTACCAAGGCCCTGTACAATTGCAGCAAGACACACTCATCACTTAAGTATCTTTAATAACCAAAACTAGGGTTAAAGATTACATAGACACATGTGGACTACAAACACTAGTTGGGCCGAATGGTCTGCTTCTGTGTTGTATATTCTATGTACTGTAATTTTATGTCACCCGTTATCTCAGTTCTTTTGATTTAACACATTAAAAAAAAATTGTTGATGAAAGTTGTTCAAAGCATTGAATGATAGCTTTTGGAGGGGGTGTTGGGGGTTGGGGGGGGGGGGGGGGAGGTGGAGATGGAGAATCCAAGGGCAATAATAAAAGGGATCTGTGGCAACAGTCTCAGCTACAAACAAAACATTCTTGACTTTTGTTGCTAACTCTACTTAAAGCATCCAGTTTTTGAGCATACCGATCAGAAATTTCTCAAATATTTAATGCAGACATCAAAAGCTTGTTTTTAAAAATAGAAGGCCAAATCTGGGAGTTCCCGGATTTTGACCCAGCGACGCTGAAGGAACAGCCGATATATGTCAAAGTCAGGATTGTGTGAGAGACTTGGAAACATAAGAAATAGAGCAGGAATAGGCCACTTGGCCCCTCGAGCCTGCTCCGCCATTCAATAAGATCAGGGCTGATCTTGGGCTCAAAGCCACTTCCCCGCCCGCTCCCCATAACCCTTCACTCCCTTATCTTTCAAAAATCTGTCTATCTCCACCTTAAATGTATTTAATGACCCAGCCTCCACAGCTCTCTGGGGCAGAGAATTCCACAGATTTACAACCCTCTGAGAGAAGAAATTCCTCCTCATCTCAGTTCTAAAAGGGCGATCCTTTATTCTGAAACTGTGCCCCCGAGTTCTAGATTTCCCCACGAGGGGAAACATCCTCTCTGCATCTACCCTGTCGAGCCCCCTCAGTATCTTATATGTTTCAATAAGATCACACCTCATTCTTCTAAATTCCAATGAGTATAGGCCCAGCCTGCTCAACCTTTCCTCATAAGTCAAACCCCTCATCTCTGGAATTAACCTAGTGAATCGTCTCTGAACTGCCTCCAATGCAAGTATATCCTTCCTTAAATAAGGAGACCAAAACTGTACGCAGTACTCCAGGTGTGGTCTCACCAATACCCTGTACAGTTGTAGCAGGACTTCCCTGCTTTTATACTCCAACCCCCTTGAAATAAAGGCCAACATTCCATTTGCCTTTTTGATTACTTGCTGTACCTGCATGCTAACTTTTTGTGTTTCATGCACAAGGACCCCCAGGTCCCTGTGAACTGTAGCATTTTGTAATCTCTCTCCATTTAAATAATAATTTGCTTTTTTATTTTTCCTGCCAAAGTGGATAACCTCGCACTTTCCCACATTATACTCCATCTGCCAAATGTTTTCCCACTCACTTAGCCTGTTTATATCCCTTTGCAGATTCTTTGAGTCCTCTGCACAACTTGCTTTCCCACCCATCTTTGTATCATCCGCAAACTTGGCTACATTACACTCGGTCCCTTCATCCAAGTCATTAATGTAGATTGTAAATAGTTGAGGCCCCAGCACCGATCCCTGTGGCACCCCACTAGTTACCGTTTGCCAACCGGAAAATGACCCATTTATCCCGACTCTGCTTTCTGTTAGTTATGGTGTGGAGATGCCGGAGTTGGACTGGGGTGGACAAATGTAAGAAGTCACACAACACCAGGTTATAGTCCAACAGCTTTATTTGAAATCACAAGCTTTCGGAGCACTGCTCCTTCTTCAGGTGAAGTGGAGAAATGCATAAAGACACAGCTTATATAGTCAGAGAATTCTCTGACTATATAAGCTGTGTCTTTATGCATTTCTCCACTTCACCTGAAGAAGGAGCAGCGCTCCGAAAGCTTGTGATTTCAAATAAAGCTGTTGGACTATAACCTGGTGTTGTGTGACTTCTTACATTTCTGTTAGTTAGTCAATTCTCTATCTATGTTGATATATTACCCCCAATTCCGTGAGCTCTTATCTTATGCAGTAACCTTTTATGTGGCACCTTATCAAATGCCTTCTGGAAATCCAAATACACCACATCCACTGGTTCACCTTTGTCCACCCTGCTCGTTACCAAATGTCCTGTTACTGCTTCCTTAATGAAGGACCCCAGCATTTTCCCAACGACAGATGTTAGGCTAACTGGTCTTTAGTTTCCCGATTTCTGTCTCCCTCCTTTCTTAAATAGGGGTGTTAAAGGGAACTTGGAGGTTTCCCTTTAGGGACCACACTTTAGGAAGGATGTGATGGCTTTAGAGAGGATACAGGAGAGATTTACTAGAATGGATCCAGGGATGAGGGAATACAGTCACGTGGATAGACTGGAGAAGCTGGGGTTGCTCTCCTTAGAGCAGATTTGATAGAGATGTTTAAAATCATGAAGGATTTATAGAGTAAATAAAGACAAACTGTTTCCAATAGATGAAAGGTCGATAACGAGTGGGCACAGATTTAGGGAGATTGGCAAAAGAACCAGAGGCAACATGAGGAAAAACATTTTTACGCACCAAGTGTTAGGATTTGGAATGCGCTGCCTGATAGGGCGGTGGACACACATTCAACAGTAGCCTTCAAAATGGAATTGGATAAATACTTGAAGGAGAAAAAATTGCAGGGATATGGGGAAAGAGCGGGGGAGTGGGACTAACTGGATTGCTCTTCGAAAGAGCCGGCGTGGACTCGATGGGACGAATGGCCTCCTTCTGTGCTGTATTATTCTATGATTCTAATGGGAGTTGCCATGTACCTGCTGCCCATGTCCTCCTAGGTGGTGGAGGTCGCGGGTTTGGGAGGTGCTGTCGAAGTAGCCTTGGCGAGATGCTGCAGTATACCCTATACTCCGATACGTGCACCTACTAAACTCCACCATTAATGAAAAATGCTACCCCAATTGATAATAGAGAGTGGCAGATAACCAAGAACCCTCAAATTGTAGGCGGCTTACATACAGTATATGGTGCAGCCAACACTCTAGGCAAAGGAAGGAAAACAAGTACAAGACGGGCAACGCCTACTGAATATGAGCTCTTCAACTGTTCATGGGCGATTGATTTATGTCAAACATAAAGGCATACCTTCTCTGGGTTGTGCGTACCTTTTGGCACACAATCAGGGAAGTATATAATTGAAGTGCAGATAATAGAGATTTAATTGCAGCTTAAACATCTGAAGAATGGAAAACTGGAAAAGTTGCAAACAGCTACAGGAACTCGATTGAGATGGGCGTCGCTGGCAAGGCCAGCATTTATTGCCCATCCCTGGTAACCCTGATATGGTGGCGGGGGGCCGCTTTCTTCTTGAACCACTGGTAGCACTTTTGATACAACTGAGTGGCTTGCTAGTTGGTGTGGGACTGGAGTCGCATATATGCCCAGACCAGGCAAGGACGACTAGTGTCCTTTTTAGGGAAGGAAACCTGTGAAAAAGTTGGGTTTTTAAACCAACAATCTTGACAGCTTCATAGTCACTTTTACTGAGAACAACTTTTTACTTCCAGATTTTATAGTGAATTCAAATTCTGAAACCGCCAGTTCCCAGGCCCCTGGATTATTAGTCTAGCAACTAGTAACCAACTACGTCACTGCACCCAGTGGTACAACAGGCAAATAAATTTACAGCTTAGACACAGACACACACACAACACAACACACACACACCAACACACACACACACACAAACACACACACCCACACACAAAACACACAAACCCACAACACACAACACACACACACAAACAACACACCACACACACAAACACACACACCCACCCACACACAAAACACACCCACCCACAACACACCACACACACACAACACACACACACCCACACAACACACCCACACACACACACCCACAACACACACACCAACACACACAACACACCACACACACAAAACACACACCCACAACACACACAAACACCCACACACACAACACACCACACAAACACACACACCCACAACACCCACACCCACAACACACCACACACACACAACACACACACACCACACAAACACACACACACACAACACACACACACAAACACAACACACACCCACACACAAAACACACACCCACAACACACACACACAAACACACCACACACACACACACCACACACACACACACAACACAACACACACACCAACACAACACACACACCAACACAACACACACACACATACACCCACACACACACACCACACACAACACAACACACACACAAACACACCACACACACAACACCCACACAACACAACACACCACACACACCCACAACACAACACAACAAACACCCACACACAAAACACACCCACAACACACACACCCACAACACAACACACACACACACAAACACAACACACACCCACACACAAAACACACACCCACAACACACAAACACACCACACACAACACACAACCCCACACAACACAACACACACAAACACACCACACAACACACACACAACACAACACACACCCCCCCACACACCACACACCCACACACACCCACAACACACCAAACACACAACACAACACAACACACACACACCCACCAACACAACACCCACACACACAACACATACACCCCCACACACAACACACCACACACAAACACACCACACAACACACACACCCACACAAACACACCACACACACACACAAACAACACACACACAAACACACACCCACACACAAACACACAAACACACACCACACACACACACACCACACACACACAACACACAAACAAACACACAACACACAAACACCACACACACACCCACACACAAACACAACACACACAC
Organism: Somniosus microcephalus; assembly: GCF_052327205.1. Taxonomy (NCBI): domain Eukaryota; kingdom Metazoa; phylum Chordata; class Chondrichthyes; order Squaliformes; family Somniosidae; genus Somniosus; species Somniosus microcephalus. Next base: position 367,797,113 of record NC_140989.1, read on the forward strand.
ACCCAAACACACACACCCACACAACCCACAACACAACACACACACACAAACACCACACACACACCCACAAACACAACACACAACACACACACAACACACACACACACAAAACACACACACACACACAACACACACACACAACACACACACACAACACACACACACAACACACACACACAACACACACACACAACACACACACACAACACACACACACACGCAGCTGCGATTCCTACATTACAACAGTGACTACACTTCAAAAAGTAATTCGTTGGTTTTGGGGTGTCCTGTGGTTGTGAAAGGTGCTATAGAAATGCAAGTACTATATATTTAATAAATGGAGAGTCAAGTGATTTGCATACAATAACCAATAGGGGTTTTTTCTTTTGTCTTAAGGTTCTGCAAGAAAGGAAATTCAATCTCAAGTAGGTTTGAATCATCTTCCAAAAAAAAAAAATGGCTTTTTCTTTTTTGCTCGATACCTTCTCAGGTCGCCCATTGAGGCCTCCGGATGGTAACTGCCGCTCACACAGCCACCAGCCCAGCAAGTCAGCATTAACTTGGTGTAACTGGCCTGTTATAGCCAGGAATCCCGTGCAGCAATAGATCTAGAGAGGAGAGAACAGCACGTTTGTTAAAACTCACGCCACAAACTCATGCCGCGGAGGAGACGGTTCCCCAGTTGCCACAGAAAGAATGCAACTAGGTAAAAATTCAAAATCATTGCCAATATGTGCTTAGCTATTTCCTTATTAACGTCTAGGATTATATGGCAATTTAATGCAAACTATATACACAAACATACATTTTATGTTTGTACACGCACTTAAATGGCACACGTCCTTTTAAAATCTAAATGCAAACAATATTATACAAGCAGTTTTGAATTGAAGCAGAAAATGCTGGAGAAACACAGTAAACGTTCATCCGAAATGGCAGATTGTTTCGGATACAGGTCTTTCATCAGAACTGGGTTCCCTACACAAATTCTCACTTCTGAGGCTGTTGGCTCTACTGGTGTCAGCCGTGGCTCAGTGGGTGGCACTCTCACCCCCGAGTCAGAAGATCATGGGTTCAAGGCCCCACTCCAGAGGCTTGAGCACAAAATCTAGGTTGACACTCCAGTGCAGTACCGAGGGAGCGCCGCACAGTCGGAGGGGCAGTACTGAGGGAGTGCCGCACTGTCGGAGGGGCAGTACTGAGGGAGCGCCGCACTGTCGGAGGGGCAGTGCTGAGGGAGCGCTGCACTGTCGGAGGGGCAGTACTGAGGGAGTGCTGCACTGTCGGAGGGGCAGCGCTGAGGGAGCGCTGCACTGTCGGAGGGGCAGTGCTGAGGGAGCGCTGCACTGTTGGAGGGGCAGTGCTGAGGGAGCGCTGCACTGTTGGAGGGGCAGTACTGAGGGAGCGCTGCACTGTTGGAGGGGCAGTACTGAGGGAGCGCTGCACTGTCAGAGGGGCAGTACTGAGGGAGCGCTGCACTGTCGGAGGGGCAGCACTGAGGGTGCTCTGCACTGTCAGAAGTGCCGTCTTTCGGAAGAGACATTAAACCGATTCCCCGTCTGCGCTCTCAGGGACGTAAAAGATCCTATTGCATTATTTCTTCTGGTCCTGATCAATATTTATCACTGAACCAACATCACAATCAGATTATCTGGTTATTAACTCTCTGGGATCCGCGGGAGCTTGCTGTGCGCAAATTGGCTGCCGCATTTCCTCAATTACAACAGTGACCACACTTCAGAAGTACTTCATTGGCTGTAAAGCGCTTTGGGATATCCTGAGGTAGTGAAATGCTCAACAGAAATGAAAGACCTTTCTTTATAACGTTAACAAGCAAAGTTGGAAAATCCACTTCGTCCAAGTGCGGAGATTTCCGCTAAGGTTAGTGATTAAAGTTGAGGTTCTTTCTTTCCTGTGTATTTCCAGCATTTTGCTTTTTATATCAGGTTTCAAACGCTGAGCAGTTTGAAACCTATTAACACTCCGGATCCAAGTTTCCATGATTGAAAGCTAGACCCTTTAGATTGCAAACAAATTCTGACTTGACTTGCCTGTCCGGCGTGAGATTCGGAACCTGGCCTGCAACCAAAACCTCCATCGAAGTTCATACAGGATAAGACAAATTCTGCTGCTGAATCCAGATTGATGGCATTGAGTCTTCCCTGGAAAACAACCCACACTGGCGTTACGAACCAGCTACACAATAAGGTACGTTGATGAGATTTAAGAATCCTCCATAATCAAGCAGCTGAACCTGCCCAAACCTGCTGTAAGTTTACTTTTCTCTCGCCAACTCTGCACAAGGTTTCCCCTCCTCCCATCTCTCCTGAAGGCACTTACTGATGCTGGGATACAATTTCATGACCATCAGCACCACTCTGAATGGCCATTCTTCATTTGGGAGCTTAAACCGTGTCAGCTGTGGTTCAGTGTCTCGCACACTTGCCTCCGAGTCAAATGGTCATGGGTTCAAGTCCCACTCCGAAGACTTAAGCATGTAATTGCGGCTCACCATCACCTTCTCAAGGGCAATTAGGGATGGGCAATCAATGCTGGCCTTGCCAGCGATGCCCACATTCCATAAAGGAATTTTTAAAAATCGAGTCCGACACTGAGGTAGCGCCGCACTGTCGGAGGGGCAGTACTGAGGGAGCGCTGCACTGTCAGAGGGGCAGTACTGAGGGAGTGCTGCACTGTCAGAGGGGCAGTACTGAGGGACGCCGCACTGTCAGAGGGGCAGTACTGAGGGACGCCGCACTGTCGGAGGGGCAGTACTGAGGGATGCCGCACTGTCGGAGGGGCAGTACTGAAGGAGCGCTGCACTGTCGGAGGGGCAGTACTGAGGGAGCGCTGCACTGTCGGAGGGGCAGTACTGAGGGACGCCGCACTGTCGGAGGGGCAGTACTGAAGGAGCGCTGCACTGTCGGAGGGGCAGTACTGAGGGAGCGCTGCACTGTTGGAGGGGCAGTACTGAGGGAGCGCTGCACTGTCGGAGGGGCAGTACTGAGGGAGCGCCGCACTGTCGGAGGGGCAGTACTGAGGGAGCGCAGCACTGTCGGAGGGGCAGTACTGAAGGAGCGCTGCACTGTCGGAGGGGCAGTACTGAGGGAGCGCTGCACTGTCGGAGGGGCAGTACTGAGGGAGCGCTGCACTGTCGGAGGGGCAGTACTGAGGGACGCCGCACTGTCGGAGGGGCAGTACTGAAGGAGCGCTGCACTGTCGGAGGGGCAGTACTGAAGGAGCGCTGCACTGTTGGAGGGGCAGTACTGAAGGAGCGCTGCACTGTCGGAGGGGCAGTACTGAGGGAGCGCCGCACTGTCGGAGGGGCAGTACTGAGGGAGCGCCGCGCTGTCGGAGGGGCAGTACTGAGGGAGCGCTGCGCTGTCGGAGGGGCAGTACTGAGGGAGAGCTGCGCTGTCGGAGGAGCAGTACTGAGGGAGCGCTGCGCTGTCGGAGGTGCAGTACTGAGGGAGCGCTGCACTGTCGGAGGAGCAGCACTGAGGGAGAGCTGCACTGTCGGAGGAGCAGTACTGAGGGAGTGCTGCACTGCTGGAGGAGCCGTCCTTCAAATGAAACGTTAAACCGGGGCCCCATCTGCCCTCTCAGGTGGACGCAAAAGTTCCCACGGCACTATTCTATTCCCCGTTGTCCTAGCCAACATTATCTCTGAATGTCACTTAAAAAAAAACATTGCTGGTTCTGGGAGCTTGCTGTGCACCAATTGGCTGCTGCATTTCCTACATTACACTTCAGAAAAGTAATTCATTGGCTGTAAAGCGCTTTGGGACATCCTGAGGCTGTGAAAGGTGCTATATAAATGCATGTCTTTCATTTGTTTGTTAAACAGTGAAAGTGGACTATTGCGGGCATCACAACCAGGTACAATCTACCCTCGCTTGACATCTGTGCACATGCGTTTTCCAGCAGAGCTCGACGAATAGCGATCAGGAACTCAGCCGATGGGGTGTTCGGCAAAGGGTTTATGCAGCAGAGACGAGTAAATGGAGTGGCGGTACAGATCAGCCGTGAGCCAAGTGAAAGGCAGAACAAGCTCGAGAGGCTGAATGGGCCTTTTCCTGTTCATAAGTAGCCCAGAGGCACTGGGGGTAAGATTGCCGCACTGCTATCACCGCCCAAGCAGAGATGACCAATATTGGCGCACACCAGGACCTTCAGATTGGCACGGCACAGTACTGTACTGCACCATGCAGCGCATGTACACACCGAACCACCAGGAGCCACGTCAGCATTCTTATTTAGATGGCACATCACATTTCCACTGCTTGCCCTTTTAAACACTAGTGAAACACCATGCATATGTTGGCTGTTCAGACTTTATAATGACAGGCCGTCCGTATCTTAGTTAATTATACAATTACACAGTCACACTATAAATCAGGCACTGAGACAAATAACATTCTTACCAGAAGTGCCAGCGTCGCTACAGCACAGAAGGAGAATCTGGTGTCAATTTCACCTACAACGAGAAAGAGATTTTTCAGTGGTACGAAGCAATGCATTCACTCCCCAAACTCCGAGCTTAGCGCTGGACATTCCCGAGGACAGCAATAGAAAAATAAAAGGCTCAAGATCAAAGTGTTTCCCCCCCACACTCTCCACATTTCAACCACCTCCCAATTCACTCTTGCAGTAGGTACATGATAAGGATTTGCACTGTGAAATCTGAAGAGGTCAGCGCTGAAAGGGTCAATAGCCTGCTTCAAATCTATTGTACAGTGAGAAGGGTTTAATTTGTATTTCAGCTGTGCGTATGCCTGGAGATTAGCAACACTTGGCTCATTGGACACAACTTTAGGTAGACAATCATTGTGGTAAAGGTGTTATACAAGTTCACAAGATCAATACTGATGAGGAGGCCATTTTGCCCATCTAAATTCTTCACCCTACAGCCAACACCCCCCACAGCCAACACCCCCCACGGCCAACACCCCCCACAGCCAAGCCCCCCACGCCCCACAGCCAACACCCCCACGCCCCACAGCCAAGCCCCCCCACGCCCCACAGCCAACACCCCCCACAGCCAAGCCCCCCACAGCCAAGCCCCCCACGCCCCACAGCCAACACCCCCCACGCCCCACAGCCAACACCCCCCACAGCCAACACCCCCCACAGCCAAGCCCCCCACGCCCCACAGCCAACACCCCCACGCCCCACAGCCAAGCCCCCCCACGCCCCACAGCCAACACCCCCCACAGCCAAGCCCCCCACAGCCAAGCCCCCCACGCCCCACAGCCAACACCCCCCACCCCCAAGCCCCCCACAGCCAACACCCCCCACAGCCAAGCCCCCCACGCCCCGCAGCCAACCCCCCCACCCCCCGCAGCCAACCCCCCCCACAGCCAACCCCCCCCACCCCCAAGGCCAAGCCCCCCACACCCTACAGCCAACCACCCCCCACAGCCAACACCCCCGCTGCCCCACCCCCGGTACCAGAATTATTGATCCAGTTATAGGTTCCATCATTGGGATGTTAGGGCTGTATCTGGTCACGTAACAGGTAGTGTTAATTCTGTAGCGGACAGAAGCTCACCAAAGCCAGAATTCAAACTAAATCTAGAAGCGGCTACAAGTGAATGCGCCAGTAAATAGCCATTGGAAACAGGAATTGCTAGACCAAGGTCCATCTAAGTTCACCTTTTACCATCCTGGTAGTCCCATGATAAAAGGATAATGGAGTTGTTGACTAATCTCGATCAATGAGTCTACAACAGACCCAAGACATAAGGTGAGCTAAACCCCAGTGGGGGAGAGCTTTGGGAAGCAGAGGTCCAAACTCACCTGTTCCTCCCGAGCTTGCTACACTCACCACACCTCATGTCTCCAATTACTCAGATACTGGAGCACAAAATGTTATTTTCTGGGAGAAATCGATCTAATTTACATTTGAATGAGTCAACACTAACTGCTTCCCCCTCTCCCTCAGGCGCCTGTTCCATAGGTTGACCACTCGCCCACTGAAATATTGTTTTCACAGAGGAGTTTTGAATTTGCCCTTCAAGCGCAGGCCGTGTCCTCTGGTTCTGCTGTACTGGACAGGGTGAGACTGCTGGCCACAGTCGAAATTATCCAGTCCCATAAAAATCATACATGCAAGTACATCATAATTAACGATTGCAAATCGCTATGATGAACAGAAATGCACGCTCAATAGCCACTGCACGCAAACATTATGAATGTGACCCAACTGCATACAAACAGGACGGACGCAGCCTCCACAGTTTCATTATCATAGAGGTATTGTCTTCTTTCCAATCAGCAGCAAATGAACAGTTCTTTTTTTATTAATATAAATTCTCTTAAAACTTACAGCTAAAAAACAAAATTTGCGGCGGAAACACGCTGATAGATCAGCTGGCCTCACAAATGTAAATATTTAAAGTGCCAGTGACTGGGACATAAGAACAAAAGAAATAGGAGGAGTAGGCCATATGGCCCCTCGAGCCAGATCATGGTGGAGGGAGTGAATGTTTATGGTGGTGGATGGAATCAAGCGGGCTGCTTTGTCCTGGTGAGTGTCGAGCTTCTTGAGTGTTGTTGGAGCTGCACTCATCCAGGCAAGTGGAGAGTATTCCATCACAGTCCTTACTTGTGCCTTGTAGATGGTGGAAAGGCTTTGGGGAGTCAGGAGGTGAGACACTCGCCACAGGATACCCAGCCTCTGACCCACTCTTGTAGCCACAGTATTTACGTGGCTGGTCCAGTTAAGTTTCTGGTCAATGGTGACCCCCCCAGGATGTTGATGGTGGGGGATTCGGCGATGGTAATGCTGTTGAATGTCAAGGGGCGGATGTCAGACCCTCTCTTATCGGAGATGTTTTGCCATTCATTGCCTGGCACTTGTTTGGTGCGAATGTTACTTGCCACTCATCAGCCCAAGCCTGAATGTTGCCCAGGTCTTGCTGCATGCGGGCATGGCCGGCTTCATTATCTGAGGCGTTGTGAATGGAACGGAACACTGTGCAACACTTGCATTGTCACCAGCGGTGTGAGAACCACCGTCTGAGAGATGGCAAATGCGTAAGCAGTTAATGGGTGCTCCTGGCAACAGAACTCAGACAATCAACAGCATTCCCTCACTGCTCAAGGGCCTTATTGCTGTAAACGGTCACATGGGGCACAGGCTGCAAGGAGTTAAAGAAATCAGCAGTTATCACATGGTAATACACTGACATAACTGGATTGCATAGCAAGTTACGGCAGAGCCCATTTCTAAGCTGTAAATACCACATTACTCCTATTAACTGGCAACTACGTAGAAACACCAAAAACACCCTTAAACGCGGGCTTGGTTTAAAACAATGGCCCAGAAATTCGGGTCGGGGGCTTCCCGCGGGTGCAAGCCCCCGACCTGCACTTACCTACCGCGCCGGTCGTTGTGCTGTGGGCCCGCGTGGGATTCCGATCCTGGGCCTCCTCCAACTGCAGACGCGCAGTGCTTGCGTATCCCAGGGGCGCAGTTAGCTCGAAGCGTCCCCTGGGATCACGTGGGCCATGGAGAGCCAATGGTCGCAGGCAATGCTTCATTCATAAGTTTGACAGGAAGAGCTGTCAAACTTACAAATACTATAAGCCCCAAATCACTACTAAAACCTCAAATAAATTTTTTAAAAATCACATTTTTAAAATAAACTATAAATTACATGAAATAGCTATTTTAAACAATAATTTAAATTTTTGAAAAAATTAATTACATTTTCTAACGGGGCTAAAAATAAACTTACCTTTCTTTAAAGTATTTAAAAATAATAAACCTGTGGAAAAAATGTTTTAATTTGACTTAATTCACCACTTACCTTGTTAAAAGCAGGCCTTGCGACTGCTTTTTAATAGTGTAACTGCTGGAGACTTACCCTCCCGGAAAAACCTGCAAAAAAAAACGTAAGTTCGATGCGCACGCGCTGCCTCTCCGGCGCACGTCTTCGACTTCTGAACCCCTTCTTTCAGGGGAACGGAAGTGCCGCTTTCCCACACATGCGCAGTGCATGCACGAAACCAGCACTTTCGTTGGGCCTACGCGCGAGTACCCCGTGCGTACTCACCCGTGGGGACCCGAAGTTCTGGGCCAATATTACACTTTATATAAACGGACGCGTGTCAGGAGAAACTTACCCCATTTGTCACCGGCAAAGGAACCATCTTCTTGCTGCAGGCCTTTAACATATTCAACAACTTTATCGACATCAATGACATGAAGACTATCATAGAGAGAAAGGATCTAGGCAAAAAGAAGCACATCATACATACACAAGAACTAACAACATACTTGCATTTATATAGCGCCTTTTAATGCAGTAAAACATCCCAAGAGGCTGCACAGGAACTTAATCAGACAAATAATTGACGCCGAGCCACATCAAGAGATATTAGGACAAAGCATTTTCAAAGAGGTGGGTTTTAAGGAGCGTCTTAAAGGAGGAGAGTCATAGTGAAAGAGGAGGTAGTTGAGATACTGGATGGGATAAAAACTGATAAAAGGGGAGGTACTAGAAAGGCTGGCTGTACTTAAAGTGGATAAGTCACCAGAACCAGATGGGATGCATTCTAGGATGCTGAGGGAAGTCTAGGTGGAAATCGCGGAGGTACTGGCCCTAATCTTCCAATCCTCCTTAGATACGGGGGTGGTGCCAGAGGACTGGAGAATTGCAAATGTTACACCCTTGTTCAAAAAAAGGTGCAAGGATAAACCCAGCAACTACAGGCCAGTCAGTTTAACCTCAGGAGTGGGGAAGCTTTTAGAAACAATAATCCGGGGCAAAATTAACAGTCACTTGGACAAGTGTGGATTAATTAAGGAAAGCCAGCACGGATCTGTTAATGGAAAATCGTGTTTAACTAACTTGATCCAATTTTTTGATGCGGTAACAGAGTTGATGAGGGCAATGCGGTTGATGTGGTGTACATGGATTTCCAAAAGGCGTTTGATAAAGTTGAAGCCCATGGGATAAAAGGGACAGTGGCAGCATGGATACGAAATTGGCTAAATGACAGGAAACAGTGGTGAACGGTTGTTTTTCAGACTAGAGGAAAGTATACAGTGGTGTTTCCCAGGGGTCGGTACTAGGACCACTGCTTTCCTTGATATATATTAATGACTTGGACTTTGACTTGGGTGTACACAAAACGTGAAGTCTAGTGAACAGTGAGGAGGATAGTGATAGACTTCGAGGTGGAATGGGCGGACACGTGGCAGGTGAAATTTAGCGCAGAAAAATGTGAAGTGATACATTTTGGTAGAAAGAATGAGGAGAGGCAATATAAACTAAAGGGTACAATTCTAAAGGTGGTGCATGAACAGAGAGGCCTGGGGGTATATGTGCACAAATTGTTAAAGGGGGCAGGGCAGGTTGAGAAAGCGGTTAAAAAAGCATACGGGATCCTGGGCTTCATAAACAGAGGCATGGAGTAAAAAAACAAGGAAATGATGATGAACCTGTATAAAACACTGGTTCGGCCTCAACTGGAGTATTGTGTCCAATTCTGGGCACCGCACTTTAGGAAGGATGTGAAGGCCTTAGAGAGGGTGCAGGAAAGATTTACAAGAATGGTTCCAGGGATGAGGGACTTCAGTTACGTGGATAGACTGGAGAAGCTGGGGTTGTTCTCCTTGGAGCAGAGAAGGTTGAGAGGAGATTTGATAGAGGTGTTCAAAATCATGAGGGGTCCAGACAGAGTAGATAGAGAGAAACTGTTCCCATTGGCGGAAGGGTCGAGAACCAGAAAACACAGATTTAAGGTGATTGGCAGAAGAACCAAAGGCGACATGAGGAAAAACTTTTTTATGTGGTTATGATCTGGAATGCACTGCCTGAAAGGGTGGTGGAGGCAGACTCAATCGTGGCTTTCAAAAGGGAGTTCGATAAGTACCTGAAAGAAAAAAATTTGCAGGACTACGGGGAAAGGGCGGGGGAGTGGGACTAGCTGAAGTGTTCTTGCAGAGAGCCGGCACGGGCTCGACGGGCCGAATGGCCTCCTGTGCGGTAACCATTCTATAAGAGAGGCAGAGAGGTTTAGGGAGGGAATTCCAGAGCTTAGGGCCCAGGCAGCTGAAGGTGCTTCACAAAAGAAAGGAACATGAGCTCCACCTTCTTGAGATAAGAGCTGTCTCACAGCTCGTCAAAAGGGTAGGTTTTCAGGAGGCTTTTAAAAAGTAGAGTAACAAGTAGAGCTTATGTGGGGGAGATGGGGGGGAATGTTCCAGGGTAGGGTCTAGTTGGCTAAAGGCCCTGTCAGCAGAAGTAGAGCAGAGGGAGAGGATGCATGGAAAGCCAGAGTCAGAGAGCATGGGAGGGGAGAAAAGGCTGGAGAGGGTTGTAGAGTGGATGGGTGGGGAAGGTTTGAGAGAATTGTAGATGAGATGAGGACTTTAAATAAGATGCTTGGACCTGTGGTGGGGGAAGAGAGAAACGAACAGTCTAGACCAGCGAGGACTGCGGTGCTGGGAAGCAAGCAGCTCAATTTTAGAGACTATGAATGTTGGGAGGCCAGAATAAAACAGAGACAATTATTTACGGAAATATAGCAGGATCCTTTCTCCACCACATTCCCAGGCCATGGAACCCTTCTCCACCGTGCCAGATTATCCATGCTTCCCTCCTCCTCTGCTATTCCGCAGTAACTATTTACACCTCCGCTGGACCCATCTTTTGCTTCTTTACTTATCCCATCACTACATCCTTTCAATATTCCTGCCCTCCACCAACGTTACCCCTTATTTTTTTTCGGTGCGCGGGCCCTTTAACTGGCTGCACGGCCCATTCAAATATTCGCGCATGAATGGTTTTTCCCCATACAAAAGCTGGTGAGCAGTGTGTACCCATCTATAAGATGCACTGCAGCAACTCCCAAACCCGCGACCTCGTCCACCTAGAAGGACAAGGGCAGCAGGCGCATGGGAACACCACCACCTCCAAGTTCCCCTCCAAGTCACACACCATCCTGACTTAGAAATATATCGCAGTTCCTTCATCGTCGCTGGGTCAAAATCCTGGAACTCCCTCCCTAACAGCACTGTGGGAGTACTTTCATCACAAGGACTGCAGCGGTTCAAAGCGGCAGCTCATCACCACCTTCTCAAGGGCAATAAATGCTGGCCTTGCAGGCGACCCCCCACATCCCAGGAACGAATATTTAAAAAAAAAGCCGGATGCCATACTGGCTCTGGCAACTTTTAGTTGTCCAGGGCACTCGCCTGAAACAGGTATTACGCTCCGTAACTATGACAATCTGGGCCCTGCACAGATTGTAGGACCCCAAATGGGACGGAGAGGTTTCGGGTAGAAATATTAGTAAAAATGAAAGCCTAAAATAAGAAATGGGGATGAGAGCAAAGGTCATAGAAACATAGAGGATAGGAGCAGGAGTGGGCCGTTCGGCTCCTCGAGCCTGTTCCGCCATTTAGTGCGATCGTGGCTGATCGTCCAGGTTCGGTGCCCTGTCCCTGCTTTCTCCCAATGTCCCTTGGGCCTCGGGAAGTGTATCCAGCTCCTTCTTAAATATGTTTGGTGAATTGGCCTCGGCTGCCTTCTGTGGTGGAGAGTTCCACGGGTTCGCCACTCTCTGGGTGAAGAGGTTCCTCCTCGTCTCTGTCCTAGATGGCTTGCCCCTTGTCCTTGGATTGTGACCTCTGGTTCTGGACTCCCCCGCCATCGGGAGCATCCTTCCTGCGTCTAGTCTGTCCAGTCCCGTTAGAGTTTTGTGAGTTTCGGTGAGATCCCCTCATTCTTCTAGGCTCCGGCGAGTATGGGCCCGGTCGGCCCAGTCTCTCCTCATGCGTCGTCCCTGCCATCCCAGGTGTCGGCCTGGTGAGTCTTCGCTGCACTCCCTCCATGGCGGGAACATCCTTCCTCGGGTGGGGCGACCGGGGCTGCACACGGTGCTCGGGGTGTGGTCTTAGCAAGGCCCTGTACAACTGCAGCAAGACATCCTTCAATTCAATTCAATTTTATTTGTCATATATGCAGCAGACGTGTGTACTGCACAATGAAATGTTGATTTTTACATCCTTGCTCCTGTACTCGAATCCTCTCGCTGCGAAGGCCAACGTACCATTTGCCTTCTTAACTGCCTGCTGCACCTGCATGCTTACCTTCAGCGACTGGTGCACAAGGACACCCAGGTCTCGTTGCACTTCCCCTTTTCCCAATCTATTGCCGTTCACATAATAATCTGCCTTCCTGTTTTTGCCACCGAAGTGGATAACCTCACATTTATCCACATTATACTGCATCTGCCATGCATCTGCCCAGTCACCCAACCTGTCCAAATCGTACTGGAGTTTCTCAGCATCCTCCTCACAGCACACACGCCCACCCAGCTTTGTGTCGTCATGGTACAAAAAGTGATAAAGACAATATAAATACTCTTGGGTTCAAAAGAAAGTATAGGAAATAATTAAAATATACCTGAGGTGAATAAAACAGAAGCGATGAAAAATAAGAAAGTGAGAGAAATCCCATCGGGTATGTGAGCTGGATCGGGGCAGTGACCCAAATAAGAACTCTACACCAAGGCACGTCGAATAGGGAATTATACCAGGAAATTAGAAGCACGCGTTCAGCTTAAAGGTTATGGCGTAGTAGCCATTATAGAGACCTGGCTACAAGCTGGGTGTGACTGGGAGCAAAATATTTGAGGCTTTCAGGACTTTAGAAAGGACTGGGAAAATGGGAGTAGTCATAATTGATTTCATAGAATAGTACAGCCCAGGAGGCCATTCGGCCCATCGAGTCTACGCCGGCTCTTTCGAAGAGCAACCAGTCAGTCCCACTCCCCCGCTCTTCCCCAGATCCCTACAATTTTTTTCTCCTTCAAGTATTTATTAATTTCCCTTTTGAAGGCCACTGTTGAATCTGTATCCACCACCCGAGCGAGCACCGCATTCCAAATCCTAACCACTCGTTGCGTGAAAAAGTTTTTCCTCATATTTGGTTCTGTTGCCAACCACCTTCAATCTGTACCCTCGTTATTGGCCCTTCAGCCACTGGAAACAGTTTTTTTCTTTATTTACTCTATCTAAATCTTTCATGATTTTAAACAGGGAAATGGTATGTTGGCCTTCGTAGCGAGAGGATTCGAGTACAGGAACAAGGATGTCTTGCTGCAGTTGTACGGGGCCTTGGTGAGACCACATCTTTAGTATTGTGTGCAGTTTTGGTCACCTTGTCTGTGGAGGGATGTTCTTGCCATGGAGGGAGTGCGGAGAAGATTCACCGGGCTGGTGCCTGGGATGGCGGGAGTGGCATGTGAGGAGAGATTGGGTCGATTGGGCTTGTACACGCTACAGTTTGGAGGAATGGGAGGGGATCTCATTGAAACTTGTAGAGTACTGGCAGGACTGGACAGACTAGATGCAGGGAGGATGTTCCCGATGGTCGGGGAGTCCGGAGCCAGGGGTCACGGTCTGGGGATGGGCCATTTGGGACGGAGATGAGGAGGAGTTTCTTCACCCAGAGAGTGGCGAACCTGTGGAATTCTCTGCCACGGAGGGCAGTGGAGGCCAATTCATTGGGTGTATTCAAGAAGGAGTTGGATGTGTTTCTTGGGGCTGGAGGGATCGAGGGGTGTGGGGAGAGAGCAGGGACAGGGTGCTGAATTTGGATGATCAGCCATGGGCTCGTTGAATGGCGGAGCAGGCTCGGGGGGCCGAATGGCCTACTCCTCCTATCTTCTATGATTCTAACAGGAGTTTAAAGGAGGGATATCAGTAGAGGGGTGAGCAGGCAGTGCTTGGGTAGAATTAAGGGATGGCAAAGGATGCCAGACTCTGGTGGGAGCTGTATACAGACCTCCTGACAGCAGTGATGTAGTAGCTGGATGCGTAGATACGGAGATCAGAGAAGCTTGCAGCTAAAGCAAAGCGGTTATAATTGGAGATATTCATTTTCTCACAGACTGGGGGAAGCTAAGCAGCTCAAGCCGTGAAGGCAGTGAATTTCAAGAGTGTATTCGGGACAGCTATAGGAACAGGAGTAGGCCATTCAGCCCCTTGAGACTGTTCCGCCATTCAATGATCTCTGTCTCCTTACCTGCCTTGGCTCCATATCCTTTAATACCCTTGGCTAGCAAAAATCTATCGATCTCTGATTTAAAATTAATTGAGCTAGCATCTTCTTGTGGGAGAGAGTTCCACACTTCCACCACCCTTTGTGTGAAGAAGTGTTTCCTAACTTCTCTCCTGAGTGGCCTGGCTCTGATTTTAAGCTTGTGTCCCCTTGTCCTAGTCTCAACTCTCCGCGCCCCCCCCCCCCCCCCCAGCAGAAAAAGTTTCTCCCTATCCACCCTATCAATTCCTTTCAAAATCCTAAAAACCTCAGTCAAATCCCCCGTAACTTTTTATATTCTAGGGAATAAAACCAGCAAATTAAAAGCACAAGTTCAGCTTAAAGGTTATGACGTAGTGGCCATAACTGCAAGCTGGGCGTGACGGGGAGCCAATTATCCCAGGCGATAAGGTCTTTAGAAAGGACAGGGAAATTGAGAAACCTCCGGGAATAATATGTTTTTGAACCAACAAGGGATTAAATGCAAGTTCTTTCTGTTTTCTTTCTTCTATACTGTTCCTTTGCCAGCTTTGTTTAAATGAACCCTCCCTTGATTTAGACAGTCCTGAAAATGGAGATTCAGTCCGATTCACTCGAAGCGAGAGAATCATGTAGCGGCACGATCTGGGCAAACTATTTGACCCTGAGTTCGCCCGACTTCCTCGAGCGAGGACGCGTTCCAGCTCGTGTGAACCCGAGATAGGGAGCACGACTCAAAGCTGGGTGGGCGTGTGTGCTGTGAGGAGGATGCCGAGAAACTCCAGTATGATTTGGACAGGTTGGGTGATTGGGCAGATGCAATATAATGTGGATAAATGCGAGGTTATCCACTTTGGTGGCAAAAACAGGAAGGCAGATTATTATCTGAACGGCAATAGATTGGGAGAAGGGGAAGTGCAACGAGACCTGGGTGCCCTTGTGCACCAGTCGCTGAAGGTAAGCATGCAGGTGCAGCAGGCGGTTAAGAAGGCAAATGGTATGTTGGCCTTTGTAGTGAGGGGGTTCCAGTACAGGAACAAGGATGTCTTGCTGCAGTTGTACAGGGCCTTGGTGTGACCGCACCTTGAGTATTGTGTGCAGTTTTGGTCGCCTTATCTGAGGAAGGACGTTCTTGCCATGGAGGGAGTGCAGCGAAGATTCACCAGACTGATACCTGGGATGGCAGGAGTGACGTATGAGGAGAGCTTGGGTCGATTAGGCTTATACTCACTGGAGTTTAGAAGAATGAGAGGAGATCTCATTGAAATTTATAAAATTCTAACAGGACTAGACACAGGAAGGATGTTCCCGATGGTGGGGGAGTCCAGAACCAGGGGTCACAGTCTAAAGATAAGGGGTAAGCCATTTAGGACAGAGATGAGGAGGAATTTCTTCACCCAGAGAGTGGTGAACCTGTGGAATTCTCTACCACAGAAGGCAGTAGAGGCCAATACATTAAATATATTCAAGAAGTAGTTAGATATATTTCTTAAGGCTAAAGGGATCAAGGGATATGGGGAGAAGGCAGGGACAGGGTACTGAATTTGGATGATCAGCCATGATCTCGGTGAATGGTGGAGCAGGCTCGAGGGGCCGAATGGCCTACTCCTGCTCCTATCTTCTATGTCTATGTTTCTAAATGATAGGGTAGTTAGAGAGAAACTGTTTCCTGTGGTGGGGGGAGTCCAGAACAAGGGGGGGCACAACACTCAAATGAGAGCCAGGCCATTCAGGGGTGTTGTCAGGAAGCACTTCTTCACACAAAGGGCAGTGGAAATCTGGAACTCTCTCCCCCAAGAAGCTGTTGAGGCTGGGGGGGGGGGGGGGGGGGGGGTCAATTGTAAATTTCAAAACTGAGACTGGTAGATTTTTGTTAGGCAAGGGAATTAAGGGTTAGGGAACCAAGGCGGGTAGATGGAGTTAATATACAGATCAGCCCCGATCTCATTGAATGGCGGAACAGGCTCAAGGGGCTAAATGGCCCGCTCCTGTGCCAATGAATGCGCAATTTAGGTACAAATTGAAGCTCCGTCTAGGTATGGAGTGATCGAACCCATGATCCACAAAGGGGCGTCTCAGAAAATTACATTGGATGTACAACACAGAAACAGGCCATTCGGCCCAACTGGTTCATGTCGATGTTTATGCTCCACACGAGTCTCCTCCCAACTCTATCACACCTGATTAGCATATCCTTCTATTCTTTCCTCCCTCATGTGTTTTTTCTAGCTTCCCAGTGAAAGCATCTGTACTACTCGCCTCAACCACTCCCTGTGGGAGCGAGTTCCACATTCTCACCACTCTCTGGGTAAAGACGTTTCTCCCGAATTCCCTATTGGATTTATTAGTCACTATCTGATATTTATGGCCTCTAGTTATCAGCTTTTACTATTGTGGGACCAGAAGCGAGAGTGTTCCTACTGTGCCTACTTAAAAACATAAGAACTTAGGAATTAAGAGCAGGAGTAGGCCATTCATAGAAACATAGACAAATAGGAGCAGGAGTCGGCCATTCGGCCCTTCGAGCCTGCTCCGCCATTCAATATGATCATGGCTGATCCTCTATCTCAATACCATATCCCCGCTCTCTCCCCATACCCCTTGACGCCTTTTGTGTCTAGAAATCTATCTATCTCCTTCTCAAATATATTCAGTGACTGAGCCTCTACAGCCTTCTGTGGTAGAGAATTCCACAGGTTCACCACCCTCAGTGAAGAAATTTCTCCTCATCTCAGTCCTAAATGTCCTACCCCGTATCCTGAGACTGTGGCCCCTTGTTCTAGAACCCCCAGCCAGGGGAAACATCCTCCCTGCATCCAGTCTGTCTAGCCCTGTCAGAATTTTATACGTAGCCCTGTCAGAATGCTCCGCCATTTAGTAAGATCATGGCTGATCTTCAACCTCAATTCTACTTTCCCACCCAATACCCATAATCCCTCGATTCCCCTAGAGTCCAAAAGTCTACCTATCTCAGCCTTAAATATACACAACGACTGAGCATCCACAGCCCTCTGGGGCAGAGAATTCCAAAGATTCACAACCCTCTTGAGTGAAGAAATTCCTCATCTCAGTCTTGAATGGCCGACCCCTTTTCCTGAGGCTGTGCCCCCTGGTTCTCGACTTTCCAGCCAGGGGAAACTGCCTCTCAGCATCTACCCTGTCACTCCCCCTCAGATATGTTTCCACGAGATCAACTCTAAGCTCCAGAGGATAGGCCCAATCTACTCAATCTGTCCTCATAAGATAACCCTCCCATCCCACGAATCAATCTAGTAAAAAAAAACCAGCCTGCAGCCCACACCCCAGATAGCCTCACCCCCACCCACCTCCCTCAACCCAAGCCAACTTACGAGCCGGGCGAATTACCGCGATCCCCAAGAGGCAAGGCACCCATAGCTCACTGGCATCATTTAAACTTGGCCCGGTGCACGGAACCATTGCTCCGCTGATTTTAGGGACATTTTGGCCGCAAGTCAAATTTGTCAGCTAAAGTAGGTCCGCCATTTAAAAAAACCCCACTTAAGCATCTTACCTCCTCACAGGAAGCACTTAAAATAACTTAAAGATAGTTCCTATTAACAGCTTTTCTCATTTGAGGTATTTGGGGGGGGGGGGGGGGGGGGGGGGTGGTGGCAGGGTGTGGGAAGAGGGTCAGTAGTGGGGCTGGGGAAAGGAACGTGGCAACAGGAGAGGGGAAACGTTGGCAGAAGCCAGCGGGAAGGAGATGCAGCAAGGGGGTGTGGGAGCAAGGACTAGACGTTTACAGGTTTGAGCGGGTGACAGCGAAAAACAACACCTTCCTTGTAGACAGAGCTGGGAGGACTGCCAGCCAAGTATAATGAACAGATACAAGTTAGTTTAAGCGTGATATAGACAGCATTACATGTGTGACACTTACACTTTAAAAGGTCTTTATAATTATGATGAAACAGTGAGAGGGAGACAGAAAACAAAAAGAACAAAAAATATGTAGACAAATTTCTGAGGCGTGCAAAAACAATCGGGCAGTAATAGTAGGGGATTTCAACTACCCCAATATTAACTGGGATAAAATTAGTGTGAAGGGTATAGAGGGTGCAGAATTCCTAAAATGCATCCAGGAGAACTTTTTTAGCCAGTATGTAGCAAGCCCAACAAGGGAGGGGGCGGTTCTGGACTTAGTTTTAGGGAATGAAGCTGGGCAGGTAGAAGGCGTATCAGTGGGGGAGCATTTTGGTGCTAGTGACCATAATTCTGTTAGATTTAAGGTAGTTATGGAAAAGGACAAGGATAGACCAGGAATAAAAATTCTAAATTGGGGAAAAGCAAATTTTGCTAAGCTCAGAGGGGATTTAGTCATAGTGGACTGGAACCAGCTACTTGAAGGTAAATCAGTGTCAGTGCAGTGGGAGTCATTCAAGGAGGAGATCCGGAGGGTTCAGACCAAATATGTGCCCTTAAAGAAAAAAGGTGGGACTAACAAATCTAGAGCCCCCTGGATGTCTAGGGACATGCAGGGTAGGATAAAGAAAAAAAGGGAGGCGTATGGCAGATACCGAGGGCTAAATACTTCAGAATCTTTAGAGGAGTACAGAAAGTGCAGGGGTGCAATTAAAAAGGATATTAGGAAAGCAAAGAGAGCATAAAAAATTCTTGGCATGTAAAATCAAGGAAAACCCAAAAATGTTTTATTATACATATATTAAGAGTAAGAGGATAACTAAAGAAAGGGTAGGGCCTATTAGAGATCATGAGGGTAATGTGTGGGTGGAGGCGGGAGACGTCGGTAGGGTTCTTAATGAATACTTTGCGTCTGTTTTCACAAAGGAGAGGGGCGAAGCAGACATTGCTATCAGGGGGGAGGAGTGTGAAATATTAGATGAAATAAACATAGAGAGAGAGGAAGCATTAAAGGGTTTAGCAGCTTTAAAAGTGGATAAATCCCCAGGCCCGGATGAAATGTATCCCAGGCTGTTAAGCAAAGTAAAAGAGGAAATAGCAGAGGCCCTGACCATTATTTTTCAATCCTCTCTGGCTTCAGATGTGGTGCCGGAGGACTGCTAATGTGGTACCCTTGTTTAAAAAGGGAGAAAATAATAGACCGAGTAATTACAGGCCAGTCAGCCTAGCCTCAGTGGTGGGAAAATTATTGGAAAGAATTCTGAAGGACAGGATAAATCTTCATTTAGAAAGACACGGATTAATCAAGGATAGTCAGCACGGATTTGTTAAGGGAAGATCGTGTCTGACAAACTTGATTGAATTTTTTGAGGAGGTAACAAGGAGGGTAGATAAGGGTAGTGCGTTTGATGTAGTGTATATGGACTTTAGCAAGGCTTTTGATAAGGTTCGATATGGCAGACTGGTCACAAAGTTAAAAGCCCATGGAATCCAGGGCAAAGTGTCAAGTTAGATTCAAAACCGGCTCGGAGACAGGAAGCAGAGGGTAATGGTTGATGGGTGTTTTTGTGACTGGAAGGCTGTTTCCAGTGGGGTTCCGCAGGACTCAGTACAGGAAACTCTCGATTTACCGGCACCCAAACAACCGGAAATCTCGGTTAACCGGCAAAATTCAGTTAAGTTTTTCTTCATATTAGTGGCCGTTTCTTGATTCTTGGCTGTGTAATCGGGGGTTCCTGCACTTGTTGCTAAGCAACAGGGACGCTTGGATTTGTTGCTGTGTACGGAGCTCTCGTACCTTTTAACTATACCTCTCTGTAATCCGGACTTCTTGATAAACCGGCACCCACGCCGGTCCCCGGATAAAAAAAAGTTTCCTGTACTAGGTCCCTTGCTTTTTGTGGTATATATCAATGAAGATAGGGGGTATGATTAAGAAGTTTGCAGATGATACTAAAATCGGCTGTGTGGTTGATAAAGAAAGAAGCTGTAGACTGCAGGAAGATATCAATAAATTGGACAGGTGGGCAGAACAGTGGCAAATGGAATTCAATCCGGAGAAGTGTGAGGTAATGCATATGGGGAAGGCTAACAAGGAAAGGGAATACACATTAAATGGTAGGACACTGAGTGGTGTAGAGGAACAAAGGGACCTTGGAGTGCATGTCCACAGATCCCTGAAGGTAGCAGGCCAGGTAGATAAGGTGGTTAAGGCGGCATACGGAATGCTTGCCTTTATTAGCCGTGGCAAAGAATACAAGAGCAGGGGGTTTATGCTTCAACTGTATAAAACACTAGTTAGGCCTCAGCTAGAGCACTGCGTGCAGTTCTGATCACCACATTACAGGAAAGATGTGATTGCACTAGAGAGGGTACAGAGGAGATTTACAAGGATGTTGCTGGGAGTAGAGAATCTTAGCTATGAGGAAAGACTGGATAGGCTGGGTCTGTTTTCCTTGGAACAGAGGAGGCTGAGGGGAGACCTTATTGAGGTGTATAAAATTATGAGGGGCATCGTTAAAGTGGATAGGAAGGACCTATTTCCCTTAGCAGAAGGGTCAAAAACCAGGGGGCACAGATTTAAAGTAATTGGTGGAAGGTTTAGAGGGGGATTTGAGGGGAAATTTCTTCACCCAGAGGGTTGTGGGGGTCTGGAACTCACTGCCTGAAAGGGTGGTAGAGGCAGGAACCCTAACCACATTTAAAAAGTACTTGGATGTGCACTTGGGATGCTCTAACCTGCAGGGCTACGGACCAAGAGCTGGGAAGTGGGATTAGGCTGGATAGCTCTTTGTTGGCCTGCGCGGGCACGTTGGGCCGAAATGGCCTCCTTCCGTGCTGTAACTTTCTATGGTTCGATAGGGTAGACGTAGAGATGTTTCCACTTGTGGGGGAGACCAGAACTAGGGGTCATAAATATAAGAGATTAGCGTGCAAAATTAAGGCACATGGGATTGGGGGCAAGGTATTGACTTGGATAGAGAACTGGTTGGCGGACAGAAAGCAAAGAGTTGGAATAAATGGGCCGTTTTCCGAGTGGCAGGCAGTGACTAGTGGGGTACCGCAAGGATCGGTCCTAGGACCCCAGCTGTTCACAATATATAGTAATGATCTGGACGAGGAATTGGATGTAATATCTCCAAATTTGCAGACGACACAAAGCTGGGTGGGAGGGTAAGCTGTGAGGAGGATGTCGTGAAACTCCAGTACGATTTGGACAGGTTGGGTGATTGGGCAGAAAAATGGCAAATGCACTATAATGTGGACAAATGTGAGGTTATCCACTTTGGTAGCAAAAACAGGAAGGCAGATTATTATTTGAATGGCAATAGATTGGGAGATGGGGAAGTGCAAAGAGACCTGGGTGTTCTTGTGCACCAGTCGCTGAAGGTAAGCATGCAGGTGCAGCAGGCGGTTAAGAAGGCAAATGGTATGTTGGCCTTCGTAGCAAGGGGTTTCGAGTACAGGAACAAGGATGTCTTGCTACAGTTGTACAGGGCCTTGGTGAGACCGCACCTTGAGTACTGTGTGCAGTTTTGGTCGCCTTATCTGAGGAAGGATGTTCTTGCCATGGAAGGAGTGCAGCGAAGATTCACCAGGCTGATGTGAGGTTGGGATGGCAGGAATGACGTATGAGGAGAGATTGTGTCGATTGGGCTTATACTCACTGGAGTTTAGATGATTGAGAGGGGATCTCATTGAAACCTATAAAATTCTGTCAGGCCTGGACAGACTAGATGCAGGAAGGATGTTTCTGATGGCCGGGGAGTCCAGAACCAGGGGTCATAGTCTAAGGATAAGGGGTAAGCCATTTAGGACTGAAATGAGGAGGAATTTCTTCACCCAGAGAGTGGTGAACCTGTGGAATTCTCTGCCACAGAGGGCGGTGGAGGCCAGTTCATTAAATATATTCAAGAAGGAGTTAGATATATTTATTAAGGCTAAAGGGATATAGGGAGAAGGCAGGGACAGGGTACTGAACTTGGATGATCAGCCAAGGTCTCATTGAATGGCGGAGCAGGCTCGAAGGGCCGAATGGCCTACTCCTGCTCCTATGTTTCTAAGATAGTCACTAATAAATCCAATAGGGAATTCAGAAGGAACTTCTTTACCCAGAGAGTGGTGAGAATGTGGAACTCGCTACCATAGGGAGGGGTTGAGGTGAATAGCAGAGATGCATTTAAGGGGAAGCTAGATAAGCGCATGAGGGAGAAAGGAATAGGAGGATATGCTGATAGGGTGAGATGAAGCATAAACACCAGCATAGACCTGGTGGGCTGAATGGCCCGTTTATATATGTAAGTGAATGGAAAACAAAGCAGCACACATAGTGTTTCATTAAAGAAAATAACTGCAAACCCTTTTCAATTAAATTAGATCCCTAACGCGACAACACAGATCACAAGGAAAGCAAGACCTCAGCGATACTGCAGTAATAGTAATCAATTGGGTGACGGGCTGAATTGATCACTATAACCCACACCGCTGCAACCAAATAAGATCGACTACAAACCGACCAAAAGGCTACCTTTCTGTGAGCACTCAGACTTACCTGTACAGCGCTAAGGGTATAGAGCAGGTGAGGGTCATGGCCTATACTGGCTCCGACTCCCCCACAGTCATGCTGACATGACTTGACGAACTGTAGGATTTCCTCTTTGTTCATGCGATGCAGTTGCCTCATCAGGTCCATAACCGTCAAACCCCAGTAGATTCCACTCATCCGCAAATACTCGGACATGCAGTACTCCTAACAGCAACACCGGAGAGAACATTAATGGTCAATTTGCAAGCCCGGCCGCTTTACCGAGAGACAGTAAGTTAACACTCAAAACAGATACTTAATGTGTCCTGGGCAGATTTTCGACACCTCATCTGAACTGGCCGTTAAAGTGACAGAAGAGGTGCAACAGAAAAGGGTGTCTTAGTACGAAATATAAACAGGACTACTGGTTTTCACTAAAAACTGGAATGTGCAAAACATCACAAATTCCCATGTGGTCAAAACAGAATTTTGACTTTATTAGTCACCATTAAACCAAGCGTCCTGATTTTAGGGAACAGCAGCCCCATTGTATATATTTTTTGTTTAATTCATTCACGGGATGTGGGCGTCGCTGGCAAGGCCAGCATTTATAGCCCATCCCTAATTGCCCTCGAGAAGGTGGTGGTGAGCCGCCTTCTTGAACCGCTGCAGTCCGTGTGGTGAAGGTGCTCCCACAGTGCTGTTAGGGAGGGAGTTCCAGGATTTTGGCCCAGCGACGATGAAGGATCGGCGATATATTTCCAAGTCGGGATGGTGTGAGACTTGGAGGTCATGCACCTGCAGCCCTTGTCCTTCTAGGTGGTGGAGGTCGCGGGTTAGAAGTAAGGCCCTTCCCTTTTTATTGTGTGTAAATCAAACCGATTCATGGAATGCGATCCTAAAACTCTGGTAACAATCCTAGAATCCAATGCAATATAAACAGAATTTGGTTTCTTCATTCACTAAACCAGTTGCCCTGATCATGACTCGTCTCTCAAGATGTCCAAACTACAGTCATCAGTAACATGACATTTTCTGCAGAGCGAGTATATGAGAGACAGCTGACGGAATTCACAGCACCACATATTTGCCACTCAAGAAAAACAAATTAAAAAACAACTTGCATTTATATAGTCGCCTTTCACGACGCCTGAAAAGAGGTAGGGTTTTAAGGAGCACTTAAAACCTACCTCTTTCAGGCGTCGTGAAAGGCGCTATATAAATGCAAGTCCTTCCTTTTTTTTGGTGTCAGATTGTGCTTGATAACGCTCCTGTGAAGCACCTCGAGACATTTTACTATGTTAAAAGCTCAATATAAATGCAAGTTGTTGTTGTTATCAAATAAAGTTTGACACCTTATTTGTGAATCAGAACGAAGTTGAACGAATAGTCATGAAGGATACTGGGCCATGAATCTCGCTCACAAAGTGCCAACAGCAATTAGAAAAATTAAGTACCAAAAAAAACTACAGCATTCTGACAGTCACTGGACATTGTTTTGCTCAACTGCATGAGATTAAGCGACAAACAAAGCTAATTTTGCAATGGGTTTTCTTGGAATTGTGACACGTGCTTGTGGCTGATATGCAAGTCTTCATTACCTGTGAGTCACAGCTCAAATTACTTTCAAGTCTCACTCCTGAGACTTGATCCAGGCTGGCACATTAGTGCAGTACCGAGGGAGCGCCGCACTGTCGGAGGGGCAGTACCGAGGGAGCGCCGCACTGTCGGAGGGGCAGTACCGAGGGAGCGCCGCACTGTCGGAGGGGCAGTACCGAGGGAGCGCCGCACTGTCGGAGGGGCAGTACCGAGGGAGCGCCGCACTGTCGGAGGGGCAGTACCGAGGGAGCGCCGCACTGTCGGAGGGGCAGTACCGAGGGAGCGCCGCACTGTCGGAGGGGCAGTACCGAGGGAGCGCCGCACTGTCGGAGGGGCAGTACCGAGGGAGCGCCGCACTGTCGGAGGGGCAGTACCGAGGGAGCGCCGCACTGTCGGAGGGGCAGTACCGAGGGAGCGCCGCACAGTGGGAGGGGCAGTACCGAGGGAGCGCCGCACAGTGGGAGGGGCAGTACCGAGGGAGCGCCGCACAGTGGGAGGGGCAGTACCGAGGGAGCGCCGCACTGTCGGAGGGGCAGTACCGAGGGAGCGCCGCACTGTCGGAGGGGCAGTACCGAAGGAACGCCGCACTGTCGGAGGGGCAGTACCGAAGGAACGCCGCACTGTCGGAGGGGCAGTACCGAGGGAGCGCCGCACTGTCGGAGGGGCAGTACCGAGGGAGCGCCGCACTGTCGGAGGGGCAGTACCGAGGGAGCGCTGCACTGTCGGAGGTGCTGTCTTTCAGATGAGATGTGAAGCCAAGGCCCCGTCTGGCTTCTCAGGTGGGTGTAAAAGATTCCACAGCACTATTTTGAAGAGCAGGAGAGCTCTTCCCGGTGTCCTGGCCACTATTTATCCCTCAACCAATGTCGCTAAAACAGATTATCCGGGCATTTATCTCATTGCTGTTTGTGGGAGCTTGCTGTGCGCAAACTGGCTGCTGCGTTTCCTACATCACAACAGTGACTATACGTCCTGAGGTAGTGAAAGGCGCTATAGAAATGCAAGAACTACAATAGCTGTGTTGTTACAAACTGTGGCTGAGGCCATCCTCAAAATCTAACCATGTGCATTTTAGGAATGTTGAATGGAAAGATTAGATCCCGTTTATAAACAGATAGGATATACACCATTCTGTAATAATGACAAAATGCAGGATTGTATTCGCGAATTACATGCCGATTGCCTAGCACATTGTTATATCCTTAAATTATACAACAATCTAATGCAAAACATCTTTCAACACCCGACATTTACTAGTCAAACCACCCTAACCGGAATGCATGATTCACGCATCAAGTTTACTACTTCTAAAGAACAGAAGATTGAGGGCTGATCTAATCGAGGGGTTTTAAAGGATTAGTTGGGGTAGATAGAGCGGAACCATTTCCTCTGGTGTAGGCGTGCAGGACATAGAAATTTACGGCTCAGAAGGAGGCCATTCAGCCCATTGTGTCGGCGCCGGCCAAAAGAAAAGAGCTACCCGGCCTAATCCCACTTTCCAGCTCTTGGTCCGTAGCCCCGTAGGTTACGGCACTTCCAAGGGGATGTAACTTCAAAATTAGAGCCAGGCCGTTCAGGGGTGATGTCAGGAAGCACTTCTTCACACAAAGGGTGGTGGAAATCTGGAACACTCTCACCCAAAAGGCTGTTGAGGCTTGGGGGGGGGCGGGGGGGAAGGGGGTGTCAACTGAAAATTTCAAAACTGAGGTTGATAAGATTTTTGTTTGGCAAGGGCATTAAGGGATATGGAGTGAAACATAGAAGATAGGAGCAGGAGTAGGCCATTCGGCCCCTCGAGCCTGCGCCGCCATTTAATGAGATCATGGCTGATCATCCAAATTCAGTACCCTGTCCCTGCCTTCTCCCCATATCCCTTGATCCCTTTAGCCTTAAGAAATATATCCAACTCCTTCTTGAAGGCAGGTAGACGGAGTTCAGATACAGATCAGCCAATTATCTCACTGAGTGGCGGAACAGGCTCGAGGGGCTGAACGGCCTCCTCCTGTTCGTAAAGGTTTTTTTTTTGGTACCTACATAATCATCCTTCTTTGATCCATACGAGGCGATGTAATCCGAATGCTTGTCCAGTAACAGAATCGTGGGAGCATCAGGTTTGATAACCACATCTTTCACTGGAGTCCCCTGCAAAAACAAGTAAGGAAAAAAACAAACTGACCAGGGGTGTCAAAACCAGAAAAATACTGCAGCGTGCAAACAGCATCTGAAGGGGGAAGAGACAGGCGAGCATCTAGGATGCACGTGCCAGGAGCCAAAGTGACAGCAGAGGCACTGCAGTTGTGCCTGGCGTCTGGGTTAGGGGATGGGATAGGATGGTGGGATGCAAGGGCAGTAATGAAATGAGACCGGGTTCACATAGAAGATAGGAGCAGGAGTAGGCCATTCGGCCCCTCGAGCCTGCTCCGCCATTTAATGAGATCATGGCTGATCATCCAAATTCAGTACCCTGTCCCAGCTTTCTCCCCATATCCCTTGATCCCTTTAGCCTTAAGAAATATATCTAACTCCTTCTTGAATATATTTAATGAATTGGCCTCAACTGCCTTCTGTGGTAGAGAATTCCACAGGTTCACCACTCTCTGGGGGAAGAAATTCCTCATCTCTGTCCTAAATGGCTTACCCCTTATCTTTAGACTGTGACCCCTGGTTCTGGATTCCCTGCCATCGGGAACATCCTTCCTGCATCTAGTCTGTCCAGTCCTGTTAGAATTTTATAAGTTTCAATGAGATCCCCTCTCATTCTTCTAAATTCCAGCGAGTATAAGCCCAATCGACCCAATCTCTCCTCATGCGTCATTCCTGCCATCCCAGGTATCAGTCTGGTGAATCGTCGCTGCACTCCCTCCATGGCAAGAACATCCTTCCTCAAATAAGGCAACCAAAACTGCACACAATACTCAAGGTGTGGTCTCACCAAGGCCCTGTACAACTGCAGCAAGACATCCTTGTTCCTGTACTCGAACCCGCTCGCTACGAAGGCCAACATACCATTTGCCTTCTTAACCGCCTGCTGCACCTGCATGCTTACCTTCAGCGACTGGTGCACAAGGACACCCAGGTCTCGTTGCACTTCCCCTTCTCCCAATCTATTGCCGTTCAGATAATAATCTGCCTTCCTGTTTTTGCCACCAAAGTGGATAACCTCGCATTTATCCACATTATACTGCATCTGCCCAATCACCCAACCTGTCCAAATCATACTGGAGTTTCTTGGCATCCTCCTCACAGCACACACGCCCACCCAGCTTTGAGTCGTGCTCCCTATCTCAGGTTCACACGAGCTGGAACGCGTCCTCGCTCGAGGAAGTTGGGCGAACTCAGGGTCAAATAGTTTGCCCAGATCATGCCGCTACATGATTCTCTCGCTTCGAGTGAATCGGACTGAATCTCCATTTTCAGGACTCTCTAAATCAAGGGAGGGTTCATTTAAACAAAGCTGGCAAAGGAACAGTATAGAAGAAAGAAAACAGAAATAACTTGCATTTAATCCCTTGTTGGTTCGAAATTCCCGGAGGTTTCTCAATTTCCCTGTCCTTTCTAAAGACCTTATCGCCTGGGATAATTGGCTCCCCGTCACGCCCAGCTTGCAGTTATGGCCACTACGTCATAACCTTTAAGCTGAACTTGTGCTTTTAATTTGCTGGTTTTATTCCCTAGAATATAAAAAGTTACGGGGGATTTGACTGAGGTTTTTAGGATTTTGAAAGGAATTGATAGGGTGGATAGGGAGAAACTTTTTCTGCTGGGGGGGGGGGGGTGCAGAGAGTCGAGACTAGGACAAGGGGACATAAGCTTAAAATCAGAGCCAGGCCACTCAGGAGAGAAGTTAGGAAACACTTCTTCACACAAAGGGTGGTGGAAGTGGGGAACTCTCTCCCACAAGAAGATGCTAGCTCAATTAATTTTAAATCAGAGATCGATAGATTTTTGCTAGCCAAGGGTATTAAAGGATATGGAGCCAAGGCAGGTAAGGAGACAGAGATCATTGAATGGCGGAACAGTCTCAAGGGGCTGAATGGCCTGCTCCTGTTCCTATAGCTGTCCCGAATACACTCTCGAAATTCACTGCCTTCACGGCTTGAGCTGCTTAGCTTCTCCCAGTCTGTGAGAAAATGATTATCTCCAATTATAACCGCTTTGCTTTAGCTGCAAGCTTCTCTGATCTCCGTATCTACGCATCCAGCTACTACATCACTGCTGTCAGGAGGTCTGTATACAACTCCCACCAAAGTCTTGCATCCTTTGCCATCCCTTAATTCTACCCAAGCACTGCCTGCTCACCCCCCTACTGATATCCCTCCTTTAAACTCCTGTTAGAAACAGAGAAGATAGGAGGAGTAGGCCATTCGGCCCCTCGAGCCTGCTCCGCCATTCAATGCGATCATGGCTGATCATCCAAGTTCAGTACACTGTCCCTGCCTTTTCCCCATACCCCTTGATCCCTTTAGCCTTAAGAAATATATCCAACTCCTTCTTGAATATATTTAATGAATTGGCCTCTACTGCCTTCTGTGGTAGAGAATTCCACAGGCTCACCACTCTCTGGGTGAAGAAATTCCTCCTCATCTCTGTCCTAAATGGCTTGCCCCTTATCCTTAGACTGTGACCCCTGGTTCTGGATTCCCCGACCATCGGGAACATCCTCCCTGCATCTAATCTGTCTAGTCTTGAGAATTTTATAAGTTTCAATGAGATCCCCTCTCATTCTTCTAAACTGCAGCGTGTACAAGCCCAATCGACCCAATCTCTCCTCATATGCCACTCCCGCCATCCCAGGTATCAGCCTGGTGAATCTTCGCTGCACTCCTTCCATGGCAAGAACATCTTTCCTCAGATAAGGCGACCAAAACTGCACACAATACTCGATGTGGTTTCACCAATGCCCTGTACAACTGCAGCAAGACATCCTTGTTCCTGTACTCGAACCCTCTCGCTACGAAGGCCAACATACCATTTCCCTGTTTAAAATCATGAAAGATTTAGATAGAGTAAATAAAGAAAAAAACTGTTTCCAGTGGCTGAAGGGCCAATAACGAGGGTACAGATTGAAGGTGGTTGGCAACAGAACCAAATATGAGGAAACACTTTTTCACGCAACGAGTGGTTAGGATTTGGAATGCGGTGCTCGCTCGGGTGGTGGATACAGATTCAACAGTGGCCTTCAAAAGGGAAATTAATAAATACTTGAAGGAGAAAAAAATTGTAGGGATCTGGGGAAGAGCGGGGGAGTGGGACTGACTGGTTGCTCTTCGAAAGAGCCGGCGTAGACTCGATGGGCCGAATGGCCTCCTCCTGGGCTGTACTATTCTGTGAAATCAATTATGACTACTCCCATTTTCCCAGTCCTTTCTAAAGTCCTGAAAGCCTGGAATATTTTGCTCCCAGTCACACCCAGCTTGTAGCCAGGTCTCTCTAATGGCTACTACGCCATAGCCTTTAAGCTGAACGCGTGCTTCTAATTTCCTGGTATAATTCCCTATTGGACGTGCCTTGGTGTAGCGTTCTTATTTGGGTCACTGCCCCGATCCAGCTCACATACCCGATGGGATTTCTCTCACTTTCTTATTTTTCATCGCTTCTGTTTTATTCACATCAGGTATATTTTAATTACTTCCTATACTTTCTTTTGAACCCAAGAGTATTTATATTGTCTTTATCACTTTTTGTACCATGACGACACAAAGCTGGGTGGGCGTGTATGCTGTGAGGAGGATGCCGAGAAACTCCAGTATGATTTGGACAGGTTGGGTGATTGGGCAGATGCACGGCAGATGCAGTATAATGTGGATAAATGTGAGGTTATCCACTTCGGTGGCAAAAACAGGAAGGCAGATTATTATCTGAATGGCAATAGATTGGGAGAAGGGGAAGTGCAACGAGACCTGGGTGTCCTTGTGCACCAGTCGCTGAAGGTAAGCATGCAGGTGCAGCAGGCAGTTAAGAAGGCAAATGATTTGTTGGCCTTCGTAGCGAGAGGGTTTGAGTACAGGAACAAGGATGTCTTGCTGCAGTTGTAAAGGGCCTTGGTGAGACCACATCTTGAGTATTGTGTGCAGTTTTGGTCACCTTATCTGAGGAAGGATGTTCTTGCCATGAAGGGAGTGCAGCGAAGATTCACCAGACTGATACCTGGGATGGCAGGAATGACGTATGAAGAGAGATTGGGTCGATTGGGCTTATATTTGCTAGAGTTTAGAAGAATGAGAGGGGATCTCATTGAAACTTATAAAATTCTAACAGGACTAGATGCAGGAAGGATGTTCCCGATGGCGGGGGAGTCCAGAACCAGGGGTCACAGTCTCTAAGGATAAGGGGTAAGCCATTTAGGACTGAGATGAGGAGGAATTTCTTCACCCAGAGAGTGGTGAACCTGTGGAATTCTCTGCCACACAGGGCAGTTGAGGCCAATTCATTAAATATATTCAAGAAGGAGTTGGATATATTTCTTGAGGCTAAAGGGATCAAGGGATATGGGGAGAAAGCAGGGACAGGGTACTGAGTTTGGATGATCAGCCATGATCTCATTGAATGGCAGAACAGGCTCGAGGGGCTGGATGGCCTACTCCTGCTCCTATCTTCTATGTTTCTATGACCTTTGCTCTCATCCCCATTTCTTATTTTAGGCTTTCATTTTTACTAATATTTCTACCTGAAACCTCTCCGTCCCCCACCCCTCCCCCTCTTTAGTGGTTTAAAGTCCTCAGTTTAATGTCTCATCCAAAAAAAAGGCAGCTCCATCAGCGCCAGCCTGGATTCTGCGCTCAAGCCTGCTCCGCCATTCAATAAGATCATGGCTGATCATCGACCTCAGCTCCACTTTCTAGCCCGATCCCCATATCCCTCGATTCCCTTAGCGCCCAAAAATCTATCGATCTCAGCCTTGAATATACTCAACGACTCAGCATCCACAGCCCTCTGGGGTAGAGAATTCCAAAGATTCACAACCCTCTGAGTGAAGAAATTCCTCAAGTCAGTACTAAATGGCCGACCCCTTATCCTGAGACTGTGCCCCCTGGTTTGAGACTCTCCAGCCAGGAGAAACAACCTCTCAGCATCTACCCTGTCAATTCCTCTAAGAATTTTATTTGCATCAATGAGATCCCCTCTCATTCTTCTAAACTCCAGAGAGTATAGGCCCATTCTACACAATCTCTCATCATAGGACAGCCCCCTCATCCCAGGAATCAATCTAGTGAACCTTCGTTGCACCGCCTCGAAGGCAAGTATATCCTTCCTTAGGCAAGGAGACCAAAAGTGTACACCGTACTCCAGGTGTGGTCTCACCAAAGCCCCATGTACTTGCTGCAAGACTTGCTTACTTTTATATTTCAAACCCCTTGCAATAAAGGCTACCATTTGCCTTCCTAATTGCTTTTTATTCCTCCTGAATTTCCTGTTGAATTTATTAGTATATAATGGGCCGTATTTTGCAACTCCCAGAGTTTTGGGTTTAGGCACGTGAAGCCCCGGGAGATGGGGCTTCGGCGGGTGGAGTTGCACAACTTCTGTCCGTTGAACGCCTGTCAAATTCTTACAGCTGGTAAAAGCAGGGAAAGGCCTGCTTTTACCAGCATGAGAGTTTTAAAAAATAGAAAAATAAAATTTTATCACTCATTTATAAATTAAAAAAATACTCTTCAATAAAATGTTTATTTTTAGCCCTGTGAAAACATTTTTTTCCCCAGCCTCGATAGCACCGAATGGCGGAACATTCTCGAGGGGCAAATGTGGGAGCATCTTCACCACGCGGACTGCAGTGGTTCACAAAGAAGGCTCACCACCACATTCTCAAGGGGCAACTAGGCCAGCAACACCCATATCACGAGAATCAATTACAAAAATCCTCCGTGACCGTGAGTCAGTGACTTTCAAAAAGTAAAACGCGAACAAAAATGAATTTTCTTTTGTCACAGGCGTCTTATCAAATCCTCAGGATATCCTAAAGTACTTCACAGCTAACAAATTACTATTTTTGAAGTATCGTCACTGTTGTTTCACAGGCAAATATGGCTCTCAATTTGCACACTGCAAAATCCCATAAACAGCAATGACAAAAATGATTAGTCTTTTTTAGGGATGTTGGTTAAGGTATAAATATTGTCCAGGACACCAGGGAGAACACCCTGCGTGTCGCTGAAATAGTGCCATGGGATCTTTTACATCCACCCGAGGGGGCAGACGGGGCCTCAGTTTAATGTCTCATCCAAAAGACAGCACCTCCGACAGTGCAGCACTCCCTCAGTACTGCCCCTCCGACAGTGCAGCGCTCCCTCAGTACTGCCCCTCCGACAGTGCAGCGCTCCCTCAGTACTGCCCCCTCCGACAGTGCAGCGCTCCCTCAGTACTGCCCCCTCCGACAGTGCAGCGCTCCCTCAGTACTGCCCCCTCCGACAGTGCAGCGCTCTCTCAGTACTGGCCCTCCGACAGTGCAGCGCTCCCTCAGTACTGCCTCTCCGACAGTGCAGCACTCCCTTAGCACTGCACTGGTGTGTCAGCCTGGAGTTTGTGCTCCAGTCTCTGGAGTGGGACTTGAACCCACAACCCTCTGACTCGGAGAACATTACCATTGAGCCAAGGACAAACCACAAGGGACAAACCACCGCACGGGGCCAGAACAGCAGCCGGAGCGCGGCAACTCAACGGAGGCCGCACGGGGCCAGAACGGAGGTCGGAGCGCGAGTCCTCAATGGAGGCCGCACGGGGCCAGAACAGCAGCCGGAGCGCGGCGACTCAACGGAGGCCGCACAGGGCCAGGACGGAGTGCGACTCCTGAACGGCGGCCGGAACACAGGACCGTAAACCAGGGAAAGGCCCGAGGAGCCGGGCCGAGACAGAGGCCTGGAGACCTCTGAGGGAGAGGGGAGCAGCCCGAAGGCACCAGCTCCCAGACGCAGACAGTGAGTACGGGTCCTGGGGAGGGAGCCTGAAGCCAGGGAAAGGCCCGAGGAGCCGGGCCAAGACAGAGACCTCCGAAGGGGAGGGGAGCAGCCGGGAGACACCAAATCCCAGACGCAGACCAGGACAGTGAGTACGGGGCCTGGGGAGGGCCTGGAGAGCGAGCGAGCCCGGGGCCTGGGAAAGTTCACGAGCCGGGAGAGGGAAACACCAAACCCGGGGCCCCAGAAAAGCTTATTCTAAGGTCAACAATAATTTCTACCTCTACAATACTAAAAATGAGCGAATCAGAGGAGCCACACCAGCTCCCGAGGCACACAGAGCAAACTCTTCCAGATTCCCCCCCAACACCAAAAAAAATGCTAAAAAATCGCTCAAGCAAGATCAGCTGAGAGCAAAACCAGAAACTCTTTTTGCTGACTGGTACAGCACTGGGAAAAAGTGTAATCTCATTTTTTACTCAGATCAGTCAGCGGCTTGGATCACAGCAATAAAATCACACTATACCAGGGTTAAGCAGGAAAGAACCGCTAATGGGTCCAAACTGAAAATTAAGAAACCAGGGGACCCGGACAGTGCAACCACGACTGTCAACATGTACGATAACGAAACAATATTGGTGCAAGGCAACCTCGACGACTTTGAAACGGCCTTCAAGACACTGAAAGAAATAACGGAGGGGAAGGAACAGCCCCAGAGTGGCTAACAGGGAAAAAGCGACTTGCACTCCCCCCACCATTGACAACTCACCAGGAGTAAATCAGCCTGGTCAGGAGGTGAACGAGCCACACAGTTCTAACCAGACACTCACCCCGGGGCCCCACAGCCACATGGTACAGTTGACCAACCCCAGCGTAATTACCAGGGAGGAAGCCACACATACTCCCCCTATCACTTCCAGCTCACCAAGAGAAGAGCAGCCTAGCCAGGAAGTGAGTGAGCCCTCCAGCGCCGACCGGACACACACCCTGGGATCACACAGCCAGATACAACTAAAGGATAAATTTAACCAGTTGGAGACAGAGCTGGTTAAACTTAGAGAGGAGGTCCTTAAACTGAAACATGAACAAAAGCAAGAGAGGGAGAGATACAGGAGAGAGCGGAATCTACTTGGGAATCAGGTGAAAGAGCTGCAGAAAAACAAAGAGAGCCATAGGGGAGAGATAGCACCATTAGACCAGCAGCCAGAGGCTAGAGATAAGACAATACAGAGCCCGACTGAACAGCTGCACTCCCACATTGAACAGCAGCAGACACACAATACAGGGGGTGCCACACAGACCGACCAGCATACTGAAGCTCAGTCTTCCCCCACCACTGTGGAACCACAAGCGAGCCGCTCACAAGAGGGGCGCACACACCAGACACGACCACCCCAGTCCAACACACAATCTATGAGTCCAGGCGAAAGCCACCAGACAGTAAACACCAACAAGGCTGACATCGTAATACTCATAGACTCAAATGGGAAATTTCTATGGGAGAAAAAGCTCTTCCCTAGACATATAGTAAAAAAGATCCGGTGCCCAACAACAGACAGAGCCCTGGAATGGCTGACCAAAACCCGATTAGGCTCCCCCCAACACATAATACACACTGGCACAAATGACCTAAAGGCCCAGCAGAAAGGGGTAGCAACATCGCTCAGAGCAGCGATTGAGAAGGCAAGCAATACATTCCCAAACACTAGAATCACTGTTTCCACAATATTGCCGAGAACAGACTTTAACAACAAAACAATTCGTGAGATAAATGCCAGCATAGCAAGAGACTGTGAATTAAAACACAACGTGCACCTGGCCCAACACCCCACCCTCGATGTGGAATGTCTTCACGACCGCGTCCATATCCACAGGAAACGAATACCGATCTTTGCTAAAGCCCTGAAGGACGTCGCTTTTAACCGGGTCCATACCCAGACTCCAGGAGGAACCCCCCCCCCGACCACCAGAGATCAGCGGGGTACATACCAGGACTACTACAGAGACCACCACCACACCAACCGGGACCAGAGAGGATCCCCATACACAACATCAGACCTGCACCACTCCTGTCCTACAGGGGAACAGGACCGCCCCCAGCCAGACAGAGGGAGGGAGAGATGCACAGGGCGTACGCAATACCTCAGGCAGAGACAATCCATTAAGAGACACTAGGCAGACGTGCAGCAGCATCTACTTCCGCCTTATGGATCAGAAAATGAAAAAAAAAATTAAGGACTAGTTACTAGAAAGAGTTGTAACCAAGTAGTATTAGCATTTATAGACAATTGAGATGATCTTTTTTTCCCCCATTTAGACACGACAAACACATATCATTCTTTAACCTATCATAGTAAAAGATCAAACTTAACATGAAATCCTTATATATTTCGACCTGGAATATCCAAGGTCTACGCTCTTCGGTGCTCGACGTGAAGAGGACCCCAGAGTTCATAGATGAAACTAAAGATCTGGATATTATCATTCTACAGGAAACTTGGCATAGAGGAGAAGGACACACTGGCTGTCCCCAAGGGTACACAGAGCTGGTGGTCCCCTCCAATAAATTGCCAGGAGTAACCCAAGGCAGAGACTCTGGAGGCATACTGATTTGGTTTAAAACAGAGCTTAAGAATTGCATCAAATTTATAAAAAAGGGCGAAAACCACATGTGACTCAAAATTGAGAGGGGGATTATCTCTAACACTCAAGATGTTTTCATTTGCGCACTCTATAGCCCCCCAATGGAATCCCCGTACTTTAAAGAGGACACCATCTCCAACATTGAGAGGGAGATTATCCAATTCCAGGCCCAGGGGAACGTGTTGATCTGTGGTGACCTCAATTCAAGAACTGGCGAAGAACCAGACTTCACCAATAATCAGGGAAACAATTACATATTCAGGAATAACCACTTCGATAGCCCTTCCCATCCATACAGGCATAACTGCGACAAACAGACAAATACTAACGGAAAACAGCTCCTGCAGCTCTGTCGAAGCCTGGGTCTGTACATTGTCAATGGTAGGTTCATGGGAGACCTCCTAGGAAGATCGACCTATTGCTCACCTCTTGGCTGTAGCACCGTAGACTATATGATTACGGATTTGGACCCATCCTCTTTCAGAGCATTCACAGTCAAACCACAAACAACACTGTCAGACCACAGTCAAATTACTATGTATCTTAAAAAGACAGAAACAACCAACACAGAAACACAACCCAGTAAGCTGTGCAACACCAAAAAATCGTACAGATGGGCCAAAAACAGCACGGAAAAATACCAGAAAGCAATTAGCAATCAATCAACTCAAGCTCTCTTGGACACCTTTCTGGAAAACATATACACTCACAATAAAGAAGGCGTAAACCGGGCAGTGAATAACCTAAATAATATTTTTGATAATTTGGCAACAAGGTCAAACTTGAAAGCTCGCAAGAACAAACCCAAAACAAAAAACTATGAAAAATGGTTTGACCCAGATTGCCATAACATGAGGAAAAAACTTAGAAAAATATCAAACCAAAAACACAGACATCCAGAAAACGAGGAATTACGCCTTACTTATTGTCAGACACTAACACAATACAGAAACACACTCAGAACCAAAAAAGAGCAGTATATTAAGAATACACTCAGCTCCATTGAGGAATCCATTGATTCCAATTGTTTCTGGGACAACTGGAATACATTACACAAAAAACAACACGATGAATTGGCCATTCAAAATGGAGACACATGGGAAAATCACTTTGAAAAATTATACCAGAAAAATACACTAAGGCCAGAGCAATACCAAATATGCAAAAAACTGCAAAAGCTCGAAATGGCCATAAAAGATAACCAAAACCCGCTAGACTCCATAATAACAGAAAAACTATTTGAAAAACTCAAGGACCTGCGACCAGGAAAAGCTTGCGGTGCAGACGGCATACTAAGCGAGATGATTAAACACACAGACGATAAAATGAAACTGGCTATCCTAAAACTCTTCAACTTGGTTCTGAGTGTCGGTTACTTCCCTGATATCTGGAACAAAGGACTCATAACGCCCATATACAAAAGTGGGGACAAAGTCGACCCAAATAACTATCGAGGCATCTGTGTAAACAGTAACCTGGGGAAGGTATTCTGTATCATAAACAAAAGACTTATAAACTTCCTTGAGGAGCACAATGTCTTGAGTAAAAGCCAAATTGGATTCCTACCAAACTATAGATCAGATCATATCTTCACCCTACAGACCCTAATTGACAAACATGTTCATCAAAACAAAAGCAAAATCTACACATGCTTTATAGATTTCCAGAAGGCTTTCGATTCCATCTGGCACGACGGTCTATTCCTGAAACTTATCGAAAGCGGGGTAGGGGGAAAAACCATATGATGTAATTAAATCAATGTAACAAACAATAAATGTGCAGTTAAAATTGGAGACAAACAAAATACTTCCCACAGGGGCGGGGAGTGACGCAGGGCTCGCCCATCTCACCGACACTCTTTAATATTTACATAAATGAATTGGCAAAACTACTTGAACAATCTACAGAGCACCCGGCCTCACCCTATATGAATCCAAGGTTAAATTCCTCCTCTATGCAGATGACCTGGTTCTGCTGTCACCAACAAAGGAGGGTCTACAGCAGAACCTGGATCTGCTGGAGTCGTTCTGCCAGACCTGGGCCCCGACAATAAATCCCCAAAAAACCAAAGTCCTTGTGTTCCAGCAAAGATCCAGACATCAGGGACCCAAAATAAATTTCACACTAGGAACAACCAAAATTGAACAAACCACTAACTACACATACTTGGGCTTAAAAATCAGTTCTAAGGGAAATTTTCATCTGGCGGTGAATGAACTGAAAGAGAAAGCAAGAAGGGCTTTCTATGCCATTAAAAAATCAATCCAAATAGGAATCCCAATTAGCATTTGGCTCAAAATTTTTAAATCAGTAATTGAACCAATTGCACTCTATGGCAGTGAGGTGTGGGGACCGCTAACACAACAAGAATTTGCCAAATGGGACAAACACCCTGAAATGCCAAGAGAGGACCATAAAGAAGAATATCCTCAGTCAACTAGTGATGCGCTATCAATTACTCATAAAAGACTGAGAGTTAGAAGAGTAACCAAAGGCTTTTATTAACAACAGAATGGAGGTCTGCCTCGAGTGGTCGACCGGTCCAGGATACAAGGGCTGGGGAGCAGTCACCTTTATACTAGGACCTGTGGGAGGAGTCAGCCGAGGCATGTCCAGGCATGTACACAGTGGAATACAAACAGGAATACAAACAGTGGTTTACCACAACTAGTCCTGGGACTCAGTGAAGTAACTACTAACACTAACCAGCCCCAGGACAGTGACAGCGTAACACAAAGAATTCGACCCAACACAATCGTCACTAAGCAAAAGGGAAAATATCTGTCATATTGGGCAGAAACAACAAAAACCCAAAACAAACTCAATTGCTACTTGGCCCTAAACAGACAATACAACATGGCTGATTACCTGACCATGGTAAAGGATAGCAAACTGAGAAAAGCCTTGACAATGTACAGACTTAGTGAACATAGTCTGGCGATCGAAAAAGGTAGACACAGGCAGACCCGGCTACCAAGAGAGGACAGGATATGCTCTCACTGCAGTCAGGGAGTGGTGGAGACAGAGATGCACTTCCTCACAGCTTGTAGAAAATATCAGGGCATAAGGGAGAATTTCTACCCAAAATTCACAAAAATATGCCCGGAATTCAGAAATTTGAATGACGACCAAAAACTCCCATATCTACTAGGGGAAGAGAGAAATTGTGTAACCTTAGCGGCACACTATGTTACAGCTTGCCATAAACAGAGGGACAACCACTAAATATAAGAAAAGAGTATATACAAATTATATGAATGTATATTTATACACTCAGGGATATGTATATTTATACACTCAGGGATATGTATATTTATACACTCAGGGATATGTATATTTATACACTGTATGGATAGATCTGTATTTATGTGTTCAACCCTGAATGTTTTTCGATGCTTTGGCAACATAAGATGTACCTTGTCATGCCAATAAAGCGATTTGAATTTGAATTTGACTCCTTTGGGCACCACAACCAGCATCCTAGAGGACCCAGTGCGCCAATCCACCCCACCCGGCACAGCAACCGGAGGTGGGTATCTGGGTTAGCGGGGGAGGGTAGAAGGCAACACCAAAGACCCCAGGGCCAACAAACAAAGGTGACTCAAAGGGGGCCCCACAAGACTCCCCCAGCCCCACGACAGATATTTGGCCTCCTCCTATCCTTCCATTGCTTATTCTGCTTCCCCACCATATCCTGTCCGTCAGTCCACTCCCCTTATATACTTCTCTGTCCTGCTCCTAGTACCCCAACTCCAGTCATCCTTCCCCTACCCCTATCCTTCCATCTCTCATGCTTTCTCTCCCCTCCCCATTCACCCTCCATCCCCCACCCCTTATATCCCGCCTCATCGTATTCCTCTCCCCTCTCCAACTCCTCCCCATCACCCATTCATCCCCCCATCCCCCTCATTTCCCCAGCACCCCCTCATTTCCCCAGCACCCCCTCCTCCCCCCACATTTCCCCTGCCCCCCTCACTTCCCATCTCCCAACCCTCCTGTCCCCCTCACGCCCTCTCCCCCACCCCCCTCCTGTCCCCCTCCCCCACCCCCCTCACGTCCCACACCCCCCCACGTC
Organism: Somniosus microcephalus; assembly: GCF_052327205.1. NCBI lineage: Eukaryota > Metazoa > Chordata > Chondrichthyes > Squaliformes > Somniosidae > Somniosus > Somniosus microcephalus. Next base: position 367,836,767 of record NC_140989.1, read on the forward strand.
CCACACACCCTCACGTCCCTCCCCCCCCACGACCCCAACACCACGTCCCCCCACCCCCTCACGTCCCCCTCCCCCACCCACCCCCCTCACGTCCCTCTCCCTCCCACCCCCCCCACGTCCCTCTCCCCCCCCACGTCCCGCTCCCCCCACCCCCCCCCACGTCCCTCTCCCCCCACGTCCCTCTCCACCCACCCCCCCCACGTCCCTCTCCACCCACCCCCCCAGTCCCTCTCCACCCAACGTCCCTCTTCACCCACCCCCCCGTCCCTCTCCCCCCCACGTCCCTCTCCACCCACCCCCCCACGTCCCTCTCCACCCACCCCCACGTCCCTCTCCACCCACCCCCCCACGTCCCTCTCCACCCATCCCCCCGTCCCTCTCCACCCACCCCCCCCACGTCCCTCTCTCCCCCCACCCCCCCCACGTCCCTCTCTCCCCCCACCCCCCCAAGTCCCTCTCCCCCCCACCCCCTCACGTCCCTCTCTCCTCCCACCCCCCCCAGTCCCTCTCCCCCCCCACCCCCTCTCCCCCCACCCCCCCAAGTCCCTCTCTCCCCCACCCCCCAAGTCCCTCTCTCCCTCTCCCCCACACCCCCCCAAGTCCCTCTCTCCCTCTCCCCCCCACCCCCCCAAGTCCCTCTCAATTCAATTTTTTCAATTCAATTCAATTCAATTCAAATCACTTTATTGGCATGACAAGGTACATCTTATGTTGCCAAAGCATCAAAACACATTCCCCCCAAGTCCCTCTCTCCCTCTTCCACCCACCCCCCCTCAAGTCCCTCTCCCCCCCACCCCCCCTCAAGTCCCTCTCCCCACCCACCCCCCCACGTCCCTCTCCCCCCCCCACGCCCCTCTCCCCCCCACGCCCCTCCCCCCCCACCCCCCCTCACGTCCCTCTCCCCTCACGTCCCTCTCCCCCCCACCCCCCCACATCCCTCTCCCCCCCACGTCCCTCTCCCCCCACGCCCCGCCCCTCTCCCCCACACGCCCCCCCACGCCCCTCTCCCCCCCCCGCCACGCCCCTCTCCCTCCCACGCCTCTCCCTCCCACGCCCCTCTCCCCCACACCCCCCTCTTCCCCCACACACCCCCACGCCCCTCTCCCCCCCCACACCCCCCTCTCCCCCACACCCCTCTCCCACACCCCCCTCTCCCCCACACCCCCCCACGCCCCTCTCCCCCACACGCCCCTCTCCCCCACCCCCCCTCTTCCCCCACACACCCCCACGCCCCTCTCCCCCACACCCCGCTCTCCCCCACACCCCTCTCCCCCACACCCCCCTCTCCCCCACCCCCCCCCCACGCCCCTCTCCCCCACACGCCCCTCCCCCACGCCCCTCTCCCCCACGTCCCTCTCCCCCACACCCCCCCACGTCCCTCTCCCCCACACCCCCCCCACGTCCCTCTCCCCCACACCCCCCCACGTCCCTCTCCCCCACACCCCCCCACGTCCCTCTCCCCCACACCCCCCCACGTCCCTCTCCCCCACATCCCCCCACGTCCCTCTCCCCCACGTCCCTCTCCCCCCCACGTCCCTCTCCCCCACACCCCCCCACGTCCCTCTCCCCCACACCCCCCACGTCCCTCTCCCCCACACCCCCCCACGTCCCTCTCCCCCACACGTCCCTCTCCCCCACACCCCCCCACGTCCCTCTCCCCCACACCCCCCCACGTCCCTCTCCCCCACATCCCCCCAATCCCCCCACGTCCCTCTCCCCCACACGTCCCTCTCCCCCACACCCCCCCACGTCCCTCTCCCCCACACCCCCCCACGTCCCTCTCCCCCACACGTCCCTCTCCCCCACACCCCCCCACGTCCCTCTCCCCCACACCCCCCCACGTCCCTCTCCCCCACACCCCCCCACGTCCCTCTCCCCCACATCCCCCCAATCCCCCCACGTCCCTCTCCCCCACACCCCCCCACGTCCCTCTCCCCCACACCCCCCCACGTCCCTCTCCCCCACACCCCCCCACGTCCCTCTCCCCCACACCCCCCCACGTCCCTCTCCCCCACACCCCCCCACGTCCCTCTCCCCCACACCCCTCTCCCCCACACCACCCCACGTCCCTCTCCCCCACGCCCCTCTCCCCCACACCCCCCCACGCCCCCACGTCCCTCTCCCCCACACCCCCCACGTCCCTCTCCCCCACACGCCCCCACGTCCCTCTCCCCCACACGCCCCCACGTCCCTCTCCCCCACACGCCCCCACGTCCCTCTCCCCCACACCCCCCCACGTCCCTCTCCCCCACACGCCCCCATGTCCCTCTCCCCCACACCCCCCCACGTCCCTCTCCCCCACACCCCCCACGTCCCTCTCCCGCCCCACGTCCCTCTCCCCCACACCCCCCCACGTCTCTCCCCCACGTCCCTCTCCCCCACGCCCCTCTCCCCCACGCCCCCCACGTCCCTCTCCCCCACGCCCCCCACGTCCCTCTCCCCCACGCCCCCCACGTCCCTCTCCCCCACACGTCCCTCTCCCCCACGCCCCTCTCCCCACGTCCCTCTCCCCCACGCCCCCCCACGTCCCTCTCCCCCACGCCCCCCACGTCCATCTCCCCCACGCCCCTCTCCCCCACGCCGCCCCACGTCCCTCTCCCCCACGTCCCTTTCCCCCACGCCCCTCTCCCCCACGCCCCCCTCCCCCACGTCCCTCTCCGCCACGCCCCTCTCCCCCACGTCCCTCTCCCCCACGCCCCCCCACGTCCCTCTCCCCCACGCCCCTCTCCCCCACGCCCCCCCACGTCCCTCTCCCCCACACCCCCCCACGTCCCTCTCCCCCACATCCCCCCAATCCCCCCACGTCCCTCTCCCCCACACCCCCCCACGTCCCCCTCCCCCACGTCCCTCTCCCCCACGCCCCTCTCCCCCACGTCCCTCTCCCCCACGCCCCCCCCACGTCCCTCTCCCCCACGCCCCCCCACGTCCCTCTCCCCCACGCCCCCCCACGTCCCTCTCCCCCACGCCCCCCCACGTCCCTCTCCCCCACGTCCCTCTCCCCCACGTCCCTCTCCCCCACGCCCCCCCACGTCCCTCTCCCCCACATCCCCCCACGTCCCTCTCCCCCACACCCCCCCACGTCCCTCTCTCCCACATCCCCCCAATCCCCCCACGTCCCTCTCCCCCACACCCCCCCACGTCCCTCTCCCCCACACCCCCCCACGTCCCTCTCCCCCACGTCCCTCTCCGCCACACCCCCCCACGTCCCTCTCCCCCACACCCCCCCACGTCCCTCTCCCCCACACCCCCCCACGTCCCTCTCCCCCACCCCCCCCACGTCCCTCTCCCCCACAGCCCTCTCCCCCACGTCCCTCTCCCCCACACCCCTCTCCCCCACACCACCCCACGTCCCTCTCCCCCACGCCCCTCTCCCCCACGCCCCCCACGTCCCTCTCCCCCACACGCCCCCACGTCCCTCTCCCCCACACGCCCCCACGTCCCTCTCCCCCCACACCCCCCACGTCCCTCTCCCCCACACGCCCCCACGTCCCTCTCCCCCACACGCCCCCACGTCCCTCTCCCCCACACCCCCCCACGTCCCTCTCCCCCACACCCCCCCACGTCCCTCTCCCGCCCCACGTCCCTCTCCCCCACACCCCCCCAAGTCCCTCTCCCCCACACCCCCCCACGTCCCTCTCCCGCCCCACGTCCCTCTCCCCCACACCCCCCCACGTCCCTCTCCCCCACACCCCCCCACGTCCCTCTCCCGCCCCACGTCCCTCTCCCCCACACCCCCCCAAGTCCCTCTCCCCCACACCCCCCCACGTCCCTCTCCCGCCCCACGTCCCTCTCCCCCACACCCCCCCAAGTCCCTCTCCCCCACACCCCCCCACGTCCCTCTCCCGCCCCACGTCCCTCTCCCCCACACCCCCCCACGTCTCTCCCCCACGCCCCTCTCCCCCACGTCCCTCTCCCCCACGCCCCCCACGTCCCTCTCCCCCACGCCCCCCCACGTCCCTCTCCCCCACGCCCCCCCACGTCCCTCTCCCCACGTCCCTCTCCCCCACGCCCCCCCACGTCCCTCTCCCCACGTCCCTCTCCCCCACGCCCCCCCACGTCCCTCTCCCCCACGCCCCCCCACGTCCATCTCCCCCACGCCCCTCTCCCCCACGCCGCCCCACGTCCCTCTCCCCCACGTCCCTTTCCCCCACGCCCCTCTCCCCCACGCCCCCCTCCCCCACGTCCCTCTCCCCCACGCCCCTCTCCCCCACGTCCCTCTCCCCCACGTCCCTCTCCCCCACGCCCCCCCACGTCCCTCTCCCCCACGCCCCCCCACGTCCCTCTCCCCCACGCCCCCCCACGTCCCTCTCCCCCACGCCCCCCCACGTCCCTCTCCCCCACACCCCCCCACGTTCCCCTCCCCCCACGTCCCTCTCCCCCACGCCCCTCACCCCACGTCCCTCTCCCCCACGTCCCTCTCCCCACGCCCCCCCACGTCCCTCTCCCCCACGTCCCTCTCCCCCACACCCCCCCACGTCCCTCTCCCCCACATCCCCCCAATCCCCCCACGTCCCTCTCCCCCACACCCCCACCCCCCCCCACGTCCCTCTCCCCCACGTCCCTCTCCGCCACACCCCCCCACGTCCCTCTCCCCCACACCCCCCCCACGTCCCTCTCCCCCACACGTCCCTCTCCCCCACACCCCCCCACGTCCCTCTCCCCCACACCCCTCTCCCCCACATCCCTCTCCCCCACACCCCTCTCCCCCACACCACCCCACGTCCCTCTCCCCCACGCCCCTCTCCCCCACACCCCCCCCACGTCCCTCTCCCCCACACGCCCCCACGTCCCTCTCCCCCACACCCCCCACGTCCCTCTCCCCCACACGCCCCCACGTCCCTCTCCCCCACACGCCCCCACGTCCCTCTCCCCCACACCCCCCCACGTCCCTCTCCCCCACACGTCCCTCTCCCGCCCCCGTCCCTCTCCCCCACACCCCCCCAAGTCCCTCTCCCCCACACCCCCCCACGTCCCTCTCCCGCCCCACGTCCCTCTCCCCCACACCCCCCCAAGTCCCTCTCCCCCACACCCCCCCCACGTCCCTCTCCCGCCCCACGTCCCTCTCCCCCACACCCCCCCCACGTCTCTCCCCCACGCCCCTCTCCCCCACGTCCCTCTCCCCCACGCCCCCCCCACGTCCCTCTCCCCCACGCCCCCCCACGTCCCTCTCCCCACGTCCCCCCACGTCCCTCTCCCCCCTCTCCCCCACGCCCCCCCACGTCCATCTCCCCCACGCCCCTCTCCCCCACGCCCCTCTCCCCCACGCCGCCCCACGTCCCTCTCCCCCACGTCCCCCTCCCCACGTCCCTCTCCCCCACGCCCCTCTCCCCCACGTCCCTCTCCCCCACGTCCCTCTCCCCCACGTCCCTCTCCCCCACACCCCCCCACGTCCCTCTCCCCCACATCCCCCCAATCCCCCCACGTCCCTCTCCCCCACACCCCCCCACGTCCCCCTCCCCCACGTCCCTCTCCCCCACGTCCCTCTCCCCCACGCCCCCCCACGTCCCTCTCCCCCACGCCCCCCCACGTCCCTCTCCCCCACATCCCCCACGTCCCTCTCCCCCACATCCCCCCACGTCCCTCTCCCCCACACGTCCCTCTCCCCCACATCCCCCCAATCCCCCCACGTCCCTCTCCCCCACACCCCCCCACGTCCCTCTCCCCCACGCCCCCACGTCCCTCTCCCCACGCCCCCCACGTCCCTCTCCCCCACGCCCCTCTCCCCACGTCCCTCTCCCCCACGCCCCCCCACGTCCCTCTCCCCCACGCCCCCCCACGTCCATCTCCCCCACGCCCCTCTCCCCCACGCCGCCCCACGTCCCTCTCCCCCACGTCCCTTTCCCCCACGCCCCTCTCCCCCACGCCCCCCTCCCCCACGCCCCTCTCCCCCACGTCCCTCTCCCCCACGTCCCTCTCCCCCACGCCCCCCCACGTCCCTCTCCCCCACGCCCCCCCACGTCCCTCTCCCCCACGCCCCCCCACGTCCCTCTCCCCCACGCCCCCCCACGTCCCTCTCCCCCACACCCCCCCACGTCCCTCTCCCCCACATCCCCCCAATCCCCCCACGTCCCTCTCCCCCACACCCCCCCACGTCCCCTCCCCCACGTCCCTCTCCCCCACACCCCCCCACGTCCCCCTCCCCCACGTCCCTCTCCCCCACGTCCCTCTCCCCCACGCCCCCCCACGTCCCTCTCCCCCACGCCCCCCCACGTCCCTCTCCCCCACGCCCCCCCACGTCCCTCTCCCCCACGCCCCCCCACGTCCCTCTCCCCCACGTCCCTCTCCCCCACATCCCCCCACACCCCCCCACGTCCCTCTCCCCCACACCCCCCCACGTCCCTCTCCCCCACATCCCCCCAATCCCCCCACGTCCCTCTCCCCCACGCCCCCCCACGTCCCTCTCCCCCACGCCCCCCCACGTCCCTCTCCCCCACGCCCCCCACGTCCCTCTCCCCCACGCCCCCCCACGTCCCTCTCCCCCACGCCCCCCCACGTCCCTCTCCCCCACGTCCCTCTCCCCCACGTCCCTCTCCCCCACACCCCCCCACGTCCCTCTCCCCCACATCCCCCCAATCCCCCCACGTCCCTCTCCCCCACACCCCCCCACGTCCCCCTCCCCCACACCCCCCCACGTCCCCCTCCCCCACGTCCCTCTCCCCCACGCCCCCCCACGTCCCTCTCCCCCACGTCCCTCTCCCCCACGTCCCCCCACGTCCCTCTCCCCCACACCCCCCCCACGTCCCTCTCCCCCCACATCCCCCCAATCCCCCCACGTCCCTCTCCCCCACACCCCCCCACGTCCCTCTCCCCCACGTCCCTCTCCCCCACGTCCCGCCCCCCCACGTCCCTCTCCCCCACGCCCCCCCACGTCCCTCTCCCCCACGCCCCCCCACGTCCCTCTCCCCCACACCCCCCCACGTCCCTCTCCCCCACATCCCCCCACACCCCCCCACGTCCCTCTCCCCCACACCCCCCCACGTCCCTCTCCCCCACACCCCCCCACGTCCCTCTCCCCCACATCCCCCCAATCCCCCCACGTCCCTCTCCCCCACACCCCCCCACGTCCCTCTCCCCCACACCCCCCCACGTCCCTCTCCCCCACACCCCCCCACGTCCCTCTCCCCCACACCCCCCCACGTCCCTCTCCCCCACACCCCCCCACGTCCCTCTCCCCCACACCCCCCCACGTCCCTCTCCCCCACACCCCTCTCCCCCACGTCCCTCTCCCCCACACCCCTCTCCCCCACACCACCCCACGTCCCTCTCCCCCACACCCCTCTCCCCCACGTCCCTCTCCCCCACACCCCTCTCCCCCACACCCCCCCACGTCCCTCTCCCCCACACGCCCCCACGTCCCTCTCCCCCACACCCCCCACGTCCCTCTCCCCCACACCCCCCACGTCCCTCTCCCCCACACGCCCCCACGTCCCTCTCCCCCACACGCCCCCACGTCCCTCTCCCCCACACGCCCCCACGTCCCTCTCCCCCACACCCCCCCACGTCCCCACGTCCCTCTCCCCCACACGCCCCCACGTCCCTCTCCCCCACACCCCCCCACGTCCCTCTCCCCCACACCCCCCCACGTCCCTCTCCCCCACACGCCCCCACGTCCCTCTCCCCCACACCCCCCCACGTCCCTCTCCCCCACACGCCCCCCTCCCCCACACGCCCCCACGTCCCTCTCCCCCACACCCCCCCACGTCCCTCTCCCCCACACCCCCCCACGTCCCTCTCCCGCCCCACGTCCCTCTCCCCCACACGCCCCCACGTCCCTCTCCCCCACACCCCCCCACGTCCCTCTCCCCCACACCCCCCCACGTCCCTCTCCCCCACACCCCCCCACGTCCCTCTCCCGCCCCACGTCCCTCTCCCCCACACCCCCCCACGTCCCTCTCCCCCACACCCCCCCACGTCCCTCTCCCCCACACCCCCCCACGTCCCTCTCCCGCCCCACGTCCCTCTCCCCCACACCGCCCCACGTCTCTCCCCCACGTCCCTCTCCCCCACGTCCCTCTCCCCCACGCCCCCCACGTCCCTCTCCCCCACGCCCCCCACGTCCCTCTCCCCCACATCCCCCCAATCCCCCCACGTCCCTCTCCCCCACACCCCCCCACGTCCCCCTCCCCCACGTCCCTCTCCCCCACGCCCCTCTCCCCCACGTCCCTCTCCCCCACGCCCCCCCACGTCCCTCTCCCCCACATCCCCCCACGTCCCTCTCCCCCACATCCCCCCACGTCCCTCTCCCCCACATCCCCCCAATCCCCCCACGTCCCTCTCCCCCACGCCCCCCCCACGTCCCTCTCCCCCACGCCCCCCACGTCCCTCTCCCCCACGTCCCTCTCCCCCACGCCCCCCCACGTCCCTCTCCCCACGTCCCTCTCCCCCACGCCCCTCTCCCCCACGCCCCCCTCCCCCTCCCCCACGCCCCTCTCCCCCACGTCCCTCTCCCCCACGCCCCCCCACGTCCCTCTCCCCCACGCCCCCCCACGTCCTTCTCCCCCACGCCCCCCCACGTCCCTCTCCCCCACGCCCCTCTCCCCCACGTCCCTCTCCCCCACGCCCCTCTCCCCCACGTCCCTCTCCCCCACGCCCCTCTCCCCCACGTCCCTCTCCCCCACGTCCCTCTCCCCCACGCCCCTCTCCCCCACGTCCCTCTCCCCCACGTCCCTCTCCCCCACGTCCCTCTCCCCCACGCCCCCCCACGTCCCTCTCACCCCCCACGTCCCTCTCCCCCACGCCCCCCCACGTCCCTCTCCCCCACACCCCCCCACGTCCCTCTCCCCCACACCCCCCCACGTCCCTCTCCCCCACACCCCCCCACATCCCTCTCCCCCACATCCCCCCAAGTCCCTCTCCCCCACACCCCCCCACGTCCCTCTCCCCCACGTCCCTCTCCCCCACACCCCCCCACGTCCCTCTCCCCCACACCCCTCTCCCCCACACCCCTCTCCCCCACGTCCCTCTCCCCCACACCCCCCCACGTCCCTCTCCCCCACACCCCTCTCCCCCACGTCCCTCTCCCCCACGTCCCTCTCCCCCACACCCCTCTCCCCCACACCCCTCTCCCCCACACCCCTCTCCCCCACACCCCTCTCCCCCCACACCCCTCTCCCCCACACCACCCCACGTCCCTCTCCCCCACGCCCCTCTCCCCCACACCCCCCCACGTCCCTCTCCCCCACACGCCCCCACGTCCCTCTCCCCCACACGCCCCCACGTCCCTCTCCCCCACACCCCCCCACGTCCCTCTCCCCCACACCCCCACGTCCCTCTCCCCCACACGCCCCCACGTCCCTCTCCCCCACACCCCCCCACGTCCCTCTCCCCCACACCCCCCCACGTCCCTCTCCCCCACACGCCCCCACGTCCCTCTCCCCCACACCCCCCCACGTCCCTCTCCCCCACTCCCCCCCACGTCCCTCTCCCGCCCCACGTCCCTCTCCCCCACACCCCCCACGTCTCTCCCCCACGCCCCTCTCCCCCACGTCCCTCTCCCCCACGTCCCTCTCCCCCACGCCCCCCCACGTCCCTCTCCCCACGTCCCTCTCCCCACGTCCCTCTCCCCCACGCCCCTCTCCCCCACACGTCCCTCTCCCCCACGTCCCTTTCCCCCACGCCCCCCCCACCCACGTCCCTCTCCCCCACGCCCACCCACGTCCCTCTCCCCCACGCCCCCCCACGTCCCTCTCCCCCACACCCCCCCACGTCCCTCCCCCCCCACCCCCCCCGTCCCTCCCCCCCACCCCCCCCGTCCCTCTCCCCCACGCCCCTCTCCCCCACACCCCCCACGTCCCTCTCCCCCACGTCCCACACCCCCCCACGTCCCTCTCCCCCCCACCCCCCCTCTCCCCCACACCCCCCCACGTCCCTCTCCCCACGTCCCTCTCCCCCACACCCCTCTCCCCCACACCCCCTCACGTCCCTCTCCCCCACACCCCCCCCACGTCCCTCTCCCCCACACAATTCAAATCGCTTTATTGGCATGATAAGTTACATCTTATGTTGCCAAAGCATCAAAATACATTTATGGTTGAGCACATAAACGCAGTTCTATTCATAGTGTATAAACAGGTATATCCCTGAGTGTATAAATATACATTCGCATTGTTTATATATATTCTTTTCTTAGTTTACTGGTTGTCCCTCTGTTCATGGCAAGCTGTAACATAGTGTGCCGCCAGTGTTACACAGCTTCTCTCCTCTCCCAGTAGGAATGGGAGTTTTTGGTTGTCATTCAGATTTCTGAAATCAGGGCATATTTGTGAGAATTTTTGGTAGAAATTCTCCCTGATGCCCTGATATTTTCCGCAGGCTGTGAGGAAGTGCATCTCTGTCTCCACTACTCCCTGACTGCAGTGAGAGCATATCCTGTCTTCTCTTGGCAGCCTGGTCTGCCTTTTTCGATCGCTAGACTATGTTCGCTAAGTCTGTACCTTGTCAAGGTTCTTCTCAATTTGTTATCCTTTACCATGGTCAGGTAATCAGCTATGTTGTATTGTCTGTTTAGGGCCAAGTAGCAATTGAGTTTGCTTTGGGTTTTTGTTGTTTCTGCCCAATATGTCAGATATTTTTCCTTTTGCTTAGCGACGATTGTGTTGGGTCAAATTCTTTGTGTTACCCTGTCACTGTCCTGGGGCTGGTTATTGTTAGTATTGTTAGTAGTTACTTCACTGAGTCCCAGGACTAGTTGACTGAGGGTATTCTTCTTTATGGTCAGCTCTTGGCATTTCAGGGCGTCGTAGTGATAGCATTGGGGATTGCTCATTTGTAGGTGATTCCAAAATTTGGTGGCTCTTTTTTGGATAGTGATTATTAATGGATATTGGCCTAGTTCCGCCCTGCATGCATTGTTTACTGTTTTCCTTTGAGTCCGGAGGATACTTTTACAGAATTCTGCATGTAGGATCTCAATTGGGTGTTTGTCCCATTTTGCAAATTCTTGTTGAGTTAGTGGTCCCCATACCTCACTGCCATAGAGTGCAATTGGTTCAATTACTGATTTGAAAATTTTGAGCCAAATGCTAATTGGGATTTCTATTTGGATTGATTTTTTGATGGCATAGAAAGCCCTTCTTGCTTTCTCTTTCAGTTCATTCACAGCCAGTTTGAAGTTTCCCATAGAACTGATTTTTAAGCCCAAGTATGTGTAGTTAGTGGTTTGTTCAATTTTGGTTGTTCCTACTGTGAAATTTATTTTGGGTCCCTGATGTTTGGATCTTTGCTGGAACACAAGGACTTTGGTTTTTTGGGGATTTATTGTCAGGGCCCAAGTCTGGCAGTACGACTCCAGCAGGTCCAGGTTTTGCTGTAGCCCCTCTTTAGTAGGTGACAGCAGAACCAGGTCATCTGCATAGAGGAGGAATTTAACCTTGGATTCATATAGGGTGAGGCCGGGTGCTGTAAATTGTTCAAGTAGTTTTGCCAATCCATTTATGTAAATATTAAAGAGTGTCGGTGAGATTGGCGAGCCCTGCGTCACCCCCCGCCCCTGTGGGAAGTATTTTGTTTGTTTGTCTCCAATTTTAACTGCACATTTGTTGTTTGTATACATTGATTTAATTACATCATATGTTTTCCCTCCTACCCCGCTTTCGATAAGTTTCAGGAATAAACCGTCATGCCAGATGGAGTCGAAAGCCTTCTGGAAATCTACAAAGCATGCGTAGATTTTGCTTTTGTTATGGTGAACGTGTTTGTCAATTAGGGTCTGTAGGGTGAAGATATGATCGGATGTTCTATAGTTTGGCAGGAATCCAATTTGGCTTTTACTCAAGACATTGTGCTCCTCAAGGAAGTTTATAAGTCTTTTGTTTATGATGCTACAGAATACCTTCCCCAGGTTACTGTTTACACAGATGCCTCGATAGTTGTTTGGGTCGATTTTGTCCCCACTTTTGTATATGGGCGTTATGAGTCCTTTGTTCCAGATATCAGGGAAATAACCGACACTCAGAACCAAGTTGAAGAGTTTTAGGATAGCCAGTTTCATTTTGTTGTCTGTGTATTTAATCATCTCGTTTAGTATGCCGTCGGTCCCGCAGGCTTTTCCTGGTCGCAGGTCCTTGAGTTTTTCAAGAAGTTCTTTTTCTGTTATTATGGCGTCCAGCGGGTTTTGGTTATCTTTTATGGCCATTTCTAGCTTTTCCAGTTTTTTGCATATTTGGTGTTGCTCTGGTCTTAGTGTGTTTTTCTGGTATAATTTTTCAAAGTGGTTTACCCATGTGTCCCCATTTTGAATGGCCAAATCGTCGTGTTGTTTTTTGTGTAGTGTTTTCAAGTTTTCCCAGAAACAATTGGAATCAATGGATTCCTCCATGGAGCTGAGTGTATTCTTAATATATTGCTCTTTTTTGGTTCTGAGTGTGTTTCTGTATTGTGTTAGTGTCTGACAATAAGTAAGGCGTAGTTCCTCGTTTTCTGGATGTCTGTGTTTTTGGTTTGATATTTTTCTAAGTTTTTTCCTCATGTTATGGCAATCTCGGTCAAACCATTTTTCATAGTTTTTTGTTTTGGGTTTGTTCTTGCGAGCTTTCAAGTTTGCATTTGTTGCCAAATTATCAAAAATATTGTTTAGTTTACTAACTGCCCGGTTTACGCCTTCTTTATTGTGAGTGTATATGTTATCCAGAAAGGTGTCGAAGAGAGCTTGAGTTGATGCATTGCTAATTGTTTTCTGGTATTTTTCCGTGTCGTTTTTGGCCCATCTGTACAATTTTTTGGTGTTGTACAGTTTACTGGGTTGTGTTTCTATGTTGTTTGTTTCTGTCTTTTTGAGGAACATAGTAATTTGACTGTGATCTGACAGTGTTGTTTGTGGTTTGACTGTGAATGCTCTGAAAGAGGATGGGTCTAAGTCTGTAATCATATAGTCTACTGTGCTGCAGCCAAGAGGTGAGCAATAGGTCGATCTTCCTAGGAGGTCTCCTATGAACCTACCATTGACAATGTACAGACCCAGGTTTCGACAGAGCTGTAGTAGCTGTTTTCCGTTGGTATTTGACTCCCCTCTCCCCCACACGTCCCTCTCCCCCACACCCCTCTCCCCCCACACCCCCCCTCCCCCACACCCCCCCTCCCCCACGTCCCTCTCCCCCACACCCACACCCAGGGTAGGGCAGCACAGGGGGTAACCATCAGGCGGAGCAACAAAGGCAGGCAGGTAGTGCAGGGAACCCCTGCGGACATCCCCCTTTCAAACAAGTATACCGCTTTGGATACTGTTGAGGGGGATGACTCACCAGGGGAAGGCAGCAGCGGCCAACTTCCTGGCACTGGGGGTGCTCCTGCTGCCCAGGAAGGGGGGAAAAAGAGTGGGAGAGCAATAGTGGTAGGGGATTCTATAGTAAGGGGAACAGATAGGCGTTTCTGTGGCCGTAGACGTGAATCCAGGATGGTTTGTTGCCTCCCTGGTGCCAGGGTCAAGGATGTCACTGAGCGGCTGCAGGGCATTCTGGAGGGGGAGGGAGAACAGCCAGTGGTCGTGGTCCACATTGGTACCAACGACACAGGTAAAAAGAGGGATGAGGTCCTGCAGCAAGAATTTAGGGAGCTAGGTGAAGGATTAAGGAGCAGGACCTCAAAGGTTGTAATCTCTGGATTACTCCCGGTGCCACGTGCTAGTAAGTATAGGAATAGGAAGATAGAACAGATGAATGCGTGGCTAAAGGGATGGTGCAAGGGGGAGGGCTTTAGTTTCCTGGATCACTGGGTCTGCTTCTGGGAAAGGTGGGACTTGTACAAGTCGGACGGTTTACACCTGAACCAGGGGGGAACCAATATCCTTGCGGGGAGGTTTGCTAGCACTGCTGGGGAGGGTTTAAACTAACTTGGCAGGGGGATGGGGTACAGAGTGGAGCTATAGTAGGGGGTGATTTACGGCCAAATACAGAGGGAAAAACAAGTCAGCTGGGAAGGCAGAGCAAATATGTGAAGGCAAAAGAGAATATGGCAGGGCTGGAAGGCATTTATTTTAATGCAAGGAGTCTTGCAAATAAGGTGGATGAACTGAAGTTGTTGTTGAACACATGGGAGTACGATATTGTTGCTATCACGGAGACATGGTTGAGGGAGGGTCAGGACTGGCAGCTCAATATTCCGGGGTATAGAATCTTCAGGCGAGACAGAGGGGGGTGTAAAAGGGGAGGGGGTGTTGCAATATTAATTAAGGAGTCAATTACTGCTGTAAGGAGGGATGATATATTAGCGGGTTCCTCTAATGAGGCCATATGGGTAGAACTTAAAAACAAAAAGGGGGCAAGCACTTTGCTGGGAGTGTACTATAGGCCCCCAAACAGTCAGGGGGAGATAGAGGAACAGATATGTAGGCAAATCTCCGAGAAGTGCGAAAATAATAGGGTAATAATAGTGGGGGATTTCAACTTCCCCAATATAAATTGGGACAGTCAGAGTGTGAAAGGCTTAGAGGGTGCAGAATTCTTAAAGTGCATCCAGGAGAGCTTTTTGAGCCAACATGTAGAAAGTCCTACAAGAGAGGGGGCGGTACTGGACCTAATTCTGGGGAATGTAGCCGGGCAGGGTGGAAGTGTCAGTAGGTGGCTTTTGGCCGAGTGACCACCTTAAATCTCA